>NW_026294648.1:17803496-19124196 GCF_026119805.1 Tympanuchus pallidicinctus | reverse complement strand
CTAACCCTAACACCCTAACCACCTAACCCTAACCCTAACCCTAACCCTAACCCTAACCCTAACCCTAACCCTAACCCTAACCCTAACCCTAACCCTAACCCTAACCCTAACCCTAACCCTAACCCTAACCCTAACCCTAACCCTAACCCTAACCCTAACCCTAACCCTAACCCTAACCCTAACCCTAACCCTAACCCTAACCCTAACCCTAACCCTAACCCTAACCCTAACCCTAACCCTAACCCTAACCCTAACCCTAACCCTAACCCTAACCCTAACCCTAACCCTAACCCTAACCCTAACCCTAACCCTAACCCTAACCCTAACCCTAACCCTAACCCTAACCCTAACCCTAACCCTAACCCTAACCCTAACCCTAACCCTAACCCTAACCCTAACCCTAACCCTAACCCTAACCCTAACCCTAACCCTAACCCTAACCCTAACCCTAACCCTAACCCTAACCCTAACCCTAACCCTAACCCTAACCCTAACCCTAACCCTAACCCTAACCCTAACCCTAACCCTAACCCTAACCCTAACCCTAACCCTAACCCTAACCCTAACCCTAACCCTAACCCTAACCCTAACCCTAACCCTAACCCTAACCCTAACCCTAACCCTAACCCTAACCCTAACCCTAACCCTAACCCTAACCCTAACCCTAACCCTAACCCTAACCCTAACCCTAACCCTAACCCTAACCCTAACCCTAACCCTAACCCTAACCCTAACCCTAACCCTAACCCTAACCCTAACCCTAACCCTAACCCTAACCCTAACCCTAACCCTAACCCTAACCCTAACCCTAACCCTAACCCTAACCCTAACCCTAACCCTAACCCTAACCCTAACCCTAACCCTAACCCTAACCCTAACCCTAACCCTAACCCTAACCCTAACCCTAACCCTAACCCTAACCCTAACCCTAACCCTAACCCTAACCCTAACCCTAACCCTAACCCTAACCCTAACCCTAACCCTAACCCTAACCCTAACCCTAACCCTAACCCTAACCCTAACCCTAACCCTAACCCTAACCCTAACCCTAACCCTAACCCTAACCCTAACCCTAACCCTAACCCTAACCCTAACCCTAACCCTAACCCTAACCCTAACCCTAACCCTAACCCTAACCCTAACCCTAACCCTAACCCTAACCCTAACCCTAACCCTAACCCTAACCCTAACCCTAACCCTAACCCTAACCCTAACCCTAACCCTAACCCTAACCCTAACCCTAACCCTAACCCTAACCCTAACCCTAACCCTAACCCTAACCCTAACCCTAACCCTAACCCTAACCCTAACCCTAACCCTAACCCTAACCCTAACCCTAACCCTAACCCTAACCCTAACCCTAACCCTAACCCTAACCCTAACCCTAACCCTAACCCTAACCCTAACCCTAACCCTAACCCTAACCCTAACCCTAACCCTAACCCTAACCCTAACCCTAACCCTAACCCTAACCCTAACCCTAACCCTAACCCTAACCCTAACCCTAACCCTAACCCTAACCCTAACCCTAACCCTAACCCTAACCCTAACCCTAACCCTAACCCTAACCCTAACCCTAACCCTAACCCTAACCCTAACCCTAACCCTAACCCTAACCCTAACCCTAACCCTAACCCTAACCCTAACCCTAACCCTAACCCTAACCCTAACCCTAACCCTAACCCTAACCCTAACCCTAACCCTAACCCTAACCCTAACCCTAACCCTAACCCTAACCCTAACCCTAACCCTAACCCTAACCCTAACCCTAACCCTAACCCTAACCCTAACCCTAACCCTAACCCTAACCCTAACCCTAACCCTAACCCTAACCCTAACCCTAACCCTAACCCTAACCCTAACCCTAACCCTAACCCTAACCCTAACCCTAACCCTAACCCTAACCCTAACCCTAACCCTAACCCTAACCCTAACCCTAACCCTAACCCTAACCCTAACCCTAACCCTAACCCTAACCCTAACCCTAACCCTAACCCTAACCCTAACCCTAACCCTAACCCTAACCCTAACCCTAACCCTAACCCTAACCCTAACCCTAACCCTAACCCTAACCCTAACCCTAACCCTAACCCTAACCCTAACCCTAACCCTAACCCTAACCCTAACCCTAACCCTAACCCTAACCCTAACCCTAACCCTAACCCTAACCCTAACCCTAACCCTAACCCTAACCCTAACCCTAACCCTAACCCTAACCCTAACCCTAACCCTAACCCTAACCCTAACCCTAACCCTAACCCTAACCCTAACCCTAACCCTAACCCTAACCCTAACCCTAACCCTAACCCTAACCCTAACCCTAACCCTAACCCTAACCCTAACCCTAACCCTAACCCTAACCCTAACCCTAACCCTAACCCTAACCCTAACCCTAACCCTAACCCTAACCCTAACCCTAACCCTAACCCTAACCCTAACCCTAACCCTAACCCTAACCCTAACCCTAACCCTAACCCTAACCCTAACCCTAACCCTAACCCTAACCCTAACCCTAACCCTAACCCTAACCCTAACCCTAACCCTAACCCTAACCCTAACCCTAACCCTAACCCTAACCCTAACCCTAACCCTAACCCTAACCCTAACCCTAACCCTAACCCTAACCCTAACCCTAACCCTAACCCTAACCCTAACCCTAACCCTAACCCTAACCCTAACCCTAACCCTAACCCTAACCCTAACCCTAACCCTAACCCTAACCCTAACCCTAACCCTAACCCTAACCCTAACCCTAACCCTAACCCTAACCCTAACCCTAACCCTAACCCTAACCCTAACCCTAACCCTAACCCTAACCCTAACCCTAACCCTAACCCTAACCCTAACCCTAACCCTAACCCTAACCCTAACCCTAACCCTAACCCTAACCCTAACCCTAACCCTAACCCTAACCCTAACCCTAACCCTAACCCTAACCCTAACCCTAACCCTAACCCTAACCCTAACCCTAACCCTAACCCTAACCCTAACCCTAACCCTAACCCTAACCCTAACCCTAACCCTAACCCTAACCCTAACCCTAACCCTAACCCTAACCCTAACCCTAACCCTAACCCTAACCCTAACCCTAACCCTAACCCTAACCCTAACCCTAACCCTAACCCTAACCCTAACCCTAACCCTAACCCTAACCCTAACCCTAACCCTAACCCTAACCCTAACCCTAACCCTAACCCTAACCCTAACCCTAACCCTAACCCTAACCCTAACCCTAACCCTAACCCTAACCCTAACCCTAACCCTAACCCTAACCCTAACCCTAACCCTAACCCTAACCCTAACCCTAACCCTAACCCTAACCCTAACCCTAACCCTAACCCTAACCCTAACCCTAACCCTAACCCTAACCCTAACCCTAACCCTAACCCTAACCCTAACCCTAACCCTAACCCTAACCCTAACCCTAACCCTAACCCTAACCCTA
Source organism: Tympanuchus pallidicinctus (assembly GCF_026119805.1). Classification (NCBI taxonomy): domain Eukaryota; kingdom Metazoa; phylum Chordata; class Aves; order Galliformes; family Phasianidae; genus Tympanuchus; species Tympanuchus pallidicinctus. The sequence continues at coordinate 19,120,751 of NW_026294648.1, read as the reverse complement.
ACCCTAACCCTAACCCTAACCCTAACCCTAACCCTAACCCTAACCCTAACCCTAACCCTAACCCTAACCCTAACCCTAACCCTAACCCTAACCCTAACCCTAACCCTAACCCTAACCCTAACCCTAACCCTAACCCTAACCCTAACCCTAACCCTAACCCTAACCCTAACCCTAACCCTAACCCTAACCCTAACCCTAACCCTAACCCTAACCCTAACCCTAACCCTAACCCTAACCCTAACCCTAACCCTAACCCTAACCCTAACCCTAACCCTAACCCTAACCCTAACCCTAACCCTAACCCTAACCCTAACCCTAACCCTAACCCTAACCCTAACCCTAACCCTAACCCTAACCCTAACCCTAACCCTAACCCTAACCCTAACCCTAACCCTAACCCTAACCCTAACCCTAACCCTAACCCTAACCCTAACCCTAACCCTAACCCTAACCCTAACCCTAACCCTAACCCTAACCCTAACCCTAACCCTAACCCTAACCCTAACCCTAACCCTAACCCTAACCCTAACCCTAACCCTAACCCTAACCCTAACCCTAACCCTAACCCTAACCCTAACCCTAACCCTAACCCTAACCCTAACCCTAACCCTAACCCTAACCCTAACCCTAACCCTAACCCTAACCCTAACCCTAACCCTAACCCTAACCCTAACCCTAACCCTAACCCTAACCCTAACCCTAACCCTAACCCTAACCCTAACCCTAACCCTAACCCTAACCCTAACCCTAACCCTAACCCTAACCCTAACCCTAACCCTAACCCTAACCCTAACCCTAACCCTAACCCTAACCCTAACCCTAACCCTAACCCTAACCCTAACCCTAACCCTAACCCTAACCCTAACCCTAACCCTAACCCTAACCCTAACCCTAACCCTAACCCTAACCCTAACCCTAACCCTAACCCTAACCCTAACCCTAACCCTAACCCTAACCCTAACCCTAACCCTAACCCTAACCCTAACCCTAACCCTAACCCTAACCCTAACCCTAACCCTAACCCTAACCCTAACCCTAACCCTAACCCTAACCCTAACCCTAACCCTAACCCTAACCCTAACCCTAACCCTAACCCTAACCCTAACCCTAACCCTAACCCTAACCCTAACCCTAACCCTAACCCTAACCCTAACCCTAACCCTAACCCTAACCCTAACCCTAACCCTAACCCTAACCCTAACCCTAACCCTAACCCTAACCCTAACCCTAACCCTAACCCTAACCCTAACCCTAACCCTAACCCTAACCCTAACCCTAACCCTAACCCTAACCCTAACCCTAACCCTAACCCTAACCCTAACCCTAACCCTAACCCTAACCCTAACCCTAACCCTAACCCTAACCCTAACCCTAACCCTAACCCTAACCCTAACCCTAACCCTAACCCTAACCCTAACCCTAACCCTAACCCTAACCCTAACCCTAACCCTAACCCTAACCCTAACCCTAACCCTAACCCTAACCCTAACCCTAACCCTAACCCTAACCCTAACCCTAACCCTAACCCTAACCCTAACCCTAACCCTAACCCTAACCCTAACCCTAACCCTAACCCTAACCCTAACCCTAACCCTAACCCTAACCCTAACCCTAACCCTAACCCTAACCCTAACCCTAACCCTAACCCTAACCCTAACCCTAACCCTAACCCTAACCCTAACCCTAACCCTAACCCTAACCCTAACCCTAACCCTAACCCTAACCCTAACCCTAACCCTAACCCTAACCCTAACCCTAACCCTAACCCTAACCCTAACCCTAACCCTAACCCTAACCCTAACCCTAACCCTAACCCTAACCCTAACCCTAACCCTAACCCTAACCCTAACCCTAACCCTAACCCTAACCCTAACCCTAACCCTAACCCTAACCCTAACCCTAACCCTAACCCTAACCCTAACCCTAACCCTAACCCTAACCCTAACCCTAACCCTAACCCTAACCCTAACCCTAACCCTAACCCTAACCCTAACCCTAACCCTAACCCTAACCCTAACCCTAACCCTAACCCTAACCCTAACCCTAACCCTAACCCTAACCCTAACCCTAACCCTAACCCTAACCCTAACCCTAACCCTAACCCTAACCCTAACCCTAACCCTAACCCTAACCCTAACCCTAACCCTAACCCTAACCCTAACCCTAACCCTAACCCTAACCCTAACCCTAACCCTAACCCTAACCCTAACCCTAACCCTAACCCTAACCCTAACCCTAACCCTAACCCTAACCCTAACCCTAACCCTAACCCTAACCCTAACCCTAACCCTAACCCTAACCCTAACCCTAACCCTAACCCTAACCCTAACCCTAACCCTAACCCTAACCCTAACCCTAACCCTAACCCTAACCCTAACCCTAACCCTAACCCTAACCCTAACCCTAACCCTAACCCTAACCCTAACCCTAACCCTAACCCTAACCCTAACCCTAACCCTAACCCTAACCCTAACCCTAACCCTAACCCTAACCCTAACCCTAACCCTAACCCTAACCCTAACCCTAACCCTAACCCTAACCCTAACCCTAACCCTAACCCTAACCCTAACCCTAACCCTAACCCTAACCCTAACCCTAACCCTAACCCTAACCCTAACCCTAACCCTAACCCTAACCCTAACCCTAACCCTAACCCTAACCCTAACCCTAACCCTAACCCTAACCCTAACCCTAACCCTAACCCTAACCCTAACCCTAACCCTAACCCTAACCCTAACCCTAACCCTAACCCTAACCCTAACCCTAACCCTAACCCTAACCCTAACCCTAACCCTAACCCTAACCCTAACCCTAACCCTAACCCTAACCCTAACCCTAACCCTAACCCTAACCCTAACCCTAACCCTAACCCTAACCCTAACCCTAACCCTAACCCTAACCCTAACCCTAACCCTAACCCTAACCCTAACCCTAACCCTAACCCTAACCCTAACCCTAACCCTAACCCTAACCCTAACCCTAACCCTAACCCTAACCCTAACCCTAACCCTAACCCTAACCCTAACCCTAACCCTAACCCTAACCCTAACCCTAACCCTAACCCTAACCCTAACCCTAACCCTAACCCTAACCCTAACCCTAACCCTAACCCTAACCCTAACCCTAACCCTAACCCTAACCCTAACCCTAACCCTAACCCTAACCCTAACCCTAACCCTAACCCTAACCCTAACCCTAACCCTAACCCTAACCCTAACCCTAACCCTAACCCTAACCCTAACCCTAACCCTAACCCTAACCCTAACCCTAACCCTAACCCTAACCCTAACCCTAACCCTAACCCTAACCCTAACCCTAACCCTAACCCTAACCCTAACCCTAACCCTAACCCTAACCCTAACCCTAACCCTAACCCTAACCCTAACCCTAACCCTAACCCTAACCCTAACCCTAACCCTAACCCTAACCCTAACCCTAACCCTAACCCTAACCCTAACCCTAACCCTAACCCTAACCCTAACCCTAACCCTAACCCTAACCCTAACCCTAACCCTAACCCTAACCCTAACCCTAACCCTAACCCTAACCCTAACCCTAACCCTAACCCTAACCCTAACCCTAACCCTAACCCTAACCCTAACCCTAACCCTAACCCTAACCCTAACCCTAACCCTAACCCTAACCCTAACCCTAACCCTAACCCTAACCCTAACCCTAACCCTAACCCTAACCCTAACCCTAACCCTAACCCTAACCCTAACCCTAACCCTAACCCTAACCCTAACCCTAACCCTAACCCTAACCCTAACCCTAACCCTAACCCTAACCCTAACCCTAACCCTAACCCTAACCCTAACCCTAACCCTAACCCTAACCCTAACCCTAACCCTAACCCTAACCCTAACCCTAACCCTAACCCTAACCCTAACCCTAACCCTAACCCTAACCCTAACCCTAACCCTAACCCTAACCCTAACCCTAACCCTAACCCTAACCCTAACCCTAACCCTAACCCTAACCCTAACCCTAACCCTAACCCTAACCCTAACCCTAACCCTAACCCTAACCCTAACCCTAACCCTAACCCTAACCCTAACCCTAACCCTAACCCTAACCCTAACCCTAACCCTAACCCTAACCCTAACCCTAACCCTAACCCTAACCCTAACCCTAACCCTAACCCTAACCCTAACCCTAACCCTAACCCTAACCCTAACCCTAACCCTAACCCTAACCCTAACCCTAACCCTAACCCTAACCCTAACCCTAACCCTAACCCTAACCCTAACCCTAACCCTAACCCTAACCCTAACCCTAACCCTAACCCTAACCCTAACCCTAACCCTAACCCTAACCCTAACCCTAACCCTAACCCTAACCCTAACCCTAACCCTAACCCTAACCCTAACCCTAACCCTAACCCTAACCCTAACCCTAACCCTAACCCTAACCCTAACCCTAACCCTAACCCTAACCCTAACCCTAACCCTAACCCTAACCCTAACCCTAACCCTAACCCTAACCCTAACCCTAACCCTAACCCTAACCCTAACCCTAACCCTAACCCTAACCCTAACCCTAACCCTAACCCTAACCCTAACCCTAACCCTAACCCTAACCCTAACCCTAACCCTAACCCTAACCCTAACCCTAACCCTAACCCTAACCCTAACCCTAACCCTAACCCTAACCCTAACCCTAACCCTAACCCTAACCCTAACCCTAACCCTAACCCTAACCCTAACCCTAACCCTAACCCTAACCCTAACCCTAACCCTAACCCTAACCCTAACCCTAACCCTAACCCTAACCCTAACCCTAACCCTAACCCTAACCCTAACCCTAACCCTAACCCTAACCCTAACCCTAACCCTAACCCTAACCCTAACCCTAACCCTAACCCTAACCCTAACCCTAACCCTAACCCTAACCCTAACCCTAACCCTAACCCTAACCCTAACCCTAACCCTAACCCTAACCCTAACCCTAACCCTAACCCTAACCCTAACCCTAACCCTAACCCTAACCCTAACCCTAACCCTAACCCTAACCCTAACCCTAACCCTAACCCTAACCCTAACCCTAACCCTAACCCTAACCCTAACCCTAACCCTAACCCTAACCCTAACCCTAACCCTAACCCTAACCCTAACCCTAACCCTAACCCTAACCCTAACCCTAACCCTAACCCTAACCCTAACCCTAACCCTAACCCTAACCCTAACCCTAACCCTAACCCTAACCCTAACCCTAACCCTAACCCTAACCCTAACCCTAACCCTAACCCTAACCCTAACCCTAACCCTAACCCTAACCCTAACCCTAACCCTAACCCTAACCCTAACCCTAACCCTAACCCTAACCCTAACCCTAACCCTAACCCTAACCCTAACCCTAACCCTAACCCTAACCCTAACCCTAACCCTAACCCTAACCCTAACCCTAACCCTAACCCTAACCCTAACCCTAACCCTAACCCTAACCCTAACCCTAACCCTAACCCTAACCCTAACCCTAACCCTAACCCTAACCCTAACCCTAACCCTAACCCTAACCCTAACCCTAACCCTAACCCTAACCCTAACCCTAACCCTAACCCTAACCCTAACCCTAACCCTAACCCTAACCCTAACCCTAACCCTAACCCTAACCCTAACCCTAACCCTAACCCTAACCCTAACCCTAACCCTAACCCTAACCCTAACCCTAACCCTAACCCTAACCCTAACCCTAACCCTAACCCTAACCCTAACCCTAACCCTAACCCTAACCCTAACCCTAACCCTAACCCTAACCCTAACCCTAACCCTAACCCTAACCCTAACCCTAACCCTAACCCTAACCCTAACCCTAACCCTAACCCTAACCCTAACCCTAACCCTAACCCTAACCCTAACCCTAACCCTAACCCTAACCCTAACCCTAACCCTAACCCTAACCCTAACCCTAACCCTAACCCTAACCCTAACCCTAACCCTAACCCTAACCCTAACCCTAACCCTAACCCTAACCCTAACCCTAACCCTAACCCTAACCCTAACCCTAACCCTAACCCTAACCCTAACCCTAACCCTAACCCTAACCCTAACCCTAACCCTAACCCTAACCCTAACCCTAACCCTAACCCTAACCCTAACCCTAACCCTAACCCTAACCCTAACCCTAACCCTAACCCTAACCCTAACCCTAACCCTAACCCTAACCCTAACCCTAACCCTAACCCTAACCCTAACCCTAACCCTAACCCTAACCCTAACCCTAACCCTAACCCTAACCCTAACCCTAACCCTAACCCTAACCCTAACCCTAACCCTAACCCTAACCCTAACCCTAACCCTAACCCTAACCCTAACCCTAACCCTAACCCTAACCCTAACCCTAACCCTAACCCTAACCCTAACCCTAACCCTAACCCTAACCCTAACCCTAACCCTAACCCTAACCCTAACCCTAACCCTAACCCTAACCCTAACCCTAACCCTAACCCTAACCCTAACCCTAACCCTAACCCTAACCCTAACCCTAACCCTAACCCTAACCCTAACCCTAACCCTAACCCTAACCCTAACCCTAACCCTAACCCTAACCCTAACCCTAACCCTAACCCTAACCCTAACCCTAACCCTAACCCTAACCCTAACCCTAACCCTAACCCTAACCCTAACCCTAACCCTAACCCTAACCCTAACCCTAACCCTAACCCTAACCCTAACCCTAACCCTAACCCTAACCCTAACCCTAACCCTAACCCTAACCCTAACCCTAACCCTAACCCTAACCCTAACCCTAACCCTAACCCTAACCCTAACCCTAACCCTAACCCTAACCCTAACCCTAACCCTAACCCTAACCCTAACCCTAACCCTAACCCTAACCCTAACCCTAACCCTAACCCTAACCCTAACCCTAACCCTAACCCTAACCCTAACCCTAACCCTAACCCTAACCCTAACCCTAACCCTAACCCTAACCCTAACCCTAACCCTAACCCTAACCCTAACCCTAACCCTAACCCTAACCCTAACCCTAACCCTAACCCTAACCCTAACCCTAACCCTAACCCTAACCCTAACCCTAACCCTAACCCTAACCCTAACCCTAACCCTAACCCTAACCCTAACCCTAACCCTAACCCTAACCCTAACCCTAACCCTAACCCTAACCCTAACCCTAACCCTAACCCTAACCCTAACCCTAACCCTAACCCTAACCCTAACCCTAACCCTAACCCTAACCCTAACCCTAACCCTAACCCTAACCCTAACCCTAACCCTAACCCTAACCCTAACCCTAACCCTAACCCTAACCCTAACCCTAACCCTAACCCTAACCCTAACCCTAACCCTAACCCTAACCCTAACCCTAACCCTAACCCTAACCCTAACCCTAACCCTAACCCTAACCCTAACCCTAACCCTAACCCTAACCCTAACCCTAACCCTAACCCTAACCCTAACCCTAACCCTAACCCTAACCCTAACCCTAACCCTAACCCTAACCCTAACCCTAACCCTAACCCTAACCCTAACCCTAACCCTAACCCTAACCCTAAAGTCTAAAGTCTAAAGTCTAACCCTAAGTCTAAGTCTAAAGTCTAAAGTCTAAAGTCTAAAGTCTAAAGTCTAAAGTCTAAAGTCTAAAGTCTAACCCCAGTCTAAGTCTAAGTCTAAGTCTAAAGTCTAAGTCTAAGTCTAACCCCAGTGTCTAAGTCTAAGTCTAACCCCAGTGTCTAAGTCTAACCCCAGCGTCTAAGTCTAAGTCTAACCCCAATGTCTAAGTCTAAGTCTAACCCCAGTGTCTAAGTCTAACCCCAGCGTCTAAGTCTAACCCCAGTGTCTAAGTCTAACCCCAGTGTCTAAGTCTAAGTCTAACCCCAGTGTCTAAGTCTAAGTCTAACCCCCAGTGTCTAAGTCTAAGTCTAACCCCAGTGTCTAAGTCTAACCCCAGTGTCTAAGTCTAACCCCAGTGTCTAAGTCTAACCCCAGTGTCTAAGTCTAACCCCAGCGTCTAAGTCTAAGTCTAACCCCCAGTGTCTAAGTCTAAGTCTAAGTCTAACCCCAGTGTCTAAGTCTAAGTCTAACCCCCAGTGTCTAAGTCTAAGTCTAACCCCAGTGTCTAAGTCTAACCCCCAGCGTCTAAGTCTAAGTTTAACTCCAGTGTCTAAGTCTAAGTCTAACCCCAGTGTCTAAGTCTAACCCCAGTGTCTAAGTCTAACCCCAGCGTCTAAGTCTAACCCCCAGTGTCTAAGTCTAAGTCTAACCCCAGCGTCTAAGTCTAAGTCTTAACCCCCAGTGTCTAAGTCTAAGTCTAACCCCAGTGTCTAAGTCTAACCCCAGTGTCTAAGTCTAACCCCAGTGTCTAAGTCTAAGTCTAACCCCCAGTGTCTAAGTCTAAGTCTAACCCCAGTGTCTAAGTCTAAGTCTAACCCCCAGTGTCTAAGTCTAAGTCTAACCCCCAGTGTCTAAGTCTAAGTCTAACCCCAGTGTCTAAGTCTAACCCCAGTCTAAGTCTAAGTCTAAGTCTAAGTCTAACCCCAGTGTCTAAGTCTAAGTCTAAGTCTAACCCCAGTGTCTAAGTCTAAGTCTAAGTCTAACCCCAGTGTCTAAGTCTAAGTCTAACCCCCAGTGTCTAAGTCTAACCCCAGTGTCTAAGTCTAAGTCTAACCCCAGTGTCTAAGTCTAACCCCAGTGTCTAAGTCTAACCCCAGTGTCTAAGTCTAAGTCTAAGTCTAACCCCAGCGTCTAAGTCTAAGTCTAACCCCCAGTGTCTAAGTCTAACCCCAGCGTCTAAGTCTAAGTCTAACCCCCAGTCTAAGTCTAAGTCTAACCCCAGTGTCTAAGTCTAACCCCAGTGTCTAAGTCTAACCCCAGTGTCTAAGTCTAAGTCTAACCCCCAGTGTCTAAGTCTAAGTCTTACCCCAGTGTCTAAGTCTAAGTCTAACCCCCGTCTACCACCCTCCGCACCTACCTTTTTCACCTACCTTCCAGTGTCCTTCCAGTCGTTGCCGTGACAAAGCAAGACACACAACATACGTGCATTGTTTATTTGTTTATTACAGTCTGTTTCTGCAAGGCAGGACTCATACAATCATATACATACGCGCTATACCAGCAACTACACATTGAGAAGCAAAACATGTAATGAATATGGGTCTCTGATTCCAAGACTTAGTTTATAGGCGCAGCATCCACACATTCTGTACATGGCACAACACAGTTTACAGGCGCAACTTAACACATATTGCATACATGGCACGACGCAATTTACAGGCGCAGCAGATGCATATGCAGTACACTTTAAGACATGGTTCGCATAGATGTCAGACCAACCAGAGAAAGGGTACAAAGCCTCCACACCCCATTAGTGACACCACACTTGTGAGAATGTTGCATACTGCAACCCACCTCAAAAGCAGTGCAGATCTCAGCCCACCCAAAGACATTGCAATTCTCAGAATGGCCACAAAGGGGCGCGAGTCTCAGACTGGCCGGGAAGGAACAAAATCGCCTCCGACGGCCCTTGGTTACGGGGTTGGGTTAGCCCTGCCTAGGAGCAAACAAAGCAAGGCTAGCCCAACCCCGTAACCAAGGCAAAGCTAAAGCCAATTCGGCTTACATTAATTGAATGTAAAACTAAAGCCAATTTGGTTGAAGCCAATTGAATGTAAAGCTAAAGGTCAATTTGGTTGAAGTCAATTGAATGCAAAGCCAAAGCCAATTTGGTTGATGCAAAATGATTGCAAGGCTAAAGCCAATTTGGTTGAGATAAATTGAACGCAGATGCTGAAATCAGCGCAACTCTCAAAATGGCCGCAATGGGGCGCGAGTCTCAGACTGGCCGGAAGGAACAAAATCGCCTCCGACGGCCCTTGGTTACGGGGTTGGGTTAGCCCTGCCTAGGAGCAAACAAAGCAAGGCTAGCCCAACCCCGTAACCAAGGCAAAGCTAAAGCCAATTTGGCTTACATTAATTGGATGTAAAACTAAAGCCAATTTGGTTGAAGCCAATTGAATGTAAAGCTAAAGTCAATTTGCTTGAAGCCAATTGAATGCAAGGCTAAAGCCAATTTGGTTGAAGTCAATTGAATGTAAAGCTAAAGCCAATTTGGTTGAAGGCAATTGAATGCAAAGCTAAAGCCAATTTGGTTGAAGCCAATTGAATGCAAAGCCAAAGCCAATTTGGTTGAAGTCAATTGAATGCAAGACTAAAGCCAATTTGGTTGAAGCCAATTGAAGGCAAAGCCAAAGCCAATTTGGTTGATGCAAAATGATTGCAAGGCTAAAGCCAATTTGGTTGAGATAAATTGAACGCAGATGCTGAAATCAGCGCAACTCTCAAAATGGCCGCAATGGGGCGCGAGTCTCAGACTGGCCGGGAGGAACAAAATCGCCTCCGACGGCCCTTGGTTACGGGGTTGGGTTAGCCCTGCCTAGGAGCAAACAAAGCAAGGCTAGCCCAACCCCGTAACCAAGGCAAAGCTAAAGCCAATTTGGCTTACATTAATTGAATGTAAAGCTAAAGCCAATTTGGTTGAAGCCAATTGAATGTAAAGCTAAAGTCAATTTGGTTGAAGCCAATTGAATGTAAAGCTAAAGCCAATTTGGTTGAAGTCAATTGAATGTAAAGCTAAAGCCAATTTGGTTGAAGCCAATTTAATGCAAAGCCAAAGCCAATTTGGTTGAAGTCAATTGAATGCAAAGCCAAAGCCAATTTGGTTGATGCAAAACGATTGCAAGGCTAAAGCCAATTTGGTTGAGATAAATTGAACGCAGATGCTGAAATCAGCGCAACTCTCAAAATGGCCGCAATGGGGCGCGAGTCTCACACTGGCCGGGAGGAACAAAATCGCCTCCGACGGCCCTTGGTTACGGGGTTGGGTTAGCCCTGCCTAGGAGCAAACAAAGCAAGGCTAGCCCAACCCCGTAACCAAGGCAAAGCTAAAGCCAATTTGGCTTACATTAATTGGATGTAAAGCTAAAGCCAATTTGGTTGAAGTCAATTGAACGTAAAGCTAAAGCCAATTTGGTTGAAGTCAATTGAATGTAAAGCTAAAGCCAATTTGGTTGAAGTCAATTGAATGTAAAGCTAAAGCCAATTTGGTTTACATTAATTGTATGTCAAGCTAAAGCCAATTTGGTTGAAGAAGCCAATTGAATGCACACGCTGAAATCAGCGCAACTCTCAAAATGGCCGCAAAGAGGCATGAGCCTGAAAGTGGCCTGGAGGGAACTCAGATGGCATCAGAAGGAAGCGTTGATTGGCCTGGGAGCAGAAGGGCCCTCAGGAAGGGTGCGGGTGGGTTGGATCGCTGGGCTGAGGCCGATGGGATGAACTGCAATGAGACCGAGCGCCGCATCCCACACGCTGCCTGCGATGACCTTGGTAGGGGCTTGTGGCAGAGTGACGGGAAGATCATGGAAAGGGAACGGAGCGGGGATTCGGGTAACGGTTGACCGAACCGAGCTGGCGGTGAGTGTGGGAGGCCTGGAAAGCCAATGGCGTCGCAGGGGGGAAGTCATCGACTGGAAGCGTCGAAGGCATCTTCACCTGTAATACAGAGACACGCTTTAGAAGGAGGAACGCCGAGACCCAAACTGTGCTCACCGTCAGCCCACCCCCACAAAACATGGAAGCCAAACACCGCTCTAAGAAAAGGCTTCAGAGTAAGGTTAGGAGTATTTAACAGGAAAGGTGTTAGGGTTAGGTACATCAGGATTAGGGTTAGAGTGACCGTTAGGGAAGGCCAAGGCAAAGGCAGGAGCAAAAGGCAAGGAGAACAGCCGAGGGAACGCCAAAACAGAGGGCAAAGGGATGGGAAAGACATGGAGAACGCCAAAGGTCGCGTCAGAGGTCAGGCCCAAGGAGAAGGCCGCAGAGAACGCCAGAATGGAGACCAAAGAGATCGACGCAGAAGGCCAAAATGGAGGGCGAGGTCCGTGAGAACGCTGCAGGGAAGGCCGATGCAGAAGGTCAAGGGCAATGGCCAAAGAGAATGCGGCACAAAAGGCCAAAACCAAAGGCAAAGAGAATGCTGTAGGAGAAGACAAAACAAGAGGCCAAAGGGAATGGGCAAAGAAGGCCAGGAGCAATGGCCAAAAAGAACGTGGAAGGGAACGCCAAAATAGAAGCCAAAGAGAACGCCGCAGGGAACGCCAGAACAGGAGGCCAAAGGAAATGGGGCAAAGAAGGCCGAGGGCAACGGCCAAAGAGAACGCAGCCATGAACGCCAGAACTGAAGGCCAAAATAATGCTGTAGGGAACGCCAGAACGGGAGGGAAAGTGAACGTGGCAAAGAAGGCCAAGGACAAAGGCCAAGGGAATGTGGCACAGATGGCCAAAGCCGAAGGCCAAAGAAAACGCAGTGAAGGTGGCCGAGGGCAAATGGCCGAGAGAATGCCACAGGGAACGCCAAAACAGGAGGGCAAGAGAACGCAGCAGGGAAAGCCAAGGGCAAGGAGAACGCTGCAGTGAAAGGCTGGAGGCGATAACACAGAAAGAAAAGGACAGGCAGCATCCAGGGCACCACGAAGTGCAATGAAGAGCTCTGTGAACCCTACCTTGTGCCTCGCTAAGTAATGAGTAAACACCGGTGGGTGAGCATCGCCCTTACCTGCTGGGCAGACAATTACCGGCCAGCAAAGCGGGGTTCCGGGCATCCCAGGAAATGCAGATTCCGGTTCCTTGCTGCTGCCTGAAGAGCCGCGCATCTCCGTGCTGTCCTTACAGCGCTCTGCAGCGCCGCAGCTCCGCTGCCACCTGTGGGACACAACGCAGTAATGAAGGCGCTGCCCCGCATTTGTGGGGCTGCACCCTGAGCACAATGCTGTAATGATGACACAAGGGTTGTAATTAATTATAATTAACGTTAGGGATAGAATTAATGCTATTGATAGGGTTGAAGTTACAGTTGGTCTAACATCAGTATTCTGCACTACAATTACAATTAAGGTTATTTGACAAAACATGGGGCATTATTTTTACAGCAGCATTCAGGGTAAGAGACATTTTCAACACTGGGTTTGGTCTACAGATACGCTGCAGGTTAACAAAGTTATCGTTAGAACTCCCATTCAGCTGTGGGTTCAGGTTAAGGTTAATGTTAATGTATCCTCCCAGCTAATCCCAGAGTGCCAAAAGCAAAGGGAAACAAAACTCCCGTGGAAAGCCAAGGTAAATGCAAAGCAAACAGCCAAGCTAAGGCAAGGGCAAAAGCAAAGAGAGCACCAATGGAAAGCCAAGGGGAGGACAAGGAGAACGCAACAGGAAAGGCCGAGGGCAAAGGCCAAGAGAACGCAGCACAAAATGCTGAAACAAAAGGCCGAGGGAACACGGCATGGAATGCCCAGGAAAGGGCTAAGAAAACATGGCAGGAAGTGCCAAAATAGGAGGCAATAGAATGCTGCCGGGAACGCCAAAATCAAATGCTGAAGAGAATGTGGCTACAGAAAGCCAAGGGCAATGGCCAAGAGAACATAGCATGGGACACAATAACAGGGGGGCAAGGGAATGCCCAGACAAGGGCAAGGGCCAAGAGAACGTGGAAGGAAATGCCAAGGATGATGGCCAAGAGAACACGGCAAGAAACGCCAAAACAGGAGGGCAGGAGAACGCAGCAGGGAACGCCAAAACTGAATGCTGAAGTGAATATGGCAAAGAAAGCCAAGGGCAACGGCCGAGAGAAACCAGCATGGAACACAAAAACAGGAGGACAAGAGGATGCCCAACCAATGGCAACGGCTAAGAGAACATGGAAGGAAATGCCAGAACAGGAGGGCGAGAGAACGCGGCACGGAACGCCAAAACTGAATGCTGAAGTGAATGCGGCAAAGAAAGCCGAGGGCAGCGGCCAAGAGAACGTGGCATGGAACACAAAAACAGGAGGGCAAGAGAATGGAGTAGGGAACAGCAAGGGCAAAGGGAATGAAAACGCTGCAGTGAAAGGCCGGAGACAAGGAGAACACAGAAAGAAAAGGACAGGCAGCATCCAGGGCACCACGAAGTGCAATGAAGAGCTGTGGGAGCACCGTGCTGTGCCATGCTAGGGAATGGATAAACACTGGTGGGTGTGCATTGCCCTTACCTGCTGGGCAGACAATTACCAGCCAGCAAAGCAGGGTTCCAGGCATTCCAGGAAATGCAGATTCCGGTTCCTTGCTGCTCCCATAAGAGCCACGCATCTCCATGCAGTCCTTATGGCACTCAGGAGCGCCGCAGCCTGCTGCCACCTGTGGGACACAAAGCAGTAATGAAGGCACTGCCCTGCAGATGTGCCTCTTTCACAAACCTGCACTCCTTTCTCTGATCAACGTGGCTGCGCTCTGCGCACGATTCTGCTTACCGGCAAGCACTGAGCTGGGAACAACAGACAAGGAGAAGGCTGAGGTACCCAACAACATCCATCTTCCATCTTCTCTGATAACTGCTCATTATACACCGCCCTCACCTTTGGTTTGGTAGGTGGGGATTCAGGAAGCAATGCCGGTCCCACAGACCCCTCCCTATCCCACACTGTGATGGGAGATCAGGTTCTGGAGCACCTGAGGACCCGAGCATCCAGGAGTCTTTGGGTCCTGATGAGACGAGTCCCAGAGCTCTGAGGGAATTCAGTGCTGCAGTCACCGAGCCACTCTCAGTGGTATTTGAGAAGTCGAGGCAGTCAGGTGAAGTCCCTGGTGAGCAGAAAAAAGGTGACAGCACAGCTGTTACTGCAGATATAAAGTGTGACCCTGGGAACTGCCAACATGTCAGTCTCACCTCTGTGCTGCAAAAAGTCATGGAGCAGATCCTCCTGGAAGGGACTCTGAAGCACGTTCCAGTGCGTCACCACCCTCTGTGTGAAAAGCTTCCTCCTAATAACCAACCTAAACCTCCCCTGTCTCACATTAAAACCATTCCCCTTGTCCTATCACGATCCACCCTTGTAAACAGCCATTCCCCTTCCTGCTGTTCCCCCCTTCAAGTACTGTGAGGCTGCAATGAGGTCCCCCCCAAGCCTTCTCTTCTCCAGGCTGAACAAGCCCACTTCCCTCAACCTTTCCTTGTAGGAGAGCTGCTCCAACCATCTGATCATCTCAGTGCCTCCTCTGGACCCGCTCCGTGAGCTCCACGTCCTTCCTGTGCTGGGGGCCCCAGGCCTGGATGCAGCGCTGCAGATGGGGCCTCACAAGAGCAGAGCAGATGGGGACGATCACCTCACTCTCCCTGCTGGCCGCTCCTCTTTTAATGCAGCCCAGAACACAGCTGGCCTTCCAGGCTGCAAGCCCGCTCTGCTGGCTGACGTCCAGCTTCTCACCCACCAGGATCCTTCTCTGTGGGGCTGCTCTCAAGGTGTTCTTTGCTGAGTTTGCACAAACATCTGGGATTGCCCCTTCATCAGTGACATTGACAGTAGGGTGGAGTGCACCCTAATGACACCGAGCTGTGGGGTGCGGTGACACACCAGAGGGACGGGATGCCATCCAGAGGGACCTCAACAGGCTGAGTAGTGGCACTCAGCAACGCGCCTTCCAGCCCAGAAAGCCAACCGTATGCTGGGCTCCATCCAAAGATGTGCGGTCAGCAGGCGAAGGGAGGTGGTCCTGCCCCTCTGCTCTGTGCTGGGAGGCCTCACCTGGAGGTGCTGTGTGTGGATGTGGATGCCTGCAGTGCAGGACAGACGTGGAGCTGTTGGAGCACATCCAGAGAATGGCCACAGATATGAACCGAGGGATGGAACGCCTTTCCTATGAAGAAAGAGAGCTGGAGCTGCTCAGCCTGCAGAAGTGAAGGCTCCGAGGTGATCTGGTAACAGCCTTTCAACACCTGAAGGGAAGAACAAGGAAAGATTTAGCCTAGATATGAAGAAAATCCTGTACAGTGATGGTGGTGACACGGCAGAACAGATTACCCAGACATGATGGATGCCCTGTCCCTTCCAAGGTGAGGCTGGGTCAGGCTCTGGGCACTGATCTGGCTGTGGATGTTCCTGTTCGTTGTGTGGCAGTTGGACGAGATCACCACCAATGGTACCAAGTACTCCAGCTGGGATAATCCACATCCGTCAGAGCCTCTCTGGGCCAGTCCCAGTATTCAGCAGAGCAGGGGCTTCACTTCATCACGCTGTTGGGAACCAGAGCTGCAGAGCATTGAATGCAGGTCAGGGGGTGGGAGGAAGAAGAATTGGGGTTTGGGTGCCGTACAGATTAGGAAACTGACAGCATCTCCAGACAATTAGGATGGAGATATCTGGGGTGATGCTGAGTACAGCGGTCCAGAAGAGGACAAACCTTGGCTTCCTATAAAGATGAAGACTTATTACACCTAAGGGTGCACAGAATGCCCTTAAACAACTCTGCACGGTTGGAAGCAGTGCATAACAGCCCTGAAATAAAGGAAGAAGAAGAAGTTACTCCATTCCAAAGATGAACACTCAGCCCACACTGCCAAGGAAGTAGTCTCCAGGTACAGATGCTACCCTTATGGCTTCCACCCCTTAAAAGTGGTCAGGATACTATAAAAAAACAAACAAACAAACAAAAAGAACAAAACACACACACAAAACACACAAGGGAAGATTGCAGCCCTGAAATGAAGAAGAAACCACTTACACCCTTCTCAAAGGCCAAAACTCACTCATGCTCCACAGGAGACAGTCTCCAGAGATCAACATTGCCCATACATCTGTCAGCACTTAGATGTGGTCAGGATGCCCCAAAAACCAAAAGGGAAAGGTCACAGCCCTAAAATAAGAAGGAATCACTCATCTTTTCTTAAGGACCAGACCTCACCCCACACTCCCAAGAAGACAGTCTCTAAAGATGGATACCACCTTAAAGGCTACCAGCCCCTAAGTGGAGTCAGGATCCTCCCAAAAACAAGATATTGCAACTCTGGAATAAAGAATCACTCACCCTGTTTCAAGGGTTCACCCCACGCTCTAAAGGAAGCAGTCTCCAGGTGCAGTTGCCGCTCTTTCTGCTGACAGACCTTAAACATGGTCAGGAGCCCTCCAGAAAGTAAAATTACAATCCAGCAATAAAGAAGAAACCAATGACCCCATTCCAAAAGCAAACACTCAGCCCACACCCCAAAGGAAGCAGTCTCCGTGCAGAGTCTCCGTACAGCTTTCTACCTTTAAAAGCAGTTAGGATCCCAAAAACAGAAAGACCAGAGCCCTGCAACAAAGCATCAATCACTCACCCCAATTCCAAAGAGCAGAACTTGCTTCCAATGATCCCAAGGAGGCAGCTCCCAAGCAGAATGCTGCCCTTGCTGTTCCCAGCCCTTAAATATGGGCAGGGAGGGGGTGGAGCCAAGCTCAGCCCTATCCGGTCCCACAGGTAGATTGCTTCCACCTGTGCTGGCAGGGCTGGCCACACCCCTCACCAGGTGCTCAATCACTGCTTCAGACTGTAAACAACAACAAAAAAAGACTAATTACAAGCAGGTGATTGGATCTGCCTGTCCAGCAAGGGGAGTTTGATCAAAGGATGAGCAACAATGGCATGCATATTTTGATTGAAGTCTGTCCTCAAAAGCATTCAGTAAAATTTCTGATAGATAGGGGAGCACAAATTTCAGTACTGATAAAGCACACAAATTTCAGTACTGATACAGCAAGATGCTGAAAAGCTGTGTGTGCAGCCTCGATGGCAGAGTTGAGATTTCCGGTGTGATCGGAGCGAGCGCTGTTTGCCAAACTAGTGGGGACAGCTTGTGGCTCTCCAGTGAGAAACGTGTCGCCTACTTTCTTTGTAATTAAAGCCCATTGTGAAAACAATTCAGGATTTGACATAATCAGTGGGTGAATCTGGCACCTGCCTGTATGGCAGTGTGTGGCCTTTTGGGTCAAGTTTCAATCCCAGACTCCAAAGAAACAGGGAGACTGCAGCGTGTGCACTTTACGCAGCCCCTGTGCTCCCTGAAGCAGGGGTCGCTAACATACCACTGTACCCCATTTCTGCTGCAGCATGATGTGTGATTTCTGAACTCATAGCAGGTTTGGAGAAAAGACAAATCGTTTCCAGAACAGACTCCCCACATAACTCGTTGTCATCTGGTTTGGAAACCAGATGGAAGGTGATGATTAACAATCGATTGTCGGTGTCTGAAAGCTTATACAGCCCCGCTAAGAGCTGCTGTCCCAAGCCTTGCTTACTTGGCAAGCAAGTTGGGGTGATGCCATGGAGTGATGCTGGGATGACACTGGGGTGAAGTTGTGGACTGAGCCTGGAGAGTGACGCTGGGGGGTGATGCTGGGGTATTGCGGGTGGGGGGTAGGGGAGGGGGGGGAATTCAGAAAGAGAGAGATACTCGATGGAGACACTGGGGTGACTTAGTGTGATGCTGGGGGGTGACATTGTTGGCACGACTCTGGGAGTGACATTGGGGTGACACTGGAGAGTGATTCTGAAGTGTCATTTTAGTGGCATGGGTTATGTTGGGGCTTTTGGGGGAGGAAGGGTGGGTGACATCAGGGAGTGAACGCTGGATGGTGACGTTGTTGGGGTGTTATATTGGGGACCTAACGGCCCCTGACTGAAGAATGATCCTGGAATTGAATAAGGTATTTTGGCAGTTTTAAGGGAGTTGATATTTGTGGCTGTGGCTGCAAATGTTTTGTAGAGAGAGCTGTCCTTGGTATTTGGTCTTGTTCTTGCGAAGACTTGTTTTGCAAGCTGATGTTCCAGCTGGGCTCTTGTATGGGAACTGCTGAGTCATGGCCTGAACCTCTGATTGATCACCTGAGGCGAGCCATGAGGCAGCCAGAGGAGCACAGGTGAAGGCAATTCTTGCGAAGACTTGTTTTGCAAGCTGATGTTCCAGCTGGGCTCTTGTATGGGAACTGCTGAGTCATGGCCTGAACCTCTGATTGATCACCTGAGGCGAGCCATGAGGCAGCCAGAGGAGCACAGGTGAAGGCAATTCTTGCGAAGACTTGTTTTGCAAGCTGATGTTCCAGCTGGGCTCTTGTATGGGAACTGCTGAGTCATGGCCTGAACCTCTGATTGATCACCTGAGGCGAGCCATGAGGCAGCCAGAGGAGCACAGGTGAAGGCAATTCAATTCACCTGTGCTGCCAGAAGGGGGTGGAGCCTGGCTGCCCCCTCCTAGAGCTATTTAAGAGCTGGCTGCCAGGAGGGAAGGATCTTTGCTGGAGATCTGCTCTGCTGGAGTTTTGTGAGTGAGCCCAGGATAGGGGTAAGCCTTCTATTTATTCTCTTTTGTTGTCATAGTCTGCTTTGCCTAACTGTCTTGTTCATTTTGTGATTATAGCATCTTAAAATTCTTTGACTGTAGAGCTCTGTATCACGCACTGGCCATATGGGTACAGCATGCAAGTGGAACAAACCCTACAGACCCTGGGGAGAATGAAAGTGGGAGAAAGAGTGGAAGTGTGCTTTGAAGCAGGGGATGCCCTGCTAGTGATGCTGGTCAAATCCACTGCTGGCATGTTCCTTCTCTCTCCTTTTCGGTGGCTTGCCATCTCTCAAGGGTCAGATAGTAATAGCATACTTGCTTAGGGAGATTCTGCTTCCCACTTAATGGAATCATCTAAAATTTTAGAGTGACACTGGTTATGTTGGAGTGATGTTGGGGTATCAATAGGATAGATGTCAGGGAGTAGCACGATAGGGTGACATCATTGGGAGTGATGTTGGAGTACCACAAGGATTTAACATGAATGACTGATCCTGGGGTGAGAGCGTTGGGGTGACACTGGGGAATGACAATGTTGGAGTGATGCTGAGGGTGGATATTGTGGTGACGGTGAGGGGTGACATCAGGAAGTGACTCCAGGGTGACATTGTTGGGTTGGCACTGGTGGGTGATGTTGGGATGAAAGGGGGTGATGTGAAGGAGTAATGCTGGGGGATTGATGCTGGAGCATCCCTGGGGGGTGACATCAGGGAGTGTTGGTGCTGACATTTGGAATGAAATAATGAGGTTTTGGGAACTCAGTTTGGGGTGAATTAGCAAGGACGTGAACCTGGAGTTTGCTGTGAAATATTGATGGTTTGGGTCTGGAGTATGACGTGAAATGGGCTTTGGAGCTTATTTGGATGGCAGTTGCTCTTTACAGTTGTCACGGAGTTGACTAGATCAATCTATGTCCGTGACAGGGGCGACAGGCCTCTGCCCTCCCCCCCCCCCCACCCCAGTCCCACAAAAAATGGGAAGGAAGGAAGGGAGGAAAAAAAAAGCAGCGGCAACAATCTATGGAGGAAAACCTATTTTACTATAATATTGGAATACGAGATAACACAGTATATACAATTTAATTGAAATTGAGATTAATAAATCAGACAAGATGAGAGAGAGAGTTCCTGGGACCGATTCAAACCTGAAAAGCTTGTAACGGCTAGGAAAGCACCTCCAGCACCCACTGCCAGGCAGCAAGAGAGCGCCCCCCCCACCTGGAAGGGCCAGATCCCGTGACTTCTGTAATGTACAGGGATAGGTACCTGGGATTGGGCATTAACACTTTAATACCCCGTACACGACATGATGTTTTGATGTGGAATACTGAAACCCAAAATAAAAACAAACAAACAGAAAACATAGAACCATGACAACAGTTTCCTTGCAGGAAGAGGATAAAGAAAAGTCTGCTTTCACACAGGAGAGGATATGATATACCTTTAGCTGACTCCCACAGGGGTGTACACATTCTCCCACTATTGCTCAAGCCACCTCAGTGAACTTTGACAGAGTTTCACTGCCTTAGGATGTGTATCCATGTGTAGATGATATTTAATTGCAAGCTCATACTCCGGAAAGGTGGGGGAAGTGGCAGCAGCACTAGATGACTGAGAATTTGAGATACCACCTGCAAACTGTCAGGGACTAAGTAAAGGAGTGAAACTTTAACGCAGCAAAGGCCAGCAAAATTGTGCAGACTTGACTGAACCAAAGCGGAGATATGGGAAACCAGTGTGAACAGAAGCAAAGCTGTGCAAAATCTTACAAAACCACGTGAACTTCATGGAATCTCAGTGAAGACCAGTGATCCTGCAAAGTCTTCAGTGAACCAGGGTGGACTTCTGCAAAGCCCAGTGAAGATCCACAAGCCTGTACAAAAATACTGTGAATCCGCATGGACAGTACAAGGAACCCAAGTGAAAACCCACAACATCGTGCGTCCTTTGGTTTATTCAGGTTTGTTATCTGGCAATGCAGCCCAGCTGGATAAGGCTCTTGTAGACTGGTAGTATTTTCTTCAGGAACACTGAAATCTGAATCAGTGGGACATCGCTTATGATCTATTATCCAACTCTTATCTTCTCCTCCCCTGGTTTCTCATTGCCTGAGCACTTCAGGTTCACAGAAGATGAAAATGAAAAGAAAAAAGGAAAAGTAAAATGGAAAAAAAAAAAAAAAAGGAAAACGGAAACAAAAAAAGGGAATAAAAATGAAAAAAAGGAAAAGGAAAGGAGAAAAGAAAGATGTAGAAAAAGAAAGAAAAAGAAATAGCTAGAATTATTAAAAGGAACATTATTAGAAATAGAAAAAAGAATTTGAAATACAATGAGGACAGGAAAAAGGTGAGGAAAAGACAAAATAATTGGAATTGGGAAAATAAATAGAAAACGAATTGGAAATAGAAGAAGAATTGGAAAAGGCAGAGGAAAAAGAACTGGAATTAGAAAAAGAATTACAAAAATAAAAAGGAAAAAGAAAACCAATTAGGGAAAAAAATATTAGAAAAGGAAAAAAATCAAAAGAATATGACAAAGAATTAGAAAAAGAATTAGGAAATAAGACAAAAAGAGTAAGAAACAGAAAAACAAGAAAAGGGGAGAAGAAAAAGGCGAAGAAAATATTATAAAAATAATTCGAAATAGAAAAGAAAGAAAATAATTAGAATTAGAAAATGAAAGAGAAAAACAATTAGAAAAAGAAAAAACGAAGACAAATTAGGATTAGAATGAGAATTGGAAAAAGAAAAAGATAAGGAACTGAAAAAAATGGGAAATGAGAAAGAATTAGAAAAAAATATTAGAAAAGGAATTGGAAAAGGAACTAGAAAGACAAAAAAAAGTGAAAAAATAAAGGAAAATGAAAAAGTGAGAAAAAAAGTCTAGAAAAAGAATTAGAAATAGAACAATGAAAAATAATAAGAAAAAAGAGAATAATTAGAAAAAATAGAAGAAGAATTAGAAAAATAATTAGAGAGAGGAAAAACAAGAATATGGAAAAGAAGATGAAAAGAAAAGGAATTGGAAAAAGAAAAGGAATTGTATAAAAAGGAATTGAGAAAAGAAAAAATGGAAAAAAATAGATGAAAAATTGGAAAGAGAACTGGAAATGGAAACAGACCTGGAAAAAGAATTGGAAAATGAAAAAGAAGAGAAAGGAAACAAAAGCACTAGAGCAAGAGAATGGATATGAAAAGGAATTAGAAAAGAAAAACCAATGGATAAAGAAAAAGGAGAAGAATTAGAACGATAATTGGAAAAGGAAAAAACTGCAAAAAGAAAAACCTGGAAACAGAAAAAGAGGTGGAAAAAGATTGAGAAAAATAAAATGAATTAGAAAAAGGAAAAATATAAAGAAAAAATAGAAAGATATCAAGTTTTACAATGAAAAGTAGAAAAATATTTAGAATCTGAAAAAAAAAAAGAAACAATCAAAAAGAACAGAAAAAAATAGAAAATGAATTAGAAAATTAATTTAAAAAAATTAGAAAAAATTGGAAAATGTAAAAGAAAAAACTGAAACAGAAAAATGAAAAGGACATGGAACAGGGAAAAGATGTTCAACAGGGAAAAGAAAAAGTACTACAATTAGAAAAAGAGTTGGAGTTAGAAAAAAATTGAAATAGAAAAAAGAAAGACTTAGACTGGGAAAAGGACCACAAAAAAGGCTTGGAAAAAGAATTAGAATTAGAAAAAGAAAAACAAGGAGCAGAAAAAGAATTAGAAAAAGAATTGGAGAAATCATTAGAAAAGGAAAAAGAAAATTAGAAAACAAAAGTATTAGAAAGACCAAAAAGTATATATATTTTTTTTTAAAAAAAAGAAGAAGAATTAAAATTAGAATGAGAAATGGAAAAAGGAAACAAAAAGGAATTGGAAAAAGAAAAAAATAGAAAAAGAATTAGACAAATAGTTCGAATTAGACAAAGAATTAGGAAAAAAAAAATAGAAAATGATCCAGAAAGAGAACACAAGAACTACAACTTGAAAAAGAATTGGGATTCAAAAAAGAAAAAAAATGAAATAGAAAAAGGAAAAAGACTTGCAATGAAAAGAAAGACTTGCAACAGGAAAAAGAAATAGGAAAAGAATTAGGAAAAAAAATTAGAAAAACAAAGCAGATTAGTGTCTTGCTCCAATTTATAGGAGGGAGAGGAGGTTCTTTTATTATCTATATACCCAGCGTGAGATTAAGAAACAATGGTTCAAATGTTGGTCCGACCAATTTATTACAAATCGTAATTAGGGAAATGGGGAAGGGGAGGACGGATGCTATTATGAATTAGGGTAATGGGGAAGGGAAGGAGGGCGATAGGAAAGATAGGAAAGAAGAAGCAAGGAGTCTTTACAGGAAGTAAGAGGGAGACAGTCACCACCATGGATCCAGCGTGGTTTGTAATTCAGTCTTTGATCTTCAGTAGTGGTGGGTCGTCAGGCATTGTTCTGTTGACGATGAGGAGAATGATGAGAACGACGGCCATGACCATGGCGATGACGGCCCCTTTTCAATAGTTTCAAAGTGGTCGAGTCAGCTGTCTTTGGAGTGACAGCTCAAATCCAATGTGGTTGAGTCAGCTCTCCTTGGAGCGGCAGCTTCTGGCTCTGGGATCTCAGCAGAAACTCCTCTGTTCCCATCTTCTGGGCCTTGCCAGCAGACAAGAGGGAGCAGGGATGCCCATCTGCATCTTGTTTTTCACAGAACACGATGGTATCATTCCCCAGTTTTCCCATACCAAGCTGGAGCTGTTTAGTCACAGGCCAGATCTTCTGCCAGTGAACACTCCTGAGCACTCTATTCTGGAGGCAAGCAGCTCTGGAGGAAGGGGCTCTCAAATGTTCCCAAAGTGATGTCGATTGTCACACGGTTAGCACCCATCACTTGCCTCCTTAACAAATCATTGAGAGTCTTATCACAAGAAAAACCTCAGGAAGCAAGCTTTGAGCCAAAAAACAAAGGATTCTCACAATTAGAAACAGGAAAGAAGAAACAGATTTAGAAAGAGAGAAAGATTTAGAAAAGGGAATGGAAAAATAATTAATAAAGGAAAAAGAATTGGAATGAGAATTGGAATATGTTGAAGAAAATAAAAAACGGAAAGGAATATGACTAAGAAAAGGAACATGAAAAAGAAAAACAATTGGAAACAGAATTATCAAAAGAAAAAGAAAGAATTAGAAAGAAATAGAAAAAATTCAAAACAAAAAAGAATTTGAAAAAGTCTTAAGAAAACAAATTAGAAGGAGAAAGAAAAGGAAATAAAAGAACAAGGAGAGAAAAGAAAAAGGTAAAAAGAAAAAAATGAAGCAGAAAACTATTCGGAAAAGGAATTGGAAAAGGAATTGGAAAAAAGAAAAGAAGTAGAATTAGAAAGTGGATTAGGAAATGAAAATAAATTATAAAAAAGGGGGAAAAAATCAAAGGGAACTGGAAAAGGAGAAAGACAAGAAGTTAACTCTGGATACCCCAAGTCTTACATGGCACGCACTAGAAGCCTGTTTTGCAACCTACCTCTTCTTTTTGCATCTCACTTGGTCAAAGCAGAGCAGTCAGCATTTGGGCTCGCTGTAGCTCCAACTAGGCGTAGATTGGCAACATGAAACACAAGAAAAATGAGAAACATTGCATAATGTCAAGAAATGATATTGAACCTAAAAAGAACAAACCCATGTTTGGTGGGAGCGACAGAAGGCACAGACATCACAGCAGTACTTGGGAGCCCTAAAGATGGGGGAAAAGAAAGAATACCAGGTGAAAGCCACGTGAGTGCAAGAGACAACTGATGCCGAGCCCAAAGAACAACTACAGGTGTGGGAGCAACTTCAGAGATCACATGCTGCTCCATGACAGCTCGTGCAGTGGGAGAATGAGGAACGCCTGAATCCAGGTCTGTGATCTGTTTTGGTAGCACGTGGGGTCACTTCTGGAGACTGCAGGACTATGGCATGACACGCAGCCCACTGGCAGGAAGAGGAGAGCATCAAGATCTGCTAGCAAGAAAGAAGAAATCCCTGAGTCTTTTTTCTCCACAAGCATTTGTGATTCTTTCTCCTCTGCAGGGAAAAAAAATAAACAAAAAAACTCCATTGTGATTCAGTCCCAGCACAATGATTAAGTGTATGGTATGTACCGAAGCATTGTGTATTAGGACAAAAGCTGCGGGAGAGTTAGTGACAGGATCATAAGTAAAACTAACTAAATGCCCAGTACTGCCAATATGGGCATGGGACCGTGACCAGCCAGTGACTGTGTTAAGGTCATCATAAGCAATTACAAAAATTAATCTGAAGAAGATTCCTGTCCAAAACAGTAACACCAATGATACCACGGGGATCCCAGAGAAAGGAGCAGAGTGAGAAGGGAACATGTGAGCTACAACAACCGTATCAGCATTCGTTAGCATCTGGAAAACAAGAGAGAACTTCCTGGTTCCAAAGGAGCCAAGGTTAGAAGAAGCAAAACTGGAAAAGAAAACAAAACAGAAATAAGACTTCCTGGTCCTAAATGAACCAAAGTTAGAAGGGAGGTGAAATCCAGACGGTTAATTTTGTACAGTTCCTCCTGATCATATTGAGGCTTCCACAAGTATTTGTGAAGAGTCTCCCTGAGGGTTAAAGGGACAGGACCACGGTGGGGCAAATCAATCAACAGCAGTTGTCCTGGGGAGTAATCATCCCAATAAGCAGCGCTTGGAGTAAGGGACCACTGGCAGTGGTTGCCCGTGGTGAAAAATATTCCAGGTCCTCAATAACCCTCTGATTCCTTTTCAGTCAGCAAGATCTGACCTCCCTCTGTTAATGGCACTTTCCACACATACTGATTTCCTAAGGGTGTCACCAAAATCCTTCCTTACTTTGGCCGGCTCCGTAGCAAACAGGGAACCTCGTCAGTATGAACATCAGAATACCCACTGCCAGTCTCTTCCCATGCACGCCCAGTTTCTATCTAAAGGCAGAGAAGGATCACAGGTTTCCCAACTTGTCTTTTTGGGCTCTCACATCCTCAAGATTTTCTCCTGGAGGAAAGTCACTACTTGGGGATCTAGCATCTATCTCCCTGTCATTTACCAACTGTTCTCTAAGGGCTTGCTGAGGGAGGCCTTTTGAATGTTCTTCTTTTTCTGTCCCCTAAGATCTTCTACTTGGTACTGCAGGTATGTCACCAATTCCTGCAAGGACTTTATAATTTGGGTTTCTACCATGTGCTGTTCATTGCGGATCTCTATGGCAGCACTAAGAGCAGCTCCTGGAACTGCACAAATGATTGATATTCCCTTTTCCTCCCCCATACAAATTTGATTATGGAGGGAATTTAATATGACCCATGACTCCCTCTAAGTTGGACCAATTATTCCACGCCCATTTCATCTCCACGGGGGAGAGTTTGGCACTATGCTTTTTTAAGAGATTGAGGAGCAGATTCCTGCTCTATTTTTTTATTTTTTTTTTGTAACCGTCATGCCTCAAAATGTGGAGCAATCTCTTCATGGAAGGGTAGGGGGGGAACACGTATTGTCAACAACTTGCTCCTTACACTCCCAAAGTGTACACGCACACTCTCTTCTACCAGTAAGGCAGTTGCTGATACCACCTGGACACAGCCACACGTTCAGGCCAACCCTGAGATACAGGGTCTAATACCTTGAACAACTATGAATAGGTTTTCTTTTGTCTCCCTATTCTTGTGTTAGAATGCCTAAAACAGCTCTTTCACTGACAGTTATCAAAAGGTGAAATGGTTCCTTTAAGGCAGGCAGTTCTAACACAGGTGCTGTGATTAAGTCCTGTTTCAATACTTCTACTAATTCTTTTCCCTCTTTTGTCCATTTTAATATGTTGCGTTCTCCCTGTGATAGTTGGAGGTACAATCTTTGTTTCTTGTACATATTCTTCTATTCACAAAATACAGAATGCCATCAAACCTAGAAACTTTTGCCGCTCCCTCTTTGTCCTGGGCAAATGAAGCTGCACAGTGCCCTGAATTCCTTCAGAACTCTCTATTTCCCTTCAGAAATCACATGCCCAAGGTATCTGACTTCTTTTTCCACATACTACAGTTCAAACAGCCCTAGCCCTTATTCCCAAGAAATTCAGAGTTTTACTTAGTCTCTTACTTTAGACTCCTCTTTTCCACAAATCAGAAAATCATCTACATACTGAAACAGCTTCACCTCCTCTTCAACCTGAAACTTTTCCAAAACTTTCTCCAGCACTTAATTAGTTAAAACAAAAATAAAATATAAAATATATAATGTATGTAAAATAATACATAATAATACAATATATAATATTTATAATAATATAATACATAAAATATAATAAAAATAAATTAGGCGATTCTATGTACCCTTGGGGTAAAGCAATCCACCTATCTTGCTATTTTTGTTGCATTTTTGGATCCTCTCGTACAACGGCAAAAAGATCTCGACTCTCTGAGTCTAAAATGCAGGTCCCGAAAGCATCTTTGAGGTCTGTTACACTGAGCCATTTGTGTCTGTGTGGGATTTGACTCATTAAAGTATAGGGGTTAGGAAGCAGGGGGGTCACTTGAGAACTATGTCATTAATTTTGCTTGGATCTTGTATCAGTCGATAGGTGCCATCTGCCTTCTGTAATGGCAAAACTGGAGTGTTATAGGGTGACACAGAGTCCCAGAAGACCATCTTAACCAATGTTTGTATTACAGCCTTCAGACCCATTATCCTTTCTAAAGGCATGGGGGGATAACTGTCCCTGTTTTGCAGCTTCACTCCCTCCTTGGACAGTTATTGTTAAGGAAGTAATTCCGAGTCCACCCAGTTTCCTTCCCCTGCTCGCACCTTTGGATTTATTTCTTTTTCATTAGCAGTTATTAATAGATTCATTGACACCTTTATACCTGTTTCACAAGTTTTCAACTGCAATCCTAGAGCTGTTCAGCAGCTTTCTTTGTGAAAGGCAAATTATCCTGTGCTACATACAGAACTACTGGAAACTTCCACTGCAAAAACACAACCTACCTCTCAAAAGGGGGAGAGCGGTACAGATGGTATGCAGAAGATATGCACAGCGTGCCTTTCACTTGCTTTTCCTCTCTCCATCTTCCGTTAGCAAAAAGCCTCTCCAACCTTCCCCTGCTAAAAAACCACTTAGGTAAAAAAGAACTGTCAAGCTTGCTTTTTAAATTACCTTACTTATACAACCTGATGCTTTAAAGCAGAAGCTCTCCCACCAGTGAGTTACCTTAGACAAGCTCAACTTTTGAGAGAAAAGTCATTCCTCTGCCTCTGCAGACTTTGCGCACGTTTCCAGGGGCAGCAGTCAGCCCAGTTCTCGGCACAGCTTTACCAGCCACAGAAATCCAGCTGATGCCCGCCATGCTTTTCTCTCTTCTGAAACACCAAACACCATACTGCTGCAAGAAGCAAGGATTAAAATCACAGAAGCACAGAACTGGGCTCGGAAGGACCTCCAGGGATCACCAAGTCCAACCCCCCTGCAAAACGGGCTCCTACAGCAGGCTGCGCAGGTGGGTGTCCGGGCGGTTCTCGAATATCTCCAGACAAGGAGAAGCCACAGCCTCCCTGGGCAGCCTGTTCCAGAGCTGCGCCACTCTCACTGTGAAGAACTCCCTTCTCA
Source organism: Tympanuchus pallidicinctus (assembly GCF_026119805.1). Classification (NCBI taxonomy): domain Eukaryota; kingdom Metazoa; phylum Chordata; class Aves; order Galliformes; family Phasianidae; genus Tympanuchus; species Tympanuchus pallidicinctus. Next base: position 19,091,998 of record NW_026294648.1, on the reverse strand, counting down.
TCCATGGGCGGAACTTCCTGTGGTCCACCTTATGGCCATCTCCCCTTGCTTGGGGCCGCGCAGGGCTCCTCTCCCTGTCCCGGGACCGCTCTCCCACAAATCTCTGGCGGAGCTGCCCTCAGCACTCGCTCCTGTTGTGCTGCAGCTTCCATCTCGCTGCTGCCCGGACAGCAACAGCCCTGCCGCTCCTCCAACAGCCGGCCCCCAACGACCGCTCCCGTGCACGGCGGCTCAGCCAATCGCAGCCAGCGGAGCTACTGCGGATCAAGGAGACCCCGGGGGAGGAAGCAGCGCTGCCGCTAACCAATGAGAGGCTGGCGGGGATGGGACAGCAGTGCCGCCGACCAATGAGAGGCTGCCAGGGGTGGAACAGCGCTGACGCTGAGCAATGAGACGCCGGGTCTGAGTGAGCTCGTCCTGCCGCAGCATGATGATGACAGGGTTGCAGATGATCTGCACAGGCAGCTCACAGGTTGGGAGCCAGGAATGGACGCAGCCAGAGGAGAGAGGTGTTAGGGAGCAGCCAAGGCATCACAAGGCATCCGAAAGCCCTGAAAGGAATCACAAAGCCACCGCCAGGAAGCATGGGGTTATCACGAGCAGCATCCAGGATGCTAGAGATTATTTGCTACCGTACCAAATGGGAGCTGCAGACACCCCAAAGCCAGACAAAAAGGGAACTAACCACAAGCTTTGCTTCGTGCACCCCACAGCCTCAGCGTTGCAAGCTGAGGTGCCTCATTGTTTGTTGCATTCATCCCAGTCCCTGGGAATGAAGACTCCACAGGCAGTCAAGGCGTTGAGTGAGCACAAGCGTGCTTTTATTATTAAAGGAAAAGACAGGAGGGCGTGAGAGGTCCAGGTAAAGATGGGAATCGTCCTCTCTTGGATGGAAAGGTCACGGAGAGAGCGGCTCAGAGCTCTCAGAGCCGCTGCATGGTGCCTGGGACTGGAGGCCTGATTCTAAGTCCCCCTCCAAGGGGCACGGCTTCTCCTCGCTGTTGCTGACCTGCTCCTGCACAGAGGTGCTGCTGTCAAGGCACTCAGGCTGTGCTTGGGCTGGGCTGCACTGCAGAGGCACTGGTTCACAGTCCAGGCTGGTGCCTGTGGTGTGTGACAGGCTCAGGTCAGCATCTTCAGCAGAGCTGGGAGAAACGAGGGCTTCAACTTGGATGAGCTCCTTGTGTCCGCCACTGTTGTTATGCAGCAGGCTGTCATCTGAACGGCAGCCATTTGTGCTTCCTAACAGCTCTCCATTGGTGGAAGCACACAGCCCAGCATCGCTACTTGCTCTGGCACATCTGGGTAGACAAGAGCTCGAATCACCTATAAAAGAATGAACAGGGGTTGGTGTCCAACTCTCACAAGCTGAATTACAAAAGTGGTTCTTGATCAGGGGAGAACTGAAGGTGCTAGGTATGGGCTGGATCGCTAGAAGGAGATACAAGCCCACTGACAGCAAGAATTCTATGTTGCTGAGAAGCAGGGTGTTGAAAGCTGGATTTGCACCCTTACCTGCCAGGACTACAATGTCTGTCTCTGAGGGCTCCCTGGGACGGTGCTGCGGTTGGCGTTTGGCCACGGAGGATGGTTTTCCCAGGCTGAAGCAGGAACAGCAACAGCCAGCTGGTGATTCCTTCATCCTGCTGGGTGGACTTGGTCTGGAGAGAAGAAACAGAGAATGGTGTGAGTTGTGCATGGAACTCCAAAAGCATCTCTGACTCTGACACTGACAGCTCATCGGCCCCATCTCACTGCCATATCTAGTTTCTCATGCCAGCAGGTCTGACCAACAGCTCTGCTACGAGAACTGGAATTGGATTCAAGCACGTGGCCCTGAAGTCCGGAAAACCCCAATGTTTCCAGGTACAGCCAGCACAGGCCAGGACAGACGTCAGCGTGGCTTTATGCATCTCGTGACTGCCTGCCCAGCAAGGAGGGAATGCCAGCCTTGTGTGGCTAAACTCAGCCCGGTGGGCAACTGAATGTGAGTTCTGTCTCACAGTGCAAAGGGAGTGGAGATTCACTGCAACACTTCAGGCACCATCAGTTTAACTGAGTTTCAGCAAGCTTTGCCTCTAGAAATAATGGGGGGAGAGGGGGGGAAGCACAAAAAGGAACCACAAAAACCCACCCAAATAATGATGAGAAGGTACTGGAAAAGGAAGTCCTCTTTACCTTTCAGATGGAAAGTCGATGATGGTGTGGAATTTCTCCTGTACAGCTGTGGGGCCTTCTTCAACTTCCATGTCCCTGCTCTGTGTCACAACGACAGGAGAGCTGCTGTGGCCTTGCCTCCGTGCCTGCGCCTCCTCCAGGCTGAGCAGCTCTGTGGCAGGAGAAGAGGCCTGCACAGACTGGGGCTCTGAGAGAGAACTGTGCCCTGGAAGGGAAAACCACGGGTGAGAGCCAGGATCAGAAAGCGGCAGCACAGCCATCACAGGTCTGGGAGGTGCTGTGTTTTCCTCAGACTTGCTTAACCGAGCCACTGGAAGAAGAGCAGCTCAAAATAACCATGTGCTCAGAGGTGTGTCTATGGCAGAGGACGCAGTCATAATTAGGAGCAGGTCCCTGTATCGAAACAGGCAAACACAATCCCTAGAAAATGGGGGCAGGGAACTGAGAAAGCTTCGCTGCCACACGTTAATCAAGCTTCACCTGCTTGCAAAACATCATAATGACGGTGAAAGTTTTCTCCTGGTCAAGTTTGGGCTTGCACATTCTCAGCATCCAGCAACTGGACACCAGATTCCAATCTAAGCCCAGAAGTCTGCTGTCCCCTCGACAGGAAAAGTGTATTTCAAAGGAGCTGGAGAAAGCCTGCGTTTGATCCAGATGTCTGACCAAGACAAAGCTAATGGAGGAAGACACTCACCTGCTCCATCTGCGATGTCAGGTCCAGATGTGGAGCAGAAGAGGACGTCTGTGTGGTCGATGATGAATTCCACCACGGCCAACTGCGTCTGCAGTTCCGTGCAGGCAGCTCTCCCGCTGGCGCAGGCAGACTCGCTCTGCTGTGATCTGTAGAAAAGGCAGGTTTTAGAAGTCATTCAGCCAAGATCGCTTCCCCGGGTCTGAACTGTTGCAGCCCAAAGCTGTCAAACTGGGCTCCAGAGACTTCCGCAGTAGGCAATCAGTGATGCCACTGAAAAAGTTCTCCTGGCTGATCAAGGACACACCAGTCCCATCTAAACAAGAGAGCAGCAATGCTCAGCTAAAAATTGTGCCCACGTGGGGTGGGAGAACAGTCCAGGCTCCTGCTCTGCTGTCAGCCACTCACTGCACATTTTACAGGAGAAGAGCACATGTGGTGCAGAAGAAGGGAGGATTGCTTTATTCTACTGGAGAACAGATGTAAGCGTTCTGTTGAAACGGAAAAAGAAGTTTACCTTAGGAGGTTTGGAGCCCACACAATGGCTAAGTTCTTGGCGTGCATGTTGGTGACAGAGCTGTTCGCAGACAGACAGGCCAAGTGTCTCATCAGATACGCCAGGGTCCTGGGAAACAAGAGAGGCAAATGTTCAGCAACAGCCAGCATGCCATGCTGCGACTCACAAAGCAAACCTCAATTCACACTAGTTGTTATTACTGCTACTGATGCTGAAGATGAAGTAGACCCAACTTGACCAAGTGCCACGCTGCAGCACCCAGCACCAGCACAGCACAGCCACAGCCATCAGCTGCACCAAGCCTACCCCCGTGCCCAGGACCTGACCCAATAAATTAACCCTGTAAATTAAACCGGTGCAGCCTTCAACCGCTTCAACATACCCAGGCATCGTGTTGCTCACGTGAGACAAAGCCTGGAATCGCACCAATGCCCTCTGAAGTGCAGCAGGGCTGAGCTCAGCAGGCTGAGGGCAGCACTGACCTGTAGTGAGGAGCGGGCAGCTGCTGGATGGTGTCCCGCATTCTGACCAGCCGCTCCTCCTCCGTAGTGGCACCAACAGCATCCTGGAAAAGGGCAGAAAGGGATTGAGACACAAATCAGGAGAGATACCTGCCGCAGGGTCGGGAACCATGGGCACAGCGCGCTGCTGGTCAGCACGGAGAAAGTTTTTAGGCCTCCCCAGAGGCATCTGGCAAACATAGCGGCACGCAGCTGGTGCCACCACGGCCAAGGAGTCCAAGCACCGGGCCGGTTTACAGCCTGGTTGGGCAGCTCAGCTCCTCGCAGAGGGCATTCATCTCCAAGTACGCTTGGCTATTAATCCCATTCCTGTTCCAGAAAGAATTGGGGAATAGCAAAAAACAAACAAACAACACATGAATTCCCGCAAAGCATTGTGAATATGGAAATAACCACCTCCTGGGGCCACCAGAAGTGGCATCAGCATGATGCAGGATGTGGCAAAGACATGCGAGTAAACCCCATGGGGCTAACAGAAGAAGGGCCTCAGAGCTGGGGCACTGCTGCAGCCATCTCCCAAGAGGCCCAGCGAAGAGGGAAAGGAAAGGCGTTGCCTCGTGCTTACCGAGAACTTGTCGTACAGCTGGTTGGTCAGCAGGGGGGTCGGGAGCTCCCTGAAGTACATTTTGCAGAGGGAGCTCGCGCTGTGAACGTCGCGGACGGTTAGCTCAGGAACCTGCTCAGACTCAAATTCCTGGCTGCAGAGAAGGACATGAAAGTGGTTGAGAAAGAGGAAAGCAAGTCAAAAGCCACACCCAATGCAATCAAGAATCAGAAGGGCTTCCTGATGTACAGGAGAACACAAACACTCGGCCACCAGCACCACGTCAGCCGTGCTGGATGGGATGTTCCCAAAGGAGACCTTTTCTTTGTGCTAAGGCGTTGCCCGCAGGCCTCTGAACGCCCGCAACAGGGCACGTGCCCCTGCTGGCAGCTGTGTCTGTCAGTCGCAGCGCTCTTACCGCAGTCTCTGGACGTTGGACGCCACGCCGGACAGGCGGTATATCCCCTGCACCACGCCATGCTGCTCGATGAACTCGGCGCAGCTCTGGAGGACCTGGGGGACTAAAGAACACGTGCCGGCGGTTACTGGAGCTCCTTAGTCAAGTCCTGGCCCAGGCTGCGCTCCCATCACATCCCATCCACTAAGAGACGTGCTTGTCTCTTGGGAGCATTAGCCTCACTTCATCTTTCAGCCATCAACTCCCATTCCCCGTTTCTCCACTGGTATCAACCTGCCCCTTGCTAGATACCATCTCCCTTTCATCTTTAGGTTCCCAAACAGGGAAGCTCTCAGGAATGGGCTGTCCCTTACCATCACGACCAGAGTGAAGAAGATGCTCTCCCAGGTCACGGCCGAACACCCTCTCCTTCTCCACCTCCTGCTCTTTCCGTTGCTTTGGGCGGGCCTTCACCACGGAACGAAGGAAGGTGAGGAGCTTGCCGCGCTTCTTTGGCGCTGGACAACAAAAGGAAGAAACCAGTTCATCTCAGGTTTGGCTCCGTTGGACGAGGCCGAGCACAACACATTCTACAGAGCACCTCAAAACGGGAAGAACATGATGAGCAAGTGCGTACCAAAATGGATTTTCCCCATCCCTGGATCAGTCCAAGGCCAGACTGGATGGAGCCCAGGGCAGCCTGGTCCAGTCCCACATTAAACGTGGAGCTTGGTTGGCAGCCCAGCTTGAGGCAAGGGGGCTTGGAGCTTGATGATCCTCGAGCTGCCTTCCATGCCAAGCCATTCTACAAGGATTCTAGGATTTCCCCAACTCCAGTCATAAAACACAGGAGGACTGGGCCAAATCTCTGCACGTTCTGATGGAGTTGAATGCACTCCTCTTGCTTAGCTTGCTCAACCTGGGCATTAAGGACCCTCTTGAAAAGCCACGTTCTGATCAAGCGTGTCACTAGCACAACCAGACCTCTATCTGTCCACCAGGGACGCTGGCTGTTCTCAGCCTCGTACGGACTTGCCGGAGAACTGCCTTTGTCTTCCCTCATTCTCACTGCCTACAAAACACCAGCCATACGCCCCGTGCGATGCATGAAGGATTATCAGCACAGAGGATAAGGGGGGAAGGATAAGGGAGGTATTAAACACGGAACACACCCAAAAAAGACTCCATTTTGCTTCCATGCACCATCAAATGTATCATCGTACCTGGCTTTGGCACTGAATTGATGAGAGACTCCGGGATTTTTCCGTTAATGAGCTCCACACACTCACCAGGGAAAAATCCAACCTGTAACAAGAAGAAGAAGAGACGTGCAATACTGAAGGCAGCGTTTCTCAGGCCTGAACTGTTCAAACATTACATTTTCCTCATCACGTGCCTGCCGGATGCTCCGTAAGACAATCCAACCAAAAAATGGCCTGCTTAAAATTAATAATTATTCCAAATTTGCAGGCAAATATCCATAAAACTGTGTATGGAGCGGGGAAAGGACAAGTATGCTATGCACCCCTAAATCTTAAGCTTGCCCGAAGGGAAAGACTTCATACAGAAGCTATATATTATGATAGATTGATGCAGATAGATCTGAGTTGGCACAGCCTATGCACTTTCTGCTTGCTGACTGAGATGCAGCTGCCACCCCCAGCTCTGAGCTACCCAGCCTTCTGCAGACAGCAGAGGGTCTGTTACCCTGCCTCATCTCAGCTGACAGGCAGCGACTTCCTAAAAGACATTGACTTCACCTTCTGCATGGGTGCAAGCACAAGTGCTCAGAGACACTGAAACACGGGTCCTAGCTGCTGCATTTCCAAAGGTGCGGTTCAGTGGCCGTGACCTGATGCACGCTGTGAGGGCTCTTCTTTCTAAGTTAACTGAGGAGGCAGTTTCCTACAAAGACCAACTTCCAGCTCTGGCCCAAGCCCACAGCAAAAGGGAAAGTCCTCTGACACCAGCACAAGGAAACCATTTTCCATGCGGAGCCATGCTGTGCAGGCAGGGCAGCTCTAAGCTGAGATTCCTGCCTCGACCGAAGTTGCGCTCTCACGTCTGAAGCTTGGGCCTACCTGAAAGCCGTGCTTGCCTCTCCAGCGGGGGCTCAGCTCCTGAGGCGGCATCTCAATGACGCACACGAGGTCTCCCACCTGCAAGAGATTGCAACGTCAATCCCAGCTTCAGCACGGCTGGGAGGAAAGCGCAGCTCAAATGACTGCATTCTTCTGCACTGCCCAATATCGTCAAGCTTGAGAGCCATTGCACCAGTGCAGCTCTTCAGGCATTTGCAGTCGTACAACTGAACGTGGAAGTAGAAGAGTCACTCCAATACACAACGTACAGAATTCAGCTGTTCAGTATGAAATGGTTCTCAGAAGCAGCAGGCTCTTTGCCAAAGGGAGAGCTCCAATTAAACCGCAGGCATAAGTCAGCCAAACAGAGCCTGAACAGATCCGCACACTCCATACACTGCTCTGCCATTGCTCAGAGACCAGGCTACCACATTGGGCAGTAGCTCTTGGATCACAAGATTCCAATGCCAAATAGAGCCATAGTTTAGAGATGGCTGAACTCCTCCCTGCATCCAACCCAGTGCAAGTCTAATCTGGAACTGAATCTTCTGGGCTTCACCTCACCAAACATTCGGAAGGTGTCTGAGAATATTCCTGATAGCTTCACATGTTATACTCTTCTGTACAGGACAACAAGGAACGCCCTTAACTGCTTACCTCCAAGGAGAGTTCACCCGGTGCCTGGGCAACGTATCTCTTAATAACGTGGGCAGCAGCAATAGCTGGGATATTAAGAGATGACTCCTCACGGACCAGCCGGGGCTTCCCGTTGTTCTCAGCCTGAAACAGAGAGCACAGGCCATGGTGAGGAGCTGAGGGCAAACGAGGAGGATTTCAGGCTGAGGAGCATGTCAGCAGAGAAAGCTGCAGGAAGTGCACTCCGTCCTTATCATGGGCACACAAGAAGGAACGGCGAGGCTAAGAACATGCCCGCAGCAAGGAAAGAAAGCCTTGAAGGCAGCTTTTCAGTGACACTGATAGAGCCGCAAGGATTCGCTCTCTTGAAAAGCAGGAGAGCACATCTGCAGCTCACTCTGCTGGCTCAAGTCAGGGAACAAAGACCAATCAGAGCTCCACACTCTACCTCCATCCGTGTCATGCCAGGCTCACAGCTGATCTCGCTGCACGCGATGCCCATCACAGCAGGCACAACAAGCTGGAATGAAAAGAAACACGCTCATATTTTCTCTCTTCACACACCACACTATTGAGAGACTTCTTCAGAACTACCCTTGGCTATCCTCTGGCACAGGCGGGTGCTCTAGAAGCAACCACTCTGTTCACTCCGTTCAAATGGGACAGCCCATTAGGCAGCATTTGACCAAGCGGCTGTCCCTCTGCTAGCAGATGGGGACTGGCACAAAGCAGCAGATGCATTCGCCCAGGGCGCTCTGACAGCGCAGCAGCAGGGCAGTGAGAGGAATCATTGCTGCAGGTGCATCTGCTCCCCGGCCCCGACTCCCACCAGCCTCACCACCGGCACCTGCTGCAGCCCCGCACATCAAGGATTTCCTCTGCTTGCATCTCTGCTGTGCACCCTACAGCTGCCGCGCACACTCACACAGCCCAAGCGTGCGTGCTTGTGGCCTTAGGTCACACTGTGCAGCTCGGCACAAACTGGGCCTAGGACTCTTTGCCTAAGGGATTGGTTTCCTTCAGACCAGCTGGTCACAGCACCACACACAGCATCCTCCACAGGACCGAGCTGCAGGGGAAGGGAAAAAACCCACACGGGACCAGTGTCCCATCAAAGCTGGGTGAGGCTGTGTTACCAAACATGGTGCGACACAGTGCTGGTCAACCACGTGGGGGGACAAAGCGTGGCACGTACCTGGCAGGAGATCAGAACGAGGTAGACAATTCCTTGAACTCGCAGCTGATTCTTGTCACTTTGCTCTGTGCTTCCACGAGCGAAAGCTGCACCAAGGGAGAAGGTAGAGGAGAGAGAAGGAACAGGTCTGTGAGCTTGCACAATGCAGCAAAGATGACAAGGGAAAAGCCACGGGACAAATGCCATCTTTGTGGATCGCTTGGGAATGCAGGTACTGGCTGAAAGTTACGTCTGATGGACAAGAGTAAGCAGTACGAGCTGCTAGGAGCTCCACCAGACAGCAGTTTTCAACAGCTCACTGCCCACCCGTCCATCCCACGCTGTCTCAGCTTACCTACAAGATGCTGCACAAGACACAAGGGGTGAAAACGACGCACTCAGTCGCTGCACAAGGGCAACAAGTGAGCTACTCACGCAGAGCTCAAGCGCTCCAATGAAGGGACGCAGCACGCACTGCTCCTCCCCTCATTCCAGCCTCTTGTGACATCACTAAGGGCCACCAGGCTGCTCCGCCATGACGACAGGGTGGGGAGGCAAGACCATGTCACAGGACCAGAAGATTCCAAAACCCAACACCCAACATTCTAGAATCAGTTGGAATTCTACCTCAGCCCAATCCTGCAGAAGCTGCCATGCGGTTGTCATGACCACAGCGCAGGACCCAGCACTTGCTTCCGTGCAGCCTCGTACAGCTGGCCTCACGCTGTCCCTCTGCAGGGCCTTCCTGCCCTCGGGCAGATGGACGTTGCTTCCCAACAGCGTACCTCGCAGCGCAGGGCCTATGTACAATCCACACTGCAGTCCTATAGATCTGTATCAAGCTATCTATACCCAGACACACAGTCACCACTACCATCTTCTTTCTCAGTCTTGAGGTACACCATTCAGCGGTTTCATTGCCATCAAACAACCCCACTGACGGCACACTGCTGACACAACGTCCTTGCAAACACAGCAGCAACTCCTGGCACCGACAGCTCCGGGTACAACAAGCACAGGGCTCTGGGTTGCTTTGGATGCAGTTGCAGCATGGATCTGAGGGCTTTGTGCAAGGGGATATATTGCAAATGGCACCGACGTTTTCAGACCATTTCTCTTTCGGCATGGTCCCAGCACCTGGCATGCTGATCATCATCCTGAATATACATTTTGTCAAAGTTCTACAACTAATGAAATAGTTCCTTACCAAACGCAATCTGATCACTCTTCTGGCCGTATTTTGTTCCAGCTACCGCTTCCTGCGGGTGGCACCAATAGCGCTGCATCACCTATAGCTCTCTGCTCTTACAGTTCTCATGCTGTCTGGGCAGTCCTCGTGGCCTCACAACTCTCTCATTCCACACTCTGAGGCACAGAAGATATATCGCACTACTTCAAAATGCCTTTTTTTTTTTTTTAATACAATGATACTAGGGATAATTATCTGGAGCTAGAGCATTATGAAAAAATTCCCTTTATTTCAACCATAAGTCTGCCCCATGGACTCCAGAAGAGCTCTAAGAATATGCAGGGTGGACATAGATGGCAGCTGCCATAACAGTAAGCAATGAAAAATGAGGTTGTGAGCCATGCTGTGTCATTGCATCTGCAGGCAGGGATTTCTCCTTGGACTGAGCAGAGTGCAGATGTCGCCTGAGAAAAGAACTTAGGATCATTCAGGAAAAGCAAATGAGTTGAGTAATTAATTGAAGAAACTCACGTTCTAAAGGTACTTAGAAGGAGAGAGTATTTCCCAACAGAATGGGTTTAACTGTCCATTCCCTGTTTTGTTAGACAGGTCTACTCTATGTATGCTTAGACTGACCTGAGAGGGCATGCTTCAGCACACCCCACACCACTGCATTAGAGTGTGCTTTTGTGCACACGTGGATCTAGAGACATCGCTAAGAATTTAATTGGTCCACCCAATCCTTAAGCAACTCAGTAATTCAAGACACCTAACAAGGATGGAGGCTCACTGGGCCATGGGCAAAGCAGGGAGGAAAGAGGCAGGAAGCAGGAAGGAGTTCAACTCCAGCTCTCCCCCACAAGAGACTGGGAGAGCTGAGTCAGCACCACAGGAGGAGTTACGACACGGCTTGGGAGCTTACAGAGACCTGAGATTGCCAAAGGACGGCGCCAGGGTAACTCTCACCAGTCCTGTGCAGGGGTTTCATGGATGCTTGGGATGCTGGGGCTCCCCAGTTGGGATTTCTGGGCTCCCAAGTACAAAAAAGACAAGGATCTCTTGGAAAGAGTCCAGCAGAGGGCCACGAAGACGGTGAAGGGCCTGGAGCATCTCTTCTATGAGGAAAGGCTGAGTGAACTGGGTCTGTTCAGCCTTGAGAAAAGGAGACCGAGAGGGGACCTGATCCAGGTCTATAAATATCTAAGGTGTGGGGGCCAGAATGGCAAGGCCAGACTGTTTTCAGTGGTGAGTGGAGACAGGACAAGGGGAAACGGCTGGAAACTGCAGCATAGGAAGTTCCGCACAAACATGCGCAAGAACTTCTTTACAGTGAGGGTGACGGAGCACTGGAACAGGCTGCCCAGGGAGGTGGTGGAGTCTCCTTCTCTGGAGATGTTCAAGACCTGCCTGGATGCCTACCTGTGCGACCTGCTGTAGGGAACCTGCTTTGGTTGGACTCGATGATCTCTGGAGGTCCCTTCCAACCCCTACAATTCTGTGATTCTGACTTCCACTGCCTGTGTCATTGGTAGCAAGTCCAGGTGACAAAGGCTCCTTCTGTCTGGGTAACGCTTCTGTGGTTCCATGGTTATGACTGGAGGGGAAAAAAAGTAAAGTAAAGCACGCAACCCTGAAAAATTTACTACTTTGCTGTTCTTGTCAGCATGACAACTCAGATGAGCGTTACGTGTCCTGCACCTGACTGAAAATGCATCCAAGCCCATATTGCACACAGCTTCATCTCAGGGCCAAAAAGAAACAGTGCAAAGATGTTTAGAAGATTCTTGGTGCAGATGAAGGCGCAGGATGCATACGTATTCTCTTCAATTCTCTTCAATAAGAAATATTGATTCGTAATCCAAAGATAACTTATCAAGAAGTAGCATGAAAGGTCGATGAAAAGGAAATTACATGACAAACTATGTTCATTTAAGAAATTCCTGCTAGACCTCTCCCCATCAAAAAGGGAGCATCCTGGGCACTGTTAGCAGCAGTTCAGACAACATCTTGTTGCATAAGATGCGACACAGTCTTTTTTTCTTTATGAACAAGCCCCTCATTTCTCTACTTAGCATCAGATTCCCTCAAGTTCAAACACGAGGATCAGAACAGCCGCTCAGTCCTGCTGAGAGGAGCCCACGGCTGGGATGTCCCCCCGTCCCGTTCCACGCTACTTCCAGCATCGCTGGGGAAAGGAGGAGCGACTGCCATCACCTACCCAGGCTTCTGCAAGGCCTTCCATATGGTCACACATCACAGGGAGAAGCATGGCGGAGAGCTCTCGTGCCACAAAGCTCGGGGCTGCAGAAATCAAGGTTGCCCCCAAGATGCTGTTTGTAACAACAGGACTTACTGCACGTGAGACATGAAAGACAAGGTTAAGGTGAAAAAGCCTCCACTCCCCATAGATGTGGCTGTCTGCACAGACAACAGCTGCCTGCTGTCCAGCAGCCTGATGCTCACCCACCAAAGCACTCACCAGCAGATGCCTTTCACAGAATCATAGAATTAGCAAGCTTGGAAAAGATCTCCAAGATCATCCAGTCCAACCGTCCACCTACCACCAATATTCCCCACTAAGCCACGTCCCTCACTGCCACATCTAACGTTTCTTGAACACCTGCAGGGACAGTAACTCCATCACCTCCCTGGGCACTCCTTGGAGAAGTGTTTCTTAACATCCACCCTCAATCTCCCCCCGTGCAACTTGTTGTCCTCTTCTCCCATGTAAGTAGTGGTAGGGGGGAGCGGCCACACCCACCTCGACATGACCTCTCTTCAGCTCATTGTAGAGAGGGATGAGGTCTGCCCTGAGCCTCCTCTTCTCCAGGCTAAATAATCCCAGTTCTCTCAGCCAGCCGCTCCCCATAAGACTGGTGCTCTACACTCCTCACAGCTTCACTGCTCTTCTCTGGCAATATCTCGGGGATTCAGTGTCCTTCTTGTAGTCAGGGACCCAGAACTGAACACAGCACTCAAGGTGAGGACTCACCAGAGCTGAGCACAGGGGGATGATCGCATCCCTGCTCCTGCTGGCTCCAGCCCTTTGCACTGCACTTCCAATCTCAACCATCCCTCCTGCGGCAGCGCTTGCATCCTCACTTAGGGCTGGAGCTCAAGAGCTCAACGCAACAGGAACGCAGCGTGCAACTGGAAGATGCGTCTCAAAGCCGACAAGAGTCAACCTTCTGAACTTGGGCACAACTCACCAACCGAGAGTCAGGCCTTGCAAACTTGGCTCATCTGAGCACATCAGACGGGGCTGTACATCAGACCACAAGCATCCATTTCAATTGCAGCTCCATGTAGAGAAGAACGTCAATTAAAAGGTGTGAATGAATTCACTCACAAGCTGCACAATGAGTCTGTTCTTCATTAAAAAACCCACATGGATTCCTAAGCCAAAAAGAGAACAGCAAGAGCTAATAGTGATGGAAGAGGTTCCTGGTCCTAAACCTCATTCTCTTACCCCAATTTTCCTTGCCTCGTACCCTACCCCAATTCCTGGGCGATGCCCACAGACTTAAACTCTGACCTCAACTCCATGAGCTGAACATGAACAAAACTACCCCAGACCAACAGGATGGCAGACACACAGCGGAAGACAACCAACCTGCAGAACCAGCTCCATTGGGGATGGTCCAGATGTTTGCATGCTCCCTTCCATGGCTCAGGCCAAGCTTGCTGAGCTGCTCCTCCTTTGTGCAGGGGGAGAGCAGCGCAGATGCTATGTGCTGGCTGTGCACAGTGTGCCTTTGACTTGATTTTCCTCTCTCCATCTTCCATTAGCAAACAGCATTTCAAATCTCTCCTCGTGAAAAAATCACCTATGTAAAAAAGAATTGGCAATCTTGCTTTTGAAGTTTCCTTATTTGTACAACTTGATGTTTTAAAGCAGAAGCTCACCTAGCAATGACCTACCTTAGACAAGCCCAACCTGCAGGGAAAAGTCATTCCTCTGGGTGCAGAGTCTGCAGACACATTTCCAGGTCCAAGTGTCAGCCCACTTCTCAGCACAGCTTTACCAACCACAGAAATCCAGTTTAAGCCTGCCGTGCTTTTCTCCCTTCTGAAACACTGCATCGCTGCAAGAAGCAAAGATTAAAATTACAGAACCACAGAATTGGGGTTGCAGGGGACCCCCAGTGATCATTGAGTCCAAGCTCCCTGCAAAACGGGCTCCCTACAGCGGGCCGCGCAGGTGGGTGTCCAGGAGGGTCTGGAATATCTCCAGACAAGGAGAAGCCACAGCCTCCCTGGGCAGCCTGTTCCAGCGCTCCATCATCCTCGCCGTGAAGAAGATCCTTTGCATTTTGGTGCAGCACTTCCTGTGCTCCAGTTTGTGACCATTTCCCCTTCTCCTGTCCCCACAGATCGCTGACAAGAGGTTGGCCGTGTCCTTTGGACTCCCACACTTAACAAATACATAAGCATTAATCAGATCTGCTCTCAGTCTTCTTTCCTCAAGGCTGAACAGACCCAGGTCCCCCAGCCTTTCCATACTGAGGAGATGCTCCAGGCCCTTTATCATCTTCCTAGCCTTCTGTTTGACTCTCTCCAGGAGATCCTTGTCATTTCTGTACCAGGAAGGGAGCCCAGAACTGGATGCAGTACTGCAGGTGAGGCCTGACCAGGGCAGAGCAGAGTGGGAAAATCACCTCCCTTGCTCAGCTGGCAGCGCTCCTTTTAAAGCGCCCCAGGATGCCATTGGTCTTCTTGGCCAGCAGGGCACACTGCTGGCTCACGGCCAATCTGTTGTCCACCAGCAACCCCAGGTCCTTCTCTGCAGAGCTCCTTTCCAGCCGGTCACATCCTAAGCTTACTGATATTTGCAGTTATTCCTTCCCAGGTGCAAGACTCTAACTTGCTTTTGTTCCACCTCACCTTGTTTGTTTCTGCCCAGCTCTCCATCCTGTCCAGATCTTGCTGAATGGCAGCACAGCCTTTCGGCGTGCCAACCACTTCTCTCCCAGCTTTGTCTCATCAGTGCACTTGCTAAGGGTGAACATATCCCCTCATCAAGGTCATTGACAAAGATATTGAACAAGACCTTGAGAGAAACACTCAAAGTCACCAGTTTCAGCTTAGGCAAGGATCTTAGTGATAGCAGCAAAGTTTATTCGTTATTGCAATAACAGGCACATGCTCCCTGTTAATAAGGGAAAAATTGCACACCGGTCAGAGAAATTCATTCTGTTCTGTACTCTGAACCCGACGCAGGCAATGCTCTCCTGGCACTCACTGATTGAGCGTCTAGGCTCACAATCTCCCCGACGCTGTTGCTATGATGTAGTTCCATATAAGGTACATTACCAACCTACTCTTTTTGGTATGTTTTGTACTTCTCCATGGAGATACGAGGGCCATATTTCCAAGAGTGAGCACATTTGTTCTGTCCTGTGCCGTGCTCCCTCTCTCTCTCCACCCTGCATATTTGCCTTATTTTGTGCCTGGCTCAATTCCACCCCAATCAGAACACCCCGAATCTTGAACTTTTTAACTCTGCTCAGCAACTTCCTTAGTAGAAGGCAAACAGCTCTTTCACAAGAGGGCTGTAAGTTCAGTAAAGCCAGCACTACATACAGAAAATACTGAAAGCTTCTACAGCACAAACACAATCTACCTTTCACAACCAGACCCAGCACCAACCCCCGGGAGCACCGCCGCTCACAGCTCTCCAGCCGCACTCTGCGCCGCCGATCACCACCACTGAGCTCAGCCAGTAAACCTGTTCTCAGCCCACCTCATCATCCACTCATCTATCCCACACTTTCTCAGCTTCATTACCAGGATGTTGTGGGAGACTGTAACAAAACATTGCTGAAGTCAAGGTAGGCGACATCCACTGCAGTACCTGAAATAGTCCTTCCCACTCAGGCTGAAGCCTTGATTTCTGCCAGGCGCGTATTAGGACCAGTCTCCAACACGGGATGAGTGCACTGGAAATTCCAGAGGTGGAGTTTGAGCCAACGGTCCACATCCCTTAAGGAATAACAGAGCAGCAGACAACCCGAGTACACAGTTCTGAAGAAACTTACCCTTGGTTTCAAGAGCGGGCATCTCACCATTCCCAAGTACAGCAACCCAAACAGCACTTCGTATGGTGATACTCCTAAGCCTTTTCTGTGAGTGGTTCGTGTTCTGACAAGGGCTACAGGCAAACACTTTGTCCATGGTAATTTGGTCTCTGAAACCAATTCTGACAAGTGCTTCTTCAGCATCTGATTGATTCATTCTACTTTCCCTGAAGAAGGAGGGTGCCACAGAGTATGGAGCTCCCACTTTATTTCTAAAGTTCTCATCAGCTCCTGTAGGACCTGTGAAGAAAAGAGGCTTCCCTTACCTGAGTCCATATTCTGCACAATCCCACATCTAGAGATTGTGTCGGAATGTAGAGTCCTCAGTGCAGAAGAAACATGGACCTGTTGGATCACATCAGAGGATGGCCACAAAAAAAAAACAGAACCAAGGGATCAAACAGCTCTCCTCCAAAGACAGGCTGAGAGAGCTGGGCTGTTCAACCTGGAGAAGGGAAGGCTCTGAGGCAAGCCGGTAACAGCCTTTCACTACCTAAAGGGGAGTTAAAGGAAAGAAGAAGGGAAAACTTAGTTTAGATGTAAGGAAAATGTCTTTTTACAGCAAGGGACAAAGGGAAATGGTTTTAAATTGAGGGAGGGGAGATTGAGGTTGGATGTCAGGGGGAAGTTCTGTGCTGTGAGAGCGGTGAGGTGCTGGAACAGCTGCCCAGAGAGGCTGTGATGCCCCGTCCATCCCTGGAGGTGTTCAAGGCCAGGTTGGATGGGGCCCTGGGCAGCCTGGGCTGCTGTGAAATGGGGAGGTTGGTGGCCCTGCGTTGGCGGGGGGCTGGAGACTTGTGGGCCTCGAGTTCCCTTCCAACCCGGGACATTCTGTGATTCTGGGCAGTGGAACAGGCTGCCCAGAGAGGTGGTGGATGCCCTGTCCCTTCCAAGGTGAGGCGGGATCAGGCCCTGGGCAGCCCGATCGAGCTGTGGATGTCCCTGCTCCTTGTGGGGAGTCGGACTTGATCATCACAAACGGTCCCTTCTGACTCTAAGGAGTCTATGGCATGATACCTGAAGCCATGAGGCACGACGACACAAAGGACATCGATGGCCTGGTGAGCAATCAGGGCAGGCGGGGAAGCCTGAGTGTTCAACAGCACCAGGGAAACTCACCAAGCAGTCCAACCAGGAAGATTCATGTCGGCCACAGAGCCTCTCTGTGCCGGCCCCAGCATTCAGCACACCAGAGGTATTGCTGCATCGCACTGCTGGGTGCCACGGCTGCAGGGGGGCAGGGATGGAAGGAAGAGGGCTGGGAGGTTGGGTGGCGTCCAGACTGGGAAACTGACAGCATCCCCTGACGGCCGGGATGGAGATACCTGCGGTGATCCAGACACAGCGCTCCAGCAGAGGACGGCCCTTTGTTTCCTATCAAGACAAAGCCACATCTGCCAGCAAGACAGAAAGAGCCCTGAGAGCCTGGGGGGGTCGGCCACAAGGTGCTCGCAGAGCCGTGCCCTGACACCTGTTGCTGCCGACCAATTCCTAAGGGAGATCTGGGAGAGAACCAGGCCAACCAGGAACTGAATCCTTGTGCTCAGTATTCTCAAGCAGCGCAGAGCAGACGGCGCTGTGTGAGGATGAAGCAAATGGCCGCTGGGGCCCAGGGGTTTCCTGCAGCTCAGCTCCCAACTGCATCCATGCACCTCGTTCTATCACCAGCCACGGAGCTCATTGGGATGCAAGGACAAAGGGCAGGGAGCAGGGCGAGCCCTGGGGACCAACCCCCATTGCATCTCCAAGGGAGCTGCCCACAGCCAGCACAAAACCCACCTGCATACAAGCGACATGTGAACAAGGGCTTCCTGCTGTTCCATTGTCCGCCCCACAGATTGCACAGCGCTGGAACCACTAACCAGAGGAGCCCCAGAAACCCTTCGACCCCATTGAGCTGCAAAACAGAAGGAGATCCAACGAGACGCAGAACGGAATTGAAATGCGTGCCCTCAAACAACCCTCAGCACAAGTGGAATGAATGCGTGGCACAGGAGACGCAGAGGGGACACGGGCAGAGGACACAGGGAGGGGGACGCATCATAAAATGGGCTGGAGCAACGTGGGAGCAGACAAACCGAGTTTCGAGGCCCAGGATGCAGATCCCACAATGAGAATCGTGACAAAGGGAACAGAGATGTCACAAGAAGGTGTTGAGCTTAGAAAGAGTTGCAGAGGAACTCTGCAGAACACAGAATCCCTTTACAGAACAGTGCATCAGCTCCAGGCATTTCTGAAGTCGCAACGCTCAGTCACCCAACCAGCGTCACCTTGGGGCTGACTGAAGCATTCCCGAAACAGATGAGAACAAAAGAAAGGAACGTCCATCAGTCCCTCTGTTAACAGTCCAGAGAAAGGCAGAGAACCCCTTGACTGCCCTCAGAGAACAAGTGGAAGGCATCAGAAGCAGAGGCAGAGCTGACAGAGCTACTGTAAACCAGCTTACAATCCCCACAGAAAGGCAGAGACCAAAACCCCAACAGCCATCAAGAAAGAATCACTGACCTCTTCCCACGAACCAGAGCTCACCCAGCAATCCACAGGAGGCATCTCCAGGAAGAAACCCTGCCTGTGGGGCTGCCAGCCCTTAAAATGATATGAGGGAGGGGTGGAGCCAGGCTCAGCCCCATCCAGTCCCACAGGTCCATTGCTTCCACCTGTGCAGGCAGGGCTGCACCCCTCACCAGGTGCTCCATCACTGCTTCAGGCTGTGATCTCAAAGTTCCCCTAAAAGCAGGAAGGAAAAAATGAAGTTAAAAAAAAAAAGTCATGACCAGCAGTCAATTGGGTCTGCCTGTCTGGCAAGGGCAGGTTTATCCACGGACGAGCTAGGACGGTCCACGTACTTTGCTTCCAGTCTGTCCTCAATGGCAATTGGTGACATTTGTAATAAATAGGGAAGCACAGATTTCAGTGCTGACACAGCGAGGGCCCCAAAAGTGACACATCAGCGCCCCACAAGCGACGCATAAGCGACCCACAGGTCCCACATCTGCTCCCACGGCTGCCTTGCTTCCACCTGCGCTCACAGGGCTGCACCCTTCACAAGCTGCTCCAGCATTGCTTCACATGCACTCCCCGTACAACTCGCCCACCACCTCATTTTGGGGGCACCGACCCCCACCCCGCTGTCACAGCCGTGCGCCGAGGGCACCATCACCCCACCGCGCACGGCCATCAACTCCTCCCAGCACTCCACGCGCCCCACGGACAGCCCCCAATGCGCGGAACTGCCACCGCCTACCACCGAATCCCGGCATCGATCCGGCAGGAAAGTTCTTGCCGTGGTCTCTGCTGCCACCGCGTGGCCAACGCGCGGAACTGCCGCTGCCTGCCGCCGAGTCCCGCCAGCGGCAAAACACATGCGCCCAGAAATGCGGAAGTGCCGATCTAACCGCTCTGCGCAGCTCATCCGCCGCTCTCTATGGTGATTAGTCCTCCGGCTAACGGCGAATATACACCCGTCACCTTCAAAACAGCAGCTGTCTCGAAAAACCACTACGGCTACGGGCAAGCAGCCGATTCCGGACCGCCGGCTCAGCGATATATTCTCCCCCGCTAATCCAGGGTGCCCCTCGTCTATTTCCGCCGTTTGATGCCCGAGCCCACCCAGGAACGGAAACGGACCGGTTCGGCTCACAGCTGCCCCTCAGCGCCTCGTGGCATCCAACTCGCTCGCCTCCCGGTGAACCAGCAAACGTCCCCTTCCAACCCTAGCCCTGCACCGTCCTCCAGCCGTTTAAAAGACCCCGCAGCAGCAGTGCAACGCTGCTCGGAGCGACTCGGAGGGACTCGGAGCTGCTCGGAAGGACTCGGAGCGGCTCGGAAGGACTCGGAGCGAGCGGCTCGGAGCTGCTCGGAAAGACTCGGAGCGGCTCGGAGCGGCTCGGAAGGACTCGGAGCGAGCGGCTCGGAGCTGCTCGGAAAGACTCGGAGCGGCTCGGAGCGGCTCGGAAGGACTCGGAGCGAGCGGCTCGGAGCTGCTCGGAAAGACTCGGAGCGGCTCGGAGCGGCTCGGAAGGACTCGGAGCGAGCGGCTCGGAGCTGCTCGGAAAGACTCGGAGCGGCTCGGAGCGGCTCGGAAGGACTCGGAGCGAGCGGCTCGGAGCTGCTCGGAAAGACTCGGAGCGGCTCGGAGCGGCTCGGAAGGACTCGGAGCGAGCGGCTCGGAGCTGCTCGGAAAGACTCGGAGCGGCTCGGAACGGCACGAAAGCGGCTCAGACCGGCACGGAAGCGGCTCGGAGCGAGCGGCTCGGAGCTGCTCGGAAGGACTCGGAGCTGCTTGGAAGGACTCGGAGTAGCACGAAAGCAGCGCGGAGCTTCTCCGAGGTTCTCGGAACGACTCGCAGCGACTCGGAGCTCCTCGGAGGGACTCGGAGCGGCGCAAAAGCGGCTCAGAGCGGCTCGGAGCTTTTCCGAGGGGCTCGGAACGACTCGCAGCAGCTCGGAGCTACTCGGAAGGACTCGGAGCAGCTCGGAAGGACTCGGAGCCGCTCGGAGCGGCGCGAAAGCTGCTCGGAGCTTCTCCGAGAGGCTCGGAGCTCCTCGGAGGGGCTCGCAGCGGCTCGGACGGGCTCGGAGGGGCTCGGAGCTGCTCGGAAGGGCTCGGAGAGACTCGGAGTGGCTTGGAGTTGCTCGGAAGGGCTCGGAGCGACTCGCAGAGGCTCGGAGATTCTCGATCGCGTTACCGGTGTGCAGCAGCACCGACACGAGCATGTCTCGGGAAAGCAATACATCTGAGCAAATCCGGGCTCTGTAACGCACTATATACGCGCCGGTTTCTGCCACGCGAGGCGCATACGCCAGCGGCGGCACGGTAATACGCATGCGCCAGGTCAGCACCGAACAGCGTATGCGGCTTCTTGGCACACCACTGCGCATGCGTCGGTTACTGGGTGTAGCCCGCATGCGCCGACTTCATGCAGGCAGTACCCATGCGCCTTCCTGGACATCGCACTGCGCATGCGTCAGTTTCCTCACCGCAGAGCGCATGCGCAATTCTCCTCGCTGCAGCGCGCATGAGGCAAGTCCAGACAGGACTCTTTCGTGCAAAATTCACATCTGCTTTTACATGCGTGTTGTTGGGCACGGATTGGTTACGCGGGGACATAAGAGACCGCGGAAAAAAGTTGGACGCAGTTCCGCATGCTGGCCACACAGGGGCAGCGCAGAGAGCGGAAAACACTTCGCTGCAGTTCCGCATATCGGCCACACGAGGGCAGCCCAGACAGAGGAAAAAATTTCGTTGCAGTTCCGCATATCGGCCACACGAGGGGAGCGCAGAGAGCGGAAAGCACTTCGCTGCAGTTCCGCATATCGGCCACACGAGGGCAGCACAGAGAGCGGAGAACACTTCGTCACGCTGCACTGCGCAAGTGCCAACTTGGTCACTGCACTGCGCGTGCGCCTCCCTTCCTGCAGTACGGCGCATGCGCGGCTCTCGCAGTGGCACTGCGCCAGCGCTCGTCCAGACGCAAGTGCAGTCGATTCCAAGCGCACTGCGCACGCGCCAATCCCGTTGCAGTTCCGCATATCCGCCACATGGGGGCAGCCCAGAGACCGGAAAAAACTTCGTTGCAGTTCCGCATATCGACCACACGGCGGCGGCAGAGGGCGGAAAACACTTCGCTGCAGTTCCAAATATCGGCCACACGAGGGCAGCCCAGAGAGCGGAAAAACTTCGTTGCAGTTCCGCATGTCGACCGCACGGGGGCAGAGCAGAGACAGCGGAAAAAACTTCGTTGCAGTTCCCAACACTGGCCACACGAGGGCAGCCCAGAGAGCAAAAAAAATTCGTTGCAGTTCCACATATCGGCCACACGAGGGCAGTTTAGAGACAGCGGTGAAAACTTCGTTGCAGTTCCCCATACTGGCCACAAGAGGGCAGCCCAGAGAGTGGAAAAAACTTCGTTGCAGTTCCGCATGTCGGCCGCACGGGGGCAGCCCAGAGCGCGGAAAACATTTCGTTGCAGTTCATCATATCGGCCACACGGGGGCAGTGCAGAGACAGCGGAAAAAACTTCGTTGCAGTTCCGCATATCGGCCACACGAGGGCAGCCCAGAGAGCGGAAAGCACTTCGTTGCAGTTCCGCATATCGGCCACACGGCGGCAGCACAGACCGCGGAGAACACTTCATTGCAGTTCCGCATATCGGCCACACAGGGGCAGTGCTTACACAGCGGAAAAAACTTCGTTGCAGTTCCGCATACTGGCCACACGAGGGCAGTGCAGAGAGCGGAGAACACTTCGTTGCAGTTCCGCTTATTGGCCACGGACAGCACGGACCTCGAAATGAAATTCCAATGCTTGAAAACACAGAAAAGAAATTGGGGGGAAGGGAGACGATGAAGAAAACGAGGAAAACTTGGACAAAGCCAGCAAACTTGCGCTCAGTGCTTATGAATATCTGTCTGTAAATAATAATAAATAATAAATAATCACTGGAAAATTGATGTTGTCATGCTTTTTATTCTATTTTTTTTTTTCATCCAGCATCATCAGAGGTGATGAAAAACCCGGTGTCAATCTGAGAGATGCGTGCAGCAAAGCCAAGCATTTGCTTTTGGCACCGAATCACAAACCCCACAGAAACAGGGAGGCTGCAGCGAGCGTCCTTCCTGCAGCCACTGCCCTCCTCGAGTCAGAGATCGCTGACGTACTGCAGTCCCCCATTTCTGCTGTGGCACGACGCGGGATTGCTGAAGTCGCTGCAGATGGAGAGAAAAGACAGATCATTTCCAGAAAGCACTCCCTGGACAACTTGCCGATGGGCCTGGGGCACCAGCCCCATTCTGGGGGCTCCAGGGGCACCATCACCCCACTGCGCACTGCCATCAACTCCTCCCAGCACTCCACGCGCCCCATGGGCAGCCACCAATGCGCGGAACTGCCGCCGCCTGCCGCCGAGTCCTGCCAGCCACACAATTGCCTCATGCGCCCAGAAATGCGGAAGTGCCGATCTAACCGCTCTGCGCAGCTCATCCGCCGCTCTCTATGGTGATTAGTCCTCCGGCTAACAGCGAATATACACCCGTCACCTTCAAAACAGCAGCTGTCTCGAAAAACCACTACGGCTACGGGCAAGCAGCCGATTCCGGACCGCCGGCTCAGCGATATATTCTCCCCCGCTAATCCAGGGTGCCCCTCGTCTATTTCCGCCGTTTGATGCCCGAGCCCACCCAGGAACGGAAACGGACCGGTTCGGCTCACAGCTGCCCCTCAGCGCCTCGTGGCATCCAACTCGCTCGCCTCCCGGTGAACCAGCAAACGTCCCCTTCCAACCCTGGCCCTGCACTGTCCCCCAGCCGTTTAAAAGCCCCCGCAGCAGCAGTGCAACGCTGCTCGGAGCGACTCGGAGGGGCTCGGAGCTGCTCGGAAGGACTCGGAGCGGCTCGGAACTTCTCCGAGCGGCTCGGAGCGGCTCGGTGGGGCTCGGAGCTGCTCGGAAGGACTCGGAGCGGCTCGGTGGGGCTCGGAGCTGCTTGGAAGGACTCGGAGCGGCTCGGCACGGCACGAAAGCGGCGCGGAGCTTCTCCGAGGGGCTCGCAGCGGCTCGGACGGGCTCGGAGCAGCTCGGAGGGTCTCAGAGCGGCTCGGAGCGGCTTGCAGCTCCTCGGAGGGGCTCGGAACGACTCGGAAGGGCTCGGAGCAACTCGCTGCGGCTCAGAGCGGCTCGCAGCGGCTCGGAACTTCTCCTAGGGGCTTGGAGCTCCTCAGAGGGGCTCGGAACGACTTGGAGGAGCTCGAACCTGCTTGGAAGGACTCGGAGCGGCACAGAAGCGGCTCGGAGCTGCTCGGAAGGGCTCGGAGCTGCTTGGAGGGGCTCGGAGCTGCTTGGAAGGACTCGGAGCGGCTCGGCGCGGCACGAAAGCGGCGCGGAGCTTCTCCGAGGGGCTCGGAGCTCCTCGGAGCGGCTTGGAGCGGCTCGGTGAGGCTCGGAGCTGTTCGGAAGGACTCGGAGGGGTTCGGAGCGGCACGAAAGCGGCTCGGAGCGAGCGGCTCGGAGCTGCTCGGAAGGGCTCGGAGCTGCTTGGAAGGACTCGGAGCGGCTCGGCACGGCACGAAAGCGGCGCGGAGCTTCTCCGAGGGGCTCGGAGCGGCTCGGAGGGTCTCAGAGTGGTTCGGAGCGGCTTGCAGCTCCTTGGAAGGGCTCGGAGCGACTCGCTGCGGCTCAGAGCGGCTCGCAGCGGCTCGGAACTTCTCCTAGGGGCTTGGAGCTCCTCAGAGGGGCTCGGAACGACTTGGAGGAGCTCGAACCTGCTTGGAAGGACTCGGAGCGGCACAGAAGCGGCTCGGAGCTGCTCGGAAGGGCTCGGAGCTGCTTGGAGGGGCTCGGAGCTGCTTGGAAGGACTCGGAGCGGCTCGGCGCGGCACGAAAGCGGCTCGGAGCGGCTCGGTGGGGCTCGGAGCTCTTCGGAAGGTCTAGGAACGACTCGCAGCGGCTCAGAGCTGCTCGGAAGGACTCGGAGCGGCGCAAAAGCGGCTCGGAGCTGCTCGGTTAGGCTCAGAGCTCCTCGGAGGGGCTCGGAACGACTCGCAGCGGCTCGGAGCTGCCCGGAAGGACTCGGAGCAGCTCGCAGCAGCGCGAAAGCTGCTCGGAGCGGCTCGGAGCTCCTCGGAGGGGCTCGGAGCGGCTTGCAGCTCCTCGGAGGGGCTCGGAACCACACGGAAAGGCTCGGAGCTGCTCGGAAGGACTCAGAGTGGCTCGGAGCGGCAGAAAAGCGGCTCGGAGCTGCTCGGAAGGGCTCGGAGCTGCTTGGAAGGACTCGGAGCCGCACGAAAGCGGCGCGGAGCTTCTCCGAGGGGCTCGGAGCGGCTCGGTGGGGCTCGGAACGACTCGCAGCGGCTCGGAGCTACTCGGAAGGACTCGGAGCAGCTCGGAGCGGCGCGAAAGCTGCTCAGAGCGGCTCGGAGCTCCTCGGAGGGGCTCGCAGCGGTTCGGACGGGCTCAGAGCTGCTCGGAGGGGCTCGGAACGACTCGGAAAGGCTCGGAGCAGCTCGGAAGGGCTCGGAGCGACTCGCAGCGGCTCACTGCGGCTCAGAGATTCTCGATCGCGTTACCGGTGTGCAGCAGCACCGACACGAGCATGTCTCGGGAAAGCAATACATCTGAGCAAATCCGGGCTCTGTAACGCGCGATATATACGCGCCGGTTTCTGCCACGCAAGGCGCATACACCAGCCGCGGCACGGTAATACGCATGCGCCAGGTCAGCACCGAACAGCGTATGCGGCTTCTTGGCACACCACTGCGCATGCGTCGGTTACTGCGTCGCATGCGCCGACTTCATGCAGGCGGAACCCATGCGCCTTCCTGGACATCGCACTGCGCGTGCGTCAGTTTCCTCACCGCAGCGCGCATGCAAAAAGTCCAAACAGGACTCTTTCGTGCAAAATTCACATCTGCTTCTACATGCTCGTTGTTGGGCACCGATTGGTTACGCGGGGTCACCAGAGACCGCGGAAAAAAAGTTGGATGCAGTTCTGCATGTTGGCCACACGAGGGCAGCACAGACAGCAAAAAAAACCTTCGTTGCAGTTCCCCACATTGGCCACACGAGGGCAGCAGAGAGACGGCGGAAAAAACTTCGCTGCACTTCCGCAAATCGGCCACACGAGGGCAGAAGAGACCACGGAAAAAACTTCGTTGCAGTTCCGCAAATCGGCCACACGAGGGCAGCACAGAGAGCGGAAAAAAATTCCCTGGGCGTCCAGGCGGTTCTGGAATATCTCCAGACAAGAAGCCACAGCCTCCCTGGGGAGCCTGTTCCAGAGCTGCGCCATCCTCACCGTGAAGAACTCCCTTCTCGTCCCCGGGCGGAACTTCCCGTGCTCCACTTTACAGCTATTTCCCCTTGCTTGGGGCCGCGCAGGGCTCCTCTCCCTGTCCCGCACACCTCCGCACAGCTCTCCCGCAACACCTCCGGCGGAGCTGCCCTCAGCACTCGCTCCCGTCGCTCTGCGGCTTCCGCCTCGCTGCTGCCCGGACAGCAACGGCTGCCACTGAGGTCTTCCGCGCCTCCAACAGCCGGCCCCCAACGCCCGCTCCCCCGCACGGCAGCTCAGCCAATCACAGCCAGCGGAGCAACCGCAGATCAAGGAACCCCCGGGGGAGGGGGCAGCGCTACCGCTGACCAATGAGAGACTGGTGGGGGGGGGGATAGCGCTGCCGCTGACGAATAAGAGGCAGGCGGGGGCGGGACAGCATTGCCGCTGACCAATGAGAGGCCGGGTCTGAATGAGCTCGTCCTGCCGCAGCGTGATGGTAACAGGGCTGCAGATGATCTGCGCAGGGAGCTTGGAGGTTGGGAGGCAGGAACGGACGCGGCCGGAGGAGACAGGTGTTAGGGAGCAGCCAAGGCATCACAGTGCATCAAAAAGCCCTGAAAGGCATCACAAAGCCACCGCCAGGAAGCTTGGGGTTATCACGAGCAGCATCCAGGCTGCTAGAGATTATTTGCTACCGTACCAAATGGGAGCTGCAGACACCCCAAAGCCAGACAAAACGGGAACTAACCCCAAGCTCTGCTTCGTGCACCCCTTAGCTTCAGCAGTGCAAGCTGAGGTGCCTTGCTGTGTGCCGCATTCATCCCAGTCCTCGTGAATGAAGACTCCTCAGGCAGTCAAGGCGTTGAGTGAGCACAAGTGTGCTTTTATTATTAAAGGAAAAGACAGGAGGGCGTGAGAGGTCCGGGTAAAGATGGGAATCGTCCTCTCTTGGATGGAAAGGTCACGGAGAGAGTGGCTTAGAGCTCTCAGAGCCGCTGCACGGTGCCTGGGACTGGAGGCCTGATTCTAAGCCCCCCTCCAAGAGGCTCTGCTGCTCCTCGCTGATGCTGACCTGCTCCTGCACAGAGGTGCTGCTGTTGGGGCACTCAGGCTGTGCTTGGGCTGGGCTGCACTGCAGAGGCACTGGGTCACAGTCCAGGCTGCCTGTGGTGTCTGGCAGGCTCAGGTCAGCATCTTCAGCACAGCCGGGAGAAATGAGGGCTTGGACTTGGATGAGCTCCTTCTCTCCATCACTGTTGTTATGCGGCAGGCTGTCATCTGAACCACAGCCATTTGTGCTTCCTAACAGCTCTTCATTGCTGGAAGCACACAGCCCAGCATCGCTACTTGCTCTGGCACATCTGGGTTGACAAGAGCTCAAATCACCTATAAAAGAATGAACAGGGGTTGGTGTCCAACTCTCACAAGCGGAATTACAAAAGTGGTTCTTGATCAGGGGAGAACTGAAGGTGTCAGATATGGGCTGGAACGCTAGAAGGAGATACAAGCCCACTGACAGCAAAAATTCTACGTTGCTGAGAAGCAGGGTGTTGAAAGCAGGATTAGCACCCTTACCTGCCAGGACTACAACGTCTGTCTCTGAGGGCTCCCTGGGACGGCGCTGCGGTTGGCGTTTAGCCACGGAGGATGGTCTTCCCAGGCTGAAGCAGGAACACCAACAGCCAGCTGGTGATTCCTTCATCCTGCCCAGTGGACTTGGTCTGGAGAGAAGAAACAGGGAATGGTGTGAGTTGTGCATGGAACTCCAAAAGCATCTCTGACAGCTCATCGGCCCCATCTCACTGCCATGTCTAGTTTCTCGTGCCAGCAGGTCTGACCAACAGCTCTGCTTTGAGGAGAACTGGAATTGGATTCAGGCACGTGGCCCTGAAGTCGGAAAACCCCAACGTTTCCAGGTACAGCCAGCACAGGCCAGGACAGACGTCAGCGTGGCTTCATGCAGCTCGTGACTGCCTGCCCAGCAAGGAGGGTATGCCAGCCCTGTGTGGCTAAACTCAGCCCGGCGGGCAACTGAATGTGAGTTCTGTCTCACAGTGCAAAGGGAGTGGAGATTCACTGCAACACTTCAGGCACCATCAGTTTAACTGAGTTTCAGCAAGCTTTGGCACTAGAAATAATGGGGGGAAAAAAAACACAACACAAAAAGAAACCACTAAAACCCACCCAAACAATGATGATAAGGTACTGGAAAAGGAAGTCCTCTTTACCTTTCAGATGGAAAGTCGATGACTGTGTGGAATTTCCCCCGTACAGCTGTGGGGCCTTCTTCCACCTCTATGTCCCTGCTCTGTGTCACAGTGACAGGAGAGCTGCTGTGGCCTCGCCTCCGTGCCTGCGCCTCCTCCAGGCTGAGCAGCTCTGTGGCAGGAGAAGACGCCCGCACAGACTGGGGCCCTGAGAGAGAACTGTGCCCTGGAAGGGAAAACCACAGGTGAGAGCCAGGATCAGAAAGCGGCAGCACAGCCATCGCAGGTCCGGGGGAGCTGCTGTGTTTCTCTCAGACTTGCTTATCCGAGCCGCTGCAAGAAGAGCAGCTCAAAATAACCATGTGCTCAGAGGTGTGTCTATGGCAAAGGACGCAGTCATAATTAGGAGCAGCTCCCTGTATCGAAACAGGCAAACAAAATCCCTAGAAAATGGGGGCAGGGAACTGAGAAAGCTTCGCTGCCACACTTTCACCAAGCTTCACCTGCTTGTAAAACATCATAATGACAGTGATGGTTTTTTCTCCTTGTCACGTTTGGGCTTGCACATTCTCAGCATCCAGCAACTGGATGCCAGATTCCAATCTAAGCCCAGAAGTCTGCTGTCCCCTCGACAGGAAAAGTGTATTTCAAAGGACTTGGAGAAGGCCTGCATTTGATCCAGGTGTCTGACCAAGATGAAGCTAATGGAGGAAGACACTCACCTGCTCCATCTGCGATGTCAGGTCCAGATGTGGAGCAGAAGAGGACGTCTGTGTGGTCAATGATGAATTCCACCACAGCCGACTGCGTCTGCAGTTCCATGCAGGCAGCTCTCCCGCTGGCGCAGGCAGACTCGCTCTGCTGTGATCTGTAGAAAAGGCAGGTTTTAGAAGTCATTCAGCCAAGATCGCTTCCCCAAGTCTGAACTGTTGCAGCCCAAAGCTGTCAAACTGGGCTCTGGAGACTTCTGCAGTAGGCAATCAGTGATGCCACTGAAGAAGTTCTCCTGGCTGATCAAGGACACACCAGTCCCATCTAAACAAGAGAGCAGCAATGCTCAGCTAGAAATTGTGCCCGTGGGGTTGGAGAACAGTCCGGCTCCTGCTCTGCTGTCAGCCACTCACTACAGATTTTACAGGAGAAGAGCACATGTGGTGCAGAAGAAGGAAGGATTGCTTTATTTTACTTGAGAACAGATGTAAGCATTCTGTAGAAATGGAAAAAGAAGTTCACCTTAAGAGGTTTGGAGCCCACACAATGGCTAAGTTCTTCGCATGCATGTTTGTGGTGGAGCAGTGCCCAGCCAGACAGGCCAAGTGTCTCATCAGATACGCCAGGGTCCTGGGAAACAAGAGCAGCAAATGTTCAGCACCAGCCAGCATGCCGTGCTGCGACTCACAAAGCAAACCTCACTTCGTGCTAGTTGCTATTATTGCTACTGTCGCTGAAGATGAAGTAGATCCAACTTGACCAAGTGCCACGCTGCAGCACCAAGCCCCAGCACAGCACAGCCACAGCCATCAGCTGCACCAAGCGTGCCCCTGTGCCCAGGAACTCACCCCACAAATTAACCCCGCATAGCCTTCAACCGCTTCAACATACCCAGGCATCGTGTTGCTCGCGTGAGACAAAGCCTGGAATCGCACCATTGCCCTCTGAAGTGCAGCAGGGCTGAGCTCAGCAGGCTGAGGGCAGCACTGACCTGTAGTGAGGAGCGGGCAGCTGCTGGATGACGTCCCGCATTCTGACCAGCTGCTCCTCCTCTGTAGTGGCACCAACAGCATCCTGGAAAAGTGCAGAAAGGGATTGAGACACAAATCAGGGGAGATACCTGCCGCAGGGTCGGGAACCATGGGCACAGCGCGCTGCTGGTCAACACAGGGACAGATTTTAGGCCTTCCAAGAGGCCTCTGGGGAACACAGCGGCACGCAGCTGGTGCCACCAAGGCGAAGGAGTCCAAGCTCCGGGCCGGTTTACAGCCTGGTTGGGCAGCTCAGCTCCTCGCAGGGGGCATTCATCTCCAAGTACCCTTGGCTATTAATCCCATTCCCGTTCCAGAAAGAGTTGGGGAATAGAAAAAGAAAAAAACAACAAAAAACAAGAAAAAACAACAATGCAGGAATTCTCGCAAGCATTATGAATATGGAAATAACCACCTCCGGGGACCACCAGAAGCGGCATCAGCACGATGCAGGATGTGGCAAAGACATGCGAGTAAACCCCATGGGGCTAACAGAAGAAGGGCCTCAGAGCTGGGGCACTGCTGCAGCCATCTCCCAAGAGGCCCAGCGAAGAGGGAAAGGAAAGGCGTTGCCTCGTGCTTACCGAGAACTTGTCGTACAGCTGGTCGGTCAGCAGGGGGGTCGGGAGCTCCCTGAAGTACATTTTGCAGAGGGAGCTCGCGCTGTGAACGTCGCGGACGGTTAGCTCAGGAACCTGCTCAGACTCAAATTCCTGGCTGCAGAGAAGGACACGAAAATGGTTGAGAAAGAGGAAAGCAAGTCAAAAGCCACACCCAATGCAATCAAGAATTGGAAGGGCTTCCTGATGTACAGGAGAACACAAACACTCGGCCACCAGCACCACGTCAGCCGTGCTGGATGGGATGTTCCCAAAGGAGACCTTTCCTTTGTGCTAAGGCATTGCCCGCAGGCCTCTGAACGCCCGCAACAGGGCACGTGCCCCTGCTGGCAGCTGTGTCTGTCAGTCGCAGCACTCTTACCGCAGTCTCTGGACGTTGGACGCCACGCCGGACAGGCGGTATATCCCCTGCACCACGCCATGCTGCTCGATGAACTCGGCGCAGCTCTGGAGGACCTGGGGGACTAAAGAACACATGCCGGTGGTTACTGGAGCTCCTTAGTCAAGTCCTGCCTCAGGCTGCGCTCCCGTCACATCCCATCCACTAAGCCCAGCTGGGCTTGGCTGAAGCAAATACAAACGTGCTTGTCTCTTGGGAGCATTAGCCTCACTTCATCTTTCAGCCATCAACTCCCATTCCCCATTTCTCCACCGGTATCAACCTGCCCCTGGCTAGATATCATCTCCCTTTCATCTTTCGATTCCCAGCCGAGGAAGCTCTCAGGAATGGGCTGTCCCTTACCATCACGACCAGAGTGGAGAAGATGCTCTCCCAGGTCACGGCCAAACACCCTCTCCTTCTCCACCTCCCAATCTTTCGGTTGCTTTGAGCGGGCCTTCACCACGGAACGAAGGAAGGTGAGGAGCTTGCCGCGCTTCTTGGGCACTGCACAACAAAAGGAAGAAACCAGTTCATCTCAGGTTCAGCTCAGTTGGACGAGGCCGAGCACAACACATTCTACAGAGCACGTCAAAACAGGAACATTACCAACAAGTATACACACAAAAATGGATTTTTCCCCCATCCCTGCTGGAGGAGTCCAAGGCCAGGTTGGACGGGGCCCTGGTCAGTGGGGTCTCATCTCACATTAAATGTGGAGCTTGGTTGGCAGCCCAGCTTGAAGCAGGGGGTTGGAGCTTGGTGATCCTTGAGCTCCCTTCCCTGCCAAGCAATCCTACAAGGATTCTAGGATTTCCCCAACTCCAGTCATAAAACACAGGAGGACTGGGCCAAATCTCTGCACGTTCTGATGGAGTTTAATGCACTTTCTTGCTTAGCTTGCTCAACCTGGGCATTAAGGACCCTCTTGAAAAGCCACGTTCTGATCAAGCGTGTCACTAGCACAACCAGACCTCTATCTGTCCACCAGGGACACTGGCTGCTCTCAGCCTCGTACTGACTTGCAGGAGAACTGCCTTTGCCTTCCCTCATTCTCACTGCCTACAAAACACCAGCCATACGCCCCGTGCTATGCATGAAGAATCATCAGCACAGAGGATAAGGGGGGAAGGATAAGGGAGGTATTAAACACGGAACACACCCAAAAAAGACTCCATTTTGCTTCCCTGCACCATCAAATGTATCATCGTACCTGGCTTTGGCACTGAATTGATGAGACTCTCTGGGATTTTTCCGTTAATGAGCTCCACACACTCACCAGGGAAAAATCCAACCTGTAACAAGAACAGAGGTGCGATACTGAAGGCAGCGTTTCTCAGGCCTGAACTGTTCAAACATTACATTTTCCTCATAATGTGCCTGCCGGAGGCTCCGTAAGACAGTCCAAATAAAAAAATGGCCTGCTTAAAATTAATGATTATTCAAAATTTGCAGGCAAATATCCATGAAACTGTGTATGCAGTGGGGAAAGGACAAGTATGCTATGCACTCCTAAATCTCAACCGTGCCCAAAGGGAAAGAGTTCATACAGAAGCTATATATTATGATAGATTGATGCATCTGTATCTGAGTTAGCACAGCCTATGAACTTTCTGCTTGCTGACTGAGATGCAGCTGCCATCCCCAGCTCTGAGCCACCCAGCGTTCTGCAGCCAGCAGCAGCAGCAAGCGCGCAGAGGCTCTGTCACCCCCTGCCTCGGCTGACAGGCCGTAACTTCCTTAAAGACACTGACTTCATGTGTGTTCCGCACGGGTGCAAACACAGATGCTCAGAGACACTGAAACACGTGTCCTAAAAAGCTGCTGCATTTCTAAAGGTGCGGTTCAGTGGCCATGACCTGATGCATGCTGTGAGGGCTCTTCTTTCTAAGTTAACTGAGGAGGCAGTTTCCTACAAAGACCAACTTTCAGCTCTGGCCCAAGCCCACAGCAAAAGGGAAAGTCCTCTGACACCAGCACAGGGAAACCATTTTCCATGTGGAGCCATGCTGTGCAGGCAGGGCAGCTCTAAGCTGAGATTCCCGCCTCGACCGAAGTTGCGCTCTCATGTCTGAAGCTTGGGCCTACCTGAAAGCCGTGCTTGCCTCTCCAGCGGGGGCTCAGCTCCTGAGGCGGCATCTCAATGACGCACACGAGGTCTCCCACCTGCAAGAGATTGCAACATCAATCCCAGCTTCGGCACAGCTGGGAGGAAAGCGCAGCTCAAATGACTGCATTCTTCTGCACTGCCCAATATCGTCAAGCTTGAGAGCCATTGCACCAGTGCAGCTCTTCAGGCATTTGCCGTCGTGCAACTGAACGTGGAGGTAGAAGAGTCACTCCAATACACAACATACAGAATTCAGCTGTTCAGTATGAAATGGTTCTCAGAAGCAGCAGGCTCTTTGCCAAAGGGAGAGCTCCAATTAAACCGCAGGCGTAAGTCAGCGGAACAGAGCCTGAACAGATCTGCACACTCCATACACTGCTCTGCCATTGCTCAGAGACCAGGCTACCACACCGGGGAGTAGCTCTTTGATCAGAAGATCCAAATGCCAAATAGAGCCATAGTTTAGAGATGGCTGAACTCCTCCCTGCATCCAACCCAGTGCAAGTCTGATCTGGAACTGAATCTTCTGGGCTTCACCTCACCAAACATTCGGAAGGTGTCTGAGAATATTCCTGATAGCTTCACATGTTATACTCTTCTGTACATGACAACAAGGAACGTCCTTAACTGCTTACCTCCAAGGAGAGTTCACCCGGTGCCTGGGCAACGTATCTCTTAATAACGTGGGCAGCAGCAATAGCTGGGATATTAAGAGATGACTCCTCACGGACCAGCAGGGGCTTCCCGTTGTTCTCAGCCTGAAACAGAGAGCACAGGCCATGGTGAGGAGCTGAGGGCTGCAAGGAGGATTTCAGGGTGAGGAGCACATCGGCAGAGAAAGCTGCAGGAAATGCACTCGGTCCTTATCATGAGTGCTTAACAAGAAACTGCAAGTCTAATAACAGCTGTTTCTCTTTCCAGTGCGCAGCACTATCGCCAGGCAGTGCAAAGATGCATCTCTCTCTACCCAGACTAAGAGGACAAACTCCACAACTGAGACGGCTCCAGCAGTTTCATAAACTTGCCACGCTTGCACTACTGCCTTCCCAAAGAGGAACGTAAGAGTCTGCTCACTTCCTGTCACCCATTGCCTGGAGACCTCAGCTGTGGACTGGACACAGCAGCCGGTCCACTGACCCAATCCTTGGCTCATTACAAGTGCCACCTTCCTTGAACTTGCTGAATATGAGAACAGCACTTTGTCTGTGGGTGACAACATCCAGGCAGGACGGGGAAAATGCTTCTGCACATTTAGAACACCGGATCTGATTCTGTTGGTACTATGACTTCCACAGCCATCTAGATGCCTGCCACAAGGACATGAAGCTTTTAAGGCAGCTTTTCAGTGACACTGATAGAGCCACAAGGATTCGTTCTCTCTTGAAAAGCAGGAGAGCACATCTGCAGCTCACTCTGCTGGCTCACGTTAGGGAACAAAGACCAATCAGAGCTTCATACTCTACCTCCATCTGTGCCATGTCAGGCCCACAGCTGATCTCGCTGCACGCGACGCCCATCACAGCAGGCACGTCAAGCTGGAATGAAAAGAAACACACTCATATTTTCTCTGGTCACACACCACGCTATTGAGAGACTTCCTCATAACTACCCTCAGTTACCCACTGGCATAGGCAGGTGTTCTAGAAACAGCCACTTTGTTCAGTCAAATCAAACGAGACAGCCTATTAGGCAGCATTTGACCAAGCGGCTATCCCTCTGCTAGCAGATAGGGACTGGCACAAAGCAGCAGGTGCTCAGAGCACTCCGACAGCGCAGCAGCAGGGCAGTGAGAGGAGTCACTGCTGGGGGTGGATCTGCTCCCCAGCCCCCGGCTCCCACCAGCCTCACGTCCAGCGCTGGCCGCAGCCTCGCACATGGATTTCCTCTGCTCACATCTCTGCTGTGCTCCCCACAGCTGCCGGGCACACTCACGCAGCCGAAGCACGCGTGCTTGTGTCCCTGGGTCATGCTGTGCAGCTCGGCACAAACTGGGGCAAGCACTCTTTGCCTAAGGGATTGGTTTCCTTCAGACCAGCTGGTCACAGCACCACACACAGCATCCTTCTGAGGGCGGAGATGGAGGGGAAGTGGAAAAAACCCACACGGGACCAGTGTCCCATCAAAGCTGGGTGAGGCTGTGTTACCAAACATGGTGCGACACAGGCTGCTAAACCGTGTGGGGGGACAAAGCGTGGCACGTACCTGGCAGGAGATCAG
Source organism: Tympanuchus pallidicinctus (assembly GCF_026119805.1). NCBI lineage: Eukaryota > Metazoa > Chordata > Aves > Galliformes > Phasianidae > Tympanuchus > Tympanuchus pallidicinctus. Next base: position 19,056,947 of record NW_026294648.1, on the reverse strand, counting down.
AACGAGGTAGACAATTCCTTGAACTCGCAGCTGTTTCTTGTCACTTTGCTCTGTTCTTCCACGAGAGAAAGCTGCACCAAGGGAGCGGGTAGAGGAGAGAGAAGGAACAGGTCTGTGAGCTTGCACAATGGAGCAAAGACAACAAGGGAAAAGCCATGGGACAAATGCCATCTTTGTGGATCGCTTGGGAATGCAGGTACTGGCTGAAAGTTACGTCTGATGGACAAGAGTAAGCAGTACGAGCTGCTAGGAGCTCCACCAGCCAGCAGTTTTCAACAGCTCACTGCCCACCCCTCTATCCCACGCCCTGTCTCAGCTTACCTACAAGATGCTGCACAAGACACAAGGGGTGAAAACGACGCACTCAGTCGCTGCACAAGGGCAACAAGCGAGCTACTCACGCAGAGCTCAAGCGCTCCAATGAAGGGACGCAGCACGCACTGCTCCTCCCCTCATTCCAGCCTCTTGTGACATCACTAAGGGCCACCAGGCTGCTCCGCCATGACGACAGGGTGGGGAGGCAAGACCATGTCACAGGACCAGAAGATTCCAACACCGCACCCAACATTCTAGAATCAGCGGGCGGTTGGAATTCTACCTCAGCCCAATCCTGCAGAAGCTGCCATGCGGTTGTCATGACCACAGCGCAGGACCCAGCACTTGCTTCCGTGCAGCCTCGTACAGCTGGCCTCAGGCCGTTCCTCTGCAGGGCCTTCCTGCCCTCGGGCAGATGGACATTGCTTCCCAACAGCGTACCTCGCAGCGCAGGGCCTATGTACAATCCACACTGCAGTCCTATAGATCTGTATCAAGCTATCTATACCCAGACACACAGTCACCACTACCATCTTCTTTCTCAGTCTTGAGGTACACCATTCAGCGGTTTCATTGCCATCAAACAACCCCACTGACGGCACACTGCTGACACAACGTCCTTGCAAACACAGCAGCAACTCCTGGCACCGACAGCTCCGGGTACAACAAGCACAGGGCTCTGGGTTGCTTTGGATGCAGTTGCAGCATGGATCTGAGGGCTTTGTGCAAGGGGATATATTGCAAATGGCACCGACGTTTTCAGACCATTTCTCTTTCGGCATGGTCCCAGCACCTGGCATGCTGATCATCATCCTGAATATACATTTTGTCAAAGTTCTACAACTAATGAAATAGTTCCTTACCAAACGCAATCTGATCACTCTTCTGGCCGTATTTTGTTCCAGCTACCGCTTCCTGCGGGTGGCACCAATAGCGCTGCATCACCTATAGCTCTCTGCTCTTACAGTTCTCATGCTGTCTGGGCAGTCCTCGTGGCCTCACAACTCTCTCATTCCACACTCTGAGGCACAGAAGATATATCGCACTACTTCAAAATGCCTTTTTTTTTTTTTTTAATACAATGATACTAGGGATAATTATCTGGAGCTAGAGCATTATGAAAAAATTCCCTTTATTTCAACCATAAGTCTGCCCCATGGACTCCAGAAGAGCTCTAAGAATATGCAGGGTGGACATAGATGGCAGCTGCCATAACAGTAAGCAATGAAAAATGAGGTTGTGAGCCATGCTGTGTCATTGCATCTGCAGGCAGGGATTTCTCCTTGGACTGAGCAGAGTGCAGATGTCGCCTGAGAAAAGAACTTAGGATCATTCAGGAAAAGCAAATGAGTTGAGTAATTAATTGAAGAAACTCACGTTCTAAAGGTACTTAGAAGGAGAGAGTATTTCCCAACAGAATGGGTTTAACTGTCCATTCCCTGTTTTGTTAGACAGGTCTACTCTATGTATGCTTAGACTGACCTGAGAGGGCATGCTTCAGCACACCCCACACCACTGCATTAGAGTGTGCTTTTGTGCACACGTGGATCTAGAGACATCGCTAAGAATTTAATTGGTCCACCCAATCCTTAAGCAACTCAGTAATTCAAGACACCTAACAAGGATGGAGGCTCACTGGGCCATGGGCAAAGCAGGGAGGAAAGAGGCAGGAAGCAGGAAGGAGTTCAACTCCAGCTCTCCCCCACAAGAGACTGGGAGAGCTGAGTCAGCACCACAGGAGGAGTTACGACACGGCTTGGGAGCTTACAGAGACCTGAGATTGCCAAAGGACGGCGCCAGGGTAACTCTCACCAGTCCTGTGCAGGGGTTTCATGGATGCTTGGGATGCTGACTTCCACTGCCTGTGTCATTGGTAGGAAGTCCAGGTGACAAAGGCTCCTTCTGTCTGGGTAACGCTTCTATGGTTCCATGGTTATGACTGGAAAAAAATTAAAAATTAAAATTTAAAAAAAAAAAAAAAAATAGCATGCAACGTTATAAAATTTACCTCTCTGCTCTTCTTGTCAGCACGACATCTAAGATGAGCATTACACGTCCCTGCATCTGATTGAAAAGACATCCAAGCCTATGTTCCACACAGCTTCATCTCAGTGCCAAGAAGAAACACACACACAGACGTTTACAAGATTCTTTGCACAGATGAAAAGCATGGGGTGCACGTGTATTCTCTTCAGTAATAAATGGTAATGTAGAATCCAAAGGTAACTTCTCAAGAACTAGATGAAAGAAAGAACAATGAAAAGGAAATACGGGATTAACTATTTTCATCTAAAAAAATCCTTGCTAAACCTCTCCCCTTACACCTAACACTGCAAAACTTGGCACATTCTTTTTGTCCACAGGCCCTTCATTTCTCTAACTGGTGTCAGATTCACTCAAAATACATGCACCAGAACGGCCATTCAGTCCTGCTGAGGTAGGAACCCACTGCTGGGATGTCCCCCAGTCCCGTTCCCTGCTATTTCCAGCATCGGGGGGGGGGAAAGGAAGAGCAACTGACTTCACCTACCCAGGCTTCCGCGAGGCCTTCGATACAGCCACACATCACAGGGAGAAGCATGGGGGAGAGCTCTGGTGGCTGCACAAACCAAGGTTGCCCCTACGATGGTGCTTTATAACAACATGCCTTACTGCACATGAGACACGAAAGACAAGGTTAAGGTTAAAAAGACTCCACTCTCCGTGGATGTGGCTGTCTGCACAGACAACAGCCGCCTACTGTCCAGCAGCCTGATGCTCACCCACCAAAGCTCTCACCAGCAGATGCCTTTCATGGAAACATAAAATTAGCAAGGTTGGAAAAGATCTCTAAGATCATCCAGTCCAACTGTCCACCTTTCCCACTAAGCCCCTTATGTCCTTCAGGACAACATCTAATGTTTCTTGAACACCTGCAGGGACAGTAACTCTATCACCAATCTGGGCAGCCCGTTCCAGCGTCGGACCACTCCTGTGGAGAAGTGTTTCTTAACATCCAGCCTCAATCTCCCCTCGTGCAACTTGAGGCCGTTCCCCCCAGTCCTATCACTGCTTACATGGGAGAAGAGGATGAGCCCTACCTCGACATGACCTCTCTTCAGCTAACTGTAGAGAGGGATAAGGTCTGCCCTGAGCCTCCTCTTCCCCAGACTAAATAATCCCCATTCCCTCAGCTGTCTCCACATAACACTTGTGCTCTACACTCCTCACAGCTTCACTGCTCTTCTCTGGACACATTTCAGGGTTCCAATGTCTTTCATGTAGTGAGGGACCCAGAACTGAACACAGCACTCAAGGTGAGGGCTCATCAGAGCTGAGTACAGGGGATGATCACATCCCTGCTCCTGCTGGCTCCAGCCCTTTGCCCTGCGCTTCCAATCTCAACCATCCCTTCTGCGGTAGCACTTGCATCCTCACTTAGGGCTGGAGCTCAAGAGCTCAACACAACAGGAAGAACACAGCGTGCAACTGGAAGATGCATCTCAAAGCTGACAAGAGTCACCTCTCTGACCTTGGGCACAACTCACCAACCGAGAGCCAGGCCTTGCAAACTTGGCTCATCTGAGCACATCAGAGGGGGCTGCACATCAGACCACAAGCATCCATTTCAATTGCAGCTCCACGTAGAGAAGAACAACGATTAACATGCATGAATGAATTCACTCACAAGCTGCACGAGTTTGTTCTTCGTTAAAAAACCCACATAGATTCCTACGCAAAAAAAGAACAGCAAGAGCTAATAGAGATGGAAGAGGTTCCTGGTCCTAAACCTCATTCTCTTACCCCAATTTTCCTTGCCTCGTACCCTACCACAATTCCTGGACGATGCCCACAGACTTAAACTCTGACCTCAACTCCATGAGCTGAACATGAACAAATCTACCCCAGAGCAACAGGATGGCAGACACACAGCGGAAGACAACCAACCTGCAGAACCAGCTCCATTGGGGTTGGTCCAGATGTTTGTATGCTGCCTTCCTGGCCCAGGCCAAGCTTGCTGAGCTGCTCCTCCTTTGTGCAGGGGGAGAGCGGTGCAGATGCTATGTGCTGGCTGTGCACAGTGTGCCTTTGACTTGATTTTCCTCTCTCCATCTTCCATTAGCAAACAGCATTTCAAATCTTTCCTTGTGAAAAAATCACCTATGTAAAAAAGAATTGGCAATCTTGCTTTTGAAGTTTCCTTATTTGTACAACTTGATGTTTTAAAGCCGAAGCTCACCTAGCAATGACCTACCTTAGACAAGCCCAACCTGCAGGGAAAAGTCATTGCTCTGGGTGCAGAGTCTGCAGACACATTTCCAGGTCCAAGTGTCAGCCCACTTCTCAGCACAGCTTCACCAACCACAGAAATCCAGTTTACGCCCGCCGTGCTTTTCTCCCTTCTGAAACACTGCATCGCTGCAAGAAGCAAAGATTAAAATTACAGAACCACAGAATTGGGGTTGCAGGGGACCCCCAGTGATCATTGAGTCCAAGCTCCCTGCAAAACGGGCTCCCTACAGCAGGCTGCGCAGGTGGGTGTCCAGGAGGGTCTGGAATATCTCCAGACAAGGAGAAGCCACAGCCTCCCTGGGCAGCCTGTTCCAGCGCTCCATCATTCTTGCTGTGAAGAAGATCCTTTGCATTTTGGTGCAGAACTTCCTGTGCTCCAGTTTGTGACCATTTCCCCTTCTCCTGTCCCCACAGATCGCTGACAAGAGGTTGGCCGTGTCCTTTGGACTCCCACACTTAACAAATACATAAGCATTAATCAGATCTGCTCTCAGTCTTCTTTCCTCAAGGCTGAACAGACCCAGGTCCCCCAGCCTTTCCATACTGAGGAGATGCTCCAGGCCTTTTATCATCTTCCTGGCCTTCTGCTGGATCTCTCCAGGAGATCCTTGTCATTTCTGTACAGGGAGCCCAGAACTGCGTGCAGTACTGCAGGTGAGGCCTGACCAGGGCAGAGCAGAGTGGGAAAATCGCCTCCCTTGCTCAGCTGGCGGCGCTCCTTTTAAAGCGCCCCAGGATGCCATTGGTCTTCTTGGCCAGCAGGGACACACTGCTGGCTCATGGCCAACCTGTCGTCCACCAGCACCCCCAGGTCCTTCTCTGCAGAGCTCCTCTCCAGCCGGTCACATCCTAAGCTCTACTGATATTTGCAGTTATTCCTTCCCAGGTGCAAGACTCTATACTTGTTTTTGTTCCACCTCATCTGGTTTGTTTCTGCCCAGCTCTCCATCCTGTCCAGGTCTTGCTGAATGGCAGCACAGCCTTTTGGCGTGCCAACCACTTCTCTCCCAGCTTTGTCTCATCAGTGTACTTGCTAAGGGTGATGTATAATCAATGGATATCAAGATGCTACAATCACAATATAATCAAAAGAATTAGGCAAAGTGGACAATGATAACAAAAGAGAAAAAAATGGAAGGCTTACCCTTCGGCTGGGCTCACAACAAAACACCAGAAGGAGGGATCTCCAGACCAGATCCTTCCCCTCTGATAGCCAGCTCTTAAACAGGTCTAGGAGGGGTGCAGCCTGGCTCCACCCCTTCCAGCAGCACAGCTGAATTGCCTTCACCTGTGCTCCTCTGGCTGGCTCATGGCTCGCCTCAGGTGATCAATCAATGGTTCAGGCCGTGACTCAGCAGTTCGCATACACGTGAACACTATCTCCTCGTCAAGGTTGTTGACAAAGATATTGAACAAGACCTTGTGAGAAATACTCAAAGTCACCAATTTTAGGTTAGGCAAGGATGTTAGTGGCAGCAGCAAAGTTTATTCGTTATTGCAATAACAGGCACATGCTCCCTGCTAATAAGGGAAAAATTGCACATCGGTCAGTGAAATTCATCCTGTTCTGTACTCTGAACCCGACGCAGGCAATGCTCTCCTGGCACTCACTGATTGAGCGTCTAGGCTCACAATCTCACCTATGCTGTTGCTATGATGTAGTTCCATATAAGGTCCATTACCAACCTGCAGTTTTTGGTATGTTTTGCACTTCTCCATGAAGATACGAGGGCCATATTTCCAAGAGTGAGCACATTTGTTCTGTGCTGAGCTCTCTCTCTCTCTCTCTCTCTCTCTCCACCCTGCATATTTGCCTTATTTTGTGCCTGGCTCAATTCCACCCCAGTCAGAACACCCCGAATCTTTAACTTTTTTTTAACTCTGCTCAGCAACTTTCTTAGTGGAAGGCAAACAGCTCTTCCACAAGAGGGCTGTAAGTTCAGTAAAGCCAGTACTACATACAGAAAATACTAAAAGCTTCTACAGCAAAAACACAATCTCCCCTTCACAACCAGACCCAGCACCAACCCCCGGGAGCACCGCCACTCACAGCTCTCCAGCCGCCGATCACCACCACTGAGCTCAGCCAGTAAACCAGTTCTCAGCCCACCTCATCATCCACTCATCTATCCCACGCTTTCTCAGCTTCATTACCAGGATGTTGTGGGAGACTGTAACAAAACATTGCCAAAGTCAAGGTAGGCGACACCCACTGCAGTACCTGAAACAGTCCATTCCATCCCACTCAGGCTGAAGCCTTGATTTCTGCCAGGCGCGTATTAGGACCAGCCTCCAACACGGGATGAGTGCACTGGAAATTCCAGAGGTAGACTTTGAGCCAATAGTCCACATTCCTTAAGGGATAACAGAGCAGCAGACAACCCGAGTACACAGTTCTGAAGAAACCCTTGGTTTCAAGAGCAGGCATCTCACCATTCCCAAGTACAGCGACCCAAACAGCACTTCGTATGGTGATACTCCTAAGCCTTTTCTGTGAGTGGTTCGTGTTCTGACAAGGGCTACAAGGCAAACACTTTGTCCATGGTAATTTGGTCTCTAAAACCAATTTTGAGTGCTTTTTCAGCATCTGATTGATTCATCCTACTTTCCCTGAAGAAGGAGGGTATGGATCTCTCACTTTATTTCTAAAGTTCTCATCAGCTCCTGTAGGACCTGTGAAGTAAAGAGGCTTCCCTTACCTGAGTCCATATTCTGCACAATCCCACATCTAGAGATTGTGTCGGAATGTAGAGTCCTCAGTGCAGAAGAAACATGGACCTGTTGGATCACATCAGAGGATGGCCACAAAAAAAAAAAAAAAAAAAAAAACAGAACCAAGGGATCAAACAGCTCTCCTCCAAGGACAGGCTGAGAGAGCTGGGGCTGTTCAGCACGGAGAAGTGAAGGCTCCAAGGCGACCTGGTAACAGCCTTTCGATACCTAAAGGGGAGTTAAAGGAAAGAAGAAGGGAAAACTTAGATTAGATGTAAGGAAAATGTCTTTTTACAGCAAGAGACAAAGGGAAATGGTTTTAAGTTGAGGGAGGGGAGATTGAGGTTGGATGTCAGGGGGAAGTTCTGTGCTGTGAGAGCGGTGAGGTGCTGGAACAGCTGCCCAGAGAGGCTGTGATGCCCCGTCCATCCCTGGAGGTGTTCAAGGCCAGGTTGGATGGGGCCCTGGGCAGCCTGGGCTGCTGTGAAATGGGGAGGTTGGTGGCCCTGCGTTGGCGGGGGGCTGGAGACTCGTGGGCCTCAAGGTCCCTTCCAAGCCGGGACATTCTGTGATTCTGGGCAGTGGAACAGGCTGCACAGAGAGGCGGTGGATGCCCTGTCCCTTCCAAGGTGAGGCAGGATCAGGCCCTGGGCAGCCCGATCGAGCTGTGGATGTCCCTGTTCCTTGTGGGGAGTCAGACTAGATCATCACAAACGGACCCTTCCGACTCTAAGGAGTCTATGGCACAATACCTGAAGCTGTGAGGCACAACGGCACAAAGGACATCGATGGCCTGGTGAGCAATCAGGGCAGGTGGGGAAGCCTGAGTGTTCAACAGCTCCAGGAAACTCACCAAGCAGTCCAACCAGGAAGATCCATGTCAGCCACAGAGCCTCTCCATGACAGTCCCAGTATTCAGCAGACCAGAGGCCTTGTTTTATCACACTGTTGGGTCCCTAGCTAGCTATTCAATGGGAGTTTTAATGGGAGTCAGGGAATGGAAGGAAGAAGGGAGGGGGGTGGGGGGGTTGGGTATCATACAGATTAGGAAACCAAGAGCATCCCCTGACAATTGGGATGCAGATCTGGGCTGATCCTGACAAAGTGGTCCAGAAGAGGACAACCTTTCCTATAAATACGTTTCCTATAAATACAAAGCAAGATCTGCATGAAACAGAAAAAAACATAAGACCCCAGGGTGGTCAGCCACAGCATGCTCTGAGCTCTATGCCCTGGCATCTGTTACTACTGACAAATTCATAAGGGAGATCTAAGAGAGAACCAAACAAAACAGGAACAGAACACTTGTGTTCAGTGTGCTCGAGTAGTGGAGATTGTCTTGCCCTATGTGAGGATGAAGAAAATGGCCACTGGGGCCCAGAGATTTTCTTAAGCTCAAGTCCCAGCCTGATGGATGCACCGCACTCTATCACCAGTCACATCGCTTATTGGGCTGGAAGAACAAAGCCCAGGGAGCCCCTTGTGACCCCCACTCCACCTTCAAGTGAGCTTCCCACAGCCATCACAAAACCCACCTGCATACAAGTGATGCATGAACAGGGGGCTCATGAGGGGCTCCATTGCCTGCTCCACAGATTTCACAGTGCTTAAACCACTAACCAGAGGATCCCCAGAAACCCTTAAACCCCATTGAGCCACAAAACAGAATGAGATCCAAAGAGACACAGAACATAATTTAAATATGTGCCCTTAAACAACACTCAGCATGAGTGGAATTAATATGTGGCACAGGAGACACAGAGGGGACGCGGGCAGAGGACACAGGGAGGACACAAAGACACAGGTAGGATGCGAGGACACAGTGGGTACGTAGCATAAAATAGGTTGGGACAACATGGTAGCAGACAAACCAAGTTTGTAGGCCCAGATTGGAGATCCTGCAATGAGAATCACAGAAGAGGGAACAGAGACTTCATGAGAAGGTATTGAGTTTAAAAAGAGTTGTAAAGAAGATCTGAAGAACACAGAATCCTTTTATAGAAAAGTGCATCAGCTCCAGGCATTTCCAGAGTTGCAATGCTCAGTCAGCCAACCAAGGTCACCTCGGGGCTGATTGGTGCATTCCAGAAACAGATGAGAACAAAAGAAAGGAACGCATTACCTGCATTACCAGTTCAGAGAAAGGGAGATAGCCCCTTCACTTCCCTCAGAAAACAATTGAAAGGCATCATAAAGATAGGCAAAGCAGATAGAGCTACTCTAAACCAGCTTACAATCCCCACAGAAAGGGAGAGATCAAAACCCTGCAATAACAAAGAATCACTGACCTCTTTCCAAGAACCAGAGCTCACCCAACAATTCCCCGGGGGGGGGCGGGGATCACCAAGAAGAGATGTTGCCTGTGGGGCTGCCAGCTTTCAAATGAGGTGAGGGTGGGTGGAGCTAGACTCAGCCCTATCTGGTCCCATGGCTGCGTTGTTTCCACCTGTGCTCGCAGGGCTGCGACCCCTCACCAGGTGCTCCATCACTGCTTCAGGCTGTGATCTCAAAGTTCCCATAAAAGCATTAAGAAAAAAAAAAACCAGCAGCCAATTGGGTCTGCCTGTCTGGCAAGGGGAGCTTTATAGCTTTATCGATGAACGAGCTAGGATGGCCCACATATTTTGATTCCATTCCATTGAGTCTGTCCTCAATGGCAATTGGTGAAATTCACAGAATCACAAGGTTGGAAACGACCTGCAAGATCATCTAGTCCAACCACCCTCCCATTCCTATTAGTACCACAAGCTACTAAACCATCTCTCTTAGCTCCTCATCCAGGCACCTCTTGAACACTGCCAGGGACGGCGACTCCACCACCTCCCTGGGCAGCCATTCCAGTGCCTGACCACCCTTTGAGAGAAAAAGTTTCTCCTAATATCCAACCTAAATCTCCTCTGGTACAACTTCTTGCCATTTCCTCGGGTCCTACTATTTGCCTGGGAGAAGAGACCAGACCCTTTTGCACCACAACCTCCCTTCAGGAAGTTGTAGAGTGCAATGAGGTCTCCCCTGAGCTCGTCTTCTCCAGACTGAACAATCCCAGCTCCCTCAGCCGCTCCTCACAAGACTTGTGCTCCAGACCCCTCACCAGTTTCGTTGCCCTTCTCTGGACACGTTCCAGGGCCTCAATGTCTTACTTGTAGTGAGGGGCCCAAAAGAGAACACAATACTCGAGGTGCGGCCTCACCAGTGCTGAATACAGGGGGATGATCACCTCCCTGCTCCTGCTGGCCACACTATTTCTAATGCAGGCCAGGATGCCGTTGGCCCTCTTGGCCACCTGGGCACACTGTTGGCTCATGTTCAGCCAAGCATCAACCAACACCCCCAGGTCCCTTTCCTCTTCACAATCATCCAACCACGCATCCCCAAGCCTGTAACGCTGCATGGGATTGTTGTGGCCAAAGTGCAGAACCCGACACTTGGCCTTGTTAAACCTCATCCCATTCATCTCAGCCCAGCGATCCAGCTTATCTAGATCCCTCTGCAGGGCCTCCCTGCCCTCAGGCATATCGGCACAACCTTCCAACTTGGTGTCATCTGCAAACTTACTCAGGGTACACTCAATCCCTTCATCTAAGTCGTCAATGAAGATATTAAATAGGATGGGCCCCAGTACTGACTCCTGGGGGACACCACTTGTAACAGGTCTCCAGCTAGACTTCACTCCATTGACCACCACCCATTGAGCACGGCCCTCCAGTCAGTTCCTTATCCAATGGAGGGTAAAACTGTCCAAGCCACGGGCAGCCAGTTTCCGCAGAAGGATACTGTGAGAGACCATGTCAAAGGCTTTGCTGAAGTCTAGGTAGACTACATCAACTGCCTTTCCCTCATCTACCAGTCTGGTCACCCAGTCGTAGAAGGAGATAAGGTTGGTCAAACACGACCTGCCTTTCATGAACCCATGCTGGCTGGGTCTGATCCCGTGGACAAGCTGTGTGATCTCTCCCAGGAGGATTTGTTCCATGACCTTCCCTGGCACTGATGTCAGGCTGACAGGCCTGTAGTTCCCCAGATCCTCCTTACGGCCCTTCTTGTAGATGGGAGTCACATCAGCAAGCCTCCACTCCTCTGGAACCTCTCCAGTCAACCAGGAGCGCTGGTAGAGAGCTGAGAGCGGCTTAGCGATCACCTTCCGGACTTCCTCCCTGCATACCTTAGCAACTTCCTTGTAATCTCCCCTAGTAGCCTGTCCCTTCTTCCACAGGACATAGACTCTCTTTTTCTTCCTGAGTCTTGACAGTAATTCCCGGCTCATCCACACCGGTCTTCTCCCCCTACAGCTCGCCTTAAGGTATTCAGGGACAGCCTGTTTTTGCGCCTTTAAGATTTCCACCTTGAGGAGCGCCCAGGCTTCTTGGACCCCTTTACCCTTAAGAAGCGACTCCCAAGGGACCTGTGCTACAAGCGTCCTGAGCAGGTCAAAGTCCGCCCTCTGGAAGTTCAAGATAGCAGTTTTGGTAGTCACCCTTCTGACATCTCCAAGAATAGAGAACTCTACAATTTCATGGTCACTCTGCCCTAGACAGTCTCCAACCTTCACATCACCTACCAGTCCTTCTTTGTTAGCAAAGAGCAGGTCGAGCTACCAGGGCACCACCCCTGGTAGGCTCTTGTACCAGCTGTGTAAGGAAGCTATCTTCCACACACTCTAGAAACCTCTTGGACTGTTTTCTTTGTGCCATGTTATATTTCCAACATATATCAGGGAAGTTGAAATCCCCCACAAATGCTGGCGACTACACGACTTCCGCAAGCTGCTTGTAAAACGCTTTGTCCATCTCCTCATCCTGATTTGGTGGTCTATAACAGACTCCAATTACGACATCTCCCCCACAGGCCTTCCCCCTGATCCTCACCCATAGACACTCCACAAATTTCTAATAGATAGGAGAGCACGGATTTCAATACTGATACAGCAAGATGCTGAGAAGCTGCATGTGCAGCAAAAGGGCTGAGATTACTGGTGTGAATGGGATGAGTGCTGTCTGCCAAACTGCTGGGGCCAGCTTACGCCTCCCCAGGGAGAAATGTGTGTCATCTATTCACACAGCAATTAAAGACCATTGTGAAATTATTTTAGTATTTGGTGTCCTCAGTGGGTGAACCCAGCACCTGCCTGTATGGCAGCATGTGGCCTTTTGGCTCAAACATCAATCCCAAAGAAACAGGGAGGCTGCAATGTGTGTACTTCGTGCAGTCCCTGTGCTCCTCAAATCAGAGATCGCTGATGTACTGCAGTGCCCCATTTCTGTTGCAGCATGACGCAGGATTGCTGAAGTCACTGCAGATTTGGAGAAAAGACAAACCATCTCCAGAATGCACTCCCCATACAACTTGCCCACGTGCGTGGGGCACAAGCCTCATTTTGGGGACAGTGAGCCCCACTTGTGGGGTGCACCCCAGTTAGGTGACCCCACTGTCATAGCCATGCCAGAGAACACCATCACCTTACTGCACATGGCATTCAACTTCTCCCTGGACTCCAGGCATCCCTGTCCCCATCCTCAACCCCATGGTAAGTGACATTGCCATTAAAGCACGATTGAGACTGTGTGAACATCAACATAGCCCTATGCTTTCTGCCTCCGTGCTTTAATTTCGTTATCATTAAATGTGTTGAGCAGTTACATTTCAGTATGTGAACATTTAAAGACAATGCAACACATACCGGCAAAAATTTAAAAAGTAAAAAAAAAAAAAAAAACAACAAAAAAAACACACCTCTTTTTTTTATACCTATTCATAAGCATTTAACACAACTTTTCTGGCTTAGTAGTAGTTTCCCTCCGTTTTCTTCGTTTTCCCCCCCCTCCACTTCTACCTTCGTGTTACTCCCCCGTCATCACAAGGCAGACACAACAAACCTCCACGGACTCCGCCGCGGGCCCCCCCGTCAATCCCCTCGAAAAAGTTCTTTCCGTGGTCTCTGCTGCCCCCTCGTGGTCAATGCGCAGAACTGCCAATGCCTCTTAGTCCTGCAAGCAGTAAAACGCATGCGCGTAGAAATGCAGCAGTGACGTTTTAACCGCTCTGCGCAGCTAATCCGCCGTATTCGATGGTGATCAGTCCCCCATGGGACATGCACCCAACTTAAACACAGCAACTGTTTCGACAGACGACTGCGGGAACGGGCAAGCAGTCGATTCTTGGACTGCCGGCTCAGCGATAATCTCCCCTTCTAATCCAGGATGCCCCTCATATATTTCCACCGTTTCATGCCCGAGCCCACCCGGGAACGGTATGGCTCACAGCTGCCTCTGAGCGCCCCACGACATCCAATTTACTCGCCCCAGCGGTGGACTACCAGATATCTCCCCCTGGACCTGCACCGTCCCCCACCCGTTTAGAAGCCCTCGCAGCGGCAGCAGAACGCGAACAGCTCGGACATTCGCGGACAAGGCACTGGCGGGCAGCGGCGCCCGCCTCCGCGCCGCACCGCGCATGCGCCCCGCCTCCGCGCCGCACCGCGCATGCGCCCCGCCTCCGCGCCGCACCGCGCATGCGCCCCGCCTCCGCGCCGCACCGCGCATGCGCCCCGCCTCCGCGCCGCACCGCGCATGCGCCCCGCCTCCGCGCCGCACCGCGCATGCGCCCCGCCTCCGCGCCGCACCGCGCATTTTCGGGTACACCCGTAGGCATGCGGTGATTTCGACTCCTCATTACTCATGCACTTAACATAAAACTGCCCGTGAAAGAAAGTAAGGAGGGTCCAGGTTTGGAAGAGCGAAAAGTGTCGCTGCGCCGGTCTTCCAAGAATTAACTGCTTACTCGCATCTTAGTGCTTCTTAGAAATCGATACTATTTATAAGCTTCCTTGCACATGCACACTATTGCCTGGAGGACTAAGCATAACAAAACTTCCACGTCTTCCTGTCTGCGGCCCCAAAGATACACGGCCGCAATTCCACCGATTGGCCACACGGAGGCACCAGAGACCACGGAAACAACCTCGCCGACCGGTTTGACACGGAGCTGCACCCCAGCCCTTGGCATTCCGTTCTCTTTCTCTTCTTCTCAGAAGAAAAACGCTAAGTTAGATAGGGGATGAGAGAGGTGAAAAAAACACCGTAAATTTAAAAAAGACAAGGGAAACCAGGCAAAACTTCTCCACACCCAGAAGAGCTGTGCTAAGTGCTCATGAATATCTGTAAATAAGTAAGTAATCATCAAATTGATGTTGTCATGCTTGGGGGTTTTTTTCTTTTTTTTTTTCTTTTTTTTTTTTTTTTTTTCAACATCTGAGATGATAAAAAAGCTGGTATCAGTTGGACAGATGGGTGCAGTGAAGCCAAGGATGGCTTGAAACGATTAACAGAGCAATGTAAAACAGTCACGCAACTTTATGAAAAAAAGTAGTAACAGCTTCCATACCTGGCCACACCACTCTGAGATTCCAGTTTGCGTCACCCAAGGCTTGTAAATATCCACCAGAATGGTTTTGATATCAAGCAATTTGTTGTCAGTTCTTTCACTCACAATCACTGCACCCACTGCCACAGGGTGTTCTGACCACGGCCACCACAGCTGAACTGTTTTAATAACAGCAGGATTCCCAGGCATGGTTTTAAGGATTTGGTCTAGTTTTGACCCAAAGGAAGAATTAATATGAAATGTGAGGTATGCATAAGTCATCATGAGGCGTGTTTCTCAGCGTCACCTATGGGAAACAGAATGGATTTGTCATTAAAAAGTCTCAGAACAGCAGTAACATACAAAGCTACATAAGAATAATATGAGAACACTTCGCAAGGAGGCGAAGAACTTTATGACCTCTGTCTGGGAAATCCAGCATGGTTTGCCTGCAGATACCTCTGGCAACTGTTCTAGATCCAGCTGTACATTCTGCTTGAGAACACAACTCAAAACTACAAAGAAGACAACAGGAGTTTTACATAGGCAGAAGAAAAAGAATGGTATGTCTCTTTCAGTACTGAAAATAAGCAAGTAAGCAATCAGCAACAGAAGCCATTCCTAAAATACTGCTATGGGAAACATACTGGCAGAAAGAAAATATCCACATATTACCCTGAATTCCTGCTGCAAGGGGAAAAAAAAAAAAAAAAAAAAAAAAAAAAAGATTTCTTTTAAACATTACCTGTTTGAAAGCATATAAAGCCCTCACACTTTAAAAGCATTAAAAAAAAAAAAAAAAAAAAAAAACATAGAGTAATCTTCTCCAACAATGCGTCTATTTGGTCTAGGCAGCAAGAGGTGCAGCTCTGCATCACAAAGAATTGAAGTCATAAGCACCAAGCTCCTAAGTTCCAGTCAAACCAATCAAAAGTGCCTACGGACAGGCAGAATCCTTAAGTAGGACAGCTCTTCTACAATCATTCTCAGGATACATGCTATATAAGTAGAACAGAGTATGAACCTACTGATAGGAAAACCTGTAAGAGAGCGCAGAATAAACTTCTCATACAGGAGTGACATGGACCCACAGCAGAGACTCTGGAGATCTGTTCTCTCTTTCTTTTCATGACGGTGGAGGGGGGTTGGAAATGAGATCAAGGTTAACAGCCTCATTAGCTCAAGCTCCTCCTGAAAAACTTGGTCACTCTGACAGGGCAAGTAGACAAATTTCCAAACCACACCCATAGATGCATTTTCAGCATTAACTAAAAATAAGCGACAAAACATAAGATGACAGGAAGCATAAAGAAATACACACCTTACCAGTGGGTAGAAAGCATGTCAAGCAGCAGCCAGTCCCAGATAAAGATAACAGCTACGTAGGAACAGCTTCTGACAAAATCTGCAATTTCTTGTACAGAATAAATCATGACAGAAGCTGACACTGAAGAACGAACTAATTGTCAGCCTAGGGTAGTCCACATAACTGAATCTACCTCAGAATCTGTGGTTTTTATTTCTCAGCAGCAAAAGTGCTATCAGGAATCCAGTTTTCCTTCAGCCTCAGCTACTATCTGCTCTGTGCACCCCTTTACCAGCATCATCCCAACTGATCTTTGTCTGTCTTGACTGTCTTGACATTAAACTAGCAGTATAGTTTGCAAGAGATACAGCACTCGTAGTATCTCTTGTAAACAGTGATCCAAGGCAAGCGGTAGCAGTAGTAGATTCAAAGCATTTGTTCAGCAGTAGTTACTGAGGATTTTGTAGTCTTCTGGTGCATTGCTTGACTGGATAAAAGCATGAATTTTTATAATGTCATTTATCTAAGATTGAAGAGCTTCAACATCATGAACAGCCATTTAAATTCATTTAGGAAGGAGTAAAAAGTCAGATGCTGAATCTGTTTAACAGCTGTGGGAATACCAGAAAGACTATCCAGAGCAGCAGCTGTGAAGCAAGATAAGCAGCATGAGAAGCAAGGATACCTCTAGAAGAGGAGAAAAAGCAAAAGGAACGGCTGATGGCTCTGATTGGATAAGTGCACAGTTATGGAGGATTTGTGGAATACTCTGTTGACATGTAAAAGTGGATGGGAGAGCTGTAAGAGCAGATGGGAAAGCTACAAAAGGAAACTTAAGAATGTATGTAAGTGATGTGAAGACTTGTAATAACTTATTTGGATTATTCACATCTGAGTCTGTGTATCAGACACTGCAAACAGCCTTTTACGTGGTCTCCAAAATACCACAGGCAGTCTCTGTAACCCCCTCTGACTTGATTCAGTCAATAACAAGGATGTATCAACAGGAAAGAATCCAAAAACAGGTCAGATAAAGGACTTTTTCAACAAATACTGCTACCCAAAATGTTTTTGTTTTTGTTTCTTAATCATTAGGGATTTAATGATTTGCTGCCTTCACTACTTGGTCCTTGTGTGCTCCTAATCCAAACAGATTTGATATGCCTTCCTCTGTTAATAGCAACACCACTGGGACTGAAAATAGAAAATGAGCATTTAATTTAGTTTTTGAATTAAAGAGAAGTAATTAGAATTCTCAGGTTCTTTCTGCTGCTCAGCTTCCAACTTCCCTTCAGCTAAATAAAACGTAATGGAGACGTGCTCACCTTACAAGCTGTATGCAGTAAGAGAGAAACAGTGAAACATTACCTATTTATTCCATTAGTTGTTATTGTGAAACACTTGAAACTATCCCCATGAAGACTGTGGGCCTTCAGAAACACAGCTAGAGAATAAATTAACTAAACAATCAAATACACAGCAACTCTTATACATGAGGGTTACATGGCAGATGCTGCTGCTGGAGAGAAGAGTGATGTAAAATTGTAATCCTTCAGAGTGGATTCTCTACTACTGCTTCACAGAACATAAATTAGCCAAGGAATCGGACTACATTTAATGGGAGAAAGTGCTATTTTCAGGAGTTGGAGGTTGTGATTGCGGCTTTTTTGTTTGTTTTATCTGCTATGGGCAGAGCACGTGCTCCTTAGACAGGAACAAGCAGGAGCCCACAGGCCAAGTAAAGCGGTTACAGTGCAAAGCGTATATTTCACTTGCAAACATTTCAGTTATAAGACTGGAGAAAGATTTTTTTCCTTACTCTTCTGTAAATGTGCCCAGCCTTACGCTGAATAACCATACCATCCATTTAATGCTGTCAATTCTCCAAATCCCTGGACAAATGAGAAGAGAGACTTTTACCCAGGCATGATAAAAGCCATGTTGCCTCTCTTCAGTTCTTGAGGAATCACAGCAGTACCACCACATGATAAACTGCTAACATAAAGGACAATATGAAGTATGTCATAAGCCTATCTCCAAAACACCTAATCAGATAATGAAACGATATGAGAAGATTTTTCAAACGTTTTTTCTCTCTGCAATTCTTCTTAAAGAGGGTTTATTGCTCATATAATGACAAAGAGAAGTAAATTATATTCAGAGATCCTCTGGGAAAAAGAAATATCTTTCAATAATTTGCAAAATGAAGAGAACATATCTAATTGTGTGCCAACTCCTTGTGTTGAACAAAACTAGTCAGTAAGCATGCATATAGAGAGCAACTGACAAGTATGAGTTTCAAACAGAATTCAGGGATTTCAAACCTGGATGTGAGTGATTGCTGGCACTTGTTTCCTCAAAAAACTCATTCTGGAGTTGAATTCCTGACCATTCCCATTGCTCAGTCGGGATCCCTGTAGGTCTGAGGAGGTGAGAGCTGCAAGCATAGGGAAAACAGGGTGCTGGGACTCCCACTGCCAAATGTCTTCTCTGGCACAAAAGTACACAATTACTTTAATGTATCTATATACAAAATACTGGGGGGTGGGGGAGAGAAAACTTCACAGAATCACAGAACTGCAGGGGTTGTAAGGGACCTCCAGAGCTCATCAAGTCCAACCCCCCTGCCAAAGCAGGTTCCCTACAGCAGGTCGCACAGGTCGGCATCCAGGCAGGTCTTGAACATCTCCAGAGAAGGAGACTCCACCACCTCCCTGGGCAGCCTGCTCCAGTGCTCCGTCACCCTCACTGTAAAGAAGTTCTTGCGCATGTTTGTGCGGAACTTCCTATGCTGCAGTTTCCAGCCGTTTCCCCTTGTCCTGTCTCCACTCACCACTGAAAACAGTCTGGCCTCACCATTCTGCCCCCCACACCTTAGATATTTATAGACCTGGATCAGGTCCCCTCTCAGTCTCCTTTTCTCAAGGCTGAACAGACCCAGTTCACTCAGCCTTTCCTCATAGGAGAGATGCTCCAGGCACTTCACCATCTTCGTGGCCCTCCGCTGGACTCTTTCCAAGAGATCCTTGTCTTTTTTGTACTGGGGTGCCCAGAACTGGACGCAGTACTCCAGATGAGGTCTTACCAGGGCAGAGTAGAGGGGGAGGATCACCTCCTTCGACCTGCTGGCCACGCTCTTTTTAATGCACCCCAGGATGCCATTGGCCTTTTTGGCCACAAGGGCACACTGCTGGCTCATGGCCAACCTGTCATCCACCAGGACACCCAGGTCCCTTTCCGCAGAGCTCCCCTCCAGCAGGTCATCCCCCAACCTGTACTGATGCATGGAATTATTCCTCCCCAGATGCAAGACTCTACACTTGCTTTTGTTAAACCTCATCCGGTTTTTTTCTGCCCAGCTCAATACTTGTTGTATATAGATGTTCTTAGCATTGCATGTCTATCTGTACATGGTATGGTGTCTCTCTCACACACATACACGCACACTTTTTGTACTCTTGGTAATACTGTGTTGCTGATTTTTCAACAGCTTCTCCATACAGAACTTGATGTTTTTCAACCATCTCAGCTCTACCCTGTCAAAGAGTTTGTCCCATCACAGCAGGTAACTGACTGAATACAAAACTTTTCACCTACCCCCTGCCTTTTTCACCACCACCAGTCTGAGTGTAGCACAGCTCAGTGGCTTTTTTTTGCTCAACCAATCAGAGCATAGCACTACTTCCCACCCCTTTCCAATCCAGCCAATAAGAGCACAGCACTACATTCAGCCCATTTCAACTCAGCCAATCAGATCACAGTGCCACTCCCACCCCTTTCAGTTCAGCCACTCAGGATTGCAGATTCTACCCCTTCAGCCCAACCAATCATCATGCAGAACAGCCTTCTGCCCTTTTCGGCTTTACCAACCAGACAGCATTGCCATATCCCACCCAGCCCCCCCGTCCTTCAGCTCAGAGTACAGTGCTACATCCCACCTCTTTTCATCCCTGCTAATCAGAGAGCATTATCAGATCTCACCCCCTTTCAGCCCAACCAGAGGACAGCAAGACTTTTTTCCCCTTTCCAGCCCAGTCAATGAGAGAACACAGCATTTCATTCTGGCTTTTTTAGATCGACCAATCATAGCACTTTACCACATCCCACCATTTTCAGCCCACAATGCACAGCAAAATACTGCTGTTTTCCGACCAGCCAACCAGAACACAGTACATCTTTCTGCGCATTTCAGCACAACAAATCAGAACACGACTCTAGTTCCCTCCCATTTTCAGCCCCACCAATCAGAGGGCAGAACAGCCCAACCAATACCTAGTGCAGTACAGCTTTATGCTCTTTTCAGCTCAATCAAAGCACACTGCTACATCCTGCTGCTTTCAGCCCAAATAATCAGAGCATGACATTGCTTCTGGGCCTCGTCAGACCAACCCACCAGACAACAGCACAACCTTCCACCCACTACACCCTCAAAAAGAGCATTGCAGAACTTTCAACACTTTTCAGGCAAACCAATCAGAGAACAGAACAGCTTCCCATCCTTTTTTTAGGTCAACCAATCAGAAATTGCTGCATCCTATCCTTTTCAGTTCAACCAACCAGAGCACAGCAAATCACGACACCCTTTTCAGCCCAGCCAGTCAGAGCCTGGCATAGCTTCCCAGCCTTTACCACCCAACCAATCAGATTGTGGCTCTGCTTCCAAGTCTTTTCAGCCCAACTGAACAGAGGGCACAGGTACTTCCCATCCTTGGAAGACAACCAATCAGAACATGGTGCTACTTCCTCCTTTTCAGCTCGGAGTGTGGCTCTGCTTCCCATTCATTACTACCCATCCAGTGAGAGCACCCACTGCTTCCCAGGCAGAGGGAAACCAGGATGTCGGCACTCCTCTGTCCCATCGCCAAAGTCTCCTCCAGCATCCTGGGGGCAGACAGGGACCTGCAGGACAACCTCTGGAGCTTTGTGCAGGAGGGAAGGAAGCAAGGATTACAGCTACAGGCAGTGGGTTCTGGGCCAGAGCAGTGCAGCCAGGCACGGCTGCACAGCCTGCAATCTGGGCACACAGAGAAAGCTTATCCAGCTGAGGCCCAGGGGACTGTCCTTACCAAGTGCTCTCTGATCCTAAAGGACTGCATGGACTGCACCAGTTCCTTGAGGTCTTTGCTCTGCAGCAGCTCAGAAATCCTTCTGCCCTCTGTTCCCCTGGCCTTCCCCCTGCAATAGCCTGGTGTTCTGCTGCTACTGCCACCTGACAGTTATTAAAAAAAATACTTTCCAAACACAGACTGCATACTACTGTAGATTAGAAAAAAAATAACAACTGAAGGAGGAATGTAGTATTATGTATTAAACTCCTACCTGCTTGAAAACCAATACCAGTTTCTCATCCTGAAGTAACTCCTGAATACCACCTGGACTTTCGTTCATGGATTCAGCATCAGAAGTTGCTTCAGCACATTGGATCCGAGTCTTCAAATCCTACTTTGAGTTGTAGTGTAATTCAGAACACCAAAAAAAATGCGACTGTTCCTTCCAAAACAAAATATATTAAAAGAAAACGTACTCAGAAAACCAAAGACAGTAAACATCAAATGACTTTTCCATGTAAGAGGTGTGTTTTTGGGGTGCTTAGCATCTTCCTATTCACTATGCAAGTTTTATGAACTACAGCAGCTTACAAAATTAAATGTAATTTAATATTATGTTAGCCATCATAAATCATATCATGACAAATTAAGTCTGCGTAACAAAAGTAGTTGCAGGTGATCTGATTCAAACTTGCGTCTGGATCACAACACCATTTGTGATGGCAGGGCGCTGCCACTCAGCTCGTTGGACTCAAAGGTAACTGTGGCATTTGCCGATTTCAGAGAACGTTGCTATGAGGGCACCAATCTCAGAGCAGTTCCTGCAGCTACACTAGACTGCTCCAGAGCTCACCAGGCCACACAAGAGTATTCTAGGGCACACTGAAAACCTTTGAGTTTTCAGCGCTACCTCAATTTTTCCATGCATCAGTGCTTGGAGGCTTAAATACCATCAGAACCAGCAGACTGATGCCACACACTGGTTACTACAGAGATGCTTTTCTCTATTACCATGGCTGCCACTTGGCTCAGTGCCACAGCAAGCAGGGTAGGGGGAAGTGGGGGGGGGGGGGGGGAGGGGAGGGAAGGAGGGGGAGAAAGCATGACATGAAACAGAATTTTATTAAAAAGCATTGTACAGAGAAGTTAACAGGTCAATCCCGGTCAGAGGAATGAAATATATTAACACAGAAATATCAGAAACCATTGAAACACTCCAGGTATTGTTAAAATGCCTAAAAGCTAAAATGAAAACCTATTTCAAGGGACATAGCAAACTGCAAAATAAGGGAAAGCACTTCATTTATTTAAACTGCTAGTACAGTCCTGACTTCTTAAATAGTCTGGTACTTAAAATAGCACACCAATGGCTATTCTTTCAAAAGTAGGTCATGTAACTTGAAGCCACATGCACTGTTTAGAAAGTCAAAGCTAAATTCATTCAGTGCAATTATTCAAAGTTGACTTAGATTTTCTTTACACATCATGGAGTACTCAGCAGTAAAGTTTCAGTAATTGACCAACCCCAGCTTTGTTATGTCTTGGGGTTTGTGTTTTTTTTTTTTTTTTTTGTTTTTTGTTTTTTTTTTTTTGTTTTTGTTTTTGTTTTGTTTTAAATAGTAAAGCCATTTTACACAGTAAAATGCTTTCATCCTTTTAGCATGAGCTTAAATTGGGTGACAGGAATAGGGAGATGCTTGTGAACTCCGTGCCATTTGGCTGCAGAAGAACAGGACTATACCATACAAGGCAGATGAAAAACTGAGGAAGGACCCCAGGAACCAATCACAGGAAATCCTCTGTACATACACAAGGAAAAGGGAATGACCAGGGTCAAACCATGGGTTAGAAATATAAAAGTCTTCTAAAGGATTCAAGGCTTAAACAGCCCCTCAGCATATGTAGCAAGGGTTTCTTTGCGGCTATTAAGTTAATTTAACCTGAATAGGAATGAATCTAAGCAGAGTGAAAGAACTTTAGGTACAAATGAAGAGGCTATTTTTGCTTCAGAAAGCACAAATACCATAGTTCTGTAATAAAAACCATTCTTCAGATAGCTGCCTCCTCTGACAGATCAGGGAATCAGTTTTTCATAACCGTCTCAAAGTCTCTCAAGAAAGACTCCTGCGATGAAGGCTGTCACCAGAAGAGCTCTTCAGTTTTCCTTAATCAGAACTGCCTGTCAGATGACAGATTACCAGCTCCCTAAGAAAGATAACGCGTCTCTCCAACCCCCTGCCCCCAGGATCCTTTAATATATAATATGGATTTTTGTCTCATTGGAAGAGTTTGACTTTCTCAACAAAAACTCACTAGTCATACGACTGAACTTCAGGAAAGATGTGCAAACAGATTTGTAAACAATAATGTGATTAATAGAAATACAGTATGTCATACACATTTTTCTTTTTTAAAATAAAAAAACCTTGTCAAACACAAGGGCACAAGAGACAAGTTTAAAACAAAAGCAATAATACTAAACTGTCATACAAAATTAGGAGATGGTGCATCCTTAAGCATGCTTCAGTCTAGAACTCTAGAGATCCCCAAGAAATAAAGAACTTGGCATAGCAACAGTGAAATAAGAACAGCTAGGACTAACCCCCATCTATTTCAGGACTGTAAATCTGTCCTAAAAGTCTACACTTCTATACACACATACACTACTTCACTGCAAGCCATTCACTCATTCTCCAATTAGTTCTTAAATTTAACAATATCTATCACAAAAAGTATGCTGTTTTAATGCATGCAGACTGAAGGAATCCATATGCTAGTCTTAAACCCTGGGTATATCTTCCTTTAAATTAAGCAGGAATTGCTCTGAGCAGGGTACACAGCATACAGTCTCTCTGGCATTTAAAACCAGAACACAATTTATGTTAGGAAATATGCATGAAGATAGAGAGTTGGGGCACTACTGCTGTGTGGTAAAGAAAACATGAGGTTATGCCATCCTCCTTTATCACTAACTCCCAGAGAACAACTCCGGGTAACAGAGGTTACAGAACTCATTCCTGACATCTTTTCAATGTCCACATTCTGTCTGCCCTGCTTACAGATGTTTATTTGGTTATGAAACATTAAAATGTGAGAGAACTGATTGATCTTGGCATAACTTATAGGAGGTTATAGTATATAAGTTACAGTTCAGTAAAATATTTGTGTACTTCATGGCAGAGTTTGGAAATGAATGGCAACATATGAGACTTGGCCAGCAAAATAATTTTCTGTGAATTTATACAGACCCCACCATATGGTACAGTTCTGACCATTGACTACAGGGCTTCACTGTTCTTCTTCAACAAGCAAATTTCCCAGTATCACCATACTAATATAGTAGTAGAAGAAAACTTGTGCTAAAAAAAAAAAAGTCTCCTGAAGTTAGTGAAAATAATATACAGTACCAATGAACAACCATGTTGGTGACAAAACTAGAATTAGGAAGGTAAAACAGAAGTCCCAGCTCCATAGCTGGGTCATTACCATGCTCCCAGTGGGAGAAACAGTTACTGGAGATGAAACAGATACAGGGAGGGGTCTGCAGGAACCTGCAGTCAGCATTCTTCTGGTACACATGCAGAGAAAGTAGAAAACAGACTGAAATAAAACTAATTTCAAAATGGCTTATTGAAAGAGGTAACAATACAAAGTTTTGGTTAGGGAAAAAAAAAAAACCAAAAACAACAGTTCTGATGAACTGCATGATTTAAGTTGGCACTGCTCCTGGTACGCGTTACTGAACTTCCCTGTAATCCAGCCAAGGATATGCCTGACAAAGGAGATTTTTGCTGTAGAATCCAGAAACAAGAGCTGTGCAGAATGGCTACTGTTGCAGCCTGTGGACACATTGGATTTACCTCAGATCCTAGAAGGACCACTAGTGTACCCATTTCAGTCAGTTTTCTGACTGCTAAAGTAATACCACCTTATTCCATGCAATGCTTTAACACCTTGTCATTTTCAGTAATTCATACACAGCCTATAACTGGATCCCTTTTCCAAACCTTAAGCCAAATTTGACTGAAAGTACAGTCAAACTCAGTAAATCGAAATTCACTTGTGTCCTTAATGCACTGATTTCTTGTATAAACATTTTTTCCCCTGAATTAAAGAAGGAAAAGGAAAAAAAAACTTACAACATTTGATACCCGAGGCTATGCAATTTTACTAGCTTGGAAAACAATTTGTTCTTTAGTAAAAGAAACCAACCATTTTTTCTGCATTTCAAATGGTCTCCTGTTATCAGGAGAAAAATTAATGATCTTTTGGTGACATCTAATTTAAAAGTCAACTCTTTGAGTGGGTAGATAATAGCAGGACAAGGGGAAATGGTTTTAAGTTGATGGAGGGAAGATTTAGGTTGGATGTCAGGGGGAAGTTCTTTACTATGAGGGTGGTGAGGTGCTGGAACAGCTGCCCAGAGAGGCTGTGGATGCCCCATCCCTGGAGGTGCTCAAGGCCAGGTTGGATGGGGTCCTGGGCAGCCTGGTCTGGTATTAAATGGGGAGGGTTGTTGGCCCTGCATGCAGCAGAGGTGGGGGGGTTAGAGCTTCGTGATCCTTTAAGTGCCTTCCAATCCAAGCCATTCTATGACTATGAAAAACAGGACAAGAAAGTATCTGTAGTAATTGCATTTGGCCAACAATCATAGCCTGATGTCTAGGATATTCACATAAGAATTCTATATTGCTTAGGAATCCAAAAAATGGAATGATCGAAACATTAAACTGTAGCACCATTAATACTTATTTTCCTAAAACATCCTAAGGGCTAGAACAAAATCAAAACAGAACAGAAACATTGTGCTTACATTGCATTGATAGAAAACAATGAGTTGGTCGTACTTGAGTCTGTACTTCAGTAAAGTCTGGCCACATTTACAGTTCTACCGGAATGGTATTGGAAAAGGTCACACTTTGCTCAGCAGTTTTCTGCGTTTCATTCATCCTGTTTCCTTTTGGGCTTTTTGGGATTCCGAGATCGGCTTTTTGCCTTGCAGAGTGGACATATTGGTGCATTCCGATGAATTTGCTGGTGACAGGATAAACAGGCCTGAAATGCAACATTGCAGCCTTTTGTTACAAACATTTAGGGCAGCACTGATACATTAGTTACTGGGTATCATATTCTAAGATACAGTACATAATAACAAAGACTTCTTGCTTTCAAAGGCAAACCAATGCCAATTTTTATTTCCAGGTCTCTGAAAAACAAGGCCAACTGAAAAACAAGACCATGTTGTTTCATACTGTTTTGCATTGAAGTGAAACTACATCTCAGCAAACACGTGGTTTAGGCCTTTTTGTTTTTGTTTGTTTGTTTTTATAATTTCAGCATGAAAATTATTTTTGTTTAAACTTTCCACATTTTAAAGATCTCTACATGAGTAACAGCTCACTGAGCCGCAAGTTACAGTGAAAACTGATTGCAGTTTCACAGAATTCAAGGCAGAGAAGGTGATTAGATGAATTCTACATATTTAACACAAGACACAGCACACTACTGTTCTGTTTCATACTAAGCCCTTTAACTTCCATTTGAATGAAGCATATTGCTCTCAGAGAGGTTTTTGCTGACCTAACCCTAAACATGAAGTACATAACTATGAAATATACTTACCTCAGTTTAACCCCCTAGGCAGTGAACCTTTGGAACCTGAGTGGAATAGATACACCTATAGAATTACAATTTTTTATTTATTTTTTACTGACTACAGAAAGAGCTGAGTGTAACTGCTGATGGGATGGTAGTACACCTCTCTTAAGTGCTTACAGTTAGGCTGAATTAATCCACACATTAGTCTTGCACTGCTATGGAGAGTCTCAAGTCACAAATTAGTCAAATAAAGCAGAGCCTTGTCCTTAATCCTTGATGACTGGTGCAACTGGTTTAAGTTTACTGGGGTTGTTACTGATACAAACCCCTACAGAAAAGATCAGAACCAGGACACGTTTTTCCTTTTTGTAAATACTGATCAAGTTAATAAGCACTGTACATTCCAATGACACGAAAGAAAAAACAGCACAATTTCCTAACCTTCATTGGAGGTGGCTGTTGTCTAAACGTTGCTGTCTGTCTGGTATCTTGCTTCCTAGCCACTTGCAGCTGTTGGGCAGCTGCTGCAGCTGCAGCCAGAGACTCTGGGATGGGAGGCTCCTGTGGTTCTGTCTGCCATTCAGCTTTCTGCTTTTCAAAGTAGCTAGACCAATAAATAAATTATTAATTAAAAATAAGCACCTTCTGGACTATGCCATTATTTCATGGAACATTTTGTGTTAAAGTATAATGATTTATATCTCCACGTTATGTTCCTCCATTAGAGTCAAGTTGCCTATGTTTAGACACGTTTACATCTGTAAATATAACTATTAGTATTTTCCTTTCCATTTGTACACATCAGAAGGAGTTCAGAAGAACAGCATTGACTTTCTGTTTCTAATACATCTTGATCTATAACTGAATAGAAATCTAATAGGCTATAAAATATATAATATACATACTTAATCTTTAATAGTGTTACATTCCCTTATGAAAACCTATTTTTAGATTTTATTCTGTTAAAGTTCATATTTTAATGCAATAGATTTATATATTCTTTGTAGTTTCAAGCTGCTTTCAATAGAAAACTATTTCTGAGAAAATCCAACACCTCTTAACTCCTTTCTTCCGACTGTTAACAAAAAAAAAACAGCAAAATAATCAGTAGCATCAAAAAATGGTGTAAAGCCAGACAGCGTTTACTTGGAGACTTACTCAAGGGACAGTTTCTCCTCTTCCTCACACAAGTCTGGCAGCCTCTGCAAGCCCAGTGTCATTCGCAGAGCATCTACATGCTCCTTTAGGGGTTTGTACTCCTCATGCAGGCGACGAGTAGATTCCAAGAGTTTATTGAGATCATTCTCAGACTGCTTGATAGTATTCTCCATCTGAAACAGAAGGATGAATATGGTTTTAAAAGGACTATTCTTTCAATAGCTCTCTGAGCAAAGGAACTGTATCAAAAAGAAAAGCTTTTCCTCACCAAAGTTAGAAGATATTGGAAACAACACAATAGTAAAGCAAAGAGTTTTGGTTAGAATTATCAAGCTAAGAAAAGGTTCCTGTTTCTCTTACTGCAGTAAATGGAAAAAGAGGTGGAAGAAGACTATGTTAGAGAAAAGAGAGAGAGAACGAAACTTACTGAGAAAAGGTGTACAATTGGGTAGAGGAACAGCAACCTCAAGTGGAAAATATCTGCAGTCTGTTCATCCAGAGCATAGCTTGTACTTGCTTGTAATGTGAAAATGCTTTATCTCTGGTGCAAAGCACAGATACCCTCAGACTAAAAAATCACTGTACAGTCACGTCAGTGTCCTATCGTAATGAACTCTCCACTTAGTCCTTCTAATTGACTAATATTCCTTCTTTATAGGCTGTTTTTCTCTTATTTGTATTTCCTTCAGGCTTGTGTTTCTTACTGTACTGAGGTAATGTCTGGTGGTTCCATTCAAAGTAGAAGATCAGTTCTTTCTAACAGCTTCACAAATATCACACATTTTCCTGAAATACCTTTTCTTCCCAAACAAAAACAGTCAAAAATTCCAACTAACTGCCTGTAACTGCTAAATGAGAAAAGACTTAATCATTTTCTATGGGACTGCCAGAATGAAGTTACTATGACTACTGGTGAAATTCTACAATGGACTCTGTCATCTAGCCCCTTGATCCAAATGCTTTCCATGCTAACATCGTAAAATAACTTGGCCAAAGCAGACGGGGGGAAAAAAACATTTTCTATATTAAATTTACTTTGTAGGATCCCAGAATGGTGTTGCATAGTGAAGTCCAAATAATTGAACACGTGAATGGACACGTGCAATTCTACAACTTGCGGCCTTATTCACATACAACTGCCATAGGCTTGTCTGCATCAGGACTGTTGCATACCACATTAATATCCGCGTGGATCAGACGCAGCTCCTCCACATGCGCCATCTTCTCTTGCAGCAGCAGGTCCATTTCTTGTTTGTATTCTTTCAGGTGCCTCTCCTCAGACTCCAGGGCTTCAAACTCAGCTTTTAGACGTGCCTTTATTTTTTCCATCTGCAAAGTCTTATTTCTGGATCCCAATAATAATTACAAATACAAAGGGATAACAGTAAGTAATTGCAAAATACTTTTGTGAGGCATCACATGCAGGTGAAAAAAATGCATGAAGCAGGCATCAGTAACAGACATGAGTGAAAAATAAGACTTCTCTAGTACCTTTCACATATTTCTGTTTCTGCACACATCCTGCATTCCGGTTCTTTTTATTTTTATTTTTTGCCAATCTGTAATAAAAATATTTAGAAACCCAGTTCATATCTCTGTCTTCAAAGCTAGAAATCAAAGGGTGTGAGTTTCAGGCATCAGACATTTTTAAGAAGCAGGTGAGCAGAGCAAACACCATGTTCTTGCTCTTGGTCACATTTGTGACACATTATTTTCTCTGTACCGGAAGTCAGAATGTGACACACCATAACCAATAAGCCAGCAACACTGAAGTGTTTATAAGAACAGCCCACATTGTCACTTTCCAAACACATAATAAAGAGTTCCAGGATCCCTTGCTTCACCTTCTATGAAACAAACAAGAATACACAATTCCTTTTTAGTCATGTAACATCTACTACAACTACCTCCAGACTTGTTTTCAAGTTCATTACGCAGTAGGCTTCCTATAGACACAGTGTAAAAAAGGGCAGGGGAAAAGGGAGCTTGTGTTTGTACTTAAGTTTCCTCACCCTCATGCAAAGTGAAGCAAGTCTGATTCAATTTCAACATAAGCAGTAGGGCTGAGCAGAAAGTATTCTGTAGATTACAGGAAGGTGACTATCAGATGAACAGTAAGATCTAAGAACATGAATTTCACACCAATACTAGAAAAGGGTGCATGACTTCCTTTCCCACCCAGACTTTGAGAAGGCCTTGTTTCAAGAACAGCATCTTTTCTCACTCTTATTGCATCAAATTGCACAGTTAGAAGCATATTCTACTTATCTGCAGGGGCACACCAGAAGTACAAGTAGAAATCCTCCCTCTATTCTGTTTGCTTAATAGCAGGATGCCACCATTACACTAATGGCACAGTACCATCTCAGGTCTTCCTTGTTATCTTCGGCTTTAACAGAGTTCCTGTTTTCTCTAATTCCAACAAAATAGCCTGAGGACTATTCTTTAAAATACACAGTAGATGTCTAACTGATTCTATTCCTTGACCAGAGCTCATCCTCAGTCACTCTCCTTCTTGGGGATGCTCACACTGTGACTGTGAATCCTCTCAGTCCCCTTGTTCCTGTTTTCCAAATTAGCCTCAATTAGTGCAACATATGCTTATGCCCCAAGTTTTTGTAACCCTTTTATTGACTGCCTGACACATCACTAGCAGACGGAATTTGCACAACAGGGTTTCACCAATTGCTGAAGACCACGGCAGAAAGCTGACTCAGTCAGTCCCTAGGACAACCAACTGTGGCCACCTGTTCCAAGAACTACAGTTTCAATTGTTCCCTCTCTCACTTCAGGAGCTTATGAAGCTGCAATAGATAAAAATAGTATCATAAATAATTTTGCAATATTGGTGGGGTAGACAATTAGATCTTAGAGGTCTTTTCCAACCTTAGAAACTTGATTAGGAATCAAAAGTAAGGTGAAGATGACATGTCACATAGCTAGAGGAGGAGATTACCTAAATATGTAAAGTTTCTTAAAATATACACTGTATGACTTTAAAAAAAAAAAAGCCTCTGAACAAAAATGAATTACACTTACCCAATTTTTATAGATGAATAAATCAATTTTGAAATGGGATTTATGGACACAGATTTATTTGGCAAGTTTTTGGGTTTTTTTTCCCCCATTTGCTATACTAGCCATATAAATATTGGAGTTATATTAGCAAAAGAGATCATTGCTATCCCCCATTTTATACGTGGAAATACCTCATTAAAAGTATAATCCAAACACACTGGTTTTCACCAGACATCATTTATTTAAAGCATTCACTTAGTAGTGGCATCTTTGATCAGTGAGACTAGGAGGATTTGTTCCAAGTTTCCACACAACGCATGTTTATGACACGCATTCACTAACAGGAAATAGATGACCTTCCACACTTTTACCAGGCGCTGACAGCTATCCTCCGCAAAACTGCTACACTGAATGAGTTGCAGGGCATTATTTCAGTTCAAATGATTAGCTTTTGGTATAAGAAAAAGCACACACAACTTTATAAAAAGCCCTTCATATTAACATCAGGTAACAGGCAATGATGCTCTGAAACAAAAAACAATATTGTGATTTCTATACTGCCTAATGAAATCGGCCCTCGTTCTCTACCCTTCTATCTAAGTTCTTAGACTGCAATGATAACAGTAGTAACTAATTGTGTCCCAGTATAACATGAAGCAGTGAAGCTGGCATCTGCTGTGGATAAGTTCACACATACCCTCTGATCTTCTCCTGGTCAGAACACTGAGTTCCAGTATTTACACATTTGCTTAATTTTACAGCTACAATTAAGTTAATTTACATAATGCATATCAATAAGTATGTGCAGATATGTCTGGACTGGGGGCTTATACTTTACTGACAGCAGTAATTCCATACTAATTGTGTTTATTTGTACACATCTAGGAAAGCAGGTTTTCAGAATCGGATTCTAGAATCCCAAAAACCCACCTGACATGCCTTTAATATATGACAGAGAGCACCAACAGAAATAAGCAATTTATTTCAATAGCAAGGTTTTCTTTTCCTCTGCCTGTAGAATACTACCCTGAATGCAAATTAAAGCCTGCCAGATGTATCAAAAGTATATTTTCTTTGTAAGCATAAGAAAGTCTCATAGTTATTTTGAATGAAATTCTTCACAGAATGAAAGGATGTAGGTACCTATTTTAAATAGGTAGTTTTTGGCCACATTTTGTGAAAGGAAATTCAAAATTGACATCAGTGCCTCAAGCAGGATTTTTGCTTGTTTTAACTCATGTTCAAGCAAATTTATTAATACATCATGTAGTAAAGCTTTTTATTCACATTCAGCATCTTATACCATAAACTAATCTAAAAAATGTCTTAATTGCAGTGTTAACGTACTACTTAAATACATTATCAGAAAACAGAATGTGCCATGTAATTAGATATTTAAATTCAGTGTAATAATTGGACCTCAAATAGGTCATATCTACACCTACATTTTAAAAAAGCATGCCTAGTATCTAAGTAGAAAAGCACTATTCTTACTCTGCAAAGCATGTGCTATCCCATCTTTTTCTACATGTAGTCTTGGAATGCTTGACATAGGAATATTTTTGCCCGATCTTTGTTCATCCTCATGGTATAGCATGAAAAAGGCACAGGCCCATACACTGTTGCCTTCTTCACCTTTTTACATGGGTAAAGAGTGCTTATTAAAGGTGCTAATACCAGGCAGAAAGACACCTCTGCAGCAACTTCTGTGCAGAGCCAGGCAGCGGCTCCTTTGTCCACTGCCTGTACTGCAAACGTACCCATCGACAGCCTCTCTTCAGCTGTCATGCCCCCAAACACTTACCACTTCAATGGTAATCCTTCAGCAGCTCACCCTTCAACTCTCAGCTTCATTTCAGATCATTGCCCACACTTCCTTTGTAAGATGCTTTGGCTTTGGATACATTAACTTCTGCTAAGTATTGACAGTTTAGGCCTTACCTGAATATCAGTGTCCTAAGTCCAAGAATGCCAACGTCATAAAGCTTAGAAAGCTTAAAAGCTTAGAAAAACATACCCCTGAACAAATGATGCCATGCATTGGTGTCTATGATCCCTTCCTCTTTCAATGCACCCTGTTAGATATGCTGTATGGAGAGCACTATATACAAATTCCTGTTGTATCACATTGCACAGAACAGCAGAGCAAGACAGCTGCTTGCCTTTGTGGCAGATCCTCCAGATGATGACAGAAATAACATAGTGCCGTTGTTTCCCTATCCATCACCACCACAACACTGTCACCCCAGCACGCAGCCCTGATCCTCCCTTCAGAGTGCTACTCAGAAACAGCAGGCTTCTGCTATCTTTCCCTGCCAGTCTTAGGCACTGATTTCTCCACAGGCTCAGACGCTTCCTTTTTCCAGCAGACACATATACTCCAAGCTCCCCACAGGCCGCAATCTCGGAGCAGTAGAGGCTCCTCTTCCCTGGCAACTGAGCAGCCCCACGACCACCCACGAGCTCCTGCCCAGCTGCACTCGGCCGTCCCAGTCCTGCTCGGACACCAGCTCCATGCCGTTCTTTGGGGCACACCCATCCTCAGCTTTCCGTGACAGCCCCTTCCTTTCCCAGCCTGTTAAGGCTCCTGCCGGCGGGGGGCGAATAGTGCAACTGCGTGAGGCGTAATACTGAATTTACAACAGACAGATTTAGGGATGAGAAAATAAAATCCAAAGAGTTTAAGAGAAAGCACTCACAATCGAACACCTCTCCCCCAGCTGCACGGGGCTGAATCTGCCTTCCCCACCCACATGCTTTTCCTTCTCGTTATGGTATTACTGAGCTAATGTTCTGGAAACCTATGATCGTTGCCGCCGTTTGTTGCACATTCCGCTGGCATTTCCCAGCTCCAGATGTGCCTTTTCCAACTAGAAAAAACGTATTTTTAGCTCTAATCGTAAAGCTTGGGATGGTTTTTCTTTCCCTCAGTAGCACAATAGCTACTTTCAGATCGATGCAACTACTCTACTTTCCCGAGGAGAAAGCTGCTTCACGTAACTGATGCAGCACAAAGCAAACATACCTGATCTCCTTGATGCTCTCGAGTTTGCACATGATCTCTTGCTCATCTGCCATGCTTTTCACTCCCGATTTAAATCTACAGCGAAAAGTACAAAATGCCAGGGGGAAAAAGAAAGAAAACACATACAATAGATACAACGTAGTCACCCCCTCCTAGCATAAGGTCTCTGAGCCTGTGCGGTAGGCTCTAGCGGGATCTATGGGACTTAGAGTCCAGCTTCCTCAAACTGCCTAGGCAGACATGCGGCAGAAAGACTACAACACCCACAATGCAAAGCAGAGCTCCCCCTCACCCCCCCCCCCCCTTCTTCCTGCAAGTAGATTTTAAATCAGCTTGTCACGCCTCATTTTGTCAGAGGTTGTTAGGAGTGCAAAGAGGGAACGAGGTGCCCTCCTGAAGTGTATGCAATATTTAGGATGTCATTAAAATCAGGGAATAAGCACTAAGGGATCATTTGATGTGATGGCGATTTTGAGGTTCTTCCTCCTCCCTCCCCCAACCAAAGCATGCTATAGCCATTATTACTACTATGCTGTTTTCTCCCAGGTGTTCTGACTTAGGAGTGCATTTGGAGCTCAGTAGAGACGTATCTTATTCTTTGGGATTTTCTTTTGTATTTCTGACACTATTGGTAGCATTTTTTGTTTTGAAAACAAAAACAGTACGTGAATGCCAGGTTGAGAACACTGACCATTTGCCTGAGGACATTCTACCCATGCATATCAGAGCACTTCACCAGGACTGCTGAATAGACTTCCAGCCATTCGTCACACAGGTAATTATCTTCCTTCAGTTTCTGTCGTGAACAAAACGTTTATTTTTTTTGAAGACAACAGTTTTACATCTCAGCACTCTGAAAGACTTCTTCCTGAAGGATCCACAGAGTAAATTCCTGATTCTTCACCAGTATACCCAAGCAATTACCTAGCAGTTCCCCAGTTTTTATGGTCACGCTGGGTTGAAAGATCAATGCATCATAAGAAATGAAAGCTCAAGGCCAGACAGCAGGGAAACCAGATCATAAAGTCTTCAACTTAAGTATGTTTACATGCACAAGCATCAGTACCATAATCTAATGAATACAGTGTACCACTCATCAGTCAGTAGCATGAGGCCAATGAGCACAGGGCGATTAAGTGGGATGTGTTACCCAATTGTTATATACGGAAGGCAAGTAAAAATGGACATAACAGAGCAAAGCAGCAAGATTGGTAAGAGTTTTGGGGTACATGAAAGGCATCCGAATGTGACAGCATGGCCAAAGTAACATAGCACTTGGTTGATCTGTTTGAGTCAAGACTTGTTCTCACAGAACTAAACGTCTTGAGTCTGTTGCATACACGGATGCAGACTAAAGGAAAACCGGTCCCCCTCACATGTGACTGTGCCTGGAATACTAGCGGACTAGAATGGGAGGTAATAAGCAGAGCATGAGCCACAGGAGGGTCACGGTCCAACTCCAGCTCTGAGCAACTCTGGATGGAATAGATGGAGCTCGTAACAGCAAGAGTCATCCTCTCTGTAAAAGCTGTTAAAAAAAGTTTTCATAGCAAATAATCCACTAGTCAGATGAGAAAAGTCTACAAATCATTTAATAAGCCAAACAGAAAGGTTTGGACAGATTTCAGTCAAATTTCTGACTACACAGTGTTTCAGTAGGAAAGGACATCTGGACAGTAGAGGATTCTCCGTATCATTCTTAACTATTCACATAATGTTGTCCACATTAACCCAGGTACTGCAGATCCCTGCTTTGAGGCAGGGGTTTTGCAATGATTAGCGATGAGTTATGAGGCTTATAGCCTTCTATTACAACAACCTGCTTCTTGTCATCTTCAGTGTCCTCTCAGACATTCCCTCCTGGGGACTGAGTGAGCTAACGTACATTAATATGAATTATGAATATTGTATATGAACATGAATTCAAATGTCCACAATAGGTTTTCATGCCAGAGAAAGCACTCAAAGGCCAGAAAATGAAAGAATGTGTCAGAGAGGAGGAAAAATCATCACCAAAAATTACTGAGAATGAGAAAGGGTGGGCAGCCAGAAAGTTTGGAGAAGGGATGAGGTGCTAGATTCATACAGCTGCCTGGAGGGCTGGAAAACAGATCTGAAAAAACACCTAATCTGGAATTTGTTTTTTGGGGGCTTCCAAGGAGTAACTCCCATTTATCTGTAAATATTTATACACCCATTCATTTAATTTGAAGAAACTGAGCTGTATTAACATTCAATTTCTTATGTACTTACCTCAAATGTTGTCAAGTACTTTGTCATGTACTGAGTGTAGTTGAGGAGTTATACAGTTTTCTCTTACACACTCAGCTGAGCTAAGATGAAAACTATGAAAGTATCACTTGTCTCCTTTGGAAATGACATACACAGTTCAAAACAAACACAAAGAACCTACTGAGAAACCAGGCACAAAAATTAAAGCATATGAGAAAACTGTAAAATATTCTGTGTAACAAAAGGGATTCAGGTTTGTAGAAGGGAAGGTGACAGGTTGGCATTGTGTCCTTCATGAAAACTTTTAACACCTGTGTATGACATTAGAACCAGTACAATGCAGCTCCCTGCTTACTCTTTCCACTGAAAAAAATATATTTAGTCATCTTTAAGTGTTAGCATTTGTGCAAAACTACAAAACGTTAGCTTTAGAATAACAAAAGGAAGAAGCAATCATTAGAAGGATTCAAAATTAAGGCAGACTATTTCATAACAACAGAGTAGATAGCCATTGCTTTCATCAGGCTTTAAATCAGTCTCCAGATAAACAGCAATCTTTAGGAGCATGCAATTAGCTTGAGCTCTGCATCCACATCAGGGCCTGCTGTGGTAACAAACACATCCTACTGTTCTCTCAGTTGTGAAATCATCACATCTGTCTTCCTGAGCCCTCTATCCTATGCTTCCTGTGAAGTACAGCGAATTTGCATATTCTTTCAACTCATACTGGTTCGGGAAATGGGGCTTTTTTTCCCCCCCCTCCTCATCAATGAATAATATGGATATTTGTATGTGACTTCTACTGCTATTGCTATTCTATAACAGTCAAATTTATGAATACTTTTTCAGTGTAACTTTCAGCAAAGTGACAGAGAAGAAAGAGAGAAGCATGTACTTGCACCATTCCTAGCAGTTGAGGTGAGCAGGTGTGGAAAAGCCTGGAGAGATTTACCAGTATTTTGGTGTTTGTACACTCTGAGATCTCTGGTGTTCCTAGAGATGAAAAAATCACTTTCCACATTGCAAAGTAAAATCTGGATGTCATGAGGCATGTTGCTTTAAGGGCAGAGCAGAGGGCCAAGGATTAGGACAAGCAGATTACTCTTTCAGCTCTGATGTCAGTACTCGCAGTTCAAGCGCATTCAAGCTGGTGGCATGCAGCATTTGTTTCATGGACTGGGACAAGTGCCTTTACATGTGCGTGTTCCACATTTCATGGTACATAAAACAGATAGTGCTTTGTGTGCCCTGAAATCACAACACTGTTGTATCATGCCTATTCTGGCACTCTACAAATTTAGGTATGGGGAAATAAATAACTGTTCTCTTTCAACATACAGTTATTATTGTGTGGGTTTTTTTTTCTACCCCCAACAGAAACTGAAGGGCTTACACATACAACTGCTATTGAAAAATAAACCTTTTGATTTCCTGGTCCTGAACCTTACTCCCATTTGAACCTTTAAAACCAGGCACTAGTAGACATACAATACAAACAAAAATCAGTACCACCATGCTATTGAGCACAAGTTTGAACTTCACTGCATTTAAAAAATAAAGTACTTCTTCAGTCCACATACTGTTATCACTAGCGACAAATAGCACAGAACAGTTCCAAATTGCAAGAATGACTACTCTCCCCCACATTTAACACTAACACGATGGAAAGGGCAGCAGTAACAGCAACGCAGCAAAATCCCACACTGCAGCAAGCAACAACTCGTGCAAATACAGCAGCACAAAAATAAAGGAAAGAACTTACCTTCAAAAGGCTTGTTACACAGGGACCTCCAGCAAAACACCCCCCCCGCCCCCTGCCAACCCTTAAATGAGGGCTGGGGAGGGGTGGATCCTGGCTCCACCCTTTCCATTACCCAGATACATTGCATGCACCTGAGCTCCCCTAGTCTGGCCCTGCCTTCCTACTAGGTGCTCTATCACTGCTTCAGGCTGCAACTCAGCATTTCTGTCTACTTTTGTAGACAGACTTACTACCACTTTTGTAATCATCCTCACTATAGTAATTAACTCTGTAACGCTGGGATGTAATGGTGACTTTTTTTTCCCCCAGTATGGTCTGGGTTTAACATGTTACTGCATATCTTTTTATTTATTCACTACTTTCTTTAAAAAATGCTATTACGTTCTGTGTTCTTTCCTCATTACAGAAAGCTTATACTCATCATCACATCTGCTGGACTTTTTCCACACACATAGAGGGGAAATATTATAAGTGAAATGTTGTTTTCAGGATGATTTGGGAAGCCAGAGGCAGTCACAAGCAACGCTGACAGGTGCAAATAGCATGCCAGCTCTGAGATCTTAAGATTATTTTATCAGCTCTGGAAGCATTGGTTATTTCTTTAGTTAATCCTTCAAAGTATGCTGTGAGAATATCCATCAATAGCCTAGATCTGGCAATGGTTTAAATATATTTAAATTTCACAGAACCACAGAGTTGCAGGGATTGGAAGGGACCTCAAGAGATCATGGAGTCCAACCCCCTGCTAAAGCAGGTACTCTACAACACGTGGCACAAGTAGGCATCCAGCTGGGTCTTGAATAACTCCATTGAAGGAGACTCCACAACCTCCCTGGGCAATCTGTTCCATACTCTGTCACCCCTCTCCTAAAGAAGTGCTTCCATGTGTTAGTACAGAACTTCCTGTGTTCAAGTTTTAGGCCATTAGTCCTTGTCCTATCGCTACACTCCATCAAGAAGAGACTGGCCTCATCCATTTGCCTCCAACCTCCCTTCAGGTATTTCTAAACATTTATCAGATCCCCCCTCTGTCTTCTTTTCCCCAGGCTGAACAGATCCAGTTCACCCAGCCCTTCCTCACAAGGGAGATGCTCCAGGCCCTTCACCATCTTTGTGGCCCTCTGCTGGACTTCTAGGAGATCCTTGTCTTTTTTCAACCAGGGAGCCCAGAACTGGACACAGCAGTCTAAATGCAGCCTCACCACAGCAGAGTAGAGGGGGAGGATCATTTCCCCCGATCTGCTGGCCACGCTCTTAGTAATGCACCCCAGAATTGTCACGTCTTTTATTTCATCTTCCATCCCATTAATCTGCAAAACTGGGAAAACGTCTCTAGTACTGCACATCATCCTTCCCCCAACCACACTGATTTCAATAAAGGCACGAGGTAGCCTTTTTCCCATTCTTTTGTGTAACTCGAGCACATCAGCCACTCGAGGACTTATTTCCAAGGGACTCTTGAGTTGTAAGACGTTGGTTACGAGCAAGAGAATATCTCAGTGGCGGACTTACTTGCCGAAACGCGCCCGAGAAGCACCGCAGCACGCGTACTAGCGCCGCGCGTGACTACGGCCGCGCGCCCGCCGCTCGCCCCGCCGGTTGGGGCGGGATAGGCGCCCGCACTGCCCTTGCGCCGGGCAGGAACGGAAGGCTGTGCGCGTTCCTGCTAGCGGGCAGCGCGTGCGCTGCCTCCGGGAGCGCGCGGGCGCCGCGAGGAGTCGGGCGTCTGCAGCAGCGGGGGCTGGGCGTGGTTGCTAAGCGACGGCGCCCGGGCAGCGGCGCCGGCCCGGCAGAGATGAGGCGGAGGCAACGGCCTCCGCGCTCCCGCCGGCGCTGAACCCTACTCCCGCACCTTCCCCCGTCTTTCTCCATCCCGTCCCGCCCGGGCTTTGCCGCCCCCTCCCTCCAACCCTCTTCCCTCTCCCCTCGCTCCAGTCTGTCCTTCCCCCTCCATGCGGCGGGAGCGGTCGGCGTGGGGCCCGTGCCGCGGCCGCGCCGAGCCCCGCCATCCCTCGCCTTTCCGCCGCCAGATTCAGCGAGGAGCCACGGGCGGCGTCTGCAGCGACAACAGCGGGTGAGGCCCCGGCTGAGGAAAGGGGTGGCGAGGGAAGCCGTGGGGCGGCCGGAGGAGCGGCGGCGCCCTGGCGGTGGCGGACGCCCTTTCCCGGCGCGGCACGGGGGCTCTGCGTGTCGCGAGAGGACGGCAGGGCGCCCCCTGCTGCCCGCCGGCGGTCTCCGGGCTGGGCCTCTTTCGAGCCGCGGCCTTCCGCAGCTCACACGCCCGGCCCGAGCAGGGTGAGCCGCTGCCCCGGCGTGCGCCGCTGCGTTGTTGGCTCTGGGCGGCCGCTTGGCCTACTGCCGCCTCTTCCCGACGGCGCCGCCGATTCTGCGTGGTCCGAACAGCTCCGCGGGTGCTCTGCGAAGCAGACCGGCGCGGGGCCGTGTGGGGAGCTGATGTGGTTATCCCAGCGGGGGTTTGGATCCGGGGGTCTCTCGTCTAGGCCTTTTCTGCCACCGTTCGCCAGCTGGGTGCAGAATCAGGGAATTTGCCTGGTTTCATTTAATAAGGGCAAAGCAGGGATTGTGAAGGCTGCGGTAGCATGCTGTTTAAGGTGGTGTTCTGTCTCTGAACATATGAAGGGTAGCAAGAAATTTGTGTTAATAGAAGCATATGCTTAAATAAGGAAATTACTTTTGCAGAGGGTACCTGATGATCACGACTCACATCCTTCCGTTTTGCTTTATACTGTAAATGTGAATTGGAAACTGATCATTTACTACAGTATAGAGGATGTTTACAGTCGTATTTCTAATTCATTCATTTGAAAAAGTTATTTTGCACAGCTCTTTTCTAATTATCACTTAAACCTTTGGAGACTGTATTTCACAAGACTTGTGTAATTCTTTCCCAAGTCGCTAAACAATAAAAAGGAATGCAAAAGCTATATTGTGTCTTCTTAAGTTGATAAGTGTAGATCTAAATTAAATTGTTTGTTTAATACATGCTTTATCTTTTTTGTTTTTTCAGTCTTCTAGTGTGTTTTAGTGATATGTACTGTCATGAATGGAAAGGAAGAATAGAAAGAAAACGAAAATTCTGCTTGTTCATGAATGTATATTCAGCATATTGGTAGTTCTGTGTGCCTGGGAATGTGCAGCATTAGCATGCCAGATCCATCTGATTTCATATGCTTTGTGTATTCACTAAAGTGGATGTCTGAAGTTGTTGCTTTTGTACAGGAAGTACTTTTAATTATAGAAATGCATCTTTTAATTGCCACATACTGTAAACGGCACTATGGTACGTAGAATTGAAAGGTAAATTTTACAAGTGTTCAAAACAATCTTTGAGTCTAGCTGGAAAACTACTTTAGTAGGGATGTGGAGGTAATTCTCGAACAGAACAATTGAACTGCTGTTGGAATGTGTTCTTTCTTTTTCCACTGTCATGTTTTCTGTATGTTCATCCTGTAACTGCTGATGTTTTCTGGACCTGTGTTGAGACAGTCTTCTATAATGGTGCTTACTGAGTTTTAATTGAAGCCCTTTGTAAAACTTCCTAAGTCAATTTCATTTTAAAAGCCTCTTTAAAATGTATTTTAAATTAAAAAAAAAAACAAACTAACATCAACTGAAGTCACCAATGAAAAAGATCAGAAACAAAAGATGGATGAATGAATACCAGGGACACTTTATGTGCAGATGAACTAGTAAGAGTCAAACCTTACTGTCAACTGCAGTGAATAACTTTTGGCTTTCTGTTCTTCAGTCTTTCAGAATGCCTTTTTCCAATGCAAATTATTCCACTGTAGACATCTATTACTTCTGACTTTCCTAGCCAACTGAGCTGTCATTTTGTTAAACATTTATAGTTGTACTATAGATCTGTGAGTAGTAGGTCACAAAACAAATCGCTTCCATCACTTAAACTCTATTACTGTTTACTTCAAGAGCAAAAGTACTGGAGCTCTTTGGAATAAGGAAGGCAGCAGGATGGAAGTCCAGTTATAGAAGCTAGGCTTGGAAAAGTGAAGAAAAATAATTTATAAACTCAGGAAAAGTTTCTGGGTGTTGCAAGATTATAAACTGGTTTAATATATTGATTCATCCATTCTCATATTATAAAAAAAATAGACTGATACCTTGAACTCACAAACAACGCTGAGACTACTCACCACTTTTGATTATGAAAGCTGCTAGACATAAAGGACTTTGAAGAACCATATATACATGACAGGACAAGAATGCATGTGTCTATATGTTGTATGTATGCTTTTTTTTTTTTGGTAATTTTAGTTGAAAATACTATTTTTCCAGGCGTTACAAATGAGAAGTATATTTGAATAATAATACTTCACACCTGCTACTATGTTTTGTTTGTTTGTTTTTGATAACATGTATATGATGTTATGATAATGCAGGAGATTCATCTGGAAATAAGAAAAAACACCCTTACAAATCTGGGATTTCTAACACCATGACACTTAGTATGGTTTGATATATTTCAGATTTAGGGAAGAAACAGACGAGTGTGGAGCTAAGCAATAGATTTAGCTTTATTGTTCTGAGGTGAGCAGTTGGTTCATGAGATTGGTCTTAACAAAAACTTCATTTACTATCAATCTCCACTCAAATACATATATTCTTTCTATATTTAAAGTCTTCAGCTAAGTGTATTTTTGTTTTAAGGGTAGCTGCTTGTAACATTATAATGCGATGGAAGGTACAGCAATAATAGTGGGCTGGCAAAGTCTTTCTTGGGCTGCAGCAAATGAGGACAAGCCCAAACGCAGCAGCTGTGAACGCAGAATTGAAGGGGAAAAAAAACTGCTTCCCTTTGGAAGGTATCAAATACACAGAGATCTCTGGAGTCCCTCAGCTCCACTGCCAACCCTTACATGAGGTCTGTGCAGGGGTGGATCCTGGCTCCATCCTTTCTATCACTCTGTACATTGCTTGCACCTAAGCTCCCCTGTGCTGGCCCTGCCTTCCCACCAGCTGCTCCATGACTGAACATCATGACTGAGCATTCCTGCTACACTACACCTGTATTGAACTTTCTTAAATGACTTAGTTTTGACTTTGTTTGCTGGCATACTAGGTTGAATCATCATGTCAAAAGAAAAACTAGTCTTTACATTGTTTGCTGTGTGACTCCTTTAGAATTTCATGAGGATATAGAGGTCAATGGCTTAATGTCCAGATAGAGATCAGTGATGAGTGGCATCCCTTAGGGGGTTATGCTGGGGCTGACACTCTTTTATGTCTTTATCAATGACATTGACAGTGGTATTGAGTTGCACACTCGAAGTTTCTGGATGACGCCATGCCTGATGTGTTGATGTGCCTGAGGGATGGGATGCTGTTCAGAGAGACCTAGACAGGCCGAGCAGTGAGCACAGGAGAATCTCATGAGGTTCAACAAAGCCAGGTACAAAGTCTTGCACCTTGGTCACGGCAACCCCCACTAACAAAACAAGCTGGGGGTCAAAAAAATTTAGCACAGCCTTGCCAAAAAGGACTTGGGGGTCGTGGTGGATGGTAAGCTGGACATGAATCAGCAATGTACCCTCACAGCCCAGAAAGCCAACCGTATCCTGAGCTGCATAAAAAGAGATATGGTTGGCAGATCAAGACGAATTATCTTGATCCCTCTACTCTGCTCTGGTGAGGCCTCGCCTGGAGCACTGCATTCAGATGTGGAGTCCTCAGTACAGGAAAGATGCAGACATGGAGTGCTTAATAACAGGGTCAGAATATCAACCTTACGTTACGGCATAAAGCTTAAACTTGAGTTATTTTTTTAGTAAGAGCATCCATAAGAAATTTAATGCATTTATTCCTTTAACAAGCCTGCACAGCCAAGTCATATAAAAATCAATTTCTTAGAGTTTTTAAACATGAACCACATGAAACCCTAAACCTAATTCTCCCCTCCTTCCTCCTTTTTTAAGGTTCTTTGCGAAGTCTTTTCTAATGGATGCTTTGTCCTAGCCTATGTTTAGGTCATCTGTCTTTTAAGAGTGAAATATATGCTATAGCATAGGAATTTACTATTTCATTTTTGAAAGCAAAAATTTATTTTTTTTGGAGATGAACACTGCCATCACCACAGCAATGAAAGAATCTGAGATCAAAGAATAACTTAGATTGGAATGGACTTCAGGAGGTCATCTAATCCAACGTGCTACTTAAAGCAGATGAATTAGTGACTTGACATTGTTTTTACAATGGCAACAGACCAGAAAACTTCCAGTTACAAGATGCCATTAAAGCCTTCTTATTTATTTCTGTAAAGATAATGCTTGATGGTAACTCAGTGGGATGACTTTTTCTGCTTCTAACTCTTTGTTTAGCAGCTTCTGAAGTGACTGGTAGTATATCT
Source organism: Tympanuchus pallidicinctus (assembly GCF_026119805.1). Classification (NCBI taxonomy): domain Eukaryota; kingdom Metazoa; phylum Chordata; class Aves; order Galliformes; family Phasianidae; genus Tympanuchus; species Tympanuchus pallidicinctus. The sequence goes on along the minus strand of NW_026294648.1, from coordinate 19,012,757 downwards.
GAAAGCATAAGTCCTACATGCTGAGTTTATGCTCCCACTTGGTGGATAGCATAACATGCACATAAGGGTGCAGTCAGTATATTGAGAACTTTAGAAACTGGATAACCTTTCAGATTTCTGAAATATTGTTTTATTACTGGGTGAAATTTTTAGTTAAAGGACAACAACCACAGCATTAGAGGTGCCCTCCAGCTATACTGGATGCACCTTTCCCTTCCCCCTCAAGAAAGTCCAATAATTATTTGAAGATCCTGGATTTAGCAATGCCGCACAGCAAAGTAATCCCCTCAGTGCACTTTAACTGAGTATTTCTCCTATTGTTTTCTAGCTTGGCAGTAGCTCAGTAAGAGCCATTGTGGTTTCTTGGGAAGCTAGAAATAAGATTTTAAAAATGCTTTGTACAGTTAACAAACGTACAGTTAGAAGAGTGGTGTGGTTAGGATGGTATTTTGCAAGTTTACAGTTAGATAATTTTGGTGGAAAGAGACAATCAAAAAATAAATGAAATGCTCACCCGTGTCCCAGGCTGGAGTAGAAACTCCAAAGGAAGGAATCTCCAGAAAGAGATTCTTCCCTAATGGCAGTCAGCCCTTCAGTGGATCCAGGAGAGCTGCAGCCAGGCTCCAACCCTTGCTGTCACTCTGCTGAATTGCCTGCACCTGTGCTCCTGCAGCTGACTCAGCCCTTGCCTGAGGTGATCAGTCAGTGGTTCAGGCCATGACTCAACAGTTCCCATACACACTTGAATACAGCCTATTTGATAAAGCTCCGTATGTAATCAGTCCAAATACTTAGTTGATTTTTTGAGAAAAACTTTGTCAACTTTTGATTCTTGCCTGTAGCCTGAAGTCATAGAAGAGACTTGAGAGGAAATGAGAAAGGCGCTTGAAAGAGATGCGAATTTATTACTTGTTACACTAAGTGATTACACAAGTGAGATGTGTGAGGGAGCCTATTAGGAAAGGACGTGTTTGGCCATCTTCATTCTGGTGCCAAAGTCATGCCTATTTTGTGCCACAAAAATTCTCATAGCAGTCTTGCAAGAGAGCTTTTCATACATCCAGAGCTTACATCAATCACAGCATTCTTCAGAACACAAAGGTAACAAGCAAAAGTATATTTGAGAACTGGTGCCAGTACTGGGGCTTCTGTTGTGATTGCTGTTTAAATCCAGGATCGTGTTCCTCATACAGATGTAACTTTAAAACAGTTGGTTCTCTTTGAGAATTAGATATGTTTGCCTTTTTATCTCTTTCACTCTCTTGTTTTTGTCTGGAACTTCATCTAAAGGAGGTGACTTTAACAAAAGCAAAATTTGTTAAAAAGAGAGAGTGGATTTGAAATAAATAGATTCATCATGACAATTGCATTGTTTTTCATTATTCTCATTGAATGCTACGTTCGCAGTCTGCTGTTTTATAAAGGAAAGCAGGACTTGAAACTTTCTGAAAGTAGGCTGCTTGTTAATTACTTTGGTTAGCTTGTCAACTCTTCTGTCAAATAGTTGAACTCCTATTCTGCCTTAAATGCTGACTTACAAATTCCTTCTATCCTCCATATTTCTCAATGAATTTTATTTAGTTATCTATATTTATCTAAACATCCAAATTGACAGTTTTCTCTAAAACATGCACTGCTGTTGCTTTTAAAATCTGTTTTTCCAAGGCTCCAATATTTTAGTTCATCCTTTCATAGGTCACCTTGATGCTTACTTTGACAGACCTCTCAATAGGATTCCTTGAACACTTCTGAAATAAGACATAAACTGTGTGCATCCTGACTTTCTGACAAAATGCAGTAGAATCCATCCTTGATTTTAGAATTTTCAGTGCAGTAGATATAGGAAATGAAAAGCTCAAAATAATCATTGCATAGAACCCTTCTGCATGTTTGTATTGACTTTTTTTTTTTTTGCATGTCTAGCTGCCAGTTTGCACTAAACTTAAGGAGGTGTCACTTATCAACTCTGGCAGTAAAACGTCTCTGAAACAGACTAAAATGGTTTGTATTAGAGTTTGTACATACAGGAACTCCACACCGTGTTGCTGAAGCAGACAGGCTGTTCATACTGTAGAAGGCTACGAAAAACAGCTTTCTAATGAAAGTTTTGGGTCACTCTTTTATTTCTTAAATCCCATCTAAAATATTAGTAAGATATTCAATTAATTACAGCTGCAAGTGTATAATATGGGAAGTAAATTTTTCATGTGTGGAGATATTGTGGAAGGGAAAAATAATTTAATTTGTGACTAAAGATTCAACAAAGTTGCATGTTAAGATTGATAATGATAAAGCATGGAAATTGAAATGACGAGAGAACTCTATTTACTTGTAAACAAAATTACTGTAGTCAAGTATTTTGCAGAATTTTACAAAACTTTTTTTTGTTTGTTTGCTTTAAAGGATCTTCATGTTGGTGTTGTTTATGCCAGAACATAACAAGCAAGGCAAATTTGCTCCAGTCTTGTGTCAACTTTGTGTAACTAGCAAACACGATGCAATTGAGTATGAAATTCAGGTGACTTTGGAAATGAAGAAAAAGTTCTGAGCTCTCTGACTGGAAGCTGAACGTGATGACGGCCTGGTCTATGGTAGGGAAACTGAAAATGGAGAAGAGGCACTCCAGAGAAGAGAGAAATGTGGAACAAGATGCTGGGGAATGCAGCGCTGAATCTGAGGAATGGACGAGCTCAGAAAGCGAACCTGAGCAACCGTACTTCCGAAGCAGCTGTAGCAATATTCCATGGAGAGAAAAAGAGGCTTCCACTAAACCACATCGGCCACTCTGTCGCTCCCCATGCTTGGATCGCCCAAGTTTTTCACAGAGCAGTATCACACAAGACTTGAAACTAGAGGAATGCAAAACAAATTTGGACAAGGAATACCAAGCTAAAATGGATTTTGCTTTAAAGCTTGGGTATGCAGGAGATCAGATCCAGGCTGTACTGAATAAACTGGGAGCAGATGCGCTCATCAATGATGTTCTGGCAGAACTTGTGAGACTTGGTAACAAAAGTGAATCAGAGGGACAGAACAGCAGTACCACTAATACTCTGGTGCCAAGAGGTCCTTGCCCAAAGGAAATAGCAAGCCCTGAATTGTCACTTGAAGATGAAGTTGTGGATAACAGTGATAACTTGAGGCCAATTGTCATTGATGGAAGCAATGTGGCTATGAGGTGGGTCTCCCTCTTGCAACATATGAAAAGAAGAAAAATGACAAAAAATATTGATGTGAAAAAATCTATATCGGTGCTGGGGAATTTAACTGTACTATGCTGTGTTTTGTTTTATTCAAGTCCTTAAGCAATACTGAAAAAATATTAATGTCCAGAGGCAATCGAACAGGGGAGTTAAAAATAGTTTGAAATGACATTAATATATGCTGATGGTATGCGCTGGACTTGAGAAAAGTTGAACTACTGCTGATCAAGCCTATTCAGAAGTCAAAGCAATTTAGCAATGTCAGTACAGGGCTATGCATGAGCTTAGCCTGCCGACTCACACAGCTGTGGTACTTGTGAATTGAGACGCGCCTAAGCACAAGGCTACTTGAGTCTACACAACTCAAGCTGTGGTCAACATGGATCTGTACTGGGTCTTATAAGGGGTGGAGTTAATTTTCCCCACAGCAGCCCATGCCATGTTGTGATTTGCACTTGTAACTAGAGCAGCATTGATATTACACCAGTGTTTTAACTGTTGCAGAGCAGTGCTGGCACAGCATCAAGGCCATCTCTCCAACCCCACCTCCCTTGGCCGGTAGTCGGAGGGTGGACAAAAGGTGGGGAAGGGACATCACCGTTGCAGCTGACATAAATAGACCAAGCAGATATTCCAGACTATGACATCATGCTCAGCAGTAAAAGCTCTGGGGAAGAAGGAGAAAGCCAACTGTATCCTGGGCTGCATAAAAAGCAGCATGTCCAGCAGGTCAAGGGAGGTGATTCTCCCTTGTGAAAGCCCACCTAGAGTACTGCATTCAGCTCTGAGTTCCCCAGCACAAGAAAGATGTGGACTTTAAAGTAGCTCTTTAGAGGAGGGCCACAAAGTGGCAGGCCTAGAACACCTGTTCTACAAAGAAAGACCGAGAGAGCTGGAGTTGCTTAATTTGGAGAAGGCTCCAAGAAGTTCTTTCAGTGCATAAAGTGTGTTTATAAGACAGACTTTTCTTTTTTAAACAAGTATATGTAGTGATAGGACAAGGGTTAATGGTTTTATACTGAACTAGAGTAGATTTAGATTAGGCATTAAGAAATTCTGCACTGTGAGGTTGGTGAAAAACTGGCACAGGCTGCCCAGATGGCCCATTCCTGAAAGCATTCAATGTTGAATGGGCCTTTATGCAACCTGATATAATGAGAGACATCCCTGCTCATGGCAACACAGTTAGACTAGATGATCTATAAAGGTCCCTTCCAACATAGACCATTCTATGATTCTGATTCTCATTACGTACACATTTGTCTTCCCAAGCAACCACTATATGTATTTACGTCCTGCTTCCCAATAAGTGGAAGAACATTGGATGCTGATGAGAAGCATTTGCTTCTGTGCAGCCTTTGCTTTTAATTCATTGAACTCCTGTCTCAGACCCACTAGGATTTATTTTTTTCCTCCACCTCATTTTCTCCCACCTCTTACTAGGGTGAGTGAGAGAACAACTGCAGTACTTGTCTGCCTGTTAGCATTAAGCTACACCACAAACCAAAAAGATATTTTTGTAAAGCAACATCACCAATATTGATTTTACTTTTTTTTTTTTTTAAAACTGTTTGTTATATTTTCAGTCTCTGTACTGCCTGAGTAACTCCTGAGCACTGTGTGACAGCAGCTGGCAAAAATTGTATACTCTTATTACTGCATACCTGTGAATACTCTGTTTATGAAATAAATTATGTATGCATTTGAAAATATAAAAGAATATTATATTCTGTGAAATCCAAAAAGGGTGCAGAAAATCACTTTAGCAATGCTTTTGCATTAATAATTTAAGTTGCAAGGATTTGGAATATGCTGGTTTTCTGTAGGCCTTAGTTATACTTCTGGTATTAGATACCTGACTGGCTTCATCTGTTTCAGTGTTACTTTCTCCAGTGTTTCGAGCCCAAGTAAAACACGTATTCCACTGCACTCCAGTAATCTGTGATGTTTTTCTCCAATAAGTAAAATTTTGATTTATAATCCATAGAATAATACTAGAGACCTCTTCAGTAAGATGCTACTCTCTTAATAATTCAGCATTCTTGTATAGGCTGAGAATACCAGAAAAGTGAAAGAATAATAATGCTTTTGCCTTCAAAAAAGCTGCATTGATCATGCAAATTGTAGCCTTTAAGGTAAAAAAAAAAAACCATAATTAATGGTGCTTATGTAAGAACACTTCCACTTTCAGTGTAGATTTTTTCTTGAACATTTTTGGAGGATGCTACACAGAACCAACAGCTTGTCTCTGGATGGTTATGACAGCTGGATACTGCTACAAACAAATGCCAGTTGCTTTAATCTGTGGGAGGCATTCCTAGCGTTTCGTGTAGCTACAAGAATCTCCTTAATTACACCAATTGCTTGGACTACTCCCACGTGTTGGGGCACCTATAGGAAAGTTCTCTCCTGTATTTCTCACTGCTAGCTCGTTCTCTCGGTTATTTCTGGTAAGAAGTGTCACATGGCTTTCATAGCATTCTGGAACGCTCCCTAGGAGCCCTACTCAACCATTCTTTGAAAGCAAGGACACTGCTCCTCAATGCAGCATCACTGAGCTGATTGAATTAATGCCTTCTGTAGCAAATGGAATAATCTGAATAAATTAATATAGAAATCCTAGGGAGAATATTGAACTGGACAGCTCCAATGCTGTGTCATAGTTGACGAAAAGCTGCAGTTGTCTTGAGGAAGCAGACAGTTCTGAATGAAAACGCTTTGAGAAAAGCGCATCGAAGAGCACAACGTTGCCTTACCAGCCTGCTCTTTTCAGATGCAATTTTAAAGGTAGTTCATGTTGCTAACTAAAGCGTGACAAAGGGGGATTATTATTTTTTCTTCAGTAAGAGAGTCAACCTTACTTTTTTCCCTAAGTATTTTTTCTTCCTCAATATCACCATATGGAAACAATACATGCACTCTTTTTCAGGGAAAGAAAGCGTTAGCTTGAATCTAAATATGAAATCATTCATAATGCAATCTATACATCCTACATATGTAGAGTAAATACTAAGAACATAATATTTACTGTATGTCCTCTCTACAGTTAACAAATGGACAGTTGAAAAAGTAGCACGGTTAGGAGAGCACTTTACCGGTGTTATAGTTGGAAAGATAACTGTGGTGGAAAAGAGACAATCAAAGAAGAAATGCTCACCCATATCCAAGGATCTTGGCTTGCAGTGGAAAGCTCCAACCAGGAGAGAAATCCAGAAAAAGATCCTTCCCTGGGCTCAGCCAGCCCTTAAGTGGGTCCAGGAGGGGTGCAGCCAGGCTCCGCCCTTCCTGGTCACACCTGAATTGCCTGCACCTGTGCTCCCACAGCTGACTCAGCCTGTGCCTCAGGTGCCCAGTCAGTGGTTCAGGCTGTGGCTCAGCAGTTTCCAGCACAGTCCTCATATGTTATTCAGGCACTTCTTAACTGTTTTCTGAGAAGATTTACAATAAACTTGAAGAATTGTGTTTCATATTTAACAAATCAACCAGTAAGGTAGACTAAATAAGATTTATAATTGATTCTAATTAGTGTCTATCAAATATCTATTTTTTCTTTACAAAAACTTTTAATGCCATTTTATGAATGGAAATGGTATTATACAGCTGCTTCAAACACTCAATTCTGTACAATTGTAAAGACTTAAGTATGTTGCATAAAAGAAGTTTTTGATTAGTTGGAGAAGGGAAGAAAGAGCTTGAAGAACTTTTACAGTAATTTCTCTCTAAAAGAAATAAAGTATTTTTTAATCTAGATGTTTTGAAAGCACCTGTTCCTCATAACAGTCAGCTTCACTAGTTCATTTATTTTTATTATTGCTAACTTTTTTATAGCACTATTTTAGATGAGCTCAATTTTTTGAAGGTGAGTTTTTTCAATAGATCAGCTAATAAAATGAAAAAGTAGAAAAAAATTTTTGTAGTGTGATGGGAAGTGCAAGAATGACAGCAGAGCAGCAGAATTCCAGGCTACAGTAAGGGAAGATTCACTTAAACACAACAGCACTTAGCGCAGGAACGAAGGGGGGAAGGAAGAAGGAGAGAGGGGGGAAAAAAAAAAAAAATTGTCTGGTCTCTACAAATTCTATTTCCCTTATTTACCTACATCATGACAGCTTTAAAAGGAAAAACAACAACAATGAAACCCAGAGCCGAAACTTTTATGTTTGCTGTTTCTGAGTCTTCTGGTGATTTGTTTTTTTTTTTGTTTTGTTTTTGTTTTTTGTTTTTTTCTTCAGCCATGGAAATAAAGAAGGATTTTCCTGTCGAGGAATTCAACTAGCTGTTGATTGGTTTCTGGAGAAAGGACATAAAGATATCACCGTGTTTGTACCTGCATGGAGAAAAGAACAGTCTAGACCAGATGCACCAATTACAGGTAATAGGTCAAGATCTTCTTTGACTTTTTGGTTCAAGTAAATAAGCGTGTTACATTAAGACAGAACTGTGTCATTTTTCTAATGAGAACTACATGCTAAGCTGTGGCCATAGCGTTGCTTGCACTCAACTGAGAACAAAACAACTTCACTGGTGAGGAGCAGTTAAGTATTTGCATCTGCAAAAAAAAAAAATTCTTTTTTTGAAATATAACTGGATTATGTCAGCACTCTTAAGAGGAGATACAAGTTTAGCAAATGTAGTTAAACGGACAGAAAATAATTCTTAGTTCCTGGGCTAGTAGAAAATAAGTAGAATCTGGACAGGGACTCTTTTGTTAGTGCTATCTTGAACACTGAAGAAGCAGAATATATTTTGACCCCATTTGTAGTACTTACATTTTACTCCGAGCTAACAAGAAGGCAGTAATAACTGAGTTATCATAGAATGGCCTGGGTTGCAAAGGACCACAATGCTCATCAGTTCCAACCCCCTGCTGTGTGCAGGTCACCAACCAGCAGCCCAGGCTGCCCAGAGCCACATCCAGCCTGGCCTTGAATGCCTGCAGGGATGGGGCATCCACAGCCTACTTGGGCAACCTGTTCCAGTGCCTCACCACCCTGTGTGAAAAACTTCCACCTCATATCCAACCTAAACCTCTCCTGTCTCATTTTAGAACCCTTCCCCCTTGTCCTATCACTATCCACCTTCATAAACAGCTGTTCCCCCTCCTTTTTATACACTCCCTTCAAGTATTGGAAGGCCACAATGAGATTTCCCAAGCTAAACAAGCTCAGTTCCTTTTCTAACTGTTCGTGAAAATGGATATTTACAGGGGAGTACAGTGGTTATGAAGCTAAAATACAGGATATTTACTTAGTGCTTTGAAAGATCAGAAATGTCATTCTCCTTCTAGGTTTTTCTTCGTTTTCTTAAATGAGGATTATATGTGCACATAATAATAAAATTATTTCTCAGAAAAGAGGAAAAGTGTAATATTTCATGGGCTGTATTTCTTCACAAACGTTTAAAGAAGTTGCTTAAGTAAACTTATTTTACAGATCAAGAAATCTTACGGAAATTGGAGAAAGAAAAAATTCTTGTTTTCACCCCATCTCGAAGAGTTCAGGGGAGAAGAGTAGTTTGCTATGATGATCGATTCATAGTAAAGCTTGCTTTTGACTCAGATGGCATAATTGTATCAAATGACAACTATCGAGATCTTCAAAATGAAAAACCAGAATGGAAGAAGTTCATAGAGGAGCGTCTGTTAATGTATTCTTTTGTGAATGATAAGTATGTTTTTTCCTTCAAAAATTAAGAGAATTTGCCAATTCTGAGCCCTCAGTAAAAGCTGAAATTCAAATTTCATTTCTTTCCCATTAGATTTATGCCTCCTGATGATCCTCTAGGACGCCATGGTCCAAGCCTTGAAAATTTCTTAAGGAAAAGGCCAGTTATTCCTGAACATAAAAAACAACCGTGTCCTTATGGTAAGTGCTTAAGCCATATAGATGTGCTCTGTTCAAAGGTAGGTGAAGCGAGCAATTAATAAACATTTTGGCATTAGTAGCCATCCAAGCACCATATCCTTTTTTATATCCATCACGCGCATATTAATAAAAATAATATAGCAAAAAATTAAGGCTATCACAGCTTTTTGCTATTTTTTTCTGGTTTGTATTCAATAAAAGAGATTTATAACTACACAAATTGTGTTAGGAATGTTTTATATAGCATTGAGTATGTTGTCAGTATTGAACTCATGAATGGTAGGAACAAAAGTGATGCAGTGATATACCTGGTTACAGGTAGTAGCAGTCTGTGAATGCCTGCACATGTAATTATTCTTAACAATGATAATACAGAAACATTACAACTAAGAAAAAGTGAAAGGTATGAAGAAAAAGGTAGCGGGCAGTAGTATCAATGTTTGATTTATTTAACTTGAAATCACTTTTCTTACAGGTAAAAAGTGCACCTATGGGCACAAATGTAAATATTACCACCCAGAACGGGCAAACCAGCCTCAAAGGTCAGTAGCGGATGAGCTTCGAATAAGTGCCAAATTATCTGCTGTGAAAACAATGAGTGAGGGAGCCTTGGCTAAGTGTGGCACAGGGCCCTCCAGCTCCAAAGGAGAGATCAGTTCTGAAGTGAAACGCATTGCCCCAAAGCGTCAGTCAGATCCAAGCATTAGATCAGTAGCTGTGGAGCCTGAGGAAAAGTTAACAGTAGCCCGGAAGTCCGAGGCCAACTCTGTCCCATCTCTGGTTTCTGCATTAAGTGTACCAACGCTCCCTCCACCAAAAAGCCATGCAGCTGGTGCATTAAATACTCGATCTGCAAGCAGTCCAGTGCCAGGTTCCTCACAGTTCACGCATCAGAAATCCTCACTGGAACACATGTCCAGTGTGCAATATCCTCCAATATTAGTCACCAACAGCCATGGCACCTCAGTTAGTTACACTGACCAGTATCCCAAATATGAATCGTTAGGGGACCATGGCTATTATTCCTTACTCAGTGATTTCTCCAACTTGAGCATGAGTAGTATGCATAACACAGATTATTACGGGGCTGATATGGACCAGGGGATGTATTCTAGAAACTCAAGCCCCTGTCCTGACAATTGCTTAAGCCATACAAGTAATGATTCTTATTCCTCTTACAATGACTTGTATCTGGGTGTAGCAGATGCCAGTCCAGAAGATAATGTGAAGATCCACAGACTGACATCGCAAAATCGTCTTCAGCCTTTTCCCCATGGTTACCATGAAGCCTTAAATAGAGTTCAGAGTTTTGGAACTGAAGAGCCTAAACAATCCCTTCGCAAACAGTCTGTTTCCCACTTAGGCCTGCATGCCCAGCATCCAGTTGTTGGAGCACGGTCCAGTTGTCCAGGAGAATACCCTGTGCCTCAAAATATTCATCCATCAACTGCACAATCAAGCCGTGCCTTGGTCATGACAAGAATGGACAGTATTTCTGACTCACGGCTTTATGAAAGTAATCCTACAAGGCAGAGGAGACCACCTCTGTGTCGAGAGCAGCATGCTAGTTGGGATCCGTTACCGTGTGCAACAGACTCTTATACTTATCATTCATATCCACTGAGTAACAACCTCATGCAGCCATGTTATGAACCTGTAATGGTCAGAAGCATGCCGGAGAAGATGGAGCAGCTGTGGAGGAATCCATGGATTGGGATATGTGGTGAGCCACGGGAGCCACACGTTATCCCAGAGCATCAGTATCAAACATACAAGAATCTTTGCAATATTTTCCCGCCAAGCATCGTCCTTTCTGTGATGGAAAAGAATCCCCACATGACAGATGCGCAACAGCTGGCAGCTATGATTGTTGCCAAATTAAGAACAGGGCGTTGAAATATTATAACCTCTTTTGTATAAATGAGACTGTACAGCACATAGGAACTGGTAGAAAAATTATATAAAGAAGGAAGTAGGCAAATCTATTGTAAATATTTTCTAATAAGGTAGGATAAACTTCTGTACACAGTAGTTGTTGTATATGTATTGAGGCACTATTTAAGAGTTGACTGTATTGTAAATTTTAAGATTTTAAAAATAGAGATTTTTAATAGTATTTTACAGGAAGTGCATACCTTGCTGCATGGATAGTTCATGAAGAACTACAATGTCACATTCAGTGTCTCAAAGCTTTTAATACAAAATTATTATTAGCAGTTGTATTGCATGTATTAATGTACACTTTCAATTTGATTATAAATACCTAATTGGCCTTTCAAAGCATGCTGTATACAATCCCGGATGACTTCTAGGGTTTCAGCTTTGCCATTTGACGCCGCCTATTGGTACCTCAAATATTGAAGAAAAATAACTTGACAAAAATTATTCAATTTGTAAGACGCTGAATCTCTTTCAGCTTTTGGATGTTAATATTGTTGGTATTTCTTAAATTTCAAAACTGTTCCCCATGAGTTTATTACTGTTACTCCAGTCCAACAGAAGCCAAATGCTTCATTAAATTAGGACCAAAACATTAAGGAATATGAAGGCATGATAAAACTAAAATATGTTTTAACTGTAGCTTCCCTCTTCAGAATTCAGAATCATCTGCTGCTCCAGATGATTAGAAAAGATGAAAGAAAATTGTTAGTTGTGTATGAATTGGATTACTCAGATTCCAATAGCAGGAACTGAAAGTTAATGCAGAAACTCATCTGTATCTACAGCCCTTCTGTGGGCAAGGATGGCATTTAACATGCAATACGGCCATAGAAGATCAACCTGTGAAAGGAGTGGGAGTGGCCATTCCTTGAAAAGAGATGCTACAGTTCAGGTTTGTGGCAAAGCTTGCTTGGTTTTGCTCTTCAGATCCACGCAGAGGTGTGCATTTGCCTCATGGCCGTTTCTAAAATTTCTGTTTAAACAAGTGAGAAGATTTTGTGTGGCATTGTTTGCTCAACTGGTATTTTGCTCAGGGTGGGAACCTTTGTAGCTAAATGTCTCCAAAAGAGGCGTTTCTTGTTTTTTAAGCTGCACTGACTGAACGCCCTTTTTTGACTCCATTGTATATTTCAACATTTTGAACCATTACTAACTCGATATGTCTCGAGCTAGAACTTAATGACTTCTACTGTAGTTTTTTTCATGAAAGCTGAGAAGGCCTAGTTTATGGCCTTTTGTTTCTTCATGAGAAGGTGTGACACTGCCTAAATGTTTCTTACTGTGAAACACACGGAATGCGAGGCTGCAGTCAGGGTTGTTTCTGGTGTTTTGATAACGGCTTGCATGCTGCTTTCTCACTCTCTGTTTGTCTAAGGAACAAAACATCATCATTTCCACATCTGCATTACTGTATAAGTGATTGGTTTGATTCACAATATTGTTCAGGCTATTTATCATGGGCAAAACGTATTCCTGCAGGTCAAAAGCAACAAAGAAAACCATTATAGGTGCAATGACAGTTAATGTACCGATAATAACCACATCATTTCACACATGACAAATATTCTTCTGTTGGTACAAGGAACATATATAATGACCACATCATTACACATTTGAGTTAACTTGAAGGTGATTTGAGTTTACACTCAGTGTTTAAAAATAACTATGTTTTAACTAGTTGTCACAGTTATTGTCACTGTTAATAGTAAATCTCTGGATACCTATAGTAACTGGAGGAAACAGATTGAACTCTTGACCAGTATCCAAAAACATTTCTTACTAACCACCATTTTAGATTTTTAATTTGCAATTAATTCTTATTCTCTTCTCTTGCATGGTATTAAGCAGCTGAGAGCAATGCCTCAAATAACCAGAAATGACCTTTTGTTTGTTGATACAAATTGTATCTCTTTTTCTTGATTGTATAAAAACTGTTTAAAAAACAAAAAAAAAAAAACAAAAACAAAAAAAAACAAAAACAAAAAAAAAAACCAAAAAAACCTAACAACCCATAAACCTCTAGATTAACTTCAGTATTACATGTTCACCACCGTGTTTGTGACACCATGTGTCACACAGAAGTAGCCCATGAGTAATTATGATTTTCTGTTATTTAAAATGGGCACTTATAGTTTATAGATGAGCAAGACAACTTCTCAGAACTGGTTTATTATGTGCACAGATACTGTGTGTACACCTCAAAGCATTACATGGTTATCTTTAGTCTATTAAGCAGATTCATCCTTGCACTAAACCTTATGTAAAAATGTTGCTGTTAACTCACCTGCATGTGTTTAAAATAGTAACAATATAATTACTATAGACCTTGCTTTATTCTAAACGCATTAATTTATAATTTATGTAGGCTTAAAATGAAGTTTATTTTGCACTCACATTTTCCATCTTGCATGGAATTAAATATTTGTATGTAAAAACACGTTTGTCCCCTTTTTCTCCCACTATAAAGGTAAGCTATCTTAAGAGGGCTTGGTGGGTGTTTTTGATATTTTAATGTGTAGAAGCCTGAGCAGAAGTTACTGTGTGAAGCTGTGCGTGATTTATGGACAGTCATTCTTGTAGGACTCGTCGACTTGTTTTCATGTTCACGATCTTTGTCTTACTGACAAGAAAAAGGAATTATTCCAAACAGAAAGGCTGTGGTACTGCAAACACAGCATGCCATTTCTGTAAGGCACTCTGAAAGCTAATTGTCATTTTATAAAAAGCTATTTGCATCCATCCTACGCAGAGCTACTGAATGGGCAGTGTAGCCTTGTGGAAATAATTTGCAAACGTTGTGCTTGTTTAGTCCACCTTAGAGGAAATGAAGCTTTTATTCGTGATGTAGTCTTTCCTAACCCACCAGTTAAGTGACAATTCCAATATCTGCATCTGTTCTCAGATATGTTTACAAGCCAATTCAAAACACTGACTTAATCTTCAGCGCAAAAGCTTAGATTTCTTCTTACATGGAAGAGTTGATCTTATTAACACATGATCATAACTGTCTATATTGTAAATATAAGACTCTGTGTAAATGCTCTGAGAGCATGGTATGTAGATGTTTTTAAAACTGTAAGTAAGCAGTTCTAGAAACTATATTTTAATAAAATCCAAAAGATTCTAGCTGAGGAACTGCAGAAAGAAAAAAAGTGCTAAGATGAAATCTTGCAAGGAAGCAGCAGCAGAGCCAGTGCTTACTCTGGGCATTCTGAATAACTGATCTTTAGTTTTCAGCTGTATTACTTTCACATAATTTATCACTTAAGAGTGCATAATGTTAAATTCTTGATTCAAAACTCAAATGCTTTATTGGAAGTCAGCCTAATTTTGTGTGTTTTTGTAATAATTACATGTTCATAATATATTAAGTTGTACATATAGAACATTTGACTACTGTTAGTCCTGTTGTTGTCTTATTGAGCTACAGTAGTGGGCTTTATCCGTTTGTAGAATTAAACGTTACTGTTTAATTGTTGTAAAATTTTATAAATCTCTTTGGGTTATTTTGGTTGACCCAAATATAATGTAAGTCTCAATGACAAAATGAGTGAAAAATGGATGTTAAGCCAATATGTGGTATTTAAAAAACACTGTAGTAAGTGTGCAAACTCTCTAGATGCTGCTGCATGGGTATCATTCACTAGCATGAGTCTGTTTAGCTTTTTGTAAAAATCTTTTAAATTTAAACTCTTAAAAAAATATTAAGTGGGCATATGGTTGCTTAGGCCAAGCAGAAGAATCCTCATTAAATACAACAAAAAACAAAGCATCTGTTTAGGAACAGATACTCTGAATTTTGGCATTTTGGAATTCTTACTGGTAAAGCCAGAACCTGCAAAGAATAAACGTGAGCTGAGAAGCCTGTTTAAAACTTGGTTGGTTGGTGGTGTGCGTGCGTACCTGTGACACCCCCCAAGCTGCTATCAGGAACATTCAAGGGAACACGTTTTGAGTGCAGTCATTCTAAAAATTCCATGCTAAAAAGAAGGTCTGAGCTTCATTTCTGTACCCATCTGCCCCACAGAAATACTGCTTTTTCTTGACTTGCCAAAAGTTAACGTGAAACATTGGTAGCACCAGACTCCTATTAGCCAGATCATGAGAGCTGTCATTATTAGCGCTACAGTTCAGCATTCAGCATCAATGCAGCTTTTATGCACCCCCCCCATTAGGAGGCTGTGTGACAGAGCATAGGATTGCAATGGTGTTCCTTGCAGTACTTATACAGGAAAAAATACAGGTTTGCTGTTACTTCAATTACTCTCATGCCAGTGTTTGCTTAGCCTTTGAAGATCCATTATATAGTCTCTATGATTTTGGTCTTTGGTATTTTGAAGTTTGTAAACATACTAAAATTATTGAGAGGAATCCAAAACTAATACAGTCTATTACCTGTAGCCTCCCTGCTCTGTGTAGAAGGTTTGCACAGCTATTTAATACACATGAAATGTTATACTTTATATTTACCTATATAAAACCTGCTTATTTAATAAAACTGAGAGCCACTGGATAATTTGTTTCTAGCCTTTTTTTTTTTTTTTCCCCAGCCCTCTTAAGAGAGAGCCTCAGAAGAGCTTTTTGTCCCAAACAACTGTCACAACACATCCAGGTTATATTTCAACATTCCTTGTTGATTTACAGGAAGAATACCCAAATTGTGAAGTCATATAATGCTCAGCTTCTGTGTTTAAATCTGCATAGAGAAAGGATGAGAGTAAGGATGCTCCATTTTACTTGAAAAAAAGCAGAGGAGAAACTTCTTTGTGTTAATTAGGTCCCACTTCTCATCAATCTTTCTATTAAATCAATTTTCTTCATCTATTTCAACACCTCATCATTTCACTTTTCAGGGGAAGGATACAGCATCACAGTGATTTGATTCGAAATTACTTCAACTGTTTTGGGGAAACAAAACAGGGGAAGGAAAATGATATAAAAGGATCACCTTTATCTGTATCTCTATTTGCTCAAACTTCTACCACTACCATGTTTGCTTTCACAATAACCAGGAGGATCCAGGTACTTCAAAAGACAAAATTATTACAAAACATTAAAATACACATATTACAAAGTTTCTTCCACATCTCCCTTTATGATTAGTCAGAACAGCCCTCACAGACACTTACTGAGAAGTATTAGATTCCACAGGATGCTCTTGCTGCTCCGGTTTTCTCCCCAGCACTGTAATCCTTTCTTAGCACAGGAGGTCCATTGGAGAGTGACTGCTCTTATCATTCAGGAAGCAAAATATTTAAGACTTGAACAGGCAGGAATAAGTTACAGTAATGATTCCATTGTTGCATTATGTGAAAGTGATGGTCCCAAGGCCACAGCTTCCTCAGTGACTCTCATTTGCATCATTTATCCTTGCAATCTTACGTAAAGCTCCAAAATAAAGACCGAGAGGGGACCTGATCCAGGTCTATCAGTATCTGAGGTGTGGGGGCAGAATGGCGAGGCCAGACTGTTTTCAGTGGTGAGTGGAGACAGGACAAGGGGAAACGGCTGGAAACTGCAGCATAGGAAGTTCCGCACAAACATGCGCAAGAACTTCTTTACAGTGAGGGTGACGGAGCGCTGGAACAGGCTGCCCAGGGAGGTGGTGCAGTCTCCTGCTCTGGAGATGTTCAAGACCTGCCTGGATGCCGACCTGTGCGACCTGCTGTAGGGAACCTGCTTTGGCAGGGGGTTGGACTCGATGAGCTCTGCAGCTCCCTTCCAACCCCTGCAATTCTGTGATTCTGTGAAAATTATTATTATTATTATTTTTAATCTCCAGTCCCTTCTAGAGCTTCACTTGGAGGTGGTATTGCAGACAGTAGAAACCTGTCTGGAAAGAAATTTACAGAGGGGAAAAGGCAGACTCAAGCAATTTAAAGCAAGGGAAAAAATTAAGCACTGAAGGAATACATCAACACGGCTTTTCTTAGTCCCCCCTCAGAACACATTTCTAGTAAGCAAACTAATTAGCATTCTGAAAAAGAAATTTTACTGAGCGCCTTTATCAAGGGAGGAGAAGTTGCATATAGCATTTGTTAGCATGCTTTCCTTTTTGAACTGTTGTTTGCATCTCTTTGAAAGCATAAATAGCACATATAATAACAGTGTTAGCACCTAATGAGAACGGTAACTATAAGGAATTAAAAAGATGCCACTGCACAATGCCACACTGACATCTTCCTGTTATTGTTTAGTTTCTTAACTACTGCAAGTTATTAGACTGATTCAGACAAAAGCTCTGTCTTAAACCCCTGGAAGATACACTCCAACAAATTATTACAGAGAAATAAGTGCTTCAACTCCTAATTTTTTACAAGTAATTGTAGAAGCTGCTAAGCAACAAGAACATTTAATACAAGTTAACACAAAGAAAACTGAACTCAGGGAAAAAAAAGCTGCAAATGCTTGTTCTCATCAATTATCTAAAACAGCAACCAAGTCCATTTCCACATGCTAGCTTATCATGCTAGCTTTACAGCAAAGAGACTTTTCAACCTCAGCAAAGTCATGAATATAAATAACACCAGACAAAACTCACCTGCGTTTGAAATCGTAGCTAGATGAAAATTATAGCATGACCTTATGCTGGCTAAATAATCCAAACTAACAGATGACAGTACTGGTGTCACTGAAAGGGAAGGGCTCTCAGTATTATGACCAACAGGAACCAGCAGACCTCTTCCAGAATATCCAAAAGAAAAACAGAATCCATAAAGAATTTTGCCTTCAGTTAGTGATATTTATTAACCACGAAAAAAAATTAACAAGGGGTTTCCAAAACATAATAACTGTATTTCACAAGCATCAGCTAGAGCTAAAAGTTCTTGACAGTGGTTAAGCAGACAATAGCTACAAGCAGAACAACATGCTTGCAAAACTGTGATTTTATATGGTAAAAAGTAATAAATCCTCATAGAAAAAAAATCCTGGAGTGGCTACTTCCCTGCCACCATCACAAGTTCCTCTCTGTCACTTATCTTGTGCAACATTGAAAGCTGCAGAGCAATTTTCTGTCTTAGAAAAGTTGAAGGCCACTTTTTATTTTATGGAAGTCATTCTGGGTCCATAATAATCCTCCTGTCACAGGAACATTCAATTCTGCAGAGCTGTGAGAAAAAAAGAAAACAAATAAGCAGTGAGCTCATATCAGCCAAGTAATTTTGATGCATGTTTAACTTACAAAAACTTAATTTTCCCTTTTTAGCTCTGAACATTTACCTACTGGAACATCTTAGTTTTTAAGCAGCTCATTCAGGAGAAGGCACAGTCTAAGGTAACACAGATACCAAAGCACAAACCAAAGGAAAGAGCACCACTTGCTAACTAAAGTGAGGGAGCCACGATTCCAGAAACCACCACAAATCAATTTTCATCTGAACTGTCATTTGCTAGGTAGGAGTATCAGCTAATCAGGAGAAAACATGCTAACACAGCAAGTAGGCAACATAAAAATAGCCTGTCATGAACTACCAATGTTATAATGCTCTTATGTTTCCTCACAGAAATTAGCCATTCCTGCAGCTTAGTACAGAAGTCACAGAAAGCAGAGCCTTCACAGAGCCTAAAGGAAGTTACAGTTTTATATCACTCCCAGCATGCAAAGTCATTTCCAGTTTTAGAAAGTGGTTCATCCTTAAACAGGCGCGAAATCTCTTCCTGGCAGAAGTTACCAAGTAGGACTGGTCTCACAGATGCCAATCGCTCACTAACACCAGCACACCAAGGAACAATTATTTTTCCACAGCATTCCCAGACAAGGCATTCTTAAAATTCAAACAGCAGGTGAAGAACAAAGGTAAGCCATTCCCTACCCAAAGCTTTTCTACGCACAGCAATTTAAACCATGACTTTGTTGTTATATGGATCAGATAAGGGTTCGTTTTATTATTTCTGTTTTACGAGAACGGAGAAAACGAAAGCTCAAATTTAACAATAATGTGTTTTTAAAGGATCGACTTCAAACCTGATATCTGACAAGGAAGAAGGAAAAAGGGAAAGTCTGCTCCTCCTCTCCATGCTTTTCATATATGCTCAAGGAGAGCTCATGCTGCCCCTGCCACAACCAGTCATCCTCCAGGACAGGATTATATCCCCTTTCCACCCATCTTTACCCTCCAGCACATACGACCCCTTTCATCCACCCGCTTACACATTTCATCTTTAGGACAAAAAAAAAAAATCCAGCCCTTACCCATGAGCACTGAATGATTAATGCAATTTCTGAAACATCAGTAAAAACCTCTTGATTCAATCCCTGAAGCCACTGCATGTCACCAATTTCCACTCTCAGGAAACAAAGTCATTTCCAACAGCCACTCTGTCCCTACCATCAAGTAGAACTGACACTGGGAGTAAAAGGGCACAAGAGCTTACCACCAAAAAAAAGAAAATCCACATGAGAATGACAGCAGCTGTTCAAAGCTTCAGAGGTTGCTGCAGTAACCAACCCTACAGTAACCCTAAGCACAAAACCTGAACACCAGAAAAACCATGAAAGAACAGTCTTTTGCATCCAGGAAAGAAGGACCTGCAAGTTTTTCCCAAGTATCAAAACATCACAGGAATTTGTGTTTCATGTTAAACCAAAACTCGAATCACAAAATTACATCACATTTCTGCAAACAAGACTGAGCTCTTGCTTGAGAGTTTTATAAAATAATTTGAAGCTATACAGTAAAAAAACTCAACGCCTTTTCCAAATGATCAGTACTGGAATAACTGCAATAGAGCAGAAGCTGCCGCTCAGAGATGCACAGACAGACAGTTTGTCCTTTGGGGTCAAAACACCTCCTGGACACCACTTGCTCACATGAAACACTGCCAAGGGCCTTGTAAAAAAAAAAAAAGCGAGCACAGCAACATCACAGATGTCACACCCAGAAAGAATGACCTGATGTTGTCTGGCTGTTGGAAACTACCCAGCATTCAGCCTGCTAACAGAATAGTTTTTGGTCCCTTGTGACTCCTACTCCTCATTACTCTTGACTTCACCTGTGTCATTCCTAGGACAGAGACTCGAGACAGACACTGATATCATCTCTGCCTCTAAAACGCACTGCATGAAAGGCATCAAGAACAAGCTTAGCACAGCAGAGCAACTGCTTTTCAGGAATGACGAAACTAGGCTACTGCCAAAGAGGGTAACAAAGTTATTTCTTGGGATTCAGGGGAGAAGTGCTTTTTCCATAATCAATGCTACCTTGTCTTCCAACCACTATTTTTTTTCTTTCCAAAGGATATATCTGCAAAGACAGATAATAGTGGAATACAGCATCAAAATTCATTGGGTTGGGCTGAACTGACATAGATTGAAAGTTATTTTGCTTTTTTTCAAGATTCAAGCTATTCTGTTTTGGAAACAGCAAGCTTGTCTTATTTCTGTAAAGCAGTCAATCTAGAAACTACCTAAGACTCTAGCTGGAGTGTTAGAAGTTAAGCATCCTTTAATAGCAGCACTGAATGCGTGAGGGATACTGTCCTCCTATCACACATACCTTGCACAAAAAGGTCTTCTCAGAGGTACATACATATTTCATCCAAAGACTCCTGAAACCTTATCTATTCAGATGCAAAGCCTGGCAGAATCTCCCATATCTGCTCAGTACAAACACTCACCCTTCCATTATCTACACAAACTACACGGACACCTCGTATCAGTCTTTCGCAAGATCTGATGGCAAACCAGAAAAACTGCACAAGTCTACCAGAGGCCAAACTGCAACAAAGAACAAGCAAAGAGGAGCAGGGTAAGAACAAATCGCAACATAGCTGACAACCTTGTGAAAAAAAAAACCTTTGTGGATGCTGAGGCTGTTTCTTTAATCTCAAGAAAGGCACATTTTCCTATTTTCTGAACCTCCAGAACAACAGTAAAAACAGAAGTGAAATGCATGAGAAGGGCTTTTGAGTGTCTCTCAATATTGGGTTCATCTTTAACAGGTAAGAGAGGTTGCCAGTGATATAGGTTGATTTGTTTAGCAACAGGGATTAGTGCATTAGTTTAAGAGCCAATATATTAGTTTAGCAAAAGAAATCCACAACTGACAGTTCTAAAACTTTCCATGTCAGTTTCAGTGGGTGAACAGTCTTGTTTTTCCTCAATAATTTTGCACTGAGGACATAACAGAATACTTTTGTATTTTGCCTCATGAGAAGTACCAGAGTCACAATACTTTTATCTTTTGCCTCAAAACATGCAAGGCCATTTTCTTCCAGTTCCACAGACATTGTTTTTAAGAAGTGGTTCACTATGGCCTAATAAGCAATGGAAATCTTCCAAAGTGGGGAAGGAGGATGGAAGAGGGTTAAAGGTTTCAGTGATGAAGCGGATGGTGAAAAAAAGGGAAGAAGTAGGTGGGCACATGGCCAGCCTAGACACCACTGAGCACCCAAAGGGACACTGGCACATCTACCAGCCCTCGAAAAAGAATGAAGATGTACACCAATGAACTGCACAGCTGTGCCTGAGCTGCTCAAACATAGAACCTGAACTCGGAGGGGGTGCACTTGCCTGTCAAGTTGCCCAGTAGGCATAGTGAGGAATAAAGGAACGCCGCTTTCTAACACCACATTGGAGTTCAGACAGTTTCTTTCCTGGATTTCTGATAACACCAGCTGAAGTCTATTTTCACAGATTCATAGGAATTATACAGTAAGAAGTACAAACCTCAGACAAGGGCAAGCAGAATTCAGCAGATGTTACGTAACATAGGTGTTGCATTGGTTAAACACATCATAAGATTACTAAAATGCTCCATTCTCATCTGTGGACTTGGTGAATTAGGACTGCAGAAAAAAAGTTGCGCTTCTGCTACACGATTTGTGCCTCTTTCAAACCCTTTTTTCAAATTTTCTAGGAAACTCCGAATGCACTTCATTACCTTGATTTGCTGCAAGTCTGTGGAGCCGAAGATACAGATGGCCCTGACTTTTAGAAAGTGCACATCCTATTGATGACGTTGCAGGCGTTTTTTCCCAGCACCTTACAGACAATTTCAAAGCACTGGATCTACACAGTTGCAGAGTCTGATCAGCCAACATCAGAGACAGAATGGTACTTTGACAGAGCATTTCTGCTTTTGATCCACTTGTCTGCTGTCAGGTACAGAAAAATCTCAGCCACAGGAGGGAAAGGAGAGCATGATAGTTGACAAATATGTGAACTCTCCCACTTATTGAAAATAGTGATCCCCACAACTTACATGCTTCCACGTTTGCTCTCCAAGTAGACAGAACTAAATGACTGAGGAAACAGCACAAAACCAGTAAGAAACAATGAAACATTGGCACTAAGAAGTTTTTTTCTTCCCTAATCCCATGCCCTTTGTGGTTAACTTGAATGTCCTCAAATATACTACTGATAAGTGGAACTAATAACATTCCAAAAGACAGTGTTAACTGTTCATACAGATGCCTCAAACTTTTTTGGACAAAAATAGTTAAATGCAGGGCCATCTCAGGTCATACGTTATTACTGAAACTGCATTGGCAGTTTATTCCTATTGTCACTTTCCACTGAGAAAGCAAGAAGAAAAGCAGGCACAGATCTTCTCATCAGATCACTGAGGTTGAAAGGAACCTCAAGACTTTCTAAAGGCAATCACTCTGGTTGGGTCATCAAGAACACGTTCCCTCAAGACAACATCCAAGTCGGTTCTGAATATCTCCAAAGATGGAGACCCCAGAAGTTATCTAGATAAATTATTCCAGCATTAAATAGCCTTAAAATTCAGAATGACCCAGCTAAAACAATTTACTGGCAACTAAACTAGCATGCACTTCTTAAAGACAGGAAATGTCATCTTCATGCAATCTCTCCTCCTCTTAGAGAACTCTTTTTTATGATTCAAATTTGTTCCAGGCTTTTCAAAGCACTTAACCCTATTACTGTGCTGAGATTCAATTTCTAGGAAAAAAAAAACAAAAAAAAAAACCAACAGTACTCTAAACCAGGTCATTGCATATTTCTAATGCCATTATATTTCTACTGTTTTTAAAGGAAATCTTTAAATGAACAAATTAAGGCTCTTCTTTCCTCCATTGGGGAGTTCTACTGTGAAGTTCTGTGAATAACTACCATTAATGATCTTCAGTGGTTTCTGCTGAGAGTCAGCTCATGCCTATGAGCAGCTTAAATCATGCTCAACACTGCAGCAAAGTACATTTATTCACACTGATTACTGACAGCCAATTGTTTGGTCTTAAGGGGAAAAAAAAAAGAAAAAAAAAAAAAATCACATGCAGTAACATCTAAGACATTGCTTAGAACAGAACTTGCTAAATGCCCCTTCTTATATTTCAGCAATGAAGTTCTTTTCCTCTGTAGCCATTTCATCATCCATTTTGTTTCATATTTAAGTACAAAGAAACAGCATCTAGTGTGGGGAAGTCTCTGGACTCTCAGGACACACTGGAGACACAGCAGCACACCAGTGTGGTTAAAAGCTGTTAGTCTGCTTTATCGTTAAGCACTACTCTATTTATACGCGTTAACAGAGCATTCTACAAAACACTCTTCAACCCTTCACACAGGCACTTATCCAATAGGAGCCATCAGATGTTCTTTCTTCTTCTAAAGGTGTCCTTGGTTCTCATGCTGCTTATCTTGCTCCACAGCTGCTGCTCTGAACAGTTTTTCTTGTATTCCCACAATCCAGTAATCTATGCATACGACTATTTTCAAGATAATATAAAAGGAGCCCACAGCAAGAAGAAATTGGTATGACTTCTACTACTTTAAGTGTCCAGGTTTACACCTTCACAGCATACTTTTGATTTGCTTGTCTTGCTGCTACCAGTAGAACTCTCAGATTAGCAAGACAATTATAAATTGCTTTATGTTTCTCTGCAGTAAGAATTAAAAAAAAAAAAAAGTTATGTTACATGGGCCAGGCAACACACTTTGTGCAAGTCTGCAATGCAGCAATTAGTAGAGGCTCATTCTGCTTCTGTAACAATCAAAGCACTGCACTGCAGCACAAATCAGCTCTTACGTCATTTCTTCTTGAAGTCTGCCACGTTCTGCATGTAGCTTTCCCTCTTCCTGCTTTACTTATTATGGAATGCATGGAGAACAGAATACCATACATAAAAAAAAAAAAATGACCCCCTCACTTTTTATCACAAGATGCTTAGTGCTGGCTCAGGCTTTTTTTTTTTTTTCCCCTAGAGCGAGGTTTATAAAACAGCTTGTGTAATCAGTTTCACCAGTGGCTAGTTCCATGGCAACATCAGCAAAAGCCTCTTAGCAAAGCATCACCATACTAACTGCACCCTCCTTAGCTGGACAGAAAGGGCTCATGTCCTCCAGGGCAATCTACTACTTTGCACTATAAAATAAAAAGGCATGATCTCCTAATCATAAAAATATGAACAAACTACACCAACCACTCTGTCACAAATTTCGTAATGTCACCAACCTGTTTCTCCATATATGCACCAAATTATTAAGCAATGCCTATAAGACAAGGACTAAGAAACTGGAAAAAAAACCCCAAAAAACGATAGAACAGGACATGTCCTTCCAACTATCCATTTGTAGATCCCAAAAGAAGTGTTTCAGCACATGTGAACAAAAATTTGCCTCTCCCATGAACAGAAGAGCTGTGTGCCTTAGAAGCATTTCTGATCTGATTACCGGAGGAGTATTCTCCAAGCATCTCCAAGGTAAAGGCCAAGGTCAGGCTGAAATTCATATTTCACCTAAGCACAAGAACCTTTCAGAAATCATCAAAAGCTGACAGTCCTCCTTATAGCAACATTCTTTGCTCTTATGTATACATACCTACAGTAAGTAGACTACTAGGCCATTACATCAGCACTACAAAGGTCCTTCCTTACACATTACTTGAAAGATGCACACAAGAGCAGTCAGTAGATACTAGAAATACAGGTGAGTATTTTTGTCAAACTACTACAGAAGTAACAGTCTGAAAACCAGTTCTGATTTTACACATAGCAGTAAAAGGCATAGATAAATAAATACATTTCATAGTTAAGGGACAGAGTTCTGCCCACACCACTACTCACTTTGTAGTGGAAGACTTCCACTCATCTTTTGCTGGCTGATCAAGCAGAGACATCATGGAGTAATTATCCAACATGAGACCATCAGGGTCATCGGTCTGACCGGGGAGTTTCCCAAGAGGAAAGTCCTTCCACTGCACTTCATCTGAGTAAAGATACAGTACATAAAATAGAAGTCAAAGCTTTAGACTTTAAAAAGCAAGACTCACTTCAAATCCAAAAATACTGCTTCATACAACTCAGCAAAAATGAATACTCTTAGGTACTAAAAAATAATAAACTGAACTACAGTTCTAATTAGTTTCCTTTACAAGCTTATCTCTTTCAAAGAAAGTCACTGTAGCATATGCCACAGTACGAACACATCTGGAGAACTGTGAGGCAATGTCCATTAAAAGAATCCTCAGATCATTCCAGAGCAAACCATACTATCTACCTCTCTCCTTTAAAGATACTTTTGTTTGAAACTGACATACTGATTTCCACATACCAACTTAGAAGCAGTAACAACGTGCCTTTGGAAAAAAAAAAAACACAGTAGTTTAAGAGCTTTTAGGGAGAGATGGTACTTGCACATAAAAGATAGACTGGATAAAGCAGTTACAAGGGATTTGGAACATTAAGTCTTATGAAATCACTTTTTACCTGCAACAATCTGCCAGGCAGACCCTTGCAGCTCTGCTTTTTTCTCAGCAATAGCCACCATGATATTAGAATGAGCAAGTCCTTCCAAACAATTTGTTTCAGGTATCTCTTCTTCCTCCTCCTCTACCTCCTCTACACCATCATTTCTCTCTTGTACATCATCTTGTTTCTCAATAGTCTGCCCTTCATTTTTGACCTGATTTTCTAGCCTAGCCCTCCACTGTAGGCTCTCTATAGTATAAACTGGCTGTTTGCTGCAGTCCGAAGAGAGGCCTGGAGTGGACAAAGGGCCACCTTCTTCCGTGTAAATGGATGTGAGATAGAGAAGATTCTTTCGTGAAGAACGTGGCAAACGAGGTCTCATGCTTGTGAGGATCCTAGAAAGGAAAGGAGTAATATAAAAGTCTCAAAATCAAAACAAGATTCCAGATAGAAGTCTACAAACAGAGCAGCCTTTTAAGTTTAAGTTTCCTCTAAGACAGCACAATCTTATCTCCACTAAGAGGCAAATCTGATTACTCCTACAGAGCGGATGCTGGAATACACTCTGTGATTAAAATTAAGGACTTAGGATACTTTTAACTGAATTTTTGCTTTGCTGTTCTCACGTGAAAAAGCTGCCACACACTAAAACCCATACCATGCACATAAGCAATCACCTCTCTGCTGCTACCACTTTTCATCTAGCTAAGCTATTTATCATCTTTCAAGGCAATTTTCACTTTCATTTTGAAGGCAAAATTCTTTTAACTTGTCCTCCATCTCTTTGTAGAATCTCCAGGGGAGATGAGCAGCAACAGGAGGGGTTTCACATACATCTGCCATGATTCTGCTAGATGCAAAGGAAGGGAAAGGAACACAGCCATAACTCATCATAACACAGGAGATCTGTCCAAAGCTGTTACAAAGCACTGTTTGCTGTCCCTTTTCTAGATCACAGAATCAAACTTACAGCTGAAGGAGGTGTGGGGTTGCCCAGCAGGGAGCTTCCAAGCAGTTATCCGTCAGTCTTACCCACTGCAAAGGAACTTTTTGAAGGAACAATTCCTTCATGTGTGCTCGTTTGTTACAGCGACGTCTTTTCTTCCCTTCAAAGAGAAATACAATGCTGTCAAACTTCATAAAAACACACACATCATCCCTGTGGCTTTTTACTGGAGCTCTTATCCTCAAACAAGCTGGCATTCTAATTAAAGACCAAGACCAGATATGCTGACAAAGGATGTCAAGACCATTATAAGGGACTTGCCAATACACTAACAGCTAAATCAGCTTCACAATGTGGCAACAATGGAGGGGAAGAGTTGTTCTAAATATTCCATCCCACATAATCACAGAAACACCAAAGTTGGAAAAGACCTACAAGACCATCCAGTCCAACCATCCACCCATCACCAATAGTTCTCACTAAACCATGTCCCTCAACACAAAATCCAATCACTTCTTGAACACCTCCAGGGTTGGTGACTCCACCGCCTCCCTGGGCAGCCTACTCCAGTGCCTGGCCACTCTTTCAGATAAGCAGTATTTATTTCCTAACATCCAGCTTAAGTCTCCCCTGGTGCAGTTTGAAGCCATTCCCTCCATTCCTATCACCAATTACACAAGAGAAGAAGCCAACCCCCAGCTCACTACAACCTCCCTTCAGGTAGTTACAGAGAACAATAAATCTCCTCTGAGCCTCCTCTTCTCCAGACTGAACAATCCGAGCTCCTTCAGCAGCTTCTCATAAGGCCTGCGCTCCAGACCCCGCACCAGCTTTGTTGCCCTATATCCCACACAGGCAAGCTACAGAGCTGTGTTTGTACAGCACTGCTATCTCTTACTGTGCAATGGACTGATCTTTCATAGGAGAGACTGGATTTTCACATCTTGAGGAAGCCACAGCTATATTGCAAGAAAAATAATAACTTCAAACTATTGCTAAACATGACAGAACTACGCTGCAAGTTAAAAAAGTATAAGAAATGCAGTGATGACAGCAGTCAATATGAAAAGAGTAATAATTATGTTATTACACTTCCAGTCTAAAGGACTCATATCACTCTCTTTATTCCTACAACGGCACAGAAGAGCTGCTTACTTTGTTTTGAAATTCCAGACATACTCACCACTGTTAACTCTAGCAATGCTAGTCAGCATCTCAGAAATCCAGTTGATCAGGAATTGAGACTGGAGTTCTGAAGAGTCAGAACATTCCTTCAACTTCATGAACATTTTGTCTATTAGGGTCTGTGTAAAACTTCGGGAAAGGATGCTTGTCAGCAATGGCTGCCAGAAGCAGTAAAGTGTCTGAGGAATTTTGAACTGCCATACCTCTTTATTTGCTGCAATAATATGTGAAAAAAGAGAAGCCAAAAATCACTGTTTTGGTTTTTTTTTGTGAGCTGTTGGTGTGACTTTGTCTCAAAATAAAGTAGTTTACACCGATATTACTATTTTGTTTCTTTTTTTCTGGGATCATCATTGAATGCACAGCTATTATTTTCTTTCATTAGTAAATTAAGGTAAATTAAGGTAAGCAAACCAACAACAAACAAGGATAGTCCAACAACAGCAAAAAATACCATGGTAAAGCACAGGAACATCTACCTCTGCTTTACTGATTTCTTGCCATCTTAAGTCCATTTGACACAATGAAGAACTATTGTGTCTCAGAACAACTTGCTAAGGGAAAGCAGATAGAGAAAAGCAACACAGAATCAAGGAACTCCTAGAAGTTCACTAGTGTAATATAGCCACAGAAGTTTGGGATCATTCTTGGCAAGTATTGTGGCTGGTGTCGAGGTATGTTTTCAGGAAGATAAACAATTGGTTAATTTTCATTGCTCCTTAATTCTTTTGCAGGAAACCCATGCAACTCCATCCAAGTGGACAGCAGCAGGGATCTATGATGCACTTAATAAGTGAGACTCAAAAAAAAACGTGTATATATATATATAAAATATATATAATATATATATTAAAAAAATATATATATATAATATATATAATATATATATATATATATCAGATTCATAGCTTCAGTACAGAAAAGCAACTAGAGAGAGCTGATTAAATAAGTAACTATTTTGGATATGGGCAGAGAAGCAAGCAGCACTCAGTGCTGAAGAGTTGTGCTTCCATAACAAAGATTTATGTAAAAGAAATGGCTAGATACGTCCATAAAGGGGTCTATAGAAAAGCTCAAAGATGTTTAAGGTCACAGGCAAAAAAATTATGCAGAGAATTACAGATCTCAATATAATGATGAAAAAGAACAGAACTGATTGTAATATTGGCTATGTGCTTTTAACACAAGTCACATGGTTCCCAAAACACTCACCTTCATACTTTATATTTAACATCTTCAGACAATCTGTTGTTGGAATGAGAAAGCCATCACTGAGAAGAACTTCAGCCACTGTCTCCCTAGAACAATCACAAAGACTAATTGATACCATTTAGTCCTTCACACATCAAAACACCACTTGCACCAGTTCTGTAACATCTTCATAAGCCAAATATAACTGTGAAGTAGCTTGTTTTAAAGCACTAAAACCTGCTGGTTTTGTGTTGGATACGTCCCAGTGAAACTTGGAAAGATGTCCTGGTTTCAGCTGGGATATTTTGGCTCCAGAGGAAAAACAATGTTGAAAACACACCAGTGTTTCTAATTACTGTTGAGCAGTGCTGTACAGAGCCAATGACATTTCAGTTACTCAGCTTCTTGTACTGTTGCACCTATGAGGAGAGCTGAAGAGGCACAAAATTTGGGAGGGTACAGAACCAGGACAGATGACCTAAAATGATCAAAGGGATACTGCATTCCATACCACAGCATGCAAATAAAACACTATACATATGAGAACGGGGGGAAGTTGGTCAAGCAGCCTGTGCTACTCGAGGACTAGCTGAACAACAGTTGGTGGGTGGTAAGCGATTCCTTGTGCATCAATTATTTTGTATACATATTTTACTATAACTACTATCCTTTTTCCCCCCTCTTTTTTACTATCTAGGTAAATAGTAAATAGTTTATCTCAACACTCAAGTTCTTTGTCTTTTTTTCTGATTCTCTCCCTCATACCATCAGTGTATTTATGTTGCTGTATAAGTATCAGTGGAATCTCATATGAGAGAGTCTCAATTTCAGTACAGCTGATATGCTGTTACTAACAAACAGAAGTGGTACACATAAGAATCTTTCTGGTAGCTGCTTTTAATCATTCTGAGGTCTGAAAGAAAACGTATACGTGGTTACAAAAAACTTGAACATAGGCACAGCTTTCCACTGACTATAAACAGATCAGCTTGTGTTCTTAACAACTTGCACCTGGATGCAGGAATAAAAATAGCTTAAGCAGGCGCTCAAGGATGAAGTATGGGAGCAAGAGAAATCTTATGGTTTGCTCTAGCAGCTTGAGGCTTTCAAACAGCTTTTATATCCCCCTCCATATGAGTGTACTTATTTTCCTGAATGTACATCATGCTCAGGCAGCTCAAATTGCTCATACTGGAATTTAGCGTTTGTCAGTAATGACATGCACTATAATAGCTTATACGAAGCACTTCAATGCTTTGTTCAGATGCAATATGTCATTTCAACTGCTACCACTCTGAGAAGTACAGTGCAAGTCTTCCAGCAGCAGAGGACTTCAATAGGAAATTTGTAATTTACAGCTATCCCAAAATATTTTGGTAAGTAGGTCTTTCTGAAATACAGGAAAAATCAAGTCCTTTGATCTGAATTACCAGCTTGGAAGGACACAGGCATACACACTGCAAAACCAACATTGAAGTACTTTAACTACTCAGCCACAGTAGCAGTTTTCCCAAATAAAAAGATCTACATGCAGGTGTTTTTTGTTGATATAAACAGAAGCCATTCATCAACACATTACCACACACAGATTTTTTCCAAGCTAGAGATGGAGTTGAGGTTGGGATGTTACTTTTCAACTGCTCTGTGCATCTGCCAGACTAAAGCTTTTGTACAAACAGTCATGCATAAAAGCCTGCCAAATTCCAGTTACACCACCCTGAACAGAACAACATTCCACTGGAGTAGATTCAAGCAGCTTAAAGACATGTCTAAATTCAAGCCTGTTAAATCATTACAGAGGTGCAAAACTAATTGCAGGAAAGCAAACTTGCTTGCAGACTGGCCAGATAACACCACAAGCAGGCCAACACAGATTCCTCCCAGCACACCGCTCTCAGAAGTATTTGTTATTTGCTGGAGAGCATCCTTCACAAGTGAGGAACCAGCCTTATCAGCAGAGAAGATATTTACCACAAGCTGTGACAACTTCTAGCATTACACCCGATAGCTTCTTAAATTAACCAGCAGCTCGTATGACATACATGTTCACATTAAAAGCATTACGAGTTACAGCTCAAATTTAAACTTGACTGTCTCTCCCCTCTAAAGATAGACTGATTGTGTTTCTCAGAGTGGGACAGAAACTCCACGCAATTTTATACAGCAATAATAAAGTGTCAACATCTTAGGTGTCAACATATAGGTCCCAGAGGCCCTATAGTGGGGGAAGACTATAAAGTATAGAAGAGGCAAATACTGCTGTGCAATTTTGAAAAATCCTGAAGGTTACTGTGATATCGAAGTCTACATAGGGCTCTTAGGAGAGCTTTTGAATGATGAAGATGCTGACACACCTCAGGGTCAGAACAGCTAAAGACACAGAACACATTGCATGCCTTTAAGACCCGCATGCACAGGAAACATTCATTATGAGAGATTAATAACTTCGTGCTCAAAGGCTTTGAGGCAATCAACAAATTGCTTAAGGAACAGCTGAACAACACAGTGAACAGGTAGTGAGAAAGGTCTGCAGGTGCAGCTTCACACTCTTCCATCTCAGTTAATTTTCAGAGACATACCTGTTCTCCTGCATTAAGTCTTTGATCTGAGCCAGAATCCAGTCCACTTCTGAAGAAGAATTAGACCACAGTTCCCGAGACTTTGAAACAGACTGGACTGCCTGCATAACCTGAGCAAAGGAAAAATGCAGGCATTAACGGGAGCCTGCACTGACCCTAATTGCAAAAGCTCTCCCATTCCTATGCCTTAACAGCTCAGTGAGGTGGATTCACCTTAGTTGTGGCCTCCAAAACAGTCCTATTTTTGGATCTTACTGTTGCCTCCATTTCACTTCCAGAAAACAATTAATATGGAACTCCTAACTATAACCTTCGCTCACTACACATTCTTCTCTTCCTTCCAGTCGGAAGGACCCCACAAAAAATAAGGCAAGAAACAAGGTTGTTGAACAGCACACACACACACAGAGTCAGCCAGAACAGTTAACTGGTAGGGCTTTAACAAATATTTTACTAGAATATAGATCCACTCTAAAAACAAGCAATATATCACATCCATGAATACAAGGACATAGCAGTACAGAAAGCAGCTTATCTGGATTGAATTAATAAATTAACATGTATTAGAGACTAAAGCAAGGGCTTGGAACTTAATACTGCTTGTTGTAACTTGTGTTGCCTTCAGGTCTTGTGTTTTCTTAACAGTTGTAAATGGGATAGAGAGAAACTGACATTATCTAAGCCCATAGATCACACTTAAAATTTGCTTCAGAAAGCTTTAGTCATTAAACACTCCTGAGAGCACTGACTTGTTAGAAGCTGAAATCAAATACCTCTAAGTACAATTTTGATTGCAACTGTTTTTTCTTGTAAATGCCCTAACCTACCTAGAGCTAGGGAAGAGCGAAGAAAAAAGCTAGAAAGAAGAATGCAGAAAGTTTTACAATTTGGAGTTTCAAGAATAAAGCAAAATACAGGTTTCCTCCTTCTACACCATCTCTCTTCTACTCTGCTACCTCACGTTAACCATAAAACAAAGCATCCTGAGAAAATTATCTAAAAACCTAAAAACAAAATACCTTTGAATTTGTGTAAGCAGTCATTTGTTTCCCTGCCCAGTAACGGAAAAGAAGTTTCCCCTTCTTTGTCAAGAATAAGGGAGAGGCCCAATACACACTTATAATTTGGTGCTAACTAAGCTATATTACAAATATACTTTATTAAATGTCTTTGAAGTGAGATGTATGAAGGAAAACATGAGCCTACCACAACAAAAAAGTTACATAAAGGAAAAGGAATAAGAATCCAGCAGCAGTTTGACTACAATAATACTCTCCATTCTGATCTCATAGTTGAGCACGGAATATTTGAAGATCAAACAACTGAAACAGTGGGGATGAATAATCAACAACCATTAGGATCCCATTAGAATCCAATACTGAGGTATTCAAAAAGCAGGAGAGAAAGAGCACCTCTAAAACACGTTCCCATCCAAATAAAGGGAGAAGCAGACCAGGCTATGCTTACCTGAAACTGCTCATTTTTGTAGGATATCAACACATCTCTGACTTTTTCTAGAAATAAACATATATATACACACACTTAAAACAGGGAATGGGTCAACAGTACAGAGCTTTGTCAAGCATAGGTAAGCTGCTTAGCTCGGCAAATGCATGCTCAAGGAAGACATCAGTAGAATGAAATCATAAATCCTGGGACAGAAAATACTGAAGACTTCTACCCAACTCCCAACAATTTCCAGACTTTCCTAGTACTGCAAATTTTGGTCTAGGAGTTCAGTATTTTATCATTAGCAGTGGCCAAGGAGAAGTAGATAAACACAGTCAGCTTCAAAAATTCCTTGAACAAATCAGTCTAGGAAAAAAACTTGTGTCTGAACATGAACTGCCTGCAGGAACATAAGTCACTTCAAATCCACCATGACGTGATTGCGGCTACTCACAAACCTACCATAGCCTGATGGATTAAAATCCTGCACCACCTCAATGAAGTCCCTCCTCCATCTCTGGGACCACTGACTATCCCTGAATTAGCACTGTCTTCCAAAACACATCAACAGTCGGGTATCACAGACACCTGCTATCAGGATGCCAACCACACGATTAAACTTCAGATGCATTTTAACTGTTAGACCAATAGATCATTGCCATTCCATTTATTTTAAACTTATAGACCAGCAGGTCTACTATAACATTGTGTTTCTTTTACTCAGCAGTTTGGGGTACAGTGTTCTTTTTCTTGCCTAGAGTAGACAAGGAGAAGAAAAAACACCACAAGCTTGCATCTCATCCAAACAAAACTGTGGCTGTTACAACACTAGAACTTTCACAGCATTCAGTCTTAAACCACCATATTTTAACTGCTGCTACTGATTACAACATTGCTTATTCAGTGTCATAGAACTTAAATCACCCTAAAATCTACTAAGGCCCAAACAGTAATCCCAAAATATGAGCTGAATGTACAACTTTAGCCACTGTACAGCCTAGAAGATGACACTTTAAAATGCTCTGCCAGCACAGGTTAAAGATTTAATTTTTTTCCAAATTTTTTCATTGTTTCATGGACACCTACCATGGAATTCCTTATGTTTCTGACAGACCTCATGCTGTGGGGTTTGAATCTCCCATGTGTCACTACCCAACTCTGTGTTTGCCTCCATCTCTTCCTGTTCCTCTTCCTCATCCTCCTCTTCACTTTCCTCACACAAATTATTGCCCAACTGACGGCTCCAATATGTCTTTCGTAGCCAGTCCAGCACAACATCACAGCCTACAGGAGAATATAAAACATTCTCTTCTCAGTGACATTTACTTTTTTTTTTCAAAAAAAAAAAAATACAGGTGGCACATTGCTAACCTGCATTGTGCTTAGAAATACTGCTAACAAGTTATGAATCTGAAATCACATACAACTCCGTTAATAAAAATATGAATGAATTAAAAAAAACAAAAAAAACAAAAAAGCTTCAAGCCCCATAAATCCTCGTAACACCTACAACACCTTGCTTCAGTCAAGCAAGGCCAAATTGAAGTGGAAACTAAGTTCACACAGCAACATTCTGGTGAGAAGATAAGTCAATTCTTCAATATCTCAATGATCAACACAGTATCTATAGCAACGTCACTTTTTTGTATAGATATTACAGTAACCATACATTAGATAGAACAAAAAACTAACAACTCTTTTATCCCACCACTATTTCACTGGTCAACTCAACTTAAAGACAATGCTGAATATGATTAATCTGGCTCCTCAGTGCTGAACTCCAAATTCCCAGGAAATGTTTCAAGCACTATGAGCTGGTAATTTACTCAGGCTTGCAATACTGCTTGCAATTCTGCATTTCCCCTAAATTCATTTAACAGTCTCATGTACATCCAAACCCTTAGGAAAAGCATATACCTCCTTCACTGACATGGACTTCATGTGCTGTTAGAAACAATAGCAGCAAACTACTATTTCCAGTATTTTTTTCCAAGTGTCTCAGAATACCTGCCCTGTGATGCACCTCTGCGTGGAGCCAGCAAAGTAGAATAACATCTGCAGTGGCACAGCCCATTTCCCATTTTCATCAAATGGCATATCATTCCTTTCCATGTGAGGAAGAGAACTTTCAGTCCTTTCTGAAAGCCTAACACTGACTATCTCCCAAGAACTGGGACTCTGCCTCAGCACTGCCAGCAGCAGAAGACAATGGAGAGTGAAGAGCAACATTTCCTTCTAGTTTTCCTGTCTGTTCTCCACCAAGCATACTTCAGCTACCCTCACAAAGTACACTCCCCTAGGTGTTTCGCATTACAATTCTCCCTTCCAGGTTGAGCCTACAGCCTGCTAGGCAGAGTCTCAGTAGAGATGGTTGTTCTCCTCAGAGCTCCCCATCTGCCTGCTGGTGAGGGTACCATGTGACAGACATCACTAGATATCACTGGAAAGGCCCATCCATAATGCCCATAGGCAGTACTCACCCTTGCGGCACAGAGCCAAGCGGGGCAGCTTCCCATGAGTCAGCTCATGACGGAGGTCCACAACCCAGATAGGGATATCCACCTGCAAGAGCAGTCACAGGCATCACCACAAAGCTGCAAGGAATCACGCTAAATCCAAATACAGCCCCACAAAGCCACAAATAACCTCTTACTGGGTGGGAATAGCACTTCTAAACCACCTCAGCATGGTACTTCCCAGCTTCCCCCATCAACAGTGGGAAAAGATCCCTCCTCTGATTCTCCGCCCTCCTTTAACCTAGAAACCATACAGATGTGATTTTACAATTTAAGTTCTCCCACTTTTCCTGTAGAAACAGCTGCCTCTCCAGACAGAAGTACTGTGTAGAGCTGTATAATATACTATAATGCCATAACAGGATAATAACACGTGGGTGGTAAAGTCTTCAGCTACAGCAAATAAGAATGAACCCGCACAGGGCAGCCACAGAAATAAAGGAAAAGAGCTACTTAATTTCAAAAGGACTCAGGTGGGCAGGAATCTCCAGCAAAAAGAACCCTCACCTCCAGGGCCAATTCTTAAATAACATCAGAGAAGGGGTGGAGCCTGGCTCCATCCCTTCCAGTCACTCAGCTACACCACATACATGTGAGCTCCCCTGGGTTGGCCCTACCATCCCAGGTGCTCCATCATTGTTTAAGACTGTAACTTAGCATTTCCATTACATAACATAAGTCAGTTTTTATTTAAATTAATTAAACAAGCTAGACAGTATTTGCATATGAAACACAACCATGCTATTTAATTTTTTTCTTATAGCTATCTGACTATTAAAGACACCTATCAGTAAGTCTGATCACTGGTAGAAAGTGAGTAAAAGTATCTTCCTTAAAAGAAGAAAAAAAAAATGAAAAATCCAGAGTTACTTACTCCCATGCAGGAGTACCTAACAAGGTTACACCTACAGCAAGTTTTAAATACCATTTGTTTTTCATATTCAAAGCTTTCTGTTTCAACTCAGAAATGATGGTCAGTACAGCAAACATTAAAAGGACTCAAATTGCTACTATAATTACATATTGAATCTTTTCTTCTTTGTATTGAACTAGACAAACTCACCAAAAACAACTGAGACTAGCAAGACAAAAAAAAAAAAAAACCTAAAAATACAACTAAGCACTTTTAATATAACCTTGGTTCTTAATAACTGAATTTAGAGAGCTCTTTTTCATTACTGTAATAATAAAACCAAATAACATACCTGTAGAGTAGCATCATTTACATCTAAATCAAGACTTTCAATAAAACTTCAAAGTTCATCAACTCTCTTTAAGGCTTTTATAGCAGAAATGCTAAGCCATATCTGAAAGCAGTAATGGAGCACGTGCTGGGAAGGCAGGGCCAGCCCAGGTGTATGCAATGTACCTGAATAACAAGAAGGGGTGGAGCCAGGATCCATTGTTTCCCAGCCCTCATTTAAGGGTTGGCAGAGGAGGTAAGGGTAACTCAGTAGATATCCTTGTCTACTTGAGGGTTTGTTTGTTTGGTTTTTTTTTTGTTTTGTTTGTTTTGTTTTGTTTTTTTTTTTTTTTTTAAAGGTGAGTAGTTGTGGGTTTTTCCTTCCCTTGTATCTACATTTATAGCTGTTATTTTTGCTGTACTTTCTCATTGTATTACTTCTTTACTGCTAGAATGAACTAGACTTTATATCTTTAAGAAAAAAATGATCTACTATTCTTAATACAAAACGTGTACATTCTTTATGCATGGGTTACTGATTAACTTTCTTTAGATATTTACCTCTATAGCTAGTTTTCTCAGAGGAACACTGACCATTTTCTGTTTTCTTTCTGTGATCAAGTTGACAAATCTGCATGTAGGTGATAGAAAAGATAATGTTTACGAAGAGCAGTAGAGAAACTTAGAATCCATTGCACAAATTCCCCACAAACTGTACAAAGCTAGAGACCCAGAGATCTGAAATCAAACTACTCAAGTGGAAAATGTACTCATCTTTTTCTTACAGAATAAAGGCCTTCAGAGTCCTACCTTACAAGAGCTAGTCCATATGAGAGAATAAGCTCATGTGATCTTAATTTGCCAGATGAATCTAGGACCTTGCAACGAATCAGTTCAGCAGTGCAATCTACTGCAAGAGGCATTTTAGGGCCATACCTAGAGAAGAAGGAAAAAAAAAAAAAAAAAGCAGTCTTATAAGACTATACCACTGTCCCCATCCTCCCAAAAAAGGCTTTGTTTTTGTAATACATTTCATGTTTTTTAACACCAGGAAGCCTGAAGGTGTGCATATAGAAAGACAGCAAGACTCCTTCCTGAATGCTTTACTGTCAGTGGTGCTTATGTTGCTACTCCTACATGCATTAAATAACCTCTTATATACCAGGTACGTATTCTCACAGCATGAAATTGCAGTGACTGGACTGGACTCCTTTATGGAGGTATAGGGTGAACACAAATGGAATGAGAGGATGTGGGGTCCTGGGATGCACTCAGAGCAGTACAGTCTCAACGGAAACAAGTCTACGAAGCGGAGGGCATGCAGGGCTTCTGCCTTCCCTGGAACCTACAGACCGAATATCACAGCACGATCCATGCGTGCCTGGAAGCTCCAGCAAGAAGAAGGCGCCCTGTAGGACGCAGCCCCTGCGACGTGCACGCGACCGCAGCCTCCCTTACGGACATGGCACACGAGGCCGGGACCAGCCAGGGGCAGAGCCGGCACACTGGGCTTCAGGCTCACAGAAAGCAGCTCTCCGCCGGAACGCAGCCCGTACCGGCTCTTCCAGGCCGACACCCGATCCAGCGCCTCCTGCTGCAGCCGGCTGTCTCCGCAGTACAACCCCACCATCACCTGGTCCCATTCCGCCCTTCCCCTCCACGCCACCACAGTTCGCAGCGGCTTCAGCCGCTTACGGCTGGGGGAAAAGGACCGCCTGCCGCAGCGCCACGCCGCCCCGCCGCTGCCCGCCATGGCGCGGCTCCCGCCCGTCCTCCGCGCTGAGCTTCCGCTCCTGCGGGCGGCGCTTCCGGGCGAGGCGAGGCGGGGCTGTGGGTGCGTCCTGCTGGGGCTGACGGACTTGAGAGGGCTGGGCAGCGCTGGAGACTGTGCGCCAAGCTTTCGGTTGGCCCTTCTTTCTTTCCTTTTGGAGGAAAGTGGTGAGCGCGAGAGTCGTCATTTCTGCAGCCGACTTCCATCCGGGATCGGAGGAGAAACAAGCCTTGGCACGAGGATGACTTCTAAAATTGAGGAACTACATCAGCACCTCATTCGGCGCCATCAGAAAAGGCTGGAAGCTGCGACTTGGTTGCACACTCATTACAGTGAAGAATTACTGCCTGTCCGCTACATGGACAATCCCATTGCCTGAGTGAGGCTTGCCTCAGTTCCCCTGCAGCCAGTGTAAAACTCCTGGTAACTTCCCTGAATGCAGGATTAAGCACAATGAGTACAGGCTGCAGATGTTGCTCTGTTCTTGCAGATATGCAGTGATTCTGAGCAGTCAGAAAATCTGTGCAAGCACAAAGCAGTGCAACATACTGTAGCATCCTTTATGCGTTTTTAGGAACTAAGCTGCGTGGCCTTGCAGAATCACATGCCTCAAACATCTACAGCTGTGATCTGACTGCCAAAGTTCTTCTTTGATAGGAGTGCTGAGACGGTTAGTTATGTAATGAACTACTGTAGGACCAAACATTTCCACTGCCCTGTAAATACCTGTAGGACAGCCTTAGAAGAAGAAAATCTGGGATTTGAGAAATACAAGAGGCACAGCTGGCATCTTGCTGTTGGCTGAAGCAGAATAACAAAGTGTAGCGAGAGAAATTGAACTTTTGGGGTAGAAATGAATCAACTGATAACCAGTGCCTCTTAGCCCAGGCATAAGAAGACATTTCAACTGTGGAGTCAAGTGGTAGTTTAATATCTGGCATATCTTTGAAAAACCTTTTCACTCTTTCAGGGTTAAGGTAATAATATATGGAGAGGTGGGCTGCTTTCCCCATTTTAGGAGGTGATCTGTAGTATTCATCATAGGCTATAATCCCACTTTGAGAATTTATGTCAAATCCTGTTGGGGGGGTTGATGGAGAGGTTTACAAGTTACTGGCTGCAAATTTAGGAAGTGTTTCATTGTTTGTTTTCTGCTGTGCTTTTCTCTGTGTTCAGCCACCCCCTCTGGTGTGCATCCATCTTTCAGTAGATGTTCCGTAGGAGATGTTTTCTGCATTTGAGGAGATCAGCTTTCAGTGCTGCCCCCAGGAGGGGGTGCTCTCTGAGCGTGTACTGCAGAGTCATTTCTGCACAGGAAGCTCACTGTGAATGTCAGAATGGGGCATTTCTGTGCAATGTAACTCCGTGTGGGTCCTAATGTACCTCCTGTCACATCAGTTAGTGTCTGCTCTTATTTGTCATGAAACTAGTATTTACAGCTGCAACGTTAAGGCAAAGCTAGTGTGAAATTGTAGTTCTGCTGGATCTGCTCTTGCTGAGAACTTGGCACTGGGCTTAAGGGTTGGATTGAATGTATATCTGAAGACCAGCTCAAAGAAAACTGCATGGAGTTAAGTTTCAGCGTCTTGTACGTGGTCTGGGTAATGTAGGTGTTACATTGTTCTTGAAGAAATAGTCTGGTTTCATGTAAGTTAAAATGCTATATATAGCAGGAGAAAAATGACTTAAAAAAACACAATTAGCTTAGAGAATAGACCAGTGAATAACCATTCCATTCAGAGAATGGACATCCAGCCAATTTACAATGTGCAGAAGTCAGAAATCTTCGTGCTGCATACTGGAATTGTCTTTTTTTGAAGTTTGTTCAGTCAGAAGATACTTCGGATAAACAGCATTCTGCATGTTGGTAATATATCAATCATAAAATTATCTCAGCTCTAGGCCTAGGAATTTGAAGGTTTGGAGAATTGACTTCTTAGGGATGAGAGTGATTATTAAAAATCCATTTAAGTCATAATTGTCATTTGTGGGGGGAAAAAGAAGGCAACTTGTGGCTGTCCTGTAGGAGACTCAGAAGCCTTTAGGGCTGCCCTAATCCATAGAGTGTGCTTCAGCTGTGCCACAAAGCAAAGAGAAATTTCTAAAGGATGGATCTGTTGCCAAGGTAGATGGTTCTGTTTTGTGCCTGCCCCTTTGCCACAAGGTTAGCTGGATCACTTTGAATACAAACAGGAAGCAATTTCTCACTGTATTGTTTTCAAAGTGTAATACCTTCTGTTATGTTTCTTCACCTTGAACCAGATACACTTACAAGCCATAGACCTCCTGAGCGTATTGAATAAATGGAGGGCTAATTCAACTCCAGCAGTGTGGAGAGGCTGGTTTCACTGACCTCTGTGAAACTCAGACAAACCTAGTTGTCAAAACTGGGACACTGCTGTTAGGTCCAGGTCCCGGACATCCTGAATTTAGGCTGCTTTACTATTGGTTGTGTTATCCTACCTCTACCCAGAGATGGGTATTTGAGAAAATTAAAATGGTCATTTTTTCGTAGTGCCTGTTCCTTCCACTAACTTCTTTCAATTGCAAACATGGTGGCAACACAGATGCAAAGTGTCAGTGCCTCCGACTGTATTGGTTTCTTTTTCTAAATCTGTTCCTGTCTATCTGCTTTTGAGGTTTTTGAGCAAAGATCTACAATTTCAAAAAAGACCAAGCACAGTCATGGTGCTCTGAGACAGATGCTATAATCCAGGTGATTTTGCTGAGTGACTGTCTCAGCCTTTTTGCTTTTCCATTTGGAAGATTTCTTGGCCTTATTCAAAGCTGCTGGTGTTGCTGATGTTGTATGAATGGAGAGAAAGATGATAGAAATGAAATTATTTGCTCCACCTTTTCCCTTCCTGATTTGTTCATCTAGTTCTTGTGGAATGAGACAGAAGGAGAGGGCGGGTACAGATGAAGGAGAAAGAACACTGTTGCATCAGCTACGATTCCACGACTTTTATCAGTTGGGACAACTGTGGCCTCAGGTAAGCTGTTCATTTTCTGTCTTCATTTCTATTAGCTATGCTTGAGGCCTGGCTAACCGCTTAGAGACTCAGCAGGGATAAACAGACATGCCACTTATGATCCAGTGAGCTCCAAAGAAATACTGTTTGGGCTTAGGACAATTCACGTTAGAGTTAAGACAGCAAGTCCTACCACAGGACAGTGACTGGGAGATGGGTATCTCTCATTTTGGAGTTATGCACTCTTCATTCTGAACACAACGTTCTATTTTCGAAGGAAGCCATCGTCTCCTTACTTAGGCCTGTTTCTAAGAAGTAAATGGTTATGATCTGCTAAAGGGTTTCATAGAGAGGACACTTATGTGGGGTCAGGGGATGTCCTTTCTGCTGCTTTGTGGCTGTAGATGTAGGAATTCACAGCCAACACAATACAAAGGAATACACAGAAAATACAAGAAATTAGAGCGAAAAGTAACTCTGTGTAAGTCTGTGACAGCTGACATGATGTCAGAGAAGATATTTATCTGCAAGAGTGGCTAAATGTAAGACTCTCATCAGGATCTTTGCATAGTTTGAGCCATTAAATTCTTGTGCCATGGTAAACAAGGAGACAAGACCTAAAGAAATAAGAGACAGGGTTCCTGTTGGGTCTGTGCCACTTCCTTGGAGCAGGGTGAGTGCATACAGTCGGCTGAAAAACTGGTTAGAAATTTGTTTGTGCACTCTGCTGCTCTGGTCTTTGTTTCTGTTTGTTAAAAACACCATGGACCTGTTACCAGTAAAAAATCCAGTCCTCTTCTGAATCAGCACAAATTCTTCTTACTCAGTAATATCCTATTGCAGGCTAAGTGTATTTTGTGCTAAAAATAAAAAAACTTTGTGGGATTGCCTCTCCAGTTTCATAAGGTACTTCAGATATGTATATAGACTGGGAGAGGAACTTGAAAGTAGTCCTGCTGAGAAGGTCTTAGGGGTATTGGTAGAGGAAAGATTTAACATGAGCCACTGGTGTGCTTCTGCAGCCTAGTGTGGACTCCGAGTATAGGAAATCT
Organism: Tympanuchus pallidicinctus; assembly: GCF_026119805.1. Taxonomy (NCBI): domain Eukaryota; kingdom Metazoa; phylum Chordata; class Aves; order Galliformes; family Phasianidae; genus Tympanuchus; species Tympanuchus pallidicinctus. The sequence goes on along the minus strand of NW_026294648.1, from coordinate 18,970,250 downwards.
GCATCCTTCCTCTGACCCAAAACTGGAAATGTGGCCTCCTCTTCCTTGGAGTCCATCAGCCTTATATATATACTTTCAATCCCATCTGTGTGGCACAGTTTCTGCAGCCAGAGAAATTCAGAAACAAGGCTTTTCTGAGATCTGTTCTGTGATTCACCTCTGCTGGGGAGGGAAGAGGTTCTTCTTCATATCTGCAGCCTGGAGGATTGTATCCTAGTGCCTCATCAGGCTAAGTTTCTGACTTCTGCCTGGGCAGCTGTACTAACACACCATGTGTACGGCAGGGGGCGGGGGGTGAGGATACACTATTTGTGAGTGAAACTGGGAGAGACCTCCCTTCAAAATATGCCTTTATATCTCCCCCCTGCTTGCCTTTTTCCTCTTTTGGTATTGTCACCTTGTAGTATTTTAATCAGAGGAAGCAGATATACCAAGGAAGTCAGTGGTAAGGGTGAAGCAGGGAGGGGGAAACGAGGAAAATCACATCACAGCCCAGTTTGCCAGTATAAACACTTGATGATTTCCTGTTATTGTAGCCTAAAATGTACCATGACATCACTTGCGGACCTCCCAGAATCACCCAGAAGGAGGAAAAGCCAGCATTCCCAGCCCGCCCCCAGAGTGATTCCAGGAGATTCAGACCCTATAAGGCAGTGAAGCTCTGTGAACAGCAAAGATAGAGTTTTGAAAGATTTCTTGTTCTTGGCGACGTGGGGATTTCACAAACAGGAAAAACTGCTTTTACTTTTCCTAAAGAGGAACCATTTATGCCTCATGATGCATTGATGCCTGGAACTGGGCTCGCTTTAAAGTAGAGCGGAAGTGTAAGAAATGCTCTTAGCAGAGGACAAGCAGAGGTAAGCTCTCCCCTAATCACACCAGCTATTTGTTCCAGCCATCCACTTTTTATAGTACTCGCTTCTACTTCCGCTCTATGAACAGAGTAATTAAGTCAAAAAGCTGTAGATAATATAGACCGGTCCAATATGGAATTAAATTGATAATTCTGAAAGGTGCAGCTAGTCCCAAACGTAGCAGAGACTGCCAGTGAAATGTTCTTCCTCCTTTCCTGTGTACTACATCAGAAGACGTTTGTCTGAGAAATGAAGAGCAGAGCTATTCTGAGCCCGGATACATGAACTGTCCTGGAATTTGACTCAATTGGTCAGATTTGTGTCTCAGTTACAGTTAATCCTGATTCACTGTTTTGTCTGTACCACTCTAAGCAAGAATAGATTCAGGTTCACAGAAATGGGTTCTCATAGCTTTTCTGTGAGGGACAGAAGTTGGCCAAATACACACCACACCCTCCAGCTATAGTTTGTGACCAGCCATTTGGGCAGACCACAGCTGGATACCTGCGGTTTTTTCTTCATAATCAGAGTAATAAAATTCAGAAGTATGGTACTGAAACTGTAATCATTTGTATTCATACCAACCTGTCTTCCAAATGCTTTGCAAACATGAATACAGGGAAACATTTATTCCCAAAACGGGGAGTTACCATTTTCACTTGATATGTAAACAAACTGAGGCACTGATATTGAATGAAATACTACCTTTTAAAATAGAACTTGTTCTCTTCATGCAGTTTTATACTAATCCCGTACCTCTAAACACTGCCAGCAAATTAGAGTTGTTTTACCACAAGGTAGATTTTAAAAGGCTGAAGAAACTTAGTAATGAGAAAAATGATAAAAGTAAGTCTAGTGAATAAAACATGCCTGGGATTTGACATTAAAATAAACACAATGGTCTTGCAGTTTACTGGACAAATGTAGCAGCCATGTGTAAATTTTGCTATTATTGCTCTACCTTGGATTTACTGGAATACAAAAGGGAGTTGTCCCATTTCTGCTATTTTTGGGTAGGAGAACCAAACCATTCAGTTCTTTGCCATGCTGAGTTCCCTTCAAAGCCATTTATATAAGATGATTATTACTCATTACGTAGTTTACTCTTCGTTGCCAGTGCTGCCCATTTGCGGTGCTGGGAATTTAAGTTTATGCACAGCTGTGACAGAACTCTGCATCCACTGGAATCAAGATCTAGGAACCTTGAAGTAAGGTACCAGGAAAGCAAACTACTCAGATTCTGTCAGGATAGCTATGGAGTTCTAAGGCCCTGAATTTATTTCTAATATTCTGTATCTCATTTGAGGGTGGAGGTTATTGTGTGTTCTTGGCAGTGGAGATAAGGAGGGGAGCTTCTTCCGAGCATTGAGTTTACCAGATCTAGTATGCGATTATTCCAGCTTTGGGATTTTTGCTGAGATGTGTAAAAAGATGTGGCCTGTCAAATAGCAGAGCAGCCAGCAGCAGGGACGAGTACCTGATGACAAATTTTTACAGTTCAGCATTTGTGGGTTGCTGATAAGTTTGTGGGGTGAATATTCGTCTAAGATGCCATGTTGTGTATTTCTAGGATATTGATCCTTCTCATGCAAGAAAAAGATCACGCCATGTCAGTATATCCTCTCTCCCACAGCACAGGAATGACTTGCTTATACAGTGCTGCTCCCCATGTTGTGTATTCACTGCAATCTACTTCTGTTCTCTGTGGAGAAATGGATTTGATTAGTTTTTTCTCAATTCTTTTCATCCAAGGATTGAAGAAACCTTTATCCTTCCCTGCTGTGCTGCCACACCTTTTTTCCTGTCAAAAGCGAAGTACTATTTTGGCTCAGCTGTGAATCTTCATTTATTACTTGTATTTTGTCTGGTCTTTTGTAAAGCAATGTCTACATATCTAATGTTCTGCAGCCCGCTGAGTGTTCACAAAACAGAGGTGAGTTAATGCTGGCTGACATCTTGAAGCCCATTGTAATCCTGTTTTCCCTTCCCATGATTCTATAAGAGGAAACAAGAAAGCTTCCTGCAGGTATGGAGGTGAAAGGAGGTTATTTATTTCTGTTCTTCCATGCATTAACAATCAAAGCAGGCAACTTTGTAAATCTCATCTGGGTGCATGGATAATCCTCTGTTGTTTTCTCCCATTGTGCTTATGCTTGTATTGTCAGCAGCTATCCTTGAGGAATAACCTACAGCATATATGAACTGCTTTAGCAGAGGATGTTGGAGTAGATCTCTTGAGGTCCCTTCCAACCCCTGTGATTCTGTGGATGCCAGTAGACAAAGAAAAGGCTAATAGGTTGTGGTTGCTGCTCTCTTTATTGTTGATTTATTTATTTTTTTTCTTTTTATAAACAAAAATGGAAAAAATGGCTCTGCTGTGCAGTTTTAACCTTACAGGTGTGAATCCTGAGGAAACACGCAGCGTGGGTGTGAGATGAGGGGAAACCCTATTGTTACAGCTGCCAAAAGCAAAACAAGACCTATGATGTTTCCTTGCTCTTTGTGTATCAACTCAAGCAGAAGGCAGAAAGATGTCACAGTGGAGGAGGATCAACACAACACATTACTGCTGTGTCATTACTCAACTCCTAGAGAACACAATGGAAAACTCCTGATTAATGACTTGGAGAGTTGGAGGTAAATTACTTTTTTTTTTTTTTTTCCCTGCTTTTATCAAATGCAAAAATCTTAACCAGAAGTGTCTTTTTATCTCTGTAATGCTGATTTACAGCATGAGATGAAAAAGCCAGTGACAAAATGATTAAGAAGTCAAACTTCATGGATTATGAAACATACAATAGTCAGAGTATGACTTAAAGTAATAAAATATGGTCAGTATTGCGGGCCAGTCCTTCGGAGAGAATATCCAGTACAGCGTGAAGTTTAGAACTAAGGCTTCTTTCACACGAGCGTTAGTTTAAACACTTTCAGAGATACGGAGCCGCGTCTTCTATTATTTTAACACTGACGTTCATTGTAGTGAAGTAAAGCAATAGTGCCAGTGTTGATGATTTAGCTTTGAGTTTTTAAAATCCTGAGGTCCTGGAACTGGGTAAGTGTGAGCATATATATATATTGAAGTCTACAATGATAAGAATAATGAAAATAATTACTTCAAACATGAAAATAGTTATTTTGGTGTAGCTAGGAAGCAAAAAAATCTCAAACTCATTCTCTAGTTCTCAATGTGTTTCAAAACATGTAGGTCTGTTCCTTATTTTGGATGTCCTGCTATGAGGGATGTGAACAGTAACTAGGGAGTACAAGCATGCATCAGATCAAACTCCTTCCAGCAAACCGGGTGCCTGCTGACTGGTTTTGATTCGGTGCTCTTCTGGTAGCTGTCAGCAGAGGACAACAAGTGTTCTGTGGTAGTCTTAGAGCTCTGTGTGAGGCAATTTGCTCTTCCCTGCAGAGACAGACTTTAGCACTCTAAACTATGAGGCTCCACTCATATGGTTGGTATTTGGTGCCATAGGAAATTGCTGCACGCTCCTGATCCCTCTCCACAATCCCTCTGAAAAGATGGAGCACTGTGAGTCCAGGGATGCTTGCTGACAAGTTAGTGAAGCCTTGTGCGGTGGTTCAGGGAAGACACAGCTTGATCCATGCCCTGCTGCTTCTCTCAGCACAGAAATCCCAAAGGCCCATTCACAAATAAAAGTTTGGTATGTTGTGACTCGGCTCTGAGAGTGTCAGAAGGCCATCTAACTCTCTGGCTTCAGCGAAGACTTCTGATATTTCCTGTGCTCTTGAGGATCCATCTTTTCTGCTTAATGATTAGCTGTATGCTGAGAAGGAATCGTTCACTGAGAGGGACTTAGGTATGCTGATAGCTGTATGGTTTCTAAAACAGAATGATATGGAGGACTTCTGTATTTTCAAACCACTGTACAAACTTCATATAATCAGTTGGATTGGAAGAAACACTTAAAGGTCATCTAGTCCAACTCCCCTGCAATGAACAGAGACATCTGCAGCAGTGAACAAATCCGCTCTGCCCCCAGGATTGCTGAGTATGGATGTTTCTGTTCGTGAAGGGAGAAATCATCTAGGCTTGGAGATTGTCTCAAAATATGTTTAGGCTTGGAAGACCGGTTTTGACGTTGAGGGCTTTTTTGTAGTTTTAACTCAGGGAATTTTCTGAAAAACAAACAAAACAGGACAAGCAATTTGAAAACCAGAAATTAGTTGAGTGAGAGAAAAAACTGTGAGGCAAAGGAAAAACTTTATGGCTGTTCTGAAAATATAAGCTTGTAGTCCCCATGAAGATAGAAGAATCCTCCTGAAACAGAACAGGCATTACTGGGATGGAGTACTTGCTTCTCTGTGTTTATTGCTGAATAGCAGTCACTTTTATGACAAAATTTCTAAGAACACTGTATGTATGTGTGCATGTATACATCTACTTATCCATCTGTTATCTACATATCTATCAATCTATTTACCCACCTATCCATCCCTGTTTTGAGTGACCTACTGTAACACTGTGCATTTTAAGAACAGAGATAGAATGGCAAGGGAGTACTTTGTAACTTTGTAACTTTTTAACTTTGTAAAAATCTAGGGGATACAAGTTATGCTATCCGCCATGTCCGTGTCTAACTGAGGCAGTGTGTGCTGTACCATTGTGTTCAGATGTGGATCAAAAAGGACTGCAAGTAGAGTGCTGGGGGGAATTGGTATTGCCTGGGGGTGTCTGCCTCTCACAGTCACATAATGCTGACTTCAGATTGCACTTTGTAGTGTTAACAAGGTGGGAGGGAGTTCCCTTCACTTGTGAGTAAGCTGGATAGGAGAAGTATCATGAACAAATTAGATTATACTCCAGCCCCAGGCATCTCCTGCACAATGATGCTCTAGATTTTTTTACAGTTAATTATTTGTTTTGAGGCTGCTCCACGTCCTAGCACAGAAGCAGCTGTAATAGTTATCTGGACAACATTATCTTCTGTCAGGGTTTGGTTCTCACCTGGAGAAAAAAGATACAAAAATTCAAGCAGGAGCCAAACATAATATCTTCTGTATATAATGTTCCTGCACTGGAATAAAAATGACTGGCAACTCCCTGTGTATTTTTATGACCTCCAAAAATAGATCTAAATCTCAGGAAAAAATGAATGATGCCACGGAAAGAAATGGTAAAGGGTGATTTGTCTGTAACAGTGCTGAGATCATCTTCCATATTATATGTCACTAGCTGGAATCATGGGCCAGTTTCCTCTTTCCTCTTTATTGCTAAGACTGAAGTGCATCAATTTTGATGAAGTTTTAGTACAGTGGGGAGCACTGACTTAATGTTCATGTGAAGACAGTTCCCTCCTGCTCTGCTGTGTGAACTGGATCACAGAGCCAGTGAAGAGCCCTGGAATAGTAGGGAGAAGCTAGGTTTATAAGCAGCAATGCCAGCAGCTCTGTGTGTGAGTGCTAACTTGTGGGTAAAATCTCTGGGGAATCATGCACATTTAAGGATGAGTTTGACTTCTGTCAGTGAATACTCAGTCCATGGATGAGGCTGTGGCATTTTGCAGAGGGTAGGAGGGTTTAAGAGCCAACTCCAGAACTACAGTTTAATGATCTGTGCAGCACTGGCCAGCCTAGCCCCCAGGTGTGCCTTGGTTTTCCTGATGCTGAGGACAATATTTTGTCTGCATTGGAGACTGCTTTGGAGGTTACTGTCCCCACAGTAAATCTGCATTTCTCCTTGCTCCCCTGTTTATTTCTACCAGCTCTGAGGTAGTTTAAAATCTGTCCTAATAAAAATGCTTAAGCAGGTTCAATAGACACAAAGGCAATCCTGGATTACTTTGACAGGTAAGTGTGTCTACATTAAGTAGTGTGGTATAATAGAGGCAGATCTGGAAAACAAAACAGCTGCTGTTAAATATCTAACATCGACATGAAATGATTTGCAGAGGGAGCTTATACTGGAGATGCTCTATTCTTGTCTTGTTAACCAAATTATTGCTGGAGCTCATTAGGTGTATTCTTGGAGCAGATCTTCTGGCCTATTTTCATTCAAACAGAATTTAGTCTACTAATTACGAGGCTATATCACGACAGGAAATGAAGTGCAGTGAACAGGAAATTCACTTCAAAAAGCAACTCCTGATCTGAACTTAAAAGTTAGTGTAGATGCAGCTTACTAATACAGTCTAGTGGCTGAATAACTGGTGATTCCCATGAGAATTATCTGCAGAGATAACAGGAGGGGTGAAAACTTCTTAATCCAGTTTGGTTACAGCCTGCGTGCCGTACTGGCCTGCAGCTGAATGCACTACAACCCAAACTACTGCCAACATCAGAAGTAGGGCTGCCTGAGGGTGGGCACATAGCTTATTTACTGGCTACTACTTCAGGACAGACAACTGCTACTTATGATAGATAACTTAGAGGAATAACTGTGTTCCATCTCCCACAGTGGCCCTATTAAATGGCCTATGAGTTGTAGAGGAAATGCTAAGTTGCGGCTTGAAACAGTGATTGAGCACCTGGTGGGAGCTCAGATGCATGCAAATGCAGACCTCATTTAAGGGTTGGCAGTGGAGGTGAGGGTATCCTTCTGGAGATCCCTGCATACCTGAGGCCTTCCAAAGGTAAGTAAACTTTTCTTCCTTTCAGTCTGCATCCACAGCTGTTGCATTTGGGCTTATTTTCATTTTCTGTAATCTAGGACTTTTCTACCCTGCTGTTATTGTTGTACTTTCCATCACATCATAGCATTATGCGAGTGCAGAGGGGAGATGGTCTTAGGCTGGGAACGTTAAAGGTCACTTGCTTGGGCCTTCCTGTGTATTTAAGAAGGCAGTGAGCGGCTTTCTGGAGTCACAAATTTGTGAAACAGGATCCTGAAGCAGACTGTGTGTAGGAGGGCTTATGTTCTGCTGTCTCAGTTGGACCTAAAGGAGGTAAGTGGACAAGGAGATCTGCACAAGAGACCAAGGGCTGCTTTTAAGTGTTCTTGAGAGCCCCACACTTTGGTAAAATGCAGCTTTTGCTGAGTTGGTGACAAAAGCTCTCCTCCTCTGGTACCTGCTCTCTAGCTTGCTCGTTCCTGCACACTCACATAGCATTGGGGTTGTACCCTGAGATTACTGATACCCTTAGTCAAGACCAATGTCAGGGTCTATTATTCTCTCACTCTGTTTGAATCTGTCATGTAGGCAAGGAAATTCTCAAGTTAGCAGGATGTACCACCACTTCCTACAAAGAACAGAGTGTACAAATAGATATGCTATAATATTGAGAAGTTCAAATCCAAACAGTATTTGTGCATCTGCGGTGTAAGTGGATCAGGTAGGTACCTGACTGACTTTCCAGCTGTTCTTGGCAACTGTGCAACACGAGTAAAGAAACATTTTTCAAGTGAAGAAAATTAAATCTTTTGCTGTGCATGATGGTAGTAAGATGTGGAGAGTTAGACTCCTTGATTATCTACATCTATTATGCAAACTTCATCTGGTGGTATTTCAACATGGTCTGATAGTGATAGAACAAGAAGAAATGGTTTTAAACTAAAAGTGGGGAGTCTTACGTTAAATGTGAGGAGGAATTTCTTTGCTCAGAGGGCGGTGAGGCCCTGGCATAGGTTGTCCAGAGAGGTGTGGGTATCCCATTCCTGGAGATGCTCAGGGCCAGGCTGGATTCACTCTTTGCGCTGACCGTCTCAAAAAAAGTAAAAAAAAAAAAAAAATAATATAACATTTAAAAAAAGTCAGGAAACAGTTATTTTCAATTAAGAGTTCAGACACTGTGTGTAAATGTTTACTAACAAATAATTAACACAAAATATAGCATGGCATTTGCACTGTTGCCTGAAACCTGAACATGGGAATTTTGTCTGTACCTCTAAGAGAGCCAATATTATTACATTAATTTTATAGTTGGGCTAATAAAGAATGAAAAACCATCCAGTCTGCCACTGGTGGTGCAGCTTACAGGACTAAGGAAAGCTATCTTCTAGACTCTGTGTCGTGTCCCCCCCCGAGATATATATATATATATATATATATATATATATATATATATATAATATTTTTATATATAAATATTTTTTTAAAAACATTTATTTAATTAATTAATTTATATATAAAAAGGACAGTATTTCAACAGTCTGATTTTCCCTTAGTATGGGGTTTGTGAATTTGCAGCGTCTCAGGTACTTTTACTTTGCTCAGAGAGAAGCAAATTGGTCATTTTTATATGAAAAAGAAACCTGTGATCTTTGAACAGTGTCTGCAGATCCTGTGTACATGGCAGCCACAGGACTTGTGAAGTAATGAGATTTGTTACTGCTGTCCCTGCAGAGCTCTCTTTCCTGTTCGCTGCTTTCTATTCCCATAAAACCCAGCTCTTTGTTTCCTCCTCCACACATTCTTTCCTTCTTTATTTTCTACAACAACGAAAAATTACTGGATGGTCAGAGATTCTTCATTTGGTTTTTGAAGATTTTTTTCATGGGTGCTGGCATAATGCCCAGGGAAATCTTTAATGAATCACCTTATGTGATTTTTTTGTGTGTGTGTGGGGGGGGAGGTGGGGGGGGAGGAAGGGGTATAAATGAGAATATGGAAAACCATATATGAATGGTTTAAATTACCTTTTCTTTCATAATGTCACTGACATCTTGTTGCAGGAATTGTTGTGATCTTATGAAAGATCAACGAAGACTGTCAGTCTCTGTCACACTCAGTATGAACTAGGGCAGGCAAACTACTGACACTTGTGCACAGAACTCTGATATTTCTAATAAACTTGGTAAGAATTGCCACAATAATTTGGTCTCACTTCATTTATCTCAAATTCAGCCCTGGTATAATTCTGCTGATTCCGCAAGAGATTAATATACCTTGCAAGCCCTCCTTCCTTCCTGACCATAGAGCTCCTCCTTTGTCATCCCATGAACCAAATAGAAAAAAGCCCTGGCTGTTCTCCATAGTTGTGCATGGACTAAAAGCCTTTGTGGTTGAATATTAGCAATCACCATGCCCTACCCGATGTATCACAGCACCACGAGCCTGCCTCCACTGTTTCCTGTTATGATCAGGCTCTCTTTGCAGCTAGAGTCTAGCTGTGATATTTCATTGTGGGTGCTGGTGATCCATATGCTCTCAGCATGATTTTGTTTTAAACAGCCAGAACGTACTGACTTGAATAACCCACTCACAGCTAGCTTCTCCCTGGTTCGTGTTCAGTACGGGGAGTCCTTCTTGGCCCTTTTTCATTCTCTTGAACAGCCTCTGTATACATTTACTCCTGATTATTACATTCTGAAGTGTTCAGAAACCCTCATTGCATAAGTGCATTCCTGATAGACTCCTATCCAGTGGTCACCTGTATAAGAGCCAACTGCAGCCCAGTACTCAGCCTCTGAGGGGCTCTGTGGGAAACACAGAATCATAGAATCACAGTTTAGCCTGGGTTGAAAAGGACCTCAATGATCATCTAGTTTAAACCCCCCCTTGGCACAGGCAGAGTTGCCAACAACCAGACCAAGCTGTCCAGAGCACAGAAGGACTTGCCTGGTGTCCTTAACTATAGTTTTGGAATTCCTGTTCTCTGAGTTAGAAAGGCAGGGGTCCTACAGGGTCATCACACTAGTACCATTAACTCAACCTCGTACCAAATGCTTGAGAAGGAAGCTCAGTAGGAGAGAGAGGGAAAAAAAACAATACCACGCGAAGAGCCTGCTGCTCTGGGGCACAACTGAAGATCTTAGCTTAAGAATCCAGCTCATCTCCCTTTCTGCAACAAAGTTTGTCACTGTTGTATATAAGCACTTGCTGGGCTGAGCTCTATTAGATAAAAGATTTTCTAGGTTTTGTACACACAAAGTTTTGAATTGTCCAGTTAAAAAAGTATGAGTTAATCCCTCCATCCATACAAACAATCTCTCTTGACAAGTTTCAGGGGTACTTTTGCCCATCCTCTTGCACTGAGGAGAAGGTGGCAGTGTCAGTCTCTAAAGCTCTTGTTGTTCCAATCCTACCTAGCCTTCTGAGCATTTTTACACCACTGCCTTTCACCCAAACTGGCAAAGGTTATGCCCATTCACTATTTCGTCCTTGCTAGCTGTGTTATCTATTACTTGAGCTCCAAATATTTGGAGTTAGGTCCCAGAATACCTGCTAGATTCCCCCTTGTTCTTCCCATTGCTGAAAATTTTTTAAAGTGTAGAAAGCAAACAACGTGACAAAGATCATAGTGGTCTGGTGAAGTTCCCACTGATAGGATGAGGGGAAATGTAACTTTATTTTCAAGAAGGAAAATAAAAGAAGATCCAGGGAACTACAGGCCTCACCTCTGTGCCTGGCAAGATCACGGAGCAGATCCTCCTGAAGGCCCTACCATGGCACATGGAAAATAAAGAGGTGATTGGTGGTAGCCAAAGTGGCTTCACTAAGACAAGTCATGCCTGATAAACTTGGTGGCCTTTTATGATGGAATTACAGTATCAGTGGATAAAGGAAGAGAAACTGACATCATCTATTGGTGATAAGTGGATGGTTGGACTGGATTATATTGAAGGTCTTTTCCAACCTTGGTGATTCTGTGATCGATGTGGACTTGACGTTTGACTCTGTCCTTCGTGACATCCTGGTTGCAAAATTGGAGAAAAATGGATTTGATGGCTGGGCCATTCACCGAATAAGGAATCGACTGGACAGTTGTCCTCAGTGGGTTTGTGCCCCTTCCCTGGAAGCATTCAAGGCCAGACTGGATGGGGCTTTGAGCAATCTAATCTAGCAGGAGGTGTCCCTGCCTATAGCAGCAGGTTGGAACTAGATGATCTTAAAGGTCCCTTCCAACCCAAATTCTATGATTCTTTCATAGCTATGGGAAAGTTTCAATTTACCCAGCATTAACCCAAGAAAACTATATACTGAAGAAAGAGCACATGCTACATATTTCTTTTTTTTTTTTTTTTTTCCAGACCACATCACTGATGTGCTTTTTCTATCTAAAAGAATATGTGATCTGAAGAAAACCAAGATAATAAATCCCCAGAGAAATACCAGGTCTTCTCCCAGAAGAATGCTTAAAATTCTGAAATACTTGAATATTATCTAGGCCCTGAGTGGGCTGGAAATAATGGCATTTTTGAGGCCATCTGTACAGACTCCTCCAAGGAGGAGATTTTGACAGCTGACTCTTTTACCCCTTAAAATTTCATCTTTCAGTTGGGTAGGAAAGATAACTCTTGTCTGTAGCTCTCAAGGGATCCATGAATGGGTTTGTTTTCACACATGGCCAGGCCTTTAAAGATAGCTTAGCAAATGGACTATTTGATACGACAATCCTTTCTCAGCAGCTGGCAAAGGAGAGGTCTGTGGTAGAGGTCAGATCTTGGTGCAGCACATCCACAGCAGGGATTTCTGAAGATATTGTAGCTGGAGCATCCTGCAGCATAGACATTTCAAATGTCTCATTCTAAGGGAAGAGGACAGGAAGAAGTAGGTCAGAAAGTAAAGCTTGGAGGCTGGTGCCTGTCACAAGGATCCATTGTCTTTCAACATCGCATCAATAGTGTTTTGTTTTAGCTATTGCTACTAGCAATAGAGAAGGACAAGAGAAGTGGTGTGGGTGAGAAAGAAGTGTCTGTCATGCTGAAGATTTTCTTTTGCTTTGTCTCACTCATTCAGACTGCTTAGACTGCTTGACATATAGTTAGTGACTTTCTATGTACACAGGCAATGTCCAGCACACCCTGAGTGCAAATATGATTACTTTGGATCCAATTGTTTCACTAGCAAGGGACTTCCTTTGCATCATGGCTACTGTCCTAAGCACTATGATGAAAACATCAGTTCCTTGAATGCTAAACTGTAATTCCTTCAATGTAGCAAGAAAATAGCTAGACTTTTATCATCTGCATTCTTTTATCTCTATGAAAAAGAATGACTAAATCCTCCAAAGTGTAACCTCAGTCTTATGAAGGAATAGAAGCTTCAACAGAAGAAGAACACAACTTTCCCTATCATAAGGAGACAAAGAAGTTTCCATAGGGCAACTTTGAATCAGTGGGAAACCTCTTAACAATCCTGAATTCAAACCTGGCACCATGCACACCCCCTATGATTTGTTAAAATCACAAGTAAATCCTTTTGTTATTCTGGAGCTCTTCTATCAGTATCATTTTCTGTCGGGGGAGGAAAAAAAAAAAAAGAAGTGGAACACTGTCATGAAAAACTCTGAGTAAAAATGAGTCAGAAAAGGAAAAAGGCAACTATGTAAAATAGACCCTTAGGAAGCCAGTGACTTTTTTCCTTAAAAATTTCCTTAAAAATTAATCATTACATTTCTTGACAATGTTTAAATTTCTTCCTGTAGATGCAAGTTGTTAACTTTAAAAATTACATATATATATATATATTTTTTTTAACAGTTATGTTCAAAATCCTAAATGAGATGAAGTGCTGTATGGGAACTGCTGAGTCACGGCCTGAACCTCTGATTGATCACCTGAGGTGAGCCATGAGCCAGCCAGAGGAGCACAGCTGAAGGCAATTCACCTGTGCTGCCGGAAGGGGTGGAGCCAGGCTCCCCCCCCCTCCTAGACCTATTTAAGAGCTGGCTGCCAGTAGGGAAGGATCTGGTCTGGAGATCCCTCCTTCTGGTGTTTTGTTGTGAGCCCAGCATAAGGGTAAGTCTTCCATTTTTTTCTCTTTTGTTATCATAGTCCACTTCGCCTAACTCTCTTGTTTCTTTTGTGATCGTAACGTCTTGATATCCACTGATTATACAAATGCCTTCTTTGAAACCCTGTAAAAATGTTGGAACTTGATTCTGTCCATCAGTGGCTCCCTCACAGAGATACCACAGGAAACTCTGGAGTGGTCCTCATTTTTCATCAATGGATTTGACAGCTCATTTATATCATGTCATTATGGTGACGGCCTTTGAGAAGGCTTGAGGACCAGGAGTGGTGTGTCTGCCAAACTACGGGAAGCCACAGCCCCTTTGGTTATGCTTTTCAAATACCCAAAGCTGGTGGAGTGCTTTATAGTGAAACAGGCAGCTATGAGAACGTTGTATATGACAGCACGCTCAATGAATGTGCTCGTGAGTCAAAGAGACCATTGACTTACCACAGCACCTCTGAGCTGCACCCAGCGCACATGACTCAGACTAACTAAGACAAAAGGATCTATCACCACCACTGCCGTCCTCTTATTCTGATACGTGCAATTGCCCGTAACTTGCAGCTAATGTTCAAAATAATGCTTTCAGTAAGGACCAGAAATCCCAGTGACATCAGATACGCAAATGAACTTCAGAACCCGGGGCTTTCCCGGTTTCTCGGGCACCTGATTTCGGGGACGATGGACCACTCCTCAGCTTTTGCCCCGGTGGGCCTCAGCCGCCGTCACCAACGCCGCTCCCCTTCCGAGGCCGCCTCGCAGAGGGTCCCTCCAGCGGGGCAAGGCCTGCAGTAGTCCCGGCGGCGTCTCCCGGCCCCGCCTTCCGACGCCGCGAGGCAGGAAAGCGCCGCGCCCTGCTAACGGGGCCGGGCCGCGCCCCGGTACAGCCCCAAAAGAAGGCGGCCGCCGGCGGGGTGGGGTTTGCGCCGGGACAGGCGGGCGAGAGAATCCCGTTAGAAGCAGTGCGGAGAACCCCAGCAGCGCAGGACGAGCGGCCCGCCGTGCCCAAAACGCCGGGAAGATGCCGAAAACGGTGAGCCGCTCCGGGAGGGTGAGGCGGCTGTCCGGCCCCGAGTTTCCTCTGGGGCACGGCGGGGTTGGGACGGCGGAGCCTCGGCTGCCCGCCCCGTCGGGCATCGGGAGCTCTTCGCGGCCGGGCTCGCCGCGTTCCTGGTGGCTGGGCCCCCGAGGTATCGGCGGAGGCGGCGGCCGCCGATCGGCCGTGACCCGGGGAGGGAGGAAGGGTCTCTGGGGAGTGCAGCGCGGGCCCGGCGGTGGGGATGCGGCGGGTGGGGAGGGATCCGCCCGCCCCTCCATCTTGCGCCGCGCTCCTCGCCGGTCGCTTCCTGTCCCGCCGCAGCATCCCGCGCCTTGAGGGGGCGGGAGGCGGCCGCCTGACCAGCGGCGAGCGAGGAGCTCCGCCCGGATGCCGCCTGTCCTCCTCTGTAAAATGCCTGAATAAAGAGGCGCCTTTTTGCTCTGCTCTGCTTTGCCGGCGTCTTCTGTGTTGTGAGCGCGTTGAGTGAATCTTTGGAGAGCCCGATGGGGAATTAATTAAATCTATGGTTATCTCTCGTGTGCTTTGCGCAGAGGAGAAGTTTGGGGTTTTCACAACTGTAATTAGTCAGTTTAGGTTGCTAGGGGAGGTTTGTCCCAGCTTGACTCCAAGTATTTCTTGGCTGGAGAGATCTTGATACTTCAGAAAGTCTGTTCAAGTCCGTACTTGACTCTTTGTTACAACAGGAGTTCAGTGACTAATAGGGAGCTTTTTTTTTTTTTTTTTTTTCTTCTCAATTTAATTTCTCCTGTCTGCAGAAAGAATTGGTCCCTGCCCTTCGTTGATAAAACAGGAAGGAGCAGACTGGAAGGCTCTGGATGTTTCCTCACTCAGAATGTTCTGAAACGGCCTAGGGACTTGTGATCTTAAACTGAAAGACCGTATCTCTTACATCGAGAGAAGTGGGGGGGAGAACCAAACAAAATAACCACACCCCTCCATAAGGGGAAGTTGAAACAGGATCCACCCTGATTTTTTTTTTTTTTAAGTAGTTTAATGTTATCGTTTTAAAATAGATATTAATTACATACTTAATTGACTTCTGTTTTTCTTGCTGTATTAAATGCCAGCATGCCAGATCTCTGAGATGAGGTGGATTAATGTGTTTTAGCGTTTTCCTTTTTGTTTGTTTGCTTATTTTTGCTTTTAATTTTAAACATTGGAGTATTAAAAGAAATCAAATTCAACCCTTAAAGATTGAGAACACAGTACTCACTAAAGGTTTTGGAAGGCCTTTCTTCAAACAATAGTAATGATTAGTGAAGAGTTACTTCCTAAAAAAGGCAAAAAATTCAATAAGATCAACAGAATTAGCTCAGGTTAAGAGACTTCTGTGTAAAGTGCAGTTGAGGCTTTTTAGCCTGATGAGGACTTGCAGTTGTGGAATGACTTCTTTTATCATGAATCAGACCAAAAATCCCGAATATGTCATGGGGAGGCTTATGAGGCAGTGTTCCCTGCTGTTAGGATGAATCCAAGTGTTTTGACACTGCATTACAAGGTGCTTACAGCCTCCTTTTCATCTGGAGACACACCCTAAGCTGGATTCACGTTTGCTATCTGCTGCTTTCTAGTTCTGACAGAACAGTCAGAGCTGGAATAGATAAAGAAGTTTAGGTATTTTGTTATACGTTGCAGAAAGTGGTTCACATGTTTGTGCTTGTTGAGAGAGAAAGCTGCAGGCCTCCTGCTAGAGGACTCGCTTCAGTTTCCTGCCCCATCTGCCGCAATTGCAGGCTCAACTGAAATTATACTTTAAGCATCATTTCTTGAGCTGTGGTTTACAGAAACAGGAAACGCTGGCATAACTGTGTAATCAGTTCTTCATGTGAAAGAAACATGACCACTAACATGCTAGCTTAAGATTTGCTAATAAATACTTAATTAACAAAACAATAAAACACAAGTAACTTTACTTAATTGAGGTCAAATGTAGGTGAAACTTGAGCAGATAGATGTAGCTATATGTAGGCTTCATTACAAAAATAAATCCATTGTGAAGAAGACAGATGGAGGAAATGTTCCAGGGAACAGTTCTGGCTGGGCAGGAAAAACATTTGTGTCTAAAGTGTTTGGTAGCTCTTATCATTCATCTCACCAAGCATACAGAACATGCTGTGGCTGCTTTGTGGCTTGGGCAGCAAAACCTGCTGAGTTCTGAGGCCCTGCTTTCTGGTAAGCCAGGCTAAATGTTAACATATCTAGCTAGAAATTGCTTGTTACATGAGATTTGTTCACAGGGGCACTATGCTTTAGTACACTATTAATAGGAGTCCAAGATTAAATCAGGTAACCTTCGAACTAGTGGCACATGATTTGCTGTTGTGAAGTGTAATGTCTGAAGTCAAGATGGGGTTTTGTTGAAGGCCTTGTAAACTATGTAGAAAATGCATCATAGATCTGCTTACTAATCCTGCCACACTCTTCCCAGGAAGGCTTCATTGTTTTATCTTGAGTGCTCTTATAGTTAAGCAGCCAACTCTGTATATACTTTTTTCTAAAAGACGTGCAGGATGTAAACAGCTGAAGTACTTGTAAAAGAGGACTACAATTCCCCCTACGCTTTGTACTGCAAAGGAGTGGAAGTGGTTGGTTGGTAGAATGCCTCTTGCAAACTGCTGTCAATTTCAAACTCTGCTGGCTGTGAGAAGTCAGTTGGCTGTGATTGGCTCTGATCTCATGTTCGCTGTCTTGTACTCTGGTCTAGAGCCATTTCAGGGATGATAGAACTGAATGTCACAGTAGGTTCCAAATCTTGATAAAAATGAATGTGTTGTCCTATTGACAGCTGGTCCAAGACCCATGGTTAATTGCTTTAACTTTAATACTGCAAGAAATATTTAGCTGCGAAGAGATAATGGAAGGAAAGACAACTCTTCTGTGCCAGTTGCATCTATTTCAATGCTGATATTTCAATGTATTTTTAGCTATTTTGTCCGTGAATGTACTGGCTTAGTGACTATGCGACTGGTTTTGTCACTGAGAATTTGGGAGTGTGAGCATCTACCTTGTTTGAAGTGTGTGACTGTCCTATTACTGGGAACTGAGCAGTTCTGTTTTAGGTAACGTGGATAAATTAATACAATTAGAGCTAACAGATTCAAAGTGGGGATTGTGAAGTTTGGACTCCTCTTTCTGTATTAGCAGAACTGTTTCTTTGTATGTACAGAACATAAGTCTTCTATGTTTCAAAGTGTTATTGCAGAGAAAATCAGCTTCGACAAGCATGAACTCCTCAGAACAAAAAAGCAGTGAGATTGGCAGGTCTCAATCTCACTATGATAGTTTGGATTTAAAAATAAATCTAATTTGCTGCTGCCTTTTCCCTTAATATTTTCTAAAACTCAGCGTAACAGATGCCAAAAGATGCATGAAGGATCCTGCCTGTAGCTGATATTGATGGACTCCAGTTGGACTCCAGATGTCTTTAGGATTGGAGTAGGTCTGGTTAGAAGAAAGGTTGTTGTGGGACTGCATAGCAAATATCAGGAGATCCTGCTGGATCATTTTGTGAGGTGTGGCAGTTTTCTACTAAACACTGCAACCAAGTGGCAGCTATAAGCAGATTGCTACATTTGTATTATTGGATTATTATTATTTTTTTTCTTGTGGACTCTTCTAGTGGTCTTAAAAGCTGGAGGCAGAGGGTAGGCAGCAGTGGGAAATGTAACTAGAAATGGATGGGCACTTACTTTTCGTGCCCTGGATTGGAATCCTACTGTACTGTAACAGAACACTGAAAGCATTTCAGATGCCTTCTGCCTACCAGGGGTTGATCCTGGGATGTTGTATCTCCCTTTTTCCCTCCCTCGGTATAACTCAAAAAGTTTGGCACTGCTGATCGAAGTTGGGCTGTTCGATGTTGTTGCTAACTAGTTGGGCAAACCAATCCATTGTATCTGTCTTCTAGCACTCTCATGCATTGAATTGAACTGAAAAGGTGTGACTGAGAGCTCTCAAAGGCCTCGCTTTGTATAGAAGCTGATTTTGCCATTGGTGAATTTCAGATGAGTTTGTACTTAAGAAGCAACAATGGCTAAAACATGCTGAGTGTGCTGTAGGACCAGGTTAACTAGCAGGGCTATAGATTTATATCTGTCGTGGGATGTTTATACCCTACCTTGCACTGTGTTCCTTGATCTGGCAGAAGTAGCAAGGTTTTACTTCTTGGGCAGATGAACCAGTTGGTGCTGATGATACTGAGCATAGGCTTTAGTTCGTACTTCTGAGCCTTCTATGCTGCAGTTAAAAAGGTATTTTCGATAACCTTTGTGCTCACTTTGTTTATACGTAATGCTAACATCTTAATTCCCTTTCTTATGGAAAGCCCTACCTCCAACTGTCAATGCACTGTGGAAAACATCCATTACAGCGGTTGGAAGGCCTATCCTGAGTGCCTGATCTAAACTGGTAGTCATGACCTAGTTCGTAAAACTAAATGGCGTATTATTAGGGTTGAGTGCTTATCATATCAGACGTTCAATAGGATTAAATATTAGTTGATTTGATTTTTAATTCTTGGCTTTCTGGTTTGTTTCTTGAGCAAGAAGTAGTCTGGTAAGGTGCTTATAATAAAAGCCCCAGAAAAGCTTTAGATTTGCTACTTCTGTAAGAATCCTATGGGGGAAATAGTGCTTATTATCAGAGGACTGGTCATTACTTGCTTTTTGCAGATATTGTATCACTTTATCTCATTTACAGGCAGTAATTTTTTTGGACCTGCAAGGGGGTGGCAGCACTTTCCTTGGGGGCAACTGCCTCATCTGATTAATCAACCCCTGATTGTTAATTGCAATTCTTGCTTTTCTCATGCAGCTGCTTTATAAGATGTCTTAATATGGACTCCTTTTTTTGACAGGAAATGTCATTGTTGCCTCTAGAGGAAATTCATTTCTGTTGTTTTATGCATAGTGGCTGTGATATCTGGTCTGAAGTGAATTCCTCTTTGTGCAGAGCTTGTTGACATCTCTAGACAGCTTCATAAAAGACAGTTGGCAAACAGTTTCAAATACCTTCTGGGCACCTTCAAATACCAACTGGGTTGGGGGGGAGGGGAGAGGGGAAGAGGGGGAAGAGAATTCTTGAGTTGCTGGGATCTCTGCATCCTTTCTGATCAACTAACACCTCTCAGGGAAACTTGTCTGGCAGAGGGAGCTCTGGCCCTGCTCCCAGTTTTAAAGGAAACTGACTAAAAGCTTCCTCTAACTACGTCATCTCCTGCACTCTTTCCTGGCTTGGTGCAGCTTAAACAGCCTTATTTGGCTGACTTTCTTTTTTTCCTCTTTTTTTTTTTTTCTTCTGTGCCGAGAAGTCTTCCTTGAATTTGCCCAATAAAGCTGCTGTCTGTGCTCAGGCATTGTTCTAAGGATTACAGTGGAGTGCTTCTAAAAGAGTTCCGAGATCTCAGTGCGAACTCCTGGACCCCCCGCCCCCTCCCCCCCCCCCCCCCCCCCCCCCAAGGTGTCTTGTTTGTCTGCCTTCTGGATGTGATGATAGTGGAAATCTACTTCCTCTCTGAGGAGTGTCCCTGCTGTTGCAGACACAATGATGGAAAAGAGGAAATCCTCTGCCTAGGAATAATGGGGGGCATCTAACTAACTGTTTTAAAAGAAGAGCAACTAGTTAATTGCTTTCTTTTCCATGGCTGTGTTTGAGAACAGCAAGGATTTGCATAGTGCAGCCAGTATTGCTGTATCAAAGGAATTTGTTTTTATCCTATCAGAAATTTCTAGAGTAGGCTGAAGTCTCTAGATTCATGGAAAACTAATTTTGGGTTAACCTCTTTGTAACAACTTGAGTGCTCCAGCTGGAGAAACACATAGAAGTTTTCTAGATGTTGGCATTATACCCTCCCTTCTGACTACAGTAGCTGACTGTTGGCTCTTACTGTAAGTAGATGGTGGAGTAAATACTTGGCAGTCAGGTAGTAACAAAATCACTGGTGACTTAGTGATTATAAAGACACAGTCAACTGCAGCTGTTCAGAGGTTGAAAATCTGAAAATGCAGAGGTTTGGGCCTTATGTTTGCAAGAGGCAATTATATCTGTAGCAAATGTGGACACATGGCTTCCCTCCTGTGTATCTCTGGAAGGATATCTTTGCTTCTGCGAATGTCTGGTCCTCCAATGGAGTAGTGAGGCAGTCAGAAATTTCTGGCCTATGTATATTCATTTTCTGAACCTCTATTAATTTTTGATGCCTCTGAAGCTGCAGCTGTCCTGAGGAACCTATTCTCACATAGTCAGATGAAGCATGGGGGAATAATTTTCTGTTCTCATCCCAAATATGTTCACACCCAGGCGTAGAAAAGGAGGTTTTTTGGGGGGCTGTACGTGGTTTTTTCTTCCCATTGGCCATGATTGGTTGACTAACAGCTACAGGCAAAAAAGAGAGGTGCCCCAAAAAGGAAGAATGAATGAAAAAATTCTGAATCAGATCAGTTCTTTGGAGTGAGGTGATCAGGCATGCTGAGAAGGAAGAGATGGTTTTTGTTTTGTTTGTTTTTTAACCGGTTCTGCATAGAAATGAAGAAATATCTGAAAAGATCAGAAAGAAGATAACTGAAGTAGTGAAGCAGAATAGCGCAGACTGATCTATGCTCTCCTGCAAGTTTATAGCACTGCTGATCACTCTTAGCCTTAGCGAAAGGCTTCTGAAGAGGATGCTAACTTCAGCAGTGTACTGGAGTGTAAATAATGCAAAGCTTTTATTTTATTTATTTATTGAGATTAAATCAGTGTCAGACAAGCTTACATGCAACATAGTGGAGAACTGTGCTTCTGCTGCGGCGTGCTTTCCTATGTTCTCCAGATATTCTTTTTTTTTTTAGGCAAAAAGAACGTCTTCCTGCAGACTTGAGCCATTCTTGTCTGTTTATCACTGGCTTCTCCTTTTCCTGTTACTAAGCCCTTATGACTTTCAACTTTCTTTTTCTCTGGATTAGGCGCAGTTAAGGTGGGGAAGTGACTAAGTAGTGGAAAAGTGCAATCAATCATTTAGTCACACCATTTAATAAATGCGCTTCTTTTTCTGTAACACAGTCCTATGAAACATGCAATTGTAGCCTAAATCTCTCCTTTCGGTACAGCTTTTGAGCTATACTGAAATTCACTCTTGAGTGTTTGTTCTCTACTTTGTTGCACTATAAAAACTGACCTGACAGACAAATTTTAGGGTGAAGTGTTAGAACTCTCAACAACTCTGCTAGCCCACTTGCTCTCTTTTTATTCATAATACCTTTAAGAATAAGAATTTTTTTTATCCTTTAAATATTCTACTCTGGAATAGTGATTAAAATAGTGATCTGTGTATATTTCCTCAATATACTGTATGTCCTTTCAGGCTGGCTGCTTGATGGGCAGGATGGTTGTGGTTATATGTTTTTCTCTATTGAAATTCAGAACTTGTTGTTCTAACTGGTTAGTACAGGGTAGCTACCTCTCCAGCAGCTTTTGTGGTCTTGCAGAGTTATCAGAATTTAAGCTGAGGAAGATCTCTGGAGGTCATCTGGTCCTAGTTCATGCTCAGAGGAAGGCTGATATCAAGGCCGAATCACTTTCTAAGTTGGATTGAATTGTTCAGAGTCTTGTGTTTGTTGCAGTGAGACAGTAGTTCTTCTTCACACATAGTGTGGAAATACTTGAATTTGGAAAGTATTATGTAGATGCCTGGAAGTTCTTAAGATTACCTTCAGGAGTGTGGAGGGATGGAGACAGTAGAAGAGCTATTCATTTATATTGACCAAAAAAAAAAAAAAAAAACCCAAAAAAACAAAAAACCAAAACCCTATCAAAAGCAACCCCCTTTTTCTTTTTTTTCTTCTTTTTTTCTATTAAAAAGCTATTGAGTATACCCAGCTTGTCTGTTCAGTGTGTTGATGCAGTTGATCTGCACAAGGTGTCTGTGTCCAGCAGTAGTCTAGAAATGGTTTCCCATAGAAAGCTAATCCTTGGCCACAAGATCACGTTAAGCTGTCAGAGCCCTGAGGCGCAGATAGCGATGATGCATTTCATCGGTGCTTCTTCCCGGTGCTTACAGTACTGTTTCAGGATATGCAGCCCTGTAGAAAGCTGGGAATAGTTTGTTTCAGTAGCAGTTCACTGAGAGTCTGAAGCATTGTTCTTTTCTTTCAGTTGTAGCGGTTACAGTTCTCTGTAGTGACAACCAGGCTTTACCAAAAAGTTACCAGATACTCATACTGCTCCAAAGGAGGCTCTGGGAGGCTGCCGTATGGTGACAGGCCTCTTGGGATGGTGGTGTGACCGCACCCTGTGTGTGCTGGCACTGCTCTCTCCAGGCTGCAGCCAGCAGCTCTACACCCACCCTTTTGGGACACAGGGTTCTGTGTATTCTGCTGTTGTAGCTACTCTCTATATTAGGAAAGCTCAAGTGCTTGAATTATACAGAGCCTAAAATAACAGAAGGTACTTCAGCGATCACAAGCTGGTCTTTTATAAGCTATGTACAGTCCCAACAGAGCTATTGGAAACCTAAAATAGGTTGGAGAGGGAAGCAAATGTGGGTGGGGAAATTTACGCTTAAAGTACTATAGCTTCTTCAGGGAAATCCTTCATTTTAGAGAACTGTGACCTGAGTAAGTGTAGAAGCAGCCAGCATGCATGAGACCCTGTACTGAAAGGAAATTGCAGGATTTTCCTAGCTCACTGAAAATGATATAACTGAAAATCACAGGATGATGAAACAGCTTTACCTCACATTTGACTCTGCCTGCAGTTAAATTTGGAGGGATGGCTCATAGTCTGGGCAGTTGAATCCCACAATAAGGCTATGTTCTAACTCCTAGAAGTCTGGCTATTGTTCAAGATACTCAGTGAGCTCTGTGAGCTGGCCAAGAGCTCAGAGTGCCACACCCAAGCACTGCTTTGAAAGTCTGGAAAAGGCAGCTGCTGCGTGTAGCTGCCCTTCGTGCTGATAATCAGCAAGCCTAAGAGCTGCACGTCTCTTGGTGGAAGAGCAGGGAAGCATCTGAAACAGTTGACTACGTTTCTATGTTCTTCCGAACATGAGAATCCTTCTGCAGAAGTAAGAGCTCAGTTAGAGAAGTGATCTTTGTGCATCTACCAGGAAATTCTCTTGAATGATAAGTGCACCTTCTGCTTGTGGCTTTCTTATTGCCCTGCGTTTCAAGTTACTGCTAAGACTGCTCCTGACTGTAGGTGAATTTGGAGACCTTTACATAGGGAATTAGTTGTTCAGTCCATTAACCTATGAACCTTTAGGTACTTAACGTTCATGTGGTGTGCCTGTGTGGGTCACATTTGTTAGCATCCTGTCTTGATCTTGTTTTGAGCTCCTGCCAACAAGATTGCTGGCTGTAATTTTGGCAGGTGTTTACTGGATGCTAGGTTTGTAAAGCCTGTTGATAGTTTGAAAATGCATCTTGGCTACCAGATGTCTTCTTAACACCTTGAACTATTTATTTTAGCTGCTAAATGGTACTTGGAAATCTCCTGTCTTTGAAATGAAGCTTGGAAGGAAAGGACTAGACTAATGCAAGTTTAAGGGGCAA
This sequence comes from Tympanuchus pallidicinctus, assembly GCF_026119805.1. NCBI lineage: Eukaryota > Metazoa > Chordata > Aves > Galliformes > Phasianidae > Tympanuchus > Tympanuchus pallidicinctus. Next base: position 18,946,168 of record NW_026294648.1, on the reverse strand, counting down.
AAAGCTGCTGTCTAGCAGTCTTCTCAGAAAATCTGATCTGCTTCCAGCGATGGTGTTGGAATTGTTTCATGTGTTCAATTACTACAGTAGCAGCCAGGGTCATAACACTGATTTTAATGGGGAGGGTGAACCAAAACACTTGTTTGTAACCTGTAACTGTGATTGCCTGAGAAGTGTGCTCAATAGCTGTGAGAAATGTCACACCCACTGCTACAGGCATTTCAAACGCGCCCACTGCTCTGTTGAGTGCCGTTAAGTTGAAGAGCATTAATGAGGGATGTGGTTAAGCTCAGACATGTGAAACACAGCTGCCAACCCCACTATTAGGGTAAAGAGGCCATAATAGGCATACATTGTTTCTCAGGAGAGTGGCACCTTCTAGCATGCACAGAACAAATTAAAAAATGATAATAAAAAAATTAAGAAAAAAAGAAAAAAAAAACAGCAAACAAAAACCAAAGTTTGCTGGTAGCATGGCAGTCAAGTGATTTGTATGGCTAGATTTTGCTTTGTTTTCTCTCTGTAGAGTGAACTGTAGAAGGGGAGAATTTTTTGTGCTTAGTGTTGCTAGGCTTTTAGCAGCCATTGTGTTGAAGCACCACTGGTAGGATGTACCTGGTTACTCTCTGCTTGGCTGTAAAGGAAGGAATTATATTCAAGTAACTTTAACTGGGAAAAGTGTTACTGAGGACTTTGGAGGAGGAGCTGTGTAGAGGAATTCCCTGTCTTTTTTTTTTTTTTTTCTTTTTAATTGTGAATGGCTTACTTGGTAGTAGTCTTAGGAAGAACTTCTACAGGAATAAAAGTTGCCTAAACCTGATCATTAATTAAACCAGGTAAACAGTGCCCCTAGAATTTTAAAATTCTATGTTCTCCATCCCATTAACAGGCACTGATAAAGCTCTGGTTTACTATGAGCTTGTGTTATAGTGTGTGCTTGCTAGCACTGTTGAAAAAAGCCCAGATCTTTGAAATACTGATTATGAGACAACAGAAGTTGAGGCAGAGTGAGGGGCTGAAGACAGCCTCTGAAGTGCGGGCAAGGTAAAAGTCAGCCTTTTTGAGCAAGGAACAGGCTTTTCTGAAGCTCTCTTGCGAGAGGGAGACCTGAATTTTTAAAAAGGATGTGCTTTGAGGTTGTAAGTTTGGTTCACTACTTGGGGAAAAAGAGGCTTCGGCATGTATGAAGACACCTGAAGTAGCCACCCTGACTTAATATGAGTACCAAATCTCTTGTCTGAGGGGCTTGTTCTGAGGATCCCCTCAGGTTCAGCTGTTTTATCCTGTGACCTGGCCCCTTGGTCTATTGATCAGTTGTAAAGGGAGACTTCAGCAAAAAGCTAGCTTGTCACATTTTATCTCAAGAACCAGAAAAGCAACAAAGTACTGCTGTGTTGCTCTGCTCTGTGGGCATTACCTTTTCAATTGCAAAAGGCGTCTTTAAAGAGAGAGTTCTTTTCGTGGCCGCATTCCAGTTTATTTTTGACTGTATGAAAGAATTTTATTGTCTCTGGGATGTGAAGTATCCAACTTCATGTCATTGTGGAGAAAATGGAAGAGCTGTGAGGAGATCCCTTGTGAGAAAGAGGAATTGAAAGGCAGAATATCTTGGCTGTGACCCTAGCACAGATATGTGTTGGTAGGTCAAAAACTTGTGCCTGTCTGCAGTTTCTTGTAGCTCTGCTGATGAGGGTAGTTACAGGAACTAGTTGCTCTTGCCTGCTGCACTGCGCTACTGTCCTGTGCCAAAGACAGACTTTCTCCAACAAGAGGCTGTTCTGCTGAGAAGCAGGAGTGCGAGTCATTCGCTGATATGCCTCTTCACAGAACTCAGGTGCTTTTTATCTTACTTTTGTAGACTGTTGCTCTCAGTTCTGCTGTACAGCTCATTGAATCTTATGGTAACAGGAACATAAGAGTTTTTGAACTATGGCTAACAAGTGTTTTCAGGAATGTGTAATTTAGAGGGACGCTTGCTAGATCAGTTAGCATAGAGGCTTTGCTCTTCAGCTAGAAAATTCCCACAGTAGGGCAAGAGAAGTCTTGAGGAGATGTCTGCCAACATGCTGTATTGCTTCTGATTGTGATAGGTATCTAAATCTGCTGAAAGGGCACACGAAATAAGAGGGGCAGCACTCTTGTCAGGAGTAATGCAGTTTTCACTATTCTTATTAATAACTGGGCTAAAGAAGTGTTTTTGTGAAATAGACAAGTAAGATATTAAATGCACAGTAAATACTGGTCATCGAAATGTAAATTATGTAGAGTTGCAAAGCCTGACTGCAAGCTTTTTTGGGGGGGGAAAACAAACTTTGCTGGAATCCTACTTTTGTGTTCATGTGGTTGAATGACTTGCCTTTTAAATCATGGATTCAAATAATAGTCTTTTGTGGTAACAATCAAGCAAACATGTTTAGGGCTCTGACGCTACGGTGTGACAGGGCTTATGTTAGGGTAAACAATTTAGTTTCCTTTTTGAATCTGACTACTTTAGTGTTATATTATGTACCAGATTTTTAGTGCAACCTCAGTCAGCTTCCTCTGTCCATTTCAAGAACAGAGATTGGTTCTTTCACCTACTGGCTATGCTGCTTTCTATAAACCATGTGAGAATATTTGTACAGAAAATGCTAGTAGAGTGGCCCCCAGATCTGTTTATTTTGAACCCGTTTGTCAGATAAAGCAAAAGTTTTCTACTCTTCCAATCTCTGCATGGGACAGAGGCCTTCTAAAAAACTTGCATGTTAGTCTCCAAGCACTAGAGGAGTGGGTAACCAGTAGCATGGGTGTTGCTTTAGTGGTCGGTGTGCTCTAACCAGCTGTCCCTCTCTGTCCTGCTAGTGGTGCTAAATCAACTCCACAAAGTGGCATTTTGCTGGCGGTTAAAGGCAGAGTGTTTTCTGCACTGGTATCACTTCTCTTGGTGTCTCTACAGAAGTGAGGTAAAATGTCAGATGCATGCTTGTGTCAGGGCATGTCTGGTTTCTTCCAGTTTGAGCTCTGCCTCCTCCACCCTTTCTCAGTTCAGTTTCTGCGAGTATAATCTTGAAAGCTGTGAACTTTCTCAATCTTGACTGCTGTCACTGCAGCTCTACTTCCTGTGGCATCTTTTTAGTCTTGCTGTTCTCAGTAACTTGGTTTAGGACCTGTGTGAAAGCTGCAGTTTGCTGCCTGCAGAGTCCGTCCTGCCTGGGGTGTGTCTGCTCCCTGCTGGAGTTCTGCTGATGAGCTTAAGGTTATGAAAAGGCCCTTTAAGACGGCTGGAAGGGGGCTGGTTTAATTAAATGTAATCCCTTTAGAAATTGCAAGCACTTTCATATGACCTGAGTCCAGCTTCCACTCTAACACAAAGGACCTAGGTTTGCCTTCAGAAGCGTGCTGGTACTCGGAAAAGAGCCAGATGTCTGTGAGTATTGCTGGTGCTTCAGGTGGGGGGCGTTAACTCTGATGCTCTTTCAAGGCAAAGCAAGGTGCTTCAGTGTGCTCTGTGGATTGCTGTATGACTCCTGTCCTTCCGGCAGGGCACAGGGCCAATAGGCACGAAAGGTGGCGGGGCCCATGTTAGCTCATCTGTGCAGCAGGGAGTGGAGTATACAAGCCCTGAGAAGCATTTGTAGTCTCAGAAACACTTGCATGTTTTGTGGGAGTGTGGCACAATTCTAACAATACTTACTTACACAATTGTTTTTCAGTCATAACTGGTGCCACCAGTGCATGTTACTAATTGAGTATCTTTACCTACAGTAACTGCTGGGTGAGAAGATGCTCTGAAGTGCAGAAAGCCTGCACTGTAGATTAATGGTTAAGAGTTGGCCTGGGATTTCTTTTTTTAAAATAAACTTTCATCTTTTCCATAACAGTCAAATAATAAAGTATGACTTTTCCCTAATTAAAGTTATGCAGTTTTATCCAGAAATTATCCTCTTGGTGTCTTAAACCTGGAAGACATTAAAATGTGAAGATTGTGGCCTGCAGACCAGCAGTATGTAACAGCCTTACATTCAGGAAATCCCAGGGAGAAAAGACGATTTAACTCAGGATCTGGGCTTTGTAGAGGCTGATACTGTGTTATGCTGGGGGCCGGAGAACTGGAGGCAGTAGTCCAGATGTGGTCTCATAAGAGTGAGTAGAAGGGAGGAATCTATTCTCCTGACCTGCCAGTCACACTTCATTCAATATAACCCAGGATATGGTTGGCCTTCTAGGCTGCAAGTGCATATTGCCAGCTCATACTGAGTCTTTCATCGACTGACACACCCAAATCCTTCTCCTCAGGGCTGCTCATGAGCTGTTCTCCACCCAACTTGTATCTGTCCTTGGGATTTCCCTGACCCAGATGCAGCACTTGGCCTTGTTGAATTTCATGTGGTTGGCATGTGCCCACCTCTCAAGCCTGTCCAGGTCCCTCTGTATGGTGTCCCTTCCGTCTAGCATCTAAGCTGCATCACTCAGCTTGGCGTAGTCTGCAATCTTGCTGAGGATGCACTTGATCCCACTGTCTGTGTTGCCTACATGGATGTTAAATAGCTCTGGTCCCAGCACCCATTCCTGAGGAATACCACCCTTCACCAGTGTCCACATGGATTTTGAGCTGTTGACCATAACTCTCTGAGTGTGACCATCCAGCCAATTCCTTCTTCAGTGAGTGGTCCAGTCATCAAATCCATTTTTCTGCAATTTGGTAACCAGGAGTCTTTTATGTACAGATACAGACTGTCATCTTAGCATGTAGTTGCAGCAGGTTATTATAGTTGGGCTCACTTACAGACTTGCAAAAGAACACTGATCATTCCTGCTAGTAGAACTTACTGGGAATCTGGGTGGAGCAAAAAGTGAGACTTGAAAGTGTATGGGCAATCTTTCTGAAAAGACGTTGGAAATAGATGCAAATAGATTGTAGTGGCAATCTTTAGTTGTGCTTTGACTGGTAAAGCAATGCGAGTCCTCAAATAGAGAAGAGGAAGAGTTGCTAGGTTTCTAGCACTTTCCTGTAGCCATTATGAAATGAATCAGTTACATTTCGGCTTTTTTTCTTGAGCACTTTTTAGGTTAGTTGGCTTTTGAAATGTGTGTGCTCTGTGCTTCTCTTGAAATGTGATGAATTTTCTTGTAATGTGCAAGATGGCCTCATCTAGAAGCTTTTTATACAGTATTGTTAGCTGTTAGTATGCAAAATAATCTACTAAATGATAATGGAAAGTCAAAAGCAGCCTACTTAAAGGTCATCTACCTGGGTAAAAATTCTACTAGTTTAAGATCTAAGCAGAATTTTGAGGGTTGGAGACACTTGGGTACAGCAATTATAAATGTAACACATTATAAATGATGGAAATTCAATTAGTTGCTTTAAATAGAATTTCAGTGTAACTTACTGTTTTAGAATAGCATTTTTAGTAAATCTGCTACTGATGAAAGCAAGCCCTATAAACACATAGAGACCAATGACAGTGAAGGAATTTTGCTGATTGTACCACGGGATCTTTTTTTACTGTGTTAACAGAGGCATGAGTCTTAAAATTAGTAACAGTTTATGAAATTTACAAAATCCTTTTTGGATAAAGGAATGTGGGTAATTGCTGTCACTGGACTCTGTAATCAGTGGCAGGTAATGTCTTTTTCTTACTGTATTTTCTCCTGTTGCTAGTGTTGGAGAAGGATGTGCCTTGCCTGCCTGGTATGGCAGAGCTAGAACCATGTGTGCTCAGCAGTCCAAGTCAGTTACACTCAGAAGGAGTGTCTTATTCTATGGGCAGACTGCCCTCAAATGAAGGTATTGACGAGCAGTTGGACGCTTATTACAGTCTCCACATCTGACTGGCTGTCTTCTAGTGTATTCTAGTTTAGTAGTTTTGTTATGTTCTGCCTGGGAAAAGCAATCAAGTTTTTCAGGCAGATCTTGTCTTGTTATGGGGCAAAGATTGGGTGCCTGTAGAGGAAAAGGGCTGTGCAATAGAAGTAGAAATAAGACTGTGTCTTAATTCAGGTATAGCACTACACCGTTCCTGCAGTTACTTGGAGGACAGGCTTTTATTATTTGGGAACAAATCTGTTGTATAAATGCTACAATTATTTGTTGACAGGAAGACAGACCAATGTGTACTGCTTTGTAGGTGCTAGAATATTTAATCTTGGAAAACCTCATTGGATGGTTTAGAAATACAAATCTTAATACTAATGAATCCTGAGTCTTTTCTTGCTTAGAATAAGCATGGATGCTAAATTACATTAATGGTTTAAAAGTACTTTGGCGGAGTAATTCAAGGGACAAAGCAAGCATAAAAGTCTGAATTTTGCTGGGACAGATTATTCTTTCCTCTGATAAAGCATTTTCTGTACGTCTTGTCTTCTGTGTTAGACAGTACTCAGTTGTGCATGCCTTAGCAGAGTGGTTTAACTAAAGATAGTATTTTGAATGAGGAGAATGCAGTTGATCATGCAGTGTCTGGCATTTACTTGCCAGGTAGGCAGTGTGTAGGTTGGGTAGGCAGTTTCTGGTGGTTTCTCTCGGAGCTGCAGTCAGAACCCATTAAGGTGAAGTGACCAGGAGTTGAATCGTCGTGCGGCATCTTTTAGAACAGAGCTCCCCCCTTGGTGCTTTTTTCCTTTTTTTCCTTTTTTTTCCCCCAATGCTTTAAGAACTGTGTTTCTATAGCAGTACTGAGCAGAAGCAAAACACTCCCATGAAGCTGCATCTGCTCTGAAGCACTGTTAGGCTTCTTATCTGCTAACTGGGAATGGAGAACAGTACCTCCCACTGCTTGTAACGGTGCAAACTTCACTTTGTTTTTCCAGTTCACAACAGCTGGCTTAAAAATACAGCTTGGAAGCACGTGGGGGGTGGGTGGGGAGTATGAAACTAGAAAAACAACTTTGGATTTTTTTGAGGTGGTGTTACATCCCGGGACATGCTTTCCTCCTTTGGTCCTTGAGAGCAGTATGCTATTTGTTACAACTTTGTGCAGATCAGGGAAGCTAGAATTACTGGGGTGCGGTTCTGTAAAACACATGCCTGTTTCCTGTGGTATCTTTGCTCATGCTGTATTCTAAAAAAGTGTATACTGAAATTGCAAATGAATATACCCTGTTTAAGACTTCTAAACCTTGAATTGCTACTCATCTTGAGCACGGAGAGCTACTATTAGGAAAGGAGTCCATCTCTTATTACTTAATGTATTAATTGAAGGGTGATAACCCATCGGGAACTCAAGTATGTTTAACTGAATGACAGTTAAGGAATTTTACTGATCGTACCATGGGATCTTATTTTACTGTGCTAACAGAGGTGTGAGTCTTACAAATAGTAACTGTTCATGAAATTCACAGAATCATAGAATGGTTTGGGTTGGAAGGGTCCTTTAATAGCATCTAGTTCCAGCCCCCTGCTATAGGCAGGGACACCTGCTGGACCATATTGCTCACAGTTCCATCCAGTCTGGCCTTGAGTGCTTCCAGGGAGGGGGGCATTTGCAACCTCACTGGGCAATTCTGTGAGGAGGATACTAACTGAACCAGCTTTATTTTAAAACTTATACAGCAGAGCTGAAAAGTAATTCAGGCACAGGTTGCCAAGAGCTGCCATAAATGTTTCTGATTTCTGGTACTTCCACTGTGCTCAGATACTTCTGCATTTAATCACTTATGCAGGTGTTGTCAGCCAAGGGTAGCTACTGCATTTTTGTCCATTAACAGGAGAACCGAAAGCCTATATATATTCTTTTCATGATAGCTGGTATGTAAGTGGATTAGGTGAACAGAAGGGGCTTTAAAGCAAGCAAACAACAATCTGTTGCTTAATGACTTGTTTAACCCAATGCCTTTTAGACATAATTTATGGATATCTTTGTTCTTGCTGGTATATGTTCTAAGGAAGGCAGATGTAGAAGCTGACACTCCTCTGGTGCAAGAAACTGCTTCTAAGTACAAGTAGCAAAACTGGTTTGGGGCTCTCAGTCCTAGCAAGCATATCAGACGATTCTGTGCTTACTCTATCTTTTTAGTCTCTGGTCACACTGTTAACTTACAGTATAAATGGCAGTTTGAGCTCTCTTACTGAAACTGTTCACAGCGTACCTTTCTAACCCCTGAAAAATGGGTAGGCTAAGAAGGTGGATTACACTGGAGAGCAAATAAATGAGGTTTTAGTGATATACAGCAAATTGCTGTTGGCAGTGAAGTGAGCTGCAAGAGTAATGCCCAGTAAAACACTGGGGTTTTGTGCACTTTGAATCTTGTCTATGTACCTTCACATTTTCAACCTTTGCTCTACTGGAGAAGTGTTAAAATCGTTTTTGTTCTTAAAATCTTTGCAGCTTCTTTGTTTTTCTTTTTTGGAGTATAAACAAGCAAGTAGAAATGAGCTCTCAGAAATCTCAGTGTACTTGAAGACTTGGCCTGGTTAGAAGTTAAGTCATCTGTGTGTCCAGGAGGGAGTATTCCTACATCTAGGAATCTACAAAATATTCTGATAATGTGAAGTTGTAAATGGAATCAGCCATGTTTTAATCAAATGTTTGAGATAAGAAGCTTCTGCTCCTTATCTCTGAACTTGTTCCCTGATAACTGTCAGTGAAAGATAAACAGGTATATTCTTGCTTCTGTAAAATGAAATTATAATCCTGCTTGTTGCAGTTTTCTTGCCAGTTTCATTTCATGGTGAGAAGCTTGTTACTAGAGTGTATCATATAATATTTCTTCTGAAAGGCAATTCATTATCTCATTTCCTTTTGCTTAAGATCTTTTTAATAAATTTGGCTGCATAGTAAGGTCACCTAAAACATTTATTCACTGTTTCTAGATGTTTCACCTCCCTGAGAACCAGGTGGTAGTATGCAACTACATAGGGATCATTCTACTGGTTTGTGAAGTGCCTGCTCATACTAGTGTCTTAGTTCAGCATGTGTTCTTTTTGCCTTCGCATGTTATTCTATCTTGTTTGCTTTCTAACTCGTAGCCCTTGAACAATATCAGGAATTGTGCCTTATAATCTCCCCAGATATCTATGGAGACTGGAACAATATTGTTCTGTACCTACTACTCTTCTGCAACAGGTTGAGGTTGTTTTTGCTTCCAAGAACTTTCTTGATATTTATCCTTCATATGTTCCGAGGTCTGAGACATCTTTGCTTTGTTGAATGATTCCAGGATTTCCTACACTGAGAAATACAACCTCATCAGCTGTAAATGGCCCTCTCATATGTTATCAGTATGTAGATTTGTATGCAAGTTGCATCAGGCAGGATGAACACTAAGACATCTGAAAGCTATGCTCTGTGAGCAAGCTGAAGTGGTGGGTGCTGGGAACTCTGGGCTGCCTGGGCAGGTGACTTTATAACTGCTGGCAGTGGAGTTTTTAGAACCCTGGGAATGGGTCTCTGGATGGAGACAGATGATGTTTTTCATTATTGTGTAATGTCAGTGCATGTATTATAATGATGTCTGTTCTGATTTCCAGATCAGTGTGCGTGTTACCACCATGGATGCTGAGCTGGAATTTGCCATCCAGCCCAACACTACAGGGAAACAACTCTTTGATCAGGTAAGCAATGGAGCTGCAGAAGATCTGAAGTTGATGCTAGTGTTGTGATTCTGACAACAGTTTCTAAGGGCTTCCAGTATTAAATGACAGTGTGTGTAGCAACTTTAAGAGAACTCAAAAATATGAAATGACATGCTTTTTTCAAAACTACTGTTTGGTTTTCTTAGAATATGTTAGGAGCTTTTCTTACTTTCACTAAACTGTATTGATACTGTAGTTCATAATTTGAGTTGTGGCTGCAGATATCTACTGCTATCCAACTCATGAGATCAGTCTTGCAGGGCAGCTACTGTTAAGCTTGGCTTACTTGCAAACATTGTGTAATTGATTTCAAAGAGAAACTGATCTAGAACAGGATGGTCTTAGCTGAGGTTTCAAACATTGTTGCAGCATTGTGCACGCAAAATGATATTCTATGCTCCCAACACAGCTTGAGGGCGATCCTAAGAAAAGTTATGTACTGTATTATATTGAGCCTTCATCTAGGTGCTTTAGCCTTCCCCTGCATTCACTGACTGGGCAAGGTTCTTTCTACTTTGGTCCAAACAGAAAGAGGGAGACATGCAACCCAAGTTTGGAGCAGCTGAAGACAGACTTAACTGCAGCTGCTGAAACTTTGACAGGCTCCAGTGTGTTCCTGCTGTAATCCTGAAAGGCATATCTAGGCAACTGTCTAGCCACTCAAAGCATCTGTGCTGCTCGCAAGTGACGTAGTCTCTTCCTGTAGACAGTCAAGGCTTTGTGAGGACACTGAGGAAAAGATCAAGGATTTCCTAATCAGAGAAGAATCTGAGTAATAAGTTCATGGCTTGAAGGAAAGTAAAATGAATCTCAGATTCATGACCAGATGAAGGAACTGCCAGACCAGGTATGCCAGGTATGGCCGTGGCTCGGTAGTACTAGGCATTCTGGGACCAGCTCTACCCTGAGCCTGTCTTAATAAACAGAGAAACTGAAGAGCAGACCCACCTGTAGAGGTCAGCTATTTCATGTGGGGATGGAGAGCCTGATTTATTTATTTATTTATTTATTTATTTTTAACCACAAACTGCTACTTTCCCTCATACTCACCTGAATGATTCAAAGCTAGATACTATATTGTCCTCTATAGCACAGCCCTGGAATGCAGTAGAGTGAGATTCTATGGCTTAGCAAAGAGTGCCCTTTTATGATGGGATAGGAAAAAAGGCTTTCAAAAAAGTTCTGTGCTGCAGTGTAGTTTCTCAGCTGTTTCCATGTAGCTCCAGTATATTGAGCCCTGTGTGATCTCAAGACTCTCGCAGTTCTTTTGATAGATGGAATTTAGTTCTGGATTCCATTGAGAATGCATGTGTGCAATGTGGAACTCCACCAGTTAGTTAATGAAACCTTATTCTATTAAAGCTTACATGATATACTCCTAAATTCATCAAGAGATGAACTGAATTTTGTAATTTTATTTTACTTATTTATTTTTTGGAGAAGTGCTTCTTCAGTTGGATGCTTCCTGTAACTATTTTTCAACATCTGATTTTTGGCATTGTGTAAACAAAGCACCAGGTACTAGGAAGTGTTGCTGCTGAAGTTAGTAGTGCTTTAAGTCTGCCTAAATTTTTCAGTCTGCTCTAGACCACCTGTAGCTTTTGCCTCACTGGACATTGAGTACAAAATGAAACTGTGGTGTGAAACTTGGACTTGAACAGCTTGTCTGTGTTTGTGAAGCTTGTAATCGTTTCTCCTGTATGGGAACTTTTCATCTCTCAGTAATTGATTTCACTCCTTTGTGAACAGCTGCATGTGTGGAAGAAAGAATTTGTCCACAGGCAGAATTGCACATCAAGGCTGAAAATTGCTGGGATAGGGGTGCAAGTGCTTGTATGCTGTAGCTATAGGCTTCCTACTGTTGCGTATGTTAAACATAGTTCTCATCTTCACTTAATCTTTAATCCAGTGCTCTGCTTTACCCCCATCGTCTCTCTTCGTTGCTCTTTAAAACAAATACTTGTTCACTCTTAAGAGAATTTAGGAGAAGTGCAATCTTGTAGCTTATCCAATTCTGGCTTGTCATCTTCATAATTTTTTTTTTAATACTTTTATCTGGCATGTATCTGATAGGTTCAAAATGGCTGAGCTATTTGTGTAGATTAGTTCCTCTAAAGGGCTAGCTCAGGGCTGTTTTCCCTGCTGATGCTACTAAAGGGATCTAAGCAATGATTGCTGTCTGACTAATGTCTGTTCACTAGACACTAGAAAAGCTTTCTATTACTTCAGATTGTGACAGCAAGTTGTTGGCCTTCCCAAGACACTTTCCTGGGTATGAGGTCAGCACCTGAAGCAAACAGTAATGCCAATGGTTCCATTTACTTCTTTAGAGGATAAGTGACTTTTCAAGCATTGTAGCTAATCTTGGTCAAAGTGTCATTGTTCTCTTCCCTTCTCACATTTGCTGGTTGTTGTTGTTGTTGTTTTTGAATGTTAGTAAGAGAAAGATTCAGCTAGTGCACACAGCATCTTTCTCTTGGCCAAGTCTAGATTTCACAGGGTTGCCTGGATTACGTTATTTGAAGTTTTGGTAAGGTCAGCTTATACTTTAAAAGTACTACTCTCTGTAAGAGGTGGAAGGAGTGCTTCTGAGATGAATATATAATAGTGCTGAACTCTCTGAGGAACCTGGTTCTGCAATTGAACTAAGAAGCGGAATTTGTATTTTTTTTCTTTTACTTTTGCGAATTCTTATTTCTACTTCTCTCTACTCATGCTTCATTTTGGACATAATGTGCCTGAATACTAGCTGAGTCAATGCTGTATTCAATTTTGAAAAGTAATTGAGAGAAGGCTTCCCCAGTCATGATCATTGCAGGATATAAAGCCAAATAATACCTGGGCCTGATTGAGATCTTTTGCTTGTCTAATCCATGGCCTAATCAAGGAAGGACACTTGTGCAGTGGCACAGAGGTTTTCAGTGGCAGTGAAAGCAGGATAATTAAATGACATTTATCTGCAAAGTGTCTCTTTTACTAAATTGAATAGAAAAACTATGGCATATTAAACTGCAGATGAGGTAGATTAGCCAGGTCAGAGCAGTCCAGCAGTATTGTTTGCAAGCAAATTTCTGTCAAAAATACTTGACATGCCTCTCATGGCCTTTTCATCTTTGGAAAGGACAACAGGCAATGTTCGAGACATATGTAGTATTGTGGATGCTTTGTGATGCTCTATCCTTTGAAGCAGGAACTTGAAATGTCTTTTTTGCTTGAATACTTTGCTTTTGTCTTTGTGTAAATATTGCTTTCATGCTGGATCTGCACTTGTTTGCATGTGTGGTGTATTTCCTCCAGAATCATCTAGTCCAAATGTCTACCTACCACTAATATTTCACTACTAAACCATGTCTCTTAGAACAACATTTAAATGTTTCTTGAACACCTCCAGAGATGGTATCTCAACCACCTCCCTGGACAGAGCCTGATCCTGTGCCTGACCACTCTTTTAGAGAAGAAATTTTTCCTAATATCCAGCCTGAACCTCTCCTGGTGCAACTTGAGGACATTCTCTCTAGTCCTGTTGCAATTTATGTGAGAGAAGAGGCCGACACAATCTCCTTTCAGGTACTTTCTGCTTTCAAGTGGACAGCTGTAAGGTCTCCCCTGAGCCTCCTCTTCTCCAGACAATTTTCCTAGGTTGAGAACTATAGCAATCTTGAACAGTCATCCTCGTGCTAAAATTTACATTTAAGAGGTCTACTTGTGGCCCTCCTTCTGCTGTGAGACAGCTCTTAATGGCAAGAACAATAGCTGGGAAGGAGACCGGTGTTTGTGGAGGGGGAGGTGAGAAAGCCATGCAGACATGAAAAAGTGGAGTTTTCCTGTAGAAAACTTTTTAGCTCATGATAGTTTTGCTTTCAAAATTGAACCAAATATCCTGTTGAAGCTGAGGTGGAAAGGACTGTCACTTGGTAGAGACTACCATCATCAGCCTTTACTTTAAGGATGAAGGCTGAATGGTACAGATCCATGCTCAGATTAACAAGCCACCATGTGCCTTGCTTTACATTTCACATAATTCCTAGAGGAGGAATTGCAGTGCATCTTAGTTTGATTTAGTAGCCGACTGGGGCTGTGAAGTTCTTGTGTGTGTGCTGTGCTGTCTCCCCCTCTCCTCTGTCCAGACCATTGTTGTCAATGCAATTGCTGTGCAGACTTCTGCTGTGGAATAAAAGTCCTTTTGTGCGAGGCCTCAGTGTGATGCCATTCAGCTCCTTGCTGGCAGTTCAGCTTATTGAATTCCCAGGCTTAAGCTGCAGACAAATGAAAGTGAGGCAAGCAGACACATACAGCAGTGGGGGTGAGCCTCCATTCTATTCAAATGTTAATATTGCAGAGAACAAAGCTTTTCTTAGGCTCTAGGACAGCCTTTCTTCCTCTCTTTCTACCAAGAGTTTTCTATATATATACTGCGAAATCTAATGCTTTTTTGAAACCCTCCTTAGCTGGGCGCGTCCCACTATGTGACGTGTGTACGTGAAGGGCTATCAGACCTACATTCTTTGTTTAACGTGTTATTTAGGCCAGCTCTCCATATTCAGGCAAAGATAGGCTGAATAATTTCATGGACTTGAAGAATAGTGTATAGTCTATGTGGCCTTATGTAGGTTGTGTGTGTGTGTTTCTAACAGCATGCAGCTGCTGAAAGCTTTTTTTTTTTTCTGCTATGATACTACTTCTGTAAAGCCAGCAGAAATGTCTGATCCAAGCCCTAAATAATTGAACTAGTAATATGTTTGCAGGGACCCCGTGTCCTTAATTTTGTGGCTTTACAAATCTGGACTCCACATAAAAGAGAATAGAGCACATCTTTAGGAATCAGCAAGGAAGTAACTTAAAAGAAATTAGAGAATTAGAGAGGCATCATGTAAATCATGGGACAAGGCAGGACTAAATCTACCTCAACTATCTGTCAAATCCTTTAGCCTCTGCAGGAGGAAAGCTGGAAGCAAGCACAGGGGGGAGTAATGTTGAAAAGCAGTACTCCAGGTACAGTGTTAGACCTCAAGATAAGTGTTTTATCCTTTCTCCTCCTTTGTCTGGTAGTGGAAGTTAAAGGTCGTTGCCCTGTTTGCAGGCATAAGATCAACTCCAGGGTGTCCGGGAAGGATGTGAAGGAATTTCAGTTTTTAGACTGAATGAACCCTATAGCAGGTGTGCCTCAGACTTGCCAGAGCACAAAGTGGTGGCCCTGTGCTGGTGAACTTGCATTATAAAAAAAATTCTCTCTCCTTTCTACTAGCATTATATTACAGTAGTCTTGCCCTCCCCCATGATGCGCTTTTTTTTTTTTTGTTACAGTATATTTGTAAAGCTGCCTTTTATTTTTGTAACAGTTGTGGCCTGCTAGAGACATGATTAAGAAGAGAGCTTCTATGCCAGCATAAATATTTCCTGTGGAGGTTCTTTCCTGCTACACCTGACAGATCCATTGCATTGTATTTTGGCTATAAAAGTTGGCTTGTAAGTGGCTAATCAATATAGTATTTGATTTAAAGTAACAACCAATCTTAAGGATATGGGGAAAGAGATGCATGTGTTTCCCACACGGGATTTCTCAGATGCTCTGTCATCTATGAGTGAGCACAGTGTCAGGGGTGGCAGAATGCTAGGTCTCTGCTCATCTGAACTTACTTCAGACAGGTTTTCTGCTACCAGTGAGATCAGCCTGTCTGGCCATGGCTCTTGCTAATTATCTTTATTGCAGGTTGTCAAGACAATTGGTCTGAGAGAAGTCTGGTTCTTTGGACTCCAGTATCAAGATACAAAGGGATTCTCAACGTGGCTCAAATTAAATAAAAAGGTATGTTTGCTTCAACCTCTCATTTGTCTGAGGTTCCCTTCTCTTGGAGGACAGGAGCAGACTCTGTACTTCTATCAGGGATCTTGCTTCTTTACGGACATGAAGTTTACAGCAAGATTAGGGAGTTGATACCACCTTCCTTCGATTGTTAGAGTCATAGAAAGGCATAGAAGGGACCTTAAAAATCATCTAGTTCCAACCTAAGATTGCCGCTCACCAGATCAGGCTGGCCAGGCCCCACGCAGCCTGATCTCAGTCACCTCCAGGGATGGGGCAGCCACAACTCTAATAGGCAGCCTGTGCCAGTGCCTTACCATACCCTGAGTAAAAAATTAAAAACAACAAACAAACAAAACAAAAACAACAACAACAAAAAGAAACTTTAAAAAAAAAAAAAGGAAAAACAAACAAACAAAAAAATAAAACAAAACCTCCTAGTATAATCTAAATCTCTCATCTTTTATTTCAAAACCATTTTCCCTTGTCCTATTGAACCACATAAACAGGAGAGAGAACTATTTTTTATCAGCTCCCTTTAAGTACTGGAAGGCTGCAGTGAGGTCTCTCCGAAGCTTTCTCTTCTTCAGGCTGAACAAGCTTATCTTCAACCTTTCCTCTTAGGAGAGATGCCTCAGTCCTCTGACAGTCTCTGTCGCCCTCTTCTGAACCTTCTCCAACAGCTCCATGTCTTTGTAGTGCTGGGGGCCCCAGGCCTGGATACAGTTCCAGATAAGGGCCTTAAGAGGACAGAGCTGAGAGGGTTAATCCTCTCTCTAACTCTGATGCCCCTTTTGGTGCAGCCCGGGATACCGCCAGCCTTCTGAGCTGCAAGTAAACACTGTTGGCTTGTGTCAAGCTTTTTGTCCACCAGAAGCCCCAAGTCCTTTTCCATGGGGCTGCTCTCAATAAGTTCTTCTCCCAGTCTGTACATATAATTGGGATTGCAGCAATGCAAGTTTAACTTTGTGCACCCGACCTTGTTGAACCTCATTAGGTTCACATGGTTCTACTTTTCAAGCTTGACCAGGTTATTTTGGGTGGCATTCTTTCCTTATGATCAGCCTTCAGACTTTATGTACAGTTCCATCAAGATCCTGGGATGTGTGTCATTGGGTCCCATAGACCTGTATACATTAGTCTTATCAGGCAGTCTCAAACTTGCTGTTACGCTACAGCAGGAGGAATTTTACTCCTCCAACTCTCACCTAGAGCTTCAATGGCATGAGAGATGTGCGAAGCCTATGAGGACATAGGGAGCTGCGTACAAACATGCTGAAGAACTTTACAATAGGGATGATGGAGCACTGTAGCAGGTTTTCCAGACAAGCTGTGGAGCCTCTTTCTATGGAAATATTCAAGACCTGGTCTGGGTGCCTACCTGTGAGACCTGTTGTAGGGAACTTGCTTCATTGCTAGGAGGAGGGTTGGACTCTGATCTCTTGAGGTCCTTTCCAACCCCTCCAATTTTGTGATTCTGTGAAGATTGAGGCCAGGAACTTGTTGAATACCTCAGCCTTCTCATGACTGTTGCAATTTCTTCCTTCTCATTTATCACGTTCCTTGACCATTGTCTTCTGAGCAGTGTACCTGTAGAATCTCTTGTTATTTTACCATATCCTTTGCTAAGGTCAATTCCGTCTGTGGCCTGACTTTCCTGATCTCATCTGTTCATGTCTGGACAGCATCCTCTTATTCTTCATGGGTCACACGTCCCTATTCCCATCATACAGTCAATCTTCCCTAGCCTGCAAGATCTGTTAACTGCCCTTGTAACTGTTAATGTGATGCTCATGTGAGCATCTTACCCATTCATATTTGTGTTACAAAGGGTTTTTTTTCTAATGCATGCTTGTCTTCTCTTTCTGACCATTAATCCTGCTGACTTTCATTTGACATGTTAGCTATAAAATCTGGTAACTCTGTTGCTCCAGGTAACAGCACAGGATGTACGCAAGGAAAGCCCTCTTCTTTTCAAATTCCGAGCCAAGTTCTACCCGGAAGATGTGGCTGAAGAGCTGATCCAGGACATCACACAGCGCCTGTTCTTCCTCCAAGTGAAGGAGGCAATTCTGAATGATGACATTTACTGTCCTCCAGAAACAGCTGTCCTACTGGCTTCCTATGCTGTCCAGTCCAAGTACGGCGACTTCAATAAAGAAGTGCACAAGTCTGGTTACCTTGCTAGTGACAAACTGCTCCCACAGAGGTATGAGAATTTGTTCAGTTTTAAAACATCTTTGTGCTAAGATGTTTGGAATTTTTTTGGAGTCTTAACCAGAGAATTCATAATAAGATATAGCCTTGGGCCTCTCTTAAAGATCTTATTGCTGCTGAGGAAATTGTAATTGGAAGTAGTTGGAGAAGCTCTAATAAAAGCCTGATAACGTAATGGTACAAGGAGAAACATAGCTGAATACAGCTTGTTATTTGTCAGAAGCCTTGAATACTCTACTGATGTGTCTCTGCCTAGCCTTATAAACCCATATTTCTGGAAATGTTTTTTGTGTTGGGAGCTGTGATGTCCATGGAGTATATAATATAGCCTTGTTCTGGACCGATGTGGTGGTGTGTGCATAAATGCAGTGGCTGGTCTCAAAAATCCAGTGTATTCTTTCTAGAGTTCTGGAGCAGCACAAGCTTAACAAGGACCAGTGGGAGGAGAGGATCCAGGTGTGGCATGAAGAACATCGAGGAATGATTAGGTAACTGATGCATGTGAAACTGCTGTATTTAAGGTAGTGTGATATATGCTAGTGTATACTGTATGAAGTCGCACAGTAATCTGCAGCTTGCTCCAGCATGAGTTAGCATTCATCAGTTTATTCTACTGAGAGTAACTAGGCCAATGTGCCTCTGACCTTGATAGTCCATGTAACTGGCTGATGTTAGTAAAAACAAAACTAGACTTGCAGAGCTTGTTCACTCTTGTCTTCAAGGATGATTCTTGGAATCTTTGGCTAGTCTATTGCTGTTCTATCTGTGTAGATAGTCAGCACCTTCTTGATGAAATGGCTTATTGACTTGATAAAGAATATCTTTCTTTTTGCATAATACAGAGAAGATGCTGTTTTGGAGTACCTAAAAATAGCACAGGACTTGGAAATGTACGGTGTGAACTACTTCAGCATTAAAAACAAAAAGGGCTCTGAACTCTGGCTAGGTGTAGATGCTCTTGGACTCAACATTTATGAGCAGAATGACAGGTAATAAATCCACTCTCCTCATCATTGACTTCTTGTCCTTTTCAGTGTAAAGGTAGTTAAAAGTAATTGTTAATCTGCTCTGGTATTTTGCTCTTATACTGAACTCTGCTGCTTATGTGTCATTCTTAGTTGTGTTTTTGCTAGAATGCCCCATAAAATGTGCTGCTTAGGAGCAAAACCCATGAGACACTCAAATCTTACCACGCTAGTTTTACCTCTATCCTTTGTCTTCCTGATGTGGATGCATTCTTCAGCTGTTCTCCATTTAATCAAACAGGATTGGAAAACTGCTCCCTAGTTCATTTATCTGACCAGTTTTATTTGCTTATTCCAGTCAACCTGAGAGTA
Source organism: Tympanuchus pallidicinctus (assembly GCF_026119805.1). Taxonomy (NCBI): domain Eukaryota; kingdom Metazoa; phylum Chordata; class Aves; order Galliformes; family Phasianidae; genus Tympanuchus; species Tympanuchus pallidicinctus. The sequence continues at coordinate 18,927,255 of NW_026294648.1, read as the reverse complement.
CTGAAATGTCACGAGGGCAGGTTTTTCAGAATTTTGAGCTTTATGTTGTAGTTCAGGAATTTGAAATGCTGTGGGACTTATATCTCCTCTGTTTTCTGCTTCTGCAGGCTAACACCAAAAATTGGATTCCCTTGGAGTGAAATCAGAAATATTTCTTTCAATGACAAGAAGTTTGTAATCAAGCCTATTGACAAGAAAGCACCAGTAAGAAGCAACAGCCATATTAAAGCTTTTGAACTTTCCGTTTCTTCTTAGATGAATTGTAGAATGGTTTGGTTTGGAATGGACCTGAAAGGTCATCCAGTTCCACCCCTGCTGCTGTGGTCAAGGTTGCCCTCTCACCAGATCAGGCTGCCCAGGTCGCATTCAGCCTGGCCTCCAGGGAAGAGGCACCTACACTTCTGGGCAGTCTGTATCAGGGCTTAACCATCCTTTGAGTAAAAGAATTTCCTTCTAGCATCTAAACCAAATCTTCCCTCTTTTAGTTTAAAGCCATTCTCCATTGCTACTGGATCATATAAAATGAATGATCAGTTGTCTGTGGTTTTACTTATTTTAGTTGTAAATATTATTTTTATCAGTAACATCAGTAGTTGCTTAAGTAGTTCTCTACTACCAGTTTGGGGCAGTATGTCAAGAATGTATTGAACTGCAATAAGGGGATAGATGGAAATTGGTTCAGGCTGGGAAGGGAGGCATTTGTTCACTGCAACTTTATGCTGTCCAAAGTCAGAGAGAGAGAGGCTTTTTGCTTAGGGTTTCTGGTTCTCCTACAACCACTTTAATTCTCTGATTTGATTAGGGGATCTGAAGCACCTGTGCTAACTGTTGTATGCTTCCATTGACTTTAGTAGCATGGGATCATCTTTCACTGTGTTTTACTTGAAGCTGAAGCTTTGCATCATTTTGTAGGGTGCACTGGGAACATTTTTTCCTTATTTATTTGAATGAACATTATTTAAGTTAATTTACTCTTTGAGGCCTGTTAATATCCTGTGTCAGCTGATACCTTCTGTTCTTCTGGTCATTCTTGGGTTTTTTTCAGCTGCTTGGAAGCATTTTCTTGCTGCTGTTTTTGTTTTAACAGAATTAAGTTATTTTTCCTTAGGACATAATTTTTAACACTCTGTGGCATAAGAGAAAAACTTACACATGATCTGGATGACCAGATTTAAAGAATTAAGTGGTAATAAAAGTGGAGGAAGGCACAGCCTCAGTGTTCCTAGTAAACTCACCCATGGTTGGACATGATTGTATTTCTAATGAAACAAAAGAGCCAAGCTGCTACATACTGTGTACTACAAGTGCTTTACGATGATACCAAGTAGACTGTAACAGGAAGTTAGGCAATTCTGCCCTGTGTCAATTTATCATCTTGAATTTCACTCCTGAAAGATGGAGGTCTGTCTACTACCAGCGGTGAATTAGACACTGATCAGAAATGCTGGCTAGCAGTATTAGAAAGTTGAGTTTTGGTGTGTGTTGCATACATACAGAGTTTTACCACACCGAAGGAACAATTTTAATGCTGCCTTTTTCTTGTCCCAAGGACTTCGTATTCTATGCCCCTCGGTTGCGGATTAACAAACGAATCCTGGCACTTTGTATGGGAAACCATGAGCTCTACATGCGCAGACGTAAACCAGATACCATTGAGGTGCAGCAGATGAAAGCACAGGCTCGGGAAGAGAAGCATCAGAAACAGATGGAGAGGTCTGTGCAAGGTTCTGAGTAACCCGGGTTTGGTTGATCACTCCACAGTAGTATCATGTGCTAGATAGAAGTGCTGGCAGCATGCATGTTAACCTGCTTGAGCCAAGAATGGGAAGACTTCTTTCTGCTTCAGTATATCTAATGAGATGATGGAAGTGGCTCTCATCACAGGTGTGGTTTACCACCACTTCCTTGGAATTAAATGCGTGCCCATCTATTTGAAAGGGTTAATCTGAATCTTGATATAAGGATCTTCAGTTAGTGGAAGTTCATAATAGTAATGCTACTAAGGTGAATGCCAGCAGAGCAAGCTTTTTGTTTCTTCACTTCACTTTAAAAGGAGCACATATGGAGTAAAGATCATCAGCTGAGTGATCTAGCGCATTTCTCTTGTGTGCTTATAGTTTCACTAGAAAGAACTACAGACTACAGCTGTAAATTATAAATTGCATTATGACTTTCCCCATTATCAGAGCCCTGCTGGAGAATGAGAAGAAGAAGAGGGAATTGGCAGAAAAAGAGAAGGAGAAGATTGAACGTGAGAAGGAGGAGCTGATGGAAAAACTGAAGCAAATTGAGGAGCAAACCAAGAAGGCTCAGCAAGGTAATAGAAAATACTCCAGTATTTCATTAGATGCACAGTCTGGGTAGTCTGAATGAGAAAGATTCAAATAATAAAGCTAGGAGCATCTCCAATTCATTCAGATTCCAGTATTTTGTGCTGGCTAATGTTAAGGCCCTAGTTTAGCCTTCTGAAGCTGAATGCAACTCAGCAGATGCAAATACTCTGAAGTATGGCTTGTATTTAAGAGGTGGGGGGCATCCAAGCTGCCTCTTTGGCAGCTAGATTCTCTTTCAGTTGTCCACATGCCAGCTGGAAGCTTTATCTTAGCACATCTGTAGAGGAAAGAGTCAGAAAGTGTAGCGAGGGTCATATCAACCAGTGCCCTGGCTTTTACAATCTAGTTGCTTGGCCAGCATTACTTTGCAGTGCCCAATTGGAATGCAGCATGTTTTTCTGTCTTTAAGGATGTCATTTCGAGATGGATACTTCCCACAAATCAATCAGCAAGTAATCTGCTGGCTTGCAGGTCTAGCTCTTCATCTTTAATCTCCACTTGCAATGTAAAGTGGAGGAAAGGGCATACATAGTTGCTTGAGTCTGACCATTCTCTCTATAGGAAAGATTCCATCCAGGAGGTAGGGATAAGGGCACTCTCCTACTACCTTTTTTGCTTTATTTCTCTTCAAATGTACTCTGCTATTCCTTCAGAACTGGAAGAACAGACCCGTAGAGCCATGGAGCTGGAGCAGGAAAGAAAGCGAGCTCAGGAGGAAGCAGAAAAACTGGCTAAAGAACGTAGAGAAGCAGAAGAGGCAAAGGAAGCCCTGCTAAAAGCATCCCATGATCAACAAAAGACCCAGGAACAACTGGTGAGTGGGTTAGCTGAAAATGTGGTAGGGCAGTGACATTGTAGGGGTCTTTTTAAGGTCATAGAACAAATTAAGCTATGAATATAGTGAAGAAGTATGTTTTAGTTCTTCAGGATAGACATTAAAGATGATGAATTAAGATTTAAATATGCATGTTTGTATCTATTTGTGCAGTACACTGAGACTGATTTTTTTTTTTTAACTTACAATAGTATCTGATGCTGAGAACAGCATGTAGAACTCATTAATTGCTTTCCTTCGCTTGAGTTCAAAGATGTGAGTACTGTAGCTGTATTTGGAGGAGGAAAAAACCCTCAACAGAACCCTTTCTTTTTTTCCACTTGCATCATTTAGATATCAGTGGGACTGAAGTATCCTCCTTACAAGAAATGTGTTAGAGATACTGTTTTTATTCAGAACTTGGATTAATGCTTCATTTAGGAAGTACTTCTCCTTTGTCCCCACTTTCCTTTGCAGGCTGCTGAAATGGCAGAACTCACAGCTAGGATCACACAGCTGGAATTGGCCAGGCAGAAGAAAGAGAGTGAGGCCCAGGAGTGGCAGCAGAAGGTAAAGCAGAATCTGAAGTAGCAGCAGTAATTTCTGTGGAGTTAATCTTCATTTTGTTTTGTGACCTAAACTACTACATTAGAATACTGCCACTAGACGAGGTGTCTGCAAGCTGAGGCTGTTGCAAATATGCAGCTTTATGGTTTTTTGTTTTGCTTTTTTTTTTTGTCTTGTAAAATGAGTGCTGCATTCTAACTCCAGCTTGGAATAGTTTGATTAGACCTATAGGTCATTTTCCATGGGTTATAACCATTCCTTAAATCTCTGATGTGTAAGCCAGCAGAAAATGTTGCTAGTGACTGTGACTGAGTAGTTTTGGAACACACCGCTTCAGTGTGAAAGAGGTGTAGGGCTCTTAAGTAGCGTTTCTGTGTGCTTCTGCAAGAAGTTAGTCACATCTGAGTTGCACAGACTAAGTGTGGTCTCTTATTGCAGGCACAAATGGTGCAGGAGGACCTAGAAAAGACCAAAGAGGAGCTGAAGACTGCCATGAGCACTCCTCATGTCACTGAGCCAATGCACTCTGAGAACGAGCATGATGATGAGCAGGATGAAAATGCAGCAGAAGCCAGTGCTGAGCTTCGATCAGAGGCCACCATCAAGGACCGCAGCGAGGAGCAGCGTACCACTGAAGCAGAGAAAAACGAACGAGTGCAGAAACACTTGAAGGTAAAAAGTTTGCAGCCGAGTGTATGTGCATGGGCATTGCTTCTATTCATTTTGTCACTGTGACTGTGAGCTTTTACAGGAATTCCTTGAAACGGAAGGAATAAAAGAAGGGAGTAGTGAATAGTGAGTGAAGGAAAAGGTGATCATGACTTGATTGGATTGCTGCTTACCATTAGGGAAAAGGGGCAGAACTTGTCTCTAGTTCATTTCTATTTCATTGGAAACAGCAAAGTCTTTTCAAGCAATGCCAAGAGGCAGCATCTGTGAGATAGAGTGTGCTTGTGTGAGTCTTGCCAGCTACCTGACAGCTGTTCAGAGTCCAGCTGAAATGAATTGGAAGGCTTGGTTGAATTCTTATTCTGCAATAGGCTGTAACTGTCCTGTCTGAACAGATTGCACTGCGAAATGCTGATAGTAGCTGCTACAGCTCAGCGTGTGTGGGGGAAGAGGGGGTAGGAATGTTTTACCTCCTCCTCATAAGGAATTCCACTCTTCAGGTATTGATGCTTAGAAAGTGGTAGTAGCTTGTTTTCTGTAGGTTTTCTTTTAAAATGTCTTCTGGCTGCATGGCTTGGAACAGACTTGGCTTGTTTTGTGTCATGCTGTGTTGGTCATGCATAGGTAGAATGGCAGAGGTGTCCTCTGTCATGCACAACGCATTTCTTCTGTGGTAGAAGGCTAGTAGTTGCTTGATTTCTGCAAGGCAATCTTGAAGTCTGTAGGTATTTCTCCACTGGACTTTCTCCTTCCTCTGAAATAAATTAGTGACAGTCTTTCTTACTGTGCTGGACAAAGATAAGTAAGGTGGAAGCACCTGCAGTTTACTATTTTCAAATATAGAGAAAAAATATTTGCAACTTCCACACAATTGCTTAGGTTGGAAAGGATCTCTTGATAATCTAGTCTCACTGTTCTGCTCAAGAAGGCTCAGCTGGAGAAGGTTGCCCAAGACAGTATGCAGTTGAGCTTATTTGTTTCCTGTGTAGGAGGATTAACAAGGAACTTCCTTGCCTGGCACTGAGGTTCTGGCTTGGCTAACCCACTGCTGTCTTTGTCCCCTTCACTAGGCTCTTTCCTCAGAGTTGGCAAACGCTCGGGATGAAACCAAGAAGACGGCCAATGATATGATCCACGCTGAGAACATGCGGCTGGGCCGAGACAAGTACAAGACCCTCCGTCAGATTCGGCAGGGCAACACCAAGCAGCGCATTGATGAGTTTGAGTCCATGTAAACTCTCCCCTGCGCTTGCCGCTCTGCAGTCCCTTCTCCCTTCTTTCTCATCCTCTCCCATCACTCACTCATAATCGTGCTGTGCTGGAACCACTACAGAAGAGCGACCATGGTCTTATTTATAGAGTTTTTGGTAAATGCTGGAGTTCAGCAACAGAAGAAAGAATGACACTTGCATATTCCTGGGGTAGCTTGGGAAAGCTAACTTGTATTAGGGCAAATCTGAAATTTTATGACTTTGGGTAAAGTCGTACTGCATTTAGTTTTGCTTACTGAAATGGCTGTGTAACTGTTCTCTCTCATTGAGTAGGGAGGCCAGTAGATACTTTCTCTGAACTATATAAAGTGCTAATAGTTTGACATTGTGCCTTCCTACTAACTTGCACAAGCTTCAGTATTAAGCTCTGAGGCCAGGATCTAAATTTCTGATGTCATTAAGGGTCTGAATCACGTTGTTGAGATGGAGAACCTGGAGTCTGGGAAGAAGGGTTGGAGGTAGAATGTGGACTTAGTTTCTAAAAGACCAAAGCTTTTGTCCTTTAAACGTAAGCAGACCAAACAGAATCTGTGGCATTCCTGCTGGTGTTACCTTTATTGTTTAAAGATGAAACATGAAATTTCCTAATCACAAGGAGGCCTTTGAAATATTTTCACTGATATGGGATATATTGGATGCCTTGACTTCCAGGCTTTCTGGAATAAGTTTTCCTCTAGGTAAATGGCTTAAATGGCTTTGTTTGCTGTTATTTTGTCTGACTTGAATGTAACTAGTGAGGCAGAGATAGCTGAAGAACACTGCCTTTCATCTTGAGGTCACCACTGAAAATGGAAAGGCGTAAACAGAAATTCAAACAACTGAAAACTCCTGTAACTATATTTCTTTTGCTGAAGCAGTACATTTCTAGTCAGATGGGGTGACTTCAGTTTTTTTCCATGAGGCCTTTTTAGCATGTAGTCATTGGTGCCTTATGACTGTATGGATCTACTGTAGCTCAGATGTCTTTGTTTAAAATAGATACACTCATAAAAAGTGAAGAACAGCCGAGGACCAAAACTGTTTTGAATCTGGGTCATGTAGAAACAAAGCCGTAGCTGTGTCTTCCTGGCTTCCAGCAGCATTTCAAGGGAGAGGGTCATGAGATTTGTCCAATTGTTGCCTTAATCTTCACTAGCATTTTGCCAGATTCCTGGCTCGAGTGTGTGTGTGTTTTTTTTTTCTCCAGAAGGATGCTTTGCCTTTTTGTAGTTTCTAGTTCAGAGGGTTCTGTCTCTTAAGAGGAGGACAGTGGTGGCTGTGGGGAGACTCGTCCTGTGTTAATTGTTGTAATCACTTTCTATCCATTCCTACCAGGCTACCAGGGTCCTCCTTGTCATTTCTAAGGAGGGAACAGCCATGTATGCTCAGGGTTGAATTGGATTTAGCCTTGATCCTTTATAGAAGGAAATGTGGACCCCTAGAAGAGGCCTCTTAACGATGGATTTCCTCTACAATGGTGTCTTCATTTGCTTTGCCCTTCTTAGTACAGCTTGTTCCTATAGAAAGTAATGGGGCTAGCCTATGATTTATTTTCTTGCCTAATGTGATTCTAAATTAATGTGATTCTAAATCTTTCTCAATTTTGTGGATGCCCTCTTTATCTGTATGGTATCACTGCTCATGATGATTCACATCTGAATGCTGAAGTGTTTTCAGCTCCTATTATTATAAGCAAAGGAGGAATGTGCCAAAAAAGAAATGTCCACATCAGTGTTAATGAACTGCAGTATTTCCTTAACAACTCCTTGGGCTGCTAGAAACAACCTCACCAGTGTTGTATTTTTTTGGAAGCAATACATGTCTGTGAGTAATCCATGGAAATACCAATCAACCAAACTATGGTTAGAAGTTTAGTGTGCTACTTCTGAACATCCTGATTAGTGGTATGGGAGCCCCCTTTACCCTCCTGGACAGAACATGGGAATGCAGGAAGCTTTTGGCTGACCAAAAACATGTGCTCCAGTACTTTGAAAGTCACAAATGGAAGATTGCAGTTAAATTTGTCAGAACGGATTTGCATATTTCTGTACTGAAGGGTTATTGGCACTGACTCTATGCGAGTCTCATTACTGGTGGAGCAGACAACCATTACACTTCTCTTCTGGTGCTTTAAAGCTGGTTCTCAGCACTTGTGCTCTGTCCACAGCAACTATTGGTGCATTTGCAGGGAAATAAAGCCCTTATTACATTAAAACAGTTTCCTAACAATCTGATATATAGTGCCTGAAATATGTGTTCAAATAATAAAACAGTGAACCTTTCTGCTCACACAACATTGCTGAACTCGTGTTACGATGCTGGCATATCTTGTTTATAAGGTTTGGTGGTTGTTTTTTTTTCTTAAATCATTCTAGTTCCAGTTGGTCCAATATAGAATAGAACAGCCTGTGCCAGTGACCTGACCTCACTCTTTGTAGTTGTTTCAGCTATGCCTTCTTCTTAAGCAGTATTATATTCCAGTGGTATCTAATGATATTTGATTTCAATACTTCTAGCTATGCACAATTAGAAAACTAGAAAATATTAGTTGTGGGATGGAGGATGTTTATGGTCCCCTTCCCTTGGAAATATATACTGTATTATAAAGAAATGATATTTTGCAAGAAAACTAATGTAAGAAGCTTTCAGTATTACAGTGAGATTTGTAGGCATGTTTTTTAATTTTTATTTTTCAGATTTGTTTTTCTTCCTTTCCATGTCCCAATTCAAATGGATAACTACTCCTCATGGGGGTGGAGGGAGGGAAGAAGAAATACCTTATCAAATGTTTGCCTGGCTTGATTTATCTCTCTTTTTTTTTCTTCTATTTTTTGTTGTTGTTGTCGCTGTAAATTATTATTTTTTTGACCAGCCTTTTTACTGGATTGTAATAAAACACATTTTCTTAGGGTTATGGAGTAATTCATGGATCCATGTGGTTATTTGCAAATAGACCCTTGATATTAAGGCTTTTTTTTTTCCTGTTTGGGAGGAGCTGTTAAAATCCATACCCTGTTCTTCCTACAGTGCCAATAAAGTTTAGAGAAATTCAGCAGATGGTGTCTGGATGATTGCTTAAAGTTTGCTTTCAGTCTAGCAGTGTGCTTCCTAGTTAGATGTCTGACACATGACCCATAGAAGGTCAGCCTGAGTGTAAGTTTTAATTTAATGGAGGGTAAATTTGTATCGCATTTAACTTCTGCAGCCAGAGGAGGAGGAAAAATCGTTTCAAGAATTTGCCAGCTGAACACCTGGTGTGTAGGGCTGTGCCCAGGCCCTGGAGGAATCTAGCAACAGGTGAGTTTGTAAGAAGGTCGCCAGCCTTGGCCTTGCTGCACGTCTCACCTGTGTTTGTCTGAGCCTGGCCCTTCACTGTTGATTTCAACCTCATTTGTTTCACAGCTACTTTGCTCTGGCTTTCTTTCTGTTTGTGTTTCCTAAGGATGCAAGACAGGGCCCAGTGATGGAGGAATATGGCCACTGCCAACTTTCTGCTGATGAACTTGATCTTCATTTGTGTCTGCTTTTCATGTGGTTGTTAAGAGGGTCTTTGCATAGCCTCTATCTCCTGCTTGCTGCCCTGTGAAATAAGGCAAGAGATCTAAAAAAAAACCTGCTGGTACTCAGATTTGCTACTGTAGGAGAAACTTGGAGCAATGGAAACTTCTGAAATCTATATTGGCTTTGGCATGGATACAGTTTTTGTAGGATGGTCTTCCTCATTCCTTCCAGGATTCAAATAAACCCAAACAAGACCAGATGAACTGTAATGTCCACTTGAACACTGCTGTAGTGCATTCTTCAAGAGAAAGCATGCTGATCTGTAAATGCAGCTCTCACAAATGGGTTTCTATCATTTACTACACTTGCTTCTAGGTGGGCAATACTTTCTCACTTACGCTTATGTTTCTGGAGGATCTGGAGACTCCAAAATAGTGTGAAGCTGCATCAGGGTTAGATACTAGGAAAAGGGTTCTTCACCTGAGGGTATTCAGGCATGGAACAGGCTCTCCAGGGCAGACTTCATGGGCCCCAAGCTGCCAGAGCTCAAGGTGCATTTAGACACTGCTCTCAGATGTGGGATTGGAATTTTGGGTGGAGCGAGGGCTTGGACTCAGCGATCCCTGTGGGTCACTTCAAAGATGTTCTGTGATCATCCTAGTCTATCTTTAGACAGGTTGAGATACTAAACTGAATTTATTCCATGTTTCATGTCAGCTGACCTGGGAAGTTTCAGACTTCATGAATCTTGCTGTAGTGGCTCTTCATTGAGAAGGTGCGTCTATGAGCTGTGTTCCAACTTCTTGCAAAGCACAATAATGAAGTGTGTTAAGCATAGACAGTTGTGTGGCAACTGCCTGAAAATCATGAAGACAGGATATCTCCTACTGAGGAAGCACAGAATAACAGGTACAACTAGTTTTCTCCGTGCCATTCAGTGTGACTGTTCTGTTGAGTGCTCCTCAGCTATGTATAACAGTCCTGAGCATGCAGTGTAACTAACTTCCACCTATAATCGGAACGTGGCAACTGGCAGAGAACAGTGTAATTCATCTATGACTGATGTCAACACAGAACTGCTGCATAGTCATGTGCAAGTTGAATCCATGTGTGATGTCAGACATTTCCTTGCAGGAAAATCAGCTCATCTCTAAGAAAAGGCTCTGGGCTGCAGTGCGTATTCAGAGTTAGGCTAAGGCTAGCTTTTGTCTTGCAGGTCTGCAGCTTGGGGACGATGATGCAGGTTGCTGCTACAAAGTAATGCTTGGATGCACACCTGGTTCAGTGTGATAGCTCCCTCAAAGCTACTAGTAATTTTAGGATTGATATTCTCAAATAGCACAATGAAGCTGTTACAGAGAACAGAACAACAAGGAGAAAGGAAAGAATAAGGTGAGTCTGAATAAAGGAGTTTTGGGAGTTCTTTCCAGGATCATCTTTTAAGAAGGCATTTCCTCTGTGTAAGTGTTAATATCGCTCTTAGAGCTTTCTAGTGAGCAGAGTTAGTTGGAAAATTACAAATCCCTGTCACTGTTACTGCCTCCAATTGTGCTCTTTTCAAGAAATACAAGCCAGGGTTGCTCTCTAGTCAAGAGGGGAGGGTCAAGGGAATGTGGAATATCTTGCTCTTGACTTGGAAGGTTATAGAGAAGCTCATCTGTACTCCACATGCAGACATAGTCCCTTCCCATTCATCTCTGAAGCATCCTTGACTGACTAAAGGAGAAGCTGCAAATAAAGGCCTTGCTCGGGTACTGTAACTTGTAGTGGCCTTCACCCAGCCAAGCAGCTGCATTGCCAGAGGTGGCTGTTGTCAAAGAGCTCTGTTAAATTCATTTTGCTTCCCTGATGCAGCATTAGCTCATCTTTGGTGATAGCACTGCACTCTTGCTTCCAGTGGTGAGAATTTGTCCCTTGATTCATTTGTTTTCGGCAATTCTGAAGTTGCTAAACCTTAGAGAAAGGCCAAAGCAAGAAAATGGTAGTCTTGTTTGACAGATATACAGAGAGGCATATTTAAAGCCTTCCCCTGAACCCTTTGGCCCCTACTGGTCAGTGCTTTCAGAGACTTGAGCTCACTTGGTGTAAGCGCTTTGTAGGTTTGAGTTCAGAACATCAGTTTTGGGGCAGCCCTCTTTACCCGGTCCTGCGGGCTTGGAGAAAGCAGAACAAGCACAATTTGTCCTGTTTGCTTATAGAGCACAACAGAGAGTGATGTATTTCTTCCAAGGTAGAACAGAGCTGTGGCTGAGTCTGGCGATTTCATGGAAATCAGTGCAGACTTTTTGCACTACCTTCGTGTGGCCAGACCACCTGCCCTACTCACAAACCTCTAAACAATAATGGAGCCAATTCTGTACTGGGACAGAATGCCAGTCTTCAACTTTGTTATGACTCATTGAGCTGTTTGCTCTGTTCCTTTCTTCTGTCTGGACTACTTTACTTTGCGAGTTCCGCTGTTAAGAACCTGAATTTTATCAAGTATCAGTTTTTCACTGGAGAAAGCAGGTGACAATATGCTGACCTGGTTGGCATCTGTATACCTTGCAGCTCACACATGGGTAGGGACTGGGACAGTTTCTTCTGTGTATATAATTTCTATCCCTTCCCCTTTCTGTCCTTGCGGAAGCTCAGGTGCAGGAAAGGTTGCCTCTGCTGATTCTTCCTCCCTCTCCCTCTGAGGATGGACTTATTCCTCCCTTAATTTATCAGATATTCATTAAATGGTAGTGAAGTTGCTCTCACAAACCCAGAACTGCATACCTATGTACATTAATAACTACAAGATTAGATCATGACTGTCCAACTGCAGTCTCTTGGAAGCTACAAAGTTAACAGAAGAATTCTTCAGGTTTGCACAGTGTGTCTACCCAAAGGAACAAGTGTAAGTCTGCCTGGTGCTGACCATGCCTGTGTATTTGGAAGCCCTGAAACCAACTATGGTTGGAGGAGATGGAGATAGAATCCAGGAAGCCTAAGCATGCTTCTGGCTCTGGAGGGCTGCAACACTATTGCATGAAGTCTTATTGGACCAATGCTGTGCTGATATCAATCTGTTTTCTACTTATGCAACAGTCAGGGGTGGGGGGGATAATTGCATCTCACAGATATTTTGGAAATTTTCTGTGAGGTCCCTGGACTGGGAGGAAAGAAAATTGTCCTTTGGTGCAGAGGAAACTGGGTAATGTATTTCAGGCTAGAAAATCTCTTCATTCCCAGTGTGTGCTAAGGTGTTACTAGACGTGTCAGCACAGCCACTGCGCTGATGGCAGCCTGACCTGCTAGTGAGCAAGAAGAGGCATGTGCATGTGTGTTTGCTGGTGGAAACTTGACTTTTACCAAATTTCTATGAAACAGAGTTAAGGATTCACTTCAGCTATGCCTGTCATTCCTGCTGTGTGCTGACTTTCAAAGCAACATTTTCAAGGGCCTTTTTTTTTTTTTTTTTTAAGTGGGGATTTTTAAATCTCCTCTATCTTTCTTTTCTCTTTCCGTGGGATGGGTGGTTATTTAACGGCTTTCTATTTGTATCCTGGACTAAATGAAAGAAGTTTTGCTCCGGAAATTCTGGGTTTACTCTTAGGCATGCTGCTAGATAGAATTGGAAGGAAGAAGTAAGGGAATAAAAGAACAAAAAAAAAAACCAACCCAAAATAACAATAACAACAACAAAAAAACACCAAAAAAAAAAAAAACAACCCTGACACCAACAGACTTTTTTCCTCGCTGTTACAAAGACCTTAGCACAGGATATCTGAGCCCAGCTTAGGATGTGGTTCCATCCCACCCTATCATGGCTACTTCTGTTTTCACAAGAAAACTGCTGCTTGCCTCCCTGCAGGATTGGGTGTGATGATCTCAGGCCTGGCTTCCCTCTCAATGCTCTCCTCTCTTCCATCTGGTGGCATTGACCTGTCACTTGCTGTGCTCTGAGTTCCTGGCAAGGAGAGAGGTCAGTGTCAGGCAAACACACAAATGTCCTTGCTGTGAAAACTGCTGCACATACATCTAGTTTATCTCTTGTTTCAAGGTTTGCTGGAGATAAGATGCTTTGTGGTTTGTTTGTTTGGATCACTGGTTTGCCTGCTGCACCTCTTGATGGTGCCTGAGAAGTGAAGGCAGGATTGGGCACAGGATGTGAGTGCATGGAGAGAGGAACGTTTTACAGCCAATTCTCATTCTTATACTTCAGATTTTTTTCTCCTGTATGGAGTGATTAAAAAGTCAAATTTCAAAAGTTGTTGTCTATGCCGGCTAGTATTATATTATTTCATTAAAAAACTTGATTAAATCAAGCATCCTAATGAATGGTGAACTGTTAATTGGAGGGACAATTCAGGATCCTGAGATGAGAGCTGTTCTCACACTCCGCAAAAAACAAACAAACAAAAAAACCAACAACCAAAACTGAAACTGTCCACTGCAGAGTTTTGTTTCTCAGGCAAAGTGATTTACCCTGGAGCAGAGCAACACTATACTGATGTCACTGTTTCAGGAAACAAACTGGAAGATTCCTCTTGGAAGCTTCACAAGCATGAAATATCAGTTACTGTGAAATGTGATCCCTATCTGTGCCTCTGTGGCACTTTTCAACGGAGAATTTAACAACTGAAAGAACCGTGGCTGCTTTTTGTGACTGTCCTGGGAAGTGTATGAATGAATATTCGCATTCTGCAGCTGGGAGCCTGCAGTACTGGGGAACGATGTAGCCAGATGTTGTCCATGTCAGGAGGATGTCTGAGTAAGTCTGCCTTTCACCCTGTTTGTGTAAGAACTGATTGGGCCCCCATGTGTCTTCACAAGGCACCATCATTCAGGCCTTCAGTGTTTCCATTACTCTACTTTTCCAATAGTCAGTTTGTTACCATCTCCCTGTCCCCTAATATAGTTAGACACTGCACTGAACACAGCTCCTAAAATTTGGATTTGGGGCTAGTTTCTGTAAGGGAAGTCTGGAAGGCAAAACAAGAGGAATCTTCCTCGGGGACTGATGTGAGGAAATGATGCTTGTTACAGTACTTTGCTCAGTACCCCTGAGTGCTCTGTTACAACCACAAGTGGGCTGGAGAGCAGCAAGATTCATGCACAACTCCTCCCGCTCCTCCTCCCTCCCCAGAGAGGCTGTCCTTACTTTTTTCTATTCCCCCCTCCTCCCCCCCACCATATTTATAACTCTTACTCTAGCTTGCCTTGCAACAGAAGACATCCCAGGAAGCACAAAGAAAGACCTCAGTAGCATGATAGCTCAAGGCATCTCGGGGCTCATGCGACCCTTGTTAAGTGGACTGAAAGTGAGTAAAACTCACTTTGTTTATTTCTGTGAGGTGACTGGGCAGAATTGCTTACGATCAAAGCAGATGTCAAGAAGAGGCTTCAGCTCCACATGCAAGCTCCAGTGTTCTCCTGGGGAATCGAGGTGAGTAAAATCCTTACCTTACCTGTATATCGCTGTACTAAGAAGTAGCTTTTCAGAAGGGAAATGCATTGAACTCTACCTTGGCCCCCACGTAAGGAAACTGGTGCAAAGCATGATCTGTAAGGGAGAGGTGGATAAGGCTACGTAGATGTTGATCTGGGATGAAGATTGTTTAGGGAACTGATCTGTGAGAGGTACTGCTCCCCTGTTTCTGGAAGCTTCTGAAGCCATGGAGGCCACAGCTAGTGCCTGGATTCTGAACATGAGTATATCATATGGCACATGAATTCATGCACTATCGAGGTCCCGTTAGGGACCATGAGGCCTTTGAGGAATGGGGATGGTAGGCAGGTCAGGTCAGGTACCTGGGCATCCTGCTGTGCAGAGGTGAGATGATCACTGAGGTGCTCTGTGAATTGCAGATTCTCTCGCGTTTCTTATCTCTGCTGCTGTAAATGCAGAGTGGGGAACTGATGTTGTCTGCCACTCTAGGAAGCAAAATACTCTCTCTAGACAATTGGAATCTTCACTGCCATGCCTTCCTGGAATGTTCTTCCTGACAAGATATGGGGAATGTAGATCAAATGCTCATCTGCTGAGATGGTGGCTGTAGGTGGCAGGGGCTGTACAAGACCACATCATCTATGTCCTGCGAGGCTTCCAAGTGCAGCGTCACATGCTGGGTTTTGCTGAGGCTGCTTACTTAGGTTAGGATATGCAGTTCATCATAGCGGTTGAGTTTGTGAGTTGAACTGTGCTGTGAATGTTGGTCAGAAGTTGCCCTGATCTGGAGGAGATGGAATGAATGCTGTTTCTCTTGTTTGTAGATGCAGTTTCCCCAACTCAGCATTAAGTGATGCTGATGGCCTTGTCCTTAATACTACTAGATTAAATTCTGTAGGCCATCAACACAACCAGTTATTTCTCCTAAGTAAGGATTGTATCAGCGCAGAGGACATTATTCAGCATGATTGTTCTGTAAGCTGGGCTGAGCATGTCTTATCACAAGAAAGCCCACTGTGATGGAGCTCACACAAGAAGTGAGCACTTTGTGAAGGAATAACAAGCAGAAAAGGAATGGTCAGCAAGCAATTCCCTTGGGAAGGGAGGGAGAAATGATGAGTGAATGACAACATCCTTTATCACTTACTATTATTAGATCCTGTGGGCTTCTCTTGTTATTACTGCATTTGGGATTAACATCCCAGGCTCCACAACATACCAGCCCAAGCAGAAGCATTGCAGAGCCTCTGCATTTATTCACTCACAGCTGAACATTTATTTTGAGAGAAGTGTGGTAAAATAGGGACTACTGTGGGTCAGCTCAGATTTGAACTGCTCTAATTTGTGCATTTCCACTGAGAACTGGCAACCTGAACGTCTTCTAATGTGTGTAGTGTAATCTCTCAGGTATTCAGCCAAAAGGCTTTGGCAGCGGATGTGCAGGAGAAGATGGGATCCTCTAATTTTTTTGCAAACTTTTCCTACAGCTCGGCAGATTCAGTGACAGTGCATTTTATAAATCGGGATGGAGAGCGACTCACAACCACGGCCAAAGAAGGGGAGAGTCTGCTGGAAGTGGTAGTCAACCAAAACTTGGCCATTGATGGATTTGGTAGGTGTTGGAGATGGATATGTACTCTAAGGAGTTCTGTGTCCAGTGGGTACTTGGGAATAGTACAACTGCACACACAGTACCGTGTTCTGAGGAGACCAGGAAGCACAGGGAGGATGCATACATTTCTCTCACTAATTTCATCATTAGCACTTGGCTATGCAGTCTGCTTTCCTTGAATTGCTTAAACCTGGGGTCTCAATTTGCATCTGCTTTCTGGCGAGGTTCTTGTCCCAACAGCTGCTCACTGGGCTGTCTTTCCACACTTACCGCCCTGCTGCCTCTGGAATTCCAGTGGCACATTGGTTGGAGCTGAAGTATGAGTATGAAAACCTTGATCCTCCCAGAGCAGAGGCAGGCTGAAGTCTGTCTTCATCTGCTGTGTCTTCTGGTGTCTCTTTTGACATGCTCTAGGTCTGCTAAACGACCTTTCCTCCCACTATTTCCAAAGATCATCTCTCTTTACCCGAATGTTTTTGCTGATTTGCTGCCACTTCTTCTACCAGGTGCATGTGAAGGGACATTAGCTTGCTCCACCTGCCACCTCATCTTTGAGAAAGATGCCTTTCAAAAGCTGGATGCCATCTCAGATGAAGAGATGGACATGTTGGACTTGGCATATGGACTCACAGAGACGTAAGTATACCTGCTGGCAGCAATAGATGCTCAAAACCCTGCTGAGACAGATTCTCAGCAACTGTTTGGCACCCATTTCCAAAGGAACAGGTTGTTCTATATTGCAACTGTGCCTCTAGAGCTGTTTTCTTTTGGGTCTTTTGCTTCTGTGAAAAGTAATCTTGGACCAAATATTCCAATGTGAGTTGGGAATTTCTTCCTTTACTGTGGAAACAAATGAACTTCACTTAATATTTTCTTCTCAGATCTCGCCTTGGATGCCAGGTGCGCATTAAGAAGTTGATGGATGGTCTGACAGTGCAGGTCCCCGTGGAAGTATCAGATATTAGGAATCAGCTGGAGGTTGGAAAGCAAAGCAAGCAGTAACCAGAAACAATTCCTTCACAACCTGCCTCCTTAGGTGTGGAGGGACACTTTGCTTTATGTTAACACCAGTACTCTGCAGCTGGTTTATGGTAGACAATAGAAGTCTGGTTTAGTATATATGACTGTTCAGCAAATCTCTTATTTAAACAAAGCTTAATGCTAGGATTTTCAACGTAAGTTTTAAATAAGTGTTCTCATGAGCACAACTGGATGAAAACATGTGGCTTTACAATTCTCTGGTAGCAGTAAACATTTGTATTGTGTGTAACTCATCTCCTTTTAAATTTAAGTATTCCACTATTCTATGTAGCTACTGGGAATTCTGTGATGTTCTATTACTTAACTGCAGAGCAGATCTTTCCCAATTTGGGAAGCTTGAGAAGAGGTAGCTGTTCCAAAAGCAAGGCTGTGCTACTTGGCTTGATGACATCGACAATCTTAGTCTGCTTAGCAGGAGCATTTGAATGCATGTCACTGAATTGTTATGTGCCATGATATGCTAATTTCTCTAAATAACACATTTTCTCATTAATGTATTGCAGCCGTACATAAAATAAAATCCTAATAATCAGGCTTTTAGGTCTGTAAATATGCTTTTCTTGTAACATCAGTCTGGTTGCAGTAGAACTAGTATAGGGAGAATTTAGATGTAGTAACCTACTGTCCCAGTTACCACTGTTTCCCCCTCCCCCCCCCCCCCCCCCCCTTGTTTTAGGTGGCAAGGTTGACATGTTCGCTCAGAATGGTGGAGAGAATCCATGACATGTAATCAAATGTAGCTGAAATGCCAAGTCAGAACCTGATGGAGCACCTGGTGGGAAAGCAGGGCCAGTTCAGGAGAGCTCAAATGCAAGCAATGCAGCTGATGATGGAAGGGATGGAGCCAGAATCCACCCCTTCCCATTTAAGGGCTGGCAGTGGAGGTGAGAGGGTATCTTGCTAGAGATCCCTGCCTACCTGAGGCCTTCCAAATGTAAATGAGTTTTCTTCCTTTGTTTCTGCATCCACAGCTGCTGGTTTTGGGTTTGTCCTCATTTGCTGCAGCTGAAGATATTGCCACTCTGCTCTTATTGCTGTACTTCCCCTCACTTCATAGTGTTACAATTAGATAGGTGAAAAATGAATTTTGTAGAGAGGGGTAATATCTCTCATTAGACCTAATACTGTACTGGGGAGGACAGGCACTTTTGGCTATACAAATCCTCCTCTAGATCTGAAAGAACTGCAAAAGCCAAGCTTAAGCATCCTGGTGCAGTGGAAAGCATCCTTTAAAGGTGTTAAAATACATAAAATGATTTTGTCTCATGACTCTGCCTCCTTCCGGAGATTTCCTGCATTATCCTCCAGGTTTGTGCTGGATTTGCAAACCAGGAGCAGTTCAGAAAAACGACAGCATAGTCTTTACCCATTCCACAGCTCTTTAGCCTATTGTTAAATACAAACGCTATGCGGTGCGTCTGAACGTCAGACCTCGTCTGAACGCGAGGGGCTGAGACGGTAACGGCTGATGCTTCGCTCAGACACCAGGTGGAGCTCGTTGTACACCGGCGATTCACGAAACCCAGGGCAGGTAGGAAGGAAGAGGATGAGACTTGGACCTGAGTTTTACTGATATCATCCTATTTCTGTTCTTTACTTGGTCTCTTATGCTCTGACTGGTAACTGGCTCTATCTGAGACATCTCACAGCAGTTATCCGTGGCTGATAATTCCTCCATGCTTCTCTTTCAGACGGGAGTAATTCTGCCATGAACTCTGCTCGTATCACTGTGGTTGAGGGTCAGCGTGTTGCAGTCACTGCAGTTAGGCAGTGACACCCTGTAACTCCCTTGCCTCGGACTTTGATTTATGCTCTGGTCTGTCATGCAGAAATCAATACAAAATTGAATGCCAGAAAAATAAGAATGTGTACTAGGAAAAAAATCCAGGTGCTGCACACTTGTTTGTGATTTACCATGGGCTACAAAAGAGATTCAATAAAAACAGTGAAGCCACTCGGTGCAGTACCACATCCTGTATTCCCATTCCTGATGCTGCCCCTTTGACAAGCTGAGTGTTTGGGGCTTTGCAGTTGTACTCATTGGCTGATTCCTGTTTGTGAGCCTGCAGTGGGACCACAGCTTGCTGCTGGAAGATGCCATTTCTTTTTAGCCAGCGTGAAGCCATGCATTGTTGGGACGGTGAGTGAGGCTATAGCTGTTAGTTTGAAAGGACTGAGCAGTGGCTGTCACATTCCACTCCAGTGTGGTTGCTTTTTGAAGAAAAATGTTTCCAGGGTGAGAGTGAGCTGTTTGCTTTGAAATTTAGGTAGCAAAATCCTTGACAAGTCTGACACTTAAAGGTGCCACAGAGTGTCAGATGGAGACCTGACTTTCCTGATTGTAGGTATGTCAGTAATGAAATTAAGATAGTTGAAATAACTGCAGCTGTTCCCTGGGCACTTCCATCATACTTTCTGTCTACAGGATGAGAAAACAAAATTATATGTGCCAAGCAGAAATGAGAGGAGGCTGAAGTGTGAGTCATTGTCTCCTCAAGGCAAATGAGCTGCTCTTTCTTGGTCTTGATCTTCAGTGTGCAAGGGAAAAGGAAAGCTCCTTGCTTTGAAGTTGGCAGCAGTACTACATGGCTGCCTGAGTGCTGGTGTCTAACAGAGCCCAGAGTTGTCAAGACAACTTGGACTAAATCCCTTTTTTATTTGTTAATCTGAAAGTGAGCAGCAAGGGAAGGGAAATTTGTGTCTACGCCTGAGAGCTGTACATTGAAGGAAAATGTCACTTTTCTGGGTCAAAACAATGTGTCTTTGGTATCACTTGTTCTGAGCAAACAGGGTCATATGAAATTTTTCTCAGGGGCTTTCTTAGTCTTCTGTCCCTAGGAGTTCTATGACTAATGTGCTATATGTATTTTGTTGACCTGGAAGTAAGGGGAAAGAATCTGCTAACTTAGCAGGTGTAGGATTAGTTGCAAAACTGAGGGGAGCATCTTCATCTTCATATCCACAAAGCTAAAATGCCAGTCCTGTATGAGTGCCTGGGCTTGTGGTGAATGAGTGCTCCAGCTTTCACAGCATGTCTAACTGTCAGCTACTGCACGTAATCTGAATAAACATTTTAAAAAAAAGTTAGAAATGTTGAATATGAAAACAGTGATGGCTACCAAAAGGTCTTGTTGAAATGAATTGTACTTATCACACAGGTAAATATTTCCCTGACATTGAACTGAATACCATCTAGCATAAGGCTAAAAAAAGAGTGTGATGATCCGTAGGAGCAGACGCTTGGGCAAAAATGTTTCTGACCAAAACACACATTTT
This sequence comes from Tympanuchus pallidicinctus, assembly GCF_026119805.1. NCBI lineage: Eukaryota > Metazoa > Chordata > Aves > Galliformes > Phasianidae > Tympanuchus > Tympanuchus pallidicinctus. The sequence goes on along the minus strand of NW_026294648.1, from coordinate 18,906,773 downwards.
CTTGGTGCCAAAGTAACTGTTTTACTTAATGTGTAGCTTTCCTAAAGCCATAATGAAAACTCTCTTGGATACTGTGTGCACAGCATCAGACTGCTACTGCAGTGCTGCCTCTGCTGGGCAGCCATGTACTCCCATGGGGATTTGTCTTGTCTTTTCTGAAAAACTTTGTCCAAGTTTTATTAGTTTATTAATAAAATTTCCCTCTGTTAAAAAAAAATCAGTAAGCACAGGGTTAGAGAAATCGTTAGAGAAATATGCCCATATTAGGCAGCCTCAGATGAGAAGAGGAAAATTTGTTTTGCCCCTCCCCTCCCTCTGTTTCTATAAACAAATCTCTCTTTAACTTGCTCATAATTCTTCTAGGTGATGCAAATTCAGAGTTCTTTCTTGGCATTAGGGTCAGGTCCTCCTTGTCTGAGCCAAAATCGGCTGGGCCCCAGAGCCAGTCTACAAGCTGTCAGCTTGTTTGGAACACAGATTAATCTCCCTTCCAAGTACAGATAAATCCATCACAATACTTAGTGCTGTTTCACCTTCCTGAAAAGACACAGATGAGAGGGACAACTGAGCCTACTCATTCTACAGCAGTTCCTGAAAACCTGTGCAGATTTAGTTTGCCTGTCAGGTGCAGACCTGGACAGCAGTGACACAAGTTTCCATGCCTGCAGGTAGGGGGCAGCGGCAGGGATAGTTTTACACCTTGTTAAAACAGTAGCAAAATTATCTGCTGCCTTCTGTTTTGTGCGGTTTGTGCCTGTTTCTCTGAAGGAGACCCTCAAATAAGGACGGCTACAGAGAAATACAGATGGCAGAGGGTTCCTTGTCAGCACAGGACACCCTTGCAGGTCGTGGTAGGGGGAAGCACGTGCTTTACAGTCTGCTTTGGTCTTTTGCAAGCAGTACTAAACAAGCATGGAAAGGAGGGGAAAGTAGGAGCAAGGGGAACAAAAGGCAATCACTACCTTGCAAACAAACCTGTGCCTCTTTTATTCAAATAGTTACAACCATAGGTCTGGGGAAAAAAAAAAAAAGGAAAAAACAATACTGCACATCTTTAGTGTCTGTGTGAGGAAAATGATAGTGGGGGGTTGCATTACAACTATATACACCACTCATCATATAAGGCCCACCACAGTGAGATGGGACAGAGACAGCACCTGAGAGTTGAACACTTTGCACATGACAAAATATTTTCTGTACACCTTGTGATGTGCACTCTGGGCTTCCCTCCATCTCCGTGGGAATCACAGAGTGTGAATCCGGAGTGCTGGACCAGTTCCTAGGCAAAAATAGTGACCAGCAACTGCAGAGTTCTTGGTCATTTACAGATGTGGTTTTCCCTCTATGCAAGGGCTGAATAAGAGTGGGTATCAAGCAACCCTCAAGTATGGTGGTGGCATGCACTCAGCAACTTGCAAAGGGTACTTCAGAAGGACTACCACTTGATCACTAAGATTCATGTATTTCTTCTGTCTTTTACCCACTCACTCACTGTTAGCTGAGAAAAAGGGCTGTCTCCCTAAGAGAATGATGTATCCTGAGCTTTTCCATCTTTGAGACTTCTTCCATCATTTTCTTAAATTCTATCTAACAACTGTGGTGCTCTCTGCTTACCTTAGAGCTCAGCTTGCAGCACCACAGTCCTCTTAAGTCCCATCATGACAAAAGTTATTCTAAGCATTGTCCTGAGTAGCATCACAACAATGGTGTAAGAGCCCTCTGGCTGCATGTTTTAAGTAGTGCCATAAAGCAGCCTTCTGTCACATGCTTGCCTGGCACTTCTCCATAATTAACTCTGCTAGACTACACTGGGCAGAGCATTTTGATGAGTAGGAATGCATTTCTCTGATGCAGTTTAGCAGTGCTATTAAGGCCTGAACAATCTCAGTTTATTAGACTGTCTGAGAGATTCCTACCCTGATGGGACTTTTGCTGCAGCACCCTCTTCATGGCTTTCCTGACTACTTCCACAACACCATGACTTCATGCTAAAACCAACTCCTGCTTGGGCCCCTTCCAGCATAACTAGGAATTTGATTATGATCTCCATCCACACTGCCTCTGGAAAGGTCATTCTGAACTTCCATCCTCAGTTACAGAAAAGATGTCACCTCTTAGTAGGATGGGAAGGCTCAGGTGTTCCCAGAGGATGCCAAAGAAGTGAAACAGCCATAGCTCTGTTGAAGAGACAGAGCTACAGTCCTTCAGCGTAATGGTGGATCTGCCAAATCATGAGAACCAACGGACAATTAACTGGAAAAAATAAAATAAAATTAAAGGATCTTGGATGTTGTCTGTCGGTGAAAGCTGGGCTTTGGGCTCTATTTGGTCTATCTGGAGTCCAGCATCGAGTAGTAATGCACACAGTTCTACCCCTAAGGGACAAAGGGAAGATAAACAGAGAGAAGTCGTGATTTCTGGAATGGAGGTGAAGAATCTCCTTTGGGATGAATGGTGATGATGATCAGGGAACAGCAGAGCTATTTATGCAAGCTTAAAATTTAACTAATTCTGCTGGAAAAGTTGCTGCCCATGTTCTGCAGTCATCTGTACACATCAGTGACTGAAGAAAATAAAGCAGAGTTTCTCCTTTTCTGCTTCAAAAAGAGATAACCTCAGCAAATTCAGAGACAGGCTGGTGGCAATCAGTCCCCTTGGTGAAGTATCTCAAGTAGAAAAAGAACGTAACAAAAAGAACACCACTCACAACCCAACCAAAATGAACTGCAAACCCCAACATTGCATACACATTAGTGCCACTTTACGCTCACTGCTCAACACAGCCCACCAGATTCTTCACACCTTGATCAGAATATTTTCTGCTGCTCATACACCCACGCACACAAAATTCAGTCCTCCCACAGCCCTCTCCCTAGACAAACGTCTCTTCCGCGAACGCCACTGCATCACATTCCTCAGCAGCCATTTCTGACAGCGGCCGCCTCCTGAGCCACTCCATCCTGCTCCGAACAAGTTCATTCTCCACTGCTTCTGCCTCAGCCATGGGACAGGTCTTGGTTTCATCATGTTTGAAATATTCCCTGACGGTGCTTTGAATGGAAGCAGGGAGGATGATATGGATGGTGTGGCTGAACGTGTTGATCCCCTCGCTCGGGTTTGTCACCGGTACCTCCCCCACTGGCTTGCTCTCCAGCTCCTTCAGAGTGGAGGCATCGTGGAAGTTCTCTTTGTGCCTTGCTCGTGAGGACAGGATTGTTGATTCACAGTGGAGCTGCCTGGAGGCAGACTGCAGAACAAGGGGTGTATTCTGCCCATAAAACACTGTCTGGGGGATATGGACTCTCACAGACTGCAAGCCTTTAGATGTGCTTTGCTCATTAGGGCTGCTGGTATTTGCCGAGGACCTCTCCTCTTCCACTGGCAATCCCCAGTAATATTCTTTATTTGGGGCCATGTAAAAAGTTATCTTGGTGCGCTTCAGGCCTTCCTGGCTTGGAGAGCAGGCATCAACACTTCTGATTTCAATGTGCTTCACTACCTTCTCCCTGTGCTGCTGCTGGTTGATCTGCAGGAATTTCTTGCTGGCTAGGTCATCAGGTGAAGGCTCAGAATTTTGTTCTAGCTCATTGGGATAATCCAGGCTTTGGAGCTTCAGATCAGGCACCCCCATAAATCTCAGCTGTCTCTCCTCCTTTTCCCAGTCAGTGTCAGTTGCTGGGCTCCTCACTGCAGCTCTGCTGCCAGAAAGAAAGCTTTTCCTCTCCCCAGAACAATGTCTGCTCTCTACAGCCTTGGGTTCATAGTCACAGAAACTGTCTAGGTCACATGGCTGTAAAGGCACAGGAGAGGTGAAGGACTTGTGCCACTCTTTTGGGGACTTCCTGGCAATCTTGGGAGACACAGCATGAAGCCTGGCAGATGTGCCAAACATAAATGATAGGGAGGAGACATCTGTAGGACTAACAGCTGATGACTCCGAACAGTATGAGAAAGCACTGTCTAGGGAGCTAAGTGAGGATGCAGATGGAGATGTAGTGGTAGAGGACAGGCTAGAGAAGCTGGACCTGTTGGACAGGTTAGATTTCTGAAAGCTGGGCTTCTTTACCTTAGAGCTGGTCTGAGGTGACTGCCACAAATTCTGCCTGGCTTTATTAGCCCCAGTGCTAAGGCCTTCATCAATCAACTTCTGGCTCTCCACTTGCAGTTGCTTAAGTCTGTGGATGTAGCCCGTGTGACTGTGCATGATGGTGGCATCACAGCTAGACTGGCGAGCCACTGGCTCATGGCTCTGAGCAGGAAGCTGGGAGCTAAGACAGACACTGGGCTCTGATGAGCACCGGTCCCTGGCTGGGCTAAGTGAGCGTATTGAGCCTATGGAGCAGAAGGAACCCTCCTCTTCTAAGAGCTCGTAGCTGTCTGCACTGGCATTCTTCTGGGTTTTGCTTTGGTAGCAGGCTGTGATCTCACTGAACAAGTCCCAGTCTTCTTGCTCTTCGAGTAACAAGCCACTGGGTGGTTCAAAAACGTCATCTGTTTTAGATATCAGGCAATGCTTTGGTCTTTCCAGGTCATAAGCAGAGAATTCCAGCTCATCAGAGGAGTCATCATTCTGAGCCATGCCTAGAGTAGAAAACACAATCAATTGTCTGCATCTCTTAACTCCACACAGTACCTTACAGCCAAGGCATAAGAAATATTACCAACTCTACTTCGTAAAGAGGAAATCAAAGATGATTCATTATTTTTCCCAAGGACTAAACCAAGTCTGGGCACAAAATAAACGTTTTTGGCTTGACAACTTAAGCTTTCACCACTAGCCTGCATCCACAGCATAGTCAATAGAAAAGTGATTCTCTTCTCATTCAACCATTTTGTTTGGACCTACATAATTAGTCTGGAAGAAAACATTGCTGGGACATGCCATCACTAAGGCTACAATAAATTCTTGTGCTGGTACTTTAGTCTGGAATGACTGGAATAGGTTGAACAACCACAGATAAAGTCCCATGTTCAGGGATATATTTAAGTTGTGAGAATTCAGCCCTCTGCTTTCCCCTTTCTTGGCCATGCCTGACGGGGAAAGGGAAAACAAACAAACCAACCAACCCACAAAACCAGCTGTTTTTTCAACACTTCTTTGGCAGAGATGAAGGAGAAACAAACTACTTTGCATTAAGAGTTCACCTATTAAAAAGGTTTTAACAATGTCTTGAAGATAGAATGCCACCAGCTTACCCAGAGATCTCTCTGAGTTTGTGGAATTTTTGTCCGGCCTTTGAAACAAGGAAGCAATGTCACCTCCAAAAATCTCTGCCGAGTTTTCAATCAGAAACTGTACTAACATGGCTACCTGGCAAAGACAAAGATTTACAAAGTCAGTGCAATGAATACATAACTAGGTAAATAATGCAATTCAAGCAATTCCCCCAAAGTTCCTTTTTATTTCAAAAATATATAATTTCCTACAGAATCTTTTGTTCAAAAAGCTGCTCAGAACACAGTAATACTTCTGTATTAACTACATCTGAGGCAAGGATATGAACTTTGTGAACTGGAGCAGCGAGCCAGGCATGGCACATTCTATGTTTTTCCTTGTTATCAGTAACAAACTACAAGCAAGGACTCCTGCCCTTCACCATGTTTAGCGCTTACATTATCACTGCAGGATAGCTTTACATTCAGATGAAACAGCAATATCTAACTCCAGCTGCCCCATCTTCCCTTAGCATGATTGTCCTGAAGGGAATTTCAGCTGGTAAAACAATCACAGCTTCCTTTTCTACCCTACATAATCTGTGTGGCTGAATTGGTCCACTAACTTGAGCATAACTGCACAGGGGAAAGGGTGAAGCCCAGGTGCCACTCAGCTGGCAATATCACTGATACTGTGCCTCCCTTCAGCCTACAAAATACAGAGCCCATAAATAAAAATCGTAAAAGAGGAAGACAGTTATGAGACCAAACCTATGAAATATTACCTTCTTTGTAGACCTGCTTTCCTCCTCGGGCCCTGTGGGACTAGGTAGCCACAGCATATTGGGTGCTATGCAAAGAGCCAGGTTAAACGCATTCATCTGATTCACAACGGAATTCTGCTCAATGTGATGAAGGACTCCAAAGAGGTGTCTGAGTAAGACCAGGTTGGCCTCTGGGAGCTGACTGACCAAGCTGTTCCGGGAGTGGTAACAGAAAAACAGCACTGTTCATAAAAATCCATTCTTCAAATACTGGAGTCACAATAGTAAGAGATTTAATTCCACTAATATCTGAGGTATTTCTGTTGGCTGAATTATTGCTATTTATCAGTTTGATTGTTCTCACTTGAAATGGTCATTAGAAAACAGATTTCTAAAGATTTTTTTGTGGGTTAGAAACGTTACCAAAAGACAACTGAAAGGAAAATGCTTTGATCTGTGATACTGGCAATCAGCAATGGCTCCACTGCGACCTGGAGCAGCAACAGGAGTCTCCACGAGGACAAGTCTACAGTTAGAGCCCTACACTCCCACTTCTCCACCAAAATAATCCTTAAAGGATTTTACAAACCTTTTGATAGTTTCAATCTTATGTGCCCGATTTTCTGTATCCACAGCTTCCATCCACAGTCCGTGCATGTCTGAGGATAGAACACTGTCAGGTATATTTCGGAGAAAATCCTGAATTAAATATATACATGCAGAGCAGTCTGGTCAGTTTTAATTTCCTTGATTTGGTTTCACTATGTATATAGTCAATATTTATTCATATTAAGCAGAAGATAAAATGAAATGTGACACAGATACATTTCTCCTTCCCTCCCCATTTTCACCAAGCTGTCCTCAAGGCTCTTCACTTGCAGCATTATCAAATTGTGTCTATAGCTTACGGCAGAAAAGAGTAAACAGCCAGCCCTCGTGCTTTTCCCCTCACCAGAACAGGGTTGATCTCTACTATATTAGAGCAAGGACTGCTATTCAAGGCTATGCATAGTTCTGTTTGAAATATTTCTAATCAGTAAGGACTGCCGTTTTTCTGAGAGGACTTTGCAAGAACTTAACATATGCCTTGCCTTGTAATATGTCTGACAGCCTTTTATATTAGGGCAGCAAAAACTACTGGCAAGGGGTTTTTTAGCACTTCAGTTCCCAAAGATCTGACTGGTTCTGACCAGTTTTAACAGATCAGGTTAAACCTGACAAGATTTAAAGCATGTTTGACCATACAAACGCTAGGCTTTTTCCTATTAAAACTTGAGTCTTACCACAATCCCCCATTCAACACAACGTCTCTGCTCAGACTTGGTAGGAGTTTTCCTTCTCACTTGCCATCTGATCAGAGAGTGAAGGCTCTGAGTCTAACTGCCTCCTTTGAGAATGGCCTCTCTGTGGGCAGTGCAGAGCAGCTGCAGTCAAATGGCACTTATCCTCCAACGTAAGATCACAAAATATCTTATATTGGAAGGGGCCTTTGAGAACATCTACATCTCCCTCCACTCTCTTGTGTGTGTCCAGAAAAGGACACAGAGCAATTGTTCTTCTGACATCAGAGGACTCTGTGGCAGTGCATATGTGTAGCATCTGAATTGCAGAGTTCAGGTTGTCAGAGTATTTGATGTGAGATAACTTCTAGATAGAAGCCATGGTTATCTAGGAAGTAAATACCACTATATGTGCTGCTGGAGGCTGCTTTGTACAATAAAGGTGCAAAATGAAACATTGGCAAGAGGGCTACTGAACATACCTGAATGTTAAAGCAACCTCCATCAAGTCAGACAGATAACTTCGTGCACATAGATGAGTGAAGCCACCAGCTGAGAACGTGCCTCAATAGAAAATATTTTGTGCAACAGCCCCTACAGCGCCCTGCCTGCAATCTTTCCTCTCTGTAAAGATACATCTTGCTTCCTTACTGAAAGAAGGAAGGCGTGATTAGCTGAGATAGCAGTTATTTGGCAAAACACACCGTGATGACAGCTGCAGCCACAAAGACCGACTCTCCATCCACCCGGACATCATCTCCAGAGTTTAGCTTCTCCTTCAATTCCTTGCAAGTCTTGGCATTGGCAGAACGTCTGAAAATGCCCCTAGTAGAGGGACCTTCATGGTACAGCAGAAACAGCATATCCTAAGAGAAAGCTCAATTATTCATAAGAGCCAAACACTTCACCCTGTTGTTTACCTTATATCTCATATATTATAACTGCATAAGAGCTGGTCAGCACTGGAAAGAGGACAGATATACAAGAGATTTGTCATGACCTGACCAGGGACAAGAGTCTAACAGATAAGTTGCAAGTATACACAAGTGCTCCTATTCTTTGGCAGGTGAGAGATCAATGGACAAATTGGTCAAATGAGATTCAGGCTATATACCATGGTACACTGACACTGTTCCTTCTTCACTTGTGATGGTCTCGCTGGAAAACCCCATTGGAACAGGATGGGTATCCACACAAGTGATACAGCTTATGCAGTTTTTACTCATGCTACTGAGTTAGATCTGAAGCGTGGGCAAACATTGATCTTCTCAAGCCAGTCCTTGTAAACATCACAAATGACTTTAAATTCTTGGCTAAACACATTGCATTCATATCAACAGCCTAAACTACTCCTTACCATGATTGGCTTGGGAAGGATCCCATCAGGGCAGACAGAGGACAGAGACATGCCAAAGAGTTTCTGTGGGGTGGTAGGTGACTGTGAAGGAGGGCTGTCTGTGGGTGCACTGGTGCTGCGCCGCAGGGCCCAGTCAATCAAAGACTTCTTCCTCTTGGTGTGCTTCTGCAGTGACTCTAAAAGAAAACATACCTTCATTACACACATGGCTATCATTTCTACTGGACAGTGACTGACTTGCAGCAGAGGCAGAGATCTGAGCAAACCAAGGACTTTCTACCATCTCGTGGATAATAACTACACTGTTAATGAGGGTGGTCAGGGGATACATGGCAGTTAAGCCACCTGTTCATCTCTCAGTCATCAGCAAAACTCTTATTAACTCGCTGTTCTTCAGGGAATCTATGAAATCCATGTATAGCCTGCAACTGAAAGTTAATCAAGGACTGAATGTCTTCACTGACAAATTTAGCACCTCTGCAATCGTGTCCTTTACACATGCAATCGAGCATGAGTGCAACTCCAGGCTATGCATACAGTGCTAGGAAGAGTTTGGCATTGACAGTGAAAACAGCAAAATCTCATCCTGGTTAAGGCACTCCTGCAGCTCTTACCCCTCCTCAGCTGCACTGGAGCTTGGAGCCTGGGTTTCAGGACAAACTGACATTGTTTCTCTTTTGGGAGCTGCTCGGTGAAGGATGCCTCTGTCCCATCAAGCAGGAGGGTGTGATTGTGAGTTCCTTGTTGCTGGTCAGCAGAGTCCCGGAGACAGTTTAACGCGATGCTGAACGGATGTTCGTGCCCTGTTGAGCAGAGAGGTGTGTAAAAAGCAAGTCAATTGCAGATGTGCAAACAACTCCAAATCTGGGCAGGAGGAAGCAGTCACAGCCAATGGCTGCCACTCCAATTGGGCCTCTAAACAATGCTGCTAGAAACCTCCACCTGAGGGCTGAAGAGGCCAGGATGCACTTGTGCATTTATGATCGTTGTTTTACAAGTTAAATTCAGCAAGTTAAACCTGTACAATCACTCTCCATTAGCAGTTTTAAAGAACATCATGCAACAAACCACTACAGTAGACTTACGAGCCCCAAAAACATCTTGTAAGCATTACTTTGTGCTAGTTATCCCACTACGACAGTCTAGAAAATACCAATAAACACCCACAAATAAACAAATGTGCAGTGTAAGAAACCCCAAAATGATGGTTTTAAAATGATTGTGTGGTCTTTGGAGCTAGATCTCTTTAATACGAAAGCAGGCGTTTCTCGGGCAGCCTCACCACGCATTTATTGGGTTATAACTGAAAATACAATGTAGCGTTGGGATGACTTGTTTGGCATGAATATGTAGCATGCAGCAGGACAGCAGTCTGAGCAACAGCTGAACAACTGATACACGTATCAGAGAAGCAAGATGCAGTTAAAATACATCTAACAGCTTGGGACAAATTGCCCTATTTCTTCACACTGTTCGTGAGATTTCTCTGCCACATATACCTGAGTCATTTTTCACTTATTTCTATGGTGCTAGAATTTAAAGAAAACAGGAGAGCTCATACCAATGAGAGGGTAAGCAGGGTCATCTTTTCCTGAGATCACCCAGAGATGGTAGTCACTTGTCCTATCCTGATGGTTGAAGAACAGATAAGAGAAAAATATCAGCTGAAGGGGGTCTAGATCAGGGCCCCAGAGGTTGCACACAACTGAGAAAACAGCAGAAAAAAAATAGTCTGAACAGGGCAAGGAGCAGAATAGACATGTATAGATAACGCCTGGACAGGCACGTGGCTGGGAGGGAAGGCTGCTCTCAGTCACTTTGTATGAGAGTGGAAGAACAAAGGTTCATAGGAACATACTGAGAGCCACGGGGATGCAAAACCACATAATGGTTTCCTGACTGTTCACCCAGTAGGCTCTGACTGAAAAAATCTCTTGATGCAACAAGCAAAGCACTACCAGTCAAGTCACTGTGCTTTCTCAATAGTGTTGGTGCTCTCGTGTTCCTCACTGTACATGGAGGGCACAGAATGTGGGACCACTTTGAGCCTCAATAGGCCAATGCTTTTAGTGTGTGGTACCAGCTATTCTCCATCTTCCCTCGCATGCAGCAGCACAGCCATCCTTGTATGATGTATTGGGATCGTGTGTTCTGCACGCTGAAGAGAGGTGAGAAATAGTAGTCTATCTCAAGACTGGAATATTACAGAGCACAGCGAGGCACTTGTTCTCAGAAGTATGTGTAAGCATGACTGAACAGAAGTGATTTTCATATTACAGAATGAGAATAAGATTTTCCAGGACTATTTTAGCAAAATATTCCACAAATTTCCTAGGTGTGCTACTGGACACTGTAAAAGCTAACAGCGTAATTGCTAGATCGCTGCAATGGGAAAGTCTCCTCTGATAACATCACTTATTCATTCAGTATTTCACAGCTCTATTAATAATTCTTTGACAAGCTAGGCCCAAGCCTAAGCAAGCATGGAAGTCCTTTGAAATCTGAAGGACTTTTTTTTCCTCCCATAGGAACATATGCATGTCTGTGCTTTTAGAATTTTGCTGCCACATAAACAGATTGCTCCTAGCCCAGTGAGTATCAGTAACCTCATGGTTAACTGCAGCAAATAAAGACTTCTCTACCTCTGTACTGTCCCAAAATCTGAATGCTGACAGCTTCCCTAGCTAGCATCAGGCAGTCCCTGCAAGTCACCTACAGGAAGTCCAAGCTGGACAAGTGTCTTCTTCATCACGCTCTCTGCAGTTTCCACATTGGACACATTGACTGTGGTGGTCTAGAAAGGAAAACAGAGGAAATATAGGAAGCCATTAAGAAGGTAAGAAGATCGGTTATATTTCTTATAGCCTGAAAATTTAGCAAAAAAAATCACTTATCTGTCTTATGATTGTCTTCACTAAATATTCATAGAAGTGTTTTGCTAATTTGAACTAGAATTGAATCATTGTTGAAGGAGATATATTATGAAAACTGTTCTTAGCTACTTATTTATCATTGATTCCTTACAACACCCAAAGGCTTAATCCAGTAAAAAAAAAAAAAAAAAACAACCATAAACCAAACAAACAGAGGAAGCAGGTAGTGTTCAGATACTGTACTCAATCATTTTGGCACTTAACTGAAAGTAGTACCATTGTCACTGGAAGGGGTAAACATGGCACAATGCTAATAAATCAAGGGTGCCCACAGCTCCCCTCTGAGGGGAGAGTTGCCAGAAAGTATAAGTGAACTACCAAGCTTGATGTAAAGTCTAGAAATGCACTGTTAAGAGACCAGAATACACTCCAGCAGATTATTTCAGAACAAACCAGCAAGTCTTTCAGGATCAACATCCTCCACTTACTACACTGAAAATGAGAATTACTGGTCACACTGGCACAAAATATCACCAATTATGAAGTGAAGCAAAATGAAAACAGAGCAGATGGCAGAAGCCAAAAATAACATTAAGATACTTTTTGATAAGTATCTCTATATCTTACGATTTCCCAAACCAAAATTCTCTGAGGGGGCTTCCAGCAGAAAGTATGCAGCTGCACAGATGGGCACCCTCTAAACAAGGACAGCAGTAGCAGCAACACAGCCCTGCATTCCCTCCACTATTCCATGGATTTCCATGCAGCATTGGTCCAATAACCCGTTTCTTAGCTTTACTTACAGAAGAACAGTTTTCAGCATCCAGCACAAAGATCTGAAGGGTTAGGTTCTTCAGATATTCTTTCTGTTTCATTTCACTGATATGCCTGAAAGTCAAGGGAAAAGGAAGAGCCCTAAGGTTTGGATACAAGAGGCTCAAAGGATCATCTCCTTGGCACCATAATAAATACAGATTAATTACAACAGTAATAACAACAGAGTGATCTTACTGGCTTCTTTATCTTTCTCTGAGGCTCTAGACAAGCAAAATCCCATATGGCAGTACTGCAATGCAAGGTACACGTTGTACAGTGATGGAAGACTCCTTCCATCATTTCTGGATCATTACTGCATTCCACAAAATCAGGAGGTAATGGGGAATTCCACATTCAGGTTTCAAAGACAGGCATTTCAAATAGCACCTACACACTTACTGTGATGAAAATGGAGAGGGCAATTTGATATCATAACAGATTTCCTCTGAGGACTGTAGAGGAATCACTCAGATAAAGAATGTAAGAAGGGTCACTTACCACAGTAATGCAGACAGCCATTGCTTCTTTACGTCAGCTGAGCTGAAGATAAAAAGGAGGCAGATCATCAAACGAGTGCTGAGTAGGTAACAACCTTTGGAAACTTTACTCAGTTTCACCTATATATAGCTGTAAGTCAAAGTTCCTTCCTACAAAGTCTTGGAACAAAAGCACAGTCCTTTCCTGCTTCTGTCCTATTTCAACAACAATGACAAAAAAATCCCCAAAACAAACTGGACTGTATTTCCTGCCCAGGGCCGCATACATTCAGATAAGGAACAAATGTCTTTCTATGATGCTGGAGTGAACGTAACTTGTGGGTCTTTATTATTTTTTCCAGAGACCTTTAATTACTATTTTCTTTCTACTATTACTTTCCTTCCGATGTCTGTTCTTCCTGTAAGGTTCTACTGCCAACATGGGCTGTCCAAGCCTCAGTAGCATGAAGGAAATAATTGAATTGGTTTTGAGTTTGGATTAAAAGACAAGTGACTGCTGGCATGTCAGAGCATGAGTCCTAAGGCCAGAAACCCATCACTTGGGAGACACCACCCTGACTCTTGGACACGATGAGGCAGTAAGTGCAAAACTAGAGTACGCTTCTAACTTCTTTTTCCACTAGAACAGCTGAACCAAGGAAAAAAAAGCATTAGGCTAGATCAGCTCTTCCTAGCTGAAAGTCACGAGAACTCCTGTAGTCAGAATGACCCTTGAAAAGTGCTGGCCTCTCTGCTTCACAAAGGAGTGTGATGCAGAGAAGCCTGAACTAGCAGCAACCTGAGCTCAGTGTGGATATACCAGTTCTAGACATAATTTTGCCAGCCTAGACCGAGCTCAGGCTAATAAAAAGTCACCTGCCTTTCAGCAAGCCTTATGAGTTCAGGTGTCTTTGACATGGCACTTGGACATGATCTGGCTGTGTTCCAGCCTGCTCTACACTAGTAGTAAAGGAATTTAATCCTGGCAAGAGGCCACCTATAATTTTTCAGTAATGTAACTAAACTATCCTTTGTAATGAAAAAAAAAAATCTTAAACTAGGATCTCCTTCAGAAATGGCTGCTGGTTGGTACTGAAACAACATGCTTGTAGGATACACGATGGCACAACCTTGTTTGCTATGGCTGATCTGGATGTAGCACTCCAGTGTATTCTACAATGGGGCCAATCCTTGTTATAACAACAATTCCAAGGCTTGGTTCTCTAGTTTAAAAGGCTCTCAGAGACCAGCCTGCAGATACTTTCTTAAGACAGCTTTCTTAAGACATACTTTCTTCCAATATTTAAACTACTACCACACTGTCTAATATGAATCCTTCACTCACTGGGAATGGAGGTTTTGTGGTAGAGTTCAGGGCTCTGCACTCTCAATCATTGTTTCACTTAATACACAGAAAACTTGGGCAGCTGCCTGGTTGAAAAGGGGGGTCTGATGGAATACCTGAAGGTGACGACATAATTGATGGTAGGCCAGCCGATAACAAATGAATTTTCAGGACTCATCTTCTTCTCTGTTACTTCACTGAGACATGAGCCAGTCCAAACTTCGCTCAGATGCACTTGCTTTTTGAACTTCAGGCTGGAGGAAGACCTGCAATTCAAATTATGACTTTCTCATATTCTAATATCTAGACCCTCAGTGTTTGGCCACGCCGCCTTACAACCAGCAACAACATTAACAAACCTCCAAAACATTGATGGATTGAAATTGTCTGATACCCAGACAAACCCAAATGTCTGGGTGTGTGGAGGCACCGCAAGAAAGTTTTGCAAGCGAGTTTTGTGGTTGGTGGCTCCAGTCTGACAGCTATGGTTTGGGGCAATATGATTCATTAGAGCTACAGGCAGGTGATGATTTGAGCTAATTATAATCTATCCTGTCTTTCTAATGTTTGAAGTCACTCAAGTTCTTCACATATACATTATGTGAAACTGACAGAAACAGTGAGATCAAGAATCAAATTTCTGTGCTTACTACTCTCTTACTACCCTGTTCTTACGCAGTTTCTCCAAGAAATCCCACAGAGGAAAAGGGCAGAAACAATTAGACAGCCTTCTCCTCCAGGAAAATGGAGTGAAAGATTAATAGTAGGAGGAATTTCTCAACGTGAAAGGAGGGGATGCAACGTTTTACATCCATATTTGTAAAGAAGAGATATTTTGATGCCTACTCCAAAAATAGCGCAGGGCTCAGCTTCAACAGCACGCACCAGCGAGAATGAGCAACTGCAGATTTCTCTTACTTGGACTTGGCGATGATCAGCATATCACTGAACAAGATCAAATGTCTCTCCTGAGTCTGCAAGCCCACGGTTAGCTGTACTCGCTCATCCAGGATGAATGTGGAACCTGGGTTGCTAAAGATCCCACTTGGCAGCCCATTGTCTGAATGGGAAGAAGAGAGTGTAGTTTCCCTGGAAGGAAAAAAAAAATAAATATATATATATATATATATATATATATATCATATTACTTTATCAGCAGCTTTTCTCACAAGGTTTTGCAATTGAACTGGTGACCATTTTGAAACAAAGCATTAGCCCACTGCTTCTCCCATCACTGCCCCCAATTCTTTCAGTTATGAACTGCATTTGTCTGCCACTGCCCAATTAATTTTACCAGCCTCAAACAGATTGAAAACTGCCTAAGTGTCTATACCGAATCTGGATAGGTCAAGCTGTTCTCATATTCTTTTTGAGTCATTTCTCACGCAAAAAACTTATTTCCTGCACATGCATGTGAGCTGTGACTGGAAGTCAACAAGGAAAACCCAAGGCAGTCCCTGGCTCTCAGCACTGCTCAGCCAGGCATGGGGAGGGAATGTGAATGGAGACTTCCTTTTTCATTTCAGTCCATGTTTCCCATCTGTACTTAACTGTTTGTCAGTGCAAGGGCTGTAGCACAAAGAAAATGAACTGCATGCATTCAGCTATTTCCAGCCATCTGATTCTGGTTTAGATGGCTGTAACCCAACACTTCATTTCTTCTGCAATTGATTTAGATACTGACCATTTCCCTCCCCCCACCCCAGAAAAAACCCCAAACATCCCAACAACACAACAGTAGTTGACGCATGTTGATTGCAGTCAGCAAGCAGTCATTGAGATTGAACCAGATCCTTTTTCTATGCTCTCCACAGGTGGAAAAAACTCCACAATGTGTTTATCTCCTTGCTCATATCTCAGCACTTTCCAGAGCACGCCCAGGAGGAACAGTCCTGCCAAGCTGTGCTCTGCTCCCTGGTTGTCGTTGGCAGCGTTGGCAATAAAACAAGTCCCACACAATCCTGGGTCTACCCTCACTCTACAAGTGGGATTGTGCTCAACAAACAATCAATAGTCATTTGCTGAGTCTTATTAATAGACTCAGATATAGGATCAGATATATGAGCACATCTGAACTTGTTAACCACTCAGAAATTGTCCTAGATTTTTATGGAGATAGAAGGAAATAAAGATCCTCCTGTCTACAAAGACAAAAATGTGCATCTTGTCTGCAGGCAAGCGTGTATGTGAAAGAGATACTCAGCTTCCTCCCAAATGCAGCTCCCAGTTCCCTCCCACTCCCAGGTGAATCAACACGGCCTAATTTTAAATCCAGCCCTTCCAATGGCAGTTCAGAATGCAGAGCAGGGGACAGCAAGTTCTCCTGTGGAGTTCCCAGATG
This sequence comes from Tympanuchus pallidicinctus, assembly GCF_026119805.1. Taxonomy (NCBI): domain Eukaryota; kingdom Metazoa; phylum Chordata; class Aves; order Galliformes; family Phasianidae; genus Tympanuchus; species Tympanuchus pallidicinctus. The sequence goes on along the minus strand of NW_026294648.1, from coordinate 18,890,367 downwards.
ATGGCTGAGCAGGAATGCACATGGCAGAATCACAGAATCACAGGGGTTGGAAGGGACCTCCAGACATCATCGAGTCCAATCCCCTGCCAAAGCAGGTTCACTACAGCAGGTCGCACAGGTAGGCATCCAGGCAGGTCTTGAACATCTCCAGAGAAGGAGGCTCCACCACCTCCCTGGGCAGCCTGTTCCAGTGCTCCGTCACCTCACCGTACAGAAGTTCTTGTGCACATTTGTAGTTCCTATACTCCAGTTTCTGGCCGTTTCCCCTTGTCCTGTCTCCACACACTGCTGAAAACAGTCTGACAGGATGCTCACAAGATGGATGTGCCAGTACTGATATGCAAGACAGCAAGCACCATGGCAGCATGTGTCCTGTTGTGCCTCCCTGAGACATTGTCTTCCCATACCACCTGCCCAGAAGACTCCCCACGACTGCCTGCTTTCCTGACAAGGCTGGTGCAGCCTTCCTCTCTCTGGAGCAACTCCTTCCAGACCTGCTCAGTAATGGACCATTTACAGTTCTTTCCCCCACTAATTTAAACCAAACCACAGACTCTCCCTGCAGTCTGGGTTGAGGGGATTAGTACAACTGTGCTCTTTGCCAAATCAGCCTAAGTTCACAGAACATAGTCAGGCCCACGCGGGACATCTCTACACTGAAGTTCTCCTTCCAACACTTCTCAGTTGTGCTTCTCACCCACAGCCATGCGCCACTAGACAAGGAAGGCCCTCACGTACTGCTCTGCACTGGGCATCTTCTGCTTGTCTGTGACATCAGTTGTTTAATCTCTTAGGGCACCTCTGTTCAACTTCTCATACACTGCCTGCTGCGGGTTAGATGCAGACTACACAGCGATGCATTTGGCAGATAAATACCTTGCTGAGCTCAGCCAGAATGGCACAGGAAGCTTGGCTCTCTTGCAGTCCAGCAAGAGAGTGGGGAATAATGGTTTTTTCCGCTGTTTGCTAGTGTAGAAGACATGTGCACACACACAAAGATTTTTCAGATCTATCCATAAACAAGTTGTCCTTGACACAGCTGAATGAATTTGATAAACAGCTTGAATTCAGCCTGCCTAGGCAGAAGAGTAGAAAAAGGAGTCAAAGAGGTATTTTCCCTACCTGGAATGGTGTTTTGATTTGCCAAGAGCTTTCGTAATGGCAGAAGGTGTAGATCGCCTTCTTTGGACGATGGGCTTCATCTTCTGTGAGAGAAAAATAAGCTGCAGTTAGTTTGGCCACCTTGGAAGCAGATCTGCTCACTGCACTCTATGACTGCACTCTTTTTTCTAGCTAACTCTTATCAAACACTAATATTGCAAGCCATGATCTGAAAATACTTCGCTTCCTTACTAAAGAACTCGTCAGCTCTCATATACATGTGGGACATTTCAAACTTTCCTAACTTGAAACACTTCTAGTTTGCACAGCCAACATTCAAAGTATTTCAATGACATGAAATTAGGCAAAGAAAAAAAGCGTGGGCTGAGGATCAGGAAAACCTAATGCTCATACCTAGCAGACTGTGGGAAGAAACAGAAATCTCATTTAAAACTGGACTGAACAAAGCTATGGAAAGATTTAATGCTATGGGGAGCCATATTTTATGGGCTGAAGGAATGGATGACATTACTTAGTAGATTCCCTCATTTCTTCACTTTCCATGATATACAGATTCAGCAATTGGACTGTTAATGTGACCCTCTCCTTGTAACCTCAAGATACTTGTATTTTTCTCAAAAGCACTATCCACAGTCCTCTATCACAGCAAGGAGACAGTAAAGATGAGACTTGTTGACATGGATGGTTACCATGAAAAGTCACACATACATATAAAGGCCAGAGGTCTCATTTTACTCGTCAAACAGCTTTTTTTTGCTTTTTGTCTTTTTTTTTTTTTGCTGGAGAAAGATGCTGGAGAAAGATTTTAGCCTGGGAGACAAATACTGGATTGCTGACTGAAAAGATATCCTATGGAGAAAACCTGTTCATTAATTACGTATTTTTCAAACTGTGCTGAATGCAGAAATAGTTACTGCAGTAGTACTATCTCCGAGTACTTTACACTATTAGAGTGTACTACCCTACATTAACTACATTAGCATATCATTCTTGCAATGTTAGAGGAAGGTATTACTTTCATCTTACTGATGGAAAGGCTGAGACCAAAATGCCTGCAGTACAGTTGGGTGCCCAGCATTCAGCACATTAGAAGCACACTCCCTGCTCATTATTTGCTAAGCCACAAGGGCTCAGCACATCTATAAATCTGTCTCCTAGTGTTAATGTGAGGAATCTCAAAAATTAAGAGCCAGTCACAAGTGATCACTTCAAAAATCGGTAGAATTTATTCACTACAGTTCAGAACGGAAATCTGTGGCACAGGTGGAGTACAGCTGCCAGAGAAGGTGCACGCTTATTCATGCCCCACTCCATTTATAAGATACTTCTTGACTTCTGTGACAAAGAATTCCACAGCCAAGAGCTTTCTACAACACAGACTGCTGATTAATGCCTGACTTGGTCTGTCTGAGCTTTCCAAAACACAGATGGACTCGTGAAAAACAGTGTATGGTCGTGTACCCCACTCCAACTTTGGGTTACAGGAGCAACTTAATTAGGTCACTTCTTACCATATGAATGCTCAGCTTTGCAACATCAGCAATGCTCTCCAAGTAATTTATTTGTGCATGAGTATATAAGTAGACAGAGGGACATTAGTTCCTCCCTCATTTCCCAGTATGACCCTGCCAAACAAAGTTCTTCTTTGGAAGTTTCACAGAGAGAACTGTGAAATAAAAATAACATCAACTCAAAAACACTTGTTTTCTTAAAAAAAAAAAAAAAAAAAAAAAGAGCCCGTACTGAAAAGGAAGTTGTTTTTCCTAGGCACCTTAATAGGATGAAATGTTCCTACAAAACACAACACAGCAAAGAGTCAGGCAATATCTTAGGGTGTGGTTTCTCGTGGAAACACCCGAGTAGCTGTCAGCTGCAAAGGTCACTTGAATAAATAAAGTGGGCCTGCAGGGAGATGTAATGCCTCCTTGGGCCAGGGGCATTGTTGTAACATCTTCAACAGTGTTGTAATGTAACCATGCAAGTGACACAATCTTCTGTTACAAAGAATCATACGCACCTACTGACCTCACTGTACATAAAGCAATCATTTTGGCCACCTACTAATCTTCTCCGCAGTGTAAAGAGGTGAGGGGTACCAAATAAATACATGAGTGAAATGTAGGAAGGCATTTTCCCCAGAATAAGTTTCACAGGATATATCAGAGTCAGGAGTTACCACACAGGTGATAAAGTCCATGCGGATTTCTTCTTTTGACAATCTGAAACCATTCCTGATGATATCTGAATGTTGCCAGCATTGCCCTCCAAAAAACCTTTTCATTGCCTTTCTCCAGAGGAAGAGCAGAGAAATAATAACCTGCTCTGCCTTTCATTTCAGTAGCCACATATGGTAAAACTGTTGCTCGCTTTTCTTCTTCTGCTGGGGAGAGCATAGCTACGTATTCCATTTCAAGCAATTTTTGTTCAACACGGCCTATCCAATGTAAACAACATTTCTTCAAGAAACTATTAGACAAGAAAAGCCTCCTAGCAATCCAGGTTCTTTGAGTGCCATGTAAGAAAACAACAAAAACAGCAGAGAGATGACCAGTTCACACACCAAAAATGTGACCACAGCAACAGAAAAACAAACATGCTGACACCAGCTGGTAAGCCCAAGTCACAAACAGGGAATCAGATAGATGTATTTTTAATATAAAAAAATTTCAAACCAACATATGAAGAAAGGGAACTGAGGTGACATCCTCTGCCTTCACGTGAGGAGAAATAATTTGAACCGCAATGTAAAAACTTTCACAGTCCCACAGTAGGAGAAAATGAGCTTACTTTTTCCTTTAACTATACTGTGTGCCAATTATTTACTAATAGGCACATAAATACTTCAGGCCACTCCTGAAACAAATCTGAAGCACAGCATTGCACCAGCCAGATCCACCTTTTGCTCCCTTACTCTGTATGGGACAGGAAGCTCCAGTGCCTGCCTCCCCTCTTGCTGCATGGACAAAACAACACGAGGACTTTGTCCCACACAGGAGCTCTCTGGAGCAGCCACAGCGTCTTTGCCCCCCAGAACATTGCTGCTTGCAGGCAGCTGCTGGTGATCCTCAGTGTGGAGATCTCCAGGGTGCCAGACAGCATTGCACACCATTTCCCCAGAGTATTGTTTTCAGATGAGGAGAACACTTTGCTGTGCCCCACAGCATCAGAGCCAGGGAGCGTTTTTGCTGGAAGTCAGCTCTGCTCACATTAACCAGGAACTTGAATTAGAGAATCCTTGGAGGGACACAGCAGAATCTCTGCTTTTTTTTTCTTTTAACCATGGAAACAGATAGTCGTTTACCCAACATACTTGAAAGCGCTTGAACACTTGCAACACTCCAGACCCTGTTTGTGTATTACACATCTCTGAGCTGCCAATTTTAGCTGCGTATTTCTTGGCACTGGAATAGCTGTGAGTCTAATGCCCCTCATTCCAAACCCATGTAAGGTCTACAGTATCGATTCCACTGGCAAGCACAAGCAGATTTCCCCCCTCCCACTGACCTCTGTACTTGAATGTTATTTTTCAGATAATTAAGGTGGGAGAGGGCTGAAAAATAACGACATCTACTTAATACAGACTGGATCATCCCCTTCTCAATAGTTGGTCAAAGTCTGTAATGTCTGTGGTGGTGTGTAAAGCTATAATATCATGGAGAGTATAGCAATAACAGTGGAGAGGCAAAGTCTTCGGCTGCAGTAAACAAGAATGAGCTGAAACACAGCAGTCGTGAACACAGAAATGAAGGAAAAAAAGCTGCTCACCTGTAGAAGGCCTCAAGTAGGCAGGGATCGCCAGCAAGATACCCTCACCTCCACTGCCAATCCTTACATGAAGGCTGGGAAGGGGTGAATCCTCGCTCCACCCTTTCCATCACTCAGTACATTGCATGCACCTGAGCTCCCCTTGGCTAGCCCTGCCTTCCCACCAGGTGCTCTATCATTGCTTCAGGTGCTGACTTAGCATTTCTGCTATACAGTGGAATGCTGCTATCTGGTGTAGTTTATATTTGAAAATGAAAATGTTTTTTAAAATTCAATTTTTCTGCAAAACGTAAATTGAAATATTTGTTTCATAAGCACTGACATGTTTCCAAAAATGTCATATATTTTCTGTGACCACAGAAGATGGTGCAAGTTGTTAAGACCACTTCACTCTGCCAGCAGCAGTGAGAAGTCACTTGGTCAGATTCATCTCCATCAGCCAGTGAAAAGTAATAGGAAAATACATCTCTCTTGCTTACAAGCTGCTGGTGCTATGGAAGACTGTACGTTATGATGACACAGATGTGAGATTCCACTTCTAGATCAGGAGTGGGAGATAGACAAGGTGATGGTTGGCTTGGCCATGTGCAAACCCACAACTGCCCAGTTGCAGGATCATCTGTGTGATAAGACGTGACAGATATAGATTTGGTGTTCAAGAAATATTTAGATGTTGTATTAAGGAACACAGGTTAGTGGGGAAATGTTAGTGTAACTAGATAGTTGGACTAGATGATCTTGGAGGTCTCTTGGTGCTGCTATGATCCTATGTCCAAAATTTCTGCAGTGCTAGAGACCATGGGGTGGGGTGGATGAGCTGACACAAAGCAAGGATGTTTTCCAAAAGAGACTTGCCTGGTAAAAAGCTTTAAGATCCTTTGTGATAGGAAGAATTCTTTCAGAACCCTCCATTTTATTGCAAGGCTCTTTCAAAGCAGTGCCTCCATGAAATTTTAGTTTTCACTGGATCGGCGTTCCCAGGGAAAGATTTGTCAGTTAGCAAATGTCCACCCCATACACTCTTTGCTGAGGCAAGGATGACAGCCATTCCCTCCCTTTCTTGGACAAGGGAAGCACTGAGCACTGATTTTACTTGTACTGAATCTTGTTAGAGATGGACATAGTCTAAAAATTAATATGTGACTCTAATCCAAGACACTCATCAACATTACCGTTGCAAAGAAGTCCATCTGCCCAGTGAGCTCTGAATTTAATTTAACCATCGTCCCTTCTGTTCCTTCATACCTGGTTGATTAATGAGCTCCTACACTGATTCTGTTGCTATCACAAGCAGGATTTAAAAAAAAATTCTGAAACTGAATTTCATTACAAACCATTGTATGGAATTTTGCCCAGCTTTGTTGTTCCGGCTTCCCTGTGTTCAAGGGCATTAAAGGCAATATGATCAAATATAGGGAGAGAGTTAATTTAGATATGTATGGGAACATTAAGTCACAGCCTGAAGCCGTGATTGAGCCGCTGATGAAGGGGAGAAGACAGGCCTAGGAGCACAGGTGAAAGTTCCCAAGACCTCATTCAAGGGTTGGCCACCACAAGGGAAGGATCTCTACTTACAGATCCTCTCCTCTGGAGTATTCGGTGAGCCCTGATCAATCAGAAAGGGGAAAGTAATTCTTTCTTTGTTTACAAGATTATGACCTTTGCTTTTCTTAGGCAATTTAAAACTGGTTTAAAGCAGTTATTTCTGCTAATGCCTTTCTCAACAAGGTCTATCCCTACTTCCAGCATACTGATGTTTCACCCTGAGTCCTCTGCATGCTGCTGAATGGAGATAAAGGATTATAACCCTTCCAAGAAGTCACTAGTATGACTGCAGGCACCTAGCTTACTCTTCCAAGGAAATTTGCTTCTCTCTGAGCTTTTACTTTCTGTTACTTTCTAATATGGAAAACTTGGCTCTTAGCTCACTTTCTCAAAGTCATAAACTGAAGATGATTAAAGGGAATCATATACTTTTAAAATACATACATATTTGTTCATAAATGTGGACTCTGACTAAACTCCATGCTGACAGTTAGGTAGGCTTATGCTGTTGAAGACACTGCCAGGGACAGATGACATCGGTCACAAAGTCTTTGATCACTTGGAGCATCACAGTCTGTTCAGAGCTAATAACACCAATATTATTCTCATTCTTGCATGGATCTCATGAAATAATCTTTTCCTGTGAATACACAGTATTATTATGTTGTGTCAGGGCAGATAGCTGATCTCTGCTATTAATCAACTGATCCCAGTAAACACACATAAAAGCAAAACTTACTGCATAAATACAGCAAGCAGTTATTTAGCTCTTAGGTAACATTAAAATAACTTAGAAGCCATTTAAGAGTACAGAAGCAATTAACTGATGGCGTGGATTAGATTCATATGAAAAAAATTGCTGCTGCTCTTCCACCCACTTCTGCCTTCTGTTCTGTCTCTTGTTTATGTGACTGTAGGATGCTTTTATGAAGTGTCTGTATAACACTGCAGTTGCGTTCCGATTTTGAAAACCAACTTAGAGACAGATGGAGAAGAAAAGATTGTTCCGTGAAAGGGAAATCTGGCATTAGGTTACAAGAATTGAAAATAACCAGGCTTGTCATTTTGTTATGCTGATTTGCATTTAAAATTAGCATGGGGAAAAGTACTTGATTAATAACGCTATAAACGTAATCTCCCTGTGATCCTCAGGTCTTTGTAAGACCAGGAGGAACATCATGCAGCACAGTAGCCCCCCGGCATGATTCACCAAGCAGAGAGGAAAGGAAAATGAAGCCTTGGGCTAACAGCCATCCTGCACTGCCAGCACTCCCTGCCGCTGCAGTTTTTCCACCTTCTCATGCACTGCACTCACGAGAATGTTGCGTCCTTCTGTTTTCAGCAGCTCCTCCAAGTGATGAGACATCCCATCCCATTTCCCATACGGATGCCACGTGGGCATCCCTGCAGTGCATGAGGCCTCTGCAGTTGTTCTAGAGATGTTCCAGGCATGTGAACAGGGGAAGAGAAGCAAACCCTGCGTGTCTGAAGGAAGACCCACTGCTATGTCTGGCCAAGCGAGAGCTTTCAGAACATTGGCTGCCACTGCTTTTCCCTCTATATAACTGTGTTTCACCATAACTCTTCTTAGCTGGTGGGTTCTAAAACACTACAGTTTTTACTCAGCCAGGCCCTTCCTTACTCTCCCTCCATATGTGGCTACTTTGGCTTCAAAGAGGCAGCTCGAGAAATGGAGGCAATGAGACTCAGAGTGAAGGTGTAAGTAACATGCAAAGGGCGGCATAGAAACACAGTGGCAGAGATAGACTTGGAAGCTCGGTCCTCCTTCTGGGAGAGATCTAAGCTAGATTTCCTTTCTCCTCAGATCACAAATTGTTATTATGACATTTTCACTGCAAAGAAAAGGCAGACACAGCTCCTGCCAAGAGTTTATCCAAAAGCACAGACCAGCGTCTGTGAGCAGACAGAATTTAAGCAGATGAAATCTCATGGAATAGTATTAGAAATTCCCAGTATGTTAAAATTTGTTTTCCTCTACCTGACTGATGAGGCAGGCTCACGCGCTGCCACTGGAGCTACAAGAAGTTTTTCCATAACACAAACAATTCACTTCTTCTAAAAAGGAGCAGCTCTCGGAGCACACACAGCCCAATTAACACTATGCTAACTGCCCTGTGCCTCCCCTGGCCTGAGTTTCTGGCAGTCGCTTATGTTTTCTGGCTAATGCAGCTCTGTTCTGGTCCTTCCTGCCTATTTTTTCCATATTGCTGCATGTCAGGTAAGGACACGTCTGCCTGTCCGTCTGTACTTCAATTGTTACATTACTTCACCCTAAACAGTGTGAAAATTCAGGGCCCAGAAGACAGGAAAAAAAGCACAGCTGTTTCTTTGGGGTGAATCTTGCCAGCAAAGACATTTGGTGTTAACATTTCCTTGCAAATGCTAGGGAGAATCTTTAACTCTCCTGTCACCACTTTAACCCTTTGATCTACTTTAGATCCATAGTTAGCCTAATTAATCGAAGAACAAAATGTAAAATAATGTTGTGTGGCTGGAGCGCGGAGATGGAGCAGAGTTTAATGTGAATGCAGAGCTAAGAAAATTGTGTGTAAACATTTATCTGAACTGTTTTGCACAAGTAACCTTCACATGCTATTTTACTAATTGCTTCTCTCTCCCTCGATGCAAAAAGCAGCTCCAACCAAACCCAAACATTTCTTAAAATATGCAGAACCTGATGGATGGTGCTAAATCAGTTTGCAAGGACACGCTTTGAAACATTTCCTTTTCCTTCCAAGAAATGAAGCCCTAATGGTTTATTTTAAAATGTCCCATATAAGGGTGATGAGGAGAAACAATTCTCAACTGCCAAAGGCTGAGTAGGTTTTCCACCCGGGGGTGACTGGGGACTAGTTTGACTCACACTCATCTGTTCCGTCTCATTTTTCCTCTGCTGCCATGGACTATTTGTGCCTGCAGGGCCTCCCTTCCTCAGGATTGCACAACTGGCAGCAATGGCAAAGAAAGAGGATGTCCTCAAAAGCAGAGAGAGAATGATGCCTCATGGAGAGTATCAGAGGTCTTCCAGAATGAAACAACTCCTGGAACTTCTCACAAAATGCCTTCTTGTCTCTACAGGACTTAAGAAAACCTCTGCATAACTCTACACACACATATATATGATCTCCAGCATTGGGCCATGGTACACTCTGATTATGAATATAGCAACAAACAATTACAGGGTGAGTGCTGGTAAGACTTAAGTTGTAAATCAGTGAGTGCATACTTTTAAAAAGTGCTTTAAAACATTTGATGCAAGCTGGTTCCCTGAAGCAGAAGCTTCTATTTTAAAGTAGGATGTATATATAACACTGGGAGGAAGCTTACTGAATTTCACAGTATAAGAATTCATCACTGAGGCCAAAGTAAATTAAGAATCAGGATTCCTTTTTTAATGCAAATAAATAGTTTGCTGAGTTGTGATTTGGCAAAAAGAAAAACTCACGGAGCAGTCAAATGTGAGAAACAGAAGAATGTACTACATTTCCCCATGCCTTCAAAATACCCCCCTTTCTTCCCCTCACCTAGTTCAAAATTCCTCCTGCTACCATAAAAAGAAACAGGACTGCCTGGGTATTCCCAGTTACAGAACTACTTCAGCCTCTCCAAAGCAGGGCTGCTGAGCTCAAGTACACAGGATCGGCCCTTGTTAGGGCCCAGATGATCTACCAGCACCTGAAGTGCACAGTACCCACACTCAGCTTGTGATATAGGAAGCTAAAAATTGCACAAGGAAGAGAAAATTTTAACTACAAATAGTACAGTAATGCTTCGAGTCCACTGAACACATCTTGAATGCTGTGGCATGAATTCTCACTTCTCCCTCTTCCTGCCATTGCACAAGATGCACAATCAGTGCCAGCTTCCAGGCTCTTAGTGGACCTCCAACACATCCCTGATAGAGTGACCAGATGCTCCTTGCCAGTATACCTGCCTTGGCCTTTCTTTAGGAATAGAAGCAGGCTTAAGTCCAAGGCAGCTTCCCTCAGTCTGAATGCAAAAATATGCATGAACTGTGCCTCCCAAGAAAGGTCCCCCTTTCCTACCTTATGATCAAACAGAACGATGAATTCTGTTACAAGCAGAGCGTCAGTGGGAAACCCACTCCTCTTTGACAGGGACTGCCAGTAGTCTTTGGTGCCTGTGAGTTTAAGTACCTACTGCACAATGCAGGGCTGGTGCTTCTCATGTATTTACCTTGATTAAATAAATTTATTTGCAGCTTGGCCACAGAAAAGAGCTTGAAAAGAGGCAGATCTGTGCATCTGGATTTCATTAGGGCTGAACATTAATCCCTTTATGACTTCCAAGCATCCCGTTAGTGCTCCACAGACACGGGGTTGTTAAATGGCATTTTCAGAGCTGGCTGGCTGAAAGATGGATTAATCAACAGCACCTCTTCTAACACACATACCATGAAAGGCAGTTTCCCCTTTCTCTTGCTTGCCCATCTGCTGGACGAGAACAAGACAGCTAACACACTTATTAGTAACATCCAACGTTGAATCCCTCCTCAAAACTCATCTTAGCTTTTTCCTGAATTGTAGGATTTAATCCTACAGAATTTTGCAGTTGATGACAGTGGGGCTCCAAACACCATGAATTTCAGTGGATCTGCAAGTCTAAAGTTACACGAGGTGGGCAAAAAAAAGTGGACTTCGGCTCCAAAAATTGCACGTCTTTGCCAGTTGTTGGAGTTGCAGGAAAATGTTAGGAGTGGAACACTGAAAAAGGCCAAGAGAGACATTGCTGAGCAGTTAGGCAAGGCAGGCTGGAGAGCATCATGCTGGCTGAGCCCATGTAAAAATGAAGGTGTGAAGGAGGAGCCTGAAAACAGCTTGAAAAGATGCCAGCAGATTGAGAAAGGGAAGAGAAACTGATCATAAAGAGCTCAGAGATCAAATCACCTCGAATTCAGAAGGCGGTTTGCCAAGTGAGGTTAACAAGAAAACGTGCACATTCTTACAGCAAAATGCCTTGCTATGAACCAATGCAAGTTAAGCTATGAAGCCTTAAAAAACATATTCCAGTTATGAGCAGCAGAAGAGATGGAAACAGAAAAGCAGTAGAATGGAACTTCTCCCACTTAAGCCCCTTAAATTAAGCTGTCCTAATTATCTCATGGGAGCAACTCCTGCAAGCTACTGCAGAAAGTCATAAGTAAGCCAATGAGAGGACGTGATTAGACAGGAAACACCTGCCTTCCACTGAAGTCAACCATCAATGCCAGTGCTTTGCAGAGGTTTGGATTTGTAAAAGGGCAAAGGACCCACGGGGATGCAGAGGTTGCATCCACTGGCAATGAGGAGTGAGAGCAGCCGTGGGCTTCTCTGAGATGCTGCTCTCCATGCCTCTGTTTCTGGCACAGTCCAAAGGAGCTGGCAGTGGAAAACTCTGAGAACTGTTCTATTTAAAGACAATTTTCCTGATTCATACATTATTCCTTGCCTTCGTTTTTCCCAGTGTTTTTTTTTCTTTTTTTACTTCTGCCTTAACCTCTACAGGAACAAGCATGACATCAGTATCAGCTGAAAGAAGACCACACAACAGTGCACAGAAGACCCCAAAGGCTTTATAACCTGCCCCTTATACCTCGCTCCCATCACTTGGGTTGAACGTAAATTTATGTGTAAACACACATCTCCAGTCCTGTGCATTTTCATGGGTCTTCACAGATTCCATCAGATTACATATGTATTTATTTTGAGGAAACCAGAACAGATAAGTTCCTAGTGCCATCATTGTCAGTTCCTATTGTCATCTTTACTTTTTCATTTGGAAAATTGTCCTGAGCCTCCTTCTTTGCTTTCCTTATGCAAGCACATACACATACACAAAACTCTTTTGCTCATAAATTTCCCAATTAATGCTGCAGGCAACATCAAATCCAAACCAAACCAGGTTTTTCAACAGGAATTAAGAAAAATACATTTTAAATTACAAAAACATCCTGTTTTGCTTCAGTTTCTCCCTCGCATGCTGGACTCCACCCTACCTGTTTTCAGAGGGGCTCACTGTGAGCATCAGGTTTTGCAGACTTCCACATCATTATCCTCCCTACCATTTGCTCTCAAGGGAACGCGAGAAGGGGCAGCACTGCAGAGAACAGGAAAAAGAGGGGTTGACTTCTTGTGCCCACGCGCACCCTTCCCTGTGCCAGTCCTTCCTCCCACAGCTCTAACACCCCTCAGGAGAAAACACCAGAAAGAAGAATCGAAGTGTGGGGGTTTTGTTTGTTTTAAAATCACAGAGTGCTGCAGTGCCATTCTCTGTCTGAAATGGAGACGGTGCTATTAAGCAGACTTTCTATATGCCGTACAAGGCATAAGTGATTGGTACAAAGACACTTTTTCCTTGACAAGTCGAAGAATATCCTAAGCAGAAGCCAGGTCAATGATTATAAGCATATGGTGGGTAGGGAGCTGGCGAGGCTGGATTTCCATGTTTTATTGAGAAAATGACCACGCAGATTGGGTGTGGACCATAGGTTTGTAACTCCTTGAGATGACTTCTGCAATCACTTCCAGCCAAGGATACAGGATGTCACCTGCAGGTGCTGCCAGACAGGCAGTGAAGCACTGTCCGTCCCAAAGGAGGCTGTGAGCTCACTCATGGTGTGCTACTGTGTTTGAAGTGGTAGACTCTAAAGAAATCTAAACTTGTGTTTTTGTTTTTCTTTTTTGTCCTATAGACTTTAATAGTTGCTTTCCTCTTGAAAGAAACCTATATTAAATTTTAAAACATCACTAGAGGGTGATGTTCTTGATTAAACAAAATGATTATTATTATTATTAATAATTATGATTAAATAAATAGGCTTCCAATCAAACTGTATGAGCAATGAGATTTTGGAGAAAATTATTACAAACCTCTCTGGGATGAGAGGGGTTAAAATATCTGTGCAGCCTCCTGACTGCTTTCTTCCTTATTCCACCAAGGGAATGTCCCTCTTTAACTGTATCCTGGCGAACACCAGCTCAGAGGCCCACAGAGCACACCCAGAAGCTTCCCTGCAGCAGGTCATGAATTGTGCCAGGTCTCAGCAAGTGGGAGGGACAACTAACTCATGGCAGAGAACGTTGCCATTAATATAAAGTCCATCAAATATCAGTGGCTAACTTTAGCTTAAAGCCATACTGGACAAACTGATGATCAAGTCTCTGGAGAAAGCCCTGGGAGAGCTGCGGTGCAGTGCTGTGTGCATCCCAGGGAGCACAGCTCACATAAGAGCTCTGCACTATGCCGAAGCAGGAGCCTGCAGCCCTGCTGCTCCAGCTGAGTGAGCTCACAGCCTGGTGAGATGCGAGGCAAAGAGTGGCCCTCGCTTTCCAAATCCGCAGGTAATGCTGGCACATCACAGCAACACTTCAGGTTACACAGAACACATCAGCCGAGGGTCCTATTAGGAAAAGGAATGCTAAGGGATGTTCTGAAGGTAGAAGACAGGAAAAACATGAGAAAAACAGACATTTGTGTCCTAACAGCTCTGGGTAGGGCTTGTAGGCAAAAGCTGTGAGCATCTCTAGAATGGGCAGCAAGAGATGCAATAACATATTGCTCCAGATTGTAAAGATCTTTCTAAGACTCCAATTGTAAGCACCCACCAGCCCTTGGCAGGCACTATTAATATAGCAGCTAGCTGCAGGCTTTTTTTTTTTTTTTTTTTTTTTTTTAAATTGAACTTCATATTTACTCCAGTGGAAACAGCCTCCAAAGAAAATTGTTCCATTTAACTACTGTGTTTTGGATGGTTTTGTTTTGTTTTAGAGAATTTCAAACTGGCATTTTGAGTAACGTTTATAGTTTTCCTTTATTTTCCATTATTTCATGCTAAAACTACATTCTACTGCTCACCCCACTGCCTTAAAAAAAGTCAAACTGCTGCTCAGCATCTCCCCCACCAGTGTGTTCTACTTTTTTCCCAGTGCCACATGCTTTTCACCCCAGAGAACACTGCAGTTTCTGTTGGTGAGTCTAAAAATACGACGCAGCAACAAAAGGGCTGTTTTGCCCATCACGATGTCCTGACATGTAGGCAGTGAGAGCACTTTACAGATCTCCTAGAAGAACACGTAGACGCAAAAGCACTGTGATTTTGCCACCATTCTGAAAAAGCTCACTGTGCAAACGTGTCTCGAGAAAAACACTCTCAAAACTCCGTACTGCAGAAACCCCAAGTATTTCATTCCTGACCCACTCCAAAGCCGGGCGGATCCCCTATTCCAGGCATACAGGCATACCTATCCCGTGAGATCTCCCATCTCCCCCGTCCCTCCAGCAGCCGGGCCGGCGCAGTTCCCCCCCAGCACTCATCCAGCCCGGCATCTCCTCGTCCGGCTCTGAACTCCCCCGCCGCTCGAGGGACACCGCCCCTGAAACGCAGCCACGTCTGAGGAAGGGCTTGGAGATCTCCCGACACACGGGCAGCATTATGAGGAGATCTGCCCCTGAAACGCGGCCACGTCTGCGCGGGAGCCGGAACGAGACCCTTGCTCCGCGCGGAGCGGCCGCCCCAGGAGAGCCGGCAGGGGACACCGCCGGGACCGTGGCGGCGAGGGCAGCGCTGCGGTACTTGCCTGGCTCCGCGCGGAGCCCGCGGCGCAGCTCGGAGCGCTGCGGTCCAGTCATACCCGCGGCCGGGGCTCGGCGCCCCGCATGGTGCACGGCGGCGGCGAGCGGACGCGGAGCACCGGGACCGCGCGGCGCTGCGAACGGGGCAGCTCCGCCCGGTACGGGCTCCGCTGGGCATTGGCGGGGCGGGCCGGGAGGGAGACGGGGAGGGGAGAGGAGGGGCCAGGCAGCGGCACCCCCCAACCCGGCGTGGGACGGCTGCTGCGCTCCGGTCTCGTCCGATGGGGGGGAACGCGGGCAGAACAAACGCCCGTCCCGTTCCGGCGGGATGCAAAACTGGAAGGAATGCCCGATCTCCTCCTACTCATCCTTCCCGGGTGTGGGCGCCCAGGGGAACAGCCCGGTCTGTACTGGAGTAATATTAGCCCCACCCGGCAGTGTCTGCCGGCGCTTCCAGCTCGGCGCCCTCCCGGGAAACTCCGTGTAGTAGAGCGAGGTGGAAACATACGGGGGAAGGGGAGGGTTGGAGGAGGGGCACGCTTCAGGTTCATCATCCTGGTTAGCGTGAACCCACCCCTCTTCATGCTCACATGAGCTTCCTCTTTCTGTGCCCAAAGCATTGCGAAAATAATAATAATTTAAAAAACAAACAAAGAAACAACAACAACAAAAAAAAAAAAAAAGAAAAAAAAAAAAAAGAAAAAAAAAGTGTTGGGGAAGACAGGCATGATCTGCTTTCAGAAATACACGTTTCTGTACAGGGTTTGAGCACAAATCACTGCAGGCTGGAAAACTACAAAGTGAAGTTAACTTGATATAGAAGGAGACCCAACAGATTGCCTCACTACCAATAGTGGTGCAGAACCTCACTTTCAACAACAGGCATTGCTCAAGAGTGGAGTCAGGGACTAAATAAGGAGAAGGAGCTACCCAAAAAAAAATTGCTCTGACAGACAGTTTTTGTGGGCGAACTGAGCAGATGAGCCAAGAACTGATGGGGCCACAGACAGTTCCATTCTTGTTCTATAAAGCAGCTTACCTTGGAAGTCAGGGCACCTGAGCTCTGAGGTGTGAAAATAACTTCGCGAGGTATCACCACTTTCTTCCTTCACTCCCACCTCCAGCTCTCGTAGCCCAGCTGACAGAAATGGCCTTGCCCACCTGATTTTCCATCTCCTACTGTCAATCAGCTTCTTGCTTTGCTCATGTCTGTGTGTATCATTCCTTATATCTGTTCCCACAGGTGGAGAGTTGCTATCTCATTATAAGACATGCTTGCTTATCTTCCTTCCTATATTTGCTTGACCTCTCCCTTGATCTTTCTTCAAGGAAATTGGCTAATGACAATTATGCTAATAGATTTTATTACTATAATGTTTGTTGGTATTGCCACAATGTATCAGGCTGTCATTTTTTGAAAGAGACCGTTAAGCAAAGACTTCAGTCTCACTGACAGTTAAGTAAAGCCTAAGTAGGCACTAATTAAGTTGCTTTCCCAAGATTTTTAAATATTCTGCCACGGGAATGTTTTGCAGTTGTGAACAGAGAGGGAAGGTATGTAAATGTCTGCAGAGGGAAGCCCAGACTCCTTCCCATCCTCCATTACTGGTGCTGCTTCAAGTGGGATCTGCCTGGGTGGCTGCCTCACAGGCTGGGGCTATTTATCATCGAGAAGACATGAGAAGCGATGGGGGACAAATTTCTGCTCCCCACATCCTTTTTTTTCTTCTTTTTTAAATAGGAAGTTCTGTTTAAAATGCTTTCTAATTTGCACTGCAGGAAAACTATGTCTCTGTGGGGAAGTCTATTTGTGTAGAGAAAGAAGCCTCAAGAGGCTATTCCAAGGTAAACACATACTGAGGGTGGATGCTTTCATAGTTCTGCTGCTTTGGGAAATGTCCGTGCTATAAACCCTCTCTGAAGATGTGCCGAAAGGAACACATTGCAGGAGGAATACGTACTCCATGCTAAGGGTTTTCTCTCTTCCACATTAAAGTTTCGACTGCTCGCAGAAGCATGGGAGGCGTTAAATCAACTGAACTGTTACAGAAGTGCACAACATCTCAGTCACACAAACTGTCCTGGAAAATGGAGTGATTTTTTTTAAAGGTAAAAACAAATATGAGGAATGCTCTATTTGCCATTTGGCACACAGTGGTCAGACTTTATGTTTTCACAACGCGTATAAGCACAGTCTCTAAGCGGCCCTTACAAAAATTATTCAGCATAAAACACTTTTTGGGAAAAAAAGAAGTAAAGCAATGCAGCCTTCATATGCTCATGGAGTATTACAGAAAATAAAACAACAGCAACAACAAAAAAAAAACAGAAAAAAAATCCAAAAATCCAAAACCAACCGAACATGTAATCCCTCTCCATCAGATTGCAGATTGCGTGCTTATGGGAAATACTTTTGGAGGCAACTCCTGAATCCAGAAGGTACAAATGGGCCAGGCAAATTTAACGTTGCAGATAACACTAGTGCTTATTAGTGCCTTTCATTCATTTTTTTTTTTTTTCCTATGTCTGATTAAGTGGATCTACAGTTCTGTTACAGTTCTGCCCATTATCTTGTTATAACTAAAACATCACATTTCTGTAGGATTTATTTCTAAAGTCCTAGTATCGTTTTAAGTAGAAAAGGTTTCCCTTGCAGTTGGAAGTTGCCATGATTTCTGAGTTGAATAACACTCTTCATATTAAATAAAAATGCTCGAGAGCCCCTAAGCTCACTACACTCACCATGGTAGCTTAATGGAGTTCAGCTGAGCTTTTTCACTCCCAGCACACAAGCACAGTTTCAGGATATATGTATCTTACAGGTCAGCAATGTGTGAAAGACAACATTTACCTGAAGTTTTCAAGCAAACAGAGAGGATCTTCTTCCCTCCCCTTTGCCTCCTGCCAAAAGCCATCCATGAATGATCATCTTCTGAGGAGCAGTTAATCTTCCAAAGAACGGGCTCAGAAACAGCCTACTGATCTCCCCAGCTGGTTTGCTTTATGGTATCCCAGCAGCTACATATAGGATCAGATATGGAGAAAGAAAATGTCATGCCAGGATACAAATGCTGGCTCTCTCTGAGGAGCAGTTAGTGATATGGAATTTGGGAAGGTCATCTCTGCTTGATTTGTCTTCACTGGTGACTTTGTTGCTCCACTTCATCATACGCCTGCCTTTCTGAATCACTCTGCAATGTTTTCCTTCTTTTCTTTTTGAAACATGAATACACATCAAGCATTTTTTAAAGATACAACTGCTCCAAGGCAGCCAAATTGGCTACAAGCCTGGGTATTATAGGAAGGAATTCAGGTCTGGAAATCTGACAGCATTGATGTTCTTTAGGTCCCTGGTGTCTTTCAAAGGGTTGTTCAATGTCAGTGCTCTGCTGAAACAGCCTTTTCCAGCAGGGAAGCCCATCTGCAAAAATATCAAAACCAACTTGTTCCAACTGTAGCTTTTAGTAAGCTGTTATTCAGCAATTCCTCGCCTCTGCAAACCCCCCTCCCACCCTCCCCCAAAAAATACAAAAACAAACAAACAAACAAACAAACAAACAAAACAACAAACAGGAAAAAAACACAACCAATCAACAACAACGAAATGAAAAAAGCCCCACAAAAAACCAACAAAAAGCATCACTATACCATATAGCATCTCCTATTCTTTTTCAAAAGCACATTCAAGATACATTGCTGGAAGCCATTATCCCAAATCACTGTGTTTTAGAAGAATGCGAGGGGATTATCACATGGGAAACATCTCAGACTGAACCGATTCTATACTTCTCTCCCCCTCTACATCAGAAAATAAAGGACTAGCTAAGGGATTCCAATTCAATGCAGTAGTTCCCTTTGCTAATTAAGGAGTTGTTTGAAAACAAAATGCAGCCCAATCCTCATCCTTTTTTCAGGTAGGGAGGGGCCTGGAATACCATGCTTTGTTGGATGCAGCTGAAAATTTCTCCCTACTGACATTAGATCCCCTGGCCCTACTGTGTGAAGTGATCAGGTTGCTGTATGACACGAACACCTCCAGCAGAGGCAGGCCAGCACTGACAAAATTACATTTCTGATACAAACATTGGAAAAAAAAATCTTTTGTGTTGTTTTTTGACCAGTGCAGAGAAGTCTTAAAATAGTTTGTCAATACATGTGATCAATAAATAAACTACTTTGTACTTGCAGAACTACTACTTGGTTCATGATTGCATTACTTATTTCAGCAGCCCTGATTTCACGTTTACAGAACAAATGCAGGGATCAGGTAAGAAACTTCTTCCCGTCCAGAACTGCACTGTCTGTGAGATGAAACGGAGGGAAGCTCTTCTTTCCCTCAAAGCATTAAGTCATGGGCTGCAAATGGGAACACAAAATTGTGTTAGCATGAAGGCCAGCCCATCACATCCTTCCTATACAATATCATTTAACATGGCTACTCAGGCTGGATCTTGTTCTCAAGTCAAAGTTTGAGCTGGCCCCTCATATAGAAGGAACACATCCTGTACGCACTGTGTACTTCTCACCCTGATTTACACTGTGTTTCCTTCAGCAGGGCTTGCTGGTATCCCATTTGCCCAGTTGCTTTTTCTGCTGTAGTTTCAGTTGTAGCTGAAAATACCAAAGGATATCTGTGCAATGATGGACTGCTACAGCCTACTGCTCCTGGAACCCCTGCAGGCCTGTAGACCCTGAGGCCACGCTGCTCTGCTACCTCCTTGCTCCCTATGTGGAGACAGGAGCACGATGATGCCTGTGCTCGCTGCCTTCCTGCTCCCGAGGGAGGCAGTGATACACGGGTTTGTCTCCGCCTCAGCACACGCTGATCCCTGAGCAGGAGTGTCCCACAGGGAGCATAGTGCTGGTGTCAGTGGTGGCTGTGATGTGGCTCCTCCACGCCCTTCGGGGGACACACAGCAGGTAGACATTCTCCAGCCCCGGTTACTGGCTGCAGTGCCCTAAGCCCTATCTGTGTGCATTTCAGTTGCAATGAAGCCATCTGCAATTTTATCCTATAATCCAAACATACCATAGAACTGTTCCTTCATCAAATGGACATAAGGGTTCCTACCCATGCCCTTATCAGTTCACAGTGTGTGTTTTAGTGATTGGCCATTTATGGGAAAATATGTGCTTTTGAGAGTATGAGCTTTTGCTGTGGTAGCACTCTGCCCACGCAGAAAGGGCTGTCCCTCTTGCCAACTTCCAGCCTTGGCCCTGCAAACGTGATTTAGCTTTTGGAAAGGAAGAGGCGACCAGCTCATCCTGTGAGTTTTTGGAGAGGAATGCATAGCAGCTTGTGAAAATGATTTGCTGTGTGTTGAAAAGAAAGAATGTCAGGCAGGAGCAGCTCTGAGGACTCCCCATGGGATCAACCTGTTCCTTCTTTGCAGTCATTGCTGCAATTTTGAGCAACCGCCATAAAATATTAATGACTATGGGGAAAACACTGTTCAAGAAAAACAAAAAACAAAAAACAACTCCCCAGAAACCAACCTTGAATTACCACTCTTTTCCTTCTACTCTTTGCCACCTTCTAGGATGAGATCCTTCTGAGGTTCTGATTGACTTCCTTCCTTCCTGTTAAGTCAGAGGGATGATAACTGAGGTGAGTAGCTGAGAAAAGGATTGGGGAAAATATGTGCCTACAGGGGATATCTCATCACTGCTTTAAGCCTTCATATTTAGTGTGACTTCTTTTGATTCACAAACCTGGATTATTCGGTATGCTGGGATTAGTAAGTGACAAAATCCATAATTCTGCTGCAATTCATTAATATTCCTGTCACATGCCTTAGTGAATGCCACAGGGCCTGAGCTGATATTCTGTACGCTCTTCAGAGGCAGATTCAATTCTAGGCAACAGAAATGGATTTGGGGTACCTTTGGGAATTAAACCGGAGTTAAACCTGTACAAATCCAGGATAAGACTGTTCAGCTGCATACTGTGTGACAAATAGCAATAACAGTCTGACTGTGACAGCAGAACATCTTCTATCAGGAGCGCATGTGAGTTAGTGTGAGACACACGATGTGTGTTTGCGACTCTGCAGCATTTGGAATGGGTGTGTTTACAGATGGTTTTGGCCCACTTACAATATCTTTGGCACGAGGAGGTCCTGTGAATGTGAACCAAGCCAAGCACACCTCTGAAGTCATTCTTGCCATGAGATCACCAGCTGGCCATAATGTTCAGGATCTTTGAAGACTCCCCTTGTATTTTTTTAACATTTTTCCTCCCATTAAGTCTGATCCAGAGGAATTGGAATCTACCAAGGGAACAAATAGAAACCCTCTACAAATCAGAGAAACCAGTCATAACAACGAGGCATGGAGATCACACACAGGTCTGGGGCAACTTGTGTGTTGCCCTGGTCTAATTTTTCTGAAGGAAAGTATAGTGTAAATCAGTGTTAATATCAGATTACCACGATCCTCTGGAATTTTGAGTATAGTCTTCCACTAGGGCACTACTTGAATATTTTGTTTTCTGCAGATTATTTATCAGCAATCTTGACTTTGTTCGGCTTGGTTTTTTTTCTTGTGGTATTTTTTTTTTTTTTTTTCATCAAAGAAGTTGTTTGTGTTTGTCAGTCTACTTGGCACAGGCCAATTGTGGCTCGGAACCCTGGCCTAGAGGTAGGTCCAATCATAAACATCAGACGTTGGCACTGCTGGGTGCTGGGGTCAGCTGCGTCTCGGTCCAAGTCAAGTATGAAGCCAGTCTCCAATACAATCCATTTTCTTCAACATCAGATGAAACAGAGCCTTGAAATGCAAAGTGCCAAATAGTAGAACTGATATATGTGAAGAACCTGGTAAGAAGAATGTGGTTCAAAAAAGATTGAATCACAAATTATCAGAAGCCTTTCTGGAGGGGCTTTTCCCTAACGATCTTGAAACTTACAGTGATTCGAAAGTCTCCCTGTTCTCCCAATGCAGTCTTGAGAAGATAAAGTGTTTATGTGTTTGTGGGGATAAACAAATCTTGCTGAACTTTGGCACCTGCAGCCCATAACAAAATCATTTTTCCACTTCAGAGGAGGATTTTGGATAACAGTGAGCGTTAAGATGGTGTAGTCCATGCAATTGCAAAAGGCTGTCAGAGCATCTGGAATGGAATGTCCCGCTTGGCTGCACCGTGCAGGCACTGTGTCCATCTCTGTGCCACACACAGACGTTGTGCTTCTCATCTCTTCTCTGGGAGCCTCTCACACGCACTCTTTGCTCCAAGTTCCTTTCATGCAGACTCTTTCACAGCCATAGACAGCCTCTTTTGTCTTGTTCCCACTCCCTGGCCACCATCCACCCACCCACTCTCTCCAATACTTCCTTCGCCTCTGGTTTTCATGCAGACACCTCCCCTCTGTACCCTGTCTCACACAACAACCCATTTTCCCCAACACAGACACCCTCCCTTCTCCTGAGCATATGCAGAGCAGAGGCATTTCCTTTTATTGTGTGAACAGCCTCTGCTACCACACCCATCTCTCGTTTGTTCATTGCAGTAACACATTTGGAGTGGAAGTGGCCCTGCTGAGAGCCGCCACACAGTCAGTGCAGGAGAGCCAACTCCTCATCCACACTGCCGCTATTCGTAGACCACTGCTTCCTGCGCAGGGGAAGAAGCACGCTCAGGCTCAGGGTGTCATGAGATGTGCCATGGTGCTCTAGGTCTGTGAAAGCATCTCTTTTCTTTACCAGGACAAATCTGGCAGCTTCAGCAATGACTTTTCCAGCACTTTTTCCCGTGACATCTACCTTGCCTGCAAAAAATGCGTGGAGGGGAACTGAAAAACATGGGAGTGCCTCTGTGAGGGATAAAGTTCATGATTTCCATGTAAAGAGCTGGACAGGTCCAGTGGTGGAGAAACAATCTGAGGCTAGCAGCTCATGTTGTATGGATCAATACCTGTTTACATTACACAGTTCAAAGATCCTGTGAAAACACAGGCAAAGGGCATGAAGACAGCCCCCCCCCCCCCCCCCAAGATCAGTGTCTTGCTGCTTTATCCTCATCCAGGGCCATACTCATTCGAGCTTGCTATAGAAATACCAGAGAAATGCATCAGAGAAAAGCTGCAGAAACTGAAAGACTCACAAGCTTCTTTCCCTCATTTGACTTGGTTCACTTTGCAAGGCATTTACTGCCAGACGAGATAAATAAAGGTGCAGACCTTCATCTTCTTTCATCCCTTCATCTTCCCCTCATTGTTTACAGACCTTCCTGAATTTGGGGACAGTAGCAGCAGAAGCAAAAGGCATGGAGTGAAACCAGCCTGAGTTTCTGACATACTGCAACTGCCTGAGAGTGATGAGGACAACAGACATATGGCAAACTTAATTGCTGCCTGCGGTTGGTTTTAGATGGAAACTCTGCATCCATATCACTTCCAGAACATTAATATCTCTTTGAGCTGCCTGCAGCCAATATGGAAAGAGGCTGGTGGTGCTGGGGGGGAGGACAAGCAGGAGGTTGTTAGCTTTGAGAGATGCCTGATGCTATTCTTTGGAGGTGCCTGACAAGCCCAGTCCAGTTAGGCCTGCTGACTATTTTACCAGGCAGTCATTGCTAGGACTTGGCTGTTTAATTGGGAGCTTAATTACTTTTGGGTTACATGTTAAAAAAAAACCAAAAAGCAAACATGTTAGCAGTAATTTTTCCCACACAGAGAGATGAGAGGATAACATTTGTCCAGCCAAATATGGTGAATCTGATGAAAATTTGTTGAAAAATTTCAAGTATTCAGATGTAAAACCTACTGATGCCCAGACCTTTTTTCCAATTACAGCTTGCCAGATTAGGACCACAACACTTCCCTTTGTGCTCCATTGTTTAAGGGGTGAATATATATAACCCTGAACAAGAAAAGTTGCTTTTGCAGCATTTCCAGTCACAGTAAGAGTAAAAAGCCACCAAGAATTCACAGCAAATCCTTTGGGTCACATTCGCTTTTCTGTCCAATTCTTCACAGTTACATCTTTCTGAAAATCTGGAGTTGGCCACTGGAGAAACTCCATCCTCAGAAAAAGTCCTGCCTGGCCCTGGGTTCAGCTTCAGTCCTCAAAAGCTGAGTCTCAAGGCTCTTTTCCTAGCAATATCCCCTATGTGATCCTACCTGTATGGCTGCACTTGTGTCTTCAGACACCTGAGCAGAAGTCAGCATCAAAGAAGAGTAGATGAGTTTCCATATCTGCAGCTTTTTATAGGAGAGACTATCCTGCTTCACTTGTCATCACAGTGTGGTCATACCTCCCAGATTTTTTTTCCTGGCAGTCAGCTCTTCTGCACCTTGGGACCCCCATAAAATTATGGATCTATCCAAGTCTGGGAAGTCTTAAACACATTGGTGGCCTTTTAGAACTGCTGTCTGGGAAGCAAAGGCCATGCATGGAGCAGCAAAGGTGCTCATGAAGCAGAAGAAAGCCAGTGCTGCTCTTCTGACGCATCGTCTCCATATCAGAAGTGTGCAGAAGTAACTTAAGAAATTATGTTGTCTTATTTTGTTTCCTGAACATCAATTGCCTCTTTACAAAAACTGAAATGCTTTGTAGAAATGCATGTATTTTGACACAAAGGTGTTCTCAGGCCTAGCAAGAAACACTTCAAGTGGGAATAGCAATGAAGTCCAACTTGGTAAAGAAAAAGATAGTTTGTATATTTATTGGTAAAATGAACAAAGATATTAAAAAAAAAAAAAAAAAAAGTGCAATTACATACTAGAAAAATAATTCAAAGTGATTGATAGAGTTGGGAAGGTAGAAGCAAAACTTGCCAAAGAACACAGAGAAGACAATGATTTTGTGCCCTTCTCTGAAGAGCTACAGTTGCATCTAGATGGGATGTGTGACCATGTAATCTGGACCCACGGAACATTTTTGGCCAGAGATCCCAAGTTTGTAGCTGCTCTATGGCTCAGGAGTTGGTATGAACTGAGGGAAAATTTCACTTCAAATTTCAAGGTTTAATGTCAGGCACTCCTAGACTTTTAGAATTAAAATCCTAGAACTAAAAAGTGGAAGAAATATCTCCATATCTATACATAGGGCTAATCTGTCAATGGATTTGATTAATGAGGAATATGGAAATATGGGTCAGAGTCATTCCTATAGAATGGTTCAGTGCATGGTCAGTAAAATATGCAACAAATCCATTCACTAGCCGGGAAAAGCTGCTCCAGTCTGGTTTGGAAAAATAATCATGGCTGCGAATAAACATTTCCTCCTCTTGATTGATAGAGTCAGGTTTCCCTGAGATGAGTGCGAATCCTACAAATTCTGTAGGATTTCAGGGGGCTGCAGAAAGTGCATGAATGTGAGAGGTGTGTGGAGACGGGCAGTGGCTGTTTCTGTTGTGTTTTTTTTTAGCTCAGAACTGGGCTGAGTTTCCTGGCCCCCCTGTTCTAAGCAGTCAGAAATTTATTTCCAAATTTTGTCACTGATTCCACTCGGAAATTTGCTGGCACGGTGGTTCACAAACAGCCAATTCACAATTGTGCAGCAGTGTCTCCCAGTAGAGGTAAGTGATGTCTGAGATAAAAATCACACCTTAGATCTCTTAACCCTGTGAATTCAGCAATTCAGCCACCTCGCGTTCTGGAGGGCTAGTGAGCTGAGAGGCTTAAAATGATGTTTTGTATGTCTGATATGTGACAATATTCTAGTGGAAAATAGCACTACTGATGTCAAAAGCATGAGTACAGCAAGCCAGAATGAAGTCAATCACCTGAGTAATGTATGCGGCACAGCCCTTCAGTTCATCCAGGTCACAAAATGCCTTTGCAAATCCTAGGGCAGTAATGTCAGCAGCCTGGGCAACAGCTTCCTGGTGTAGACCTTGACTCCACAGTCCGTGCCTTGAATTCCCCCCAGCCCAGGGCAGATCTTCCCCTCGGAGTTGAGCTGGGCATGCAGTCCCTGCACACTCAGCAGATCTGTTTCCTCAGCTCACTACAACTCACAGGTGGACAACGGAGGTCCTGAACAGATTTTTTTCACACCTGCTGGAGGAATTACTGAATCAGCACTCCAAAGACTGGCTGGGATCAAACTGGGAGGCCTGAGTTCTCCTGTAATGTGCATTTTTTGGGCAGTTTAAATCTTCATATAAATTAGCATTTCTAAGAATTTCTAAATATATATGTCATTTTTTGAGATCACAAGGAAGTAACATGAGAAAGAGATCAGAAATACTTAAAGGCAAAGAGGGAAAATACCTTGATCCTGTGCCAGCTTAATATGACTGATGGATTCTCCTAGCATGGCATTCCAGGACCCACTTTGATACAGGAGTGGTGGTGACAGATTCTTGCAGGAACAAAACCAAAGCAGTTGGTTATCAAAACATTGCTTGCCATCAGTCACAGGCACCATGCCTAGCACCTAGGCCACAAACACCACTTTCCACCAGGCAGTGGGAGGCAAGAGCTGCTCTCATTCAGCGGGCAGTTGAGGCCCAGAGCTCCTGCAGGTACAGGAGTTGTGAGGTGGCCGGGCAGCACTCTGGCCCTGTGGCTCTCCTTGGGAGCAGGCACACAGGCTGCACACTCCCCAGAACACAAGCAGCTGTCACTAATCCAGGAGTCCTGTGCTGCCTGAAAGAGATTATTGAAAGTCTGGCTGGAGGAGTGAGGAGAACACATGAAAGTGTGGACAGCAAAGACAAGCTTTCAGCTTTCCAACCTTTAAAGGGTGAAAACGTAAGGGAAGTTGTCAGAAGACAATTTGTTTTGGCAAAGAGAAGGGAAAAAAGCCCTGAGACATGGCTAGGAGCCAGAAAAATTCTGCCAGCTCCAACCAGGACCAGGCTGTGGGTGAGGAACAGAGAAGCATTGGTGTGCATGTCCTCATCCCAGCAGCCTGGCTGTGGGGCAGGAAAGCTGCACGTGGTGCTGCTGGGGCACAGCAGGAGGAGTGCAGCACACCTGTGGTGCCTGTGGAGGCACTGGCTCACATCCTTCCATTGGATGGCGTAGGGAATTCCTTCCTCTTGCTTCACGATGTGCGTGTGGTGGGGGATGAGGGAAAAAAGACACCATTCAGACAAATCACTTTGTTGGGATTAATGCTTATCTTCCTGGCTTTTACTGCTCAGCTGTACAAAGAAGCACTCTGAGGGATGGGTGAGGGAAAATGACATTCCTCCATGTGGGAAAGCATACAGACCTCTTTGATGGAAGTTCTTACTAAGAAGTTCTTACTCCTCATTCACAGTTTTTTAGTCCCTCCCTCCAACTCCTGCATCTGGCTCATAATTTTCACATTCTGGAGAGGCCTGAAAAGGCACCAATGCCATACAGAAGGCTTCTCTCAGAGGCATCCTAGTCTCGGTGAGCAATGGTTGCCACATGGAGGAGAGGGTCAAGATTTCCATCTACACTGGAAGTGGAAGGTTCATCTGTCCCAACTCCTTAATCAGTAAAAAGGAATTATAGTGTTCAAAATTCGTTCCATGCCAACACTCATTCCAGCTTCTGGCAAAAATTCCATCTCTGTTGACTGACAGATCTGTGTTTAGCTGATTTTATTGTGGTGGGGTAATGAGAGGATAATAGGAAATAGGATATATTTTAATTTAGAGGAGATAAAAATTCTGCTCTCATGTTAGAAGCTGGAGAACACATCTCCCATCGTGTAGTTCTTGTTTTTTGGGTTCAACATATGAACACTGTTACTCACAATTATTGCAAATAATTACTTAGTGACACTGGAATTCCTTGGCACGGTATCACATCCATTTTAACACTCCTTCCCTGTTCTGCACTGAACTGGTTATACTGAGGAGGCCACTCAGGTGTGAGCTGTTTTCCATCGTCAGAATGTTTTGCCTGCTGTCTTCAGCAACTGACTGCTGTTTTGAGGAAATGGACTGTGTGCAGGAGAATTAGTCACCATGCTTTCAATTGGGTGGAGGAATTCTATAAAGCTATCTAATTGCTAGAGCACTACTGGTGATTGTATTAGCCAAGGCATGATCAAAGCATTTCCCTCAACTCATCTTGCCCTGCAAAGCTGCTTGTTGGTGTGCTAAAAATCCCTTATGGGAAAACAGTAGATGTTTAGAAACAATCCTGTTCTCCTCCCAACAACCTGCTGATCTGCCTGTGACCTCACTTGCTCTGTGAAAGAGCACAGGAGAGCTCCCAAAATGTAACGCTCCCTCTAACACCATTGTCCTGCACACTTCCGAAGGTGGAGTTGCTTGAGAGCCGTCCAGGAAGCCAAAAATCTCCGGAAGATTTCTGCAAAGACTTCTGCTCAACTTTCTTGACCACATATAAGAGATTGGCAGCATCATTTTATGAATAATGAGAATCACTGTACTTTTGAGGAAATTAAAATGCATCCCTGAGCAAGTCTTGGCACATCATGAGGAAGAGAATATGCTTACCAGTCGGGTCAGAGCCCGAGAGCTGATGAACAACATAACCGAGTTCGTGAAAAATGCCCATGCGTGACTCCTTCCCTCATCATATCACCATCTGCATTGAATGCAGCTCTTCTGCTCTCCAGATTCCCAGGAATTATATGGGACCGATGAAATGTTGTTGGAAGACTGGAAAAAGTAAACTGACAGGTAGCTCATGCACACATGATCTCATTTTCCCTTGTGGAGCTGTATCTTCCTTTATTAGTTGTGAAGGACTGCAGCTATTCATGAAAAGGCTTGCGAATAAACCAGAACCTGAAAATTACAAAGGGCTAAGGCATTCCGTGAAAATCAAAGTCTCATCACAGGCAATTAAAGCAGGCTTTACTGAAAGAGGATGATGATTAGAGTGGTGCACTCCCTGAGCAAATCAGGGTTGATGAGATGCTTCAACAGTATGCATAAAAACCCGAGAGAAGATGGAATGGAGCTCTGTGGCCATTGCAAAACAATTAAAACCCTTTGGAATTATTTGTGCCCATTTATGTGTCTTCCCTTCATGCTAGGCATGTGCATGTGTGCCAACACAAGCATTTCCCTTCTCTAAGGCCACTCTATTCGATCCTGAAAAACACAGCAGGCTGCACTAATATTTTTTACCTTTTGTCTCGGTGTTTTAAGAAGTTGTAGTTGGTTTGTACAGTAAACTGCAGCATCTTCTAAGAATATACTCCAATGATTTATCTACGATAGGGTTGAAGGGCCCCAGAGATAGACTTAAAATCACTTAGAGCCGTAAGAAATGCACAGGTAAAATAAAATGATTTTGCTATTTACCTTGGGAGCTTATATCTCACTGACTCACTGACAGTTTAGTGATCAGCTCAGTGTCCCCTTTGCACATCTTTCACAGTCCTCCCAGCTGAAGACTTCCAAGATACTGATTATGCTGTCTTGAATCACGCAAATGAAGGACTGCATCAGAGTTGAAGCTGCAGTCAAAAGTCTTCTAGAGAAAGTAAAATTTTACTTGAAATGCTTATGTCAGCAAAGAATTGCAGGGGGCTGTGCTTTCCAAACCAACACACCACCTTTGTTTCTTAGCTTCTTCACAAACACAGTTTAAGGATTTGTTCCACATCCCCCACAAGCATCTCTCTTGGTCACAGCAGAGCAGTGCAGCCGCTCTCCTCCAGGAGCTTTGCTTAGAGGCAAGAAGAAGAGAGGCAATGGAGAACAGATGGCAGAGAAAGCAACAGGATGGGTGCGAACATCCACTGCTGCCAAAGAACTGCCAGGGCTTCAGGTGGTTTTGTGAGGGATTGTTTGAAAGTAGTTTCAAAAGTTGAAATGTAGTGACATTTGTACTCCTTTCTCATGGACTCATAGAAGGGGAAAAAGTAAGATGAGATCTGATCTTCTCCAAGAATTAAGAAATCAAAGGTCCTCCTGAGCTTTATCCAATGTTTTACTGATATCTTTCTCTACCACATCCCTCATCAGAAATGCAGTTCTCAAGGCCTTGACTACAAACTTCGCAGGCAGATGTGTCCCTACTCAGTGCAAGACACAACTTTGGCAGCTTTGTAGGATGATATTTCTGCAAACTGTTTGACTGCTGACTCCCTATTCTGTGAAATGGTAGTTCAGAGGCATTGTGTAGCATCTGCTCTCTGAATGCAGTTCTCATGGCAGGCAAATTCCCACCCAGACCCAGACGCATCCCTCCAGTCATGACTGGACCTACAATGTTTGATCAAGCATTCATGTCCCAAGTCCTTTAAAATGTTTATTTTTGTGTGTATTCTTTTTCCTTCTCTCCAGTAGTGCCATGCACTTCCTAGGGTAGAAAGTAGTAGGAGCAAAAAGAAATTATGATGGAGACGGGCGAGCAGAAACATCTGTCAGCCAAATGGTGTCTTAAGACTGAAGCTCTGATTTTCGGTCTGTGAAAGGCACTTCTTGTCTTCTGCCAGCAGGGAAATCTGGATGGGTGCCCAGGAGTTAAACAAGAGCTGAGCAGAGAAAGCATCAACAGAGCTGTAATACAGGAAAAGGTGGAATTTTTGTGGAATCTTCACTCTTTCCTGCTGGTTTCCTGCTTACTACATATGAATCACAGAGAAAACTTTTGTATTGGAAACTGAAGCAGAGCAGCCATTCTGGGATGGCCAGATTGAGAAAAATAGCCTGTGGATAACCCGCTACCACTAACCTGTCTTTAACCCTCTTTGTGGCATACAACTCAGCTAACAGCTGCTCTGATTTCCAGGAGTGTAGTCAAAGTGCTCTCTCTTTTATTTCTCTCATTCTTATAGTGAAAGTCTGTCAGCCATCCAGCATCAGGGAGGATGGAAGCGCTGTGGGTCAGTACAGTTAGCAGTGGCCCATCTCCCACATGCCCGAACAAGCGGCTCCCATTGCATGATTTTTCACTCTCATAAGATATTATTGATTCATGACATATTTACTCCAGAAGGCTTTCCTCTGGAGGCCTTGCAAGACCTTTTTTGGGGGGTTCAAGGACTAATAAATGCGTTTCATTTGAATCTCTTACTATTAAAGAACATAAAAGTAATACAGACATTCACCAAGATATTTCCTTCATTGTGTTTTGGACCTACTGTGGGAGAGAAGCAGCTTGATTTATGGCAAACATTACTTCCAGCACCAGGCTGGTGTGAGCCATGCACGTGTGTGTTTTTATGAAGAGATTACATTTAATTAAAACGTATAAGCCTGATGGGAGAACTTTAATGGATCCTGACAGTATTTTGCATAGAAAGAAGGACAAAAGCCACTCACAAAAATACATTTTGCAAGGCAGATTTAGAATGACTTACACTGTAAACCTGTCCCACCTGAAAATAAACCTCAGTTAGATTAAATGAGTTTGCTTTTGCTGTTTGAAAGAAAACAGTCCACATCCCATCTAAAGAAATGGGACTCTAAGCATCAGAGAGATGGGAAACACGAGAGATAATTCACTAACTAACGTTCTGTTATCATTATAGTTCAAATGTGATTAATTCCTCTGGAATTTGTTGTAATAATATTAGTCCTGGTGACCTCATTTGTTATACATATTGCTGCCATCAGGAACCTGATGTGTTGCCTAAAAGATTCGGAGCCTGCAGCCATCTGCGCTGTACCTGCTGTGAGGACATCTGGATCTCCTCATCTACAACTGCTGCCTGATTCTTCCACCTTGGCAGTGGTTTTGTAGCTGAAGCTGCCAAAGGAAAACCACTGGCAGTGATTCAGTGGTTTGGGGCTCAGCAGCAGTTCGGTGTCCCAGCATGCACAGACTCTGCCTAGCTTCCTCTCCACTCATTGAGAGATCCCCACTTTATTTAATTCCTCTTTGTTTAGTTTTGGCATTTGTTTCTGTTGTTGTTGCTCTTTTTTTTTTTTCTTTTGTCATCTTCCATCATCTTGGTCACATCTCTCCTCTTCAGCCATCTGCTTACTTCTCTCTCCTGATGCACTCACACTGGTGCTGCTGTTCCTTCCATATGTGGCATGGCTCTCATCTGAACTTGATTATTACAAAGAGCAGGAAAGGCCGAGTTAGTTTCAGACTCTCCTTTTGTTGCCGCACATATACAGGGATGATGGCAGTTACTGTTACAATTTTTGGATGCAGATCTTCTACCCAGAATTTGGAATAGCAATCGACTTTTGATGAAGGGACTATCATGTTTCCATCTGTAACATTCAAATTTCATAAAGTTAAATAGACCGTTTGACACCTAGAATCAGATTGGTGCACTTTTCTTGAGTTTGAACCCTGCTCCTAAAAGTTTGCTCTTGCTGTACATGGGGAAAGCCAGTAGATCCAGAAGGTTTGTGTGTGGATGACAAGTGCTGGCTGCATAGGGGCAGGACTCTGGGGAAAAAGAAGTGCTTTGTGAGGTCCAGGCACAGCCCTGAGCAGCCTTGAGCTGCCTTCATCTCAACCAGCATTACTCACCTTGCAGGACTGCGCTGCAAGTGTGGTTAATGCATACTGACTTCACAGCAGTTCCAAAACCTAGGTGCCTGCATCATAAAATGTATTACTAGCGATCAATTTCTGTGTCTTCCCAAAGACTTTTTGTCCTGTTCTCTGTATGTGCTCTGCACACATGACAGTGCATTTCCCTTGGCTTCATTCTTTTTGTGTCAATACTACTTCATAACAGAACTGTTTTTGTGATGTTTCAGGCAAGGATACACAAATTACAGGGCTTGAATTGTTACATAGCAGCTGATGGTCATTGCAAATGAAGAAAAAAAAAAAAAAAGAAAAAAAAAAAAGCAGTATAAGAAGTCCCAAGGTTTCCTGATGGTCAGGATTTCCCAGTTGCAAAAGCAGAATACAACGCCCTGATGATGTCACTGCAGCATCAGTTGATGACCAGGCTATGTTTATAATACTAAACAAAACATTGTCAGCTTGAAAGCTTAAGTACAAGACAAGCAATCATCTGCCACACTTAATTGTTAGCTCACAACTTGGCAATTTCAGCTGTTGCTAATTAATACTCTCTAAAATGATGTCTGAGCATTGTTTGGACAATATCATAAATCAGGAAGCATTGCCAATAGGCAGCATAGGCAGTGCAATTTTGTGCTGTGAAAACACTGTGCTAATGCATTACAGGACAGGCTGTGTGTCCTTTCATGAGCTCTGAACTGGAAAAGAGTTAAGGACTACGACTTAGGACCACAAGGCCTCCATGTGGTCCAGCTGGGAATGAAATACAATGAGAAATCCCATTTGGGAAGCAGTCCCATTGTGCGACTTCAACCTTTACTGGATCCCTTTGGACTTCACTGCTATGTTTAAATCAGACCCGTAACACAATGAAAAATGTTAGGAGTGTTCTCAGTTCTCCCTGATAGAAAGAGCTTCACCTCAGTGGTGCCGTGCAGGCAGAGAGCAGTGCAGCACATCAGGCTCAGGGCAGTGTGGTCCCCCTTATCACAGCAGCATCCACTGCAGGTCCTGCATCCCCAGGCTCCCAACTCGCCAGGCATTTAAAATAAAAATGATAGCGGAAGACAAACTTGTTTTCAAATTATGGTCATGACATGTGATAGTGAAAGCATGTGTGTATAAACTGAGAAAATGTTTAAAAGACAAAAAGCAAACAAATTCCAAGAAGGGAAGATTTTTTTTTTTTTTTCCCCTCATGAGAACATGACGCAAAAGGCAAAGAACCAATCATGGGAAGAAAAAAGTTTCTGAAGCACGTATTTATTTTATTTTTACTGATTAAAATAATTTTAAAATGTGGCCCTGAATAAAGAAACAAAATGTTTCAGTCTCTGAGAAAATGACTCTGCAGAACATTTTCATAGACAAATTGCATCAGAGACAGCACAACTTAGGAACTGCTCCAGGGGATGAAGTGTCTCTGGGTAGCTCTGAGCAGGAGAGGTGCAGGAGTCCAGGAACAGGAGCTAAACAGGAGATGAACAGAAGCTGAAGTCCTGCATAGAGCTGCAGTGAAACCTCGGGGTCTGCTGCAGGAGTGAGTGTGTCACAAGGGCTGAGCTGCTCACAGAGCAGACTGAAACCTCAACTGTACTATCATCCACTCTTCCTCCTCTCGCAGTCATGTGAACTTCCACCCCCAGTCTGAATTGCAGATACTTTTGATTATTCAGCTCAGGTGTCCTTGCAGAGTAATGAGGTCTTTCTGCCCTGTTATTTCCAGCTGCCATCACTCTCGGCAACCCAAACAAACCCAACTGATTGCACTTATTTATAGACCTGAATGCTGATGCTGCTCTCCCCTGGGGTTGGCTCTCATCTCTCCGGATGGAGCAGATTTCAGGTCAGCTCATTTCCTAGCCTTCTTTCACTTCCTCTTGGCCCTGGTGCTGCTGCCAGTCCTTTTCCTGCAGGATATTCCACTGGTGAGTACTCACGAGTTGCTGTGGTTGACACTTCATCTGCATTCCAAGTGCTGGCTGCATGCTGTGGTCTTTCACTCATCTAACTCTTCTACTCCTTCAGCTTTTCCTGTCTTGGGGCACTGGTAGTATGGAAGTTGTTGCAGTGCTCATCCTGGCTGGAGAGACTTACAGAACTTGTAGGACTGTAACTGCTAGATAAAGAGGTTTATTTCTGCCTACATCAGGCTGTAGGAAACTGGAATAAATCCACGGGGAGAAAATGGTAGCACTCATTTCTGTGTATTGCTGTTCAGAGCTGCTCCATCTCTCAGTGTTGAAGTTTGCTTTGCTGCTGCAGAATGTTTCCTGTGCTTGAATCAGTCCCTTGTCTATTTGCTCACACTTGTTTCTGACCAGTAAATTAAGCTGGGAAGGTTGAATGTGCCTCGCCTGTTCTCGAGATGTGAAAGTCACATGGGAATGCCTGCCCACAATCTCTGTTAGTGCTGCAAAGTTGGCCATTTCTTCGCCACACTAAGTACAGCTCTGAGATATTTTGTATCCAAGCCTATCAGAGCGCTCCAGAAAGTAGCCCTACAAATGTAACACAGTAGCTTGGACTGCCAAAGAAAGGAATCCAAACAGCAGCGACTGTTTGCACTACCTCAGGCAGCGATCTCTGGTGGGGCTGAAGCTGGAAGCTTTGTCCACGTTGATGGTCCATGAGAAGAAGGTGACTTTCCCGAGGCCAGGTCTGGATAGGCAGCAGTTCTGGTGCATCCCCTGGTGCTCCTCTGCATTAATGACATACAAAGTGAGGGTGCTGGGCTCTTAGCTTGGGGAATTGAACTATGTACCTGGCATCCCACTGCAGCAGCAGTGGAAGTAAAAGTTCTTGGCTTGTTAATTAGAAAGTGAGCAAATCAAAATTGGGTCCACTTTTCTGCAGGGGTTGAACATGAGCACTGCTGTGATCCCGGGTCTTGTACTGCAGTCGGTCGTTGTCACCTCCTCAGTTTTTTTGTCAGTGCTTCATAGTTTGCAAACCCTTTGGGGCAGAAATTCTCTCCTTTCTGTTTACAGGCCCTTCTGAAGTCAGGCCCTGACCTCCCCTACAAATATTTGTACAGATGTGATCATATTGTACTGTAGTTCAGTGGAACGGCTGATAAATATTGCCCCTGCCTTGAGGAGCTTGAAACACAAGATGAACTGTTATGAGCAAGGGCATGGCATTGCTTTCAAGGCATGAAGTCTGATACGTTAGTAAATCATTTCTCTTCTGTCCAATGATATTGAGGTTGTTTAGAAATGCCTGCCTCCAATCATAACAGACAGTGGTTTGAAGCAGGGATAGGTAGGGGTGAGTCCTGCAGTTGAGTTCAGGACAGGTGTTCTAAACAAGTGGGTATGACAAACAGCAATAGGCTCCAGAGATCTTCAATCTTAATCACCACTATGAACAGACATATATTGAGAGAATGAGGTCAGTGAAAGCCCTGGCCTCCTAACATCAATATTTTCTTTTGTGTGCTTCTTGTTGAGCCTCCGTAAGACTGACCTGGAATGAGACAAGCAGCTGGCTGTGAGGGTTCTGATCATTGCTTGGTTTGGGTATCAAGGACTGTGTTCCAAAAATTACTGTAGTTATTGAAGTCTGCTTAGTTTTCCTGATTTGGTTCTGGCAGAACTGTCAGCTGTGGGTGATGATAACAGAAGTCACATTTTAACCAGTAGAAAGACGATCTCCAGGGTGAAGGTTTCAGTACTGCTGCCTTTACTTTGATTACAGCTATTCAGCAGGACCGCTCTAAGCAGCCTGGGAAAGTGTCTCTGCCACTGCTCCACCGCTCCGTCTTCTGGGCACCACAAGCAGGCACAAGCCTTTATCTGACTTATTTTTACAGTCTTTAAAAATAAAATCCAACTCCCAGACCGAAATGTTGCCCTTGCATTTTTCGTGACAGCAGCTATTTCTCTGGGGAGACTTTAAGCTGAGGATTGCAAAGAATGTTCCCATGCACTTTGCACAGCACCACCCGCCATGGACACAGAGCATCTGCCGACCAGTGAGCCACCAGGAGTGAAGGCAAGCTGCTATTCTGGCTGCTTTCCTAGCAGCCCACTCTAACTAGGTAAAATGAGGAACTGACCTTGTGCCTTAGATTTGGTGGCTGTGTTTTGGCAGGACTTGTTTTATATCTGGAAGTGCAATGCAGCTGCCCAGGTCCGGGTGCAATGGACGCTTAGCCCTTACCGGCCTCTGGGCTGCCTTCCTTTCCGTGTTAAAGAGAAGGGCAAGATCGCCCTTGGCTGCTGCAGCGTAATGGTGCTGGCAGTACAAAATGGTGAAAGTCAAAGCTCGTTTTCCAGCTCTGAGCGCGGGATGAGAGCACCGCGGCGTTGGGAGCCGTCTCGGCGGGGCGGTGGCGCCACCTGGTGGCGGCGGACGGAAGCGCGGGGCCTGGGCGGGACGGCGCCCATGGGTCGGCGGGTGCTCTGCTGCCGTAACGGCGTCCCGGCTCCCCGCTGTCCGAGCAGGATGCAGCCCTCGTTTTCCCCACGAAAAAACATAACCTCTCCGCGGTCGTGGCGTGACGCCGTGCTGCAGGTGAAGCCATCTGTGTGGGACGCGGTGGAGTGGAGCTGTAAGGCGCTCGAGCGAAACAGCTGTGCGGGAGCGGGGCGCGCGGATCGCGGAGGACCGGGGCAGGGCGATGAGAACAGCTCCAGAGGAGGGCAGAGCAGCGGCTGCAAGAGAAAAGGGCGCTGCGCAGCGCGTCTTCCTGGCTCGGACACCCGGATCGGGCTTCGTGCCTGAGGGGACTGCTCCGAAAGTAATGCCTCCTATTTTATGACGTTGGCCGCGATGTCGGTCGGAGGTGACAGCCGAGGACGAACCTTCCCGCCAATATTCCGTGACAAATCGTTGTTGTGCGACAGATGGCAGCAGAGGGGCGGTCTGAGAGAACGGTGCCGGACATGGAAGTGTGTATGGAGCAGAGGGGTGGAACTGAATTCATCCCAGTGGAGAAAATGGTGCCCGTTGACATTGATCGACACTCATTGCGTTTTTATGGAGCCCTGGGTGCGGCTGCTGGCACAGCGAGGCGCTGGGTGCTGCGTTTCCGCTGTGGCGACAGCGATGTGGAAGACAAGAGGCTGTGGATGGCCATGCAGATATTTATGAGCACAGCATGCAGGGTCTTGTTCGTTGCTGGTGGAAATGCACAGATAACAGTGGTGACTATGTTAATAAAATGTATATATATATTTATAGCTGATAACTTGCTCTATCAAGTAGTGTTATTGTGCTCTTTGTAGATGTTGGGGTTTCCATGGAAATAAATGACTTTCATAGCAACCCATGTGTTAAAAAGCTACAAATCCTTAGGTAACTCCTCAATGTAACATCCAGAAATGATAGTCAGCCAAACAGTTTTAAGATTCAGCATTCATATTTACTCAATCTTTGACAGGAGGCCATCTGCCCCATAGACAGCCTGTCTAGTTGCCTGGTAGCACCGCAAACCACTCATTTTTGAGTGCTCTGACACTCGTGCCTTGTTCAGGCAATGTGCTCAGATGGTCAATATAGTTTCTGTCTTGGTGCCGGATGTGTAAGTTCACTGCCTCGATTAGGCTGAAATGCTGCTAAAAGTACACTTTTAATCTACCTTGTTGATTTGTGTGGTGTTCTAGAAGCTGCTGGTAAAGAAATTGGTTTGATCTTTATATATTTGAAATCTTCAGAGAGAGATTGGGAAACACTGTAGACTGTTAAGGCAATGTGTACATAAAAAAACAAAAAACAAAAAAAAAAAACTGGTTCCTTCTCTTATGAAACTTATTGGCAGTTGTAGCAGCAACACCTCATTGTGGGTCTGTCTTGTTTCACTGTGATGAGGTTTGATGAAGCAGCTGGTTATGCTGTGAGAGGGGCTTTGGGGGTCAGCTTTACGAGAGCAACTGAAGAGATCTTTTGTGTCCCAAGAGGACAGGTTAGATCTAGTGGTTACAGTGATGATGCCCATTGGATTGAGTCATGCATTATATTGTACAGCAAAGCCACTTTCCTTCTGTTAGGAAGGCTTCTGCAGCTGAACAGCAGCTCTTTGTTGGGGAAGCCCTTCGTTGCCACAGAGGGTGATGGCTGATGCAAACCCAACTGTCACTGTTGAGCAACACGGAACACGAAATGGGAGCTGGAGCCCAGAGGTCACATACTTCCCTAAGACAATGACTCTGCAAGCAAAGACTGCAGTGTTGAAATGCCCTCTGCATGCTAAAAGTGGGGTGTATGATAAGCTGCACATCTGTGTCCCCTCAGAAGCCCAAAGCAAAAGGGTCTGAAAACAGCAAAAGCTGGCGCCTTGGTGACCCTGTGGTGGCTGCTGGCAGGCCTGTGAGAGCACAGGGCTGATAAACATGACATCTGGGTATGGTAGGCATTCCTGGTACTGTTGATCCCACGTTGTTTCTCCAGTTGTGTCTGAGGCTTAACTGAACAGCAGAACATCTGCTGGAGATCAGACGAGGGGGCAGCCAACCTGCTGCCCTATCACTTTGGGTTTGCCAGCAGCAGATGCTAAAGGGCAGAGCAGCTGGTATCGGAATGGGGCAGCCCCGCTCTCTGGTTATCTGTGACTCAGCCTGTCAGAACTTGTATCGCTGAACTTAAGAGTTCTGATGCCCTTTTTCTTCCCTGACTTTTGTAATTGCTTTTGCCAGTGGCGGCCAATGGCCCCTTGATCAGAGTCTGAAACATCATTTCAGAACGTCACTGAGCAAAGCTATGCTTCTTGATGTGTTCCCATGAAGGAAAGGACCTGGTGTAGTGCAGAGACAATAGCCACAGTAGGAGCACACCAGTTTAATACAGACCTTCGCGTGTTACATCATGTAGTAATCAGAAATGCTTTGTTCCCAGGGTATTCATTTGATAAGATCACTAGAAACTGGTAGCAGAGAAACTTGGTGAATATGTCATTTCTGAAAGCAGTATGCAGAGAAAAGTAATTTAATGTGGTCAGTAAAAGCCATTGATTAGCATCAGAAGCACAATCTCTTGGAAGGAGCAGGGTGGAGCTCAGGAGGAGTCAGCACAATGCTGGCTTTCTGATGACTTACGTGCTTGTTTGAACTTTCACATATAGAACTGCATTGGAATCCATGGCTGTTTTCCTAGTGTTCTAGGGCTGGACTCTTTTATTAGGGATAATACATATGCAGTAACTGCAATGACATCAGCAGTAAATAAAATGCATCTTTACAGCTCCAAATTTTCTTAAGAGATTGACTGTTGAAGTCCTACCGGGTGTAAGACTCATTCCTTGCCTGGTCACATAACAAGGTTACTGCAAGAGAAAACATACTCCTCTGAGGGAATAAAGGTGGGAAAATACGGCTTTATTTTTCAGTGATGTGCTGGAATTAAGGAGATAGATAGCTGCAATATGTGCTTATTTTGAGGCAAAGCATCTAGGCAAGACCGTGATTCTGGGTACGTGTGAACAGAGAACAGGTCCCTGCTGAATGGAGATGACAAACTCAGGGAAAATTAAGTAAGGTCTGGTTTTCTTTTCATAAAAATGAGAAGAAAAATATGGGTGTACTAAATGACATAAAGTAGTGCTCTTTTTCTGCCTCTTTAGAATTACAGCATTTGCTCAACAGTTCTTTGTTGTATACTATTACTAATAGTGTGTGCAGTACAGAATGCCTTGTGGGTCATTCAGTGGCTGTGACAGTTAGTGTGGTTTTGTTATCTGCTGCTGTCCATCAGGAAAACAACTTTGAACTCCTGGTTTTTATTTGTCTTCTTTCTCTCTCTTTTTTTGCTTTGTAACCATAAGTCTAAAATAAAAGACTAACATGTAATCAGCCACAAACAGAAACATCCTCCATTGGTTGGAGTCGAGCCTCTGACTTACTGCTGTGTGCCTGCCTGAGAAGGGGGCACGAAGGGAGGGAGACAGCTCTTACAGCAAAAATGGGGGTATGTGTGCGGTGCTGACTTGGTTTTTCTTTTCTGAATGAAACAAGGATTCAAAATGGAGGGAAAAAAAAAAAAAAGTGCTCTCACAACTCAGGGCCCAGGCAGGCCAGTGAGGCATGTGCAGCCATGTGTGTGTTTTGCAGAAGGAACTAGCAAGCAGGCAGACAAGCAGTGGGGTGCAATGTCTCCAGCCTAGTTTGCTGGCTGAAGAGATTCCTACTCTATGCCCAGCTGCAGGAGTTAAAGGCCTGGGTTACAGGAGGATTTCCCCGGTGAGTTCCTCTGTTGTGGATGTCTGAGCCTTTGAGGAACAGTTGTCATTTTTTCCTGCATTGCTGCAGGTTTTTTTAGTGTCTGTAGAGTTAAGCTGTGGCTTCATCAACCATCTTCTGAATGTTCTCAGCACTCGCCCCATCTTACTCCCTGGAGAATCGTGCAGCACAATTGCTCCCAGATGTAAGCCTTGTGATTACTCCTGACCTCCCCTTTCCTCCTCTCCTCGCTCCACTACGGTCACTCATGTGAAAGATCCTTTGTACTGTTTTCTTTTTCCGTGCATGTTCATGTAAGGCTCACACCGGTCTCCTCAGCTTTGCCCTGACATCGCCTGGAGAAGTGTCAGGGTTCAGTGCCATCTGGACAAATCGCCACAGGCTGTGCTTAGAGCTGACTGCTGTATCAGGCACTCCTGGCTTCCTTGGAGCCCTGGAGTTGGGCTCCTGGACATAGGCTGCCCCCGGGTACATCAGTATCTACTGCTCGCAGAGACAGCTCAAGAGAAGTTCCAGCAGCAGATGGCTCTTTGGGATTTAATCTGAAAGCTCTCCAAGACCCCAAGGGTGGAGAAAATAACACTTCAAATAGTTAGCCAGTGTGGAAATAAATAGCACTCCACCTGGGAAGAGAATCTAAGCTTGATGTACGAACAATTCATGTTTGCATCACTTTATACAGTGACATAAAAGCTGATGACCTCAGTTCCAGGTGCTGCTCTCTGGATGGTAAAACTGTGTTTTCACATTTTCAGTTTCCAAGGAAACTGAAAGACCATCCTGATGGTTGTAATCAGTCGTATATATATATATATATCAGATGATATACAGCTTTAATTCCTTTGTCAAGAGGAGCTTGGCTTTGAAGATATTTATGGAATGAAGTGTTACGAGGAAAATTCTCTTGCTATTCTGGGAAGGTACACTGAGCAGTGGAGCAAACTCAGCATTCATTTGGTCTTCACCAACTGGTGTAGATCAATGAATACAGAGCAGCACAGAAGCAGAATGAGAAGGAATTGTTCTTTGTGCAGTACAAACCTGCTAATTCTTCATGGCTGATTTCGTGACAAGTAAAACGTACAGTGACTCGAAACTAAAATGCAAGAGAACTTGTTGCAGGCTGGTCAGATGGGCTACGTGAGCCATTTTAGCCACTTCTTTCAAGCTGTTTTCCAAGACAATTTTGTGGTTTGGGAAACAGTGTAGAAACCTCTGAGACTGTATTAGTTGGCCATCTGTAATCCTTCCTATCTTCTCTCTCTCCTTTCTCCCACTTCCCAGAACAGGCCGCAGAGCTGCATGCTGCAAATGTACTGAAAAAGCTAGCTTGATTAGGAAATAGAGTGCAATTTCAAGGCTCTTGCACTGAGTGGGGTGCTGTGGTGACATTTGTAAGCTATGGAGGAAGTCAGCTTTGCTGTGAACGTCCACCTTAGGCATCAGTATTGGCCTCCAGGACCATGCAGCATTTGGGAGCTGCGCAAAGCAGTGTCTTGACTAGAGAAAGGCACTGGATCATCCTCTATCAGACTTAATGGTCTGTGCTGGCATGTCTGCTAGGAACTCTGGCTGAAGCTGGCCTACCTGAATAAGCTTCAACCTAGCTGCTTTGGACGGAACCATGGAGCACATGTTGACCGTGAAGGACCTCAGCTCTCAGTGTGAGTTTTGCAGCTGTGCCTTAGGCTTTTCTGTTGAGTGCAGAAGAGTCGTGTTTCTCTTCACACTGATTCAGTTTCATAATGTCTTTTAAAATCAGTCTGTTTCTCGTATTACATGCGTAAAGTCAGTACTAATTTGTGCAGCCACCCAAGGCGAGCCTGAAATGCCCACAGACCAATTTTCAGCATGATGCTGCTCCCAGATCTGCAAGGTTTGCTACCAGGTGCAGCCAGGTGACAAAAATGAGCGGGACAAAAGCACCAGACTTGGAATGAGCCTTCTAATTTCCTGAAATGCAAAGGACCTGATCTGCAGGTGCAGTGAGGAGGCTGGGAGCCTGCGAGCCTGCAGTCTTTGCCATAAGGCTGTTTGCACCAAAAAGCTTTATCCACAGATTTAATGGCCTACATTTAGGCATCTGAGTTTGATGCTTCTCACCATTAATTGTGAGAAGGAGTGGCCAAAAGAGACCACTCTGATTAACCACCCTGACCTCCTGTACAACAGATGCAGCACACTTGACCCCTAGCTTCAGAGCAGTATGGAGATAGCTGCCAGCAGGATGGAGCCAAACTTGTGGAGGGTTGCAAAAAGGACAAGTAAATCTGTGGAGGAATTCTCTCCTGTTCTCCTAATGTGTGTATTGAATAGCATCTACATTTTGAGTGCATTTTTCAGGTTCTGACTTTTTTTGCCTGTGGGCCAGAATCGATTCTGATCCACGCTGTTGTGCATCAGCACTATTTCCAGTAAAATACAGGAAGTCCCTCAGATGTTCAGAAACAGGCTGACAGGGTTTTATCAGTAATGCTAAGAACTTGTTGTTGAAACTAGCAAAGATGAATTCAGATCTTTTGTTCACATAGCAGAAAATGATGGGAGAGACACTGTTAGCTGCTTCATGTTGAGAATACAGAGAAGTCCAATGTGAGATTAGAGTGTGGACTGAAGAATTTGGATTTGTCTGGGATTTCAGAAATGACAAAATGCTGTGGTATTTGCCTGGGTGTTCTCTCACTCTTAAATTCAGCCCTGAGTTGTCTTCCAATGTGAGTGACCAAGAATTTTGTTTTTCAGCACTTTATTTGCACTGCGTGCCCACAAATAGTAAAAATAAAATACCTGCCCTTTCTTTCTATAGATCCTAACCTCAGTGCTAAGCCATTTTAAAGCCTTTTGGGCATAAGCAAAAGAAGGAGAGTGAAAAAGAAAGGCCAGAAAAAGGCTACAAAGACTACATGAAGCCCGCTTCTTTGCCCTAACTAAAACCAAAGTAAAAACAGAAATAAACCACCCAGACCTTTCCATTCCTCTTTTATTATGTATTTTAAAACGCAGGCAGATGAAAGAGGAACTTGAAAGTAACTGTATTCCTCATTATCTAACTATCCCTCAGCACAAGCGTCAGGTTTGGATTTCAGCAGGAGAGCTGGCCTCTCTGGCACCTACACACAAGCACAGGAGCAGCCCA
Source organism: Tympanuchus pallidicinctus (assembly GCF_026119805.1). Taxonomy (NCBI): domain Eukaryota; kingdom Metazoa; phylum Chordata; class Aves; order Galliformes; family Phasianidae; genus Tympanuchus; species Tympanuchus pallidicinctus. The sequence goes on along the minus strand of NW_026294648.1, from coordinate 18,846,682 downwards.
CGAGCAGTCCCAAGGATCTTGGAGCACACAGTCCCTGGCATACATGTCTTACAGATCAGGAATTTGGACAGAACTGCAGGAACATAATAAATAAATGTCTGCAACCCAAGCTTGCTGATAACATAACTGAAAGCTGCTGGAGATTATGCAGCACTTGCTGCTGGAGCCTGCATTAGCCAAAGGACTGGGGCAGCACATGTGAGAAGAGCTCTGAGTGGTTTGGCATCAGAGCTGGGACTGGAGTAGGAAGGCTGGGAAGGAAAACCTGAGAGTTAGAAGTTGGAAAACGAGGACAGCAGCTGAGTGCTGGGAGAGAGAAGATGGATCCTGAGAAGGATTCCACATCTTAATGGTGGCACTGCTGCTGGCATACATGCTTGGGATAATGCAGGCACAAAATAACACTTTTAGTGAGTCCTGTCCTTACAAAATATGGTACACCATACTGACCACACTAAAGAATCTCCCTCTAAAGTTTCTGCTTTTGTTTGGACCAGTTTAGCTTCTGCACTGGCCTCTGTCTATACAGCTGTATTGACATGCCTTGCTGCCAGTCAAGTTAGATGAAAGCAGCACTGAGGGATGATGCACCATCTACCTTAGGGCACCCTGTACTGCACGCAGGCCATGATGTAAGAATCGGGATCTGCTCTGTTTATAACTCTGGATGATGCTGAATAAAGTCTGGGTGCAACTCCAGAGGCAGCACTTTGGCAGCCCTTATCCTGCTGCTTATGCAGCTGAAGATACAAGAAACCCCTCTGGGTCAAGCATGTTGATGAGCCTGTTCCTTGAGTCAAAGACTTCCTGGTGGTCCTTGACTTTGTGTCCTTTCCAGCTCTCCCTGCAGCTCCTCTGGGTCCCCCAGCCCAGCTTTGCTGTGATGCTGTGAGCTGGCCAGCTTTGGTCAGCCAGTACAGCCGTGCAGCTGCTTCATTGTGGAGACAGCAGGGCAAGCAGGATGATGCCCTCAGCTGGGATGTGAGGGATTGGCTGCTCTGCTCCAAAGGCCTGGGCTTGCTGAGGTGACTTGGCTGCACATAGTGAGGGCTTGAGGGTCATCCTAGCTGTCTCTTGCCCTCTCCAAGCCTTGCACACTAGTATGGGATGGGGAGCTGCTTTCACAACCTGAACGTGTTGTCACTCGCTTCCAGACGTTTCCTGTTATCTAACCTCAGCCTTATCTTCCCCATTTGCAGCTTCCTCTTGAAGGAGGAGCGGCCCCTTCAAAACTGAGCTGTGTTCCCTGAGCTGTGCCCTGCTGCCAAGCCAGCCCCACACCGCTGCCTCTGCCTGGTAGGTGCCAGAGGTCTGTTCTGCAGCTGAGGGGAGAGGGAGGATCACCCTGTGGGTCACTGGCTTTGGGGCGCCCTGCCGCCATTTCACCTCCAGCTTCTGGGGGATGGGAGCTCAGGTCTGGTTGCTCCTTCCATGTCGAGAGCATTTCTTGCTAAGCCAGAGAAGCTTTGTTGATATTCCCCTTTGGGGAGCAGCTGTGGTTGGGCAGTGTGTCTTCTGTGTGTGCAGAGCTGCAGGATGCAGACACAGCCCATCCTACCTAGGGAATGCAGTCCTTGGGACAGTGATTCAGTAATGAAGATAATTAGGAATTAATAATATTAAGTGGTGTCCATACCCTACTTAATGTTGGGATGCATGTGTTTTCCCTGCCTCCTGCAGGCACATGCAGACATGCTACAGATGTTACTGGCTGTAGCAAGATTATGATCTCAACTAGTCATAGATGAGACATCAACGAAGAGTGGGGAAGTTGTGGGATGGAGGAGGGTGTACTGGGGAATCGTGTCCCAGCTGGGCACAGTTATGTCCTTCAGCTCCTCTCCTGGCTGTTTCCCAGATCCAGGCTGTCAGACGAAGGTTCTCCCGACCTCCAGAAAGCATCGCAGAGCAGCGGGGGAAGGGGCTGGAGCTGACAGGTGAGTGTGGGTGATGTGGGAGGGCATGTGGCCATGCTACCAGCTAATGTGGTGACTGGGCCCTTCCCAGCACTTTCGCCTAAATGCGAGGTGCCAGTTAAAGCATTTTGGGACCTCAAAAGCTTTTTCTGCAGCCATAGCCAAAGCCCACGGCCTCCTTCCCAGAGCATTTGCAGCTGCTAGAAGGTGCCTTATACTTATGGCTCTGCACCCAGAGCTGGGGCTGGCTGTATGCTTTGTTGCCTCTTACTCCTGGGAAGGAGGTGTGGAGGCATGAGGTAGGCAACCATGCAGTTTCCTGTTGGAAGTGGGGCTACATTGTATGCGGGGAAAGAGTGCTGAATTATGTTCTTTGCTTTTGGAGTAGGTCCAAAGAGGGAAAGTTAGACTTATGGGACAAGATGGAGGAGCAGGGCCAGGAAGGGGATGTCCAGCCTGGGCTGCTCTCAGCCTTTTTACAAAAGCGGGAACAAACCGAGCGTGTGTGGAGCTGTATGGCCAAGGTAATGGCAGTGTGAGTGAGTGGCAGTGGGAACGTGTGGCTGCTAGATGCCTACGGCCCTCATCAAGCACTGTAGGCTCTTAGCTAGGTGCTCCCAATGCTGTGGTGCGACTGCTGAGTCTCAGCTTTAGGAGCTTTCTTCAGGACAGAGCAGTGGCTCAGTGGTGACCTTCAGCCCACAGGCTCCTGGCAGTCTGGTGTGAGCGGCAAGGGCCCTTCTAATCGCTGCAGAGCCAGGGGGGGAGAGGCTGCTGGGGCAGGAATGGGGCTGTCCCTTGAACACTGCTGCTCCACAGTGTTACTGGGCTGTGATGGGCTCAGTCTGGAGCTGCTCTGTATGACAAAGGAGGCAGCTCAGAGCTGCTTTGGCACCTTCCAGCTGAGGAGCAAAAGTTATTATTTAAATAGATGTTGCATTTGGCCTCTTGTTCCATTTTTAAATTGCTAGCTGTCTCGTTCAAGCCAGCAGATGTGCTACAGGGAGCTATAATAGATGTACAGCCCAGCTTGCCTGTGATGAAGTAAACCCTTAGAGCTGCAGCTCCAGGCTTCACTGGAGCCTGCCTGATAGATGAGACTGGACTGTGCCAAACATTCCAACATTTTTCAAGCAAAGCTCTCAGCAGTGTCAGCTGCAGGGCTGGGAGCACAGGAAGATCCTAAATGGATCAGCACCCATGGGAAGTCTGCCACCAGCAAATGCTTATTTAAGTTTGACTTGGTTCTGACGAAGGCTTCCAGATCCTGGAGAAGCATGTCCCAAGGTTCACTGACAGCCATGGTACAGAGGACCCGGTTCCCACACATCTGTGGGAATTCTTGCTTTCAGTCCAGGCTGCTATTTGGGTTTCACTGAGCAGAAAACAGAGATGGCCTGGATTCCAGTGCTAATCCTGCACAGTAAGTGCATATCCTGGAATGGAAGTAGCCTTCAACTTAAGGCACTGCCACTCAGTGTGCAAGAAACACACTGTTGCATATTTGTGCATGCTGTTATCAGGCTTAGAGAAAAATGTATGCAATAATTTTACTTTTCATTTGTTTTCATCACAGGCTGCAGACCTGCCTGGTAGCCATGTAAAATCCCCCGAGAGACGGTGAGTGACTTAGAAAAGTTTTGGTTTTTCCCCCTAATTTCAATAAAGGACTTAACTGGAGAATGCAGGAAGCTTTCTGTTTCTCCCCCACAGTATGGAGCTGATTGCTTGGTCTCTTTTACAGCACTAAGCTTTGAGTTGGAAATACCCCAAAAGCTTGAAACCAGAAGCTCTGACAGTGACAGATCTATTCAGAAGAGATACCATCATTACAGGGTGGGGTAGTGAGCTCCATTCCCATCTGCTGATAGAATTATCTCCACTGTGTGACCCTCCTCTTATCCGTTACTGTCAGCAACGTTTCTTGTGGCTGTTCCCCCCACCCACCCACCCAGCTGCAGTGAGGGGTTGTTGTCAGCTGCTGGAGCAGATGCAATGCTGGCTGATTTTTTTCCTCTCAAGGCCAGATCTTCCAGTTGGCAACCAGCACTGAAGCAAGGCAGGTCTGTGGCAGATTCCTACTCAGTCTCTGTACAACCTCTCCATTGCACACTGATGTTCTGAGTCAATGAGGGCAGTTTATTTTTTAACCCCCTGCTCTCCTCTGTGTGCAGTGTTGAATTCTTACTGACAAAGCATTTTCAGGCAGAGGGATCTTATCCTGCTTTTTTTTAAGACTGACAGCAGCTGTGTAAACCCTTTGGGGTTTATTAATTCATTTTTTTTATTTCCTGCAGTACAGCAGAGTGTGATTTGGAAGGAGACCCGTTTGGCCCACGTACCTGTTTTAATTGCACTTACCAGTATTTTGCTGGAGTGATCTTAAATCAGCTTATTAGCACTGACACAAGTTTTCTAGTGTGAAATGTGCATAATTCTTTTATCCACTGCAACATACCACTTTTATCTGTGGTTGAAACTCACCCTGAATTAGGAGGCGGAACAAAGAGTTGTTCACTATCTACATCTCCCTGAAGGCCTGATGCAGAGGGCAGGGGAATGTAAGACTTGTGAAGCCGTTGTAGTAACCTTGCCTGGAAATTGATTTTATCTTTAAGGCTGTCGCTGTTTTTTTTGCTGTAAAATGCTTTTTCACTGTACTGGTTTTGCAGCTCACATGAAGAGCGCATCTTTGGCACAGACGTGCCACTAACATTTTTTAATTTGTACTTTAATTTTTGAGAAACAAACAAACAAACAAAAAAACCCACCAAAGATGCCCTTTTCAGTTTATTTCTGTGTGTAATATTGATGAATTCCTACAATGCTCCTTGTAAAATAGAGTCCTAGAAGTCAGAGACAGAAAAGGCTCCGTATTGCTCACTGCAGAATGCTGTTAACACACCTCAGCTAAATTCTACCTTCATGTCTTTAGTGGTTGTCCTTCCAAAGTATAATGAGAAGCTGAGCTGAAGTTTATTCTTTCTCAAAAACTGATGCTGCAAGTCATGTGAAATGAAGATGAGGGGAGAAGCAAGGCAGCTAAAAGCACCGTGATTCAAACCAGGTCACAGCTGAGCATGGCCTGCCGAGCTGTGATGGGTGCTGGATCTCCATGCTATGAAGGATGAGTACAGCTCAGGAATCACAATGAATTTCTTAGAGAGTTGAACATGTTGGAATTCAAAGCTGCTTGAATTCTGAACTGCCAACATCCCATCACAGTACGAGTTAAGAGACATACTGCTATTACTATTGTCTAGTTTTTTTAAAGTTCTTCAGGTGCTTTTCTGAGTTTAATTCCCACTCTTGTTAAAGGAACAGGGGAGCTGGCAGCATCTTCTGGCCTTTGTGCAAAGGAATAATGGGAGAGGGAAGGTTATGTTCACGCCTAAAGGGACATGGAGAATGTCCATGTATGAGGGTGGAGAGTTCTGTTTATTGCAGGAGAGATTCTTGTGTGCTGGAAATGAAGCAGAAGGGGATTAATTTGGCAGCGGAAGAGAAAGTTTCACTTCATTCCCCGAGAAGTTCAGTGTTTCTCTGTGGAGCAGCTCAGTTTTTAACATCACAGGCTTTACAATGAGCAGTGCAGCTTCCTGCTGGCAGGCAGACTCTGGGAGCAGAGTTGTGAGGCAGAGTTGTGCCTTTTTCCAGATAGGCTTGAAGGGTTCCCTTTTCAGATCTTTAGGTTTAGGTAGAAAGATCCCTTTTAACCGTTAGTGTACAATATGAGGTAAAACACAAATCCTGTTCCTGTTAGTAGGAACTCTGAAGTGCATAAAGCCAGGATTTCACCCCAGCCTGTGTTCCTTGGGATCTGTCAGACTGGCTACAGCAGAAATGCATATCTAGAATTGGGCACTGGAAAGCATAAGACCACTTGATTGCAAAATTAACAGAGATGCAAATAAAAGAAACCAAGTACTAGAAGCCCCCAAAAACTCGTTTAAGCTTAGGAGAACAGAAATGGAAGTGGTGAGAAGCCTGGTGAAAAATCATGCTCTTATCTCTGCCCTGTGCAGAATTGTTCCCCTGCAATATGTTCTCCAGGTCTTTGTCTAGACGTTGTGTGTCTAGAGAGACATTTGTCTTCATGATGTTGTACCCAAATGGCATGTCTGAGTGCTCAGATGGATATTTTGTCAATATTTCAAGCTACCAAAGTTGATCTTTAGCTAAAGGGAGAGCTTAGAACTCAGCATTATTTCCAGCTCCACAGATCTTCAGCACTTCAACAAATATAGCACTTTCCTCAGTAGGAAGGCAATGTCTGCCTCCCCAGATGTGTTGGAATGGGGAAGTATAGGAGGGATGATGATGTTTGCTAAATGGAATATGCCTCTGGAGTTAACAGCAGCTTCAGCGCTCTTTTCCTTCTGTTAGCCCAGGACAGCACCGCAGCGAGGATGGTGACAGCCTGCTGAGAGCTGCAGTGCAGCACTGCGTGTATTTGACAAGCTGAGTTTGACACTCAGTCTGGCAGAGTGTCAGTTTGTCAAATACCCCAAGTGAGGCACTTGCTGAGCAACACGGCCGTGCACTGAGGCGATGGACTCCTTCACGCCCATATTCTGCTCCTCTCTAAAAACCCAACAAGGTACGGAACAAACCGCCCCACTGTTAGTGGGTGCCCCACTGATTTCATGCTGTCAGGTTTCCTTTCCACCCTGGTCTCAGGGATGCCTGTTGGAGTGGTATTCTAGTGGCAAACTGCTACAGGAGTGCTAGTACAGTTCTTCTGCACTGGGAGAACAGAACTGGGCTGTTTTTGAGAAAGACCATGGAGTCCATTACTTTTCCTTGCAGCAGTGTTGTTTGGTTTTGGCTGGGTCTTCCTAGTCAGCACTTGCAGCAAGGCTGCTTCTTGCTTTTGCCACGTTTCTATTTTGTTCAAATAATTCTCTCTAAGTGACCTTGCTTGAAGATCGAATGCTCTCTTAGCATTTTTTTTAAGGACAGCCTTGTAGCATATCAGACACACAGCTTGAGATAGCCCTTGGTGAGCGAGGGGCGCAGCTGACAGAGCACAAGTGCCCAGCCCAGTTTGACTAACTGCTTTGCTCAGACGCTGAGAGAAAAATGCCAAAGCCCTACTGACCTTTCTTTTAGGTCAAATTTTGTGGTATTTGAGAATATTGATATTTTTTAATACTAAGTTTTGGGGTTTTTTTTCCTAAATATTTTGAAGAAGTTGGAGTTTGTACAAAGCTGGGACCAATTAACATGTAGTTTGGCCTAAGCAAACTGTGTTCTGCTTTCTGAGTAAGTCCTATCAGCAGGGCTCACTGTGTGCTCCTGGACAAACACGGTCTTGCCCGCTGTGACTCACACTCCCGTGGTCTCTTTCCAACCTACGCATGACTCACAGACATCACTCTGATCAGTATCACTGAGGTCAGCTTCAAAAGAGAGCAAAGTCTATTATTTGAGGGTTTGTTTTGTCCTCTGTGGATCCTTAATGTAGCTGGTAGATACATCAGCCCCAGCTCTCATCACCCTCACAGACCTCCGGGTTGCAGCAGGCCTGAAGTGTTGTGCAGTGCAGTGCAGTACAGCTAGCCCAGTGTTCATTTTAAGCTCTTTACAGTTGTTTTGTTATGCATTTACAGCTTTTGCTTTCAGAAAAGTTAATCCATTCTTATTCTATGAGAAATACCAAAGCAGAGAGGGACAAACTTCCCTACCAGAGCCTTCCTCTCCTCTCTCTGTTGAGAGCAGCAGGTTCAGGAGGGCTCTGATGGCTGGCCTAAACCTGGCAGTTTAGAAGCCAGCAGGTCTGCACAGCTGTACAGAAGTGAGGAGAGCTTCAAGTCTCATGATATTGTGCTGGCTGCTAGAAATAGTGTACTTTTCTGGAGACCCTGTAGTTTCAGAGCGGAAGCTGAGGTTTCCCTTTCTGTGCTGGTGTAGAACTGGGCTCTGTCAGATGAGCCATGTCACTGGGTGAATACAAGCACAAGGAAAGGAGAAGTTCTGTTTGATGAGATGTGACACAGCAGAGCCCTCTACGGCTTTCAGGAGGAAAACATTCTGTTCCCACCGGCTTTTACTACCAAGCACACAAAAAATATAAATAAAAAAATAAGCATGTGCTGCATAGAGGGAACAACAACCTGGGCACAGGATAACGTGTGTGTCTTTCTCTGGTGACCAAGGCCATTTTGCTGCCTGGACTGGAGGCAGTGCCAACAGCTGAGGTACTCAGGATGCGCTCCAGCTGAGGTGTTTGCTACCTCTTTCTTTGTTCCTGTTGCTTTCTTCTTTTGCAGCCTCTCCTTGAATTCAGGGCTCCTGAGGAAACTGCCTGGAGTTGCTCAGGGAAGATTGATGCTGGGAGGAAGCACAGTTTGGAGAAATCACATTGTTACTAAGTCAGTGAGGGAATGTGAAGTCTGGAGCTTATATTGAAAGTAAATCTTGCCTAACACATTAGGCTAGCTGTAAATGAATGAGCTTGAGACTTGGAATGGAAGAAAAGAGAGCCATGTTCTACATTTTGTCTGCTGTGATGACAATTGGGAAGCTCAGAAGCTTTCAGTTCCTTCCAACACAGCACTGGCCTCATACCATATGCTTCTGCTCCCTGTGCAAAGGGCTGCAGCTCCCCATTTTCCTCATTTCTTTTGTGCTGCTTCACCCAAGACTGGCAGCACCAACACTACTGTTTCAACCCTGCGCCTTCAAGGCCAGCTTCTGTGAGGTGCATTCTGCAGTGAGTGCATGAGTTACAAAGAGCACACAGCCCTTTCAGGATGAGCTACCCAGAGACAAAGCAAAAGAGCCCCTCGCACATATTTCCAGCAATCCCAGCACTTCTCCTCCTCAGCCAGGACACAGCTACCCTCCTCTCCAGCAGGCAGGAGCAGGGAGCAGGCCAGGTGGAAGCACCAGCAACACACGTGTGCAGATCAATGCTTAGCGTGAGGCTGAGCCCCACGTAGCACCTGGGGACACAGTCCTGCTGGGTGCTACCTGCAACTCAGGAAGCTCAGCATCCTGGTGCTGCAGCACAGCCATCGTGCAGTGCCTGCAACTGTGGTTGAACTAATGAGAGGAGCGTGGTGTGGGCTTGATGTCTCTCACCCGTCCTCTCTAAAAAGGAAACCCAGGTCAAACTTCCAAGTCACAGAGTCAGAGATTCCTTACAGTTGGAAGGGACCTTCAGAGGTCATCTAGTCCAACTCCCCTGCAATGAATAGGGACATCCACAGCTCCCAGGTTGCCCAGGGCCTGATCCAGCCTTACCGTGAAAATTTCCAGGGTTGGAGTATCCTCCACATCTCTCTGCAACCTGTTCTGGTGCCTCACCACCACATATCCAACCTAAATCTCCCCTTTTATGCTTGAAGCCATTTACCCTTGTTCCATCACCACAGACCCTGCTGCAGAGGCTGTCCCCTTCATTCCCACAGCTCCCCTTTAGATACCAAAAGGCCACTCCCAGGTCACCTCACAGTCTTCTCTTCAGGCTGAACAGCCCCGGGTGGCAGCCTGTCATCGTAGGAGAGGTGTTCCATCCCTGGGATCATTTCTGTGGCCCTCCTCTGGATGCTCTCCAACAGGTCTATGTCTCTCTTGTCTGGATGCAGTGCTCCAGGTGAAGCCTCACAGCATAGAGTAGAGGTGCAGGATCACCTCTCTTGCCCTGCTGGCCACGCATCTTTTGATTCAGCCCAGCATACGGTTGGCTTTCTGGGCTGCGAGGCATACTGTTGGTTCCTGTCCAGCCTTCCACCCACCAGTAACCCCAGGGCTTTTTCATCCAGGATCTCCCTTACTCAGTCACTATTCCAAATGCCTCAGATTTCTCTCTGCAATGCTTTTTTATCATTCCTTTCATCCCCCAGTTGGTAGTGAGGGTTGCCTCAACCCAAATGCAAGACCCCACATTTGGATCTGCTGAACTTCATGAGGTTCACCTGGGCCCACTGCTTGAGCCTGTCTCAGTCCCTCTGGATGGCATCACATCCCTCTGGTGTGTCCACCAGACCTCACAGCTTGGGGTATCAGCAAACTGCTGAGGGTGCACTCGATCCCACTGTTGCTGTCACTGATGAAGATATTAAAGACTATCAGTCACAGTTCTGACCCCCGGGGGACACCACACATCACTGATCTCCATCCAGACATGGAGCCATTGACAAACACTCTCTGGCCTCGATTCTGCATCCAGTTCTTTGTCTGTTGACCAGTCCACCCATAAAATCCATCTTTCCAATTTGGAGAAAAGGATGTTGCTACTGTGCCAAAGGCCAAAAGTCAAATGCTGGCCATGTCTGGTCTGTACCCCTATCCGTTCTATATAATCGAACCAGAAGACAGAGAAAGAGCACAGATTTGCAAACAACAGACATATGAAGGCACTGTGTGGTAAAACACCAAGAAAGCCAGAAAGCATCTACTACAGATGCTTTTGAAGTACTTTATATTTGCCATGGGAAACAAATGGCAGTGCACTAATCAAGGCATTTTACAAATGAAAGCTCACGGCACCCTCATTAGATAGACAAGCATGAACATCACAAGTGTAACCAGATTTAGTCATGTCCCATACAGTGAGTCGGTGTCAGTCTGCTGGATCCAGGATCTCCCTTACTCAGTCACTGTTCCAAATGCCTCAGATTTCTCTCTGCAACACTTTTTTATCATGCTTCTGGCTTCCACACTGCAAAATGAAGTGCTAGCAATCCCTTCAAAACCAGCTCTGCTTTGCCAGAAGAAAAACAGAGGGTGCTAGTTAAGAGGCTCATCACCTACAGGGTTATTCCCACTTGTGAGGAGCTCCAGTTTGATTGCTAAATGATATTCCTGGGATATCAACCCCTTCTGTAGTCTTTTTAGTATCCTCTAACAACAAGACAACTCCAGAACAAACAAGCAGTACAACCAGTATCTGCTGGACTGTAAAAGCCAGAAGCCATCCATTTCCAGTACAGTTCTTGGCTCCTCGCAGTCTGGCATGCCCAAACAGGGGAACATGCGCTGGAGAGTGCGCCTTGCTGGTGTTATTGGCTAGCAGTGTTGCACCCAGCTGCACTTTGACCTGGAGGCAAAGGACGTTTCTGTTTCCACCCCTTCAGACCCTTTCTTTCTCACTTTGCTCCTTCAGGCTGCTCAGAAATTATTTGCTATTTAAAAATGTGTGGCTGAAGGTTTCTGCACCACTGGGCAGGGACTCATTTGCCAAATCCTAAGAAGTTCCCCTGAGTTAAAGAAAGCAGTAAAACTGGTATATTTATCAGAGGAGAAGGCAGACAGGAAGAATAGTTTCCCTTGGTAAAGTTTACCGCTCAGTATCTGTAGCCTCATCTTCTGCACAGCTGCTCACGTGGGAAATGCTGGTACTCTACTGAAAGTTCTGTACTTCGTATTCTGATTCCATTGCATTCACAAGGGTCTCACTCTCAGCATCTTTACTCAGGCATGTGCTCTCATAGCTGTTGCCTGTTATGCTCTCATAGTTGTTACATGTCACGGTAACATTTTCATAGGATTCTTCAGTCTCAGAATTTATCTTCTCTTTTCTGCACTTAACAGGGACTTCCACATCAGTGTCCAATCTAATCACATCTGCAGTGCTGTGGCTGAAACAAAGAGACATTCTTACGAATGAGGACTAAATCCCCCTTAACAGCTGCTATCTCACTCCACCTTCCTCTGCATAATGGAAAGAATGTAAGATGGACAAGTTCTCGAATTAAGTTAGAGGCACTTTAATGACAAAAGCAAAGGCCATGTGTGGAAGCCATCAGAAAGAAGCAGGGTGATTTATTCTTTGCTTCCCATCGGCCGGCAATACCCAGCCACTGCCTGGGAATCCGAGCCTCAGTACACGTGATGGTTGCTTCCAAAGGCAATTGATGTAACCAGAAACGCCTCCCCCAGCTCCTCCCACATCCCTCAGCATTATTGTTGAGCTGGGTGTCATACGGTGTGGAAAATCTTTGTGGTCAGGATAGGTCAGCTGTCCTGGCTGCGTCCTACCCAAGCTGTTGCCAACCCCGACCTGCTGGCCTCTGTGGGTTGGAAAGAGAGCCTTGGTGCTGCACAAGTGCTCAGCAATAGCCAAATCCCTGTGGGGTTACTGACACTGTTTTAGGCACAAATGTAAAGCAGTGTTAGGGGTGTTATGAGGAATATTAACTCTGTCCCAGAGTAAGGCCAGAAATCTCTGGCCTTTTGCTGAGTAAAAAGGCTTTTCTGAAACAAATAACAGTATGATGCCCTCAAAAAGTCTTCTCAACATAATAGGTGAAAAATTGTACTTACAAAGCAACTTCATAGATGGATTCTGAAAAAAAGGAAGAATTGAAGATATGCATCAGTACATTTTATGATGAATGTACCCCAGAAATAAAAATAAAAAGGGAAGAAAGCAAGCAAAACCAACAAAGAAACCACAGATGCTTCCAGGTATTTGCACCTTCAGGAATCCACCTTGTTGCTCCCTGGGGGGACAGTGGGGCAAGGAGGGGGCCAAGGCAGAGTGATGGGACTGTGGGGATAGGAATGGGGCTGGAGGGAGCACAGTGCCCTGCCCTACCTGCCCCCCCCTGTTAAAAAGATGCTGTTCTGAATGCCTTTAACAAAAATAATTTTTAGAAAGTGCATGCTCTTGTGTGTTCAAGCATTCAATAAATATATTCTGTGTTTGTTAATAAAAATGAAATGCCTTTTTCAGTCTTTCACCACCTATTTTAATTTGTATCTGCTTTGGTCAAGTGTCTTCAGCTACCAGAGCTGTCACACACAGCTGTGAGGACAGTACCAACCCCAGCCCACAAAGCCCTCAAAGCCAAACCACGGCAGGTATTCAAGCTCCCCACAACAATCTACTCACCATTTTTGGGCTTTCTAGCACAAGCAATAGCAAAAATGACAAGGAAAACCACAGCACCACCCAACACAGCAATCGGGATGACCAGGTACAGGTGAGTCCTCCAGGAACCTGTAGCAATATGGCACAAGACTTTCAAACAGAGAAGCCCTCCCAGGCTGCAACAGCACTTACATGATGCTGACCACATCCTGGAGGCCCAGCCAGCCCCTGAGCTCTGCGTGCAGTTGTGCACTACTTGACTATGTCCCTGCTGCTCCCCATGTAGCAGCATCTTGCCCATTTGGCCCCGCATGGGTATTTTTATGTGAGCCAGAGCCTCCTGCTGAGTGCTGGGGCTGTAGCTGTGAGCGGGGTGGAATTGTGCAGTGCATGCCATTGAAGAAAGACTTTCAGATGGTGCCCTTAATGCTTTTCATTCAAGGATGCTGTCCAATTGTATTTGGAGCATGTTCAAACCTACCATGGCACTGCAAACTTAGCTGAGGTACAGAGAGTCAGTTTGCACACGGTCCTTTTTGTTGCTCCAGCCTTGAGAGCAGAATGAACTACTGGTCAGGAATGCTGCAAGAAGTCTGGATGTTCTGGTTATGGAACGTATTTCTTTTTTCCCTAGAAGTATCTGGTTTATTTTAAGGGTCCCTAAAAAACATCTAGGTTGTTGAGAACAGCTTGAGAACAGCTAGCAATGCCATTCGTAGTCAAAATACAGAACACAAACTTTGGAATGGAAGATACTGAGCAGTCAGTTCAGGTCCCTCAATCTTGTTCAGAGTTACACCGATGTCTCAACTTACTCTGAGTTGTTTCATCTGTTTCTGGGTATCCCACAACATTCTCAGAAGTCACTGCAGCTTCAGGCAGATCTGCAAAACCAACAAGAATGAGAAGTGTGCAGTGCAATTCCAATCTGCCGTGGAAATAGATAAGCTCTGGAAATAAGCAGCCCCTTCCCTTAACTTCTAGCTGCTGAAGCTGATTTACATGACCTGCTATGGTGGCACACAATCGGTTCAGATGAAATGACCTCAAAGTTTCTACAAGAGGTTCTACTGTAGCCCAGGTCTGAGTTCCCACAACCCACAGAGATGAACTGGCAACTTTGCATCCTTCCTCAGAGGAGATATCCTTGGCAAGGAAAGCAGCTGCTTTACAGAGGCTTTTGTCTCATTTGTATCTGTTGTTTCTGTTCGGTCCTTTCTAAGGTCTAAGGAGAGTCTGAGGTGGCATGCCTAATTGTAGATATCAATATAAGCTTCCCCCCTCCTCTGGGCCAGTTTTATGTGGGCATCATTGAGTTTGTGTTCCCAAGGATGGTTGCCAAGAGACTGCGGTAGGGAACCGAAGTGGCAGTACATGGTCTGCATGTGCTCTTGGGAAGGATTTCAGGCATTGCATCAGCTTGTCGTCTTGGTGACTTTTGGACTGACTTAAGCATCATCCCAAGATTGCTGTTATTACTGCTAAGTACTGGGTCAGCTCCCAGCCCCCAGCCCCTCACCCTGGTCACACATTGCTCCCTGCTGACCTGTGGCTGGGCGGTGTGCCTCCATCGTGACAGACAGATCTGCAAATGAAAAGGGCAGGGAGGCTCAATGTGTGCCCGCAGGATGCAGCACTCCCCCAGCCACTCCTGGATGCCTGGAGTCCTTCTCCATAGGCACTATAGCATCGGCCTCACTCTGCCAGCATGGCTTGCCAGGCACCATGAGGTGCGCTGAGGGCTGAGCCAGGCTCCCTCCTGCTCAGCCATGCTGCCAGGGGCTGGGTGCCATCTCCTGGGCTTTGCCTGACCTGCTACGCTCTGGAGCAGGCAGGACACGATCCGCATTTGGCATTATGCACCCAAACCCTGCACCCCTCTGTGTCTGCCTCAGTGAGGAGTTGAGAGCTGGGACTCACCTCTCACTGTCAGCTCAACAGCATCACTGCGCTGCACCATCTGGGTATTGACCCTGTTCTTCACCTCGCAGTAGTACACCCCTGCATCAGAGGGCTGCAGGCTGCTCCACACCAGCTCAGCTTCATTGCCCAGGAGCTGCCCACTCCTGCCTGGTGCCATGCGGAACCAGTGGTAGCTGATGGGGGGGGACCCTTGTGCCACACAGGTCAGGCTAGCCTTGGCTCCCACCGGCACAGCCAGCCCCAGCTCTCCAGCCACAATGGTGGGCTTGGTCACAGCCACTACAAGACAAAGCAGATGGGTCATGGTGGCTGTGGTGGGGGAAGGTTTCCCTCACACTAAAGCAATTCCCATCCTCATGGTCCTTTCCCAGGACATCACCACTGGGTTGTGCTCTGTGCAGCTGTGCCTATGGATATAGACGTGCACCAGCTGTGTCACCTATTGCCATTGCTGCACCACATCAGCCTGCTCTGCTGATGCTCTGCCAAGCACTGAGAGTGCTTGGAAAGGGGGGAAGGCACGTCTGGCCAGCATGATTCCCATGTGCTACAAGAGCCAGGGACATTGGGTATCTGCACAGAACGAGATCCAGTCCTGGGTGCACTTGGATCTGTGTCCCACTGGCAGATCCACACCACAGTGAGTGCAGACTCACTGCTATCCCTTCCTGAACGCACAGAACTGAGCAGAAGGCTCTTCCCATCCAGGTACCTCAACACCCAACTCGATATGGATATGGGCAGGCAGAATGGAGTGAACTGCCTCTTCTCCGAATTGTTCTGCAGATTATACAACAGCAAAGCTTTATTGCTGGATTACCTTTGGTGACTTTAACCGTAGTGGTCACCTCCTTCGTTATCAGGCTGTAGTTTTCAGACCTCCAGCTGACTTGACAGGTGTAGTGTCCGCTGTCAGGAATTTCGAGGTCTGTGATGTGGAGTGAGGCATCCCCTGGGCTGCTCTTTGGGACACTGACTCGGTTTCGGAACCGAGATAACAGGATGTGATCACCAGAAGCATCCCTCCGAAAGATGGTGGAGGTGCTGAGGTCTCTCTCCACGCGCCAGGTGAGCACCTGCTGTGTGAAACCTCGTGAAGGCGTGTAGGTACATGGTATAGTGGTGGATCCCATCCATACCCCTTTGACCTGAGCTGCACCAGACAGATCCAGGAGGGCTGCAAAGAAACAACAATTGAAGGGAAGAAACAAAAATGCAGCAGAAGAGGGGAACATCCCTTAGGACCAACAGAAGCCACGAGGCAGTGGAAGCCGGCATGCGGTAGCGTCTTAGTTATGCACTAGACCACAGGCAGCTAAATCTGGGCCTGCCCCCATCTCACTGAGCATGGGGAAGTGAACAGCTACATCAAACTCATGACTATTCTTATTGCTTCTCTCTGGACACTGGCCAGTTCTCAATTCCTTCTCAGTACCGAGAGGCACAAATCCCACCTCCAGTAGCAGCATCACAGCTGCAGCCTTCCAAGAACTTCAGGAGCATCTCTTATTCCTGCTCCCTAGCCGCAGCCTTCACACAGTACTTCTGCTGCTTGGCTTTCTGCTTATACTTGCAGGATGACGCAAACAGCAGAGGCCTCTCCCTCTACTGCTGACACTGCTTGTTCTGACAGCACCACTTGCTGCATTGTCCTGTACCCCCTGTACAGGAAGAATGGTGAACAAATCACATTTACTGTTTCACTGCAATAAGCGTGCACGTAAGACTCAGTGTTTGCACTCCTTAGCATCATTAGCTTCTTACAAAACTACCCTGTTGCTCATGGAGGCAGCAGTGCAGCCGTGCAGGGAGAAGCCCTTCTCTGTGCAGCTTTGCTGTCTCTGAGCGGCAAGAGGGGCCCTTAGGGTGTGGAGCGGGTCTGTGGATCTCTGTCCACACGGGCACCTGAGGGAGCTGCTGGGGCTGAGCTCTGTGGAAGCTTCTTTCTGACAGCACCAACAAAATATTCATCCCCAAGATGGTATTTTTAAAAGAAACGTTTCTTCCCTGTGATGCTTATTAAACTGAGATGCTTCCTGAGACTTCCAGAAAAAGGGTGTCAGTTCTCACAATGGGGGAGGTAGAGCTGAATAGACAGAAACCCGCAGAGCAGGTTTGGAAGAAGCAAAGTAGTGAGAGAGATTTGTATCATCAGCAGTGCATGAAAAAGAGAAGAAAAGAGTTCTTACACTCCGGTCCATTTGTAAAAGAGCTGAGCACCTCCTTCCTAGCCTGATAGCACCAGCATTCGTGGTGGCATGGAAGCACTATGCAGGCAGGTATCTGCCTTTACTGGTCTGGACTACCAGATTTGGAACACTAGATCAAGCCCAATCTTTTTGCATTAGCCTTGGAGAACTTCAGCTCTGACCTGGATTCCTTGGTTGGTATCTGTCTCAGCCAGATAAACACTGCCAGGACTCAAATGGGCACAGGAGGAGGGGGTGTGGACTTTGCGATATTTCATTTGTTCTCCCCTTCTTTCCAACTCTCTGTCCAGTGAGGCTGTCCCAGGAGCAGCACATATGTTTCATGGGCATATGAATTGAAGCCAAGGTTCTACTGTCACCTCTCCTAATGCACTGGAGAGCCAGGGCATCAGGAGTAATCAAGAGGAATTATGTGCCTTCATAAATCGTCACAGTTACAGCCATCTCTCTTCTTCTTCCCAGGACCACGCTAGCAGAGCAACGGAGATGCATTATTAAATTGGAATCATAGAATTGCTCAGGTTGGAAAAGACCTCCAAGATCATGCAATCCAACCATCCACCTACCAAATTCTAGAAGAACGTGCACATTCCAGCTTCACAAGGACAGTTTTGGAAGGTAACAGCACATCACAGCATGTCCTCTGCAAGGATCCTGAAAGGTCCTGTTTTGATCCTGCTGTGGCACATGGAGCCAACCTGCCTCACTCTGCCCTGTCTGCTGCACTCTCGAAGCAGCTGGGTGTCCCTGATAGGAGTCTTCCCAAAGGAGACTTGTGAACTCTCAGGCTCTATTTTTCAAGAAGAAACTAATGGCTTTCCACACTTCACAACTTTTAAAAAAAGCAGGACATCATAATTGAAAAGAATTCTCCTACCCTCTTAGTTCTTTAGTTTTAGTTCTCATGCAAGGAAGCAGTTACTCACCCCTGCAGCCAACAAAAGCCTTCACCACCACCAGCACCAGCACCACTGCTCCCATCCTCCCAGGACTGCAGCTCCGCTCTCCTCCTCCTATGCTTGAAGAGAGACCTCCACACTTCTTGGAGCAGAAGACAAGTCAAGAACACTTCCCTTTCTTCTGCCCTGTGTCATCTGGGATCCAGGCTGTGCTGCTGTCCTTCTTCCTTCCTTCTTTTAGAAATATCATGAGTCCACTCACCGAGGTGAAGGATGACCAAAGATTGCAAGGCTCTGTCTCTTTCCATTTCAAATCCCATCCCCACCCTCTTCTCTTGCCTTTTTCTAATACTCTATTTTTTTTTCCTCATGGTTTTGTATACATTTCTTTTTTCCTTTTCATCTTCTTCCAATTATTCCACGTTTGCGTTCACTTTGTAATGAAAGAGCTTTATGATGGCCACATAATCAAGTACTCAGTAAAAAGGGAAAGCAAATTGGAGAATGCTTGAAAAGCAAGAATTCAGCTACCTCTGACTCGTGTGTGATGATACGGCTCAGCATCTCCTTCCATCACATTCAAAATTGGCTCCAGAGATGTCGAAGCACAGCAGCCTTCCTATGGGAGGTGTGAGCACATCGACTCACTGCACGTCAGGCAGGAGCATGAGGCACAGATCAACCTGCTGGGGTTCTGTTATTTCCTTGGAATCTTCCTTGCTGATGATACCGTGCTCTTCCACCACACACATGCAGTATTTCAGCAGCACATGATGTGCAGGTCAGTCTGTAGCCTGAATGAGGAAAAGGAACAGCTGTAGTTCCTTTGCCTAATGGAGCCTTTTAGACCAGAAAAACTTTTACTTTTTTTTCCCCCCCGATTCAACAGAAATATTAAAAAAAAAAATACAAAAAACCACCAACATCCTGCTCTTTACTATGAATTTCCCCACAAAAATCTGCATTTTTCCCCACCTGCCCAGAAATTGCCCTGTTGTGATGCAGCTGCAGATGTACTTCCCAGGGCAGCAAGGGAAGGTGCACAGCGAAGGTCAGCAACCCAGAGACACCCACACTTAATGCTAGAGCAGATCTTAACACCCAGAGGTGAACAGATGTTCAGTGCCTGCTGCTCCCATTTTCAGAGAGTCACAGATTGTCTTACACGCAGAATTATTCTGTGTTCATTAATATTAACAAAAGAAGGAGTTACAGAAGACAAGAAATGTATGTGAAAGCGAGCCTGCCAGGTGAATTATGCTACAGGCAGTCAACTATTCATTAAAGCTACTGCTTAATGTTTTTTCAATAGTCATATTTTTAACATCCAGTTTGCATTTAATTTTAACAGCTGCATCATTCAACACAACCCACTGAAGTACTTCCAAGAAATAATTTCATTTCCCCTCCACCCCTCACTATTGTGTCACTGGTGAAGATTTGTCTGCATAGACTTCTTGGTGGAAAGAAAAGACTGATGGAAGGAGAGAAACAGCAGGGCATCCTGGAAAACTGCTGAGAAGTCAATCGCATCAATATGGGAGGTCTAAAGGCTGCAAGAAATACTGAATGGCATCTCTGAGCCAAGGGCCAACGTGTCTGAAATATGGGGGCCATTTTCTCTAGGAGCTGGAAGGGCAGCTTATCTCATTTTGCCGTGGCTGTGTTCCATCACAGCAGGCATCCGTCCTGGTTGCACTGCAGCAGTCAGACCGTTCTCTGGAGGTGCTGCAGCTGGGCAGCATTGGGCGGCTCTTCCTTTCTGTTCAGGGCAATGAAATCCAGTGACCAGCTTCATTTTTCCAAAGTCAGTAACCTGATGGAAACAGTGCAGGTTTCGTTTTGCTCTTTGGGCAGAGGCACATCTGCAGTTGCATGATTTGAGGAATGGGATTTCAGCTGAGTTCTGATTATTGCTGCCACAGAACTTGCAACAGTAAAATTTGCAGTACAACCATGTCAAGCATGGCCAGCCTGGAGGAAAGAGCTAAAATTGCTGATATGACAATTTTTTGAACCGGACATGCAAGACTTCCTGAAGCTGTAATTGTACAGGATAAACATTGACTACTTAGCTAAACCAAACATGAAGAACTATAGTTCCTCAAATATGATCAACGCTGCATCTTTCTCTCCTTGTGACAGAGACACAGCGGCCAGAGTCCTTTGAGTCATGCCAACAGCCCATTTCTTTCTTACTGTAAGACTTCTTGTGGTTTCGCATCTGAACGCATGGAAGAAAAAAAAAAAAAAAAAAAAAAAAGCCTTTCATGTCCTCATATTTCAGTGCCTCTGCTTTGGATTGAATCCACTGCTTTCTCCCTTTGCAGTGCCAGGCAATAAGGCACCCAGCAACTGTCCCCCTCACAGGAGCCCATCCTCCTGCTGCACACTGGGCACGACACTCCTCAGCATCATTTCCTCAGCTCAGATAGCATCACCAACGTTGCTCTTTGTTCTGCAATTCCTGCTCCTACAGCTCTGGCTGGTAAAAAGTAGCGCAGCACAAGTCCATGTTTCACAAAAAGTGACCACGGATGGGACCTCAGAGCCCACCCATAGGGCCCACACCTACAGAGCTCGTGCCTTACCCTCGGGGTTTGAAACAGCCTGCCGAGGGTTAGAGAACTTTGCTGCAATTTTCCTGATGCTGCAAATAGGGTTTTTAGCCTGCAAGGTGATGGCAAGCAGTGCTTTGTGCAAACCACCAAGATAGAAAGCTCCCAGTGTGCTTTCATAAAGCATCTGCACCCGGGGGGAAAAAAAAAGAAAAAAAAAAAGAAAAAAAAAAAGAAAAAAAAAAAGAAAAAAAAAAAGAAAAAAAAAAAGAAAAAAAAAAAGAAAAAAAAAAAGAAAAAAAAAAAGAAAAAAAAAAGAAAAAAAAAAGAAAAAAAAAAGAAAAAAAAAAGAAAAAAAAAAAGAAAAAAAAAAAGAAAAAAAAAAAGAAAAAAAAAAAAAGCCAATTTTACCAGAAGATGTTCTTATTTGGCCAGGCCAAAGCCAACTGCCTAAACAGAGTGGAAATAATTCCTGGATGGTGCACAGAAGCTAACTGCATGGGACTTTACTGCGGTGTGCATCACATCAGCTTTCCCCACACTTACCAGAGAACTGTACAGTCAAGAAAACATGGCCTTTGTTCTACTTGACAAAACAGAATTTTAGTGTTAAAGAGCATTTCCTTCAAGGCTCAAGTCATGCAACAGAAGAGTGATACACAAATGATCTTCCTGAAAATTAACTTCCCTTCCTAGAAATTCCAAGGTCATTGACATCAGCTCTGGGCCACCTATGAGCTCAGCCAAACTCTAACAAATGGTTCCTAGCACTAACAATGGATCCTGGATGTGTGAAGCCACCTGAGTGTGCATTTCCTGCTTTGTGCCACCTAAGGGTGCAAAACGCAGGGATCAAATCCTCCCTATACCTACAGGTTTCACACTCACCAGTTACCATTGCTTTTGGTAGCCCCACTGCTATCACAGTATTTGCTCCTTCCATGTTCCTGTTTTAGTGACTCCTTAGAGGCTGTCTGAACCGTTCAGAAAACACAAATGTTTCTGTGGGACGATCTGCCTTAACCTCAGCTCGTCTCCCTGCAGGCTCACTGCCTGCTGCCAGCTGCGCCGCATGAGATGCGCAGCAGCTGCTCTTATCTCCAGAGGTATCCCACACTGGGTTAGGATCCAGTCTCTATTTTGCATTGCCAACTGCCTGAAACCCTCAAGGAAGGTTTCTCCACACAGGGCAAAATCCAGTTTTCTTTGAAAACAAGGATGAAAGAGGAATGGAAAGCAAGTTAATGCCGAGAGCTAGGGTTATGCTGCTCAAAAGAACTGCCTCAAAGAGAGCACAGATGGTCTTTCCTAGCTAGGTTAAGGCCAGCAATAGTGGAAGCACAGGCAGGGAGAGAAGAGCTGGCAGTGCGTATCGCATTATTGTTCCTGTGTTCATACAGAAGTGCCACATCTCATGGTTTGTTGGCTCTGCCCACTACCCCACCTGCAGGAAGGATAAGCCCTTTTTCCTCCATTCTCCAAGCAGCATGAATAGTATCTGCCTCTTTGCTCAGATGTTCACCTGGCCACCTGAATTTGGAGCACCTCTGCTTCCCACTAGCTCCATGTAAAGCTATAGTGTGATGGAAGGCCCAGCAGTAACAGCAGGGCAGCAGCAAACGAGGATAAGCCCAAATGCAGCCATAGATACAGAAACAAAGGAAAAAAAAACTGCTTACCCTTGGAAGACCTCAGGTAGGCAGGGATCCCCATTGAGATACCCTCACCTCCACTGCCAACCCTTAAATGAGGGCTGGGAAGGGATGGATCCTGGCTCCATCCCATCTATCACTCAGCTGAACTGCATGCACCTGAGCTCCCCTGGGCTGGCCCTGCCTTCCCACCAGGTGCTCCATCACTGCTTCAGGCCATGGCTGAGCATTTCTGCTACACTCCATATAGCACCACAGCCCCAGAGACCCACATTCTCACTGCAAAAATTTCTGAGATGGACATGAGATAGGTGGGCTGCTTTTCAGTAACAGGGATGTTCCCTTCCCAACTCCTGTCCACCAAACACATGCACACACTGTTTAAAATTACTTAAAAAAAAACCAAAACCCAGACCCTTACTGCAAGGCTCCAAAAACTGCAAGCTCATCTAGAGTTGAAACATGAAGAAAACATAACCGCTTCCCAGAATGCTTCAGTGCTGCTGATATGTTGCTGTTTTAACAAACTGTTCAGTCATGATTTTTCTGTTGCTCTCTGTAAAACCCTTTTGGTGATAGTTGCATGCCCTGCAGTATTACTGCAGCAATCTTTCTCTCCTACTCAGCTTCCACACTGGGTAGAGAAAGCTGGTAAGACTTCATTGACTTTTTATGCTCTCCATAACAAAGCTCAATTTCTTTCACATGCTGAGCGTCTCATTTGACCAATTCTTATTCTCAGATTGGATTAGCAACAATTCTTGCATCTTTGATTCCCTAAAGCATAGCTGACGAGCATCATTTAACATAACATCCAAAACATATCCCCACTCAAAGAGATTCACCATCATTCCTGCACTTACAGGAGCACTGTAAGGTCCCCTGGGCACACACAGACATTCACACAATCATCTATATGGGCAAAATAAAGATAACAGTGTAACAAAATAAATGTAACAAAACAATGCTGTCCTCAAGTTTAATGATTTCCATTTGCTTCCCCACATTTGCAATAAGCTGCATGCACTTGTTGGTCATATGCAGCCACGTTAGCATTAGAGCTCAAGGGACTCTCGAGCTGCCCACTGTTTATAGGGTGAGATTGCAGAGTCATTGGATCATCTAGGCTGGGAAAATCCCCTACAGTCATCAGCTCCAATCGTCAATTGGCAAAGCTGTAATTAGCAGGACAGCATTATCAGTCCTGAGCAAGGCCTTACCACATCAGCTATGCAATGGCATAACAAGACCTAGTGAAACTTAAAGCTCTTCCTTCTGGGAAGTTCAGCAAACTGTTTGGGAAATGTATCAGCATGCACAGAGGAACATAAAAAGGATGCACAAGAATCACAGTTTGGGTTTTGCAATTCCATAGTTTAATTAGTTCAACTAATTTGTACTTTTTTTCCTTGCTAATTTATCTTCTATTGCAATCCCTGTTAGGAAAGTAGCAAGTATACCCATTTCCTAGGCCAGAACACAAACCAGACGCAGATTCACAAATTGTTCCTAAGCCTCGGTTTCTTCTTAAGAGACAAAGTGTGTTTAAAAACTATTCTGCAATTGAGTCAAACACCTGATGGTGAGACGCAGTGAGAGCAGACTCCATCGTGGAAGAATATGACAGTGCTCCATTGCAGCGCTGCTCTTCAAGTCTCACCTGCTCAGGCAATGGAGGTTACAGATCAGCCCCCCACAGAACTGTGACCCGCACTGCGCTGTCACAGCAGCACTGAGGAAAAGCTTGCTCTGTATTGTCTTACTCTCGGAAAAAAAATCAAGGCTTTTGGGAGAAAGTAATAAAAAAAAGGGGATCACAGACATAAGGAACAGTTATAAGCAGGGGAATGAAAGGACACTGAAGGTGTTCGAGGTGTGCACATACGCAGTAGCGAGGTCCTCCTTTCCGGTGGGGAAGATCTGACAACGAAGCACAAATCTAACTTAGCAGGGTCAGCGCAGATAATGGGCATCATCCAGGCTTCAGCATATCAAAACAACTTGGATTCTTCCACATAAAAAGAACCCAAATCTTATTAGTTCAGAAACTCCAGAGAGAATAAAGCCTGTAATTGGACTGACTTCCTAACACTGAGAAATGTCTCCTACCACTGCAGCTACTTGAAAGAATCAGCGAGAATCACGCAGCCAGTTTTCTGCCTGCCCCCAGGGCTCTCCCAGCTCCCGCAGCTGTGGATGGCTGTGGCAAATTTCGGATTTCTGTGAGCTGTGGATAGGCTCCTCCCAGCCTGTGCTGGTGAAGGAGCACTTCTCCTACCGGTAAGGAGGGATAAGAGGCAATGTCTGTCACAGCTGTTCAAAGGAGAGAAGAAAACGGTGCAGGAGGGAATTTTGGGGAAAATTTTCAGATGAAGCTGATAGCAGCTTTTGGAATTCGCTATCAATCCATTCGGTTGATTGAGCTTTAAGATACAACAGGCAGAAAATCCAGGAAAAAGTCCAATGTCTACAGAGGGTCAGGTAAACAAGCAGAAGAGAAATCTTACTGTGACGTCCCACCACTGCAAATTACCCGTCACTTTTTTGTGTTCTTCTTTCAAGGACAGTGGCTGGACTTTGCTGCACATCTCCTGACTCAGTGCTACTCACAGTTCCCGAGGAAGGCGATGGATGTGGTGGGTGCAGGTCACTCTGGAAAAGCCTCCATGCAATGTGCATGAGATCAGCACTACGCACGGTGGCAAAGCACTTCTACTGCAACGCCCACAACCCGTGGCAATGGATGTGTTAGCATGTTAAAAAGTCACACGCCAGAGTTAAAATGTCATTTTCCATAGGAAAAAATTCTCCCTGTACCTAGGAGCAAATCTAGGAATAGGAAAGTAATTTAAGCCGATGCAAACATTTGTAGCCACAAACTATTAAAAAAGAAAAAACAACAAAAAAACAACCCCAAACCAACAGCAACAACAAAATAATTCTGAATTCCAATCAGAAGATACTTCTTGAAGCACCTCAGAAAGAATAAAACCCATGTGGAAAACATTACACACCACATTACTGTATAGCTGATAAAAACAAAAAAAACAAACAGCCAAACTTTACAAACAGGATACAAACAGCTTTCCTTTTGCAATAAGGATATCA
This sequence comes from Tympanuchus pallidicinctus, assembly GCF_026119805.1. Lineage (NCBI taxonomy): Eukaryota > Metazoa > Chordata > Aves > Galliformes > Phasianidae > Tympanuchus > Tympanuchus pallidicinctus. The sequence continues at coordinate 18,821,594 of NW_026294648.1, read as the reverse complement.
GATAAAAACAGTTATGAAATACACTGTGGTATGTGCACAGGGAGGCTGTCCTTCCCTCCTCCCAGTGCCTTCAATCTTATAGCTCTTCTTTGAGAGCTTTTTTCAGCCTTCCCACATGTGCTCTTCGCTCACAGAAAGAGAACTTTCTTTAGTTGATACAGAATACAACACTCAGGAGGAAGGAGAGGAGAGAGAAGATCAAACTTCTCATTGATCCATTTATCTTTGCTGTCTAATTCACACCACTAGGCCAGTTACAGATGTGAGTTCAGGAAGTTTCTATCTCAGAGGCTTCTTCTATGAAGCTAGCAACAGGACTGAGGAGCAGGAGTGGGAACAGCTTATACTCTCCATTTCCATCTTCCGAGAGGAGAGGCGGATCACCCATTCCCAAAGTGTCCACTGGGGGCTCAGCCTGGTTTGCTGGAACTGCCAGTGGCAAGACTGTTTCACCACCTGAAGGAGGATGGAGAGCAGGTTTTTCCTCCAGGGGGGCCAGGAGGAGGTCTTTTGGATCCTCTGTCTTCCCACCAGCTTCACCAGAAGGCAGCTCTTCAAACAACGAAAGCAGAGGATTGGCCCTGTACTGTATCAGCTGCATATCTGAGGGAAAACAAACATTTTAAACTCCAGGCTCCTACAGTACGTAAGTGAAGTCTTTTACTCAAGGCAAGGAAAATTGGAAGGGCTGCTTCAAAACTTTGTTTGCTAAAGAAAAGCACAGCTGAGCTCTGACAGATTACACCAGCAGGTGCAAGAGAGTAAGGCCTGCAGCTAAGGCTCCTGTGTCTTTTAAGATCAATGTCTGAAACACACTTCAAGTCCCTACAAACACTGCATGCACTGGCATCACTGAAGTAGTAAAGTGAGTTGCACTGCACTTATGTGGGTTGTAGCCCTGTAGGAGATACCTCCACAATGGCATTTGCAGTTCTTCTCCTTACTGTGGCACTCTGTCACACATAAGAAAAGAGGAACAGTTAACATGGGAAACAGAACAGGGTTTGTAAAACTGAGGTACAGCTTCATTAAGATCAAGGAAATCCCAGTCGTCGTTCACATTCTAAGCCCACGCCAAAGAAGGAAATGAGCCACGTTACAGGCTAGAAAAAATTCCATTTCCATACGCAGTTTTGGAAGAGTATGGAACTGTCACAGCTCTGTTCCCTCCTGCCCACCTTTGCTTCCTGCTGTTTCTCTATCACTTCCTCCCAGATGTTCAGTGCTGTCTCCCATGTCTGCAATCTGAAGCACAAAGGACAGAGAATAAAGCAGAATGCTTAACAAAAATATCTGGCTATTTACTGACTGCTTAGCAACATCAATGGTGAAAGGAGGAGGGAAGAGGAATTAAACAGCTGACCAATGTAAACTGACCTGACAAACCCATTACTGGAGATAAAGGCTAGTGAAGACACTGAACTACAGACAAAGTTATCTTACCAAAAGCAACCAATCTTCTCATTAGCCAATATTTACTTCTCCCTACCAGAAGTTTGCCTTGTTGGAATAACACAGCTAAACATTATTTCATTTGTACAATGAAATTTTGCAAACACTGCTTGAGCACAGCAGCATTTTACCTCAATGGTGGTTATGGCAAGAAATTTTAGTTTAAAAATTATTTATAGGCTACAAAATAAACAACAATGCAAGAGTCCTTTAATAATGTGAAACAATCTTAGGAACAGGGCCCAGAAAAGGAAAATTACACTGAGCTTCTACATGTCCTCTCAGGAAGTTCTATTGAGCCATGCTCAGAATAAATACAGCATCCTGTATTCTTGTTTTTTTCCTTTAAAAAAACACAAAAAAACCCCTTTCCTTCAGCCTTCTGATAGACTGCAGGCACACAACCTGAACTACAATCCCAGGTCTTGTTATTACTTGGCTAAAAGACAGCAAGCCAAGAAACTCATCTCACACATACTGGAAAATGACAAGATTTTCTGACCTCCTCTTTCTAAACAGATCATACAGAAGTAACAGATAGGAATAAAAAAAAGTTCCTCAACACAGACAGCTGATTCAGCAACCATTAGTTTTCTTCTTCCTTATGTTCTCAGATTATTATAAAGTAATGAATACCTTATTTTAAGCCAAGTGGCAGCACCATAAGACATGAAACTCTTTTGAGAATCCTCTTAAATTCCTGTATGCCAACGGCAATAACAGAAAGCATTAAATCACCCAGATTAGAGAAAATGGTAGTTTCATCCTGAGCTATCAATCTCAACCCAGTCCCTACCCTCAATTTACATCAGTCAAAGTTTAACTTCCAATAACATTTTAACCCTCCCCATCATAGGAGCAAATCTTACTCTTACATTTTCCATACCAGGGGAAGTTTCCATCAAGTTCATATCCAGGGCTGGCAGTTCAGGGTTAAACACCTGAAAGCAGAACCAGATCATACATAGGAGAGTATATCACATAATAAGGTTCTTAAAGCAAAACTTCAGAGCAATTCCACTGCATCCCCCCATGCAAGCACAGGGATGGTGGCTCACTTGCAGGTCTACTGCAATGTATTCTGCCCTGTGGCAGTTAACTGAGCTCACAGGAGCTCTACATGATGACAGCACTGCATGAACTGAGAATGGCTCTCCAGATTGGTTCGTGCTTCGTTACCCTCCTTGCATGACTACGCACCACTCTATCCATAACTATTCGCCTTTCAGGATTTTCTTCTCACTTGATCACTACAGCAAGGAATAAATCTGTAAAATCTCATAAAGCAACCTAACCAGTATCAGACACCAGAATAAATGAGAAGACACTTACATCGCTGAAAGCTTCAGAACCAAAGCTATACTGCTTCCCAGATAACATTGCTTGAAGCTCTTCAAGGCTGGCATCAATGCAATTAAGAAAATCCTGAATTTCTTCTCTAAGAAAGACAAAATTATACAGTACAGTGTAAGAAACAGTCAGCACTTAGGGCCCTTTATTGCACCACAGGGCAGGAAAAACCTCTTAGAAGTGAGAAGTGTTAATTTCTGGGTTATTACAGCTGTTGGATAAGCAGAGTGCAAGACTGTATTACTCATAATCCAGAACAGTTTATTGCCAGATGAACAAAACCACAGTCCTGTATCAATTTAATGGTCCAACTCTTTTCCCAACACGTACAAGGACACCTGAAGAGGGGAGTTAATACCTGTCCAGTAAAGGATCATTTTGGTTTCCAGAGTTACTCTCGTTCAAGATGGAGTCAATCACTGACACAGGGTCTTCTGCAGCATTAGCTTGTGCAGTGTGCAGTTCTACAGCAGCATTTCCCACTTCACTGGATTTGCTGACATCATTTATATGAGCTGGGGGGATGGGTTCTGCACAACTTAACTCACTGGGCTGCGATACTTGACAAATCGGTAAGCCGGGATCCAGAGCTGTCTGCGCCTCTCTAGAACGTGACCCAAAGAGAAACAAGACAGGAAAATTCATCAACCGTGTCACTGCTCATTACACATTTAGTATTTGATATTTTAATGCCCAGTGAGGTCAAATTCAGCAAGGGCTCAAATAACCAACCGCTTTTTTAAAAAATAAGCTAAGTGCCTTCCTAAAGGGAAGTGAAGGATCACTTGTTAAGGCTAATTCAGTCAGCACTGAACATCCCCTTTACCCCGATTGGTAGAACTGTTTGGGCTGGAAGACATCTTCAAAGATCCCCAGCCCAAACCTCCCACTGCAGCACACTGCTCAGCAGCCCTGCCCAGCCTGACCTTGAACGCCTTCCATCACTGGTCATCCACAACTTCTCTGGGCAACCTGCTCCAGCATCCCACACCCTAATCACTGCATGAACTCTTTTTCAAATCCAATTTAAATCTACCCTTCTTTAGTTCAAAACTATTGCCTCTCATGCTATCACTAGAGGCTCTTATAAAAATCTCTCTATATCTTTCTTCTTACCCCCCTTTATAAATTAAAAGTCAAGCTTTCTCAGTTTTTAGAAACAAGAGCTCCACCTTTGTGCCTTTCATACTTTCTACACAGGATAAATCCAAAGAAAATTTGTGAATTTTTAAAAGGTTCCATTTGCATTGTAATTTTTTTAGAAAAATCTAAAAGCTTTCTTCTTCCAGCATGGTGACCAAATGCCGGCTCTGCAACTCTTTAGATTGGTAATGAGTTCTTAAAAAGAAGGTACAGAATGTTCTTGACTTCAAATAATGAGATTCTGACAGACCAAAGAGGGCAGAAGGCCACATGGACACATGGTGGTAGGGAAACTCACAACACTGTGTCTAGAAATATAAGATTCCAAACCGGTCTATATTTTACTCTGAAGGTTAGCAACTGAATGGGTTTTCCACAATAATCTGAGATCACAAAAAGAAGACTGCTTCCCCTCCAGTGCATTTAACATAATATTAGCCACAACAGTACTGAAATCAGAGATAAAATCATAAGTTTTGCATTATCTGTAAACAATGAATGCATTCAGTTCCTTGTTCGGTCAAAAAGCGACATGTTTATTTGTTGAACAGACAAAAGCAGGTTGCCAGAAATCATACCAAAGAATCACAGCACGGTTGGGTTGGAAGGGACTCTAAAGCCCAACCACCCCCAGCCCTTTGTGGGCTGGCTGCCCTCAGCTCAGGCTGCCTCAGGCACTTCCAGGGATGGGGCATTGCAGCTCAAGGGCAGCAGTGCCAGGTCCTTCTATCCTGTACAATGTTTAACTTACACTAACATAACCACTTAACAAGTTAAGCATAAGTCTGTCACATCCTTACACGTACCTATCTCTGCCACTTGTGTGTGCTACAGCAAGGAGACCATTGGTGGCATTTTCCAGGGTATCAGTGATATCTCGGATGATGAGACCTGTACGATTTCCATCCTCATCATCTGAATTACGTTCAGAAAAAGCCATCTGCAGGATATGATATATCAAACAGAATGAATAAAACAAAAAGATTTTGTTGTTTCTAAAATGTTTACTCTCTTCTCTTGCAGCTTCCATTTCCCATTCAGATTTCATCTACACCAAGCTGTACTGATTTGCATGACTGTATAGTCTGCATTTACAGACTGTATAGTCTGCATAGGGCAGTGTTTTAAATTGGTCTATTTATTTCAAAATAGCCCCAGCTATAAGGAAGCAAGGAAGTAAGCTGTGAGGAAGACTTCAAGGGCACTGTACAGCACCTTGTCTAACTCGGGCCCTCTTTCCCTGCACAGACTTACTGCTTGGCCACTCTCCACAGGTATGCGGACATACTGACGGCTGTACTTGGAAGGTGAAGCACCTGCAGCATCTGTCAGAGACCTGAGACAAAGTACAACGTTAGTGGATCCTGCTGCAGTAAACAGCTGCAGTAATGCTAGACATGTGCAGGAGCAGTAAGAACTATTACTCATCCACTTCTAAAACCAGCTTTTTGACATAACTTTTAATAAAGAGACTGCAGATGGACCAAAGTCTAAGTACACTTTTTGTTTTGTAGTGAATCAGTAACACTGGCACTTTTTTTTTAAAAAAGAGTTACCATTTCTGCAACTTTTTCCTTCAAAACATAGAACATATACTGTACTGTCTTCTCATCCTATTCATTTTTGATTTAAGAAATCCATGCTTTTTTTAACTTCTTCCACTTTTCTCAAGTATGAATAAAAGAACACAACAGTGATAACAATATTCTCTATACACCCCAAGAAAAGCATCTTGCTTCTAGAAGTTGATTCATCTCCATAATGCACACTGGATGCTGCTTTGTGACCCTATCCAGTAATTACCTTTTCCTTTTGACCCCAACAATATAATTTCCTCGCATCAAACTTAGTATAAACTGAAGAATCTAAAAAGGAAAAACAAAAAGCCAAAAACAAATGATCAGCTTGGCAACGTGGATACTAACACATTAACTCAGACTTAGCTTTTATGATTTAAATTAGCAAGTAAATTAAATAGCCATTCATGCCCTTATCTTAAAAAGCAAAATGATAGTTACAGAAGGCACTGAAAAACCATCTCATTTGGTCTCATTTGGACAGTTCTTTTTTTTCAAGTGTAAGAAAATACCACAGGTCACTATGGAAGATTCCAGATCAGAAACAGCTGAGGGATAAACCAGAGAAAACCCGATCCAGTGCAGCAACTCCTATAGCTTCCACACCGACTTCTTGGCAGATCTGCCTGAGCCCTCACAGGCTCCACCCCGTGTGCCTGCAGTCTCTCCCTTTAGTTCCCATTACACTGCCTCCAGCCCCACTTGTACCCCGGTTGCCTTGACTCTCCGCTTTCTCTACAAATACGAGTCACTGAATTGAAATTCTTATCACTAAGATTTTCTTTAGATTTTGCTTTGCTGCGCTGCTTCTTGGACACTCAGGAACTGTGAACATTTTCGTTATGCTGTATTAATATAGCCTGTTCAGCTCTGTGTCATTTGTCATTCTACATGAGCAAAGAATGCCGTCAGGTATCACAGAGGCAGGAATAAGGATGGTAGCACTGAAGATGCTGCAATGGTACCTTAGACAGCAGCTTCTGTTGTTGACTGTGCTTCTGCCTTAGAACTGCCACTTCTTTCCACAGGGCCTTATTTTCTCTGCAATGCAGAATAAATCAGAAGACAGAGGATGAACAGAGTTTACTTTATATGATTTAGTTTCACAGCTTTCAAACTTTCACAGTACCTTGCAGGACCAATGGCAACATTTTTTCCATGGGTAACTAACAATTGGTTCATCAAATTCACTGCTGTAAGCTCCGAGTTAAACTAACCCTGTTTTTCCTCCAGCAGGACCAAAAGCTCACTAATGGCACCTTCTAATCTTTCACTGTTCCATTAATAATCTTGTTTTGAGGGCACTCCTCGTTTCAAAGTCTTAGAGTAAGGACATGGTGTTTGGAAACAGGCTAAGTGCAACACAGACCCATCGGAATGGTTTCAAATGATTCATAAAACACAAAACCAAAGAGGAGGTGGAGTGTATGCATGCCCTGAGCTCTGGTTGATACCCACCTGCGTGCCAGTGATCTGGGCATGTTACCATTGCCCATACAAAAAGCACACGAAGGAACAGAAAATGAGGAAACAAAGTTAATTTCCAGTCAGGAAGAAAACCCAATGTTACTTCTAGTTGCATCAACCCCTGTTTTGTGTTTAGAAGATGAAAAGCTTTGATACCCTAAAAAGCTACTACAGTTGATGGCAACCAAAAGCAAATCTGAAGATAGCCAAGAAACTCACAGTTTGAATCTCTGGTCTGCTACTGCATTATGGAAACATACAAGATTCAGAATGCTGTGTGCCATGTAATGAGGATTCTTAGGAAAAACAGTTTCACCTGTTTGCAGTTCAACTAAACCACGTATTTAGCCAAGCTCCAATACATGTAAACTCTACTCAGTGCCTAAGTGCTCCCTCAGCAGGTGGTACCTCTTCATGTTAGCCAGTCTGATGTCCATGTTGTTCTGCTGCTCTCTCATCTCCTGGACTTCAGAGAGTACTTTGTGTAAGTCCTCTGCACAGACCTTGAGATCCTCAGTTCTTACTGCAGACACCTACAATAAGTCCAAGTTATACATGCTTTACTAAGAACAGAGCCTTTTATGCACCCTTGTAAATGAGCAGTGCAGTTAGGCTGTGGAAAGGGCATAAATTTCATTAAAAGATTGGCTAAGATTACTAACTCCAACACATCACAAAATACCACAACTGATAAAGATGACAGCCCTTACAACAGTCTCGACTGTCTGAAAATAAACAAGATGTGAACGAAAACACCATCACAGTTCAAGCTAAAATCCAAAGCACTGATTGAAAATGGCCTCTACTGAGGGATTCTCCCTGCCAGGCCTGGTGAACGCTTGCCCCCTAGTGTCAAAAGGTAAGGCAAAACCAAAAGGACTGTGGAGCAGTAAGGAGGGAATGGTCACATTCCTTGCAGGCGTGGGCATACCTGCTAGCACAGGAACAGCAAAGCGCCACGAAGTTACTAAGGAAAAAATGCAGGCGCCTAATTACACGACTGGAAAATTTGTCTTACAGCTGGTGAACTGCAGATTCCTAAAGCACTGCTTCATCTTCTACCTCTCAGTGACATTCCAAGACTTTGCAGACTTGTCCTCCAAAAGTCAGAGCCAAAACTGCTTTTCTACCCACAGCAAAACTTCTAAATGCCATCTCTTCAATGAGGGTAGAAGAGCTATCAGATAGCAAGGAGTTCAGTTTCTCCTCTCCACAGTTCCATATCTAAAACATTCCAGTTCCTTCCGTAAGGCTGCAGTGGTGCCATTAATGGCTTATAAATAGTTCAAGTTCTAAAATAATAGATACAAGTTTTATACACAAGTTACAAAATAACAGGTCTCATCACTTACGAATGGTACGCACAGGTTTTGTAGGCATAATTTAAAAACTATTTAGCCAAACACAGACTGCAATGAAATCAAATGAAGTTGGAGCAGGTAATCACCAGATCTCTCTTCCAACCTAACAGTGTGCTCTCATTTCACTTATTCTGTTAAAATCCAGGAGATGTGGAAGCCTACTGTTTCCGTGCAGGCTGGCTCACAGATTCCCACTGTTTTTAAATTAAAATTGGTATTCATTGGTCAAAATTGACCTACAGTGCTGTAAAATAGTGTCCCATCACTGTGTGATGACACAATAGCATTATGGAATTCTGTGCTAGAATTGCTCCTGCTTCTAACAACGCTCTTATATTAGCTCTTCTATACTAGTTTGAGGAGTAGACTTTTACAGTTTCACACAGATCTCCCAAAAGCTGTCACTGCAAGATCTGCCTGTCCACTCCAGCTCAACTAGCTAGCTGTTACCTCTCATGCTTTTTCCTCAGCATTTCGACTCTGTTTCAAAGTACAACATCCTTCACCAAGCTAAAAGGCAGCCCAGCAATTGGTAAAGACAGTCCACAGTGCCTGCTGCTGGTTGGCAGACAAGCAGCAAATGTTTTCCAAAGCACACAAATCCACCGGGTATTACGTGTGGTCACTGCATTTTGATGTTAGAGCACACATAACTACCTTCATAAGGCTCTGGGGAGACCTGATAGCAGCCTTTCTGTATCTAGTGGGGGCTGTAAGAAAGAAGGGGGCAGACTCTTTAGCAAGGTCTGCAAAAGGAAATGGCTTCAAACTAAAAGAAGATTTAATTGGACATAAGGAAGAAGTTATTTACAGTCAGGGTGGCAAGGCAGTGGCACAGGTTGCTCAGAGAGGAGTGGATGCCCCATGCCAAGGTCAGGCTACATGGGGCTCTGAGCAGTGATGGAGTTGTGCCCATCCCTGTGCACTGCAGGCGACTCTTAAAGGTCCCTTCCAACTCAAACAACTGTAAGATTCTACAGCACTATCCCTCTGCAGAAATAACTGTTTTCTTAACACAGCCTAGTGTTCAAAAGGATGCACTGAACGGCCTGACAGTTCTCGCTGTCTGCAGTTTTGGATGCTTTACTATTTGTTGTAGATAGCACCATGTGCTAATATACTTTATGCACCCCAAATGAAAACCTGATTCCTCTTCAGCACAACACCCCTTCATGGGAAGGATACCCAAAGGATGCAGACAGTAGGTGCAAGTACCAAATGCAGTCAGAATGCCTCTTGGAGGGAAAGCCAAACTAAAACGTTCTGCCAAATACGAGGAACAGCTTTCTTCCAAGTTTGTGACTATATAATAAGGATGTCAAGACTGAGTCACACGAACAGAGATCCTAGCCCTAACAGTGAAATGAGTAAAGAAAGGAAGTCCTGCATTCAGACACACTCCTGTTTGAGGCTGAAATACATTTCCATTCCAGGCAGTAAAGCATAAGAAAAGCTAACGGATGTTTTATCCATTGCAAAAATCACATTTCCTGTGCAACAAAGAATATATTTCACCAGAATTTACATGAATGTCTTTGGCACTAAATAGTGCTTTTGTCTTCTCATCTAGAGTACTCCACCCAGTGCAACACCCATGGGATACACAGTGCCATGTGTAATGCCAGCACTGACTGTCAGCATACCAGAAAGGAAGGTGTGCAAGCTAGGACAAGTTAGCAGTTATGGCATCTGCAAAGAGCACAGGTCTGTGTCAGAGAAACTGCTACCATATTTGATCAACTGAGATTCTGAGCAGAGAGTTCAGCAAAGAATCAATCAAAACACAATTGTGACTCTAGCTAACCCTCAAGCCTACTCTCTGCTTTTATTAACTTGGGCATTGCAGTCACCACATTATGACACTCTAAAGAAAGAACTCCAAAGTTCAAATGTCAACAAGATGTATCATGGTAGTGTCTTTCTCTGGCAGCCAGGATATTATGGGCTGTAACGTGCAAGCAGAGAAAATATATGCATGCAGGTGCAGTTAAGACAAGGCCAAATACACAAAAGAAAACTAGAAAGTGCTTGCAAAAAAAGTAGCTTATTAGCAAAATGGTGTTGGAGGAAAAAAATAATTTATGTGAGCTGAGTATTGCTGCCTGTGCTGCATCCACACCACCTTTATCATTAATGGAACTGTTGAACACAGTTGGACTCAGTATTGACCCTAGAGGTGCACCACCAGCTAGAGTCTGTGCCACTGATAAAAGCTGTAGACCTCCTGTGTGTTGCTAGACAACAACAGGGTGCGTTTTGTTTAAGAGCTGACAGGAGGAGGCCAAGCCAAGCATTAGTGTGGCATTCAGGAGGGAGCTGCTAAGGCTTGCCAGTGCACAGCCTTGGTTCTCCAGGAATTTGTTGGCTGTAAAGTGTTTGAAACGCTCAGAATTGCTCTAGATAAACTTCTTTTCATAACAATAACAGTGAAGTAAATAAATGCTTAGACTGTACCTTGCGTTTGATGTTTTCCAATAAATGTGCATTTCCTTGCTTGAAGAAAGGGTGCTGGAACTCAATGACTGAGTTTTTCTCTGCTGTAATCATACCATTCTCCAAAGCAACCACCTTCCTGAAACCATCTGTGGAGAGGGATTGAAATAAAATCATTTCTTCTAAAGTAAAGCTCACTGTTACAAAACAGAGCTAAAGAAAACCACAAAGCTATTGAAATACCTACAGCTACACAGCTATTGGAAGCAGGAGCCTCCTTTCAGTGCTCAACCACTTCACTGCTCTGATCACCACAGACAGGGAACACACCGACCTACCACACCACCAAATGATCTACAAACAGCATGCATGGCACCGGCCTGCTAGTCCTGGAAGCAAGACAGTCCAAATAATCACAGAAGCAAGTCAGCAGATTTCCTAGGACACCTCGCATAAAATGAGGAATGGACAGTATGTCCCACCTTCCCTTTCATCCCTATAGACTCAGGCAACTGCATACCAAAACAAATGCTGTTGTATCCCACCAGAGTCTATGGAATATTAAAAGGAAGAGAAATTAGTCCTCCGCCTACAGCAACAAATCAGGCACAAAAACCACTTCTTCCACCCCAGACTGTCTCCATGAAATAAGGCTCTATTTCCACCACTGCTTTAAATACCGAAAGGATGATGCAAATTAGTTACCAGACCAATGTGTATCTTTTCTCACTCAAGTTCTTAACACAATTGATACGTTCCAGCCTCGCTGCGCCCCAAAGGCACTATCATGAGAAAACCTCAGTGTAAGCAGCATGAGGAGGCTGCCACCCCACTGCATACCTTCATATGAATATTTGTATTTTATCATTTAACTGCGTTATGAGACTGCTGACAACTGTTTCTTCACATGTCATGCAAACAGTGTCCTCCAGATCCTCTCCTTTCCCGGGAAGGATTCACTCAATCACTTTTAACCCCCTTACTCAAAGGCAGCCAATTCCTGCGCAGTCTGCACCTTCACCTGGCCCCAAACCAACTCTTTGTGCTCCGCACACTGCACTGACTTGAGATTGCCACCTCATTCTGACTCCACTGCCTGCACACACTGTGCACATCTCACAGAACAGGCAGTATGTGATGCTCACGAGTACGGCACAGAAAATATAAAAAGGAGACTCGGTCCAGCTTGAGCCGTCGGTGGGATTAACGCTGCTTCAACAGAGAAAGCAACACAAACATGCATGCACAGCAGCTGATGCTTACACATGTTGAGCTGTCGGATGAAGCTGGAGATGTTGTTGTGTTTGAAGTACTTAGGGAGCAGCTCCTTGGCAAACCGCTGCTCATCCAGTATGCAGAAGTTCTCACCATTCTGGGAAATAAGGGACAGTAACAGTGAGAACAAACATTTCTGAGGCGCTGCTCTGATGCCAGGATCATTGCTGGAGCCAGTTCCTACGGCACCATGGGCACAACACACCAAAGGGCACCGCCTGAGGGGACTTAATGAGTTTTCCAGATCGTAACAAAAAAGATCGGGGGAAAAAAAGCCTTTCAGGGAACACTGCTCTGGAATTGCGGTTTGGTTGGTTTGTTTGTTTTTATTTTTTTTTTTTTCAAAGTCTGAACTTTGGCCTCGAGCCAAAGAAAAAAATCGTTCTAAAACAGATCCCGGCACACGAAGGGCAAACGGCGCTCAGGCCGCGCGGCGTCACCGCTAAAAATACCCGGGGGCAGAGCGGGGCGGCGGCGGTACGGGGCGAACGGAGCGCACCGCGCGGGCCGGATGGAGCTCGTGGTTCGTATGGCCGCGACGGGGAGCGAACGGATCTCTTCACCTTCGCCTTTTAAAGGCCGACATCCGGAGAAACGAATGGAAAAAATACGCGTTAGAAAAGGACACGGAGCGAAAGTCAACGCCGCGGGCGTTCGCGTCCGCGTGCGGCTGCGGCGTCCCCGCCTGGAGGCTCTCGGCGGCACGAGAGGAAAAATTAAAGTTAACGGGTTCGGAGCGCCGTTGGCGGCTCAGACGCAGCGCCGCTCCGCTCCGATCGCCGCGCGGTGCGGCCCGGACGCGGCACGGAACCGCTCCGGGCCCCGCTCGCGCCACGTGCCACGCGCCAGCGCTCCCGGCCCGGCTGGCCCGGCTGGCCCGGCCCGGCACGCCGCCGCCTCCCCCGGGGCCTCGCTCCCCGCGGGGCCTCCCAGATCACCGCCGCCGCCGCCGCCGCCGCCTCCCGTTGCCCCGGGGCCGCCCTCACCCGACTCCAGCAGATGACGTCGTCACTTTGCGGATCCTCCACCAGGGCCCACAGCTTCGCCAAGAAGCCGGGCACCGGTGCGGCGCCGGGGGCGCCGGGCAGCGCCGACCCTTCCCTCATCCTCAGGCCGGGCCGAGCTCTCGTGCGGCGGCCGCGCGGGCGGATCCCCACCGGAGACCGTGACGCCACGACGGGCGGGGCCCGCGGGCCAGGGCTCGTTGGTGGGCGGGGCGAGGCCAGGGCGGCTCGCTCATTGGCGCTCGCATCCAGGTCCCGCCCCGCCCGCCTCGCCCCGCCCCCTGCCGGCGCGTGCCTCTTGTTTTGCTCTCAGGGGAGCGCGGCGCGCGGCCCCGTGACTTCACCGCGCGCCTTTAAAGGGACCGCGCGGCAGCAGAGGCGAACTCGGCGCGTCCCGCGGGAGAGTAGGGGTGGGCGGAGCCGCGTTCCCAGGTAGGTTCGGCCGCGCTCCGGCTCTACTTGCAACGGGCAGGTGTGGGCCCGTGCTCGGATACGAGCGGGGCGGCTCTAGAACAGGTGCGGCTCGGTACGGTGGTGCGCGTGTCGAGCTGCGGCCGCCGGGCTGTCGCTGCTCGGGATGCGCCGCGGGCGGCTTCAGCCCTCCTGAGAAACGCGCGAGTGCCCGTCTGCAGAGTCCGTGTCGGGCGGACCCGCTCCCCTCGGTCGGTGCGGGGGCATCCCGGGCCCCGCCCCACCTGCGGGTGGCGCCCCCAGCCGGGTGGACTTCGCCCCGCGGTGCTCGCTGGGCCGCTCCCTTCGTGCCGCCGCCGCGGACGGAGATGTTCCTCTGCTGACGGCCGACCCTCCGCACAGTAAGCAATGAAGCGGCTCTGCCCGCGCGTGCTCCCCCTCCCCTTCCCGTTGGGCGTCGCGTTTTTTCTCTATTGAGAAACTCGGGTTCCGTCGGGTGAATTCGTCTGATTAGTGGCATTTGATTAGCGACCCGATTAACTTGAATTATTCGGTTACGATTCCAGTTTTATTAATTAAGAATACTAACTCTTGGGAAAACTCTGCTATCTAAACAAAAAGGTTCAGGGATGACCCGCGCGAAACTTGCGTTTATTCTTAATCAACTCTTATTTCAACATAGAAAGAACTCTGGGCAGCGCAGTTCTATGGCCGCCGGCAGCGCAGCTGGAGGCAGAGGCGCGGGGCTGAGCGGGCCGGGGCTGCGCGTTGTGTTGGTGCTCCCAGCGGAGGGCGGCTGAACGATAACAGCCATCCTTGTATCGTAGACAAAACCCGTCTGTGTTTGCGTAGTGTTTTGCAGCCGTCGCCTTCTTGAAGTTTACGAAAATCGATGGCGTCGCTCCTTTGTTGCATTTTTCTTTACTTGTGTCCTTGGTTTCTCTCTTTGAACTTTTTCGAAGTTGCTTTTATGTATCTCAAGAACTGGGTCTGTATTTTAGCTGCCAGTTTCTTTATAGGCTGCACATAACCCTGTTATATCTCTGCATGAGATCTTTCTTAAACGTTTTTGTGTGCGTTTGTGTTTAATTTCTCATCCATTTTATTTCATATCTATTTTTATATCCTCTGTGTAATTCTGCGCTCTCATGCTCCATCAGTTTCTCTTTCAGACAGGTAAGATAGAATATGGGGAATGCTTTCACATAATTCCTGCTGCTCTCCTTGAGTCCCCCAGAGTGTTCCTGGTGCCTTACACTGAACTTGATGCTGAGTGCAGTGTTTATGAGCAAACTCCTTGCTTCATGACGTAGATCATGGGGAAGTATTACTGGGACCAGTTGAAGGGAACCAGCCTTGTGCTGCTAATCCAGACATACCCAAGGGTGGCAGGGAACCATTCCTTAAGAGCATCCTTGAGGGTAGTTAGAATTTGAAATGCTTCTTGTTGGTGGAATTGTATTTCTCGGGGGCTTAGTAGAGCAGAGAAGGATTGTGCTAACAGTACTTTAGTGTTATTTGCTCAGGATTGTTTTCTTCTGCCTTTTATGTGGTCCTTTATGATTATTTGGGACATTGGTGAAAATGTTGGTGAAAAATGTCACTTGAAGTTCTGGTGCCTGTGGCAGGTTCAGCCCCTGCTTTGTGTCATGCAGCATAACACTGTGGGTGCCTCTGCTGCAAACAGCTCTGTTCTCCTCATCTCCCTCTTAGTGAAGGGGTTGCCAATTATAGCAGCATTTTCTCAGCACTATTAAACAAAATATTTGGAATTGCTGTTGACAAAGCAGTGAGTTAAACTGTGATGAGGAAAGCATGGTGCGGAGCTGTGTGTGCTGATTATCAAGGCAAATCTGTGCCCTCATTGTGCAGCATGAGGATTTCCTTTATTCCTCACCCTGGTGGGTATTCAGGTAATGATCCCTACAGGGCTTCTACCTGACTTCACACTCTCTCAAAGGATGTTGGCTCGATGTGCGGTGTCATCAAACCAACTAATTTAGGGTACAGTTATGTGGTCAGATTCTGCTTCCTTTTCCTTTCTTTTTTTTTTTCCTGCCTGCAGACATATCCTCCAGAAGAGCATTCTGCTCACACCACGATGCGGTTGTTCTGGCTGTTGCTGCTTTGCATCTGTTGGCCATCGCCCCTGTTTGCTGGAGGCATCACCCGAGTCTATTACCTGGGGATCCATGAGGTGGACTGGAATTATGCTCCAACAGGAATGAATGTGATGAGCAACCAAAGCATCGCACGTAGCCTGTACGTTTAGTTCTGTAAGAACTGAGTCTTGTGCTACCTGAGTAATTTTGTGCAAGTATTCTGGGTCATCTAAGCAAGCAGGAGATAGGATCAGCTGTGTGGCCTTTATGAGCTTAATGGTTAACTTGTTTCTGTGTTCTTACGATAAAGCTGTTCCTGTGAGGAAGCGAATGGTCAATTTAATGAAGCATCCAGTGACCAGTGCCAGCTACGTTGGAGGGAAGTAAAAACACTATAATAGAGCAGATTGTGTAATGCTCTGCCCTGGGGTTTGCATTTCCTACTTCCAGTTGGTGATGTAGGTATTCTGAAGCATGACAACTTTTCACTTCCATGGAAATGAGTCCATGGGGCTGGCTTGTTTTTGTTAATTGAGACTTCAAGCCTTGGAGGTGATGCAACTTGCTTAGTGAAATCTTGGGGTTGTTTGGAAAATGTTCTGTTTTTGTGAGAGAAGTAAATCTGGAAAGTGCAGTAATCCCTTTGAGTCACTACAAAAACAGTTTGTTCCCAGTTTTCAGCATAACAAACTTTTGTTTTTTGTAGCTTTCCACAAATTTCTGAAGGCATTTGTTTTTAGTCCTTTTTCTATGACAAATTATTTGTTGGCCTGCCCAGCCGCTCAGTGCTGTGTGCCATAACAAATAGCACCCAGCGGTTTCTACATCTTTCAGAAATCCAGCAGGAATAGGAGGAGGGCAGAGGAAAAGCAAGGGCTGTCAGTTCAGCACGAGTCGCCTCTCTCTGGAGATGCCAAATAGGCTCAGTTTGTTTGCAGAAAAGAAGCCCCCAAGGTCAGGCTGAATCAAGTGACGCAGGTATTTTCATTGGTACCCACAGTGATAACAAATGCAGTATTTATTGTTCACTTTCTCTTGGAGTACGTGAAGAGAAGAAATGAAATGAGGAGCTGTTAACTCTTCTAAAGCTGTCACTGCAAACAGTTAGCTAACAGCGCTCCTGTGTGCAATGATTGCAGAAGTGAAACTGCTAGCAATAAGAACTGGTAGGAGAATGGCAGATGTGGTAAAACAGTAGAATTCTTTAGTTTGAAAGGGATGGGCTATGTGGAGAAAGGTTGCTAGAAGTCTGAATTACCCATATACTTTGATACTAGCTAGAGGGATGGCTTCTCAAACATGAGCTTTAGACTGTATAGCTGGAGCCCAGCCCTCCACAGCTCTGAATGACAAAGGCAGCGTTTACTCTTTTGACCTCTGCTGTCTGTGTTCTGGAGATGAGCGCTGGCTTTGCCCATTTCAGAACAGTGAGCATTGCTCAGTCCTAAGGGGGTGGGGAAAGTAACCCGAGCTCTCATCTCCGCCTGTGTTGTTCATATCTGGGCCATGACTCATCTCTTTATCTACTAAGAAATAGTCATGAAGAGCAAATATACTCATGTCTTGAACTTTGGCACCTCTGGAAGCTATAATGTGCTGGGTGTATACCTGCCATACTTGCCTGTCATTTTGCAAGTAAATGGCAAAAAATGAGTTGAAAAGCACCCTTCAGGCTGCATATCTCAGCTGGAGAGCTGTGAGATTATTATTAGTATTTTTAACCTTGTTTGTTGAGCCAGCAACAAACCCTACAAAGGCATTGAGATGTGTTTCCAAAACACGATAAAGGCTGATGGAGGAGAGGGAAGGGCTTTGTTCTTCCCTATGTCCCTTGTCTGTGACTGCTGGAGAAGTGCCATCCTTCACACCCCACAGTTTGCAAAGTTCAAGATGCGCTCTGTGTCTTTCCATGATGAGTTCAGGACGAGGCCATGGCTGTGTGTCAGCAGGAGTTTGCCCCTACATGTACCTGTAGCAGTTTCTGGACTCACAAAGCCATTAGCTGCCCAGTGTCCTCTGCTGAATTTTGTGTAGCAGATGATGCTGTTGGCTATGCTGCCTGTATGGTGCTGTGTTCCCCTCGCAGCTGCTGGGTATGGATGTGTTATGGTAGAGCACGGGAGGTTTCTGTGATGCTGAAAGCTTTGGGTCTTACCTGGGAGCAGCAGTGACACACAGCTTTCTCCAGTGTTATATTCTGTTTTGTGTAATGTGTGACTCACAGTGTCTTCCTCTCTTCTGAATTTAACAGAAGGGCCTCAGTGTTCCTCCAGCCTGGCAAGGACAGGATAGGAGGTACTTACAAGAAATCTGTCTATAAGCAATACACAGACTCTACCTACACTGCTGAGATTCCCAAACCGGCGTGGCTGGGGTTCCTTGGGCCCATCATCCGAGCAGAAGTGGGAGATACCATTAAAGTACACTTGAAAAACTTTGCTAGTCGGCCGTATACAATCCATCCTCACGGTGTCTTCTACGAGAAGGACTCTGAAGGTAAATGAACCACTGCCATAAAAGAGATGGATTTTTCTGATTGGGAAACTGAAGAGTATGCACTGAGAAGTGTCTGTAAAAAAAAAAAATATCCAAAAATCAAACAAAAAAACCAGCTGCACTTTGGTCTGTACTAACCCAGCATTGTGACTTGACTTACCTTCATGGATCTGGGAGCAGTCTTCTGACCTGGGCATTGCAGTACACAGTCCAGATTTCCTGATTTTCATAGAACCTCTAAAACTTGCTTCTGGGAGAGTGGCACAGGAGGAGAGTTACAGTAATTATTTGGAGTGTTCCTAAGAATGAAGTATGAGGCCAAGGAGATGCGATTTCAGGCGAACTCTAGAGACTTGTAGGAAGGCTGACTGGCACATGGTGTTGAAGGCAAAGCAGTGGTAGGGAGAATGAGAATAACCTTTCTGACTCTGTTAATCTGTTTGTTGGGCAAGTTGCCTTACAGTGGTTCTTTGCCTTGGTTTCTTTTTGAGAGAGTGATGTTTAATTGCTGCTTCAACCTTGGGTTGCTGAGTCTTGCATTGAAAGATGCTATCCTCTACTTGTATGCAGCTATCCGAGTGTGAGAGGCTCATTATAAGGCTATGTGTATGAGTATTTCTGCTCTTCTTGAATGGACGTTGATTGCTCAATTGTTCTAGGATCCCTGTATCCCGATATGTCCCCCCAGGATCAGAAGAAGGATGATGCTGTCTTCCCAGGAGGGAGTTACACCTACACTTGGACTGTCCCTGAAGATCACAGCCCAACAGCTGATGATCCGAACTGCTTGACCTGGATCTATCACTCTCATGTTGATGCACCAAAAGACATTGCATCTGGATTAATTGGGCCATTGGTAACATGCAAGGAAGGTAAGAAGGGAAAGCAGCTGAGGGCTGTGGTTTCTGGTAGCGAAGATTTTTGTGGTGACTTGAATAGAAGCAGGATGAAAGAATGCTCCAGTGGGCAGCTCCCACTTTTGTAGGGAAAATGTGACGTGACTGGAGATGACAACACCTGTGTTCTGGTTGGGTTGCAGTCATTGAATTGTCTTCATCCTGTTGTGGCCAGGTAGATGAGTTTGTAGGTTTGTTGATTGACAGGGCTACTTGAATTCATTTTAAGAGAAGGAATTTTGCATGAGACCTAGTTTGTATATTTTAAAAATAGAGATACTGATTGATTTCAGCACTCAGAACATTGAAAGAGTTCTAGTTCAGCCATGCAGAGCTAGAGCAGTGTGGGACTGAGCTTGCAGGGTTATATCAGAAGTGTATGAGATTACTGAAGCTCTGCAGTGTGCCAGAATGGTGGAGGAAGCATCCACCTGTAATTTGTGTGATAAGCTGTTGTTCTTTTATTGGTTCTTTAAGCCTTTAAAACTAGTGTCTGCTTTTCTGTATGAACGGGTATTCATTCTTTTCTTTCCCCCTAGGAATACTGACAGGCACTTCTCAAAGGCGGCAGGATGTGGATGTTGACTTCTTCCTTATGTTCAGTGTGGTGGATGAGAACCTAAGCTGGTACTTGGATGAGAACATTGCATCATTCTGCACTGATCCAGGATCTGTAGACAAAGAAGATGAGGAATTCCAAGAGAGCAACAAAATGCATGGTGAGTCAATTCTGTAAAGCCACCGCCTTTGCCCAGATGCTCTGGATGGGTCAGTGCTCTGATATCTTGAAATGCGCTTTCCGCTGTTGTATGTCAGGCTGTGGGTAGAGAGGAAAAGGGGTATAGAAAGCTCTGAGATCAGGTGATAGGCAAACTATCACAAACTGCAGCAGCTCCAGGAAAAAGAAAGTATTTTGTTTTATTCTTTGGCTTGAGTGAGTCTCTGAGTTGTTTGGAGATTCTGAAAAATGGTTTGTGTTATGAAATGAGTTGTAGAGCCAAGCTCTCCAGAAGAAGAAGAGCAAGGTTGGTTCCCCCTTCAAACATGTCTGCTGTGACCTGCAGGTAGAAGCTCTGCTGGCCCTTTTTCTAACTTCTGATTTTAACTTGCTTGCCTTTTCAGCTATCAATGGTTATGTGTTTGGGAATCTCCCTGCACTGACAATGTGTGCTGGGGATCATGTTGCATGGCACCTCTTTGGCATGGGCAATGAAATTGACATTCATACAGCCTACTTCCACGGAGAAACACTCAACATTCGAGACCATAGGACAGATGTGGCCAGCCTCTTCCCAGCCACTTTTGTTACAGCAGACATGATCCCTGGTAACCCTGGGAGATGGTTACTGAGCTGTCAGCTCAATGATCACATACAAGGTAAGACAGAGGCTGGAATCTGTTCTGCACTCTGTGGCTTCCCTTTTTTCACCCAGTGTCCATCATTGTCCCCATCACGCGTCTTGTGATGTACAGTGTGATGAGGGGCAGTGCCTTGGGCAGCATTCCCAGTAGAAATGTCCATAGTTAAATGGGTGATTCCTTGTCTTGTATGAAGTAGGGTCAATTGGCTGCTAATATGTAGGTCAAACTTACTGGGAGTGGTGTGATGTTCTACATCAATTGCTGGTGAATGATAAATTTGACACAGCTGAAAGCTGAGATGAGACAGTGCCCTAAAAGTGCTAGTTCCTTTAAGAATTCCTGGTGTGATACATTAGAAGAAGGCTCTGTTTGCTGTCTGTCCGTAATCACGAAGCATCCAGAGTTTAAGTGTAAGGAGCTCTGCTCACCAGCAGAAAGAAGCTCCTTTCTGTGGGAACAACCCAATCACCTCAGGCATGTACCTTTTGGGACAGCAGAGGAGGAGAATCCAGTTTCTGGTAGAAGGGTGCTCTGTTCAGTGAGAGGTGTAACGTTAAGCTGATGTGTCCTCCACCTGTTGTGGGCAGCTGGGATGGCTGCCATCTATGAAGTCCGGCCGTGTTCTCGGCAAGCTCCGGAGCCCGCCCTGCAGGGCAGAACTCGGAAGTACTACATAGCTGCAAAGGAGGTGCAGTGGGACTATGGGCCTTCAGGACGTGACCGCAGCAGTGGGAAACAGCTGAGTGAGGTGGGCAGGTAAGCTGATGGTCTTTCAGCTGTAGTTGGAGGTCTCCAGTCTGCGGGGGGAGGTTGGTTAAGATAATATGGGGTTTATTCCTTAGCAAGCTGTGTGCCTGCAGTTTGCATGGAGTGGCCCATCTAGAAATATCAGCTGCTATAGCTGGGCTGCACTGAATGCAGTACTGGGTATCTCAGGGGACTTCACATGGAAGTGTGCTGTTTTGTTTCGTAGCCTTACCTATAAGCTCCAAGAGTCTCCATTTGTGTAGGATGTGAACTGCTGCTTTTGTCTCTGCGCTTCATTGCTGCTTGTGTCTGACCTAAGAAGAAATGTAGAGATCTGATGAGCTGTTAAGCAAACAGGTCTTGCAGCAGACACAGGGTGGCAGAGCTAGCCTGCAGATATGCTTCAATGTAGCCCTGCTGCAGCAAGGAGTTTCTCGGAAATCAAATCTAGTGACCTCTTGACATCCTTCCATTCTAGTTGTCAGATGGCTTTGATAGTGGTTGGTTGAGTGGTTTCCCTTTCAGACTTTGGCAAACTGAAACAAAGACATGCTTCTCTCTCCATTCCCTTCCCTAGGAAGCTGCTGGAGGGAGAAGTAGAAGTGCAGAGAATTTAATGATTTACCCAAAGCCCCGCAGTGACTCTTGCAGACCTTAGAACTGAAAGCTGTGACTGGTCCCTGTAACCAAACTGCCTCTCCTGCAAGGCAGGTTACGTCTGTGTATTGCTGAGGATGTGACAGGAGAGGAAAATCTTTACAGCTGTTATTTATTTTTGATTTTTCATAAAAATGAGACGTTATCTGTGTCTTGCATTTTTAGCCCTGCTGAGCAGTTTTTCAAGCGTAGCCTCTACCGAATTGGAGGAGTCTATTGGAAGGTGAAGTATGTGGAATATACTGATGAGAGCTTCCGTGAGGAAAAACAGCAGTCTGAAGAAGAGAAACACCTTGGGATACTTGGTAGGAATCATCTAGCAATACAAACCTCTTTTGGTGCTAGCATGAATGATGGGCTTATGTAAGGAGTGCCCTTGTTTCTCAGTGTGGTAAGGTGTTTTAATGTAGAATGTAGGGAATTGCCTTCCTGCCAGAGCACTCTTTGGAGGTCAGCAGTAAGGACTGGAGAAGCATGTTATAGTATTTGTGACAGTATAGTGTTTGTGACTGGATGAGCCTGTGGGTCCATTGAGTATCACCAGGGTGCTCACAAAAAGCTTCTGCTTCTGTGCTCTCCGTGATACCCAGGTGAATGGGAGCTGCTGAATCACAGCCTGAAGCTCTGATTGACCTCCTGAGGTGAGCACTGAGTCAGCCCTGGAGCACAGGTGAAGGCAATTCTCCTGTGCTGCCGGAAGGGATGGAGCCTGGCTGTGCCTCTCCCAGAGCCATTTAAGGGCTGACTGCCAGGGGGAAGGATCCCTGCTGGAGATCCTTCCTCTGGAGTTTTGCAGTGAGCCCAGGACACGTGTAAGCATTCTATCTATTCTCTTTCTGTTATTATTTGCTTGCCAAACTCTCTGGTTTATTTCACAATTATAATATCTTTATATTAATTGATTATACAGCAAGTATGAGAGGTGAAGCAAAGTAAGAATATAGGGAGTCTGCAAGGGCAAATGAGTCATGCGAAGGCTGTGAGGTATGCAGTAGGAGCATGGTCCAATTTCCTGCATTAGTGTAGACTAATGAGAGCAGAAGTTAGTGATAGTGGTACTGGGAGAGGCCATGGGAGGAAGGAGCACATGGAATAAAACACAGATCTGTGGGGAGAGAACAAGGGATGTTGTTACCAGCAGTAGCCATGGGGAGAGAAGTGACAGAGGGTAATCTTGTGTATGACTTCATAGGAATTGTAAATATTTTTCCCTAAAATAAATAGGGAAGAAACAAAAAATGAAGGTCAGATAAGCATCATCCACAGGGGGAGCTGCGCAGACTCATTCAAACTCATCCCCCTCCCCTCTGTTCCCAGTCTGTTCCCATCCGCCTTGGATCAAAGGTGGCGCTGCCTTACTTTGTTCACCTGGTTGTCCTGTTTTGCTCTGTTTTGACATGCTTTCTCTGCTGTTCGTGTAGGTCCTGTAATAAAAGCTGAAGTTGGTGATACCATCCTGGTGACATTTGCTAACAAAGCCTCCTGGCCATTCAGCATCCAGCCTCATGGAGTGTCCTATGGGAAGGCATGGGAAGGGATGCTGTACCATGATGGTTTGTGGCTCATTTATTTTTATTAATTCAATACTCTTCCTGGTGGTAGAGCTCCATAGCCTGTGCCTCGTCTGTGTTGGAAGTTCTGAAGGAAGGACTGAATGTGCTCAGGAGCTGGGTGGCACTCTGCCTGGTTCTCTGGGTCTGTCTGAGGAAGAAGTGAAGGAATCTTTCTGCAGATCTTATGCCCAGGGAGGATGCCTGAGGTAGCATGGTTCCAAAGGTACCATTTTCACCTGAGAAATGGTAAAACTAAACCTCAGGCTGTTTCTGACTGCTTGAGACCTACTGAGAGCAGCTGAGTGCACTTTCTGAACACTTTATGTTATACCTCAGCTGTGATGTGGATGAAAGTGTAACTGGTGAGAGGATGCAACTGGGTTTGTACAGACTTTAAAAATAACCGTGCCCATCTGTTTTTGAAGGTGTGTCCCGAAATGGGGTGTCTGTTCCACCTCTGCACAATTTTACATATGCTTGGACTGTACCGAAGCACGTTGGGCCGACATCCAGCGACCCTCCCTGCCTGAGCTGGATGTACAGCTCTGCTGTGGACCCCATCAGAGATACCAGCTCAGGCTTGGTAGGCCCTCTGGTCATCTGCAAGCCGGGCACTTTGGATGACAACAACAAACAGGTAAAAAGGATTTTTCCTGCCACGCTCTTATCAGATTCTTTGTATCCTTAAGGGGAAAGGAAACATCCTCAAACCATTGAAAATAAACACGTGATAGTATGAGTTCAGGAGAGTCTAATCTAAGTCAGAAGGCAGGTTGACATCAATGCACTTGGGTGCTGCAGGTCTGGTGGGAAAGGCCAGCGTTCAGGACTGCCCTTGAAATAGTTTCTGGGCTTTGTTTTAAAACTCAGATGTGAATGTACCTTGGGTGTGACTTTCTAGGTAACTTTGGTCCTTGAGAGTTGTAGTTGACTGCCTGAAAATACTCTTTTCAGAGCAAAAGAATATTCACTGCAGCCTTAGAGGCATTGAGGAGCCATCTTAACACACCTGCATGGTGTGCACACAACTGAAAATCTGCATGGTGTGCTCAAATGACTGTGATGCTTTGAGGTTTGGGGGAGTCTCACTTGTTCTGCAATGTAAGCTCATTTTCAAGCAGAGCTTACTACAACAATTGAAAATCTGCTTCAGTCTTTGGTTGTGACGAAAGTGAGATCTGGGAAATGGCCAGAACTTGCTCTTGGAATTTCAGTCAGGGATAACTCAATGCAGTAAGCCTGGGGAAGGCAGTAAACCAACCTGGGGAAGTGCAAGACGTTAACAGACTTGTGAGAAATGGTGGGCAGCAGAAAAACAGCCTGGTGTCACCTTACCTGTCTGGCAGTTTAGATCAGGGAGTGGCTGAAAGATCTGGACACTGCTGCTGCTAAGCCATCCTGGGGGAGTCTGCTTTCACTGGTGGCAGGGTGTAGCTAAATGGAGAGTTCTGAATAGATTGGAAGATTCACGTTTCTGCACTGGTGAGCAGGTTGAGCAGAGAGGATCACGAGTGTATGAAGTGTGCTGTGTGAAGGAACTGTGGTAATGATAAGAGCTTTTCAGTGTTGAGAGGCAATAAACAGAACAGGTGGACTTATCTGGAGATGTATGATTGGAAGAACCATCTGGGGCAGCAATTCCAGCTCCATGATATTAAGTAACCCATTAATTGGGAAAGATGCACAGCCATTCCTCACACATACCTACGTGCTGCAGGCTGCAAAATGCTTAGCCCTGTCTATGGTGTTTTCCTTTGTACAGCTAAGGAAACAGATACCAAAGTAAGCATCTGGACAGTACTGGCAGTGTTCTGTTAATGGGGAAACACCATCCTGTGCAGTGCATCTCTTAGGAGAGTTAACGTTTTTGAGGCTTTAAGGCAATACAAAATTCCCAAACTAAGACCTGTGGTAGGAGAAAGGAGGGGTGGGTTGTGATTATAAGCCGTGTTCTCTGGCCGACATGTAAATGTAAGTGTGGTGGGGAAGGAGGCAGTGTTGTCGTGCTCCTCTCCTGATTTTGATTGCTTTGCTCACTTGGCATACCAGGGCAAACCTGAGAGTGGTGCTTGTAGAGCAGAACTGAAACACTCAAAATGAGCAAAGCACAGCCCTGCCCTCAGTGAGCCAAGTTACAGGAGAAGGGGGAAAATAAGAGACAAACAAAACAGTTTGATCTGTAAGGGTAGTGAATGGGGACATTTTAAAAAATTAACAGCTGTCATTGTGATTGTATCTTAGAAAGGTATCGACAAAGAATTTTACCTTCTCTTCAGTGTGTTTGATGAGAACCTCAGCTGGTATTTAAGTGCAAACATAAAGTACTATTTGAGGATGGAAGAGACTTCTCTGAAAAAGGATGATGGCTTTGAGGAATCGAACAGGATGCATGGTATGGCCTGATGCTGTTCTGTGGGCAGCAGGAGTGAATCTGCCAAACACTGCTTGGTGCTCACCCAAAGTCTGAGCTGGGAACCTGGAGTGGCTGTGTGTTGTGCTGGGCTGAAATCAGGCGAGGCCAGAGAGCGGGTGGGACGTGGGGTGAGAAGCACTGCTGTCTTGGGAAGTCTGTCCTGAGTGTGTTCACGGATGAATTAAGAGGAAGATGCTTTTCCAGTGGGAAGCTCACCCTATCCAGGCAGATGCACAGAATAAATCTCCTGGCTGATATCTGCCGGAGAGTGAATTGTTTTCTCCTTTGCAGCCATCAATGGATATATGTTTGGTAACTTGCCTGGGCTGGATATGTGTGAAGGAGACAATGTGTCCTGGCACCTTCTGGGATTGGGCAGTGAAGCAGATGTACATGGAGCTGTGTTTCAGGGAAACACTCTGCAGATGAATGGGATGCGGAAAGATTCAGCCAACCTGTTCCCCCATACATTTGCTACTGCCTTTATGCAACCTGACAACAAGGGTAAGAGTCTGCATACTTAACCCAGCATTAGGATAAGTCTCTGGTTGTAACAGGTTGTTACTGTGGCTGGTTCATTAGCAGTGTGAACTCTTGCATATTACAGGCTGAGCTGTGCATTGCATCTTGTTTAGACCTATTCACAAGCCCAAAGCTCTCGTCTTTGCACCTGATTCTGGAGAAGAATGGGAGATACAGAATCTTGTCCCATCATCCCAGATTGATTCTCTAAGCTGCCACTTCCTATTTAGTATTTGCAATAGTAGCTCTGATGCACTTTGCTGCCTGTAATCCATAGAAACACGCAGCCATACCATTCAGAATGAAGCAGAGTTGTGGTGTGCAGAGGTTCACAATAACAGACCTGTGTCTTCCCAGTTTGGGAGTTAGGCACACAGTGCTACCTCGCCATCATGCCTCAGATGCTTCTTGTCCCCTCCCTTTCAGCTTTTGCAGGCTAGATCTCTTGCTTAACCAGCAGTGGTAGCATAGTTGTCACTTCCTTGGCTTCTTCATGTCTAATAAGCTGCTTGTTTTGTGCAGGATGGCCTGCTGAGGTAATATTTGTGTGGGACTTTGTCATTCCTGATTGGTTTCTCCGTCAGCTCTTTTTAATCTTAGCCTATGGCAGCCAAGCTCCCTAAACAAACACCCATATCTGCTCAGCACGCGTGCCGATGTCACACACTGTGGGAAGCACTGCTTCCTGGCATCTTTGAAGCAGCTGATGTCCTGTTTGTGCCGCCTCCCGCAGGGACTTTTGAGATCTACTGCCAGACGAGCAATCATTACCAGGCTGGAATGAGGGAGCAGTACTCGGTTTCCAATTGCAACAGGAGGGCTCTGCCTCCCGCTCTCCCATACAGAGCGGTGCGCACGTACTACATAGTGGCAGAGGAGGTGGAGTGGGACTACGCGCCAGACCGGAGCTGGGAGAGAGAGCGGCACAACCACTCTGCTGAGAGGTACAGCCTGAGCTGGGGAAGCCCTGGGCAAGGTTGTTCAACAGACCTGAGTCAAATCTGTTGGATGTCTTGGCTGCGTGTTGCGTGGTGCTGTGGCTATACCCAGTGCTGCAGGGGCTGGTGATGTAGCCCAGGTGTTGCTGCCAGCCTTTGCAGCTGAAATGAGACTCTGGGAAACCTGTCAGCTGCTGAGCCCTGTACCACGGGCTCACTGCCTGTGCCTTGTGAGCATTTGAGTAACACAGCACTTGTTTTGCACTTCTCAGCTATGCCGATATATTTTTGAGCAATAAGGATGGACTGATTGGCTCCAGGTACAAGAAAGCAGTTTACAGGGAGTACACAGATGGGACATTCCAGACCCCTAAAGCTAGGGTAAATGGTGACGAACATCTGGGGATACTCGGTAAGGAAATGTGCAGAGTATTTCATTCATACAGGTGGTGCTTGGGCTAAGGGTTGTAATCTGAAGGCCCCCTGCATACTCAGGTGTGTGCTGTGTATGCCAGCAAGGAGAAATCCCGAGTGTCCAGATCTGCCAGCTTTGGATAAAGCAGTAAAGAGGGTCCTGAGTACAGCCCCGTAGTAGAGCAGTCAGAGATGTGGGTGAAAATCTGTAGGTATGAAAGGTTTTTGGAGGAGGGAGTAATAGTACACAGGCTTTGCAAAATGCAGAAACACTGTGGTGTTGTAAAGGTCTGTGGAGACATTCCTTTAATGAACCCAGGACTGCAAGTGGTGGCAGGGCAGAAAAGTTGAGGCCATTTGAAATAGACTGCAGTTCTGATCTGTGATGCTGGCAGTCCATATTGAGTATCGCCAATTTTTTTGAAACCAAAAGCATCAGATAAAAAAATGTTGTAAAATTTGGTGTATATTCAGAAATTAAGGTTTAGTTGGATAGGCTACAGCTAAAATGTGTAATAGCCTTCATTTCCCTCGTTGTGAAACTCACATTTTCTTGAACTGGGACTGTTCTCCAATGCTCGCTTCTGGTGGTAGAGTTATGGTAGTGATGAGTCAGGGGAGCATCATATGTACTACAAGGGAGTATTTCTGGGGAGAAAAGAATGAGAAAAGTGGGGGATAATCTTAGAAGATACGACAGTTCTTGCTGGTCTTAGAGTACATTACTACTATTTTCAGGTCCTTTTCTGTGGGCAGAAGTGGGAGAGATTCTCAATGTTGTATTCAAGAACAATGCTTCACGACCCTACTCCATTCATGCCCATGGGGTGCTGGAAAGGCAGGCAGGACAGCCACAAGTAGCACATCCTGGTAAGTGTCCTCCAGCCTTATTCCTGCACTAAGTTAGGAAACTAATTTTAGCCTACAGCTAGATTGTTCCTTTAAATAGGCTTAGATGTACTTGTTTTCTTCTCATAGAGGACTGGAACAGAACAAAACTGATCTTTCAGGTTCACTGTGTCTTTTGGCTGTCACTTATATGGGCAGCCCAGGGGAGTTTTTGTGTTTCTGCTCTGACTTTGGGGTAAATGCAGCACATTTTTTCTGTATAGCCTTGTCCCCCACACCAAGCATGGTCTGTGAGAAGAAGGCTGATCACTGTTCTCAGCTCTGGTAGCCCTGGCCTGATGGCCCCTGTTTTTCTTCATGATCTGTCTTTGTTGTAATGTGCACAGCTGCTTTCCAGGATGCTGACTGAAATTTTGTTCATGGTCCAGATGTCCATTTATGTAATTTTTGGTCTCCTTCGAGAGTATGCTCATCAGAAGGTTATCTCTGCAACAAGCAGGCTTTAAGTTGGACTCTGTCTTTCTGAGATATATTGCTAATAAGCAAAATATTAGCTTTAAAAAGAAATTTGAGCATCATAAATGAACTTCAAAGGAGTGAAAGATTGTTCCAAACATCACAGGTGCTGAAGAGGGGCAGAATTCCCTTGCTCCGGTCTAGTCTTAAATGTGGCAGATAAGACTGAGTTGTGCTAATTCCAGTTAGTGTGCATCTCTTGTCACTCCTCTGCTTTGTTTGTGAGAGGGGAGCTTCCATCCTTCTTTCAGCACCTGTGAGTGATGCAACCTCCAACAATGGGTTGTAATTCTGAGACAAAGTGGTCTTTTGTTTTTGTTCTGCTTTGCTGCCCCTCAAAGTTGGGGGCTCCCTTTATCGAAGTGGTGCTAATGGTGCTTCTGTCCTCAGGTGACATAGTGACCTACCAATGGGAAATTCCTGAGAGGTCTGGTCCAGGGCCGGATGATTCAGCCTGTGTCCCTTGGGTTTACTACTCCATGGTAGACCCTGTGAAGGTAAACTACAAGAAGATAGAACTAAAAAACAAGATCAGATCAATTTTTGTCCTATCTAGGAAACAATGCAACTTGAGTATATTTTAGGAATTGGCCCAGGTGAAGGGCAGAAAAACCACCTAGTTGGCATATCTATCATTCTCTTGGGAGAGGGGATCCTCTAAATCTGCCCTGGTGTTTGTCACTATTTTCCTAATGCAAACCTACAGGAAAGAATTCCATGTCGTGCTGAAATTAACCTTCCCTCAGTTATTTGCAGGATGTGAGGACATCTCCCAGTGAGTTCTCGCTTCAGTTGGGGAAAAGTTTAATTCAGGAAGGCAGAAATTGTTCAAATTTAGAACAGAGAGATAAAATAGGAAAATTCTGAGCTTTGCTGAGATCTGCTGTCGTAGCACTGATTTCATAGGGAAAATGACCTGAATGATACTGCAGTAACGCATCACATTGAACCTGGAGATAATGGACTTTTCAAGTTCTGGATGTTTTTGCAGTCTTAGAGTGGGGGTTATTTTGATACCATTCACACTTGACTTTGATTTGCATTCATAAGAGCTTGCGTAGTCTCTGTCCTTGTGCTCTGCTCCTTGATTGCTACCAATGAGAGTTCATACACAGCAGCACAGTGTAAGTGGGGTGTGATGCAGGGAGCAGTTGTGAAGAGGGAAGAGCTCAGATTTTTTTCCCTTCCTTTGGATTAGGATGTGTACAGCGGTCTGATTGGACCCCTGAAGGTCTGCAGGAAAGGGACGCTGCAAGCTGATGGGATCAGGAAGGATGTGAAGAGGGAGTTTGCTCTCCTGTTCCTGGTTTTTGATGAAAATATGTCCTGGTACTTAGAGGAGAACGTGCAACGTTACAGCAGTGGAAGTCACAAGGATATTGACCTGTTGGATGAGAAGTTTGTGGAAAGCAACAAAATGCACGGTAATGCTGGCTGGGCTCTTTGGCACCCAGCTGTCACTATCTGTGCAGGGTTATTAATGACTCTCACCACTATCAGCAGTCAAAAAAGCCCAGAAAACAAGAGCCTGACTTCTGGTGATTTCCCTCACCCTTTCCCTTCAACGGTGGCACAAACGAAGTTAAACTCTTGGTTAAACTCTCGGTTGTTCTCAGTAATGTAGGACATATGCCACAGATCTTTGATTTCCAATGAAGGCTAATCATTATGGCTGTCTTCCTCAGGAGAAACAGCAAGATATGGGCTGGAGAGGTCAATATCTAGTGTGC
The DNA here is from genome assembly GCF_026119805.1 of Tympanuchus pallidicinctus. NCBI lineage: Eukaryota > Metazoa > Chordata > Aves > Galliformes > Phasianidae > Tympanuchus > Tympanuchus pallidicinctus. Next base: position 18,790,926 of record NW_026294648.1, on the reverse strand, counting down.
CTGAGTGACTCTGGACAGGAAATATTAGATGTGAAATGAGATGTCAGATTGTTTTCATTCTAGTCATCTTGGGACCATTAGAATGTTATATTTCAAATGAGTTGACCAGGCTGTGTGACAGCAATATACAGACAGTAATACACAGATACAATTTAGCTGATTATGAAGAAACCATCCTATAGCAACACTAACAAACCTCCTCTAAAATCTTGTGTTATTTACGGTTCCTTACATACTGTATCTGTTTTTCCACCTAAAGTATTCTCAGTAATACCAGCCCCTAGGCAGCTGCAGCGATGAGAACAGAGTTGTGCTGTGTGCTATTATTACTGCCTATTTTATAGAGGTAATATAAGGAATCTCCAAATACCAATGTCTGTTCAGTTAAGTTGTCAGCCCAATGTTATAACTAGTAAAGCAACACACCAAAGCTGAATGCTTGCTTTGGGCTGCCCAAAGTGCCCCTGGCAGATATGGGAGTAAAACGTGGGAGGTCTTGTTTTTAGATCAGGTCTCTTCCAGTATTTTTCCTTCCATTGTCATCTGAGCACGGCAGTCGCCCTGTAAACATTAACCTGCTCACCCGTTGTTTTGGTTTCTTTTCTGCATTTGCAGTCAAAGCATTATTCCTTCTTGCTATGCCAATTATGAAATGAGGTCCCACCATGTAGTGATTTCCTTTTTTCCCTTGATGATTAGCACACAGTGTGTGCAGGCAGCATAAGACACATAGAATGACAGGGTTCCTGTTGGCAGAAATTGCCTGTTGTCATTCAGCAAGTAAATGTTCGAGTTGTGCATTTCCCTTGTTTTGAGCCAGACTCTGGGTTTTCTGCAAGTAATTTTTATAGATTATTTGGGGTGAATTACAGTGTGGCTTTAGGTGCGAGCTGTGTCTTCTGTATCTGTTAACAGAACGAGTATGTAATGTGTCTGTAGAGAGACTGCCAAACGTTTTGGGACAGTGTTGTATGGAAGATGTGAAATACTGATGCAGTGGTTCCTAGATGAGCTTTAAAACATCTAACTTGTCCTGTGCTTTCTTCCTTTGAGGTGATTCAGCATTTTTACCATTTCAATAATAGCTTTTTTTTTTTCCCTGCATGTTATTCACTGCCTAGCAATCAATGGGAGGCTCTATGCAAACTTGCCTGGGCTGACCATGTTTGAAGGAGAGTGGGTGAACTGGTACCTGCTGGGAATGGGACAGGAGATTGATGTCCACACAGTCCATTTTCATGCTGAGACCTTCATATACAAGGTAAGAAGATCCTGCTGATAATAAAATGACCACTGATGTCATTGCATTTGCATGACTGACTTGAACTTCTTGAATGGTTTTACAGGAACAGTGCACAATGTGCTATTATGTGCCCAGACTTGATAGGCTGAACCTCTGTTTATAGCTGATATGCCTAGCTAATGTTGCTTTAGTTTAGGCATTATTTGCTTTCTCAGTTACAGCCCTGGAGCTGTTATTTGAAATGTTCTGTAGAGCTTTGATAAACTGTAGTCACACTGAAGTGGTCTCCAGTAAAGCTGACAATTTTAGAGATGCACAGAGCGCATGCAAGTCTCCTTTCTCCTTCACAGAGTGGCAAAAGCTACAGAGCAGATGTTGTGGATCTCTTTCCTGGGACCTTTGAAATGGTAGAGATGCTGGCTGGGAACCCTGGGACGTGGCTGCTTCACTGCCATGTGTCTGATCATATTCATGCTGGCATGGAGATACTCTTCCAAGTCTTGCCCAGACAAGGTCAGAAATAATCACTACTTACTACCATCAGACGTGTAACACCATTTTCTATGAATGCTGCTGAATTCTGTTTGCATCACGCTTAGCAACTCTTTTGTACTATAAACAGCTAGTTAATTGAGCATATAATTGCCATTAAGACATTCCCTTTGAATATAGTAATACTTGCAGCTGGAGGTAATAAATTGCTTTTGGAATTTACTTTGCGTAGGGTATTATTATCAGATTTATTTTAGTTTGAGTTTGGGAAGCAAAGTTCAGCCATCAGCGAGCAATTGTTGTTGATAAGGATATTACTGGTCAGAAGTCAGGTCTGTTCTGGACTCAATTTGTTCAGCCCACACTTTGTCACCTGCTTCTTGTTTCCTTTCAGAGCCGGTGCCTGTGGTTTTGAACTACGATGAAGGTAATGTATGGCTTGCACTGCTAAGGTGTGTGTGTGCGTGGCAAAGAATTAGAGATCTCCTGTCAGTATGGAGACCTAGATTTGTGCTAGAATGAGGGGAGAAGGGAGGAGCACGAAGACAGTATACAGCCTCCTCAGCCAGACTGGGCAGCATTAGCCTGATGTTTGGCTACTGATGGGTAATAGAGAAGTTCCAGGTAAGTTAGCTGATCTGTCTCTTACACACCTGTGCTCTGATGATAAAAAAAAAAAAAAAAAAGGTAAGATGCTTTGGCTTGTTTGACCTTTTTAAGTCAAAAAAACTCAGTGGCCTCATACCCTACTTCTGCATATGAATTTATCATACAAGCAGAGATTCAAAGGGTTGTAAAAGAGGATGCTGTGATTTTTCTGATTCCTTTCAAATGAAACTCACAGGGATCATAGATTAGTTGTTTTTTTTTCCCCCTTTTTGGACTGTCAGTGCCTGTATGGTTGAGGGAGTGTTCAGATTAAGTCCCTCCAGTTAGTCATAGTGGGTGCACCACCAAGCACAACTTCTTTCTGGTCTGTTTTACCCACAGAGAAAAAGACTAAGCATGTGCTGTCATTCTTTAAGGTTTTTTAAGAAGCAGATGGTTGAGCAGAATGAGGGAAAAGGAAAGTAGTAGATGACTTTTTTTTCCAGTTCTCTGGAAGTAACATTTGGAAGAGCTGATGGCGGTGCGTTCTTCCCTTCTTCTTTTCCATCTCTTTACAACTACTCCTGTATTTCTCAGCTGCTTTCAGTAAATGCAGCTGAGCTGGTTTCAGAGCTTCAATTGGCAGAAAATACAACCATCTATTTGCAAAGCTTCAGTCTTGGTACTGACAATTCTGCTGTCTTCTCAACAATGTTTTCCTCAATCAGAATGGCTGTGAAGAAAAATAGGAAATGTAGTTTTGACAGCGACAGTGTGACAATACTTAAATAACTTGTTCTGCATTTACTTGAGCATCAGCCTATGTATGCTCATGAAGGAAGAACCTTGACTGAGGGTTGCTGTCTGTGCCAATAGCTGCCTTTCTCAGGGGATTTCTGCTGTTTCACTATAGAAGTGTAAGAGCTCAAGATGTGAAGTGACTCAATGATGGTGAGGCTGAGAAATGCATTACAGCAGCAGAAGCCACACACGGGCAGTCTGGAGCAGAGTGGGGACCTCGCAGGAGCCCCAGTCCAGATGTTCTCATCTCAGTTCTTTTCTCCTAGCTCAGCCACTGCTGCTTCACACAACCCCCAGCTGCCTTCCTCATGAGTGGCTTAGCAGTGATTAGCTGATAGGGCTGGGATAGCTTGAGACATGCTGGGTTTGTGGGATGGAGTGGAGTAGGGAAGGAACCTTTTATTCTCAAATTTCTGACCTGAGTGGTGTGGGTCTGTTGGGTTCATGGGGACTGGGTCTGCTTTAGCTTGCTTTGATTGTGTTGGGTCATTCTTTTGCTCTTTTTCCAGAAGGATTCTGAACCTTTCCGTGCTAATGAGAGTGGGAAATAATACAACTATTTTTTTTCCCTCTCAGGGGCACAACCTGAGGATGAGGATGACTCCCAGAAGGTCAGGCTTTTTGGAGCTAAGTTGCCTCTAGGGCAAGTAGAAGCTGCAGTCATTATTCTAGCCATTACAGGATTGGTCCTCCTCCTGGTTGCTGCCTTTCTCCTGGGAGTCGTCATCCACCTCCAGAGGCAAAGGAAGCTGAGACGGAACCGGAGGTCTATTCTGGATGATGGATTCAAACTCATGTCTAAAAAGAACTCGGGGCTATAACAGCCACATACGAACTCTGGCTGTGTCCACATTGTGAGCATTGTCTGCAGCAAAGACTTCAGAGTATCACTTCCATTGCACACTGGGCTTCTAGGAGCCAAGGTGGGGAACCCTTTCCACTGAGTGAAGGCCAACAATGGGAGTAAAAGGTCCTTCTAAAATACTTCTCATCCACAAGAAAGGAAAGAATTTCCCAATTTTCTCTCCAGAACAGATTTGGTCTTCACTAGAAGCTCTTGGACCAAATCCAGTCTTACTCCATTGCCAGAGCTGAGTTGGGCATTGCCTCAGTCTCACAACCAAACTGTGAGCCTTATTCCTCCCCCCCGATTAACTTAATCTGTGGATCTGTGGTTTTAGTGTGGATTTTTTTCTGATGAATCAAGTAAGAATGCAGTAGACAAAATGTTAATTTAGAGTTGGATTGCTGTTTTTTGATGAGTAATTGGGCAGATGTAAGTTCAGGGCAAAGCATGTTGCAGTGTCTGAGAGCTACATCGTGGAGCATGGCAACAGCTGTGCCTCACAATCAGCCTTGCTGATGCATCCTTGTGCAGCACTGTGGGCAGTGTGTTCTAAGCACAGGTCTTGTGCTGGGAGTTGAAGATTCCCTGTGCTGCAGAGCATCTGGTGACTTCCCCCTGCCCACAGTTCTGCTGGTGAAGTGCTGCACCCCAGTATCTGTACAGCTCCTTTGCAGCAGGATCGAGGCTGCTGTGCTGTTCTATGGTGTGGCTTGCTTTCATACATTTCCCTGCAGTTCTCTCAGTTCAGCTGCTGCCATAAGCTGAGCCAGAGGCTCAGTGCAGTGTGACCTGGGGCAGAAGTATGAGAGGGCTTCCACTGACAGAGTGTCAGCAGTGTGCTGCTGTGACAGCCCTGGGATGGGCTGTGGCTGCAATCCCTGCACTCGCCCAAGGGGATGTGGGGAATGATGCCAGGAGTGAGCATTGCTGGTGTGTGGGGTGGCACAGCCCTGGCAGTCCCCAGACCCTGTGTCTGCTATCAGGTAATGCCTGTCCTCCCATGGTCACGCTGCCCTGTGTGGTGGCACTGAGGTGCTCTTTGAGTGCTCCTGTCTGCATGCTCTGCTGAGTCCCTGTGTGTCTGTGCTTATGTACTTCTGTCCTTGGTCTTAAATGGAAAAGGTAGAAAAATCCTTTCTGTGCGTCTTTCAGTGGCAATTAAAGCAGAGCTAGCTGAGTGGTTCTAATGATAAGAAACTGCTGTTGGCTGTTTAGGTGTATCACTCTTTTATTTTGAGTGGTGGTTATGATGTTCTTAATCATACTCGATTCATATTGGGTCCAGCTGCTCTTTCTTTTGGCAAATGGGGGGAAAGTTCATTAATTTCCTTTCATTATAGTTCATTAAACTTGATGAGGAGCTGGAGGGCTGTTGAGCGCTCTGAATATGAGCGCTCTGCTCATTGTCAGCCCTAGTTCAGCTGCTGCTGCTGCTACAGGCTTCCCACTCCTGGGCAGATTTTAACTCTGTCATCAGGAGTAAGAATTGTGCAGGAAACTTTCATTTCCAACCCCACTTTGTCAAACAAACAAACAAACAAACAAAAAAACGTTATCCACTTGTGCTGAGAGAAAAAGGAGTTGTTTTAAAGTATTCATCTAAAAACAGAAAGGAGGAAGTCACCTTTTCTTCAGTTCTTCATCTGGGTTTGTTTCAGTGCTGGCTGTGAAGCAGGGAGGTATGGGGCTGGAGCAGGATCTCCACATCCTGTGTGTTCCTTACCCAGCAGGCTTCCTCTGTGTGATGCTGGGTTTGGGTTGATGGGATGCTGCTGGAGGTCTGCTCTCCAGCTCTGTCCTCAGCCCAGGCCATGGAGGGAGCCTCACTGAGCAGCTCTTCTGCTTGGACAAGAGAGGGCAAAGTTTTCTGTTGGTGGGGGGGACAGCTGTGACAAACAGTCAGTGACTTCATGACTGCCTCATATCAGAAGTTGGTTCTGCCAGCTGGTGTGAGTATGTGGAGGAGGAGATGTTTCACAGTTCTGGTGACTGTGAGCTGCCTGTGAGCAAATGTTTGCATTGGCAGCATGCCTTCTGAGCACCTGACAGCATCTCCTTTCTGCTCATCCGTGATGCACAGACAGCTGCCAAGGAGTCACCTCAGCTTGAAGACTTGAGCACGAGCGGCAGGACCAGGCTCAGCACTGCTGCCCCAGGGCACACAGTGGGATGAAGATGGCACTCCTTCATTTTACTCCGTTTAGCAAAGTGTAACACTTAATGGTTTCTGAGCTCTTTAAAAATATCACGAGAAAAGTACCCTGTGTTTTGTCTCTTTCTTTCTGTGATTGTACAGAGAAGGGTGTGGGTGACCCTTGTGGTTCAACCTGAAGTAAGATCTGCTGTGATTTGCATCTGTGACACCTCTGAAAGCGGGGACGGAGGTGTAATGTGCAATTGCTCTGTGCTGACTGAGACCCCTCTGAGCTGCTCCCAGCTCTTTCGTCCATGCAAAGTAAGCTATGTAAGGAAAACTCTGCAATGGTTTGAATTGGATCACAGAACAGCTGAGGTCATCTTGTCCAGCCTTTGCTCAGCAAGGACACCTGTAGCAGGTTGCCCAGAACTGTGTTCAGGCTGCTCTTAATAACTCCACAAATGATTTCAGATAGTAAATACAGAAAAGTATTGAAAGTGTACCCATGTGGGCACAGGGAGTGAAATGCAGGCATCCGCGTTTTTAGGTAGCTTAATGCTGTTTCACTTCATAGTGCTGTTAAAAGTACCAGAACATCTTCATAGGAGAGCTCATTTTTTATGTTTCTTCTGTGGGATACGCAGAAGGAGCAGCTACTGCTTCCTATTGTATGTGCTTACAGCAATATGAGATTTACACAAGTCAAAAAGCCTTCAGGACTTGCAAGCAGAAGCATAAGAGGTTATTTTGTATCTTGTTTTGCTTTCACAAACCATGAGAGTTAAAGTCAGATTAACCTGAGGCACACGATAGAAATAGACTAAAACTGGTAACTGCCAGAGTGTCTTTCATGTGTAATGTAGTCTTTGGTTCTGAATTAAATGATGTGCTTTGTAATATGTAACCACCATGCGGGCTGTTTGCTGTGGTTATAATTTTGTTGGCGCAGCAAATCACAGGAGCAGTGTAAGCCCAGAGCTGTGTGCACTTACACTGCCCAGGGAAAGGAACTGAAGCACAAGGGCTACAAAGCAAAGCAATCAGCAGGAGCACAATCAGATGGATCTGAATGCAAGCAAAGGCTGGCATTCCTCTTATTCCTACTCACTGCCAGCAGGGCCTTCAACAAATCCTCTTATATCTGTATTTCCACAATGTTGTCGTGTTCTTACGGCTGTCCTGCCTGTCAGTGCTCTCACTGGTAGGTTCCCGTCCATGCAAATCCACAGGAGGAATTTTAGAATGACAGTGCATTAGGATAGAAGGAGCAGCACCAAGATAGCTGAGCTTGAAAAAGAGAAAAATAATCCCGCACTGTTGGAATCACCAGGATTACAGCGGTAACCTCTCTGAGCTGTTGCTCCCAGAGATGTCCCTGGGCTGTCAGCACTGCAGAGCCCCGAGGGCACCTGGTGAGCAGCACAGCTCGGTGCTGGGCTCAGCCCTGTGGCAGCCTGGGCAGCTCCCCTCCCTCGCAGCCCTCCTGCCCCCATCTGCATCGCTGGAGGGCGGTTTCACCCATTGCAGAGATGCTCGGAGCTGGAGGTGTGGATGTGGCTGGCAGAGTGCAGGCAGCAGTGCCTGGTGCTGTGTCACTGAGCGCTGCCTTGTGCAGCTTTTGTTCTGAGATGTGTTTGTAACTCTTGTGGAAATGAACCGTGATGCTGAAAAGAATGTGAATTTATGCAGCTTTTCAGACAGACAAAATAATTTTGTACCCTGTCCATTGAAATAAAGTGAACCTGAGCTTCTCCTTTGTGTTTTTTTTTCTTTCTGTTTTTTTGCTTGTCATTTTCAGATTGCACAGATTGACTTCTTTTTCACCAGGCTCTGTTTTCCTGCTGCTCCCATGTCCCTCTGTCTGCTTTTGCTACCTGGTTCAGTGCAGGTGAGGGCTTATAATCACCAGACTGGTTTGGTGCTCCATCTGCCCTTCCTACAGGGAGAGCATTTTCTTGGGTATCAGCAGCATGTTATGCACAGAGTCCTCAAGCTGCTGCCAGGCTGCAGATGAAGATGTGTTTCTTACAGCTTTGGTTCAAAGGAATTTCTCACAGTCCATCGCTGTGATCCAAGCTGCTGTTTGCAGGATGGAGCCTCCTGGGACAAGCAGAGGCAGAATGAGCACAGAACTCTGTGGTGAAGCAGGGAGCTGCTTGCCATCAAAACACATGCTGGGCCCCAGGGTCATTCTGCAGCACTAATGGAGAAGCTGTCTCTGAAGGGAAGGAAGGCAGCAGTGTGGGGATGGGCTGTGCGGAGCAGAATGATGTCCTCAGTGAGCAAAGATGCATCTATACTGCTTTCTTTTTAAATAAAGCCACAGAGGGAAGAAAGGGGAATGAGAGAGAAGCTGTTTGTGTAACCAAGGTACCACATGTGCTGAAACACTGGTCTCAGAAACTGCTGTTGAGTTTTGTTGCAGGCTACTCTGGCAATGGGAGAACAGCAGGACTGGGCATGTGATTAGTTGACAGCTTTTACAGGAAATTAGAATGTATGGTGTTAAAATTCAAATACTGCCAGTCTCCAAAATCAATTTGTTTGTTAATTTGTTCCTATTTGTGGGAAAGTAAATCTATTGCCCGGTAGGCATTGTTTATAAGCTTCAAATCCTCTGGTGTTCTTGAAAGGGTTTATTCTGCATTCTTAAACCTTGAGAAGGAGAGTTCCATTTCTTTTTCAGTTAATCTGCAGTTGGTCCTGAACACTGGCATGGTTTATATAAATGTACGTACAGATGTTTGTGGACGCACATCTAGCAGCAGCCAATCGATGTTTGCACAGCACGTGTCACTGAAGCAGTGGTGTAACCATGGAGGGGGTCCTCCTTCCACCAAGTTTTTGCAAGCCCTGTAGGAATGTAGGAATGCATCCCATCCCACGTGAAGGATTTCATCTGCGAAGTTCCCAACTTGTGCCTTTGTGCTGCTGTTACACAGCAGCTGTGCACGGAGCAGAGTGGGGGTGTTCTGTGGGGGGGGGGTACACCACAATTTTCAAGCTGTAACCCCTTCCCAACCCCCCCAAAAAAGCTCAACCTGCATTTCTGGACTGAAAGTTCTTGCTTTGATGCCTGAATAGAACTGAATCATGCATTCCAGTTCTGACTTCTGAAAAAAACTGAGACAGTTTTATGTTAGAACTATGGTATCTCTTTCAAGAAGATTACTGTTAGCAATGGGAAATTGAACTCATATCTTCAGTCTCCAAAGATGTTCTGGTGCTACTGAAATGTTTCATTTATTTTTACAAGGTATGACTGAACCTGACGTTTCAAGAAATAGCCATCAGTAAAATCTCGTGCAAGTTCTTCCCACTGTTTGTCACTCATACATTTCAGGAGACTTATCCAATTTCTCATCATCTGTAACTTACAGAGAAAGCACATGTGTTATAAAATGATAGTGACCACAATAAGGCACAAGGCGGGAGAAAAGCAGCTGTCTGTCCTCGTACCCGAAGATTACCTGAGGAAGAGGGCCTGACCTGCTGCAGCTTGAAGAGCAGCTATCTGGGCTGGGACAGCCACCACATGCCTGGCTTTGGGTTGGTCCCTCCTCTTGCAGCCATTGGTTCTCAATCAAGGCACCTTCCAAAAAGTGCCAAGGAGTGCTTGGAAGCAAAGCTTGACCATAGCACAGCAGCTTCCACTTCCTCCCAAGCTCAAACCCCTCTGACTCCTCTGTATTTCTATACTCTGCCCAAAGATTTGACTGCAAGCTTTGTTTCGTGGAACAGCTCATAGCTCTTGGCTCTCTCTGCAGCTGGTAGAAGCCCTCATCTTGCAGGTCCCAGCCAGGGCCCCTTGTGCTCGTGTCCAACCTGCACAGCCACCTCCCAGTCCTGCAGTCACGAATCTCCTGCTTTCAGGGATGCTGTAGGTGCGTGGTTCTGAAATGGCTTCTTTATGGGTTCTCTTCTTTTCCAAGAACGGAAGCGTTTCACAAGCTGAAGAGTTCTGTGTGAAACTACAAACTGTAGATGCAATAAATATCAGGTTTAACTGTTGTTTTATGAGCAGCCCTCTGAGAACTCTGCTGCTGCTGTCACGGCTGAGTTATGTGATTTCCCGAGGGCGAGGCTGTACAGAGGTCTGATGAAACTGATGGCGGTGTTTCATTAGGCAGCACGTTCCCAGGAGGCCATCATCCATCACAGCATCCAATCACCACCAGCAAGGATTCTGGCTGTGGTCTGTGGCTGCGTAATGCACCTGTTTGGGAAACTCAGATAAATCTCTGTGAAGGGAAGTCATCGTGCTGAGCTGTGCTAAGCACCGTGTTAAGGCAGGTTGGAAGGCTCACAGTAAAATCAGACGGACTGTGAGGAAAGGAGTCTGGCATTATTCAACTCAGCCAAAGAAATACAATGAGCAGAAACACCCAAAAGCACCAGCTGAGTTAAAGTAATGTTAATTACTGCGTGCTATAACCTAAGGGACTGTAATGAAGCAGATTTTGAGAGATTACACAAGGCTAGCTTTATGATTTTCTAAGAATGTAAATAAAAATAGGAGATGTTACTTTTTCTTGGAGTTATGCACAGTGCTTTTGCTCTTAATTCCAACATTTTCAAAATTCCAGTTGGCATGCGGAGAATCAGATCAAGCATTTTCTCATGTTTTGCCCACCAGTAATAATTACATCCCCAAATGCCCCATGCAGTCCCTTTGGATGATCTGTGGCCTCTGTCCTTTCTCCAGCTCCTCGTGCACAGTGCTATACTGCCTGCCCTTCGGTGCTGCTGTGACCAGGGTTTCCCTCCAGGAGTGCTTTTGAGTACTCTGCCCCACTCTCAGATTTGTCCAACAGCAGTGTGTGTGTTACACACTCACGTGAGCCCCGCATTGCCAGGAATAGCATCAGCCTTCCTGCGTTCCTGCAGAGAGCTGCGGTAGCATTTGCTGATTTTTCAAGTGATAACATTTAATTAAGTCCTTTCTATCTAAAGATCTACCAGTGCCCTTCTGACATTCCTTGGTTCTTGCACACCCAGGCAGGCTGTGCTTTGCTCTGCCATCCTGCTCTGCAGCAGAACTCCAGCTCTTCTACCAACTGCCCAACAACTGCTGATACAGATTCCCCTTCCTGTATCTGCAAAGTAGGCAATTTGCCACCTCTTCACGGATAAGTACTGAGTCCATACCTGGCTATTAGCTATTAGCTATTACTTGAGTTGAAAGTCTTAAATCTAGATTGGATTGCCAAAGCTGCAGTTTCATTTGCTCACCCATTTTTATCTCTCTCCCACAGTACAGTGTGGAAAATTAGTCATTTATTCCCATGTTTCTCACTGCTTTGCAGGCCGTGTGAGCCTTTACCATCTCATCTGGAAGCGATACAGACGTATTCTGGCGGTTGCTTTTACAGCACTTTCCCTCCATGCAGAAACCACCATCATTTATAAATGCTCAGCAAAGCCTGAGAACCTGCAGATTGCTCTCAGTCCTTTCAGCCCAAGAGTGACTCTGTAAAGGAGCATGTCAAAAATAAATCCTATTGCTAAGAGCTATGCAACAAGAGATGAGCTTTCTTTGCTGTTAAGAATCTTTTAGAGGTTCAGAAAGCAATGGCTTCTGCTGCCTGCTCAGCCCATGGCATCTCCAGTGCTGTGGCTGCATGATTGCGCTGTGATTGCAAGGCTCATGCTCTGACAAGTGCTGAACAGAGTCTGATAGCAGCTGAGATTTCACACTGCCTGTGTGTAAAACCATAAGTGTACAAAATACTTGCCATGAAAAGGTAACCATGGAGTTGGAATTTTCTATTTCATTGCACTAAAAATGATCATAATGCTAAATTCTATCTGGACACATCTAACTTGCACAAAAGAGCCTGTGAGGACCCCCTGTGAGACCAGCTGTGGGTATAAGTGCTCGACTCAAAATGAGTTAATTGTAACATCACTCAGGAGGTTATGCTTTAAAATACCATTCAGGGAGAAGGAAACAAGGCTTTTTAAAGTCTGATGAAGTCCTGAGGGTTTGTACATGCTCATTTGCACCTCTCTGAGGTCTATCCTTCAACCACAGGTTAAAGGCAATTACCCAGCTTTCTGCAGGCTAAAGATAAATTATTAAACTGGATGGGGATGGGGGGGACTTCATCACATCAGCAGTGATGGAGATCCTCCCTGTTAATTCCCTACTGAAGAATTACAGCATTGCTCAACTGCTCACCACGAAACGTGGTCAGCTTCGTCTGCAGAGCACAGTTCAGAGAGGCAGCAGAGAATTACCTCAATGAAAGCCTGCAGGGCAGGGAGGATCCACAGTAAGAGGCCTGAATTGCAGTTCATCCCAATTTTCAATTAGGTATCTCTTAGGCAGTGATTTTAATTTATCTCATGCATGTACCCAAGACAAACCATGCATGCAGAGAATCATCCCCTTCAAAACTACCATAAGACTCCTTGAAAGTGGTCAGACAGGGTGAATGGCTTGGGAAAGTCAATCCCTCACCAACCATCATGGCTCAGCATTCAACCTGAGGAGTCCTGTAGGTCTGGCAGGTAGGGAGCATTCATTACACTTACTAAGTGTAAACTGTTTCTACTTAAGTGAGATTGTGCTTTGGGGAAGATGATCTTACAGATTCTTGCAGCTGGTCGAAATGTGCCATCATATGCTTAGTTCCCAGTTATCAAGGAAAGGGATAAAATTTAGCATTGTATTAACTGGAATATTGAGGAATGTGCTCTAGAATAAAACTGTTTTATCCTATTTCTGAGCTCCAGGCAAACATGTCAGAGCAGAGATAAGGGAATCTGCTGCATTCCCTGACTCGCTCTTCTTGTGGCGCTGAGTGAAACCTGAGCACTGACCTGCCACATCACACTGAATGGAAGAATTAAAACTCAGATAAGCTGCAAACCTTATGAATTCCACAGTCTCACAGATGGCTGTTTCGTCCTCTTCCTTCATGTCTTCTCTAATAATGAAAATCAAGTCTGGCAGAGATAAGAGGTCTCATATTCTGCCTCTCCACCAGCATGGCCCTCTCAGCATGCCTCTGGTGAGGGGCTGTTCTGAGTGCCTCATGCTTACAGCTGCGGGCTGGCATGATGGGCACTGAGCCGTGTATGTGGTGACCAAGGTCACAGGAAAGCCCACAAGGCTGGTAGTGTCAGAGCTGGGGTAGCACAGAGGAAAAACTCTTTTTCATCTGAGCACCATCAACTAAAATTGCTGATCAGATCCATTCTTTCAATATAGCTTTGGTTTCATAATAAATAAACATTAAATACATTATTTTACTCAAGCAGCCAGCACACACAAAATAAAGCAAATTGCAGTTCACTGCATGCAATCAACCAGACTGTATAGCATTCACAGTAGTTACTGACCTTCCAAATAACACTTAGGGAAAATCATCCAGTGGCATCTGTCACAGATGATTCTGGTCCACGCTGTGACTGCCAAGCAGACTCCATCCTGGGCAGGAGGAGCTGCCCCTACTCTGTCCGCTTGTCCACAAAATCCCTTCAATCTCATCTGCACCCAGACTCCAAGCCATCACCTGCTGCCCTGGAAGCATCGACCTCCACTCCTGTTGCAGAAGTTTGTAGCAGATCACCTCAGCCCAGAGCTTTGGGTCCAACCGCTGCAATAGGGCTATGCCCTGGATGATCCCCCAAAACACTACCAAAGTGTCTGGCTTTGCACCAACGCTCCTCACAAACACTCCAACACATGTTTTTCTTTACTGTCAAAGAGTTCAGAACAGACATCAGCATTCCTTCTGTGTCCTGTGTTTCAGCTCTGAGAAGCTGGTGTGTAGAAAACAGAGGGAAGAAAAGTTCACTATTCTCTAAGCTGCTAATTAGTAACAGACTGGCCAAGCTGGAGCCTGAAAATTCAGGGCTGGTTTTGCAGCCACTTGGATTGCTTATCCACTGTAACAGAAATGGCACTAAAAACAATTAAATTTCCTAAGCCAAATGTTTGTGCAGAATTACTGCCCTTGATTATTTTTTTCCATACACACAGGAAACCTGCAATCTTCTTGAAACCATGGCCAGCTGTTTGGGGCAGCATTATTGCTGCTTTACCTCCCAGCAGCTCCAGCGGTCAGCATTTGCTTTAGAGGTGCACTCTCCATCACATATCAAGGCACAACCGCAGGTCAGGGATGAAAAAGACATCCTCTGTTTGCAGGCTCCTGAGCCTTGTTGTTTTCTTTCGGGTTGACTCACAGCAAATGTTCTGAAGTGACTCAGAAAGAGCCAATATTTAATTATGGAGACATTCTGTGCAAGCATCTGAGGTTCAGCAACTTAAGATGGTGCAGCTGATAACAGTAACTGCCCTTAAAGCCACCCTCATTCAAGAATCTCAGGGTAGTTTCAGCATTACTCTGCTAAGCTGGCTGAAGGGGAATCAGAAACAGTATCAGGAACAGAACCCTCTGCCCAGTTTGGGAGAAGTTTGGATGTGATCCAGGGCTACTTTGCTTCAGATTGTTTATAATTAAAAATTCCTAGTACCTCCTGAAGGCAAGATTTGTGTGCAACAGAGCAGCACTGGTAGCGAGCTACATAATACCTTCTTTGGCAGCGTTAGGAGTGCTGTTGTTTTCAAAGTATGAAATGAGACATCCTGTTCCCAACACGATTTTTACTTTTGATCTTTCATACGGCTAACCTCTGGGAAACTCCAGGAAAGCACAGACAATAAGACTGCCATTCACTTCAGAGAGATCAGAATTAGGACTAAAGACAGGAATAGCCTTTTTCAGCTCAAGATTTTTTTGAGAAATTCAGAGTGTTGCCCTAAATTTCAGCTTAGTCTCTGCTCAGCATCGTTCTAGCTCCTGGATGCCACATAAACTACATCTGTGCTTCCAACAAAGCCTTCATCTCAGCTGAGCTAAAGGAAAATGACTTAGAACAGTGAGTACATCCACTGTGGTCCTCCAGCAGATTGCTGCTCTTCCATTAACCATCTCCTGGTGCCAGCACAGAGAAGTACTGAAGCAGCACAGCCTGTATTTTATTCTAATTTTGTTTTATTATGTATTTATTTTCCTAGGACTGCCTCTTGTGCTGTTGTCAGTATAATCACAGCTGTTCTCATTCTGAAACACTCAACAAAGACCAGGGTGCTTGTTACATGGAGATGGTAACTAAGGTACTGTTTTGTGGAAGTAGTCTTGCGTTAAGATCAGCAGCTCCTCTAGCGTTTGGGCTGCAGGAGAGCCTGTGTCACAGTTATTCATAGGGCTGCTCTTTGTAAAGCAAACTCCTCTCTTTCAGCAGCCTGAGGAGCTCTGGAGGTGGGCAGGTGCTGCGAGTGGTCAGCAGCTCCGTGCTGCTCTGCTCCCTGGGAGGTGAGTGGCTGCTGCTGGTTCTGCTCTGCTTCTTGCTTTGGGTTTTCCTGTCCTCTGGGGGAGAAGAATCTCAAACTTTTAGGTTGTCTTTGACTCCTGAGAACTGTTTTTTTTTCCTCGTGGGCTTCAGGACAGTTGCCATGGCTGTGTGATCTATGGAACAAGGAGAAAAAAGAACTTGTTTGTTTAAATATTGAATCCTTCCAATCTGAGGGGCAGTTCCATAGTCCAAATGACCCATGACAGTGCAGAGCAGAAAGAGAAAATGTAGGAAGCTGTCATCTGCACTGGAAACCTTCCATCCAGGAGCTTTCACAGAGATGTTGTGTCTCTACAAATTCTGAGAGCTGGGGAAGATGTAATGCAATATCAGACTTAATTTCTTTCTCCTATCCTGCAGTTCCTTACTTTCAAGCAGCTCTTCCAAGCTGAGAGCATTCTAAATTTCTAGACACAATTGTAGCTCTTATACAAAATTACTTATCATGGTGATTGCTGCCC
Source organism: Tympanuchus pallidicinctus (assembly GCF_026119805.1). Lineage (NCBI taxonomy): Eukaryota > Metazoa > Chordata > Aves > Galliformes > Phasianidae > Tympanuchus > Tympanuchus pallidicinctus. The sequence continues at coordinate 18,774,988 of NW_026294648.1, read as the reverse complement.
AGTAGCATCATTCCCATGTGAAATTCACCGGTTTTAAAGAAATGAATTACACTATAATAACTTCATTCTTTTTCTGAAGGCACACGAGTTCTTGTCAAGCCGCATTGTAAAGTGAAACCTTCAGGACAGTTTAACTCAGTTATTTTTTCTTCCTTAATACGTGCCTCCCCACATCAATGGGCCTTGTTGTCACGGATTCAATCCTTAGTTTTTCAAGCAGCCCAGCAAAAAGGAAAAGAGAAGAATGACTTCATCTAATTTTTAGGAGCATTTTTGTCTTTATCATGTTAGGTGCTTCCAGTACAGTGTGCAGTTCAGGGCTCAGAATGGCTCTTGAGCAGTCTCCCTACTGATTCACAGCAAATTTTATGTTTAGAAGTTCTTCTAGTCTCTTACATCGGCTGGAGGAGGTATGGGACTTTTTGCACTCCCACTTGTAAGTCATGCTGGAGGGATGTAGGGAAGCACAATGCTTACCTATTATTCCTTCGCTCACTCACAAGCCACTGATATTGAATACTGGCACGCTGGGCAGAAAAACAAAACCAAAATGTTTCTGCTCTGCTGATCACCAGTAATTTACAGTACCTCTAAGAATGTCCAAGTAAATGTTATATGTAGTAAATTTACACTTCCTGAGAGGTTTTGAGGAGCAAAGTGACTTTCTGGGGAAGGCTTGAATTGAGGGAGGTGGAGGACAGCAAATCCAAACTGTAGATGTAGTGGTTGATGGGTCCTTGCTGCTCAACCCAACAAGGTCTGGAGGATGGCTGCCTGTCGGTCGGTCCCAAGGCACGTACAAGAGGTGTAATTTGTTTTTGTGATGGTGTTAGGTAGTATGATGTTGTTGGCAATGCATCAGCTGGGTAGCCAGGAGAAAATCTGTGTAGCTCCTCAGAAAAAGGGCAGTTTCCCAAGTGGGCTTCAAGAGACTGCTTTCATGGATGTGCAGCTGGCACAGCTGAGAGTTGGACCTAATGAAAGCTGTCTGGCTTCCTCTTCCCCACAAAACAAAGGAGAAAAAGGCAGCAGGATCCCTGAAAGCAACAACAGGAAGTTTGGATGTTGGACAGAGAAGGCAGCAGCTGTGTAATTTTGCATAACAAAGCAATTCTAGGAGGTTTTTGCTCATTCTTGTATCATAGCGCATCTTTTTGTGCTGCTGCTGTAGCTACAATTTGGCTGCACTTCGAAATGGATCAGCAGGAGATGGGGGTCATTAAAAAATCCTTAATGAGGCACAGCAGTGGCATTCATCCAGACCCCTCTGTAAGGAGATGTACAGGTCCAGCTTGAGAGGTCGAGCCTCTTGCAACCACCTCCAAGTGCCAGCAGCCAGGTGTGCACACAGCTCTGCAGGGACAAGCATGAGGTGCAGGCATGCTGCTGGGCTGCTTCCAGCTAACAGACCCTTGCTGGTGCCTGGTTTCAGAGCACCAAAGTGAGCTATGCTGTTTGCCAGTCGAGCCATTTGGAGCACAGACAGCTATTTTGGAGTAGGTCTCAGCCTGCTGATGATGCCATTATCAACATTTTACACTTCCTGCCTTCTGCAGTGTGTGGTGCCTCTATCCCTGCTTTTGGAGATACGAGGATTGTAGATCATTCAGGAACATGATTTGAGCATCTGAATTTGCCCTGGCAAGTAATAGTGTGGATTTTGTTCTTGAAAGCTTGGAATGTTAGTGAGCACAATGAATGTGACAATAAAGTTAAGGAAAGAAAGCAATGCACTGGGCAATTCTGGATTTGTTATGATTATTGCAGGAGAAATGAACGAAATGCAGATGAAAATGAGAAGATACTGTGGACAAGGATATTTTTTCTGCAATATGAATTCAAACTAATATCAGTGGGAACAACCACTGATGTTTCAAAAATTAACCCCAGAAACACAAATATTTCAAGAAGGAGAGAAATAATCTCAGAGTAAAAGCCATTGAAAGATGCTGGGAGTATTAGAAGGACTAAAGGATGCCGGTGGGAGATGTTTGGGCTGAAGAGATGTAGGAGGATCTGTAAAGCAGAGGGGCCTTAGTTGGGTGAGGCTGAGCTGCGCTGCCTCCAGGGAGCCCTCAGAAGTATTTCAGAGCTTCTCACTTCATGCTTCCTTTCAATTTCTGTCTTCTGTATCACTTAGTAAAGGAATGTGGTGGTGTTTTTTCTTCTGAATATTTGTAGTTCTTAGTAAAATCAAGCAGGTTTTCTGTTATTTCAGAAACTTGAAAGCAGTTTTTAATCTAGTGCAGCTTCAGATCTACAGTGGGCAGCAAACTGTGATGCACACGGACTTATACTACGGGTGAGAGCATTCACAGACTGACACTGCATGTCAACTCCTCGGCCTGTGCTGGGGTCTCACTGAATCCAGCAGTCACTCTGAGTGTGGGAGCATGAAAAGAGAAGAGGGAGAGCAGCACTGCATTTGGTTTCGTTGGAATTTGGAGCTGACAGAAGCTGAAACAAAGCAGAAATAACGCAAGCCATTCTGCGTGAAATGCACGGACATCTGCTCTCCTTTACAGCAGACTTCAGGTCTGAGCACAGAGCCACTCGTGCTGTGGCAGTTGGACGCTGGCAGGTCAGTGACAGCGCTGGGCATGGCGCTGTGCTGGGTGATAGCATGTTACCACAGGCAACAGCAGCCACAGGAGCTGAACATTCTTCGTGGCCTCTGTGCCTGATTTCTTTCCCTTCTGCTGAGTTGCCCTCAGCCCGGCTCTGTGACTGTCCCCCGGCTTCTGAAGGATGGGGCTCAGCTCCAGGCTGACCTCAGTCCTGAAAGCCAAAGGCATCACTGGCAGCTTCCTCAGCCTATGCTAAATGGGTGAAGAGCTTCAGTTTTGTGCCTGCATCGTTGAAGGTGGCATTAATTGGATGCTGAGCTGAGTCAGCTGGCGGTGGGAAGGAATCATTTCTGGTCTCAGTGGTGGGGTCTTGTCTGGGTCGGAGATGAATCACTTTGACAAGGGTACAGAGTGCTGCAGTGGAAGGGGCACACATTTGGGTGCTGCACTGAGTCATGGCAGAGTTCTCAGAGCTGAGATCAGACTGCAGAATTATTAGTTCCTAAATAAGCACTGTCTGCACCAAACGCACCGATGTTATTGCCATCAGCAGAAATAGAAGGAATTAGTTGTCAGAGAGTGTTTCCAATTTAAATGTTAGCAGCTGTTATTATTTCAGTGTGGCAAATTTTATGGTTTTGCCTACAAGTCTGCTCTCGGTAAATTAAAAATTACGTAACAGCCTGATTGTATCTGCAGTGCATCTCAGTTATCAGGAAGGAACACAAGAGGAAAACTGCCCAGTGTCTGTGGGAGTGAAGGGATATGAACTGATGCTGCCAAACACTGCAGACTGAGCCCAGGTGCCCCCTGCAGCACGCAGAGCTTTGGGTGCTGAGCACCTCACACGGAACTGCTGGGCACTGCATGGCTCTGTACTGTGTGGCTTATGGCACTGCTGCCTTTGTGTGGAGCAGTTCTGCATCTCTAAGTAAAAATAGTGGAGGTTTTGAATTGTCAGCATGTCTGAATTTCAGAGCTGTGTTCTTTAATTCACAGTCACTCCATTATCATCAGTCCTTGGGGGTCTGTGAAACCCTTTATCACATCCGTGTAGTTTCCTGCACGATTTCTTTGCCTGCTAATCCTGCATTTCTCACTCACAGATGCAGTACTGCTCACTGCAAATGAAGAGGAACGCAGCAAGCATCCTCAGGGCATTAAAGCAAATATAAAAGGTAAGAATCCCAGATCAGAGCTTCCAAGGACTGTTTAAACTTTTATTCATAACACAGCTACTGAGTAAAGGGGGGAAAAAAAGGGGGGAAAAAAAAGGGGGGGAGGGGGGGAGGAGGTGATCGGTATACAGCTCAAATTGCTTCTGCTTCTTCACCGAATTGTGTATTTAAAATAAAAGTACAAACTGCTGGCTTCTCTGGAGAACTTCCAGTGTGCTCTCTGATGCAATTGACATATTGATGGGAATATTTAGACTTAGAAAATGTAACCTCTGAATTTTCTACCTCTTGTTCACACACTCAAGCAATGAAACACTGCATCTTCCCCAGCTGCTTTCAGCTTCAAATGGCAAAGCTCAGTCATTTTCTCTTTCAAACCAGAAGTCCACGATTGGCTTTTGCACCACACGGGCTCACACCCAGCACTGCTGTGCCCTGAAGATGTTGCACGGTGCCTTGAGGATGCTGCCCACCCCCTGTGGTTCTCTGCTGCTCTCCATTGCATTCCTAAGGTAGGGGGAAATGGCTCAGATTGTGAATGTGTGAGCAGCTTTAGCAGGGGCAGCTCTCATGACCTTTCAAGGGCTGCGGGAGGCCCCTACCCAGCACCAGTAACTGTGCTTGCTGAGAAGCAGGTGGGTGCACTGCTGGGAAGCAGAGAAATGCACCTCTTGAGCATGGTAGGAACTTTGGGACTGGCAAACTGTCTAATGCAGTGGCCTTGTATATTCAGCATCACTCTCATATCATCATGTAAAGTATTTATGTACCTCATAAATATGGAATAACTTGTAGGAACCTGTAGGGACAATATTATTCAGCTTTTCAAGCTCATTATGCAGGTAATGGAAGCATTTTCACTCTGCTGAGCTTGTTACACAATGGCACTTTTGCCACTGAATTCTGACTTTGTCAGCCAAGCACAATCCCGACAGCTGATGTGAAAATCATAAATGGATTATGTATATTAAAATATTTTTGATACTGAGAAAAGAATGAAGATATCACTATCTGGGACTTTAGTTGCCCTGAACAATTCAGCTGCAGACCCACATCTGTGTAAATGATGTGACTGCTCCCACTGGCATCACCCAAGCGTAGGAGAACCCTCCCAGCTGAAGCACAAGATACCACCATCAACTCGTTTCACTTTGGGCCTCCATCACAACCGACGTCCCTGGCTGTGGTCCTGGCAGTGCTCTGCCAATGGAACGTACCTGCAGTACCAGTGAGGGCAGTGTGATGGATCTGCCAGGTGATGCCCTGGCTGCTGCTGGCCTTTCTTTGAACAAGTCTCAAAAATAGCTTTTCTAATTGTCTCTTGAACTGCCTACTCCTCCTGATTAAGCAAGCAGGGCTAATTACAAGATGAAGCCCAGAATTATCCACTGGAAGATAGATATTTGTTAATGAAATCGATTGATCACGAAACTAATGATGTCCAGCGCTTGGGGCCATCCTTGATGATGGACAGTGCTGGTTTGTGAGGGTACAAAGTGAATGTAGCTGGCTCTGGCCTCTCCTCTTCCAGGCAGTTATTTGTGATTAGTTTTATTTCACCCCAAAGCACAACAGGGTAAAGAAGAGATCTCTTTTACACCTCTGTTTACTCTAGAATTGCATCTGTTTTACTCCTCTCTGAATTCAAGTATCTACATCCTTCTACTGGAGAAAAAAAAAAAAAGGAAATGAAGCCATCTTAATTTTTTTTTCTTTAAATCTTCACAGGAGCAGGCAGGAACAAGCACTTAAAAATGCACACTGCTAAGACTGTGATAACAGGACCTGGGGAGAAAGACTACATAACTATCAGCTTTTGGCATGTAGTTCTACACTGTCTGGTAATGAAGATGAATTGTGTCTTTTGAAACCCTTTCTTTAAAATTAGCTTAAATTAATGTGCAGGAGTGAGCATTCTTGATCCTGCGCACTTCTACAGAACTTACAGTGAAGCTGATTGCTGAATTATCTGGCTTTTATTTGTGAGATGGGGAAAAGTCCTGCAGGCACACAGAAGGTATCCTGGAACTAAGGCAGGCAGTGATGTGCCTGTGACAGCTGACCTCATCCTGGCCAGGTGGATTTGTGCCCCTACAGAGCAGGAAGAAGAGGAAAAAGCTGCAGCAGCCCCCTGATGCTCATGCCCTGAACCAGCTGCACGCTGGGCTCAGTCCCAGTGATGGGACATATGGCAAAAACACTTATGGCAAAAGACATTCTGAATGGCCAAAGGTGTTATGCATTGCCAAGGCAGTGCTGAGATGCTGAGTCTGCCAGAAAGGTGAAGCTGCCTTTATCTCCAACACAGGATGAAACCTGACTGTTGGTGCTGCAGCAGCCCCCCTGCTGACCACAGGGCTCTGAGTCAGGGGCAGCGCAGAGCAGGGTGGATTTGTCTGGAGTTGGAGAGGAAGCGAAGAAGATGAAGGATTCCTGCCCTTCTGCTCCTGCTCTCCCACCCTGCCTCGATGTCCAGCTGGCCAAGCTGTGATAGAGTCACTGTGGACATCCAGCAGCATCCTGGAACTTCTGCTCTCATTTCAATATTGCATTTCAGTTTTTATGTGCTCTGCATCACTGGGGGGTTGCAAAGGGGACAGTGCCAGGCACAAAGTGGGGAGCTCACCAGAGGCAGAACTCTTCAGATACTCTGTGTTTGTGAAAAGCAGAAAAAAGATGTTGAAATTTAGTAAAAAGGCTGTACTCCACCAAGCTTTTGTGCTGGGTATACAGAAAGGAGGGAGAGAAGACGGGAAAGAGGGAAAATAAGGGCACATCCATCTCTCTGTATTTTGCTGCTCTGCTAGAATCTGTGGTTGTCAGATACTCCAATCACCTGTCTGTGGGGCTGCAATCCATCTCAGGGTGAGCCAGGAGGAGATACACCATTGGCTATTTCACATGCAGTGTGTCATCTGGCAGGCTGTACATATAGTGAGGAAAGCGGGGACCACTCAGTCTCTGAGCAAAGCTGCTTCCAGTGAATAGCTCAGAGATAATCTGAGGATGGAAAGAAATGGGAAAGGCTTCCCCTGCTTTTTTTTTTTGTTATTGTTGTTGTTCTGATAAGCTCTGAAAACTGTTGGGAAATGGAGCGCTGATTGATGAAGGACTGTGTGGAATAGCAATAAAGCACTTTTCCAAGGAGAAGCTGTGAGAGAGAAGAACAGTACCTGAAAGTAAATATTTCATAGGATTTCTTCCTACATAGAGGAAGTGTTTGGGGATATTTCAGCATCTGAATCGTCTCCTGTATACAGGACGTATGGGACTGAAAAAGAAGAGCAGTACCTGGAGAGTCCTGGAGCACAGCTGATGCACAATCAGCACAGGAAGAAGGACCCATTTATCAACTCCTTTATGCGCTTTGCATCTGCAGAGCATATTTTTACAATGCAAGCATGCATGTTCCTCTCTGCAACCGCTGACTGTAGCACCTGAGCTCCCAGGAAGGAGGAGGGCAGGGAAACTTGCTGCTGGCCCCGTGGCAGCACTTCCTGAGCCATGAGCAGGCACACGTGGTTCCCTCTGCAGTACATCTCCAAGCCCTTCTGGAGAACAGAGAATCACACCGGCACCAGCTTCCTCTCCACACGGTACAGCTTCCCAAATCAGTCCTTCTTCCACAGTGATTTGGACCTGGAGGACTTGGGAGACTTTGACAGTGGGACGAAATACGAGGGCGAATCCCAGAGCAGGACGGTGCAGGCGCTGCTGATCATAGCTTACTCAGTGATCATCTGCATCTCACTCTTTGGAAACACCCTGGTGTGCCATGTGGTGATCAAGAACAAGAGGATGCACTCTGCCACCAGCCTCTTCATCATCAACCTGGCCGTGGCCGATGTGATGATCACTGTCCTCAACACCCCCTTCACGCTGGTAGGACTTGGGCAAGGCTTGGTGGGGTGGTGGGATGTGGAGCAGGGAGCTGTGTGCATGCACACATCAACAACCTGCTGGCATACAGAATTTTCTAGCAGCTCTCCCCCCCTGCTCTTGTCTCATGGGTGGGCTGTGTGCTGTGCACAGCTTCCCCTGTGCAGATATGGGCTTGGTGCAGAGATGGGGCCACTTGCCTCCGTGTCCCAGAGCCCACCAGGAGGCCTCCCCTCCTGGTACTGTTCCCTCTCCAGGATGCGGACAATACTGGGGTGTCCTGCTTGTGCTTTAGTGGGGAAGGGAGCTGGGATATGTTTAGCACTTGAAGGCACAATTAGCTGTCAATTTGCTATAGAAACGCAAGCAGTCGCTGCTTGTGAAGACTGTGAGGTCTGTGCAGTGCCATGCAGCTCTGTGTGCCTCTAACCAGAGCTGGGAGTCCTTTGTTTGCTCCCAGGCACTAAATAATGGTGGCCATAAAGAGAAAAACAGAGTGAGGTGGGACAAATAGGCTGCTGCATTGCCTACAAGTGATGCAGTGCAGGACTGTCAGTGTAGCTGAGTTTGGCAGAGTCCTCTGGATCCTGAGCATCCCGAGTGCTCCTATTGTGCTCTCTGGCCATAGCTGCCCACAGCTCCCTTCCACCTTCCAGAAGCACTCCCTGCATTGCTGACTTGAATTCTCCTTTTCTCAAGCCAATCCTATGTCTTTGGAAGGGTTTCTCTGCTTTGCACTTTTGGGATTGTTCTGGGAGAGAACAATGTGAGCATTGGCACAGCAGTTACATATTGGGCATAGGTAATTAAGAAACTGCAATCCCTCTTAGAAAAGAGCTTTGCATCAACTTTAGAGAAAAAGAAAATTGCTAAGGTTTCGTTGTTACTGAGTTGTCTCTGTGGGAGTATAATTAGAATTAAAATGGTAGGTTAATTGAAAGCATTAGCTAGTCTTGACTAATCTTCTGTGTGGACATATATGCTGCAGTAAATGTGCCTTATTTCAAATTAGCTTAATCTCCCTCCAGAATGAGTTACACCAAATGCTGTGCAGTGAGGAACACTTACTTAGCACTTGAACAACGTGTGTGCAGGGAGCAAAACAACAGCAGGTACTTGGAATAACTGCCTCTGTAGGACAGGCACAAGAAGCAGCGCCTTCCAGGAATCCGTACGGAATGGCACGAGCCTTTCTGCTGTGCTCTGGCTTCAGACTCCACATGCTCCCCCCAGCAGCAGTGGGATTTCATGCCTGGTGGGGATAACATGGGCACCAGAGGTCAGATCGATGAGGAGGGCTCATTTCCTGGTAAAGTGTTAGTTGCTTTCTCAACTGGAGGGAAATTTTTTCTTCTGTTTGTCTAAGCTAGCTGACACCTATGAAATTGCTGTTGATGTATCTCTAACAATGTGATAAGAGGGAGCCAGCCTCAGAGATCAGTGTGGAGTTGAGGCTGCCATCCCCATTCACTGCTGAGTGGCCACGAGCTTCTGGAGATGCTCCCAATGCAGAGCACCAGCTCCTTTCCAACCCATCCATGAGTTCTTCCATGAATTCATCTCCGAGTTTTGAACCTGTGGCAACTTTATCATGGCACTTCTTCCTTACAGTGCTCCTGGGAAGCCTATTTGCAGCCCTTCAGACAGTGCACAGTTCCAATCCATTGTTTCACCTCTCCAGGTGCGGTTTGTAAGCAGCACGTGGGTCTTTGGAAAGCTGATGTGTCACATCAGCCGGTTTGTGCAGTACTGTTCTGTCCATGTGTCTGTACTGACCCTCGCTGCCATCGCTCTGGATCGTCACCAGGTACGTGATGCACCTAGCAGCTGTGTTTGTTGGGAGGTAGGGAGCTACGTGCATTAGGTTTCAAGTTCCAGTTCCTGAAACCCTGCGGCGTCTTGGGAATGAAGGAACTGGGCTGAGGGATTCTGGTTTTCATGCTGCTGGACAAAAACCTGCTTCCTCGTGGTAATGGTGGTCCAATTAGAGAGGTTGTGGAGTTCCCATCCTTGGGGATATCCCAAAGCCAACTGGAGGCAGCCCAGGGCAGCCTGCAAGGTATGCTTTCTTGCAGTGCCGGAGCCTGCAGTAATGGCTGTTACTGATAAGCACAACAAATGACACAGAGAAATTAAGTTTAAAACAGTAACTGGTGGCACTCTGATTGCCTGGGTTGTGCTCCATCTGGTGTTGGAGCACAGATCATCCATTCCCATCCAAGGAGTTTGGTAGTCTGCTCATTCTACAGATACTGCAGCTCCTGAAAGAAAATTCTGATAATGTTGTATTTTAATTAGTAGATTTTTGTCATTTTTATCGGTTGAGGGTGCTTTAAATCCACTGAACTGGTTGTTCTCTGCAGGTTATCATGCACCCTCTCAAGCCGCGCATGTCCATGGTGAAAGGAGGGATTTGCATCATTATCATCTGGGTTATGGCCAGCTGCTTCTCACTGCCTCATGCCATCTATCAGACCTTGACAAGGTTTTACATCGGGTAAGACATATGCACGGTGCTCCTTTGTAGGACATACTCAGTTTAGTCAAGGTCACACAGATTCTAATGCATGTTTCTCCGTCTGAGTTACTGAAATGTGAAGCATGGGGAAGCAGAGAAGTCTCCTTGGCTTTGAGTCGATGGTGACTTTCTCTCAAATGGATAATGAAAATCAATGAAATTGCTTTCAGGCTTGTTGTTGGTTGATGTTGACTCAGAGATTCAGCGCTGTCATTTGAGTCAGGCACAGAAGAGAGATGCTCTTCAGCATTAGAGCATTTATATTTTCTGAGGATATGTTTAAAATACTTCCACTGAGGCCAAAGCTCAGGCTTAACGTAGAATTCTCTGAAGAAGCCCTCACCCACGTTACTGAATGAGTTCCACTGCCTGTACCTTTACTGAGATGCATAAGTGTGTCCTGCATGTGTTGTGCGATGTGCTGTGGGACTGACAGCTCTCTCCCTCTGATCCCAGGAACAGAACAATACGAACTGTTTGCCTCCCCAGCTTCCCTCCTCCTGCTGACCTTTTCTGGAAGTATTTGGACTTGACTACATTTGTTCTCCTGTATGTTCTGCCCTTGCTTGTGATCTCCATTACCTATACCATCGTGGCTAAGAAGCTCTGGCTGAGAAATGCCATTGGGGACATCACTATGGAGCAGTACTACGCCCATCAGAGGAAGAAGAAGATGACGCTGAAGATGCTGATGGTGGTGGTGATTGTGTTTGCAGTCTGCTGGTTTCCCCTGAACTGCTACGTGGTGCTGATCTCCTGCAGGGCCATCCACAGCAGCAATGCTCTGTACTTTGCTTTCCACTGGTTTGCCATGAGCAGCACTTGCTACAATCCCTTCATTTACTGTTGGCTGAATGAGAATTTCAGGTCTGAGCTGAAGTCCCTGCTGTGTGCATGCCAGCGGAGGAGCGCAGCACAGAGCCATGCCCTGCAGTCCATCTCCCCTCCATTCAGGCCAGCTTGGCTCGAGAGCTGCCAGTACAAGAGAGGCAGCACCTGCCAGAAAACGGCATCATCCCAAAGGAATTCTGCCAAGACAGACATATCCAGCGTTCGGCCAATTGTGGCAGAGCACTGACCCCTGTCTGGTGGCCGGGCAGCATGCAGTCTGTCCCACTTTGGGAAACTGAGCTGCCGGTCAGCAGTGATGACGGTGTGGCAGCCGCTCAGCAGGATGCTGCACTTTGGGTAAAGCCTGCACTGTAACACTAGGATAAACGGTTTTTAAAATCTGAAGCTGGAAAAGTTGGCACAGGGTTTGTTTGTAAAACTTCATGCCCTCCCCTAGATAATAACGTACCTTCTGTGTAACCTGGCTTAGAATCCTCACAAGCAGGAGCCTCACCAACATCAGGCAGTGCTGTGCTCAGGGCTGTGGCTCTGTGCCTGGTATGGACCCCAGGCCTTCATGTTGAGAAACAGAGGGATGCACAGAGAGCTGTGTGTAAACACGAGGGGAAGGGGAAGGTGTTCACCTCTGGAGGGTGATTCTCATTTTAACTGTGAAAAAAAGAGATCTGTGGGCTCACTGCAGAGGCTGTCAGCTTCCTCTCCTGCGTGCTGCTGTCGGGCTGGTAACCTGAATTCGGGCTCAGCTTTGGATTGCTGCTATGGTTAAGTGATCCAGAACTAATTGTGCAGGAGATGAGTTTGCTTCTGGAGTAAAGATTAGCTGATTGTGTAACTATTAAGCTAAAGCTAACAGTGCCCTTCCTTCACTGCAGATTTTGTTCATTTTTTGAATTTTTGGTCACTGACTCAGACCTGAGAATTGTTCCCTGATCTTATCCTACTTCTACAGCAAGGCCGATCTGTCACAAAACCATTATTTGCACAGATGTCAGTGTCTGGTAAGGTGAGGATGAACCCAATGCTTTACGTGACAGAATGAGAACCCATTATTTTCTTTCTGAGAAAAAGATGATTTGGCTTTATGGAATGGAGAATCATCCTCCACAGTGTGTGCTGACTCTTAAACTGCCCCTTTTTCATTTTTAATATTCTCTTGTTGAAAAGTGGCCCAGGGGTAAACGGGTTTTCTACTGACATCCATGTCACAGAAATGTGGTGTAAAGCTGCCCCATGGGTGGCCTAAAATCCCACAGGTTGTGCACTGACAGCTCTGTGTGCCACCACAAATGGGGATGGACAAGGGTCTCATCAGAGATGGAGATTGAAGGGTAGGAGATGGGACTGGGGGACCTCTGATGTGCTGGGAAGCTCTGCAGACCTGGAGGGTGGCACACAAGGCACGCTTTGGTGTGTCACCTCACACCCACTCTGAATCCAAAGGTTCTGGAGCCTATGTTCCAGCTGGAACGTGTCACACCAATGTCTTGGCATCACCAAATTCTCTGTAAGATCAGCACTGCCAGCAATGCTCAGTTATTTTACCTTATAACTGCACTCCACTCTTTCAGCTCGTGCCTCCGTCCATTTGCTGAAATCCTGAAACCTCTGTGGTTTTATTTGATTTATCCCAGAACATTTTGGTGAGGTATAGAGCAGATGTTTCAAGGGAGAAAAACTGTTTGCCCAGTGTGTGTAGCTGCCAATTCAAACGTTACTGAATGGTCTGTGGCTTCAAGAAACTTTTCTATGTTTTGCTAATTCAAATCTCACTTTGCACCTTAATCCCCAAGGGAAGTATTACATTAAATACTGAAAATAAGCAGGTCTCATCTATGTGAAAAATTCCATAAAAACCAGAGCTGAGAAACTAAGAATTAATGAGTTGTTCTGAATCACAGCCACTGAGAAACACAACAGCCAGCATCATCAAGCAGTGACAACAAGTGTTCCCAGGGAAACCTGTGTGCACTTACTGGCAGAGCCTCTGCCCAGAGGAACTCACCTAATATCAGGTCAACGTCTTTGTAAGTGTTTAAACAGATCTGCAGTGATTGGAAGGACTTTTGTCTCCCATTCTAAAAGCATCTCAAGAAGAAATTTTCTCACTCTTTCAGTGAAAGCGGAGTGAGAAGTGAACTCTCCTCCTTTTTACAGAGCTTTTGTTTTGCGCTGGTTTCCCTCCTGCTTTAATGGGCTTGTAGGAAATGACCCAGGTGGGGTCAGGAAGGCTCTTCTGTGTCTCCTGAATGAGGTACCCAGGAAGGATGAGCTGGGCTCGGCTCTCCGTGTAACTTGTCCTTCTGACCTCATCTCAGTGCATGTTGGAACTGCTTCCTCCACCGTTATCCTTTAATGCAAAATCCAAAGATGTGTGTTCTTGAGAACCAAAACCCAATTAGAGAGTATTCTGACAGTCAAAGCTCTTTGTGCAGCACTGCACGTGTCCTAAATGCTGTTTTCAGTTACCATTCGATGCTGTTAGTATAGCATTTGCTGCATCTCTCATGGCCCAGAAAGCACTTCTGCAGGTGCTCTGCAACACTCCCAGCCTTTCCTTCGGGTCAGTGCCCCCTGTAAGGGCCATTTTCCCACATCAGCATTTCAAATACCTCCTAATGAGCTCAGAGAGTGTGGCTTATGCAGCTGCCATGGCTTTACCCTGCGATATCTTTTCAGGTGATGGGGACAGGTGGTTGCTGTCTCCCGATGGGTTCTGAGCAGCCCAAGCACCCACCCTGGCCGGTGGTCTGTCCAGCAGGCTGTCAAAAGCTGCCTAGACCTGACAGCAGGATGCCTGGCAGCAGATGGAAGAAATGTGGCTCATCCCATTTCACATCTCTAAAATAAGGTGTTGGTCTAGGCTATATCAATTTCCTGCCTTCGCCAGCTCACAGCAAAGTGAGCTACCCTTCAGCTCCTGCTTTCTTGCTTAACAATGAGAGACAATGGCTCACACTGTGCAAGGTTGGTATTAGGAAACATTTCTTCTCTGAAAGAGTGATGAGGCACAGGAACAGACTGTCCAAGGAGTGGTGGAGTCACTCGCTGTCCCTGGAGGTGTTCCAAAATTGTGGAATGTGGCAAATGGGGACACGGTTAGTGGGCAGGGGCGGGTGGCTTGGGCTTGGTGATCTGAGAAGGCTTTTTCAACCATAATGGTTCTGTGATTCCATGATTTTTCTGCTCTTTCTCAGCCAACGTGGGAAGGCTGAGCTGCCTAGGAGCTGGCAGAGCTCAGCATTGCTCAGCTGCAAACTCTGTTGGCTAAATCCAAACTGGCTCATCGGATCAGTCCCAGCGCCCTGCATCGTGAGCTATCTTGTTGAAAGAGTTGTACTCAAAATCAACATATTTTCTCTTATCAGGACGCGATATTGGTTGTCAGTCCTCTTGTTTTCCACGGGAGGAAAAGAGCACGAGCAGAGCAAAGAAAATACACCGCAGGAATCCACGCGCATCGGGCGCTGCGGGGAGCGGCGGGACGGCGCCGTGCGTGGCCGCCAGGGGGCGCCGCCGCACCGCACTGCCGCGCGCGGCCACTAGAGGGCGCCGTGACACCGCGTGTGGGCTGGGCGCAGAGCCGCTCTCCCCCCTCAGCGGAGCGGCTCCGTCCGCGCGCTCCCCTCCCACGGGCGCAGCGCCGCGCAGCCCCGACCCGCGGCCCGGGGGTTGCGGTCAGTGCGGGCTGCTGCGAACGGGAAGCGATGAGGCTGTCGTGCACCCAGACATCTTTATCGAGTGCCGCTTTTTCTGTACCTCTGTAATAGGGTGAGTGAAGGACTTCCCAGAGAATTTAGAAAATCACGTCGGAACGTGATTAGGCTTCAGAAGTGCGGTATGAGCTCGGACGCCTCTCGGAACCCCGCGCCGTGGCAGCCGTGTCCGCGTCCGTGCTGCGCTCGGCTCCGATCGCTCCTTAACGCCGGGGCTGTGGCTCTGCAGCGCTGCCCTGGCACTGATCTGCGGGGCCTCAGACATAAAGCGCGTGTGAGGAGTTCTGTATCGAAGTTAAAAGGACGCATTAAAATAAATAAGATAAGGTATCCTGGCTGCGAGCTCCTAATGCACCCAGCCAGATAACTACAATGGGACCCGAGCTCTCAGCAGCGATAGCGCGGGTCTGCAAAGGAAGCGAAGCAATTAGGTTCCAAACACACTTCGCTGATGGATCTCAGCGAGCTGGGCTGGCAGGCAGACTTCGGCAGAGCCTTTTGTGCTCCTGACCATAGAAAACAATCAATAAAAAGGCTTAACTTCCTGGACCTGCGCTGAATGCTAAGTTAGCAAAAGAGTACCTCATTATTATACTACATTTTACAAGGAAACAGTGGGCAGAGGAAATGTGACTCAGTGCAAATACTGGGATAAAAAGGTACTGTGCAAATGAACAAACAAACCTCTTGCAAGCAAGCTCTGCTGAGCGCCACTGTCACATTCTTGTTGAGTCTCAGGGCATTTTAGGACCCACTCCAAAAGGGTTCTTCGCTATTCATACAGCTAAAAATAGACCTGACGTCTCAGTTGCAGTGCTCAGCCAAAGCTCAGAGCCAAGGAACACTGATTCATTGAATCCAAACCTTTGGGCACTTCCAGAAAACCACAAGGTAGGTGACAAAGCTCCAGTGAAGTTGATCCAAACATTGACAACATCGGCCTTTGTCCTCTGACGGTGCCTCTCCTTTCCAGATTATAACTATTTGCTAGTAAGAATATTGCAACCAAATATACACAAAACCCAGGGATTGCAAAACAGTCGCCCTGGGGATGTTAAAACAAACAGAAATCCCACACGTATTTTTCCTCTTTCAGTGTCTGCCAAAGTCTGATTGCTGCTCTGAAGGCTGCTTTGTGCTATCTTTTTTCTCCATTTCTTCTCATGAATGGACTTTTGTCCACTCTTCTTCTATGTCCTCCACATCAGGCTTAACATCGTAAGACTCCATATTTTTCATACGGAAAGCCCAGTGTACACAAGGTTTGCTTCCCTCAGTTCCCTGTCATAGGAAAGGATGCTGAGAACGTTGTGTAGAAAGGATCTGAACAGTTATGGTCCTCGTCTGCTGGGAACCATTGAAAAAAAGGGGTAACTAAAGAATCACGGAATCACAGAATGGCCAGGGTTGGAAGGGACCTCAAGGATCACGAATCTCCCACCCCCCGCCACACGCAGGGCCACCAACCTCCACATTTCACAGCAGCCCAGGCTGTTCAGGGCCCCATCCGACCTGGCCTTGAACACCTCCAGGGATGGACGGGGCATCACAGCCTCTCTGGGCAGCTGTTCCAGCACCTCACCACTGTCATAGCGAAGAACTTCCCCCTGACATCCAACCTCAATCTTCTCTTCCTCAACTTCAAACCATTTCCCCTTGTCCTGCTGTTATCTACCCTTTCAAAGAAACTTCTGTGGAGGAATGAAAAGCAGAGCAACGTCTCTCATCAGAGGAGGGGATGGGTGATGCTGCAGGCTGGAGGCCGGGCTGCCTCAGGAGGAGCAGAATGAGGGGCACAAACTCACCCTTACCCTGCTCCCCTTACCACACCCATCAAAGCCCCATTTTCCACTGTTTTAGCAGCTGACAGCTGAAGACATAAACTTCATCTCCTTTGAATTAATGCTGCGGTAAAACTCCTCTGAAGCAGCACAGCAAAAATCACATCCACACCTCACTAACATCTACACACCTTCAATATTGAGAGCAACCACCTCATGTTTGCAAAAGTTCTGGGAGTGTTTGAAGTGCTGAGTGCTGCCCTTCTGTGCCATCCGCTCTTCCCTCTCCTCCCACAGACGTGTTTCTGTCTCAGTGGGATGCTGTACTGATGGGCAGAGAGGAGCAGCACAGCTGCTCCAAGTTTGCAGCTTGGGTTTGGATCTCACCCTTCACCTGTTGGGCTCCTTTGCTACATCAACACAAGAGAGAAAGTTTCAGCATTTCGTAAGGCACAGAAATCTTCACAGCTTTCAGCAGAAATGTAACGTAAGAGAAAAGCACACATTCCTCATGTATTTTGTTTTTATTTTCCCCTCCTTCATCATTTCTATCTGGAAGAAAAAAAATTACAGGGTGTTATTAAAAATACTTAGAGCTTTCCATTATCTCGAGTTGAAATGACATCCCGGAAAGCTGCTTTAAGGCACGCTGCCAGCTCCTGTCACATAACTTGCAGTGTTGGTACTTAGGAACATAGAGAGGAAGGTCATCAAAAGTTGATATATTCAGATGAAGTATTGGCCAAACAAGATTGCGCCGAGCCATTCAGCCCAGCTGCTCTGATTGTGCAGAGTGGTGCTTCAGAGCACAGAGGCTGAAGGCAGAGCTTTATGGGAAGGAAAAGCTCTGCCCATGTCCCAGAACTGTTCTTTCACCTCCCTGGTGTAGAATCCATGGGAGATGCCAGCTGTGCCCAGGGTTGGCTGTACTGTGCTCCTCTGGTGCCCAAAACTGTGCAAAGCTTGGGGGTTGTAAGGATGCCACATTTCCCCCTTTGCTTTGCCTTGCTAGGGTATGGGGAACAAAAGCTGGAGCAGGAGGGGGGTGGATGCTGCTCCCATGGGGAGATGGCTCCTGCCTGCACAGCTCATGGCTAAGACTGAAAGGTTTTTTTTACTTCAGCTGTGGTTCCTCTTTGAACAGAAGAGAAATGAAGCTCAGCTTTGCCCCAGAATGTCTGTTTCTTCCTGGAAGGATTTTAATCTGTTTTACTCTTTGCAGTTTTGCAGTCCGACTGTTGATATGGTCACTACTGTGACAAAGTATGATTTTTCCTTTCCTTAATTTGCTGAATCTCTTTGGCCTTTAACAGCAGCTCCTGAAGCAAAGTACCCAGCAACGTGCCCTGCCTTATATCCTGGCTCCAGGAAACTCACAGAGATGTGCTCAGCTCCGCAGTAATTACTGTGTGTGTATATAAATGCCAGTCCCACTTTCCCCATGGCCCAACATTTCTTAAATGAACTGAATCTTCTTCTTCCTTCTGGTCTCCCTCCTTGTTATCATGGCCTCTTTGGGGCTACCTGAGGAGATACTTCCAGCTTCTCTCCAGCTAAGCCAGTGCAGAGTGAAGTGTTCACCTTTCACGTGGAGTCCCACCATTCTCTTATTAGGGCATTCTGGCCCCAGGTTTCCTTTCTTAATGTATTTTTCCCTTTCTTAATGTAACTTTCCCTTTCTTAATGTATTTTGCTGATTTACAAATGTGGTGGCAATGCTCAGTCATGGCCTGAAGCAGTGATGGAGCACAGCGATGGCAGGGCCAGCACAGGGGAGCTCAGGTGCAAGCAATGTAGAGTGATGGAAGGGATGGAGCCAGGATCCACCCCTGCACAGACCTCATTTATGGATTGGCAGTGGAGGTGAGGGTGTTTTGCTGGAGATCTGAAGCCTTCCAAAGGTAAGCAGAGCTTTTTCATTTGTTTCTGCATCCACAGCTGTACCATTTTGGCTTGTTCTCATTTGCTGCAGCTAAAGGCTTTGCCACCCTGCTATTACTGCTGTACTTTCCGTCATGTTATCAAGTTACAACAAATCTTTATATTTCAGTAAGGATAAGGGAATGGTCTGAAGCAACACTAAGCTGTGTTGTCAACGGGGCCCTCGACCTTCTGTGTAAATGGGAAGTCTAAAAATGAGCGCTGGCTGTGAATTTTAAAAGCTACTCTGGCATCTCACTGTCCACTTTTCTAATGAAGTGTAGTGTAGAAAATGGTCTCATAGAGTGTCTGGAGAGAAGGCAAAAAAAAAGGTTTCCAGGGAGAAGGAATAAAGAGTTTATAAGAACAGAGCTGTTCTAAATAAGCGTTCTTGTTCGTGTGAGCTGAGACAATATTAAGGTGGCAAGAAGCCCATGAGGAATAAATAGAAATGATGCTGTGAGTCACCAGCGTTCCTTTACTGCTCACATCACAGCGGGAGCAGAACATCTGGGCAGCGTCGTTCAGTGGGAGGCTGAGCAGCTGCCAGGCAGGGCTGAAAGGCGCTTCTGAGTGCTTCCAACCCGGGCATGGGATCCTCCCTGTGCTCCAAATCCACCGGAGAGCAGCATTGGTTTCTTCGGTTCCACAAAACGTAGCATGGTTTTAGAGAGAACAGCCGACCCCCCTGCACCCTTGAAAATGGGGGTGTGCCTGTGTGTGTGTTTGTGTTTATATGTGTATAGGTGTGCAAGCCTCATTTGAAATACAGTACCCTCATAGACAGTGTGTAAGAGGGGCAGACTTTCCCCAGAGTTTCAGGGACCAGTCGTTAGATCACAAACAAATCCAGTTGAGGATCTTATATGGGATTGGATCACATTCTGGCAGCTGTTTCTGTTACCGCCCTTCCATGATGCCTTGCAAGTGAGAACAAATAATCAGAGAGTGTCTGGGACGTTTTTCTGCTCAGAATCAGACCCAGAGGCTCTCCAATGGCATCACCAAAATAAATCACCCCTGTCCAGAATGGATGACCACAGATTTTTTTCTCAATTTTCCAAAACATGAAATGCAAACCAGGTGTAAGGAGCTTCTCTGTTCCTCAGCAGCTTTGCCTGCTGCCATGGCTTATGTAACTGCCACTCTCCCCCAGCACATCTCTGCTGAGATCACTGCAGGCACAGAGTTGTGGTCAAACTGCAGAGCTCAGTTAAGTGGTGAAGGAGTGAATTACTGGTAAAACAGCAAAAGTCAACGAAAAGAAGTGTGGTTCATATGAAAACAGAACTTCTGTGACAATCAATAAGCTGGACAAATGTTACCCAGATTTGGAACCACTCTTGGCACAGATCCTCTCCCACTCCCTCTTCCAAAATCAGGCAAGCTCAAAGGCAGGCAGAGGTTTGGTTGTCTCCTAAGCGTTTTAGGTCTGGAAGCCTCGCAAGCACTTATGTGCTACATCCCGTTATCTGGGGTGACTGCCTGTGATGGCCTCTGCCTCTCCACATGACTGTTGGCACCTCAGCACTTTTGGTCTCCTCTGCCCTGTCCCTCTTTTCTCTCTGGGTGAGGCCGTCAGTAGTCCCAGGAACAAAGCTATGGGGGGAGGAGGATGCAGTGTTCCTTTGCCAAGATTAATGGGCAGTGTTCTTGGAGCTAATAAGAGTGTTGTCTTTAAAACAACATTCATCAAAGGAAAGAGCTTGTTGGTTGCTGATTTACGAGGGAGAGTGACTACCCTCCCTCTGTGGGCTGCTAATCCTGAACTGACTCACTGACTAAAATTGTTAAAGCCATGATATTCCTGAAGTATTACATTTCAGACCAAGGCTTAAAGGGCGAGGAGCGTAACTGCCTGCCACCCTTCTGCACGTGCCTCCATCCATCTTGAGGGAGTACTGGGGCAGCAGGAGCACACCCCAAAAAACTCCAGTGATCGAAGATGCTTTTCTGGTTGCTTCCAGTAGTGCTAGTTTCTCCCACGTTTTTCCCCTTTGCTTTGCAAAGAGGCAGCGTGCTTAGCAAGTTGGTAACTTGAATGAGGACAAAGGGAGTTTCCTCCCACCAGAGTGTGCTGGGGGCTTGGTCAGCTGAGATCCCACCGGGCACGTGGGTATCCGCAGGCAGAGATGGAGCTGTCCTTGTGCCTCTGCTTGTCCCAAGAGCGTGCCGTTACATCCTTCGCCTGGCACTTGGGGGGCAGTTCTCTGCGGGATGGTCTCCTTCTGACCCCGGTGGGCTGGAGCTGCGTGATTCACTTCCCTGGAGAGGGTTCTTCAGCATTTACCCACGCAGGAAGACCGCGTCTGAGGCACAGGCGCTCCAGAGGAACGCTTTTCTACTTCGTGGAAACTGAAAATCATCCTGAAGGTCTTCAGGTGCTCCGCTACTCGAGCGCGGCCGCCTCCCCTCTCGCCCTCCGCTCGGTGTCACCTCCCCGCCATGACCGCCAGGTGGCGCTGCGGGCCGCCGCACCGAGGTCGCTGCGGGGGCGCTGCCGAACCGAGCCTGCGGTCTGCGCACCTGGCTGGGGAGGACGGGCGGTGGAGGCTCTGCTTCCCCTCTGCCTCTATGGCCTGAAGGTGCCGGCACAGACCTTCCTTTCACTGCAGTTCAGGGTCTTCAGTTAACTACAAGGTATCTCAAGTTCTTCGCCGCGTTGGTGGATGTCAGACCCAGAAAAGCACTCCGATGTTTTCTGGGCCTCACTGTTCCGGACGTGGGCCAGGCACTGACCGCAGCCCAGCCTGTTCCTCACCAGTGAGTGCTGACTATCAGAGAAGTGTCATGAATTCCACCCAGCCTTCAGTCAGTTGATCAAATGAAGTCATACCTCGTGCTGCAAGGAAGCTCTGATACATTTCTTGGAACAATAAGCGCGCATCAAAACGACATTGCAAAATTCAATAGAAAAATAACACCCAAACTCAAATGAGAAGCAGGGAAGGAAAGAAGTGACCTTGTTGTGAAATGTGACAGTTCGCTTCAAGTCTGAATTAATAAGATGTGATGTTTATATCAGAGAAGTGTGTGCCTTAACCTGCTGCATGCGCTCTGCTTTGTCTTCGGGTTGCATCTGAAGACTACAGCATCCTATGGGTACAAATCAAAGTGCTGTACAAACAGTTTTTCAGGGTTATTCTTTGCCGACTGAGCTTGTGCAGATCTTCAGAAACACCCTTACTGGCACATCCTCAACCTGGGTTCTGCCTTTTGGCAATCCAGGCCTCTATGAGCTGATACGCGTTTTCCAGTATATGCAGCATCCAGCACAGATACGCGCTGAGTGCAGAGAGGCAGCACTTGTTTGTTCCAGCGTCAAGCACAGTCGGCAGCTCTGTGCGACTCGGCCCTGTGACAGCTGGGGCACAGCGAACTGCTCCTATTTGTCCAACACGTCACTCAGCAAAAATAAAAACAGCTGAGAAAGCTTCACTTCTGGGAAGCCGGCAGATACCGCCTCTGCATGTCAGAGCCGTGCTGGTGTTGGGGAACGACGTTATCGCTGCACCTCGGCGTGCTGCTCAGTGCTCACAGCTGCTCCCCGGGCACACAAAGCCCTGCTGGGGGCAGAGCTGTGCGGGTACCGGCTGGCTCCACACCGGACATGTGGGAGGTGGAGCCCCACAGCACGGCTGAACACAGAACGGCGTCTTCAAGCTGATGGAAGGCTTCTTTCACTTCAAATGTTACTGTGGGTCTGCCTGGCAGAAGAGGGAGGGAAGGAAGGGTTCTCTTACTGTTATGACACTCGAATGGCCGCAGAATTTGTTTTAAAAGGTTGTGTGGAAATATAGAAGGTGAGATGTGAGCACAGTGCAGTGTGGAGCTCTATTGGCTGCTCAGAGAAGGATGGGGTGCAGGTGGATGGACCTGCAGCTCGTACTCCCTTGTTGTCTGGTTCTACCTCTGTACCTTCAGCAAATCATTGAATTTCTCAGCTCTCCCCTTCCCGTAAACTGAAGTTAATGGTAGAAATGCCTCTGCTTCACAAGAGTGCTGAGTATGAATTAACACATGCTGAATAACAAGGCAGAAGAGACAATGTTAGGATGAGAGAAAAGTGCTGCGGAGGAAACACATTTTTTAAATTGCTGTGGTCTCAGGAGTGAAATAGCTGGGCATGATGGGTCTAGACTGGGGAACACGAATTAGATGTCAGAGACATGTGGGAGTTCATGTGATCTGGACTGGAATGCCTATAGCTGAAGCAGCAAGAGCATGGGGTTGTCTTCAGGGTACAGGAAAGTGCTCGTTCTTTCACTGTAAATGGAAAGGAGTCCTCAAGTTAATGTCTAGTGATGAGTGGGATTTGTCCTTTCTTTTTGCGTTGGCAAATTTAATATTAAGCCCCATGACTTTAAGGTAAAAAATCATAGCAGACAAGTGTGAGCTCTCGTGCTTTCTGCCCTCCAGCCACAGCGTGGGACTGCTGGTCCAATATTTATTCCATCGTTGGGATACACACAGCACCAGAGTGGGGATGATAAATGAGCAATTCGTACTGTTGGACTGCATTTGGAGTTTGCCAATCATTCCAAAATAGTTCCTGAGTTCGTCTATCGCTAATCACCCACTTTCACCATAATTGGGAGGCCAAGAAGTTCTCGCAGGCAGCGCATGAGACATGGAGGGGAAAATGATTAAAACACAGCCAAAAATACCACCGCATTGGAGTCATGAGTCAGATGCCGACCTTTCACGTAAACGCCGCGGAGAGGCTGAGGTCGGTCGGCACCGCGGGGCTCCCGGTGGGAGGGAGGGGCGGGCGGACATCGAGCTCTGCGAGGAGGGGACGGGGCGGTGACAGCGGCACGGCGGGTCGGAACGAGCTGCTCCCCGCAGGTCCGCGGCTTCGCGCGGTGTCGGCACGCAGCAGCGTTGTGAAAACTTCGAGCTTCCATCGGCCGGGCTGTTACGGCCCCTCTTCGCACGGAACCCGCAGCTCTCTGTGAAAGTGACTGCGAGTGACCGGATTTCGGAGATCTCACGCACTGTGAGACTCCCTGAGAACCTCCGAGCTGGCGCCAGGGCGGCAGAAGTAACAAAACGCTTCTTACGTCCGCTTGGGCTTTTCTCCCAGTTTTGGCTCTGGATGCAAAGCCGGAACAAACTCCACTGGTTCACAGGGAGCGCAGCACGGAGCGCAGCACCGCTCGCTCTGCGGCATGGAGAAAACCCTGAGCAACCCCCCACGGCTCGGCCTGGCCTCTCCTTTGCGCCCCCGTGTTGCACCAGCGACCGCCGCCCGAGCGTGCGGCCGAGCCGTTCCGTGCCGTGCCGGGACTTTGGTCGCGCTGTCCCTGCAGCTCTGCGCGGAGCCCCGCACCGCCGCTACAGAGCGCTGCTCCCGAGGCAGACGGGGGAGGAGATTCCAATCGCGTTAATCAACCGGGTGCCGACCTTACCCCTTGTGCTGTAGGAAAACATTTCCTTTCGCTCCCTTTGAAAGATAACAAACGGTTCTGTCCTTCAGACCCTGCCAGATCCTCCGCAGAGGCAGAGAAGAAAGGCCCCGTCCCACCCGGAGCCGAGCGCCGCGCACGGAGCCGTACCAGAGCCGAGCCGTGCCGGCTGTCCCGGCGCACCGCGGCCCGACGCTGCCATCCACCCCTCGGCCTGCTGATCCCAGGCAGATCGGTGCGCAGAGCCTTCGGAGCCGAGCAGACACAACAGCAGCGTCCCTTTGCAAGGAATGGGCTCTGCCCACGGTCACCGAACCGCCGCAGCACGGAGGGCAGCGGTGCGATTAGGCGGCGATGTGGCACCGGCGGCACTGGGTGCGCTGCTGCCCTGCGGCTGCAGGGATGCTCTGTGCAGCTCAGCGGTCAGCAGCGTCTAACCAAGAGCTGGGAGATAGAAGGGGAAGTTAGAAACGGTCTTGATATTTGGTTTCCAAGTCACCCAGAGTCACCCACTGGGGTCTGCTGATGTTTGGCCATGGATGTTTCACAGGACTACAATTTTCTCCCTCCCAGGCAGAAATTACTCAGCCAGATAAAACAAGCAAAAGATACCGGTTGTGCTGATTCATCAGGAAAAAATTTCCCTTCTATTTTAGCAGCATTCCAGCAGGAAACTGCAGGGCACTTTGCCACGGGCATAGAAAATGGGACAGGTTACATGTTACCCAAGAGTTCCTGGGTACCCATTAAGTCCTTCATGGCCTGAAGTCTGTAAATCTGTCAACAATGCACAACGTGAAGTAAAGAGAATTATCCCATTCTTTAAGGAGCTTCAATAGCAGGAGGAGCTTAAAGAGAGCAGCCTGGGGCTCAGTGGAGTCTGATTTACACCTTTGGAAATAGGTTCTCATTTGTACCATGCAGTGGCTGTTTTTCACAGTGATGCAGCTGAAAGTTCTAGTCCCCACATCTCGAAGTGCTCTGGCGTTTCAGTAGGAGTTAAACCTTCAGTTTGCACCTGAAGGCCTAGTCTGCTCCCCGCCTAAGGATAACAGCTTGTTCTCATCTGCTTTCTGAAACCATGAAGTGGTTTCTCCCTTCTATGAATCTTTCCATGCTGTCTCACCCCTCTGCTGATGATGAGGCTGTGCCACAGTTCTGAATCCTCTGAGCCCCGCAGCTGCACTGTGGGAGTTGTGTGCTGTGGGGCTCTGCTGCAGTGCCCAGAGCTGCCCTTTGTGCCTCTGCTGCCCTCAGCAGCTATTGAGGCTCTGCCTCAAACGGTCTGCACTGCTCTGAAAGAAGGTGCTGTGTGGTGGTGCTTGAAAGCACTGTTTCTGAGCCGATGAGAGTTCAGCCCTTCAGGTGTTACTCTCAGCTGCACTCACAAGGAGAGAGCCCACATTTCCTGGGGCCTTCTGCTGTATCCAAAGCTGTGTGTGGAGATGCTGCTGCCTTGGAACTCCCTGCAGCCTCAGCACTCATCTTTCTGACAATGAGCTGCTCCTTGCATGTGAGGAGGCTGTTCACTTATGATTGCTTTAAATGCAGGCAACGCAGCATATTGGCCTGTCTTTGTTCGCAGCCCCATGTAGCTGTAACAGATTCTTCTGCACCATTTTCTCTTTTGGGATAAACACTAATCCTGAATCAGAGTGGCAGCTTAGGCTGCAAAAATAAACAGAGGACAATAGCCCAGAAGTTTTTCTGTGCTCTCGTTTGAGATCTCCAATGTTGACAAGAGATGACTTTTCCTAACAGGAGGATTTTAGTGTTCAGTTCCTTAGCTCAGTGTAGGTCAGTGCTGGGTGTTCCTCCTCCTCAGCAGCAGCAGTGACCACAGCAACCTGGATGGGCTGTCAGCTTTTCACTTAGATTATACTCTGTTCATTAACACAGCCAAACTGAATAGAATGAGGAAAATTTCTCGCCAGGCCCTGCGTTTGGAATACATTTTCTGTATGAAAAGGAAAGACCTCTTCAGTTTTAATTGTTCATACTCCTAAACTAACAAAGAGAACAAAGTAAGGAGAGGTTCATGGCATTTCTCCTCTGAGGCCATCTATGCACCTGCAGGAAAGATTTGGCTTCTGTGCTTGCCGGGCTAATTGGTGCAAGAGAAAACACAGAACATTAACATGCATTTAAATTCCAGGCTCAGCATAGTCATAAAAAAGAAAATATGCTTGAAAGATGAATCCACCTGATCCCAGGGCCACTTGATATTAAATGCGTCAGATGGGAGAGAGAAAAGCAAAGGGGACTTTATTTGTGTTACGTTTCCTAACAGGTTCAGCTGGGGCAGGGATGAAAACTGGAAGGAGAATGGGTGGGACCTGAGCTCTGGGCTGGACAAGACCTGCATGCTCAGATTAACCCAGGAGGAGCCCTGGGGGGCAGGAGGAGATCCAGACGGTCGGATCCCCTTAACAAAGTTTTCCTGCACAGCTGCAGCTCTGCAGGCTCGGACCAGCAGGGTGCATGCAGGCAGACTTGTGTTCAGGGCTTGTGCTCAGGACTGAATGGGGAATGAGCTCTGAGCCTTCCACCAAGGCAGCAGGGCTCCGTGTGGGTGCAGGAAGAAGTGTGCTGCTCAGTGCTGCTGCGTGGTCTCACAATGGACTCGGGTGTTTCTCACTTATGTTACTGCATTTTCACACACTGTGCACCAAAAAGTAAAATGTGTTCCTGCAGATGAAGAAGTAAATGTATTCGCTGACCTTTTCCATTTCTGTTAGCAGTGAGTTTTCTGTTAAGGAAAAGTGGATTTGGTTTCTTTTTCCGTCCTGTATTCCAACACCTGTTAGGAGGAAGGACTCAATCAGGGCTGTGAAAGGCTTGGAGGCTGCGGGAGCCGCAGCTTTACCACTGCAAAAGAAAACGTCAGAAGCGCCGGGCTCTGCTCCTCCCATCGCCAGGGCTGCGGTGTGCTGCTGTGCCCTCAGCTGCCACGGGCACAAAGGTGCCGGCAGGAGTTGCTGCTCTCATTGCTCTCTGCTGCCTTCATTCTGCATGGAAACCGTGCGGCCAGCTGTCAGGTGGGGACGGAGTGCACAGCTGATGGCAGTCCGTGTGATTGTAACGGATAAAAAGGACAAAAAAATTGCAAAACGCAATTGCAATTGCTCTGTTGTCTTCTTCTTGTTCCTGCCATTGAAGCCATTCTTATGGATCTTATCCCTCCACCCACTGGCTTATGATGTGC
Organism: Tympanuchus pallidicinctus; assembly: GCF_026119805.1. Lineage (NCBI taxonomy): Eukaryota > Metazoa > Chordata > Aves > Galliformes > Phasianidae > Tympanuchus > Tympanuchus pallidicinctus. The sequence goes on along the minus strand of NW_026294648.1, from coordinate 18,747,967 downwards.
ATTACTAGAGCAGCAGCACCTCACCAGTAGGGTAAAACTAACCTGTCTCACCACTGCCTAATCCCATAGTATCCTTATCTTTAGCCCAGGTTGGCACAGCTCCACTCAGCTCTATGGAGGGAGGCTCACAGCCGTGGCAGAGAGCTGAGCTCTGAGGGCACGGGGCTGATGGGAGCAGCCTGGTGCAGTTCAGAAGTCATGAATTCAGACCTTGGCTGCCCTGTGTGCACTCGAGCTGGCTTTACACGCATCACATGAGGGAAAGGTGAGCAGCTGCACACACTGAGCTGTGCCTGTGGGTGCCATGCATGGCAGAAGGTATTGCAGGGCATCGGCTTCACCTTCTGTACCTCAAAACATAATGATGGCAATAAATATCAATATCTGAGAGCAAAGGAGCTTTCTTGTGGCTCTGAACTTACAATGCCTCTGGTTTCATGTCTGAGCATCATCTCTGCATTTCTCCAGAGAGCTCCCAACCCTTCAGGAGACAAATTAACCTTCTGGCATTTAGCAGAAAGACACCCAAAGGAAAAATACTGAATGCCTTTAACATCTTCAGCTGCAAAGCCTCCCCAGACATGTGGGCAACTTGCATTTTGCTGAAGGAAATCAACACAGAAAACCCTGAACAATTTTCTTCCACAGCTCAGGCGCTGCTCTCCCAGCACACCTGGACAGGTGAGGGATGGATGTGGGGGAACTGCCATGCAGGCACAGTGGGCAGCACCCAGATCTGCTGCACATCTGCCAGGTGGGAGCCTGGAAGCCACGGCACAGCACTTGTTGTTGATGTGAGTTGTGTTAAAACAGCCTGATTTCAGCTGATTTCAGCACAGTGGGCTGCCCTCCATCTCTGCTCACCTGTCTGCATGCAGGAACTAAACACAGCTGAGGGTCAGTGGGGATTACTGTGAAAGGAAGATAGGATGCAGGGATGGGACTGCACTGAGTTTCATTCTGAATGTTTCAGGAGGTTCTAATGCATACCTGCAAATAAATCCTTTGCATCTGAAGAAAGATAATGTTTCTGAGATCCTGCTGAGGATCTGATTAAGCTCACTGCTCTAATTTCTGAATGTGCTGGCAGTATAAAGCCAACACCACATTGGGCAAGACAGGAAGCACACACAGGCTTATAGACAGAATAAGGCAATGGCTCTTCAGATGCAAGGAATCTCATAGTCCAGATGGAAATGGCTTCAGAGGAAAAAAAAGAAAAAGAGACCTACAAGATCACTTGTGCAGAATGTCCTTACGTGCCTCAGGCAAGAAGGTACAGTAAGTACAAACTTCACTCCTCTCCTGCTGAGAGCAACTGGAGGTTTGTCACAGATTTGGGGTGGGCAGCACTTAGACCCCAGGAAACATCCATCCCAAGGCTGTCTCTTCCCTCCGATGGGGAGGATTCCCATTTCAGAGCAGTGCCTCTGCTATTTATTATTATTTGCAAAGATTTTCACTGGTTTCTCCAAAAGCCTCTGGCAGACGCAGCACCAGCTGCACCAGGTGCCTGAACTGCAGAAGTGTGCAATTGTGAAAAGGTTCATCGCTGTCTGCGTGCTTTGAGAGAGGTTATGTGGCTGTGGCCAACTCCAACCACACGGTAACTCAGGACACCCCACTCTGGGAAGGAGACATGGGCTGGGTTCCCCTGTGCAGAGGGAAAGTGGCTGCAGACAGAGCCACAGCCACAGAGGAGATGGGAGGAGGACAGAATCCAAAACCTTTCTTCTTTTTAATAAGGTGTGAGCTGCACATGGTGGAAATTGAAATGACTACCATCTCCAGTTCAAACACGTATCTTCCAATATCTGTGTCTGAGACCAAAATCACCTTTGTTTCTTGTGAGGCTGTGTCTGCATCTGCCAAGAAGGATTCAGGCCCGGGAAGAGTGCTTATTTAAGAAGAATCCATCAGGGCTGAAATTCCACTAAAAGCCCCACTTCAAGATTTCAAGCTTGGAGATTGTTGTGCTTGCTGTGATTTTTGTTCTCTGTTAATTGCATTACCCATACATGCAGATGCTGTGTGCCCAGGGATGCTGCAGGGCTCCGTGCCCACAGGGCGCCGCAGGGCTCTACGCACCTGGGAGGATCCAGAGCCCCATGAAATGCAGAGATCTCCACTGAGCCTCCAGCCGGCCTTCGCAGCACTGCCCCATCAGAAAGGTGCCATAGGCACTGACTTCCTTCACCTGCTGTTCTGGGAATTAATCTGTGGAGATCAGACTTCCATCCTCTGCATCAGGGTTGTGTGTGTGGGCAGCCCACATGGATGGGTGGCCAACGTGTCCTTCCTGCTCCTGCTGATGACTTTTGAGATCATCCAAATGTCTCAGAACTAGAAGAAAAGAATCCTGTTCTTTTTTTTTCACAAGAACTGGCGAACAGCCCGTATCCAAAGAGATGTGACAATTTCACTGCATGCACTGAGCATCCTGTCTGCTCTATTCCACCCTCTTACAATGAGAGAATGAAGTTTGTGGACCATGAGGGCTGCTACAAAAGAAATGGCTCCTGTGTTATTATGTTGGTCAGAGGTGGACGCTGGTGAGATTTGGCAGCAGAAGCTGAACCTTCCCATCGATATTCCATCACATTTTGTTGCTGTGTGATCCATGGCAGCAGAAAGGTGGTCTGACAAAACGGTGTCTGACATAGAAGTACATACGGAGCAAATGGTCGGCACGGAATTTTTCTATGCAGAAAAGATGGCACCAATTGCCATTCATCTTGCTGAGCATTTACAGAGACCAAACAGTGCATGTGAGCACAGCGAGGAGCGGGTGGTGCATTTCAGCAGGTGACAGCAGCTCACCTCCACTGGTGCAGATATTTATAAGCATGTTATGCAGCTCTTGCTCACTGCTGGTGAAAACACACACTTAACGGTGGTGACTAAGTTGAAAAACAGTATTTTGCAACTGAGAACTTTCTCAAATAGTGTTATTGCACTTTTGTATTCGTTGGAGTTTCCATGGACGTAGGTAGGTGTATGGGAACTGTTGAGTTCGGGTCTGAACCACTGGTGGATCGCCTGGGGGAAGGACCCGGCCAGCCCTGGGAGCGCAGGTGAAGGAGATTCAGCTGTGTGACAGGAAGGGTGGAGCCTGGCTGCACCTCTCACAGACCTCATGGAAGGGGTGACCCCCACCGGGGAAGGATCTCTGGGTGGAGATTCCCTCTTGTAGAGTTTCCTCGTGAGCCGAGATTTTTGGAGACGGGTGAGCGCTTTCCCTTTGTAACACCGTCCCATCCGCGTTAATCCCTTTTGCTGTTTCACTCCTGTATCACCGTTCCACCACGTTAACCTTTCTGACTGTAGCAATAGGAGGCACAACATTCTGAGCGAGCAACGCTCTCCCCTTCTGCGCGGGAGCCGCAGCGGAGCGTTCCCACAGCGCTCCGTGCGGGAAGCTTCACTCTGCCTGACCTGCCCGCGAAGCACGTGCGCACCGACGGCGCGGCGATACATGAGGGCGCTCCCGGAGCCGCGGCGCTGCTTTCTCATGAACCTCACGCACACCTGCGGACGAATCGCGCTCCCCGCCGTGCTCCGACCGCTCCGACAGTCCGGCACGGAGCGCGCCGTCGGGCTCTGCCTCCGAGCGCCGATCTCCGCTAAAGCCAGAGGAGCGCAGCGGGGCGCGGAGCTGCACCCGGGCTGCACGTGTGGGGCGCGGCGGCTCCGCGCTGCGCGGGTCCGGCGGAGCTTCGAGCCCCAAGGGGTCCGAGCCGGAGCTGCCGGCGGCGGCACAGCCGGTAAGGGGCGGGGAGTTTTTCTCCCTCTGTTATTTGGAGTCTGTTGGGAAACCGCGTTTAACTCGCGCTTTGCGCCCTGCGTGCTCTTCCCTAGAGGCTTGCTCGGTTCGGGGGGTGAAGCGTTGCTTTGTGTTTAGAGTTCAGGTCGTACAGACGGTTGTCGCTGAGGTGCCTTTAAATTCTTTGTGATGAAAGGTGAGCGCTTCTGCAACAGAAAGGGCTGAGCTGGAGCCGTGGGTGCTGCGGCCGCCTGCAGGCACCCGCGGCAGAAGGGCGGGGGAAGGCTGAGCTGGGTGGAATTTCCCTCTCTGATCCTTCGGGTTACTTGGAGTTATAAAGCTGAACGCTTGTTGTATTAAACTGTGGTGCAGAGTGCATGCACCTCCTCAGGAGAGCAGGATGCTGTCCCTGCTGCACCTTTGCTCTGCTTGAGGCTGCAGCCAGTGCCGCGCTCCAACAATTGCTTCATGTTTGACTGATACAGAAATTCTTAAGGAGTTCCATGCTGGAAAATCAGGTCACAGCTCCATCATCTCCTTAAGCTCTCCTGTTCCTGAGCCTCTCTTGAGAGAAATAAGCCATGAGGTCGGCCAGGTCAGTAGCTGGGAACACCACTTGTTTGATTTTGGGCTGGCTCAGCTCCTTGGTGTGATAGCACAGGGTCCTCACTGTGGGCCTTTCAGCACCCCGGTGGGCATCCACCCAGGTGGGTGCAGTTCTGGGTGCTCGCATTGCTGGGTGAGCATTGCGGCCTCCTGACATCTTGGTGAGTTTCTGCAGCTCCGAGAATGCTGCTTCTTAATCCTGCCCTCCATACGAGATCACTATTTGTGTACACAGCCATGGGGCACAAAAACAAGGCATCTCCTTGCTGAAATCCTGATGCTTTCCAAACAACTTTCTCCTCCTGTGTGCTGCATAGCTGGATGTAATGGTGTGAGTGCTTCTTAAGTTCCTAACAACAACAGATCAATCTGAAATCACCAGAAATACCTAAAAACGAGAAAAGGAGGTTGAGAGGTGAGAAAGTAGTGATTTTTATGCCTGATGAGTTTTCTGATGCTTTGTGCTGGTTTGTATATGCTCTGAGGGTGTTTTTTGACCTGTGTACCTCTTTACTGCTGAGTGTTGCCTTTGCTGGGCAGATTGCTTTCTCCCTGGAAATGAAACTGAACAGAATTTAGCTATTTTTGTGGTTTTTTTTTTAAGTATGAGATAGACTGAAGTTAACTTCTGATGTGATTTTTCAAGTTCTGAACAACTCCAGGGTACTTGCTGGGGTTAGGTGCATACAACAGCTAGCTGTGATCTCAAAAATGACACCCTAAATGAACTTGTTTAATCTTTCAGCAGAAAAGAAACAACTGTTCTGAAGTATGGGATGAGAGCAGCACCAGAACATCCTTCCCTGAAAGTTGGAGGAAAAGTGCACTCACCTGAGAACGAATAAAAACAACCTGACAAATGCCCATTCCTACACGTGCTCTGTGTAATAATGAGTTAATCTCTCCAGCCCACCTGTGGAGTTATTGCAGCTCCTGGTATGCAGAGGAGTTGGGAGTGCACAGTCCCAAACCAGCCCTGTGCAGAGGCCTCTGCTGTAAGTTCTCCCTGGTGCTGCTCCCTGGGAGCCCATTGCACCTTTGAGGCTGTGCACCTACAGGCATTGCTCGCGGTGCCAGCTGCATCTTCACCAGCTTCCCAGAGAGCTGAGCAGGTGTGGCTGGTGGGCCACTGCTGTGTCGGCAGCCCGGTGATGCCCTGCTGAGCAACGACCTGGGTTCACCCACCATGCCTCACGTGCTGCTTCCATCCCACCAGGCACAGATAGCAGCTTATCTTGAGGAGTTTGACCGTTACTATTCCTTGACCAAACTCATGTCCATCTACCAAGCAACCAACAGGACCGCCTTCAACTGGACAGACAGCTGCATTGTGGAGTGGGAGAAGTTTGCGGAGCTGGCTCGATACGAGCCAGAATCCCAGAAACCAACTGTGAAGGCTCTCCTGATCGTGGTGTACTCAGTGATTATCATCGTGTCTCTCTTTGGGAACGTGCTGGTGTGCCATGTGGTGCTGAAGAACAAGAGGATGCACTCGGCCACCAGCCTGTTCATCGTCAACCTGGCTGTGTCTGACATCATGATCACACTGCTCAACACGCCCTTCACTCTGGTAGGTGGCACGCAGGGCAGTCCTGTTGGCCGGGGGCACTCGCCCCAGAAATATGCAGTCCGGTGGTTGCTGTGCTAGAACTGAGGTGTGAACCCAACGCAGCCAAGCCTAATGGATGGCTCTGCTGCACAGGTAAAGCAACGTCCAGCAAACTGTGGGCTCCCTTGGCTCTGTTGGACTCTGTTTCCTAAAGGACTCTGAAGTCTCTCTAGGTGTGCTGACAAACTGCCGCAGGTCAGGAGAGCTGCTTGGGGATTGCAGAGTGGATGTCTGGGTTTGTCAGAACCGATAACATGCATGCAGCAGGACTGCAAAGTCAAACTTTAAATCCAAGGGTTCAGAGCAATGTGGCTGCTGGTCGTAGCTTGGGGGAAAAACAGCCAAGTCCCTCACAGTGAGCAGCTAGGTAAAGACTTCAGTGAAAGCCCTCCAGATGTGCAGGGAGTGGCAGAGGAGCAGGGCACGGCCACTTTGTCCAAATGTAATTATTGGTATAATAAAGATGTAATTACTGCTGTTTGTAGATGCTATTTATATGGATAAGCTGGGTGGGCTGCAACAGCACCACTCATTTCAACTCAGTATTTTAACTTATAAGCTCTTATGTAAGGGTGCTTCAACATCCCACATTGCTGCTTCGTGGATTTTGTGTGAGCTGCCCAGCAGCCAAAGGGCAGCAGCAAGGTCAGGTGCAGCCCAAGGTGTTCCCTGGGAGTTTGGTTGCTGATGGCTTTTGTTTTCTCCTCAGGTTCGGTTTGTGAACAGCACCTGGATCTTTGGGAAGGCGATGTGCCACGTCAGCCGCTTCGTGCAGTACTGCTCGCTGCACGTCTCCACGCTCACCCTGACAGCCATCGCCCTGGACAGGCACCAGGTGAGGCCCTGCTCTCCCACACCTTCTTGCACAGCTCCTCCCAAGCCCCTTCGATGCCAGCTGAGCTTTATGTTTGTGGTGGTTAAAGCAAGCTGCCATGGCATGGCTGATAGGTGTGCATGGGTTTTGTTTGCAGTGGGGGTCTTGAAAGGCAGCAGAGCCACTGCCAAAAGCAAAGCAGTGGTTCAGCTATGCAGGGGATATTTTCAAGCTTTTCAGCTTTCTAAGTCAAACAGGTAAAACACATCTAACATCCTGACCTTAAATTCTGACCTGATTGCCTGCTTGTTGTGTTCTCAAACAGCACTGGCTGTTTGCTGCACCACTGAGCTGCAGGGTGCTTTGAGGTGGCAGAGGTTCTCAGCTCTCTGCATCAGTAAAAAGCAATCCCAGTTGGTGAAGTGTAACTGCAGGACTGATGCTGGAGCAGCATGAAGGGGAGCAGCAGGGTGAGGGGCTGCTGTGGGAATACTGGGGGGCATGTTGGAGCTGTGAGAAGACATTGCTCATCACTGCCTGCTGCCAGACTGCATTACCTGCCTGCTGCACTGAGCGCTCCATGTATTGCGAGAGCAGGAAGGAGAAGGTAGACCAGGCTGTGCTCTTCTATCAGGCACTTGCTCTTCTTTCCTCTACCAAAACAGAATTTTTCACATGCTGAGCTTCTATAAGCTCCTGAAATCTTTTCATCTAACTCAGGAAGCTTCATGAAGGCTAAGCTAATGTCTCCAGATGGGCAGAGGGCTCAGCTCAAACAAACCACGCTTCATTACATAATTTATACTGAATGGAAGGACGTACCCAGAAGTGAAGAAATTTGCACAGGATTATTTTTTTCCACTTATTTTTACAAAATTTAAAGAAAATGATTCTCCCAGAAAAGAAATAGAGGAAAAAGTTTATCTGAAAGCACTTCTGAGCAGGTTGAGAAATTAACTGTTTCCCATTTTCTAGGTCACTCTGATATGCAGGACTTTCCCCTAATCATGGCTGTTATTTTCTAAATAGCATTAAATCATATATATATACATATGTGTTATATATGTGTGCGTTGGTGGAAGGACTTTGCACAAGAGCCTTGTGCAGTCTGTGTTATAGGTCATTCTGAACCCACTCAAGCAAAGGATGTCTCTGACAAAAGGAGCACTGAGCATCGCTGTGATCTGGCTGCTGGCTGCCTGCTTCTCCCTGCCCCATGCCATCTACCAGAAGCTCTTCCAGTACAACTACAGGTGAGCTTTCTGCTCTTAGTGTGGGGGTGGAGGAGTCCCAGCTGTGGGGAGACATTGCGGCACTCGATGCCATCCGTGGAATTTCTGTGTGTCAATGAAATCTCATTTCCTATGGCAGAGGCTTGCCTGCAGTGAAGAGCCTCTTGGCGCACAGGAGCGTGGAACCTGGCTTTGTTTTCATCTTTTCCCAGGAGGAGGCCAGTCTGAGCCCCTCACCCAGGCATAGGCGCACCGTGGGGCGCTCACTGGTTCTCTGTGCCTGGTGGGTTTGTCTCCCAGAGGCTGGCTTCCCCCAGGGTCCATTTCTCGTCCCTTAGCACACAGTCAGCTCTGTAGTCCCAGAAGGACAGTGTCTGTGTGGCCCCATGCGCAGGCAGGGAGGAAACAGAGAGCAGGTGCTGTGGTTTGGAAGAGAAAGTGAACCGCATGTGTAAACATCTGCAGTACATCTGCACTTGTATAGAGCAGGAAAGGCAGGGAGGGGTAGGAGTGCCTCTGAGTCAGCCAGGCCTGAGCCCCAACTTCATGTGCTGATTCATGCATTGTGGCTCCTCAGTGTTTATCTCTGGATTTGTGCAGCAGGGGAACCTTCCTCAAAGCAGGAGGCTGCTCTGCACGGTGTTACATTAGCTGGAGAAGCAGAAGAGAAACACTACTTCTTTTCTTGCAGTGCAGGGCTGATGAGCAGAGCAGTGCTGCAGCAGGGGTGGCAGGTCTGAGTTGTGCTGCTGCGCTTGCCTGACAGCACGGGGAGCTCCTTGCTGGGCTGAACACAATGAAAACTTATTGAGAGGAGGGGAGGTGGAACTTCAAACCCACCTGAAGTCTTCTGAGGTACTGGAAGAAAGTAAAGAAACAAAAACCAAACTCTTATCTTCCCCTCTGCGTGCTGTCTGCTGAGGGCACTCATGGCTTGGAATGTCTTCCTGCAGCACAGCCATTCCTATCAGCACTGTAGGGGCCCATTCACCTCCTTGCATGGCTTTTTATAGAGGTTGTGGATGGGTTACACAAACGGGAGTGCAGCATGGGCTTCCACAGCTCCTCCTTGCTCGTGCTGTGATTTATGTGCCCAAGAGGTGTCTTGCGGGGGATATGAGATCTTCAGCTCTCAGGCTTTGTAAACAGAGTGCTGGGTTACTCCAGTGCCCGCACTGCTCTGCAGCTGCGCTCAGGCTGTTACCCAACAAATTGCTTATGAATGAACAAATGCCACTATCTCTTTCACTGCACCTGTCAGTGCTCATCCTTCGGTGTGCCTAGAGGAAACCCAGCCTCAGGCTGGCATGGGGCAGTTGGCAATATAAGGACTTCCAGGACACGTTATTTTCATCGCTGTTTTCCATTCAGTAAAAATGCTGGTGGTAATGTCACCAGCAATAGATCCCCTGGCTGGGAGCTGACAGCAGCAGGAGCTGCTTCCCTGGGATGTTAGCCAGGAGCCAGGATGCAGCCGTGCTCAGAGCTGTGCCCAGAGCCACGGTGGGCATGTGGCCTCTCCGTGCTGCCCATGTGTGGCTGCGTGTCCTGCTGAGTGGCCTTGGGTCCTCCATGTCCTCCACGTCCTCATGTTCTCAGTTTGCTGTGCCCTGCCTTGCCCTGCCTTGCACACACCTTCAGTGCTGCCCATTTCCAGTTAACCTTCTATTTGTGGCACAAAAGCCAACTCCGAAAGCTGAGAACATGATATTACAGGTATTAATCAATACTGCAGCAAATAGTGCAGCTTGATGGAGACAAGTGGACAGAGGACAAGGTTTGAAAAGGGCAAAGTGGAACAAGAGGAAAGAGGCAGGGACACAAGGAAAGGAGAAAACATCACCAGGAAATAGATCTGTGAGCGTCCCTTTCTCTTAATGCATTTTTGTTTTCGATGTCTGCAGGAACACTCAGTGTTCCTGTTCTCTGTGGTGTGGAGGTGCAGTGAGAAGTGCCAACAGAGTTGTGCTGAATTGAATGGATGAGTTGTATTTAATTAATCTGTCAGATATGAACATCCTTGTTTTGTCTTATCTAGTCACCAGAAGTTAAAACAGAGTTTAAGTTTAAAAAAAAAAAAAAAAAAAAAAAAAAAGCCCTCAGGAGCAACTTTTTGTCATTCTAAGAGGATGTGAGGGCCTCACTGAATTAAAATCTGCTGCAGCTTCCGAGGGGGAGCTCTGTACTGTCTTTCTCAGGTTCTCTTTTTTTGGGACAGCAGAATAACGTAGGGCAGAAGGCAGCAAAAGCATGCAGAAATGAGCATAAGCCTCAGGGTGATGGGCACAAGGAGAGGGTTTTCAGGGAAACAGCTCTGATCGACCTTTATCAGTTGAGGTGAGCAATATCTGCCCCTTCCCTGTTGGCACCACACAGGCTGTGTCAGTGGGGCTGCAAAAACCTCAGCACGTTTTGCCAAATGAGCGGCGCCCATCCGCACGGCCACGTGCTACACACACACCTCCTTGTTTTCAAGGGAAGCCACCGTGCGGAGTCTGTGCCTCCCGGATTTCCCTGAGCCTGCAGAGCTGGTCTGGAAGTACCTGGACCTGTCCACCTTCCTGCTCCTCTACCTGCTGCCGCTGCTCATCATCACCGCCACCTACACGCGCCTGGCCAAGAAGCTGTGGCTGCGCAATGCCATCGGTGACGTCACCACGCAGCAGCACGTCGCCCACCACAGGAACAAGAAGAAGAGCATCAAGATGCTGGTGCTGGTTGTGGTGGTCTTCGCTGTCTGCTGGTTTCCGCTCAACTGCTACGTGGTGCTCATCTCCAGCCTGGGCATCAAGACCAACAACTCGCTCTACTTTGCCCTGCACTGGTTTGCTATGAGCAGCACCTGCTACAATCCCTTCATTTACTGCTGGCTGAATGAGAGCTTCCGTGCGGAGCTCAGAGCCCTGCTGTGCATGTGCCAGCACACAGCTCAGCCGCGCAGCGCCGTGCAGCTGCCCCTGGCCGCGTCCTGCCGCGAGGCCTGGGGGGAGCGAGCTGGGTGCACGAAGGGGCCCTCATCAAACAGCGTTTGCTCCGCTGTGCTCATCCCGACAGCCAACACTGACCTGTGAGCAAGGGTGGCAATGGACGGAGTTTGGCACGCGTCTGAAAGAAGGACCCTTGTAGCCAGGTGAACCTTATCTGCAGGGATTCCCCCATGTAATTCATACTAAAGCCTCCCAGCTGAGTGCAGGTGTAGCAGAAATGCTAACTCAGGGCTTGAAGAAGTGATGCAGCACCTGCTGGGAAGGCAGGGCCAACCGGGGGAGCTCAAGTCAAACAGTGCCACTGAGTGGTGGAATGGATGGATCCAGGATCCACTCCTGCCCAGACATCATTTAAGGGCTAGCAGTGGAGGTGAGGGTATCTCTCTGGAGATCCCTGTGTACTTGAGGCCTTGTAAAGGTAAACAGCTTTTTTTCTGTAGATTCTGCATCCAGGGCTGCTGCACTTGGGCTTATCCTAGCTTGCTGCAAACAAAGTCTTTGCTACCCTGCTAAGATTGCATTATAGCGTTACAGCAGGGTAAGGGGAAGTCAGCGGTGGGTGTCACACTGAGTCCTACTGCTCCTCTTGCCCTGGTCCCAGCCCAGGCTGTGTGCTGGTGGAGCAGAGCACTGTATTGGGGCTGTAGAGCTCCATCTCTGTCAGACCTCATGTCATTTGGTTCACTGAGAATTTATTTTAATTTCTGTTAAATTACGTTGCAAACAAACCTACAGGCACTGAATTAAAGGCCACAAAATAATTCATCAGGGCTGTAGCATTCACCAACTGGAGAATTAAATAATTCTAGATAATTACTAATTGTTGTGGAAGAGATTCATTGAGGCAACTGAATTGAATCACAGTTAAAGGGGAGGCTTTCTACAGTTTTGAGAAGAATAGCTTGATTTAGCTGTACTTGGGAGGCAAATGGAGAAAAGAAGACAATAAAGGAAAGAGAGGAAAAAAATACAGAGAGACAAAGGATATCAAAGCAGACAGAAACCAGATTTGCTGTGTGACTTTGCTTGCAGTGTGGAACAGAAGCACTGAGAAGCAGTGCTCCTGCCTGGCCATGATGCCCCTTCCCATCGCACTGCTCCTCAGAAGCTGCATGGGAGCTGCAGGAGCCATTTCTGCCTGCACATTTCCAGATTGTGCTTGGGTGAGGGGTTGCTCAGCTGTAGAAGGCTGCTGCTAAGCTTCTCCAGTATGTTCTTACAGGAGCCCTTGAGAAAACAAGGTTTACTCCCTATTTGTCAATAGGTAAGGGGGTTCAGATCAGATGATAAGCAAAAGAAAAGGTACCCAGTGCCTAGTGCTGTAGCAGTGGTGCTAAGTGAACCTTGAGAACAGCCTTCATTGGGTAATGAGCAGGCAAGGGCTCAGTGACCCACAGAGTTGTTTGCTGCTCATGGCTGTTCAGCTGATTCTGATACCCATTGGCATCACCTATGGATTGCAGTTTGGCATTCACCTGGAATTTCAACCTGGAGGAGCACATCTCTTATGGGCTATTTATATTGTCCTGGCCAAAAATACCCACAAAAGCTAATGTTTCCCAAAGAAACAATCAAAAATGGAAAGCTACATCCTGTCCCCAGAAGCATTCTGTAGCAGCACAGGAGCTGGAATGGGAATGGCATACTGGCACTGGCTCATGCATGGCTCCCAATGCAGCCTGCAGCCATCAAGGGCACTGGCAGAGCCAGCTTGGTGCTGGGTCCCACCTGGAGATGGTGCTGGGCCAGCGTGCAGCAAAACAAGCTGCCTTTTGTTCTGGTCACAGAGAGCTTAAAAAGCATGGCTATATGGCGGGGGGACCCAGACACCTGCAGAGCACTGTGAGAGCATAAGGCTGCTCCAACCCTGTGCTCCTCAAGGCAGGAATTTCAGACATACACCCACAGGCTGCTGCTGCTGATGGGCTGATGTTTGTTACGTGCTGCTTCACGTAGTCTGAAGGGTCAAAGAAATCCCACAGAAATGTGCTGCCCCAAGGCAGAGGTCCCTTAAACCAAATCTAAATGTCCAACTTGATCCCAGTGTGCATAAAGCACTGTGTGCACAGTGAGAAGATGAGCTCTGTCTTTTTCTTTCAACGTTGTTCTAGCTCAGGCTTCGATGAAATAACCATGGCAACAGTAGGAACTCTGATCATTTCATGAGAAATATTAAGCTATGGCTCTCGCTGTAATTCTGAAATGAAAGCTGCTGTGCTGCAGACTAATTCTGGAGTATGAGCTGACCCTGGGACTGGATACCACCCCGAGGCTGTTTTGCAGGGTGGATGGGCAGAGGATTTCAGTATTGGACATTCAGCACTGAGACTGCAGTCCCTCGGACAGAGCCCCCTCAGAGCCCCGCCTGGTGCTGGCACTGCTGTCAGCCATGCAGGCATCAGAAGTCTCTTAGAAAGATCTGAAGCTGAGACCATCTGTGAGATTTATTAGTGTTCTTTTTTGTCTTTCCTTTCTTTAAATGGCTTTGTGATCTTTCTCTGGAGGAATTGAAGATCTCGGTCCAAGCAGCAGGTCTCAGCTCATGCCTTGGTCTCCTGCCAGTCCCCTGCCACGCACATGGCTGTCTCTTGCTGTGAGGAGTAACTGAGCCTTTTTCCCTAGATCTGTAAATTGTAACGCGTCTGTATTGCTGAGCATTTCTCCCCTAAATGGGCACAATGTAGGAGCTGACTGTACTGCAGCTCTGTAAGGACTTTGCTATCTGGGCTGGTGACTATCACTGCCTGATTGAAATTCAGAGCCTTGCAGCCCGTTGCCCAGAGGCCCTGTATCACCTGAGGATGCCCCAGCATGACAAAGGGCATGAAGAAGAGGAGGGGATGCATGGCAGCTTGGTCTGGTCAGCTTGCACGTGGCAGGGGGGACTGAAACTAGATGATCACTGTGGACCTTTTCAACCCATGCCATTCTATGACTCTATTATATGAAGGAAGCTGAGCAGAGTTATTTGGCTGAAGGTCACATCTGCTGTGCTGCAGGCACAGGGCTTGTGGCAACAATTGGAGGGCAGCAGAACTCGGAGGGCTCTCCTGGCTGAGGACTGCGACAGGCAACAATACTCCTGCAGTGGCTAAAACCAGTCAAGGTCAGAGCCAGCGCAGCAGGTAAATGGATGCTGATGTGCTGCAGTCATTGCTTCGCCTTCAGACGCTGTGTGTGGGTGGGAACCACCTTATAGAAATCTGCTGCACAGAAACTGCCTGAGCGCAGGCAGCGTGCAGAGATCCAGCAGCGATGTCTGAGTGATTCACAGCCCTGCGTTTCTTGAGTTAGCTCATGCCAGATGCATCCAACTGCCTACAGCAGAGCTGCTGATGGAGGCGATAACAGCACAGCATGGAGGATACCTGAATTCCAGAGACAAATCCCTTACACGGCCTTGCTGCACAATGAACAAAGAAACCGCCGAATGCCAAGCAGATTAGTAAAGCAAGGCAGAAAGAAATGCACAGTGAGTCATAAGATTAGCTCAGGAAGGAAAAGCAGAGCAGAACTATTAGCAGTTAGCTCTCCAGGTAGAAAACAGCAGTTTTCTGAGTCTGTTTGAAGGAGTACAAACCTGAGTCTGTTTGAAGGAGTACATGGGAATGTTCTCAGGTGCAGATCAAGCCCTGGCAGGTGGGAACACAGCTGGGTCAGTACCAGGGCTGTCTGTCCACTTGCACTGCTATGAAACCAGCAGCCTTGTCCATCCTCAGGCTGAGAAAGGAGAGGGAGAAGAAGCCAGATTTCTCACAGGGACACTCCCAGAAGAAATAGCTGGGAAATGGTGAACAGAACTCAGGAGGGTGCAGCAGGGGATGGCTCTCTGCGCTTGCAGGACACAGCTCTGCCCTCTCACAGACCAAAACCAATGCCCATCTCCTTCAGCTATTGCCTCCTGCACTGCGACTGGGAGAGCAATGCCTCTGATCTGCCTGGCTTTGGGTGAGACCCAAGCAGGAGTACTGGAGGGATGAGGGCTGGGTTTTATGCCAAGCATAACACCGCAGCCAGCTCTGGGTTTGATTCAGAATTTCAGAGCTCGGCAGTAACCCCAGATCTGTGCATGTCCCTGTGCTGCCCTGAGGCCCGTTTCCCAGTGCTCCCGAGGCCTTCACTGTTCCCTGCCAGCCCCGCAGCTGTGCCAGTGCCCGTTCTGTTCCATTGCCCTGAAATAGTGGTTGGGGCAGGCAGGAGCAGCTCCCGACCACTGCAGTGCATGGGAGTCTGCAGGAGAGATTCCTTGGGGCTGAGGTCTCCCTACAGACCAAGCAGCTGTGCTTTGTGTCCCACCATCCCGCTCCCCGGCAGTGATTTCTCCTTTGCTGCCAGCATTCGGAGTTAAGATAACACTTTAGCCCATGTAATGCAGATTTGCATCCCCGAGCCACGCGTTGCTCATGTTCCCTGCTCCGCCAGGAGCCTGCAGTGCTCCACTGCCCATAGCAAGCTGTGAATGGTGGCTGTCACCTACTGGGGTGATGGGGAGAAGAGGAAAATTGAAAACTCAACAGCTGAGTCGTGCAGGAATCAAGTGCCTGGTCCGACCACACAGGTGTTTGCCACTTAGAGAGACTTCTTTTCTTCCTGTCACAGCCCACATTAAAAAACCTCCTTGGCACATAAGAACAGACGAATTGACTTATAAAATCAGATTGACAGACCATCTAATTTATCTGCTGGAGAGAGAAACTATTGCTTTGTGGGAAACCATAAGGAACAATTAGAGGGAGCATCCACGTAAATGGAATTCCTGCTCACTGACTTGCTGTTAGCATTGCTGTAGTGTCTGTAAGTTGTACCTCCTCCTCCCGTCTCTGACGTACTGCAGGTATCCCTGTCACACAGCAGCCCACACCACGTCCACCCACCCTCGCGTATTCTCGGAGGGAGGCTTTCACTCAGGCAGGAGCTCAGCTGGCTGCTTGGAGCTGAAAGCAGCGCAGTGATTTTCAAGATGTGATCACTGACAGCTCCGCATCTGCAAAGTTCTGTGGCTTGTGTTTCTAATTGGTTGGAAAGAGAGGTGCTGGGGTACCGCCAGCTGCTGTTGCTCTGCCTCTCCTTAGGGGCTGCACAGCACATAAAGCAGCCTGTCATGTGCAGATTTCTGCTGCAGGCTGCAGGTTATTCTTCTTCTGAAGCTCAAGGGTTAATATAGCAAACCCACAGTTAAAGTCAATTTGAAAGTAACACTGCCTTATGTTGTATTAAAAACCATCTTGCTGAATGGCGTTAAATTGTCTTTTACATACTGAAATGTAATATTCTTCTGTCTTTCACAGCTTATAGGGAGTAATGTGGAAATACTACATTCGTCCTTTGGTTGAATGGTGCTGGCTAACAAACATGAATACTGATTGGTTGTTCAGACATCTCAGCTATAGATGAGAGCGAGTTGCTAATGAACACTGAGTCTTTTGGTCCCCAGCAGCCAAACCCCTCAGACACCATCACGTTCCCCCTCCTTGCACTCTGAGATGGGCAATGTTCATTGCATGCCTGCTGCCCACGTGCAATATTTCTGGCAGGGAGCTGAAGGACTGTACCTTCAAATAGAATTCTCAAATAAAACTTTTGCACTCTACATTGCTGGCTACCTTTTGGGGATTCATTTCTAATTTGAGGGCAGTTTATTTATTTATGATGTGATTCATGGTGCAGATGGAGAAATGGACAAAGGCAAAAAAGGGAAGAAGAGACTCTGAGCACCGGTGATAAACGCATCATCCCAGCCCTTCCAGCAGCCATTGGTGTGCCTGCTGCCACAGCCTGCCCACATTCCCCAGTCAACTTCTGCCTCCTGGCAACAGTCAGTAATTCAATAATATGCTATAAGACACGTTTTCACTCATGTGTAGTTGCCTCTGTGTCCTGCAGGGAAGAAGTAATGCGAGAACAGCACACACATGGGAAAACTGGAGAATGGAAAATGGAAAACGGTGTGAATGAACAATAAAAAGTCATCTGTGTGGAGGGAGAGAAGGAAAGGCACCTTGGGCCTGGAAATTCAGCTCTTATGGATTTAAGTCTTCGTTTTCAGCAACCAAAATGTAACTGACTTCTCTCAGCTCTGCGAAGGAGATGGGAAGGCCTGGCAGACAGGGCTGTGGCCATCTTTCAAAAACACAAACTGAGATTTGATGACCAGCCTTCTGTTCAGCTTCTCTCTCTGAGTGCTCCTCTCCCCTGCTGTGGCTGCCTTGTTGGGTGCTGCAGCATTACTTGCTGCAAAGCAGGTGTTGAAGCCATGGCCACAGCCACCTCCCGGAACCACGGGGCTGCGCAGGGCCACTCCCAGCCTGGCTTAATGCTCAGGGGTGGCATTGCCCTGAACCGCAGCCCACATGGCACAGAGGGCATTGGACAATAGGGAATACAATCAGACACGCTGATGGCAGAAGTAGAGGGGCTTGGGAAATGCACTCTGATCATTTATGAGCAGTTTTTGTAACCGTCACATAATTGCACGTAATCAGGCATCATTGTGTGCTAATGAGCAGCTGTGCCACGTTAAACCCTGGCAGAGCTCCTGCTCTGCACACTATGGGTGGCTTCGCTGCCTTGCTGGGCACTCCCCAGGGCTTTGGTGCCAGGTTGCTCCTTGCCTGCTTCTGCCACATGGCACGTGCTCCAGCAAGGCAACTGCAGGCTGTCCTCCTACTGTGCCCGTGTTCATTCCTGGTGCCTCCTGCACTGCTTTGCTGGTGCAGATGCAGTCAGTGAGGCACGCTGGACCGGGCGGGTGTTCCTTATGCCACGAGCAAGCTACATTCATACAAGAACCTATGAAGCATGAGAGAGTTTGGGCAAGTATAATAGCTTTAATTAAAACAGAAAACCATATCCTTCATTCTAGTAATTATTTTAAAGAGCAGACCAAGTGCAGGGGCATGAACAGACTTAATGAGGGCTGTAATTATGGAGCTGGAAGAACAACCGCTCCTCAGCGAAGCTGCAGAGCGCAGCTCTTTGGGCAGCATTTGGGGGCTGTTTGCTGCCCTCCCATCCCCACGCCTGGGGACACACGAGCCCCGCACAGCACCTCACCCAGCCCTGCACAGCTCAATGAAAACTCACCGAGCACCTCCACTTCTGGGATTTATTTAACTACACGTACACAGCACCGCGTCTGGGTGGAATGTGGGGAACAAACACCCCGTATTTAACAAAAACTTAAGAGCTGCAGCTGCTGTTTCATTTGAATACAGACAACATCCCCCAAAAAGCCAACAATGGAAACAACTAAGCTTCAGAACTATAATGCTAATGACGTAGGATTTACAAAAATATAAATAACCCATTCACAACCGAAAAAACACCTCCCATAAAAATTAACAAGTATTCCTAGAGGTAAACCATGGCTATAGAACATTATTTATTTTCAGAAAAGCACCAGAATCTGCAATGTTAAGTCATCTAAACAAACCATGGTGCATCTCTCCTTAGCACTTGCAGACTTCTGAAAGTGTGCCCATGCTGATCAAACAGATTTCTGCAGCGCTGCCTGCTCACGGGACAGCACAGTGAAGGTACAATTCTGATACGCACCCTGCTCAGGAATAGCACCCAAGGATGCACTAATTACTTGTTCACTTTAATAGGATTTATGTACATGCCTATTTTTTAAGTGTGCTTAGGAGCTTTCTGAACAGCACTGGACTGAAACCCATCGTGTAAATTCTTCCTGTAGATCAGACTTCCAGACAAGCCTGGTGTCAGAACAATTGCTTGTTGCAGAAATCCACTGCCCAAGAGTGTTTCCATTGTTCAGTTCCAACTAAAGTTTGCACAGATGCTGAATTATTTTATTTCTTTCAACTTTCATTGAGCCGTGCCAGCTTGGCACCAGCAGCTTCCTGAAGTTGAAACGCAAGATCCAGCGCTATGGGAACTTGTTTCCCTTACATTCCAATTGTTGTGCTGAAAATACTATTAAGGAGAAAAATCAGAAGTCAAGTATCAAGCCTATGGGTTCCCAGCTAATGAAATCCACGCTCGCCCACCTGCCCAGCAATGGCTGCCATCTGCCCGCGTCCAAGCTGCAGACTCATGGCCCCATCTTTGGGCTCCTGTGGTCCCCCTCTTCTGAGGGCTTCAGCCGGGCAGTGAGGAGCAGCCCTGCAGGCTCTGACAACGTGCCTGCGTGACTGCGGCTGATGTGAGCCCGCTGCCAGCGCAGGCTGATGGCGGCCATGGGCAGCCCTATGGCAGAGCACTGCGGCAGACATGGAGCACCGCCCGCGGCGGCTCACAGTGACAGCAGCTCTGAGTGGGCCCCAGCTGGCCCGGGGCAGCGAGCACAGTGAACAGCTATAAAGTTAGAACAGCTAAAATGCGGCGACCGGCCCTGCGTGCCGCCTCCTCAGCACCGCGGCAGAGGTAGGTTCTGAACGTGAGCAATACTGCTCAGGCATCACGCAGCTAAATATCAAAGTTCCCCTTAAAAACTATCATGAGAATGGGGCTGATTTCTTTGAAGAAGGAAAAAACAAACAAATCTTTTTCTGTCCAGAGCCCACCTACGTCAGCAGAAATGCCCAAGGAGGGCATGAGGGACAGAAGCCACTGTCCCTGTGAGGCTCTGCAGCACGCACTGCTGTGCTCTCATTAACTGCTCTGTTCCTAATTCACGGCAGTGCTGCAGTGCAGCAGCCACAGCCTGGTCCCCACCAGCGGGCAGAGAAAGGAGCTCCTGAGGCACAGTGTGAGGCACCAGCCCGGCTTCACCTCCAGAGCCACAGCTGATATCTCAGCCGCGTGATCGCTCCTGCTCAAACAGGTGACCTCATCGCTGTGAAGTGCGTCCACAGAGACTAAATATTTGATCCTGTTAAGCAATTAATCCAATACTCCATCCTTGCTGTAGATGAACCTCGGATGAAGAAAAAAAGTTTAGCCCCGGGTCCCTGCACTGTGTTTGCACCAGAAACACTTTCCCTGATGGCTCTGTAACAGAACAAGCACATCCCCAGAGCCTGGTTAGCCTCAGTCAAAAAGGGTGCCAGGTCTGACTGACATCTCTGGTTCTCACAAAGAAAGAACAATGAAACGACCACAGCTCTGGAAGATATAAACAGCGGGAGACAAAATGGTACATCCAGTAGAGCTGCCCATGCCTCCTGTTATCTGACCACATCCTGAGCACGTTCAAATCTTAACAGCCTTTAACAAGAGAAAAGGAGGAAAAAAACAAACCAGAACATCTATTAATACTGCTGTTGGGCAGAACTGAGGGAGGGCTGTGTTCCCAGAAAGTCGTGCACTTTTTCCAAGCACCGTGGTCAGATAAGAAGCAGAGCCTGGGGATGCCCCGGCAGTGGAACAGTGCCACTTGCTGGCAGCCACCGCACCGCTGGAGCGGCCAGGGACAGCACAGCCAGCCAGAGGGGGGGGACGCAGCGCTCAGAGCCAGCTGCAGCCTTCAACAGGTACATGGCATGCAGCAAGCTTGTCCCATAGGCCCAGGGGCACAGGCACTCAGACCAACAGCCATCTGGCTGTGAGCAGCAGCTGCGAGGAGACAGCAGCACCAGGAAGGACAGAAATGGCCCGAGATGTCCACCAGAACCCATGGGTACAAGCAGCAAGATCAGGACAAGGGGAGAAAGTCAGGCAAGGAAATGGACTCAGCAGGCACAAAATGGTGTAGAAAGAGGGGAGAAACAAGACAGGCTCATTTTCCCCGGTATATCACTGGAGAAACCCTGATCTAAAGGCACTTCCCACTGATCTCCAGCAGGATTGGGTGCTGTCCTGGCTCAGTGAGCACCAGCATAAGGCCTCCCATCAGCGCTTCAAGGTCACCTTGCTGCCCAAATCCCTGGGTTTATCAACTCACAGCACGGTTTGGTCAAAGCACTGAGATGCTCAAGATCCAAGCTCACAAGGTGCAGGCACCAAGACACACACATGCACACTTGGGCAGAGCAGACAGCTCAGCACCACATCGTCCTGGTGCAATTGGCAGTGCACTCTGGGCTCACACCTCCTGCCCACCACGCGGCAACCAGCTCCCAGCCTGGCGTCGTAGCACCTACTGGAGCCGGGCACGGCACAAAGATCTCAGCTCAGAGAAGCTGAGCGACGGCTCAGACAGCACAGCCAGGGAGGTGAGGTCCCACCAGCACCGCTCAGCTGCTGCGCCGTGACCTCAGCGGTGCAGGCATCCCTGCTGGGACAGGCATCCCCGCCACGGCGGGGCCGGGCGCGTGCCGGGCATCTCCCCCAGCTGACGGGGCCCTGCATTCCGCCCTCCCCCGCAGGGCCGCTCCCCACCTGCTGTGCTGGGATTTGCCCTCCACAAAAATCCTGGAGCGACGGACTTGTGTGGGCACTGCTGCCTGAGGCAGGGCACGGCGTCCTGCTGAAAGTCACTCCGCTGTGGGACACAAACTCCCTGGAAGCCCCTGATGCGGGCAGTACAGAGCACGGGGGCAGCCACCAGCCCTGCAAGCTGCCCCATAGCACTGCGCCTAAACTCAAAGGGAGTCTCACACAGGCAAATGGCTGCAAGCCCTGACAAATCCATCAGGAGCAAATTAAATGTGGAAGGGTGTTCCCTCCTAACAGCTACTTCCAGAAATGAGAAAATTAACTCAGAAAAAAAAAAAAACACCAAAAAACCCCCACCAACTTAAAACAAGCCTGCTCTGCTGTGATTTGCACAGGGACTCCAGCACTCCCCACACTGCAGTCCAGGTCACGAGCTTCGGCCTCCAGCCAGCCCAACGTGCCTGGCAGCAGCCGAGCACCAGCTGCACCTTGCGGTGCTGCAGAAGGCAGTGAAGGGTCCCGGCCTCTGGCACTCCACTGCACCGCACAGCAATGCTGGAGCCACACCGAGTGGGCAGCAGGTGGATGCAGTGCACAGCACAGGTGGTCACCAGCAGACTGGGGAGCAAACACACTGCCCTAGGCAGGGAGCAGCACAGCGCTGCATCCAACACAAACCCACATCAAAGTATTCCGGTACTTTAAGAAAACTGTACTCCTTTAAGAAAACCGTACCTCTTCAAGTAAAGGAAATGAATTTAAACACGCCAAATGCTGCAGTGCCACTGAGAATGACTGCGTGACTCCCAGCCACACAGTGATGGTCATGCAGGTCCTCCTCCAGGATCTGCATCTCCAGTGCACAGAGAGCAAAATACAGAGAACAGAGATTCAACTCAAAGTAGGAACAGGAATCCAGAAAAACAAAGTAGGGGCCAAAGGAAAAAGTTCTGAAAAACTGGAATGGGAGAGAAGTGATTGTTGGCCCTGTCAGTGAGCAGTACACAACTGAGGAGAAGCCAGCAAACATCAGCACTGTTGGTGTGGAAGACACCCCGAGGCCTCCAGAGACCCCTATGGCTTGTTGCTCAGGCAGATGAAGGAGCTGGGAAGGCAATCTGCCATGACCAAGGACCTCACAGAAATGATCCCAAAGCCAACAGCTTGCAAAGAACTGGGCTTACTACCCACCAACAGGCACAGCAACTGTGACATTGCTATGCTGCTGGACATGGGAGTAAGTACAGCTGAAGAAAAAAGAATTGCAGGAGCTGAGCACAACCTCCCCAGGAGTGAGAGCTGTGAGAATGCAGTGCTGTCACCTCCACAGCTCCTCTGCTCTTCACCTAGGAAGGATGCTCCTCCTTGCATGCTTCTATTCCACAATGCAAAGACCATCTCCATATACTTCCCACATGCACATTAGAGAGATGACGTGACCACAGGGCTACCAGATCCTCTCCCGTACCAGTACACACAGTGCTTGCAGTTTCCTCTGTCCCTTCCCTGACTTCTCCTAGCACTGGCGGCCCTGGATCTGGCTGAGAGCAAAGTGGTCGCACAGCAGAAGCAGGGCGTCGAAGCGCTGCAGCCGCTGCAGAGCCTGGGCCAGCCGAGGGATGGTGACGGTGTCTCCCGAGTAGGTGAGGTGAGCGACGAGCTGCTCAAATCCAGAAATCCGACCCAGCAACTGAGGCATGACTCCCAGCTCCAGAGCCACGTGGCTGAAGTTCTTCACGCCGTTCAAGGAAGGGTCTAACAAGAAAGCGAGTGACTGTACCAAGGAATGGGGCAGATCTGCAACAGGGAGACCTGGGGATGGCAATACAGCAAAGTGGGGTTAGAAAGCGCGTCCAGCTTGGGTGAAAAATCAACAGTAGCCAGATTCAAGCCCCATCCCTGATGAACAGGTAGAACATCTACCTGCCATAGCAGGTTTCTCCTCCAACACTGCTTTCAGAGCACAACAGCACAGAGCTGGGTCAGTCCTGGAGAGGCTGGTAACAGTGACAACCCACCCTCAAGCCACTTCAGGCAGTACTACAGAAAATCTGCCCTGGAAACTAAAGGTTATGAAAGGTAGCCAAACTTCTGTGGTGAGTGGCACCTCCATGCAGCCAGGATGGGCTTTTGGAGGAGCTCCTTTGTGAAATCTGTCTGCTACCTCAATATATAGTGAACAAAGATGAGTCTGGAAGCCACTTACCCTTCATTGTACTGCTGATCTGAGTCACAAGGCTCTGGGCATCATTCACCTGGCAAGATAAAGATTCCAAGGTTAGGGACAGTGACAGCAGCAGCGATGCCCATCACTGCTCCAAGGCCCATCATGGAGGTTTGAAGGATCGGCACTTGTCCTTCCAGCACTGCTGCCCTGTGAGCTAACAGCCTCTGAGGGATGTTCCTGGGCTCCCCAGCAGCAAACTGCTTCCACAAGCACAGTCTGGGAGCTAGGCTAGTAAACAGCCAATAAATGCTTTTATATTATTTTAAAGCAGACATTTTCTGAACTTCAGTTATGTTAATGATGGGATTCGTCACAAGCTAACCTGTGCGAGTTACCAAGCTAACCAGCTGCTCCAGGGCTCCTGCCTGGCCCACAGACAGTGTCCTCACCAGCTCCAAGCAAGTCATGAAACAGCTGGCAAATTGGCTGTGGTGGTTACCACAGTTACCCCAGATGCAGTGATCCCAGCTCCCAGGAACCCACGCTCCCTGAGCACCAACCTCCATCCCGAGGCACAGGCTGTGTGAGGGCAGCTCACGGTGCTGACTTACCTGCCGCTCCCTGCTCTCGGCAGCAGGGCTCTGCATGGCAGGGCTCTGCATGGCAGTGGACACGTCCCTCACCGGGCCCATGCTGAGCCCGCTGCCGGCCTCCAGTGCCGCGCTGTCGCTCTCCTTGGGGGCTGCCCGGCTCCCCGCCTGCTCCGACCGCTCACTGCCCACAAACTCCATCTGGGAGGAGAATTTCTGCAGGTCGAGTTCGGTGCACTCCACCGGGGTGTGCGGCCACTTGTGCTGCATCTCAGAGGCGCAGGAGGAGAGCGGGGCCAGGGCTTCTGCTGGGCCCGACCTGAGGTCGGAGGTGGCCATGGCGGTGGCCCGGCGCTCAGCACAGCCCCGCATCAGCGGCTGGCTCTCCAGGCCGCTCCTGGCCAGCTGGCCCTTGGGCACAGGGCTGCCCGCCACGGCCGGTGGCAGCTCCAGCTCAGGCTGGGCAGGTGGCAGCTGGAGACCGATGGCTTCTCCCTCTGAAATGAACTGAACCGCTTCTACTGGGCCTGGAATTGGAAAAGACTGCAGCTCAGTACAACCCAGCCCTGCCCATCCCACCTCCCAACCGCACCCTCAGTCCTTTGCCCGGCACAGAGAGGCTCAAAAGCCCCTCTGCAAAGCTCCGTCCTGTCTGTGCCACCCCTATGACAGCAAGGACACAGCTGGGCAGAGGCTGGGAGCAGCTGCAGCCCAATTTGAGTGCGCCTGGTACAAAACTTGTATGTGGTTTTTAAGAGAAGCACCAAACTATCCAGCTCTTTGCTCCTTCACAAATTGCTCCTTCACAAAGTCTCAGCACTTCTTAAGACAGTGAGACTGGGAGCCCTGCACGTCCACCCTTCCCTCAGAGCACACAGAGCCATGGTACCTTCTGTCTGCCTGTAGCAGGGGCTGAGGTTCTTCATGCCCAGGCAGCAGGGACCGGACATCTGCTCCTCACATAGAAACCTGCCGGGCACTGCTGAGGTGGGGAACATCGCGCGCTGGCCTGAGAAGTTCTGCGTCCGCAGGAAGACTTGGACATAGAGAAGAAACAGTGAGCAAGGGCTTGGCTTGTGGCCCCAGCATGCCCTCAGCTGCAGGGAATGTCAGCCTGAGAGGACCTCCAACACCTGGCCGCTCCGACACCCCCGTGTGGGGCCATGCAGCACTCCCTCCCACCTCAGTGCCTCCCAGCCCTCATCCTGCAAGAACCACTCAGCATCCACCTGCCCTTGAGACACCACAGCAAGAGAGAATGCCAACTTTGACAGTGAAATTACATTCTACTGCTGCTTATGGTACAGGGGCCAGGGAGGCTCCTCAGTATCCTTGTGCAGACACAAGAAAGCAAAAGAGAAACCTCCTAAGAAGCAGGATGAGGTATTTATTCTCTGTGAACAGAGGAATGTTTGGTTGACTTTCAAGGCTCGAGGCAATGCCCTACCCAGCAAGGAAGGGGCCTGGAACGTGTGCAAACAATAAAGGCAGAAGGGAGACATGCGTGGCATGCACAGACTCACCTCGCTGGCACTGGCTCTTCCAGAACCGCTTGCAGTAAATGATGGAGAGGGCCAGAAGCACCAGCACGATGATGACCAGGGCACTGCTGGTCAGAGCAAGCAGGGCTGTGTCCTGTGGCGGCACGGTGGGGACTGCCACTTTCACCAGGTTTGTTCTGGACCGACCTGCACACAGCAGTCTGAGCTTTACAGCCTGACCAGAGGGTACAATGCTTCAGACCACCCTCCCTGCCCCATCCCCCTTCACATGTAGTGAACACACTTCTTCCAGCACGTCCATGTGGGACACGGGCTCAGTGTTGCAGAGAGCAAACAACATCTCTACAATGGTGCAGGAGCACACCTGAGCAGCTCTGACATGCTCATGCCAGCTTTGTGTGGCTTCCTGCCCTGTCCTCCCACCTCCCGCACTCACAGGGCCGTGCCACCTACACTGGGGCTCGGAGGAGGGTGTCTGCTTGGTACAGGGGATGCACTCCCAGTCCAGCTGCCCACTGAGCCGTGCCTTGCGGTAAAACCTGTGAGAGAGCAGAGCGGGTTGTCAGCAGGGTCAGAGCCGGCCCTGCTGCAGGCAGCGGCCGAGAGCTCCTTCATGCTGCAGCATGCCGGGATGGCTCCAGGCACCACGACTCCCTCAGACGCCAGCTAAGCAGCGCTCAGAGCTACTCTTCACTTCTGTAGCTGTTTTGCCAAGGAGTGACATCATCCGGAGACGGCCTACCTCCCCCTCCCTGGGTCTCGCTAACAGAGGCGGTGGTGATTAATGGCTCCACGAAACCACAGAAAAAACTTCAGCCAGCAACTCCATCTGGGAAGAAACTCAAAATCCTGAGCTCTGACATTCCTCTGTTACAAAACGCACTGCTCACGAGCAAACCATCTGCAGCTCTTTGGTCCTTCATGGGCAGTCTGTACAGAGCAGTCCTGGCTTCACAAACTCCTTAAAAAAATCAGCTGAGGTCAACAGCCACAGAAACCACAATGTCCTCCTATGCTGCGCTCAGGGTGTGGTTCCCACCCTCTTCTTTGGAGGCCGCTAATTGCAGTGGTCTGCAGCCACTCGTCCCCTGGGGCCCGGCCACCCTGCTGCCCACAGCTCAGACTGAAGCCTTCCAGTGCTTTGCTCTGCTGGGAGCTCCCAGCTCCCTTCTGGTAGCTCTGATTGCTGTGTCCTCAAAGAGACGCCGCTCAGGACCACCAGGGCTCATCGCAGAGGGCACCGCAAGAGAAATGCCCTCCAACAAAGACCCCCAGCCAACCCCTGCCTGCATGCTCCCCTTGGTGCCACCAGCACTGAACCCAGCCCGGCCCCGCTCACCCTGGCAGGCACTCCCCGCACACCGCGTTGGCTGTCGCCGTGCAGTTGGACTTCTGGATGCGGTTGATGAGGGCGCAGGACAGGCAGGGCTTACAGCCATGATGGCCCCAGCTGTCCTTAAACTTCCTGGGAGGGCAAGCAACGCACTGCGCATCCCCCCCCACGCCATCGCCACAGTCCTGCAAGACACAAGGTTTGGTTTATGGCAGTGAGGAGATGCTTCAGGACCCAAAGTGATACTGAGAGCACAGCACCTCTTCTCTAGAGAAAGCCGAGAGCAGGCAGCCTCACACCTGGTCTTGTGGGGAGGCCGTGCTTTGATGGCAGCGGCTCACGGGCAGCCTTGGTCCCTGCAGCATATGCCAGAGGGCAGGAACACCCTGCAGAGCTGACCCAGAGGGACTGTTGGAGTCAGGACACAGCCTGGTGCCACAGCTGGGCCCATGCAGCAGTGCCTCACCGTGCCCACCAGCCTACAGCCTGGCTTGTGCAGAGAGCTCAGGAAAGAGAGAGCAGCTTTCTGGGAAGAGCTACAGAAAGGCAGCCGTACATGGGGCCACTGACTGGAAGGAAACAGATTTTCTTTGGCAAAAAGGAACGAGGACAAATACAACAGCAGCATGGAATCCACCCCAGTTTTTGCTTCCACCTTCTTGCCCTTCCATCCAAGGTGAGTGAAACCCTTCACCTTCCCTTCCTATCGAGTGTCAGCTCCTCCCAACAGACAGAAATCGAAGATCGTCCCCTTAACAAGAATTAGCAAAGAATCCACCCTGCACTGCGAAAACTTTGGTGCTGGGTGATTCCTGGTTCTTCAAAGGCCATTTACCTTGGAGAGCTCCTGCCCAGGCATGCAGCTCCTGCACGGCACACACTTCCCGTGCTCGTCCAGGTACTCGGTCTCCTGGCAGCCCATCTTGTCTGGGAGGTGTTGGTACCTGAAGAGAGGAAGGGAAAGCAGAGTTCACACAAGTCCCAACACTCTGGTAGAGTAGTGTGCCCTTTTCTGGGCAAAAGCTTCTACACCGGCCAGCAGACAGCCTGCACTTCTTATGCACCAAGAATGTCACTTTGGCAGCAGTGAGGCTGCCTGATCTCACCCACGCAGCAGTCTGCACTGAGAGCTCAGGAAGCAGAGAAGAGGCTTTCTGGGAAAGGCTGTAGAGGAGCTGTGCTTTTGCTGCCACATTGCGTTACTCACAGCGGAAGAAAAAATGTCATCTCCAATATGAAGCCGGACACAGTGACCACTGAAGCCAGTCTGGCAGTCAGTCAGAGTATTCTGCTACACCAGCTGGATCCTGGGACATCCCAGACCGTTAGACAGAGAGAAGCCCCAGCTCAGGGAGGTGGCAGCTGAGCTCTGACAAGATCCCAGACAGGGGATGCCCGAGTGCTGCTTGTCTCCTGCACTGCAGAAGTTTCACTGTGGAATGGACTCGCTCACAGCAGCATTGGAGGGCTGGCAGAACTGCACCCATCTCCTGGCAAAATACAGCCAGAGCCTTTCTGTGGGGATTCATGGCTCAGCTGAAAACAACAGCAGAGCTGCCCCAGCCTCAGCAGAGCCAGGATTTCTATCTTCAGTGAGTACGGCCTGTGGGAGCACTTGGGATTGGAGTGTCACTGAGAACAAGCAACAAAACCTGAAGCTATGAAACAGACCAACTCGCTCACAGCTTCAGGGCTGCCTGTGCTCTTCTGCATATTCTAGGTGTGTTCACAACATAATGAAACAGAATAAAATCCATCCCTCCGCACTCTTCATTCAGCTCCTCTCCAAGGCAGCCAGGAGAGGAGCAGGAAGCACTGGGAATGCCCTTTTTAAGAGCACCCGGGAAGCCTGGCACTGCCTCACAGCCCCAGGGCAGCGCTCGGCCGAGGTGGTCCCCGCAAAGCTCCCGGGAAGGGGACGGCTCGGCCACGGCCTCCCATGCAGCCCCCGCCCCCCGCACTGCTGGCAGCACGGACACCGGATCTGCAGCACGCGGCTCCGGGCGCTCCGCTCCTGGTCCGACCCCCTCTGCTGCCCCTGCACGCACAGCTGGCCGCGCTCCGGGTCGGAACGATCGGGATTCATTAGGGATGAAGTCTCCCCCGGACAAGCTTAGAAGGTGAGTCACCGCTCGCTGCTGCTCACGCGCACGGCAGCGTCTCGTTTGCTGCAAGGAGAGGCAGCGAGAGCCGGCGAGGATTGGATGTGAAGACATGGGGCGATGAGGAGCTAAGGGAGCTAAATTTATCTGGCAAGCATCTCGGGAGGGGCACGATCACAGCCTATTAATAGCATAAAGGTTACTGACGTTATAGAATAAATAAAGGAAATTCGTCATCATCTCAGAAGGTGGCGAAGAGGAACCTCTGTGCCAATGTCAGGGACGAGCACTCAGGTTCCGAGTTAGGACTAGCCATGTGCTGCATGGAGGACGAGGAGCAGGCGCCCAGCTCGGGGCTCAGAGCTGCGTGTGTCCTGCAGGAGCTTCGGCGCCCACGCAGAGGAAGGCGGGACTCCGGGCTGCCTGCCGCCAGCCGTCTGAAGCACAGTGGTAGTACAAGGAAGGGACATGCATGGAAAAGGGATCTTTCTTGGAGGAACTCTCTGGCAACTACAGCCTGTGCTGGCACAGACTCTTCCTTTCATATATTTACATATGCTTCTCCACTTGCGAAGGGTTTGCAGACATAGATGCACCCCTTGCAGCCTATCTCCTGCAGAGAGACTCAGCTTAGAACAATTTCCCCGACAGAGAAAGTTACAGAGGCAGAAGGAATCCCACAGCAGTGTGGGCACACGTGCCTTGGGACAGCATGGTGCACTGTGCCCACAGCCACCCCACAGCTGCCAGCACAGAGCGCGCTGCTGCTGCTCGGGCAGTGTACTGGTGAGTGGGACGGAATCTTTTGTCAGTACCTGGCATCAAATTCAGAGCTGTGGGATCTATTCTATTTTAACAATACCAGAATCAAGACATTTGATTTGGAAATGAAGCATACTTTCAAAACCTCATAATGCTGCCCTCGTAATTTCTGATAGTCTAATTAATAACTGTGACAATTTACTCATCAGCAGTGAATAAATAAAAACAAATGACAAAGCCCTCCTGCTTCCCTGAAAGCCACACGGACCCTCCAGGTGACTGCCAGAGGAACATCAGCAGGAACGGGAAGCAGAACATACTGCCTATGTCTTAAGGTGTGCAAAACCTTCCAACTTTGCCACCTGCTGCTGCTCAGACTGCAAAACTATGAATGGCAGGGAATGAGTTTCACTATGTGAGATCCAAAGTGCTGCAGCACAGTGACAGCACGCTGCTGCCCAATTGCCTCTGCAACAGTTTTGATCTGCCTTTCCTTGTGAAAATATAGTTTTGAAGACAACTAAACTGTTTGGGAACTATATTTAGACATTTATTTTGTGTCCAACAAGTGGATTCTGGCAGAGAACAAAAAGGAGGAGGAAATGAATGAATTGGTACAAAAACGTCCTCAAAGCAACCATTGGCAGCCCAGGGCCGGGCTCTGAACAGACTGAGGGAGCAGCAGCGCTGGGCTGCCACCAACACAGCCTCAGATGGGACGCAGGAACAGACTGAAAAGTAGAACCGGAGAGAACAAAAGCCCTAAATAACAACTGCAGATGAAAAGGAAGGGAAAAGAGAAATGTTACCCGGAAAATAGGACTGCA
This sequence comes from Tympanuchus pallidicinctus, assembly GCF_026119805.1. Lineage (NCBI taxonomy): Eukaryota > Metazoa > Chordata > Aves > Galliformes > Phasianidae > Tympanuchus > Tympanuchus pallidicinctus. The sequence continues at coordinate 18,717,395 of NW_026294648.1, read as the reverse complement.
CGCGGTGCACGTGGCCGTGCCCAGCCCCTGCCTCCTCCCCTGCTGTCCGTACTCGGATCCCTTTGGATGTGTCCCTGAGTCCGCAGCAGCGGCTCTGCCCCGTGGGGCACCGGGGCTGAGGGACCATTTGGGGGATGAAACTGATGGACGGGTTCAGTCAGAATCACTCACGATCATTAATACCAGGAAGGAACAACTATCGTGCAATTAGAATTACATTTACGAACAGGACGGTTTGCCATCAGCGCTCACTCAGTACAGCTTCACTGCGCCCTTAGGGATGCTCAGCGCCCATTCACTGCACCGGCACGAGGTGACGCGGCACCTGCGCTGCTCTGTGCCCCACTGCAGCGAGCCTCGAGCGGGGGTGAGGCGAGAAGGAGAGAACGGCGCTCCTGCGCACACAGCCGGGGCTTCCGGGGCCGGGACGGCGAAGTTCGGGCTCAAACTATCCAGCGGGGCCAGAACGGGAAACGCTGCTTGCAGCGACGTGTCACACCGTCATACCATCACACCGTCATACCATCACACCGTCATACCATCACACCGTCATACCATCACACCGTCACACCATCACACCGTCACTCACACCCACTCGCGGCGCTGCTCCCCTCCTCCCCCGCTGCGGTCAGGCCGAGCCCCGGCGCGCCCCCGGCCCACGCGCACCGCCGCCGCCCGACCCCGATCCGGCCGCGGCACACAAAGCTCGGTCCCCGCCGGCGCCCCCCGCCGCAGGAAGGCGGCAGCGCGCCGGGATATGCCCGGGCACGTCTCGGCGAAGGGCTCCCGGCCCGCGGCGGCACTGCCGGCTCGCAGCGGCGGCCGCACCCTCGGCTCCGACCTCCGTCCTCCCGCACGGTCACCCCGCGCTCGGAACTTAACGGAGCCGGCTGCGGCCCACGCGCGGGGCCACCGCTCTCACTTCGCTCTCGCTCCCTCCCACGCGGCGGCGCGATCCGCCCGCAGCTCCCGCCGTTCGCTCTCGTGTCCGCAGCGGCGCCCGCGCGGCGCCGACACCGGCGGCAACGGCACCGTGGGACGATGAGAACCGCCGCGGGTGGGAGGGAGAGCGCGTGGAGCCCGCGCCTCACCTGTGTCCGGTGCGGGCAGAGGCGGGCAGAGGCGGGCAGGGCGTGCGGTGCGGTGCAGCCTCCGCTGGCGGAGCTGCGGGCAGGACGCGCCGGGCAGGACGCGCCGAACTCCGCGCGCTCCGTGGGCAGAACTCTCCGCGCCGCGTGGAGCAAAGCGAAGAACGCCCCGGGCACCGCAGAGCGCCCGCCCCGCCCCGCCCCGCCGCCTCCCATTGGCGGCCGCTGCGGGAATGTGGCGGTGCTATGTAAATCCGCGGCCCGTGCACGGCACCGCCCGCGGCCCGCACCGCCCTAGCAGGGCAGGCGGCGCCGCGGGCAGCGGGGTTGCGGGGAGGCGGGTCCGTTCGTGTCCGCCTTGCGGGCTCCGCTGTGGGCGGGTGCGGGACCCGACAGGACTCGGCCGGTCCGTGCGGCGTTTTGCGGGGCGCTCGGGGCTCTGTGACTGCTCTGCTGGGGCCGCTTTTCGTGGAGCCCCCGCCGGCGCACCGAGCGTGATTCGCGGTCCGACTGCCTGGGGCGGCCCGGGGCTGCTGTCTGGAAGCACCGCGGCGGCGTGCCGTGTTCTCACTCCATCACGGCGTCTCCCCGTGGAGCCGCAGAACCCCTCAGCCTCGTGCGGGGGCAGTTTATTCAGTTTATTCTCCCGGCAGCGCTGACATTGGCGCTGTGCGTTCTGTACCCTCTGCCTCCGACATCCTCGGCTGTGAAGCCCTGATCTGCCGAACTCGCTGCAGAACCACACCGTCGTCCCTAGATTCGGACGGCCGAGGGCAGACGGCATTACTGCTGCTCATGGAGGGGCCCGGGTAGCAGCTTTTGGCGATGGTTCTGCGCAAGGATGTGTGTTTGAACAATATTAGGTTTAAACCTAGTATTTTGGAGGCATTCTTCCTGTTTCTCTCTCTTCTCTGAAGTTCAGGCATTCCCTCTCCAGCAAACGCTTAGGGTAGGTCCCAGAAACTCCCCACTGCCACTGTGCGGTGGAGAAGGCAGACGGTCAGGTTGGGATAACCGAACAGATTTGGTATGAGATCAGCCAAGCTGCCCTGCTGCTGAATCTGACTGCTCGCGGCTTGGGCCGCTCAGTGATGCAATCTCTGTGGGGGAAGACAGCTCACCCAGATCGTTCTGCAGGGGCCGGGGGTGACATCACCTTCTGCGTGGGGCACTGCGCCTGATGCAACCAGCAGTGCTGCTCCTTGTTCCACAAGCAGCGCTGTGGCTTTTGGGACTGTCCAGCAAATTAACATCAGCTCCAGCACTTTGGGAAGCTGATAGAAGTTGTTTCACTCAGAAAAGCCATCAGCAGAAGTCATCTGTGGCATTATTTTCTGCAGACTGACTCAAAATGAAGGATCTACAGATAGTGCATCCAGCACAGAACAAGGGTGGCGTGAATCCAGCACAGAACAGGGGTGGGCAATGGGAACAGAGTACCCCTGGCAGTCAGTGTCCCCATGTATTGTGGGGTTTGTGGTGGTGCTGCTGCTGGGAGGGTGCAGTGCTGGGGGAGGGCTGGGGGCACTTCATGCGGGCGCTGGGGCTGTCCCACGTGTCTCCGAAGACTCAGAGCGGTGGCGGTGCCCCGGGGGCAGCTCGGCCCCACACAGCGTTCAGCGGCGGCAAGGCTGTCCCCAGAGCACAGCACTGTCCGGGTGTCTGCTGTTCGGGTTGGCTGGGCTGGGTGTAGGGCACCCCACACGCTGCGGGGGTGGGCAGGCAGAGGCCTTTCGGGCTTTTGCATCATCTAACAGAAACGTCTTGAAGCATTTTGTGTCATGGCCGTAATTACCTTATGATTCGCTCAGGGTCACATCGCCTTCATAAGTTATGAGTGCAAAGCATAAAGAACAGCAGTACGGTATTAGAAGTTACCAGGAGCAGGAATTCTGAAGAGGGGGATCTGTTTTACAAGCTCTTCTGGCACGCTGGAGGATTCACAACGCTAGAGGGCCCCCTGCTCCAGGCCCAAACATAACCGCCAGCCTGCACGCAGACGCAGAGGCTCCCCGCTGAGATGGGCTGGTCGCGCACTTGGCGTGTGGAGCAGTGAACCGATCGCAGCGGTACGGCCAGCGGGACGCCTCCCACATTCCCTGCATGTCAGACCCGCACTCTGCCCATCCCTGCCTCAAACATCAGAAAACTGTCTTTTATCCGGGTCATGAAATGCGATGGGAGCAGTGCAGAATTCCCCTGTTTGCACGCACTCTGATGCACCTGGAGCCCACGTGAGACTGGAGGAGGTGCTGTGAGGGAAATGCCCCGTGCTCAGAGGAACTCACCGTTGTTCAGCTGAAGTCTCCTCCCCATCAGGCTGACGTTTCTCCAGTGTTAGTTCCAGTTCCATGGTCAAGGCCACCTTTTCAGAGCACCTTTGTTGCTTACCTGGTGAGAGAAGCTGCTTTGGCATGAGAACTACTAATTTCTATCAAAAATATCTTGTAATTGCCTAAGCTATAGCTGAGCAGTGGAGTTTTGAGTTAATTTAAATTGAAGGAAGAATTAAGGAAGAATTTTTTTACAATAAAGATGGTGAAGCATTGGCACAGGTTGCCCAGAGAGGCAATGAAAGCCCCGTCCTTGGAGGCGCCCACAGTCCAGCTGTGTGGGGCTCTTGGCGCCTGATGTAGCTGTGGGTGTCCCTGTTCATTGCAGGACAGTTGGGCTAGACAGCATTTAACCTTTTCAACTCAAACAATTCTACAATTTGTGAATTACACATCCTTTGATTTGGTGTCCTCCCCACTTACAGAGCTCAGGACAATGAGGCACGGCTCACTCTCCTGCCTGGTCACACCACGTTTGCTGAGTCTCTCTGCCTCACTCAGTGAGAATGGTTTCTTTTCTCCATGGCCACTAAATGAATTGGGTTTTCCATATGGTCACCTCATGCATGCTGTGACTCTCCTGTGCCTGTCAGGATGTGCTGCTGACACATTTGTGAAGGTGTTCAGAAGGCATCTGGTGTCTCTAGGATGCTGACTTGTGCTGCTGCAGGCTCAGGTCAGGAGGCAGAGTATGCTTTCTCCAGACAGGAGAGGCTTCCGCTGCTCACAGGCATCCCTCTCAGCCGCTGCCCGGCATGCGGTGGCTGCAGACCCTGCTTGCAACAGGGCAGGGGGCACAGCCTGCAGGACTCTACAATAGCCGAGATCGGCTGCCCGAGAGCCTGCGGCACCCCAAGAGAGAGCTGTGCCCCCAGATCCATCTGGGCTGCTCTCAGAGGAACCGCACAGCCTCTCCTGCTGTCAGCCTGCCGTAACCTTCTACGTGTGAGTTTTTTCATTGCATCCCGTGAGGCTGAATCACGGCCGTGCACTCTGGAAGGTGCGAGGGTGCACGCTCACAGGCAGGCACTGGCAGGACAGAGGTGCCCGCAAGCACCTCGGGGCGGTCGGATCAGCTTTTATCTCAGTTCTCGGCAGGGCTCCGACAGTCGGGACTTTCTGCCGAAGGAAGGCGCAGCTCCGACGCCGCTGCGGGCTGCAGAGAGCCGCGCTGCCAGCAGAGGGCGCTCACCGCCTTCTGGAGGAGCCCCGACCCGCAGCGCCGCGCCGGGAGGCCGCGCTCCTTTCCCGGCCTGGCTGAGGGCGGCCGCGCGGCCACGGGCTCGGGTTGAATTTCGCTTTGCCTTTTATTTCCCCTTCCTTTCCCTTTCCCTTCCCGTTTCTGCGTACCTCTTTCTCTCTGGCTGTGTGTCCGTGCGGTTGCACGATGAAGTGGAGCAGCCTGTCTATAATGGGGGAATGCTGTGCAGATGAACTCCTCGTGTGCAGAAGGGGCAGCCGGGGATGGGCAGAGCTGACAATGGGACACAGACCTGCAGATGCTGGCTTCCCTGGGACCCCATCTGTTGTTAACAGAGGGACTCAAAGGCTAGAAATGCTAGAAGGAAAAAGAGGAGTGCCTGATGCACTGCTGTTTGTAAGCAGCCATCCAGCACAAACCTGAGAGCCTCTTTTGCACCAGAAAGTTTTGAGCTCCTTTTGTTTACAACACTGTCAATGAGCAGCCCTGCACGAGCTGAATTACTGACTGTGACAGATCTTTCTGAGAAGAAATGGTACACAAAAACACATTGAAACCCAGAAACTGGAACTGCTGTTCCAAGGTTCTCTTGGTCTGTGTATGGAACCCTTCTTCACTTCCATGGGAGCTGGATATGTGCAGCCCTCCTGCACATATCTACATTCTTGCTCTCCTATTCTTGTAAGAGGAATCCCTAACGGTGTCAATAGCCCCATTGCGGGTGACAAAGATGAAATAACAGAACAAAGAAGACAGCAAAAAAAAAAAAAAAAAAGTGTTGATTTAAAAGCACAGAAATAGAGGCCCTCAGCACTTCCACAGCTCAGTCTGTTTCTCATGGGAATCCTAATCACCCGTTCCAAAGTGCAATATATTGACCATCTCCAAACAGCCCACCGTCTCAGCTCGTTCACACCTGGCTCCTCTCGCCCAGCCTCTGTTCATCTCACGGCCTGCCGTAGCTCTGTGCAGCAGCTCCAGCCTTCCTTGCTAATTCGTGCATTTGCAGCAGCTGAAAATCTGACCGTGTGCGACAAGCAGCTGCGTGGCACAGAGCGGCTGCAGTGTGAGGGGGCTGTGGGTGCAGCCCTGCAGGACCAGGGCTGCACTGTGCTGCACCAGAACGCTGGAAACCTGAGCACGATGAACTCGTGCCACTGCTGATGTTGGTTCACGGTCCAAAAAGGGATGAGAATGATTCAGTTAGATCCTTTTTCCTGGAAATGAGAGCTGAGAAGAAGGGCAGACATTTCTGAAGCTATCTTGGAAGAGTTTGTCTACAGCATTCTGGCTCCCCACCGCCAGTGTCCATTAGGAATTGTGGTGTTTGTCCACAGATCTGTGTCCCAGAGACACCCGCGTGTTCCTGAAAGCTGCCTTCAGTTCCTTCAGGACTCCCTGGGTAATGCAGCTCTCAAGGATTCTGCCAGCATTCTGACAGAGAACGTGTGTGAGGGGGACTTCAGTGCACACAGAGCTATGCTGATTGCGAGCATCACGGGGACCTGCAGTGCCTGGTCACTGGAAATAGGCACAACATTGAGAGGATTCTGGAGGCCTTGAAAAGAAATGACAGAGCAAAATTTACTGCACTTTCAACCAGTTCTTGTGTTTTCTGCCTGCCACGTTTGTTCTGGCTCATAATAAAATGAACTTTGGTTTGTATATTGATTTTACTGTTTTCACATTGAGGAAGAAAAGCAAATATCTACTTTTCACGGATGATTGGCTACTGGGAAGCAAGAAGAAATTTCTCTCATTAGGAGCATTTGATTCGGGCAGAGCCGTGTGGAAACAGGCATCTGACTTTGCTGCTTCTCGGGATGCCGCCCTCACACCGCCCGTCGTCTGACCTGACAGAAAAGCAGAGCCTGCAGCCGCGTGAGCTGCAGGCAGAGGGAGCAGAGGGCGGCTGTGCTGTGGGGCACTGCCAGCAGGGGAAGAAGAGCTGATCTGTGGGGATGCGCACAGCGCTGCGGCGCAGAGCACTGAGAGAAAGGGGAAGGGCAGAAGTCAGAGCCGCGGCTGCCCCCAGCAAACACTACTGCAGGGTCGGGCAGTTTCTGCGTCTGTTTGTTTTGCTTTGTTTGTGTAGCTGTTTTTGTTCGGGTTCCGTTGTTTTTTGGGGGTTGGTTTGTTTGTGAAGGTGCTTCTCCAGTCAGTGCAGCTCAGGTCAGCACCCCAGGACACATCCCAGATCGATGGGAGCTATGAGAACTATGATGCCTTCTAATTTCAGAGGGAAAAACCATAACCAGCAGCTGGATTGGAACATCTGCCTGGATGCTTTGTGCGTTTTTCAGAAGGAAATAACTGCAAAGCTGACTATCGACTGGCTGATGTGTTCCAGCAGGGAGGAACGACCCTGACCACATGGGGAGCTTATCAGCCCGAAGGCGGCTGGCCCCTCGCTGGCTGTTTGGGGCAATGCACCACAGCTTCTCATTCCTCAGCTTCACATCCTTCCAACATTTTAAGGGAAATCTGATGGGACTCAGAGCCTTGAGCATATGGCTGGAAAATTCTTTTCTTCACTAGCAGAGTGAAAACAGCTCTGCATAACTCCTAATGTTTTTCATGGCATCCGTTTCTGGCCAACAGTTCTTTCAGCACTATTAAAAGTAAAACCAGAACTGACAGCATTTTGGTCACACAACTTTCCCTGCAGCATTTGGAGGACACGAGGCTGTACTTCAGCAGCTTTCTTTGGCAGGACCAAAGTCATTGATAATCCATCTGGAAGTCCCATGATGGTGTCAGGAGGCAAGCACATTACTGTTGCAAAATCCTAATGAACTATGTATTGGAAAAGGTAGGAATGACGTGCCTACAAGACAGTTGTTGCTCTCTTGTTTGAAAAGGACACCTGGGTACTGCAGTGTTGGCTCCCAGCGACTCACCATCATAGCTCAAGACTCCCCCAGGCCAGGTGAAGGTGGCCCAGGCACTCAGGGAGCCTTAGCCATGCACTGGGGCTCTGGGAAGGACTGCGTGAGGCTGCCTGTGTGAAAACCCGAGCAGCACAGGGTGAGGCAGAGAGCACTGGCATGGACAGGAGGACAGGGTGACATGAGCGTGACAAAATGGACTGCATGCAGGTGACCAGAATTATGTACACTTTGCAGGTAAAGACAAGGATTTGGTTTAATAATGGAGGGAAAGAGTCCAGAAAGGCAATTACCTGAGAATATCAGAACGAGATTCCAGGGCCACAATCTAGCACAGCACCCTGATTCTGTAACCAGGTGTGGGGACGAGGGAAGGAGATGAAAGCAGAGCACGTTTACCTGTTAAGCTCTGATGGAATTCTCTTCCTTGAACGCTCTGTTTGCTCCCAAATCCATCCACAAACATTTTGTTTAACCCAGCCCCTGTAGGCAGGGACACCTCCAGTCTGCTCGCAGCAGAGAGAAGAGCTTAAGCTTTCTGCAGGGAAGGGTTTCGCTTTGCCACTGGGCACATCTGACTCCATCTGTGTGGATGTGTGTAACTGCTGACTTCAGGAACATGCCGTCCATTTGCTGGTGAACAGAATCCAACCTCAAATGTGTTTATTGTCGCATACATCAGATGCCAAAGCTGGCAGCCCAGAATAAACAGTTAAGCAGAAACTCAGCAATGGCAGTAGCAACCCGCTGTCTAAAGTGAGTTTGTGGACATTAATATGAACCAACTGTTCTTAACTACCTGGCAATAACTGCGTCTGATAAACAAGCAACATTTCAGCATTTAACAGATGAATATTGGAAAGAGCAGTGTCCAAGGAGCAGCCACAGCACTCAAAGCAGTCTGAGCTCTGTACCAGGATTTTGGCAACCTTTTTGGAGTGGTGGGCAGTGGCGGCCCGATGAGACCAGCAGCACACAGAGGGGTGGTGTGGATGGAGAGCCTTGAGAACAGTGAGGGACAATCCTTGCCTTGCTGTGGACTAGCACACCACTGGTAGGTTCCCAGACTTGAGATAAAGATCTGCAAGATGCCTGCAGCTGGTGGATGGTTATGAGCACAGATACCCTCTCATTGACTGGACTCAATTTCCATATCCCATCCAACATGCAACAACACGGCCTGCTTCCCAGGCTGGATATTGTCTGCATGAGGAAGAACCTGCAGTTATCTACCACCCATCTCACATTTATAGCCCTCATTCATGGCTATTGTTTGATGGTCTTTTGTCTTTTCTGGCAGCGATGATGACTTTCCTACTGCAGTATAAATCAGGAGCTGTGTCCACAAGAGGATTCCAGGTCATTTTCACAACACAATGGCCACAAACAAGGGCAGACTGCCTGCCAGGATGTCTGCTACTGGTGGGGCCGCAGCTGCAGCGCTGGGATGCTGACAGGATGCTGTTTGAGGAGGGCCTGGGCTGTGTCTCCTCTCAGCATGCAGAGCACAGCTCTGCTTTGGAGGATGGGATGTTTGCAGCTGTAAGCACTGGGTGAATCAGATGAAGTTCTCCTTGCTCCACGCTGTCGATGCTCCCAGGAGCACTGCTTAGGAATCTAGGCAATTTCTTTTGCAGTTTGTTCCTTCCTACACTCTTCTTCATTTGGGAGATGGATGCAAACTGGATGATCTTCTTCCCCTTCCACCTCCAGCCTCTCCTCTTTCTAGCTTGAATTTGGGGGTTTTTTGCTTCAACTCCTTTTTTGCTTACTTAACTGCAGACTTCATCTTTCCCACATTCTCTCTTTTCCCCAGAGGATGAAATACATCCGTGCACAGCCACGGTATCAAAGATTCCCCAGAGCACAGGGACAGCACACAGCAAAGCAGAGCCCCACAGACAGGGTGGAAGGACCTGGGGTTGGGTGGGAGCTGCATCAGGAGACACCTGAGGAGCAGAGGGGTGAGAGGAGGAGCTCTGTGCACGAGCATGCAGCGTGCAGACAGGAGGACGGCTGCCAGGAAGGCCTCCATGGTGCTTGTGCTTGCTGGCTGGTGCTGCAGGGTGGACGGAGCTGCCACGCTGCAATGCTGAGCTGGGTGCAGTGCAGAGCAGATGTAGGGGCATTGAATGGCGCCCGTGGGGCCAGGTCTGTGTGCTCATTGCTGACCATACAGAGAAGGTGTCCTTTCCTGGCCAGCTGGCTCAGCTCCGACCCTAGGTGAAAACAATGGATGAATCCATCATGTCATTCATTACAGTCATTTGTGCCCTCGACTCTGTTAATCTTTTAGAGACAAATATCAAATCAAACCATTTGAGCCTTTCAGCTGTGGTGAAAACAAACTGCCACGGATTTATGAGTTCAGTTCTTAATTGAAGCTCTCCTTTGTAGCTGCTCACTCACATGCAACGTTCCTGGCTCTGAAGTGAACCTAAAGAGAGGCAATAAATACAGCTAAAAGGAGCTTTGCTCTCCTGATGGGGAACTCTCCCTCCTGGCTTAGAGACATGGCTCACTTTTCTGCCTGCTGGAAGCAGATGGGCGGTGGGGCCACAAAGTGCATGGGCAGTTCAGAGGCAGTGGGCATCTCCAGCAGCTGCTGCAGTCCTCTGAGCACAGCTCAACTTCAGCTCGAGGCTTCCCAGCATGGTTTGACCTGTAGGACCAAGTGGCAGGGACCTGCTGTGTACTCAAATGGTGTACGTGCCTCTTTGCATTTTTGTTTTGAAAACACAAATAATAACTTCTGTGTTTAAAGTCATCTTCTGTCTCACTGCAAAGTGGTAAAAATAATACATGCAATTATGAATCAGGAACAATTTTTTTTTTCCTGGAAGCTCGTAAGTGTTGGTATCCTACAACATTTCCACTCCATCCTGCCCATCACACCAGGAAATGTGTGGAAAGCAGAGTATAATCTATTAAATGGAAGAGGAAACAAATCACTGTGCTTGTACAACCAGTAATAATCTCCATCCCCTTGTGGAATTTATCACAGCAATTCTCCAGCTGCCAACATAAAATACAAAGAATGATTGTCTCCTAATGCCATTTTAAATGGCACTCTTTCTTCCACCTCCCCATTCCGCTACTGATTTTCTCATAGGAAAAACAACTTTGTCATTGTTGCAAATACGTTGTTGCATAACGAAAAGCTCCCTGCCTTCTGCAAAGCACCTCTGCACACCAAGGGCATTGCCAGGCTGCACCTCATGCCCACCGCGTGTCCCACCCGGCGGTGAGGCGCTGCCAGCACAGCCCTCTGCAGGCAGCAAGGAGCAGAGCGCTGTGCTGAGCCAGCGCAACAAGAGAAAGGGAGCGTCGCCCTCCGGAAGGGTGACTGTCAGCCGTGCGCGGCAGCAGAGCAGCAGGGGAGGCCTGTGCCTGTGCCCTGAGCCCTTCTGCCGATTTATCCTGGCAATAGCAGCATCTGCACTACAGCAGCAGTTAGACAAGGAAAGTAACACTGATTTCTGACTGCATTCGCTTGGCCAGTTAGAAAATGTCACCTGTGTTTATGATGATCCCTCTGAAGACAAACACTGCTGTGTGCCTCCAGCTGCACCTCTTTTCCTTCTCCATTTCCTCAGCAGATATACTGACAATGCACACACATTGATGTGGCGCTGTCAGCTGTGCCTGCATTTGTGTTCCAAGCTCCTTTTTGCTCCTATTATTTTCTCTGGAAAAAAAAAAAAAAAAAAAAAAAAAAAAAAAAAGAAAAAGTGCAATTGTTTTCAAAATAAGAAACTGCTTGTAATGTCTGGCCGTCTAAATCAGTATAAAGAATAGGCCAAAGTTCCACTTTCATGTGGCAGCAGAATCTCTGTTAAGTGTAAGCAATGCTCCTTTCCGTAGAGGACCAAGCTAGATTTTTCTTTGCTCTATTGTGTAGAAGTAACTATGATGGATACAAAACATCACCTAGACTTGACTTTTCCTATTCGTTGTTTTTGTTTTTTTTTTTCTTTCTCTTATCCCTTCCAATCCATAGACATTACTGGCAACAGTCAGAGGAAAAAATACACCAAAGCACGAAGCACTACTGACATAAAGGACATTAAATTAACGTAGCAGAGGAGCTGAGCTGCTTGTAGTATAAGAAGGCCTCCTGTGGTCAGACCTGCCCCACAAAACAGGGGAGTGTGGCTGGTGGTGTGCAGTGTGCCTCTTGCAGACAAGGTCAAATGGCAACGAGTGGCAGGTTTTACAAGGGATGCTCCAAACCCAGATTGCCAACTATGTATTCAGATCACTTACTTCCATATTCAGCCTATTTTTCCTCTTCCCACTCTTTGCTTGGAGGTTTTAATCTACAGGTTGTATCCAAAATAAATTAAATTGACAAACAGAACTTGACCCGCTATTCAGTTAGAGGCATATTTGCTTATTGAGGCAGAGAAAGTGAAAATTTAGAACAAATCAGGCAGATAAGTATTAGAAAATCTGATCAGGTTATGATCCACCCCCATGGTCTTCCTCACTGATGTTACAAGAGGAAATTCCACTGCAGCTCCTCATGGCATGCCTTTCTCATTCTGCCAGTGCTCTTGCAGCAGCTCTGCTCACCCAGCTGCTGGCCCCGCTTTGCCCCCTGCCCAGGAGCACCCATGGATTCCTCCAGTCTCTGACTCCCTCATCTCAACCTCAGGGTTTGGATTCACCTTTGATGTCTGTCTCTCCACAGCCCCCAGGTGTGATTTTCCACACCCCCATATACAACACATGGCTTATCTAGATAGTCCAAACTGGGACACTGTGTTATGTCTGACATTAATAATCCTTTCTGCCATTTCAGTTGGACAAATGTGGTGCCCCATAATACAAGACTGGCAGGCTTGCAGATGGGAGCGGACACCTGACAGTGTGATAGCAGCTGAGAGTTCTTGGAAATGTACTGATGAAAGAGGACAGGTACTGCTCTGTGAATACCTCTCGCTTCATGCTCTGTAAGATTTGAATCGTGTGTCTCCAAGTGTCACAAATTGGGCAAGCCAAGGAAGCAGCACCCAGAGATGCATTTCCCTCAGAGGAATCCCTGGAAGCCCATTGGAAGCTGGGAATCGTGCTGCTGCCCTCCTCTGCTCACAGACAGATTCCCAGAGCTCCCCTTCAGAGGGGCGCATCACAGTGAGCCTGGCAGCAGCGCAGAGGGAGATACGTGGTGGAGGCAGCACAAGGCAAAGCGTTTCACTTCCACCACAGGATGAATTAACACCTACATGAGTTGTTCCGATGGCAGTGGCTGATAAAGGCAGTAATGCGGGAACAGTACAAAACCACAAAGCGAAAACCATAATGAAGAGATACTTCCTGCAATTAAAAGAAGGCAGAACTGGCAGTACCTCCAAACATCCCCCCTGCTCAGCCTCCAGCAGAGTGGAACACAGGACACAGACCTCCCAGCCACTGAGCTGGGCTGTGTGCTATCAGCATGCGAGGGTGGGGAGGAATATATAGGGCAGCATTGCACAAGTGCTGCGAGACAAAACTTTTTTCCAGTGCAGAACATCCTAATAATAGCTGTCTCAGTACTGGAATGATTCATTTAAGAGGCTGAAACTGCAACCGAGCTGTCTGCTGTGAACAAAAGGTCCGCACTGCATGATGCCATTTACAAACAGTGCTATTTCAGAGGTGTTAATTGTTGTGGTGTACTTCCAAAATCACTGGGGGTATTCCTGGAGCACACTGATCCTGTGACTTCCCTGCTGTACTACTAAACACTTCCAAAGTGTGTTGCTTTAGACATGCATTTTCTGACAGCTGATGTGGTTAAATACACCTGCAGTGTATCAGCTCATTTCCAAAATCGTTTCCATGTTTTTCAATGCATACTTCTGTCCCAAAGCATTCTCAAAAAACAGCTATAGCGTGTTACACTCCTTACTTTACTGTAGGGTACAGCAATGAGGAGATGTGAGTAGAAATGCTGAGTCATGACCTGAGGCAGTGATGGAGCACCTGGTGGGAAGGCAGGGCCAGCCCAGGGGAGATCAGGTGCAAGCAATGCACTGAGTGATGGAAGGGATGGAGCCAGGATCCACCCCTGCACAGACCTCATTTAAGGGTTGTCAGCAGAGGTGAGGGTGTTTTGCTGAGACCTCTCTCTACCTGGGGCTTTCTGAAGGTAAGCAGCTTCATCTCTCTGTTTCTGTGCCCACAGCTGTTGCATTTGAGGAAGTCCTCACTTGCTGCAGTCTGGGATTTTGGTGCTCTGCTGTCGCTGTGCTTTTCATCACGCTATGAGATGCCGGAGCAAAGTCAGAGGAGCACTCTTGCACTTGCCAGAAAATGAGTGTGCATCTCTAATGACTGTAAGGGACTTGGAACTTGTGAGATTCTCCTACTGAAGATAAATTCTGCTGGCCAAAGCTTACACGTTAATCTTGCTGATCCTTTACTAAAGAGCTCAATATCCGTGGTTCCAAGAATTTCAGCAGGGCAGTATCAGATGATCTTGTTTTCCAATAAGCAGAGATGATCAAAGCATGGAGGCAACTCGTATGTGCCCACATGCCACATTAGAAGCTCACAATAGACTGAACTCCAGATCCCACATCACGCCCTGTGCCGGGGCTCATGCCAGCTTGGCTGTTTCACTGATCAAAAAGACTGGAGCTGTACCTTTACCTTTGACCCAGCGATTCCTCAGTGCAGCTAAGATCTCAGCCCTGGCTGTTCAGAGGCACTGAGTACTCAGAGCTTCCAGTGGCCATAAAGCAGCAGCTTGGTCCGAGAGGCAGCAGTGAGCAGACTGTGGAAGGAAGGGGTTGTTGGAAGTAATCCAAGTGATTTTGTCAGGACGGTATCTCTGATAAAAGCAGAATTTATTCACGATTGCAATGGCGGGCGACCTGCAAGTAGGAGCGCGCCTATGGACACAACGTGACAGCCTTTATACCTTGTTTCCTCCCCCTTGCCTTCCCTCTCCCCTGTTTCCCCAGTGGCTGAGTATTCCAAGTTCAGTCTTATCAGAAGGCTTTCATTTGCTATTTACTTGTTCATTTATTTGTTATCTGGTGTCAGTCAGCAGTCATCCTGTTGTTTCCAAGATGTCTCGGTGCTCTCCTTGTCCTATTGATATGGTGATTTTCTTTGAAGTCATCATCGTTACACAAAGAGCACTGGGGGGATGATGCCAGGCCTTCCCAATGTCAGGCGCTTCCTCTGGCTGTCATGACTTGTTCTCTGGTTTGCTCTCGTGCAGGATATTCTTGCAGTGTGTTTGACAAAATAGACATCTATACACCTATATACAGAGTGTGCGTTCCTGGGAATGTTCGTCTATATGATAACTGATGTAAACTTATCAGAGATCTTCCCCAAGTTAAGTAGAGGGACTCCCAAAAAGAACTACGATAGTGGAGATTATAAAATAAAAATAATATTACACAATTCTAATGCAGAAACAACACTTGATTCTCACAGGGTCACCCCAGAGAGAGGGCAAAGCAGAGCTGGGTGCAGTGTCGGTGCCTGGCAGGATGCAGCCCTTTCCTGCACTGCCTCTGACAGCTTTGTTTTGCAGGACATGGTTGCAGAAGTTGTCTAGAAAGCTTAGTTGAGGGAACTCCTTTCTCTTGAAGACAGTTGCTGTGTGACTGAAGTGCTAATCCAAGCTCCGCGTATCAGAGGAGAAAAACAAAAACAAAAAAGAAATGCAGAGGAGGGGGAGGATTCATAGACCTGTCCTTACCACCAAAGTAAGACTCGCCTGTCTGGGCATGCTGTAAAGCTGAGTCAGAGAGGTTCCACTTCCAGCTTTGGTGGCTCTGCAGCCTTTCTCTCTCTTTCTCTCCGTGTTGATGTTCGAGGGCACTTAATGAACCTGGGGACCTAACCCAGCACTCAGCCCTGCTTAAGGGCACTGGGTGAGCTGGTTTGTTTCCACCATTTAAATACCTGGGGGGGGGAAAAAAATCTTTCCTCTTGCTGAGATAATTCCTTATTTGAATGATAAAACCAGGATGTATTGGCTTCCTGGTGAGTGCATAACAGATTGGTTCTACAGCAGTTTTCTGTTTCACTTCTTCCTCCAGAAATCAATTAGTCTCGAATACAGAAATACTGAGTCAACGGTTTACTATGAAGACATGTCTGACAGTAACATTTTGAAACAAAAAAAGTTTGCCTGCATGGAAATTGCACATCTTGTACTTCACAAAGTTATTTTGAATAATAGCAGCTATTTGTTTCTGCTAACAATTAGTTGCCATTGGAATTGCTGTCTCAGACATAGAAGGCAAAGATGCTATGCTTCTCTACTGTCTGTAGAGTTTTAATGAGCAAATAAATATTGTACCCGTATTTCTTCTTGCTGTGCACAGGCTGGCACTGAAGAGGTATCAATCTCTAAAATATCCTCCTCTGGCCTTTCAGTAGGTGATGAGTCTTACCTCAGATCTAGTTAAAAACAAATCGCAAACAAACAACACAGAAACGTTGGTTATCCTTTTGTTTCCATTTACTTACCATTCCCCAGATTTCGTTTCAGTTATCTTGGTATCCTACAGCTAGAGAGAAGTCCCCGGGGCTGCAGTTACATAATTAGCCCCATTCAGAAAGGAACAAGCCAGCCAAGCAAGGTCATGTTCTGGTAGCAATTAGATGCTAATAAAAAGCCCAAAGCGTATTCTTACTCAACATCACAAGTTGTTTTGTACAGAAAGATGAGCTAAATGTTCAGCAGGAAAAGGCAATGGTTGCTGTAAGGAGAGGGGAACGTGGAACTCAGATTTCAGTTGGGTTTGCACTCATGCAGTGCTGCCAGCCCCCGAAGAGTTGTCATTAACCCACGATGCTCAGCTCGTAGTGCTGGGTGGCTGCAGCCCAGCAGAAATACTCCGTAACTCCACAGTGCTCTTCTCAAATATTTGAACAAGGGACATTTTTTAGCTGTTGTCTCTTGATGTTTCAGAGCATTGTGTTTGTTTTTGATTTGCTAAATGCCAGCATTACTTTGCTTAGAATGTAACAGCTGCTGTCTGTCAACATCTCTTAACCTGGTTCCCTAAAAGGGTTCTGTAGAATTATATTGCTTCTCTCTTCTCACTCCTATTTAGTAAGTCTCCCCGTCCCTTTCCAACCACTCTTCCTTTCACTCAGGTGTGGCTGAACAGCAGAGCTTTGTGCAATCAGTGGTGATGATGAGAGAGACCTCAAGCAATATTGTCAGGAAGGGGAGGATGTGGTGTGAGCTCAGGTGCATCTATTCTGCTTGGCTTGTTGGCTGTGTCAGCTCCCAGCTGCCTCAAGTGCAGCTGCCAGGGCCATGATTAGGAGAATGGAAGGGAACCAAGGGCATGGAAAAAGAGAAAAGAACTTAATAACATGGGTGAGTTTGGCACCGGTGCATATGAGGATTTTGGGAGTGTGGAATGAACACCAGTGAAGAAATCAGGTGGTGGTGCTCAGAAGACAGCTTGCTATCAGACAGTGCTGCCTCTTGGTCCCTGGCAATACTTGAAGGCTTACAGAATTCTTTCTGTTAAGAGATGAAAAATGATGATGGAAGTCAAATCTTTCCTCAGCTCATTCCTTCCTACTTACAGGTGCTAAAAGTTCAGCTTCTGTAAACACTGTGAAGGGCAGCAAGAGCAAGAAGATTCCAAGTGCGCTTTTCCAGCCAGCTCCTTGGCCTGAAGAGCCATTTCTGTTCTCTCCTCACATCAGGTGTCCAGTGAACTCTCAGGCTCTCCAATTGCTTCCAACAGAAAGCCAAAGCTGCAACACCACACAGCGTGGGCAGCCGGCTTCCTCTGACTGCGTCTGATTTCACCGCGGTTTGCTCTTGCTCAGGACACGCAGAGCAGCATTTCATCTTTGGCGATGGCTTTTTATTATTATTTTATTTATTCATACTGTTGTTACATAGAGATGTATAAGAATATCTTCCCTTCAGATGAGGTGAGCGGCTGCCAGCTCTTTCATTAGCTTTATTGGGAGCTTTGGTTACCGGCATCCCAAGCATGGCTGTTACCATAATTACTATTTTTTGGTATAATGGCTCTTTCCAAATGTAAGCAGATTTAAATTGGGATTTCCACCATTTTAGAGAGTTGTGTGCAGGATGGCTTATCACTCAGAGGAGAACACCTCTCACACTCCTGTGTGACTGGGGAAATAGCAAAGTGAAATAATTGCTTATTTCCAAAAACTGATCTTTGTCATGCTCTGTAGCTGGATTGTAAGTGGGCAATGCGTGTAAGTCATGGGTAACAGCCTGACTTCAGACTGTAGGCTACAACAGAATGAAACTGAAATGTACAACCAGTAGAAATTAGAACCAGAAAGGGAGAATTAGAATCTATGATTCTATGACTCTAATGCTCCCTTTCTGGTTTTCCATTTCAGATTAAACCAGTTAGATGTCAGTCATAGAAGAGAAGATGTTAACAGAAGGTTGTGTTACAATTAAGTAGAAAGAGAAGAACTGGACCAAAAAAGAGAAAAGCAGGAGGACTTCCTTGCTGATTTGCTTCTCTAGTTTCCAAGTAAATTCCAACACATGACAAAGCAGTCAAGGAAATGGAACGTGGAACTGCCTTTTTTTTTTTTTTTTTTTTTTTTTAAACCTACAGCTGAGGCCTTTGTATTGATCTCAAATACCACAAACTCTAACAAGTAAACAATTATTTTTCTCTGCTAGGCCTTCCAGTGGCACTGCACACACATGTATGCCATGGATTTGAACCTGGAGTTCGAAGCGCTCCCCTCCAGCAGCAGCAGAAGGGCTGCAGACAATTTCATGGAGCTGAGCAGGACAGCAATAAATGCTGCAGTGCTCTGCAGTGACCCCTCGGAGCCACCTGGAGGTGGTTTGGGCCCATGGGAGGCAGAGGAAGTTCTACAAAACAAAGGTGAGAAGCTGTATGCAATTCCTTAATTCCAGCGTCCTGTGCTGGCTTCTAAAAGTCATCACTGAATGCTGTTTGAGGTAGAAGAGAAGCTTTTTAGAGAAGTGGAAGATTTGTGCTGAGACCCCACTGGTGTGCTTTGGTTGTTCTAACCTGAACTGCATTGTTCCTTCAGTGCTGTGCCAGCACACCCATCGGCACAGGGGAGGAAAGAGGCAGAAATACGGCTCATGAGGAGGACAGTTCTGTAGGTCTGTGCTATTAATTGTGCTAATGCATTAGTGTAGGACCATGGCAAATGCAACAGATCTGTGTGCTGGGCAGGAATCCCAAACCTTTGGGAAGGACACCAAGGAAATCAAATTAAAGCAAAACCAGAAGGTGAACTCTCCACTGACACTGAAGGAGAACTCAGAAGTATGAGCAAGCCAGGAAACCATGTGCTAACAATGAAACCAGGCACCAGCACCACGGCAAAGGCATCTTAGCCTCTCAGAATGGCATCTTTCCATCCTGGAAAGAAGACATCTGTGCAGGAAGGAGCTGATGGGAGGCTGTGAGACCTCCTGAGGAGCTGGCAGAGGCAGGCTGTGCCTGCTCCAGCAGCACCCTCCTGCAGGGCCTGCACGGTGAGGATGCTGTGCTCCATGCAGTGCATGCCTGCAGCCCGGGAGCTCTCCTTGCACCTGGAGCCTGGACTGCAGCCTGGCTGTCACTCCTTGGTGGTGCGTTGGTGGCTCCCAAGCAGTGTGAAGCTGAATCATAGCAGCGAGGATGGGAGGAGGACGATGAAGGAGGAATGAAAATCCTGGCAAGAGAAGAGCTCTGAATGTCTTTGATGGGCAGTGAATACAGCTGCACAGCAGCTCCCACCTCTCTGTATCGAAGGAGTGAAACAATGGCAGTGGGACCATGTGGCCTCCTGAGAGATGGAAATCTCCCTGTTGCTGTTAACAAATGGATTGGGGGCTGATTTTAAACCAGAAGCAAGCTCTGCAGGCAGGAGTTTCCTTTTTGCCTGCACTGTGCTGCTTTGATCAGATGGGTACATTCAGTAAAGCAGCTCAGACCCATTTTCTTCAGCAGCTTTGGACAGGAGGTGACAATCCAGCAGTGCCTTCCAGCATTTATTCTTTCAGGAAAGTGAAATCATTCTGAGGTTTTGTTGAACCTCCGTCTCAGTGCTGCTACACCCCGGAGAAGACAACGGGGAAGTTTGCCAGCATACAGCAGCATGTTCTTGCAAGAACACTTGTATTTTGCATTAATCTGGCTGAAATGCTGTTATAATGAAGTCTATCTGGGCGCTTGCTGCTCTGTATTGGGCGATCCACAGGGCTTGCAACCCTGTGGGCCGGGACAGCAGCCCGAGCTGTTACAATATTGCTGCTCCTGTTGCACTGGGGTTTGTATCTGATGGCAGTTCTGATGAAACAGTTGCAATTTCTGCTCCGCCTTGTGTAAAATGGATTCCCATCATGGGGAGGCAGAAA
Organism: Tympanuchus pallidicinctus; assembly: GCF_026119805.1. NCBI lineage: Eukaryota > Metazoa > Chordata > Aves > Galliformes > Phasianidae > Tympanuchus > Tympanuchus pallidicinctus. Next base: position 18,697,527 of record NW_026294648.1, on the reverse strand, counting down.
TGGGCTTCTCTGCAGCCGAGGAAGGAATGTTTTCCATTTGTGTTTGCAATGCCTGGCAGTTATGCCTGGCTGACCGAGTGATCCCTGCCCTGTGCAATGCAGGACAGGTGTGTTCTCTCATGGCTGGGGCTGGCAGAGCTCACGCAGGTGTTTGGGGGCCACAGCCAAGGAGCCCTTGTGCTGCAGCACTGCCCCCAGCAGCAGGTGTTTGTCCCATTCCCCTCCACCCTGTGGTGAGCTGTTCCTCCTCACGGTGCTCTGGGTGTTCGGTGCTCATCAGGAGGGCACTGAGTGCAGCCCTTTGTGTCACTGATGCTGAGCATCGGCTGTGAGTCACTGCAGCACAGGGATAAGCAGGCATAGGGACATGGAGGCTGTGAATAAATGTGTGAGGCCGGGATAAACAGCACAGATTGAACTTGAATGAAGCTTTATTTTTTTTCCTTCAGTTCTTCTGCACAATTCTCTCAGGTCTTTCAGAATTCTGGCCTCCTGCTCTGTTACTGTTGAGCAGTCCCACAGTCTGCACTTAGAATCCGTGGTGAAAGACAGTGCATCAGTATGCAAGAATATTTGTGATGTAGTGCTATTAGAACCAACACTTGAGACTTACTGGCCGTTTAATCTCCACTTATTTTTTGAATTCTCTACAACCATAATGTTTTCCCCTCGATGGAACAATATTTGTGCTCCGTATTTCATGCGTAAAATGCATTCAGTTGCCATTTCAGAACAAAAGCAGGAAGGTGGCATTACCTGCACAAATGCTTTGCTCATTGCTTCCAGAAGGAAAAAGCAGAGACAGCACATAGCCATAATACCCACCTGCAACAATCTGGACCTTTACTTTTAGTGGCACTTACTGGTGCGCGTCCACTGCTGATGTAACTCAGCTGGGTGTGGGCTTCCTTCTTATTGTGGCACCCAAAGTGATGTTCAGATGGAGTGTGGCATTCCCAGGACGCCCAGCACAGAGCTGAGGGTGGGGCACTGCCAGCAAGCTGTGTGCTGTGCAGCTGAGCCACAGAACTTTCCTGTAGATCTACAAATATTATGAAGCGTCATCTGAAAATGATCTGGATTTCAGCTTTTTTTCCAAGGTTTACCATCCCTTTTGCCTCTCCATGAGAAGCATGCAGATATCTGCTGTGGTTTGGCAGGGGTTGTAGGAGGACTGTGAGCTTCTGCCCTCCATGCTCTGTTTGCTGGCTGGCCCACAGAGCCCAGGGTGCTGCCCTGGCTGAAGGAGTTGCACATCTCTCTGTGGTGAGAAGGGGCCTCTCCAATTATGCAGCACTTCTTGAGGTTTATGTAGGATTCAGACCTGGCCTTTTCTCACTCTGCTTCATCTTTCATTTCTGATGACAGAATCACCACTGCAGATGCTAGCGACGAAATGAGCTTTTGTGGTATCTTATTTTTGTAGATGTTTCCTGAGAGCAGAAAGCTGAAATTGTACCTTCTTACCTTCTGCTACTGTAATGTAAGTGGTGGCATTGTTTCCTCTGTGACCTGTCCTGAAAGGCTACAGAAACGCCAGAATTTTGCAAGCAGCAGTGCTGCCTGAAGTCAGCACTATCCCAGCTGCTCAGCCTCACTCACAAGCTAGGAGTTCCACAGCTCTGTTGGCAGATGGGGTCACACAAATGCTGCTCCCTGAACACGACGTGTTGGGTTATGCAGTGCTTCAGTGCTGAGCTGGGAGAGCAGATCTGACCAGCTCCAGCTAACACAGCGAGGCCAGGACAAATGTCCATAAATGGTCGCTGCCCTTGTCTGCAAACAAACATTTCTTCAGTTTTTGGACGATGTACAAATACTGTAGAAACAAAACAGCATTTCAAAGAGATCATATTTCATGGTTAAGTAAGAATCTGAGAGCTCCAAAAGTCGAACCATGGTTACAACACTGCCTGGTGGTGTGCCTTTGTGCATGACGAAGTTCTGGGTTCATCAGCAGTCAGAGTACATTCCTGATGTTGGTACAAGGTAGGAGTTTGGCACGTCAAAGTTTTGTGTGCGGCGATCAGACAGAACGAATCCACCGCTCCCTGTTCTGCAGTGCGCTCCCGCCTGCTCTTCTCTTTAGCTGCAGTAGATCTGTGCTGTTTGCTCAGCTGACACCACGCTTCCTGAAAACGGTTCCTCCTAATTTGAAACAGGCACAGCAACAATGATTTAAAAAAAAAAAAAACATTCCCTCCAACCCTGTAATCTTCTTGGCTGTAATTTGTTCTAAGTTTTGCTCTGATTTTTGAGAGTTTCGTAGTATCACCCACAGTTCCATGAAGGCTTTGCTGTATTTAAATACAGAAAGAATGGAGAGGGAGTGGGAGCACTGGAAGATGATGGAAGAGAACACCGCTGACATGAAGGTGCTCAAAGTCAGTCACATCAAAACTGTTGGATTTCCTGTCATGGTGTGCTAAATAGACATGATGTGTTGAAAGGGTGGCTGAAAGTGAGTTATGATGATATGGTCATAAGCAAGATAGGAAATCATCAGGCCCAGAAGTCTTTGGAACCAGTTCCGTGGAAGCCTTTATCAATATTTTTGGTGAAATGTTTCAGATGGGAATTCAGTTTCTCTGCTCTTGGCTTGGCTGTGTTCAATGTGTCCTTTAATGTGCTGTGGGATGAAATGAGGAATGTTTTAAAACTGCAGGTGCAGAAACTGGAAAGCCTGGCAGACGGTAAAAGGCATTATTAGAGTTCTTAATGCTCTTGACAAATAGGAAGAATGATTGGAAAGCTGTAGGATGCAGTACAGAGATGACATAAAGGGAAAAACAGAGTATGGGAGGAAGAATGATGTGCTGAAATCTGAGATGGGGAATGAATGGCTGGCCAGGGGCAGATGGAGAGCTATATTGGTGCACAAGCCCAGTAGATACCTACTAAATAGAGACCTACTGTTTGATACTGACAATATGATGTTTAATGAGGAATACTGCCCACAGAACAGGTGAAGTAATCTTGTGGCTCAGCTAAGTTTTGGTAAATCCTCGGACAAAACATCTGGTTGGGACTACTCTGCAATCAGCAGCCTGGAGAGACTGCAGGCAGTATGGCAAAAAGTTCAGTAGCGTGTTGTAAGCATCTGCCACATGATCAGAGATCCTGGAACCTGTCTTCATAACCTATAAAGGCAGAACTCCTCAGACAGAACATGTAAAATGCTTTTGTACGGGAGGGAATATTTTGTTTGTTGAGTTCATGCTGTGTAGGGCAAGAAATGATGTGTTTAAACTGCATGAAGATTGATTAAAAGTGAAACAGTAAGTAAAATACTGGTGAAGAACGAGGGAATCATTAGAATGGATTGCCTGGGAAGGTGGTGGAGTATCGATTATGGCCTGTGTTTAAGGAAAGGTTGGGTGTGTGTCTGTCAGGAGCAGTTAGCTGTGATTAACTCTGCCGTAAACAGGGTTCTCTGGTTGCCAAGACCCTTCCTAGCCTTGTTTTCTGCGATGCTGTTCCTTATCTTCTATCACTGTGGCACTCCTCCCTGGGGGTCTGGCGCTCAGTAGGGCACTTGGTAAGGAGTGTGAACCCATTCCTGTAAGCCCCGCGGTGAGGTGTGTGCTAAGTCATTATTGACAAACTCCATGAATGACAATGAAAGCCGAGGAGTTTCCAGCTGAGCCGTCAGGGACCTCTGGGGCTCATGAATGCGATTTTCAGACACAGCAGAAATAGGACAGCTGAGGCGTTTTAAGGAAACCTCAGCCAAAACCACTGTGTCTTTTCCTCACTCTTCAGTCACCAGGTGTCTTGCGCTCTTGCTGTGCAGCCTGTGCTGCTTTTCTCTCATTAGTCCACGCATGAATTTATAAGCAAAGATATTAAATGTGCTGACAGAGGGGTAATTGAAGCACTACCAAATAGAAACAGCATGATTTTTCCTATAACATGTCTGTTTAAAAAGAACCACATCCAGATTTTAGTTCTCTGTGTGAAGAAGTTATGTCTCACTTCTTGAGTAACCGTGGAAAAAATAATAATTTCGAAATGAAATTCCATGCAGGGCAGTGCAGGACTTGCCAGAGCCAAATGGAATTCAAGTACCAACAGTTCTGAGTTTAGTTCTGGATTCTGTGATTAACTCCCATTCCATCCCCAGTGTGGCAATAGCCTATTCCACTCTGTGGTGGTGGATGGAATCAAACAGGTAAATTTTCTTTCAAAAGAGAAGTCCATAATCAGTGAATATCTCCACAGAATTCATTCCTTCAGCCTCATTCTGACACAGCTGACTTGCTTGGATGCAATTACTTCTTGTGCACAAATCTGTTTCTGATAATGGCTGAGTTGCTGTGTGTTGATTAAGGATTAGGTAACGGATTGCATACATCTCTGTTGTAGACTCAGCGTGGCTTTAATTGGGTTAAAGAGCATCTCCCCATTCTGTAACTGTCAGAATGACATGTATCAATCTGTTGTTAGATTTTGGAAAGCGTGCAGCTTGAGATCATGTTGACTTTTTCATCAGTATTTTATGTATTTCCCCTATCTTGCTTTTGAATGGTGGAGGTATTTATCCTAAAGAAGGGATGGGGGTGGGGAGATGATGCTGTGATTTACATGGCAGGTAAAACTTCTTATCCCAGTAGAGCAGGGAAGGACTCTTCTTTTTTTTTTTTTTTTTCCCTACCTAAAAGGACACGTAAGGTAATAAAAGAAATAATAATTTGGGCTTTACTCTGCAAATTCTCTTAGAGATGGCCTAAGAATTCACACTTTCAGGTTTGTTTGGTGCCTAGATATTAGTGCTGCCAGAATTGCACAAGAAGGAAGAGAAGGTTCAGTGAAGACTGAGGTGTATCAGTAGGGAATGTGAAACTTTGGCCATGCGCAGTGCACTGAAACCTGGGAAGGAGTCTGAGGAAAATGACCCCTGCTGAGCTGCCTGCAGAGCAAAGCAGGGTGGAAGGCAGCAACTTCGTGTTTCCTTTCAAGGAAGAAATGGGACTCTGATCCCACAGTGGGAGTAGATTTGTAGTGTAAGAATGGACATAAGTAAAAGAGCACTGCTTTAAAGGTGGAAGTAGGACTGGGAAAAAGGGAAAGAAGAAACTCACTCTGTTCTTACATCATGACACAGATGGTTGCAGTCCTACTGTCCTATTGCATGATGTTGTTTAAATACTGAGGTGGATCTGCCTCCCAGTGCAGCTGCACTACTCAGGTAGTCTGCCATCGCCCACTGGTTTTCCAATAGATCTGAGGTTAAATAATTAGCTGTTAATAAAAGCAACAACAAAAACAACACAGAACGGAGAGTGTGCTTGTTCCACTGACAAAGATCAAAGTCAGTAAGCATGTAACAGGCATCTGCTTAACTCTGTAGGCAGAGATCCATAACATTCCAAAAGCTGATGTAAAAAGTAACATAGCCAGAAATCCAAGTGATAGTCATGATGATTAAAAACTTTGGTAAGGCTAACTTACCAAAGGCCAAGAAACTTTTAGCATCAATACGGCTGAACTGTGGTCAGTGTTGCTGCGCTGGGCACTGGCCGAATTGCTTTAGTTGGATGACCTTTGGTTGCAGAACTATGCCTAGTATGAGGGAAGCACATTAATGAATGAATGAAGTCTGCAGTGGTTTGCTGATCAAAGTTATCACCTAGCACTGTGACCTCAGCAGAAGGCAGTGTTACAGCCTACAGACCAGATAGGTTTGTTTGTGTGAGGTCTGCTGGGTACCAATGATTCTGGTACAAGAAGCTGAGGAGGAGGAAATTAGATGGATGTTGTTAATTTGGTGTTGCTGTCGCTTTGTTTCTGCTCTGGGGGATCATTTCCCCAGGTGCTGCTTCACTGCATTGCTGAGGTGTGGTTTCCTATGTCGTATGTGAGAGTTTCTGTCAGGTAGTTGAGAAATAACAACTTGCATGAGAAGCTAGATTATAAATGCAACTGAATGGTATCACAGCCCTGTCTTGTGCCATTGTTCCAATGTGTTTATCTTACAATAAAATTTACTAATTAAAAATCAAACTGGAGCGGGTGCAAAGAAAGAATATTAGGATGGCAGGAAAATGAAAAGCCTAAAGGAGACCAGAGCTCCATTCAGAACGCAAACTGCCACATGGGTTAGAGGTGTTGGATTTACATTTAAACCTGGTAGTGTGAGGAATAAAAGAAAGCTCTTTGTGTATAAATGTACTTTGCTCCTCTTCCAGTAGGAGTAGAAAGGAGGAGGGAAAGAAACCAGACTCTATTACTTTATACAGTGATGTTTGATAAATTTCTGAGTAGGATCTTATGATACAGCAGCAACAACAACAAAACACCAAAAACAGAACCGTATGCAGTGACTTGAGGTATCTCTACCTTTGGTTCCTGTGAACTTGTTCCACACATCTGCGCTTCTGTTCTACGCTGGAAAGTCCTGAAGCAAGGACTTCTCCCCTTTTGAAAGGCATCAAGTAGTTGAGCCTCATTTGTTTCAGAAGCCAACCCAGAGTTTCTCTTCTGTTAAGTACACTGTGGGCTATCTGTAGAAACACGAATGTTTGTCCCTGATGCTGCTGTCCCAAGGGCTTTCATCTGTATCCTTGCTTTTTTTTTTTTTTTCTCCAAGAAGAACATGCAGTTTTGATCCTCATGTTATATCAACATGGCAAGTACCACAAAACAAAGCAAAACAAAAAACCAAACCCAAACATTAGTCTCTCTTTACCATCATCATCTACTTTTCTACCATTGCAGAAAGCCCTTGTGCCACCTGCAAATACTGCAAGAACTGCCCGTTCAGCAGCAATGGAGAGAGGAGTGTGAAGGGGAAAACAGCAGTTCTCCCTTCTGGGTTGTCACACAGCCTTCTGGGTGTGCTGGGAAGCTGAGTGCTCTGACGTGCTGACTTTTTACTGCGACTGTATTCACATCTGTAAGTGTGGTGCCTTGCATGCTTATGCATGGGATGCAGAGAGAAGGTTCATCCTGAAAAAGAGAGTCTTGTAGCTGACAGCTGGTAGTGTTGACCCCAGCACAGCAATTTAGGGCTCAGCAGCTGGCTGATGAGATTGAAGGTCAAAGCCCAAGCAGTCTGGTCTGAAAGAAGTAAACAACAGAGCTGCAGAGTAAGCTATACAGTGCTTGTCCTATTGGCACACACAGATTCAATGTAATGCGTTTTGTTACAAAGAAGAGAATGCAGAAATACAAAAATGCAATGTGAGACATGTAAGAGGAGAATGAGGAGATGCTTATTCCTTCCTTCCTACAGCATCCTCTCACCCCATGTATGCAGGTTTTTGTCAAGCTCTTTGATAGCTTTCCAGATGCAGCCTTACTTCTTCCCACAAAAGCATGAACAGAAGCTGGTGAATGTGTTGCATGGGGAGCCAAGCTGGAAGAGGATCTGGGTGGATTAGACTTGTTAGATTAGATTTGTTAAAGGATAACTTCCTGAATGCAACAATGCCAGCAGTGTGGCACTTGTGTCCACCAGCATGGACGCACAGAAATCAGTGTCTGTGTGTAACAGACAGGTGTTAAGGCACAGCTGATGCTAAGCTCCAGCTCACAGCTTTGTAATGAGTGCAGCGTGGAGCACTGAACTTGTTGCACAGTGAGAATTGGATCTGGAGAAGTATTAATATTCTCCATGATTTTTGTCTGAAACAAATGAAATACTTATCATAGAGATGTATCACTGGAGACATTCCTGGAAAGAACATGCTGTGCAATTATTAATGCCTGCTAGAGGCATAACACAATGTAAAGGCTGAAAACTCAAGCTGGAAGAATGCACTTCAGGAACATGATGTGGTTTTTTAGTAGTGGGTGCTCTCCATTGGAAAGGGCTATGGAGAGAAGCAGTCAGCTTTTCAGCACTGCAGACAAAAGGAATCAGGACTGGGAGCTTCTATAAAAACATGCTAAGTCCATGAGCAGTTACTGACCTTGCTGATAGTATATGTGCACACCAAGGCACTAAGCAACAGATCCTATTTATTCCCATGGAAGCTGGAATAACGAGCACAATAACGCACTTTGATAGAGCAAGTTCTCAGCTATCAAACACTATTTTTCAACATAGTCACCACCGTTATCTGTGCATTTCCACCAGCAACGAACAAGACCCTGCATGCTGTGCTCATAAATATCTGCATGGCCATCCACAGCCTCTTGTCTTCCGCATCGCTGTCGCCACTGCGGAGACGCAGCACCCAGCGCCTCGCTGTGCCAGCAGCCGCACCCAGGGCTCCATCAACGCTCAGTGAGTTCAGGGGGTGTCCGTGGGTGTGCATTATTTCTCACAGAGGAGCTCAGTTCAGCCCTTTGCTCCATTTGCGTTCCCATGTGAGGCACCATTCTGTCAGACTGTCCCTGTGCCGCCCTCTGTCACAGCACTGAATGAATCCTGGCAGGAACGTCCAACCCCTGGTACCGCTCCACCTCCATCCAACTCTGACCAACGCTGAAAATAGGAGGCATTACTTTTGAAGCAGCCCTCGTAATATTCTTCATAGCAGGAATTACTCAGTGAAACTGTGCCCGCTTTCAGATCAGGTTAGATGACAGTGCCTTGGTTGTGGCAGAGACAGGGAGGCTATGGAAGAGACAAAAATGTGAGAACTGCTTTTTGAGCAGTGACCGTTCCCTTGTTAGAGGCAGGACTGCACAGCAGTGGTCAGACGTTGGCAGGTCTTGCAGTGGACTGTGCAGAACTGTGAGCTGAAAGGCCGGTTAGCACATCCAATAGATTTTGGTTGCTGTAAAAGAGCGTTACTGAGATTGCTGATTATGTAGTAGCACAGCAGCAGCTCGCAGAGACAAACATAGAAAATTGTGATGATTGGATATTGAAATATTCCTTTGCACGTTTTTATTTTGGTAAAAGTTGAATCACTTTGATGTAATTTATCTTGTGCCGTCCTGTTCACTAAAGATTGACTATAGTGACTACCCACGGAGATCCAGAGGGCCGTGATGACCCAGGTGACACAGACTTCTTGTTAGAAGAAAATTCTGCACAACAAAACTCTCCTTTCTGAGGCCAGCATGGTTGGGCAGCCAACCACAGACAAAGGTCATTAATGCACAGAAAGACACAGAGGATTGTAAACCACACAGTCTTGAGCTAGGAGCCTCAGGAAAAACAGAAGTTTCCCTTATCTTGTGTGTTAATTTGTGCCAGAGTGTATTGGAGCCAATAGAAATGATGTATTAGTCATTCTCAAAACAAAATTATGTAAGTAAACCATTTTTTCCCCAAATATTTCATTATCTGGAACACTGAAATCATTTTTATCCGTTTTTTAGAATTCCTTTGTCTGTATCTTTCAAGAACTCTTGCCTTGATGCACTTTGTCCAGAGTGGGCTACCTAGTACTGCACTTAGGAAAGCAGAAGGAGGGAGTTTGGAAACGCAAGGGGCTCACAAAGCCATCCGTTCATCTGTTTATTCAGAGAAGTGAACTTCACAATGTGATCTAAACGGCTGCTGGGCATTTCAGTCACTCCCACTAAAAGCAGATTACAGTTCCACCCTCTCACTGTATAAGAGAGAATGTTGGAAAGGCCGAGCAGCAGCTGGGTGTTCAAACTGAGGGTTTTCTTTAACCATTTCAGCCCATTTCCTTGAAGTCTTCAGTCTCATCCATTTGGATGGGCAGCAGAGAAAGTTTTGTTTATGTTTAGGCTCTTTCCAGCCGTGAAAGTAACAAGTAAATACAGATAAAGGTAGAAGATTAGGGAGATGTTAATTCTGTGCATTCTTAAACATTTATTTGCTTTTTGATCTTGAAACTTGCCCCGTCACTTAATGGATAAGAGTGCAAAGAGCAGCAGTGAGACGAAGGCAGTATGAATTGATGGCCTGGGACAGATAGTAAAGTTAGGAGCATCAACAAAATCATTTTTGGCAACTGGTGTAAATTGAAAGTTGCAAATCATAAAAGAAGGAAAGGCTGAGAAAACCAGGAGCTGTCATTTCTTTGTGCTTTATTAGCATAACAAAACTGACTTAAATGATGCCATGTAGTTGGTAACAAGGTAGCCTTCCTGCAAATCTGTAAAGCAGAGCTTCCTCGTCCTTGGCAGCGGTGAAGACGAGTGAGTAAAGCACGTTCTCCACGTATGTCCATGATTTCCACAGCCGTCACCGAGTCAGAGGTGTGCTCTCATTTCCAGAAGCTGGGGAGCTGCAGCCTAAGGCGGCCCCTCCTCATCCCTGCATGGCCTTGTGCTGCAGCACCGCCATCCTCACGGGGTCCCGCACTGAGGTGTTGTGCTGCGCCTCCTCGTGTCACCCTGCGGCCATTTCAGCGGATGTGAAGCAGGAGAGCACCCTGGCTTTTATTTATCCTGGGCAATGGCTGAGTTAACAGACGTTGGTATCTTTGCCTTGAAGTGGGATAAATGCATGCCTACAGTTTCCACTGTTAAGACTGAAGAAGCAATTCTTAAGGCCTTCGCTGCTCACAGAGTGTACTAACATTCCTTTTTCTTTCTCTTTTTCTAATTTGTTTCCCAAAATTCCTATAGATCCCAAGGATAGCACTGGCACAGCATCGTTTCTCAGCGCACTCTGGGTTTGCAGCATTCTAAAATACATCACTGACTCATCTGGAATTTTTGCTTACAGCTTCTTGCCTCAGTGCTCACATTCACTTCTTAAATATTGACATTGTCCTGAAAAAGTCGTGTTACCAAGGAGAAAGTAGCAATGGTTTATCAGAACACGCAGTACTTGATAACCCCTGCAGAAGAGTAGAACTTTGATTCACAGCTACTTTATTTCTGCTTTATGCCAACTTAATTATATCCTACATGGGGGATGAAAGGGCCTTTCCCACCTTTGCCATTATGTCACTCTTTCACTCCGTTGGCACAGCAAGGCTTCCCAGGTCCCCGTTTCCTCAAATCACATAAAGCATGTTTAGCCAGTAGAAGTTTGAGAACTATTTTATCGTTCTTGCTGAAAAATGCTAAATTGTTGATATCATTCCTAATTGCTTCCTGCTTTGTGTTATTTATATTCATACGAGCTTTTTTTTTTTCCTATTTGTTTTTTGGTGTACTGAGCACATTCATCAGCATTATTGAGGAAGTCTGGTATTATTACAGCATGATTGTGAGATGTGATATTTTCCTGATGTATTGTCTTTTGCATACACTGGAAGGACTCGGCTCTGGCCATCAAGTAACTTTTGCTTTTGTTTTCAGTCAGACATTCTCATGCTATTAACGCTGTCTTTTTCAAGAAACCAGCAAAGGTTAGCTGGCTGTTTTTCACGTCCTCTCTGGTATTCCAGTGAGCTCTTTGTGCTGCTGGCTGCTTTCCTTCACAAATCAGAGCCTTTTTCAGCTTGACTGTATACAGGACTCTCCAGGTGCACCTTTGAGTGCTTATGGAAACACTGTCAGCTAGGAGCAAATGACTGGAGACTAGCTCAAGGCCCCGTATGTTGAGAACAGCAGTCACAGAACAATACAGTATTTTCCTTCATGTGTTTAAGAGTCGTGGATTATTCCCCCTGCTTTGCAGCTGGACCGAGCAGCGTGGCTCTGGCAGACTGTGGAGGAAATGCATTAGAAATCTTAGCTCTGTTGAGTGCTTGGAACCTAATTAGGCAGTGTGCTGCTACCTTGCAGTTCCTCAGAATTTTGGCTGTGATTTGCAATTCCTGCGAAGATTTGAAGACTTGCCCAGCACCATCTGAGCATTATTGAGAGCAGTCACAACCTGAGACTCTTCGAGGTCTCTCTCAGGAAAACCAGAGCTCAATTTTGTGCCTGGCCACTCTTTCAGATAAGAAAATTTTCCCAACATCCAACCTGAACTTCCCCTGGGAGGCTCTTGATGCCTTTCCCTCTCATCCCATCTTAACGCACATGGGAGAAGAGAACAATCCCACCTCACCACAGCCTCCCCTCAGGTGGTTATAGAGAGCTGGAAGGTCTCCCCTGAGCCTCCTCCAGACTTCTCCAGACTGAACAATCCCAGCTCCCTCAGCTGCTCCTCATGAGACCCGAGCTCCAGACCCTTCCCCACGTTGCCCAAAGATCCACCCAGCCCAGCAAGGAAGCTCCCACACTGCTCTGACCATCCTGTGCCAGTGCCTCGTTGCCCTCATGGTGAAGAATTTCTTCCGTAGTCTTGAATTTCTTTTGCAATTGCTTGTGTACATGCAGGTGACATCATCTGGTGGACAGATTCATTAATGATTCAGGCAGCTGGAAGACAAATCATTTGAACTTTTCTGCTATTTTCCATCCAAAAACCACAGCATGCTTTTTTATAAAAAGAAAAAGTTGTAAATAAAGACTCTTAATTGCTACTAGAGCACAAGAAGTAATGGATATTTTCTACAGATGGAAGTAACATAAAGCAACACATGCAGCATTTATTAGTATTTCACAAGCGAGGACATGGGGTAGAGACACAGAACGGTTGATACTGGAAGGAGCCCATGGAGATTGCTTAGTCCAGATCCCCTGTGTGAAGGCAGGAGCAGCTACAGCAGGCTGCCCAGCTGTGCCTGGGTGGGTGGTGGCTGTCTCCAAGGATGAAGACCCCACCGCCTCTGAGGACAGCCTGTAACAGCGTTTGACTGCACATACGGGGAAAGAAAAGTATCCTGTATTTTGGTTTGTCCCCAAATCTACAACAGATATGAGCACGTGCCTTCTATTCATGCTCAGATACTGAAGTCAAGATGACAACAAATTAGCAGCACACGGCTCTGAGTCCTTGCCGTATGGCACAAGAATGTCACTGCTACTGACATCGGAGTTCACTGCAGACATTTCATAAGATATCTGATGCAGAACGAAAACTGCTCAATACTGATGTTCTCAGGTCTCTGAAAATGAGGTACAAAGGCTGCATGTCTGAAAAGCAAAAGAACAACAGAGAGCAGAAAGATGTATAGGTTAACAGATGCACCACACTGCTGCAACTGCTTCAAGAGCTTCATTTGTTGTAAGCACTTCGGAACGAAGGACAAAAGCATACGCCAGAAAATAATTAAAGGGTGAAGTGGGGAAGTTTGGACTCGTCAGAATAAATCTAAGTAATGGACAGCATTTATTATGTCTGTTTAAAAGCAAAGTAAAAAGGACAAAGGGTAAATCTACGCTAGCAATTAGCTGTGAATTCTGGTCTGTGTCTATGTCACCCAGCTACAGTCAAGCCAGCTTTCTATACCTGCTTGCCAGAATAAGTGCTGCCCAAAACCATGACTTCTGTTCAGGCAGGAGGTAGACATATGCTTCAGCTGCTGTCCACAGCTGCACACAATCTATGTGCACCGGGCTTGCAAATACAGAGTTCTTCACAAATGAAATCTTACTCCAGGCTGAATTCCTTAGTCAGACATCTTTCTTTCTTTTCCGGCATCAGTTTTCCCAAATGCTGACCCCAAATTCCCCTTCTGTCTACCTGGAAACTTGGCTGGCAGTTGGTAGACCCACACTGGACATTTAACTCCACATTTCCATGCAGGCTGCTCAACTGATCCAGCTGAGCTCCTCCTGTTGCAGTGTGCCCAGGTGCCTCCATTGTGCTGCCTGCAGAGCGCAGGGCTCCCTGATCAGTGCTTGAAGGGACACCACACATCCCTGTGCCTGGTCACAGAATCATAGAAGCACAAAATCACCAGGGTTGGACAAGACCTACAAGATCATCCAGTCCAACATCTGCCTGTCAGGGACAGCTCTCACTAAACCACGTTCCTCAACACAACGTGCACAGCAGCTCCAGCAGCTGCCACAGCACAGCATCCAAATGGCCACTTGGATCTGGGTGTGTTCTGCTGGAGGGCAGAGCGGAGACATGGCTGTCCTGAAGGGAAGGACACAAACTGGAGGTGTGGTGGTGCTCAGGATGTGTGCAGAGTTTGACAAGCAGTTGTCAGTGCTCCACAACCTCAGTCCATTTAGGTTTCCTTACTAACGTCAGTTGCTTGCACCAGAAGGAGAAGCTATACGTTACCACGTCCTTTTACACTGCAAAAAATATAACTTGTCCTATGTTGTTGTAGTTCATGGCAATATTCCAGGCTTCCAGGTAAACGTTTTCATCATTAGATCTCAAAGATAGTTAATAACCAATAGTGAATAAGTTCTGCCATTATGAGCAATATCCTGCTCACGCATTTGCAAAGCTATGCACAGCTGATCTTTTTCATGCAAATGCTCTCATCTGCCACAGAACTTTGTTGTTGTGAAGAGAAGAAATAAATGATGGTGGGATTCAAAATCCCCTCAAGAGGAGGCATTGCATAGGAAACCACACGGTAAGGAACAAAGTTTCCTGTTACCTGCTGCCTTCTTGGCATTTTATACTGTTTAAGTGCTTGCATGTGGCATCACCTGTTCTGAAGAAGTTACTCGTGCCTTTGTAACGCTACATAATGTCTTTCATGCTGATTAAGCTCATGAACAGGAGGCTTCAGTCTGCAGCATTTGAACATCTGGGTGTAGTTGCTGAGTTATGTCACCTTCCTGAGTTATGCGCTCAGGAGCGCAGTGCAGAGCAGCCCGATGGGCTCCGTCAGCAAGCGGAGGGTGCAACATTTTTGTCTGGGTTTCTTCAGAGTTCACAAGTCAAATGCCTGCCCAATTCACAGATCTGACGATTCCTGCATGCTCAGAGTTATTCAGAACGCAGTTTTCCATCTGAGTCTCTCTCAAGCTGCTTGCCTGCATTCATGTCACACATTATCCTCTCAGCAGGATTTATTGCCTGTGATTAAGCAGAAGAGACTATTTCCCAGTTTGAACTACCAAATATGTTCTCCTCATTCAAACTTTTATTCACTTTTCAGACTGTGACTCCTTTTCTCTCTTCCTCTCCCTGTTTTTCTCCAATTTGCACTATTACCTACTGAATTTGCAGCCTGTTTATGTTGGTCAGCAGCTTTAGAATCTTTAGATGGCTCCCTTTCTCCAGCTACTTGGATGAATCACTCTTCTTTGCTATGAAATTTTGCCAGTGTTCCAGAATGCCAAACTGTAATGATTTACTCATCCTGTTGAATTCAGTAGTTGTTTTGCAGGGACTGCAACCCAGATAAATTATGGTATTTGCCTCTTTATTCCACTTTGTTCATTTCTGAACTTGGGCTGGATGTTTTTCGCTGTTCCTTTTAGAAACCTAACTGGGAATCCAATACAAAATTAGAACAATACAAAATTAGAAACTGGATTTTGTTTATGTCACTTCCCTTAATACGTAGCATTTTTCATCTAAGATCAGTAGCCACAAAACCCCTCTGACCAAAGGATGGGAACACTTCTATTTTCTTCCCTAATTGCACAAACCCCCAGCACCCCATGGGACTGTGCTCTGAATCTTCATAGGGCAGCATGAATGATGTGACCTTGCTTTTTTGGAG
Source organism: Tympanuchus pallidicinctus (assembly GCF_026119805.1). Classification (NCBI taxonomy): domain Eukaryota; kingdom Metazoa; phylum Chordata; class Aves; order Galliformes; family Phasianidae; genus Tympanuchus; species Tympanuchus pallidicinctus. The sequence goes on along the minus strand of NW_026294648.1, from coordinate 18,682,171 downwards.
ATAATTTTAACACCAGTGCTGAGTCAGACATGTAAGAACCAAAACCCCTTGAGGGTTCCATCTTCTGAGCATCTCTGTAATACAGCAAGAACTCGATGATGCACAGGGTGTGAGAAGAAAGGCTGTTTGATCTGCACTGCATTGTCCAGTGTGTTATTCCTGTCATCAGGTTGCCATTTGTGGCTTCTGTGAGAAATCAAGGCTGTGCCATAGACTCTGGGATGAATAGAATTATTACCATTGACATGAGTGTTGCATAACAGACTTTCAGAGGAGCCACGAAGCGAACAGCATTTAGCAGAATGTGTCACACCCTCATTAAAGCTTGATTCAACCGATTTCCTAATGAAAATAGATTCCTACCCCTATCACTCTGCTTACACTTTTCTGTACTTTATAAAGGGCAACAGAAGCCTTGTTCTGGAGAAGAAAAAGCACCCAGGTGTCTTTTATTACCAGCTCTGTGGGGACAGGCTCAGGAGAAAGCCCTCCTGGCAATCCCATTTTCGGAATGAACCTTAGTAAGTTCCGCAGGCAGAACGTGCACTGAACTGGAACTGGAGTTATGTCTGATGTAAGGACTGTATTGACCCAGGGATTGTGCTGAACAGCGCTGAAACTGGGCTTCTGCTTTCCAAGGTACTGACATAGAGAAGTAAATGAGTTTAGAGTCGCTGTGCAGCCACATGGCTGGGTCAGAAGGAAAACTGTGTGCAGGGCCAGAATTGTCCCTTATCATCCTTTGGAGATGTGCACTGTGACAGAAAGTGCTGTGCTGCTGCGCCGTGCCTGTGAGCCTGGCAGCTGGGTGGGAGGGAGGGCCCTCTGTGCCCACCTCTGTGCCACTTCTGGGTTTCCTGAAGCTGAAATCCAACTTTAACATAACCATTTTTCTTGAGAAATCAGATCCTGCGAGGGTGTGAACACGTACAGGCCGCTGCGTGCAGCAGCACTGTGAATACAGGGGATACGTGTTCTTGCATTCTTTCTGTTTGTATTGACTGTTCTGAGCTAGACTGGAGATTCAGAAAGGGCATGAAGGCCACGGACTGAAAACCCCTGTGCCAGAAAGACCCTGCCTGGAAACAAATACTCCTTCACAGTAACGAGGCATTCCCTGTGGTAGCTACATGAGTTTCTCACTGTTGGGCTGCACTTTCTCTCATGTTTATTTCAACAAAAATGCCTTTTCTGCTTCTTTGCTCCCCGTTCCTGCCCTGTGGCCTCGCTGTGACCGCGCGCTGCCTTGACAGCCATCACGGGCTGGAACGATGTGCTTCGCCAAGGCTGTCTTTATTTAGACAAGGCTGCTGCTTTCTGAAATGCTTGCAGGAGCAGAGGGCTCGTGCAGTAACCGAGCTGCACCTCCTGTGTCGGAGGACTGCGGTGCACCCAGGGGAACACGCCTTTGGTGCTTTTTTCTGTTTTAACAGGGAAAACAGGGTATTTGGAGCAAACTGGTAATGTAACAGACAGTAAGATGGGGCTTTCTTTGAGCACAACCCCTGGGTTCTGTCCCAGCCAGACAGACGTGGCAGCAGCCCGAGCTCAGGTGTGTTTTCATCTACCTGCCTTCACTGTATTACAGAACATGGCAGATTGCGCTACAAATTATGTGTCTGTGCTGAGCGTGTTTACTACCACTGCCAGCATTCCAGGAGAGTCTGAAGGGTCTCACACAGACTGGCCTCTGGTTGTTGCCACAGCACCTGCGATGGTGTTTGCACCGAGGTCACATTCAGATGCAAGAAAGGTTACAATAAGAGCAACAAAATATGGATTTCCACAGACAGTGGCAAAGCCAGGAATGGAGCTCAGGTTACTGCCTGCTAAACATACAGCCTTTCCCAAATTTGTACCATGTGAGTGTAGTAGATCGGCACAGAGTTGGTGCAATTAAATTCCATACATGCAGGTAAGCCTTTGTTTAGTTACTGAGCCTAAATTCAAAGGAAGGGGTGCGAAACAAAGTGCATGTGATGCAATATGTATTTTTTTAAATTGGAAATGCAAATTCAGGACTGTGAGCCTGAATCTCAGCATAGTCTGTGAATTCTGATGAGTCTGTGCAGAACAACAGAATCTGAGCGTAGGTGTTGGTTTCGTACCCCAACACAGAAGATTTGGGATGAATATTTCATAAGTTCAGAAAGGTCCTGAGGAATATGCATGATAAAAAAGTACTGGTTAGTTTGAAGGAGGTTAACAGCTGTTTAAATAGAATAAAGTAGATTTCATGGGGCTTTCAGCTAGACAAATGCAGGCATATTCCCTAATTCTCTGCTGCAAAACAGTCCTCTACTTCTCGCTGACTCTTTTCCATAAGATGGGGACTGGAGGACTCAGAAAAACAGACGATGTTTGGTCAGATGAGGGTTTAAATCTGGCAGCTAATTTTGCCCATAGCACTGCCTGTTGAAAGTTTCTATCTGCTGCAGAGAATGAGGTTGTGCAGTAGGCAGTAATTCATAACCCTGGAGAGGCAATGTGAATAACAGGACAGAATTGCTCTGTTACAGCTTCAGCCCCTGCAGTGAAATCCATCTGCACGCACTGCACCCAACCTGTTGGTCACATCCATAAGTGCCCCTGGCAGATGCAGCCTTCACATGACATACTTCCATACCGAGCAGTTCATAAACAAGGCTGCACAGCCATCTTAGAGGGGGCAGTGTTACAACCACGTGGTCATAATAAATCATAAAGCTGTGCCACCTGTTTAACAAATGATTTTCCTGTCTACATGCTAATGTTGAGGTACAAATGCTTTTGTTGCCAATATCTTTGCTAAATAGAGTGTTTGGATAGATTGTGTGCATGACTTTCCTTTTAAATGTCTATAAACTGATGTTTGTGATGTGCTTGATTGACTGTTATGAAGGATAAACTGGGGTTACAAACACAACTGGAGTTGTGTTGCCTCAACCCTTGCTCTGCCCTGGAGCCAATTCTGCTCTTTGTAACTGCATTTGGATATGGACAAAAACTTAAAATACTCATAAACAGGAAAAAAAAAAGTTCTCTAAACATTCTAAATGTTTAATGTAGGCTCTGCTGGAATATCAGTTGAAAAGCTAAGTCCACATTTCATAAAAGCATCAGAGTAATTCTCTTGGAATCAGAAGCAGAGAGGTGGATCCTCCCTCCAGCCTCTCCAGCAACTACCAATGCAGGTGGCTTTTTGTTCACTAAACTTCCAGGACTTAACTTTATGGCCCCCCTAGGAGCAATTCTTCTCTACAGGAATGCTTAGACAGTGAAAAGATACCCTCACCTGCTTGTGCATGGACGCAGACGTGCAAACACAATAACCATCTTGAGCTTTATTTCCTTAAAAAACTCAAGAAGTCGGGCTCAGAGAAGGCGAGGAAGAGGGAATACTGCTTGGGGCTCCCAGTCAGTCATCTGTGAAATGAACAGACACAGAAATAACTTGTTTTGTATTTCAGCATGAAAACAGACTGAAATCTATGTTGGAGTTGAAATCAAAGCATAAATAGGCATAAAAAACCAAACCAAACCAAAACAAAAAACAAACCAAAAAAAAAAAACCAAACAAAACCCCAGGAAAATCTAAGGGCAAAAAGCCACCCAGGAAGGGTGCAGGGAGGTCCCCAAAGCTCCAAACCAACGGCTCCAAGGGCAGCCCTCCCTCCAGCAGCACCAGGAGCAGAAGCCAGGCATGAATCTGGCCAGCTGGGAAGTGAGCTAACGAGGTGCAGCTGGGATGATTCTTAGAGCACTAAGTGCAGATGCAGCCACTGTTGCTCTCCTGGGAAGCTGAGAAGGTGGTTTTGCTGCTTGATTTCTCCTGCTGGTATTTTGCCCATCTACCAGTGTGCTGCCAATGAGCTGCTACTCTCCAACAGCACCAGGAATGGCCTTTGTTTGCCATTAACGTTAAAAAGAAATCAGCTGTTCACAAGCAGCTTGATAGCTGTTCTTCCCTGAATGCTTCTTCCTGTCTTCAAGCCATGGTGCTGCTGGAGCGCTCTGGGGAAGGGTGCCTTCCTGCAACATCCACGTGCTGCAAGTCAGGCTTAACCACCTCAGCCTGGCCCTGGCTCACCCCATCCAGCTGCCAGCCTCAGCACTTGCAAAAGGCTGTGACAAGGTATTTACTTTGCTTTTCCTCTTTTTGTGCTTATTTAAATCTTGATTTCTCGTGTAATTGCACAGAAAAAAAATGCATGTTGTATTTAGGGTCACTGAGTTTTATGTTAGTTTGAAACAGAACTTAAGATTGTGAGGAGTGCAAGAAATGACTCGACATGTTAGGAAGTCCTGAAAAGTTTCCTGGATGACTGAGTGAATGATGAAAATAAGCACGCATGCAGAAAGCAGGCACTGCTTTGGCTGATCAGGCTGTGTGCAGCGGGAGGCACAGTGCCAGCGGCAGCTGCAGGTCCTGCCTCCTGCAGAGGTTCTCTGCTGCACTGTGTCATCAGCTCAGTTCTAAGACCTCAGCGTATCCCCTGTTTGCAAGCTGCTGACTCTCTAAATTGCCCATCCATTGATGAGGTACAGAGAAGATGCCAGTCTGGGAGGGTTGAAGGCCAAGGATGTGCAGCGCCAGCTGTGCTGATTTGCTGGCACAGAAAATTGTCTTCAGAAAGTCCAGGTCTCACAGAAAAACTTCCAGAGGGAATTAAGCCTCAGAGTACCGAAAAATCGCCTCAGTAATTGCTAAGCACTCCCAGTTATTCACACAGTGTTCGCTATTTCCTCCATTTAATTGGATTCTTGTGCAGAATTTCAATTGTATCCCTTCATTTTTCAAGCACAAAGAAATAGTTTTAAACTCTGTAAGTATCAGAAAGGATTGTTATCTTTCACACACATCCTAGCAGGCCAGTTCCTGTATTCACACTAAAAAGAGACTGTAATCCAGACAGAGAAATGTGCTGGAATAATAAGAGGTAATCTTCAAACTGTCTGCTGGATGACAACTGAAGATCCCAGAGCAACTCATCACACACAGCCAGCACGAAGCTCACCTCACGGAGCAACAGTTGGAAGGTTGGCACTGCTGAGCTCTCACCGGGCTCTGCTTCTGACCTGGGTCACTCATTTCAATCTCAATGAAAAAAACATCTGATGTGCTAGAAACCTAATGGAGGTACTGCAGCCTCTGATGGGGAGAGAACCTCTCAGCACCCCTCTGACTATGAGGCGCCTCATCTGACCTGCGCATCCCTTTGAACATGTCTGAGTCTGATCCTGGGCAAGCCAGGCTGACCCAGCCCAAGGAAGTAGGCACTGAAATCCACAGATCAAGCAGTATCTATGCAGACTTGTGCTGATGGTGCTGGTTCTGCTGGTGAGCGTATCGCCCTGTTGAACGTTCCTGTTCCAGTCAAGGCACCGGGTGCACTTGCTCTGTTCCGTGATTATTAGCTCTATTGCTGTTATTGCACTTTAAATGCTCCCCAACCTGGGGGTATCCAAACCTGCTTGGAGGACCCTCATCCACAGTGCTGTAGTCCAGCCTGGCTGGCTACACGTGAAGAGAAACAGCTTCCACTTTTCCTGGTGATGCCTCCCCTGTTCCTAGCGATGAATGTTAGATGGCTCTGAGAAATGGCTACTTGTCCTTATGAGGAAGTACATCTACAAGCTGAGGGCTGATTTGGAACCCCAACAAAGAACTTTGTTTTTTCCTTCTTTTTCTTGAATGCAAAACAAAACAAAAAAGGAAATTGTTTCCTTTGGTTTATTTGTTTTTCTGACCTTCTTGAAGAGTGTAGAGTTCGAACTTATCCGTGAAGTTCAGTATTTTGGGTTTGTTTTTGTTTTCCTCCTCCTCCCCCCACAAAGAACAGAGAGAGATCTTAAAGTGAGGAACAAAAGAGCCCTGACCAGGTGATTCCCTGGAAGGGAATGAGTCACCTGCCAGACTTCAGCTGCTATGTAAGCACAGGATTCTGCCCTGAAGTCATTTCTGAAACGTTTGAAACTTGGTCACGGTGCAGCAGCTCAATCTCCTATAATTGCAGAAAAAGAGCAGAAGAGGTAAAGAAAAAAAAAAAAAAACAACTGTTGGAAAGATGATTTTTTTCCAGTTGTGCTTTAAATTTATTTAAGGCTGATAAAATGTGCTGCAGTATCAACCTCAGAGAGTCCCAGCATCTGTGTATCCCCAGAAGAGGGATCTCCTGCAGGGTCATCCCTAAGAGATGCAGCTCACTCTTGAGGTCTGCGCTGAATGCTGTTCTCATTCAAGTGCAGCTGCACCTTGGTGGCCTAAGTTTGATATAATGTCTGAGCTGGAATTTCTTTTGAGACAAGTTCACCTCTTTGAGGCCCCTTTACAATATCAGCTGTTTTCAGACTCATTTTCTTTCACCTAGTTCCTGAGTAAGAGGCAATACAGTGGGCTGTAATCCGCTTCCAGAGAAGGATTATATCAGCTCAGCCTGAGCTCAGAGAGCCATCCTTGGCTGCGGGAGCAGTGAGCAGACAAGGCAGAGATGCTGAGCTCACGGGGTGCATGGTGACTGCAGGAGATGGATGCAGGGCGCTGCGCTCCTTTCCATGGCTGAGGGGTTTATTGCAGCATTGTGACCACTGTTGTTGAGCATCACTCTGCTGGAAGGGAAGCTGCTGTAAGAGCTTTAGAACCTTGGGCTTCTTCGGGGTGAGATGTAAGATAATGACTTAGATGTGGGGTTGTTTACTGTGCAATTCAACCTCCTTATGGCAAGCCATGTCTTGTAACCTCCTTTTGAGGACCATGCATGGCACCTGACCTGTGCCATACAAGCTGGTGATAGGACATATAGATTCTAAAATTACTTTGCTGAGGACAGGAAGGAAGGAAGCACGGATGCAAAGACTTAATGACTCTTTCAAGGGCCAATTGTCAGCATGCCAACTTGAGGTTTTTGGGGAAGAAAAAAAAGTTTTAGGAAACTCCCGTGGGTAGAAACCTATGACATCTATCTGGATCCAAACCCTAGAGCAAGTGAGTGTTTATGAGCATCTGCTTCCATATGCCAAGAGTCGCAGCACGCTCTACTCACTATAATACAAACACTTCTTATGAGGGGTGCTGCAGTCAGTGGGCTCTATTATCTGCTTAAATGACAGAGTTCCTTCACATGAAAGCCAAATTTAGTTTTATCTGGGAGGATAATGACCCAGAAAGGACAGAAATCCAGGGCTGGTATTGGCCTGTGGTGAGAAATCCCACGTGTCACCTGGCCAAACAGATATCAGAAATGCACCTTTTAGATCCGTACAACTGCACAGCCTGGGATAAGCCTTCATCATTGCAAATCCATTCAGTCTTCCCTTTTGCTCGTCATCACTCTGAGAATACTACCCTTGGTTCCTTACAATGGGAAAGCACAGTTAACTGAACCAACTCTGTGTTCTAACATTCAATTTACAAACCGTGGAGCCTTGTACTGTGTGTCTCCAACTCCAGGCAGCTCTCTTAGAAGGACAGCATTTCTTACGTTTGCACTGTCCTGATGGTGTCTTCTAGGTGGTGTTTAACTGGTTCAGGATGTATTTCTAATGGATTCTAGCAGGTTTATGGCGTCTCATCTGTGGCAGTGTGATGGACAGCTGTGGTGGTATCATCCAGATTGAGCAGATTTATTGTTCTCCCAAATCTCTAGAAGCCTTATAATGAAAGAAGCAGCTACTTGCACAAAACATTCATCAGGAGAAGAACTTTTAATATATAGCCTGTTGTTAGATCAGTAAGAATAAGGAAGAAATGCCTGGCGCTGAGCAGCTGCTCTGCAGATAATCTCTGCTCAAATGAAAAAAGGAGGAAGAAAAGCTTTCAAGTGTACTCATAAAATACAGACCCAGACTCCTCTTCTAAGGCAAAAGTCAAAATGCTTTTTTGGCTGAAAATGTACATCTGTGTCTGCATTACAAATGCAGAGCTGTTTGGATATGTAACTCAGCATGGGACACACTGAACTGAGGTGATCAGTGTTTTTGATGAGAGCTTATGTAAACCCTTGTGTAAGCTGCCTTAGGGTTTTATTATGACAAATAATGGCTTCAGAAACTTGTACTTGTTTTAATTTGTCTGTGAGCAGTATCCTCTGAGACTTGCAAAGGAGAAGCCAAATAAGCTCATGTTCATCTGTGACTGATGAGAGCAAGAGCAGGAATGATGAGCAGGAAAGCAATGAAAACACTCTGGTGCATACATGACTTGGAGTTGGTTTGCTGGACCTTGGCAGGGTCCTGCAGGGTCAGCTCTGTGACCTCTCTGCTCCACGCATGCTTTGGTCTGACTGTGAGTGCTGCTGTTGACCACTATGGAGAGAATTGCTCTGCCAGGAGAAAATGAGGAAAGACTGCAAATTTCTGTCATGCTTTTAGAATGCTAACGTTTCCTCTACCCGGGACATTTTTCAGATACCTGATCTATAAAATGGCCATCACAGAATCATAGAACCACAGCATGTTTTTTTGGAAGGACCTTCCCAACCCTTCATGGGAGGCTACCCAACAGCTCAGGCTGTTTGGGGCTCACCTATGGCCTTGGGCACCTCAAGGGATGGGGCACCACAGCTCTGGGCAGCAGTGCCAAGGCCTTCTGCCCTGAGTAAACATTTTCCCACTAACATCTTACCTAAAACTCTGGTCTTTTAGCTCAAAACCTTTCCCCCCCCATCCTGCTGCTATCAGCCCATGTCGTTAGGAGGGGTGCTGCTCCTGCCTCTGAGCATCCACCTGGGCTTCTCCATCCACCAGCAGTTCCTTGTTGCTCTTCTTTGAGACTTCTTTGTTCTTCTTTTGGCCTCCAAGCTGATTCTTTCAGCACAATTATGAGCTGCAGCACAGCTGCCACAGAGGGAAATTGCCTGCGGGGCTGTGACTGGTTGGTCTTCGTAGTTCAGTGGCAGTTTGTAACCCATGTAACAGACATTTGCAAATGTCTGTCAGTGCCATCATTAATTTCTGCCAAATGCTAAGGCTGAACAGAGTGCAACAGATTGTTTGAATGTAGAACAGCAGTGGATTGCGTTGATTTTGGAGAAGACACAAACCAAATTATGAAATGTATTCATACTGGTCAAAGAACTTGAAGTCTGAACTTCTTCCTGCCCTCAGCAAAAAACAATGCTGTGTGAAGAGAGCAGCTGCTCTCGCTGAGCATTACAAACATCATTAAGAGGTGGAGAAGAAGGTGGCTGCTCAAAATTCCTATTTGCTATTTGAATGAAACGATCTCTCTGGCAGTATGAATAAGAGAACTTCTAACTCACAGGGTGCACACGTACCAGGCTCTCCTCCTTTCTAAATGGACTTTTAAGACTGTTTTATGGGGTCTGGTTCTAACAAAAAATACAGATGGATTTAATTATTATTTACAAATGTATGTACCTCTGGTGTACAGATGTATCTACGTGTGTACTGAGGGGGAATGGGAAGGAGGAAGGCTGCCTCACTGCAGCAGAGAGGAGATTTGGGTTATAAACAAGTAAGAGAAAATGGGTGGGTGGGGGGGGAACTTGCAGGCAAAAAGCATAAAGCTGAGGGCATGTCTGTAGTGAGAAAGGAAAAATGAGAACAAAGTTTGGACAGCAGCAGTCAGACAGCACTTGGAGGGTGGGCAGGAGGAGATGGAGCCTTTGCAGAGGGAATTGGAAGGCAGCAGAGAACTCGAGCAGCAGGGGAGGAGAGGAAACTCACATCCAAATGACAGATAGATAAGTAGGATCTGATGAGCAATGAGCTCATAAGGGGAGAATTATGCTGGGAGCTGCCAGAGACCTGCTGGTGCTCAGCCCATGGACTGGGCTTGATGTAGTGATTGGAAATGGCAGAGTGTGGTGGGAAAGCATGGACAAGAAAATGTTTTCCTGAACAGGGACTGGTGGTGTGATATGAAAGTACTGCATTCTGGGGCTGATGTCCTGGCAAAGCTTCACAGACTCTCAAGACCGTGATGCAAATGGAGAGGGAGAAAACCGATCTCCAAGGCAGGGAGGGGTAAATCAGCAGCAGGAAAAAACATGCAAGGTTGGAAGGAAAGAGCAAAGAAAAATGTTGGAGACAGAGAAGATAAAAGCGTGGGTCTGTACATGTGCTGGCAGTGCAAGATGGAAGCCCATGGTGCTTGAGCACCAGTCCAGCTGTCAGCAGGTGTGAGGGCAGCTCAGGTCTCAGGGCTCTGCAACACATCCAGGGTTAGGTTGGAAACTGAGGGCTCAGGTCCAGATCCAGAGGCCAAGAGGCAAACCGTCGGCCTCTTCTCACCAGCAGCTCCTCTGGAAGTGAAGGGTTCCCCACCAGCGCTATGGAAGCCATGTGGTCGTTCCAGCACCGCTGTGTCTCCATCTGCTCTCCCTTGTCAGGAGATGGGGCCGTCACACGCACCTCCGCTGCCCACATGGAGTGCTGTTGCTGGAAGAACCCCTGGGCTCCAGTTATTGTTTCATCATTACACGCGCACAGCCCTCTGTGAAGCAAACCATCTCCCCTTACTCTCAGATGCTTTGGCAAGCAGCCCAGCTCTGGGTCACTTTCATCTCCTCAGGAACAACCAGGCAGATCCTTTTATGAAATGGAGTGAAGAATATGGTCATCCATTAGGAAGAGAAAAAGTTCAGGACAAGAACAATGAGGAATTATGAGGAAAGGCTGAGTGAACTGGGTCTGTTCAGCCTTGAGAAAAGGAGACTGAGAGGGGACCTGATCCAGGTCTATAAATATCTAAGGTGTGGGGGGCAGAATGGCGAGGCCAGACTGTTTTCAGTGGTGAGTGGAGACAGGACAAGGGGAAACGGCTGGAAACTGCAGCATAGGAAGTTCTGCACCAATGTGCACAAGAACTTCTTTACAGTGAGGTGACGGAGCGCTGGAACAGGCTGCCCAGGGAGGTGGTGGAGTCTCCTTCTCTGCAGATGTTCAAGACCTGCCTGGATGCCGACCTGTGCGACTTGCTGTAGGGAACCTGCTTTGGCAGGGGGTTGGACTCGATGAGCTCTGGAGGTCCCTTCCAACCCCTACAATTCTGTGATTCTGTAACAAACAGCAGAATTCTGGCCTAAAAAAGAAGTACGCAAAAATTTTCTTCTTTCTTTCTTTTTTTCTTTTCTTTCTTTTTTTCATCCTAGGACAGTAAACACCAACACCTTACTTCAATCTTGGCTGCTGACAAGAATAGTAAGTGACTGCTTGGGTGCTCCTGATAGATGGGATCCTGTGCATCAGCAAGTGCACTCCAAGAGGCAGCACTTGAGCCCTCTGCTGAGGAGTGTGTGCCTCAGACAGTGACTCACTCACAGCCTTTGCTTTTCTGTGCCTGCTTCATAGGGCAGAACATGCTTTCTATATTCCCCAAGGCACTGATATTGATCTCCATCCAAACAGTCCCAGAGGAATGAAAGTACAACCACAAAATGGATGGAATCGCGTTACAGTGCCTCGAAGCTGAGCACTGACAGCTTAATAGGCCTGCAATAAATGAGCTGCAAGTCAAAAAAAAATATGCTGTGGGAACTATAAATATGTGATTATGAAATAACAAACCAGGATTCCCCAAGTGCCAACAACCTTCTAGTGTTCTATTTGAAAACTATAAATCCGCCATGGCCCAAGTTAAGTAAATTCCCCCTGGTGTATTAAATTCTTTGTTTAGAGGGAGGATAATTATACACTCCCCCAGTGCAAATAAGGATGCCCACTCCAGAACGTGCAAAATCAAACAGGAGTGTTTCATGCTAAGCTGCAATGCTACCTCTGACATGGAAGGGAAACTCCCCACCTCTGAGGCATGGCTCACCTGAGGACTTTCCTTTGAAGCAGTGTGGACAGGAAGGGGTTAAAGTCCCCAGGTTATTTCTGATGTGTGCAGGAATGGGTCGTGCAGTCTGTCTGTCCCAAACAAGGGGAGATTTTTTGAGAGGAGAGAGCTCAGATCCCCGGAATGGGAGCTGAGGATTTCTGACCTTCAGCCTTGGTTCTGACTGACATTTATGTGAGCACTGAGAAAGCAGAGAACTTCACTATGGACAGACAAAGGACCGTGACACTCAGTGACCTTATGAGGAGCTTTTCAGGCTACCTGGAGCTTGTTTTCATAGTTCTTTGCAATTGAAAGGTGCGAGGAGATGCAGCTGGTAAGATATAAATCATGTTGCAAATGTGAGAATTAGGAGTGGCTGAGATACAAGGAAGGAATGGGAATGACACAGGATTGCTTTCCATTTCCCAACTGCTGAAACCTGCTGCAGCTCTGTAGATCCTGGTGTTAGCTGAGAATCATCAGGAAGTTTGGTAGCAGTTAATTTTTGTGTGCAAACACTCAAGCTCATTGGCTGCTCAAATTCAGCCCCAGCCAACTTGCAGCCTGTAACCCAGTTCCTGCATCTCACAGGCTTTGTATTTTTGAGCTCTATGATTGCTTCGCCTTGTGAAAAGAAAATGTGTGCTCTACCTTTAAGGCAAGCAGGGGGAATATTTCTCACGTGTTGAAAGTCACACAATTCAGAACTAAACCTATGAAGCTATACATCGTGCAACCCAGAGGGAGTGCTGCTCTCTGGGAAGACTTTGCTTTGTGCTCTCCAGCAGCCAAGTCTGGCACCTTTAAAATCAAGGAGAGAATGTTTGCAGGAGAGAGGGAAACCTGCCTTACCAAGGGCCAGCAAGAGTCCATAGAAAACTTCAAGATAAATGTAAAATAAATGAAAATTGTTTATTAAGAAAGAAGCAAAGAAAGATGCTGCCTGGCTACTTCCTACAGCCATGCGAAGGATGGCCAGCAAGCCATTTCAGCAGACAGCAGGGGCTGCCTTCTGACAGCACTCAGTGCAAAAATACAGGGGAGGCCAAAACAAAACTGTGAGTGAAGTGAACGAGCTATTCAGCCTTTCTGTTTTTTCCCCTAGAACTGTTCCAAGTGCCAGGAGTACAAAATACACTGAGAAGTATCACAGTGCAGGGCAGAGCCTGGCTGTGGAGAGCCGGAGAGCTCCTCTCTTTGCACACACAGTGTGGACTCCAAGTTCTCACTGCTGTGGGCTGGAAGCTGCAAAGCAGTACTGGTGCAGAGCAGGGCGCTGCCTAGCTCACCAGCCTTCTCTGTTTGTAGTGGAGATTCCCTTTGTCACATTGTGCCACCTGTCTGTGCCCAGGAAATAGAGCACGTGTTGCGGGGCAGGTGGTTCCCAGCTTTCCAAAGAAAAGTATTTCAGGTCAGAAATCTGTGAGAGAGGATCCTAGGGGGGCTTCACAACTTGCCAGTCTGCTGGGGGGTTTGAAATGTGCAGGAAAAGCTCTCCGTGACCCGTGGGCTTTGCTAAGTTGCACATTTGTGGTGCATAGGAGGGGAAGAAGCTCTAATGGAGTCTGCACCCCTATCTGTGGTCATGATAAGGGATAATTTTTGCAATAGGTAAGTAATAAAAAAAAAAAAAGTTAGATCTAACTCTAAAATTTATCAACTGTGACCATTGCTGATTTTAAAGTCATTAGACAGTTGGCCTTGTTGCATTCTGTGGGATGGTTTCTTCCAAATTCCCATCAGCAAGCTGACAGCCCTCTGAGGCTGTTTGGGCTCTCTCCAGAAATTGTGCATCCCATAGAGCAAGGAGCTGCTCAGATAGTTTATGCAAACTCTTCCTGGAATTTGTATGGAGCAAGAAGTAGCTCAAATCCTGTTTAGCATAAGCCATGTAGTTTAATCTCTACTGAGATCAGATGGCAGAGAAGGTAAATAACTCTATTCTTTTCCCTTTCCTCATCCTCAAGACTTAATTTCCTCAGCAATACAGCGGCTTTGCACCACTTACAGAGCCCAGGCCTGAGCACAAATGCTGGCCAGCACTCCAAGGGTTGGCACTGGCGTTGTGCAGCTGAAGTACACTGCTGGATCCCGTCGTGGCAATGCTGCTGGCAGGAGAGTCCACCCAGCCCCAGGCTTCTCATGGATGGTCCTCAATATACCAAAACACTGCATGTAGCACAAAGTCATGGGGGTGAAGAAGAGACCATTTTGGTTTGCTTTGGAATCTCTCTAACCCGGGCGGCTGCGGACTCTTACTCTGTCTCAGATTCTTCAAGTTTGGGTGAATTCTGCCAGAAAGCTTGGATGGTTGTGACTGCACGCAAACCTCGAAGCTCAGAGCTGATGGACACAGCGCACCCCTGCCCTGGGTTCCCTTCCTGTTCGTTGCACTTTGTTTGCATACCAGTCACAGCAGAGACTGGAAACAGCCAATTCAAATCTCCTTCTTTTTTGCCTCGTGGCTCATTATTTCTAAGATGTGTTTATGTTTCCAGGCCTAACAGGGTCACTTGTATTTAAATCAGTTTCAAACTTCTTCATTCAGATCCTTTTCCTCATTAAGACAAACCTGGACTCCGGTCTGACGGCAGTTACATGTCTGGGCTGGGGAATCTCATGAGCTCCACTGGGTATCCATGGGCATGGTCACACATCTGTGCCCATGAGACAAAAGCATCTCAGTGAGCACTGTGCAGGGATGGGGCAGGGATGGGGCAGCCACATGGAGCTCCCTGTCCTGAAGGGAGCGCAGTGCCCTGAAGGAGCTGGGGCCACGCAGGGCTTATAGTCTTACTGCAGTGCTGTGGGGAGATCAGAATGCAAAGGAAGAACAACCACGTGAAGAAGGAAAGAAGGGAAGAAGCAGCCTGCTTGTTTATCTGTTTTTCAGCTGCCAAAAATTGTATAGCCATTTGCCTTTTCCTGTGGTAGCCATGGAAATCAGTGGGAAAAATCGGCTGCATTGCTTTGCTGTGGTCCCTGGGCACACACTTACTGCTGAAAAAGCTGAAAACTTTTTTTTTTTTTTCCAGCACCAGGTGAAGAGCAATTCAATTGAGCTCGTGTTCAGCACACAGCACAGACTGAAGGTATGCAGAGATCAGCTGTGAGGTAGAGCATGAATAACAGTGATTGATTTGGAATGGACTCCTTAATTGGGTTGTTTCTACTTTATGTTGCTTTGCTAACACCGTTTAGGACTTAGTCTAATGGAGCAGGAAAACAAATGCCCCTGGCAGGCTGGTATGATTGGCACTGCTAAGAGGGGGGAAGCACAAAATCATTGGTTGAATCTCTTGCCTTCCCAGAAGATGGTACTAACAAGCTTGTCAGAGAGCTGACAGAGATCCTGACATGAGGGAAATCCATTTTCCTTTTCGCCTTTTTTGTACCACATGGTTGTTGGGCTTCACTTCTGCTGCAGATTTGCCATCAGTGTTCATTCTCTTCTGAATGCACATAGCCAACATTGCATCTGTAGCACAGCCAGCAGCCTCTGCAGCAGCACTGATGGACACTGAGGAGTGTGATCTTCGGGGCATCAGAGAATGTACCGGTTTGAAAGAGATGTGGAGTGCATGCTGATACACATCATTGTGTACCTGGGCTGACCTGCTGCAAGGAAAAGCATCCAGCAGCCTTTTGGTGGCTCTGAGCTCAGTGACAGTCACCCGCTCGGCACAAACGAGAGCAGAGAGTGTTTCAGGCTGGCTCTCTGCAGGTTGGAACACGAGCGTGCATCAACCTATTGCTGAAAGGTTACAACTGTATCTAGACAGAATAAAAACACCGAACAGAGAATTATTCCATATAAACAAAGCATAGCCCTGCGGGAGCTGGCAGAGCTGCGCTGCCGTGGCTCAGCACCTCCCCCTTCAAGCCACCATGGCTGGGACAGCCCAGGGTGCTGGGCTGGGAGAGAGGGGACAGCAGGCACCAAAAGGGATACCTGGAGCTTGGCTACCAGGTGCAAAGGACCTGCAGAAGGTCTCCGTTCAGCAAGTAAAAAGCAGCAGCATGTTGCATCTAAGAGGGGATGCAACTGCCAACCAAAGGCTGAGGCCTGAAATATGGAGACTGTAAAGTAAGGCTGACAGTGAGGAAGGTTCTCGGGAGTGGTGGACGCCAGGATGGCAAAGGCTGTGGGAGGAAAGAGCTCTCCACGATGGGGATCCGACCCAGCTGGATGGAGATAGCATTCCTATCCTCTGCTCGCAGAGCAGGGCTTGGATGGCCAAAATGCCAAATTCCTCAGGAGGAGGGGAGGAGGGGTAGGAGTGATAATGGCTGAGAAGCAACAGATTACAAATACATGTTAGCACTGAGAGCTTTTCTTCTTTAATAGGAGCAACAGTAACAACAACAACGTTCCTTCTTTCTCCTTTTTATTAGCAAAGCTGCCAGTTCCTTGATGTTTCAGAAAGATGGGGCATCTGCCAATGATTTACAAGCACACAAAAAGTTTCATCAGATGAACTTGCAATGACAGTTTATGAAAGTAACCAGAACATCATATGATGAACAACAATCAGCTCCTAAACGGGTGGCTTTGATAATACAGTTTCAGCTTTTGTCCCACAGGAGAACATGTAATGAGCACTAACCCATTCGACCTCTGAGAGTTTCCCTTTAATTATTCTCACCCATGAAAAGGGTAAAGCGTTGGGCTACATCAGTGCTACTCTCTGCTGTGATCTACATTGTAACAACATGATACAGGCATGTTTCCTATTGCAGTTTCCAATGGGCAGTTTTCTTCCCACAGCAGCTCAGTCTGCAATTGATACAATTTAAGTCTCTCAGCCACACTCTCATATGAACCAAGACAGGTTTTTCCTCTCTAATATTTAGATATGTTACAGGGTCTCTAAATAGCTGGGGAATAAGAACATCAAACGGCCCCTGAGACATGCTGAGGAACAACTGTGCCTGCTGAGATGGGGCAAAGACTGATAATGTCCGAAACTTTGGATAAATATGAT
The DNA here is from genome assembly GCF_026119805.1 of Tympanuchus pallidicinctus. Taxonomy (NCBI): domain Eukaryota; kingdom Metazoa; phylum Chordata; class Aves; order Galliformes; family Phasianidae; genus Tympanuchus; species Tympanuchus pallidicinctus. The sequence goes on along the minus strand of NW_026294648.1, from coordinate 18,665,422 downwards.
GATCTGGTGCTTCCCTGGTTTCCTCGGAGCACACAAATTAGCTGCAACAACATGATGTCTGCTATGTATTGAAGCCTGGAAAAAAACAAATGTTGGCTGCTGCGAGAAGCTGCCTTGCCCCTCTGGGCTGCAGTGGGGTCAGCAGGTCTCCATCAGCCTTGATATCTCACCGTGGGTTTCCATCTATACCCAGCAGTGGAAGCAGCCTTACCCCAGGCTGGGAAAACTGATCCGTCAGCATTGCTGATCTGGGCCACGTTTCATATGGTAACTTAGAGGTCACAGCTTCATATATTACCTCCTGGGAAAATGGAAACTCTGCCAAGAACACGACCATGTAAAGCTCAATGGAAGGTACAAATGTGTTTCATTAGGGATGAAGTATTTCAAAGTTCTCAGTGCCGTAGGCATGGCCCTCGATCAAATGGTCTGAGCACTTCAGCCATTTCACTGTGGTGCACACACAGGCTCTTCTGAAGATCTGCCTCCAGTCCATAAGAGAAGGAAAATTTGCTGACAGTTCTTTGGAGGTGCTGGGATGAATATGGGCCAGGAAAAGAATAACATTTCAGATGGCTGCAACCATTCAAAACAAATTCTCTTTGCATGAAGAGCCGTTCTAGAAGGTGTGAGCAAGCCTTCCTGCGTGCAAGCAGGGTGAGGGTGGGACAGCAAGGAGGGGTGCGGGGGCAGTTGAGCAGCCTGTGGCCCTAAATTGGAAGGATGGAAAACATACTGAGCAAAATTAGCTGCAAGGCACAGTTATCTTTCAGACTTAAAATGAATGGAGATGAAATCTCTTCCTGCACTCATCTGCACCAGCAGTCTGTAAGGTCCCTTAACGCACCCATGTGAGCTCTCATCCATCTGAGGAGCCAGGGCAGAGCTGGCAGTCCACAATTGATAACAGATGGCCAAATACTTAAAATGTTAAGAATCGTCAGACTTCTGTGTATCAGTGAGCAACATGAGAGTAGCAGAGACACCCAAAATTCGGGAGGAAGCTGTGGGTGGTGGCACAGAGCCCTGCAGGCTGCTCCTCAATGCTGTCAGCCAGTGGCCCCACTGCCACCACAGCTCCCTGCATCCCCTCCATGTGCACTGCGGTTCCCTCAGCAACAACATGCGGAGGCACGTGGAAGATCTTTCACCTGACTGCACATTTTTTCCCCCTAAGATTACATGACTCTCATTACTGCTAAATCCTCTGCTTCCAGTCACAACTGACTGAAAACAGAAACGAGTTCAAGTACAGACAAATAGAAGCTCTCACCACAAACAGCCTTTGGTGAACGCAGCAGCGTCTGCACCAGGCAGAGAACCACAGAGCTGCCGTATCGCAGAATGGCTGCATTGGAAGGGACCCTAAAGATCCCCTGGTCCCAAACTCTGGAGAAAGAGAGACAGTTTGTGCTGTAGGCACTCGTTGAAAGCATCATTTTAAATTCAGAACATTTTTTAGTGCAGGCTGCTGCGGTTGGCAAGGGCTTCGTTATTTCAGCATCCCTGGGCCACTGGCGAGGTGTCCTGCACTGCAGCACGCAGCGCAGCCAGGCAGCCAGGCGCAGAGCAGCAGTGCTGTAGGGAGCTGGCTGCTGAGTCCTGCCTACAGCTCGCTTTGGGCAAGAGGGAGGAATTGAAGAGAACTGCTGAGCTGTGTGCTGTCAGCCTGACTTCACTGGAGAGTAATGGTAAAAAAAGATCGATTCTGCTCCTGGCATCTCCGCTGCGCTGCGATATCACTGGAGCTCTCGGCAGATGTGGGCTTGTGCTCCTGCTGATCACCTGGTGTCTGATCATGGAACAAATGAGGGAACAGCTGTAAATCTTGTCTCTAGACAGACGCTTAATGGAATGTCCGTCTTTCTGAGGAATGTTTTTGCTGCTTTTCTGAGTATTTACGAAGGATCTTCTGAGCCAAAGGACGTTACCAGAAAACAGTATTTTCTTGGGGTCTGACATATTTTACAGCACTTCAGAAATAATCACCCTGGTCCTGGTCCAGCAAAGCACTTAAGCGAAGATGTGAATATTTGAGTATTCCTAGATTTCACTGGGATTATTCATACAGTTACAAACGAGAGGTGTTCTGCTGTGTCAGGTCTCCCCAGCACCCGGCCCACCTCTGGCCAGGAGATCTGCCCTTGCTGCGGTCAGACCAAGCACCCGTTGAGTTCCACAGCACAGAATCACATCCATCGTCATTTATCACCCTTATCCTCATACACTGAATTCGACTTTTTCGGAGATGAGAAGCAAAACCCTCAGTAATATCCACAGACCAAAGCTATCCCTATGGTGATTGTCCTTTATAAATATCTTAAACTTCACCATTTAACATGGATTCATAAATATAAGCGACTCCAATACATGCTATTGAGAGAATGGGAAAACAATTTTAAAATGTATCAAACTGAGCATAGGGCATCTCTGAAATACAGTGTGGAAGCAGGAGTGGCAGGGAATGGCTCTTTTGGTGCTGAGCTCAGAGCACACAGTTTGCTTCAGCTGGGCAGCACGGCTGTATCCTCTGCCCCCAGCAGTGTGGGGGGAGGCAGGCTGCCGGGCTCTGCGTGCCCTACTGCTGGGAGGGCAGAGAGGGGTGTGATAAGGGCTGGGTGATGCCAGGCACATCTGAGCCGGTGTTGCTGTTGGAAGAACGCTATGTGATTATTAAACAAGCTGCCTCTGGGACTGACCGAGGGAGAAGAACTCTGAAATATCCTAATGGCTCTCTTTTCTTACCTGGACTGATTTGCAATGAGAAGTGCGTGGAAACAGCTCAGAGTCGGAGTATGAGAGAGGAAGGAGAGGATCGCTGCTGCCAGCCATGCTGCTGACTCACTCCCAGTCTCTACCATTAGAAAACTGAAGCAAATCGTGGTATCACCGCTTCTCTCTGCCCAGATCTGCAGTGAGGTTTACACTGAAAAAAGTTGTAAAGCATTCTGCTGCTCACAAATGGGGAAAGTGCAGGGAGGGGAATGCAGAGATGTCTGATGCTGTCTTCTGCTATGATCAGTGATGAAATTTCCAAAGGCTGCTCTGTCAGCCCTCTGGGGTAGGGGATGAATCCCTCTGTGTCCCCACTGACTTCTCCAAATCTTTGGAAAAGACTCAAAATACGTTGTTTTATCTTTGGGTAGGGGGATGTTGTCTGAAATCTAAAGATTTTCTGAATGCAGTTAAACGAACTGAGCCCTCAGTGGAGAGATACTGCCATAAACCACAGCAGCACCGTCCTGCACAGACAGCACTGCTTCCTCCTCTGTCTGGGCTGGGAGAACCTGAGAGCACTGCTTGAGTTTGAAATTCTTCCTGGCACGTCAGTGTCATGGAGTATTGTGAAGTTGAAAGTGTTGATAGGAACCCTCCAGGTTGTTGGACTTGTATTTTTTTAAAGAAAGCTTTCCCTACATCTCCAGCTGACAGCATCAGTGAGAGGCAAAGTTCTGGATGTGGCATGGGAAGGAAAGTGCAAGTCACAGCCTGAAGCAATGATAGAGCACCGGATAGGAAGGCAGGGCCAGCCCAGGGGAGCTCAGGTGCATGCGATGCACTGAGTGATGGAAGGGATGGAGCCAGGATCCACCCCTCCCCAGCCTTCATGTAAGGGTTGGCAGTGGAGGTGAGGGTATCTTACTGGAGATCCCTGTCTACTTGATGCCTCCCAAGGGTAAGAAGCTGCTTTCTTTCTTTTTTTTTTTTTTCTTCCTTCCTTCCTTCCCTCCTCCTCCTTTGTTTCTGCATCCGTGGCTGCTTCATTTGAGCAGCCAAAGACTTTGCCAATCTACTGTTGTTGCTGTGCTTTCTGTTGCATTATGGCATTACGTGCTCCTACTCTCCCTGCAGATCTGCACACAGCCCAGCAGCTCAAACATGAAGGAGCCAATGGCACAAGGCAGAAGCAGCAAAGGTGGATCTTGTTTGTTAAGCTGCTGGAAAGGGGCAGAGGGAGGAGTGCAAGGGGGAAGATGGGCTGTTTGCCAGCATGTCTTCAGCCTTCCTAAACTGAGAGATCTATTTTTTCCACTTTAGAAGTGTGGAAGTGTTTTTAAATAATTGCAATCCTGAATCACTGCCCAACGGTTCTCCCAAACAGCTCTGCACATCTCTACAGCACAATTGGCTTCGGTGGGAAGTTCTGGTTGGGGGTGAATCCCAGCGAGTCCATCCATGGGAGTGGGGCCCATGACAGACTCTTCCCCTGGGCAGAAGGACTCGATTGAAAATCAGCACTTACAATTGCTGCTTGTGTTACTTACACCCTCTTTGCGTTGTCTTCTGCTTTGGCAGCCCTGCTGCATGGCACTGAAAGGAGAAGACTTCTGAGGGAGAGTAATACAGCTCCCATTGCTCTCCAAGTCCTGAGTCCCCTGAAGTGTGTGATCCCCTGAAATATGTGATTCTAAGTACAGGTGACGCATGCTGAATTTGAAGTGTAGAATCTTCATAAACAAAAGAGTTGTCATGTTCATGTCTAAAAATGATGCCACATGTATACTATTTGCTGTACCAGAGCCCAAATGATACGAAGTGAGATAGATGGTACAATTTTCAGTTCCTGAAATCTTGATGACAAAAGCTGAAGTATTCAGGATAGAAGGATGATATCAGTGGTTAAGCTGAAGCAGAAACTTTACGCACCATTTGGAACAATTTTTCTGCAGTTATTTTAAAGCAGACGTTTGTGAAGCTGTATGCTACAGGCAGGCACAGACAGCTGTCTGAAGGGAGCTTTGTGTGATCTGTGACTTGGTGGAGGAAAGAGTCTGAGAATAACATACAGGAAAATAGAATCATAGAATGGCCTGAGTTGCAAAGGAGCACAGCGCTCATCCAGTTCCAACCCCTGCTGTGTGCAGGTCACCAACCAGCAGCCCAGGATGCCCAGAGCCACATCCAGCCTGGCCTCCAATGCCTGCAGGGATGGGGCATCCACAGCCTCCTTGGGCAACCTGTTCCTGTGCTGTTGTGGTCATGAGCGTCAAAGAAAACTGCTGAATTTCTTGTGGCATTTGCATTCAAAAATATAAATCCATCCCCAGTTCTGTATTTGTTATCCTTCAGCACAGGCTGGGCAGTGTTTGTGTTTGCCCACGTGCCTAAGTGCAGCTCCTGACAGGTGTGCATCAGGCTGATGTGAGAGTGCCGTGTGCTTCTTTCCATTCCGACAGGTCAATGCCTCCTTCATCTTTCTAAGGCTGAACGGTTGTTTGACATCTCCAGATTGTGAGCTTACCTGTTGCAAAGTTCCTGATTTAACTCAGCTTCTCGCCAGGGAAACCTCTTGATGAGGAGCCTCCTCTGGCTGTGAGGAGAAAGCACGTGCTCTGGGTGAGGGCTGTGAAGTCTCTGCAGGGCCGTTGCCACTGCCACAGTGAGCAGCAATGGGAGCTTTGGTTTCAGCCCCTGCCCACAGCCCTGCTGTGTTTTGCCCCACCAAGCATCCTCCTGGGGAGCTGAGAACTGAGCACTGCAAGCAGTGTCACGAAGGCCAGGATTTCAGGAACACCCTTGTAAAGATTCCAAACGGCCCCTGCTGATGAGGGTTGGAAGTCCAACATACCTCTCTGAGCCCAGCAGTGCTCTCACTGAGAACAGAGCTGGAGGTATCAACGAGGGAAGAGCTACAGGCAATGTAATAGAGCTGTGTGCAGAAGCTGCTGAGGGTATAGGTTTGCAGCGATGGAGCCACTGAAAAAGAGAGGCATGGCAACCTCCAGCATTCCTAACACGAAGTAAAAGGAGTAATTCCTTCTGCTCCTGGATTATGCTTAAGATGTCTGAATTCAAGGCAAGAAGAGTGTGTTCTTTTCCAATAATGGAGAAACTGCTTGTAAGGTGTATAACTGGAGTAATAAAAACACAGGCAAACTGGCTTTCTACAAGATGAAAGAAGACATTAATATTTTAAGATTGGATTCCTATATTAAGATGCTATTTTGTGTTGCCGATCACAAAGCACTGAGGTTCCTCCCCACCACCCAAACACACACAGCCCCACATCTGCTTTTGCAGTGCATGTTCAGCACACACAGCTCGTTGGATGCACAAACAGCCTGCAATCTGCTGTGTGAGCCATGCTGATGGAAGGTGGATTGCTGCCAAGGGCTCCACTTCCCTACTTATCTAAAGGGAGGAATACTGCAAATATCAAAGCACACCTCCGACCTTTTTTTTTTTTGTTTTTTTTTTTTGGCAGGTTTTTCGATGCTTGTTACATGAGAACACCCCTATATTAAAAGGGTCTTAAAGTTCTTCATGTGTACTTCGGTTTTGAAATGCAGTTTGATGAGGGCTGTTTCGAAAGGAACATTTCATTCACTGCATTGTGGAATGAGAGGCGCCCCCTTCCACCAGGCCGTTCCACCCGGCCGTTTGCCTTCGCAGTGAATGGAAATTTCGGGTGCTTTGCTGGTGGCTGCCAGCAGGACGGTGACCCGGCGGTCGGAGCAGAGCCTCGTTGTGCCGCCGTGTTTATTTTCACAAGTTCAGGGTGGAATCCACGTTTCCAATTTTAAGATGTGTTTAATTAATCGATGTTTTGTTTATGTTGAGAAAATGCTCCTGAAGTGCAGAGAAGGTGATGTTTCTCTTAGAGTGCAGCCTCTGGCATCTCGTGCTGAAATGTTTCCCTTTTTGTGTCCCCTCTCCCCCCACATCCCCCATGAGGACACCCAGCAGCTCAGGACAGCCGTGCTGTGGTCCCTGTGGGCTCACAGCACAGCTCAGCCTCGCTGCTGCTGCGCTCTCACAGTGAGCATTTATCCGACTGAAACTGCGGAGCCTGAGATGCAAAGCAGGGCTCACTTAGGGAAGGCCCTTTACCAAAAGATACACAGGATCACGCTGCTGCTCATTTGTAACTGATTGATAATCAAAGCCGTGGCCCAGCTTACCTACAGAAGAATGATCCATGGCAGAGGTTTTGCTCAGTCTTTCCACAGATTTCTTCCATTTCACTCGGTTTGTGTACAGCACCCGGAGGGGGATGGATGCAAATCGGATACTGCGTCCGACTGCTGCACTGTGCAGAGCAGTTCTATGGAAAACTTCGGTAAAAGCAGCAAAACAACTCCAAAACGCTGCAGAATGCAACGTTTAATAGGATAGCAATTACAAATAAAGCACTGAGTGCAACAGCAGTTGCAACAATTTTCTCCTTCAGATAATTACAAAGATTGACATACACGAAGCCTTTAAAAAATAGCATTCAATCATATGCTTGCAGACCAGAAAATCCATTAGTAGTACTTAAAAAGAAACCTGTGAATGTGGGGAAAATTAAGTGCTTTTCAGGAGAAAGAAATGAGGGAAGGGAGGGAGGGAGAGAAAGAGCAAGGAAGGAAAGAAATGAAGGCAGAGAAAAAAAAAAAGAGAGAAAGAAGGAAGAGCCTTCTTCATGCTTATGTGAAGTTCCAATCACAAAATTGCTCGTGAAACAATCAATCTCAACCAGGCAGGCAGGCAGAGAAGTAGAATGTTGGCTCTGTGTGCTGAGAGGAACGCAGCATTTCCCAGTCCTTCATGCACGTCTGTTGGGTGTCTCACACAAGAAGCTGCAGCTGTGGCACAATGCGCCCACAGACACTGCCAAGGGATGGAGAGACCGGGGCAGCAGAACTACACCAGCCACAGAGCTGAGAGCCAGGAGCACACATGCAAAGGCACAGGGATATCCAATCCAAACAGAACGGATTATTCCAACAGACTTCCCCCAGGTCCCCGTGGATCCCAGTGCTCTCCATAGGTGCAGGCTGAGGACATCACTTTCTTCATGGCCATGGTGGTGGCCAACGAGTTCTTGCACGGCTTGTCGGCATCACACATGGGAGCACCTCTCTGAAGCACAGCTGTCTGTTCCTTGGGTGATGTTACGCTACAGTGCTGACCCTCAGCTTTTCCCAATGCATTTCTTACTGCTAGTTGTGAGAATCCTCCTCTTGGTGTTTTCCAGGGCCTATGTATTTTGCTCTGGAGCTTCTCAGCTATTGGCTGCTGGAGGAGCAAAGGGAATCCACAGCACTTGGCAGGCGCCTGCTTGCCTCTGGGGCAGCAGCAGATCTTTCTGGACACTTGACTCCTCTTCTCCATCTTTCTCAGGGGATACCACTGCAGTGTTCAGTTGAGGATTCTGATTTTGTGCCACCATTACTGGAGCACAGAGCAGCTTTCAGCAGGGCCAGGTCGTGATCACTACACGGCTGTAACAGGAACTCACCTGTGCAAAAATAGGGGAAAAAATGGTCTTTGAAATATTGCTGCTAACGTTTCAGAAAATCCAACCAAAGCTTTGTATCTGTTCTCTGGGAGAATGCACGTCAATGTATTCCTCTGTGAAAACCCTTTCCATGTGACCCTGCCCACAGGCAGCTCCTTCTCTCACAGCCCCCCGGCCCCACAGAGCCCTGGGATGGAGCCACATGCAGCTGGGTGGACCCAGCTGTGTGTGTGGGACTGCTGAGCTCTGCGCTGGTCTGCATGGACGCTGCTCACGTGTACTATGGCATCTCCCTCTATTTTTACACATTGAGGTTTCAGCTGTGCTTTCCCCCTGCAGGGCTGTACCACTCCTCATTAAGCCCGTTTGGCGTCCCCTGTGTGCCCGGAGCCCACGCACAGCCCTCATCCCAGGGCTGCAGCCCAGCGCTGCCTTCGGTGTGGGGACGCGGCCAAACCCCGCGGGGCTGCGTTTCGCTTTATTTCTTTCCATCTTCCCCGGGTTATAAAAACGCTTTTAAAAGATGGAAAATGATCCTTCATTTTCCCAACTGGCTCCGCTTCCCATCCATTTGCAACAAATCGTTGCTTTTCTTTCCTCCTTTGTCTTCAAATGAGTTGGAATTAATGGGTTTATTCCGCTGTATGTCAGATGCACACATCTCTGCTATCGGGTTACCTGGGAACGGCGCCTACCGCAGAAAGTAGCCTTAGGACTGTGGTGACCGGGCCAGCAAGGGGAGCTCAAGCCTTGTTTGGCTAAAAGGTCCTACACCGATGGGCTCTGTTGGCTGCTTGGCCAGAGGGGCTCGGCGTGGGCGCAGCTCTGCGCTGCCTGCGGGACGGGGGCACGCATTGCTGCTCCCATGGCTGATGTGGAGCCGGGAACGGAGTGCGCAGCCACCACCTCACTGCTTGCCAACAAAGGGCGCTGGGCTTCTTTACGTGCAAAGAAAAAAGTGTGCAGATACTGAAGTGCAAAGGGGCATGTTAGGGCTAAGTCCCGACGGCAGTGACAGCGCCCAGCGAGGGGAACGCTTCTCCCTGCATTCCGCCCTGCCGCGCGGATTGGAGCAGGCGAAGGGCAGAACGGTGCAGGTCGGGGACACTTCAGAGATTATCGGGTCGGCCGTTCGCGGCCAAAGAGGGGCCGAAGAAGCACGCGTGTGCCGGAGACGGGAAGGACAGGGGATGGGGGAAACCGAGCTCAGCGGCCCCTGGGAATAGGAGAGCGAGAGCGGAGCGGTCCCGGTCCCCTCCCAGAGCCCGCGACGGCCCCAATCCGCCCGCGAGTTCCGCGGCGGGCACTGAGCCCGGGAGCGGCGGGGAGGGCGGCGGCGCTGCGGTTCCGCGCCGTGCGGAGCCGCCCCCGGGGTTCGCTCTCACCGCCCCCAGAGCGGCCCCCGCAGCCGCCCGCGAGTTACCGGATTAATCACTGCGGAGACCCGGGACCGAATTCGCGGCGCTGGGCGGTCTCCGTCTCCGCGCCTCCTCTCGGCGCGATCCTGCCTCCCGCCGCCGCTCTCCCGGCAGCCGATCAAAAGCGCTACGAGGAGCCGAGCGCGGCAGACGCCGGCGGAGGCCCGGCCCGAGCACCTCCCGGCCCAACTTTCCCCGCCTGCTGCGCGGAACCCCGCGCAGCCCGCGCCGCGATGGGAACCGAGGGGCTGAGCCGCCGCTAACGGGGCCGCGGCCGGGAAGCGCCGCTCGGATCTCGCTCCGCCGCCGGGACCGCGCCGAGGACATGGAGGTGCAGCTGGGGATCGGGCGCGTGTACCCGCGGCCGCCGGGACGGACCTTCCGCGGCGCCTTCCAGACGTTCTTCCAGAGCGTGTGCGAAGCGTTCCAGGCGCCGCGGGACGAGCCGGGGCCCGGCCTGCCCGCACCGGGAGCCCCGTGCCCGCAGAGCCCCCGTCCGCCGCCCGTCGCCTCGCCCGTGTTCCTGCCGCTGCCCGAGCCCCGCGCCGCCGCCCGCCCGGCCATGGGCTCGCCCTTCCCGTGCGCCGGGGACCTGAAGGAGCTGCTCGGCGAGCCGAGCGCGCTGCCGCTGCTGCCGCTCGAGGCTGAGCCGGGGGCCGGACGAGCCGAGCCGGCGCCCAAGGAAGACTTTCTGGGCGACAGCGCTAAGGAGCTCTGCAAAGCCGTGTCCGCCTCCATGGGGCTGGCGGTGGAGGCGCTGGAGGCACCCAGAGAGCCGCCGCCCCGCGAGGACTGCATGTTCGCGCTGCCCGCAGGGCCGCCCCGCGCCCCGCGTCCCGACGTCGCCGAACCGCCGGAGCCGCCCGCACCGGCCGCCTTCAAGGGCAGCGGCGCCGAGGCCGCCTTGGCCGTCGAAATGCCCGCGGGGCTGCCGCTGTACCGCGTCTCCCCTCCGCCCGAGGAGCCGCCCGGCCGCGACTGCTTCGTCCTCTCGTCTCCCGCCCGCATCAAGCTGGAGAGGCCCCCCAAGCCCGCGGCCGTCGGCGCCTGGGGCGCGCCGGTCCCCGCGCCGCCGTGGCCCCCCTTCTTCTCCGACGAGGGGCAGCTCTACGGGCCCTGCGCCGAGCCTGCCCCCGGAGCCTTCGGCTGCGGCCACGCCGAGAACGCCGACTTCGCCGCCGACGCGTTGTACCCGATGGGGCGGGCGCCCTACGCCGCCCCCGGCTCCTACATCAAGAGCGAGTTGGGACCCTGGGCAGAGGGCTACACCGGAGCCTACGGAGACGTCCGGTGAGTGCCGCCCGTCCCGCTGCCGCTCGCCGTTCTTCCGTCCCGTTCCTCCCGCAGCTCCTCTCGGTGCCGCGTGCGGGCGGAGCTCCTCTGCGTCCCGAGCACCGTCGGTGTGTGATAACCGACCGCAGCACCATCGTTCTGCATCGAACGGTGCCGTGCGCGGGCGTGGAAACACAGAGCGGGCTTTGCGGCTCCGGCTTGAGTACGAGTAGGTGTGTTTTGGGTAGAGATAAAACGGTATTCAGAACTACGGAAAAGGAGAAACTGATGCGCTTGGAAAGACGCGCTTGGTCAAAAGTGGTTTTCTTGGTGAATTAGCCTTAAAAAAGGAGACGGCTGTCTCTGTACAGTGGGCACACGCGGTGCAAAGCAGCGGGCAAACATTACGCTTGTGTGTGACTGAGCGATTCCCTCCTCATAGCAAAAATGTTACTGACGGAGAGAGTCGCTGCAGCCGATGGAACCAGGAGTGAGAAAACAACAGTGAAGGAATTTTCCTTGAATTTTGGAAACCAAAAAGCGTCAGTGGGCACTGCGGGCACAGCAGCTGCAGGTGGTGTCACAGGCACAGCCTGGGCGCAGCGCTGCACCTCGCCGGGCGCTGCGATCAGAGATTGGAACGCAATGGGATTTTCCCTGTAAATGAGCTTCGTGCAAACACATCCCGCCTGTGCTGCTGTGCTCATTCTGCTGCTTTGTACTGAGGTAGTGTAGTGATTGTTACCCAATGATGTATTTGTGCATTCTACTTAGAAGCAGATTTGGGGGGGGGGGGGGAAGGGGGAGAAGAAGGGATAAAGCAAGGAAGGGTCCCACTGAGTGCAGCTGTGAACTGAGCGCCAGCAGCAGGACCTGCGTGCACAGCATGCTGATCCTGAGCCATATAAAGCTGCTGAGAGCAGTGTGAAGTTGTTGGGGATGGGTGCAGCTGAAGGAGTTTTGCTTCCCAATTACTGGCACCTGGAGATGGAGGTGCCTGGCTGCAGCGGGTGAAGCTCAGAGCTGTGCTGTCTGCCTGCGAGCCCATGCGATACAACTGCTTGTAGGTAAGGAATGTTGGGTGAAGCGTGGCAGGGTTGGGTGTATGTGGTGCTCTGTTCCATCCCCTGCTGTCCTGTGTCCAGCCACATCTGCAGCAGAGCTCAGGGGGGACCCTGCATTGTTTAGAACACCTTGACCTGGTGCTTTGGACCCAGTGCTTCTGTGTTGCTGCGTGGCCATGGAGAGTGAGTAGTGGTGCTTTACCCCCCTGTGTGTTAGGTGCAGTGCTGGGAGGAACTCCAGGCTGTGCTCAGGCTGAAGCTGCCTGGGTTGATGCTCTCAGGTTTGTGTATGTCTGGGTGAGATCTCTGCTCACTGCACCACATACAATTCCTCTGCTGCTGCTCTCTTGGGTTTGTTTTCTCCTGGCTTTGCAGCAGCAGCAAGCCAGGCTGGAGCTGGGGGCAGCGTGTCTTGTCCAGCTTGGGCAGAGCATTGCTAAGGAGGGAGGGATGAGGGACCTGGAGCATTTCACAGTGATGTTACTGTGTTGAAGGGCAGTCTGCTTGGCCCTCGTGTAACTCGGCTGGTTTCCAAAGGCGGTTGGTGGTGATCCTACCCCAGTTGATGTGGGATGCCAACTGGCACAGAAAGCCCAACGCCTTAGCCGTGTTCCTGGAAGGAGGCAGAAGTGCTCTGGGGGCTCTCAGCAGTGGTACTGTCCCACTGCACTTCAGGTTCCTGTGCCTTTGAAACATGGGCAGCTGCAGTACAGCCTGCTTTTCTCTGAGTGCTTGCAAATCTGGGTTAGATACAGGCACTTTAGCAGATAGATGCCTTACCCTGTATGCAACAGCAAGCCCTGAACACAACCTTTGTTTCTTAGCATGTTTGTGGGGAGCTGTTTCTACATTCCTTCTATGTAGAGCACTGTGGGTTTAGTTGTGGGGTTTCCCTTCCAAAGCCTTGAGAGAATGTGGCTGCCTGGCAGGGCTGAGGTGTGCTGGTGGCACACAGCTGAAATGCGATGGTCAGCAGCAGCCAGGCCCAGCATTAACCCTGCTCAGATGCTGTCCCTGGATTCCCATTGCTGCTGCCATCTGGGCACGGTGTGGGACGGGGCTGTAGCAGCAGTGGGGTCAGGGCTGTGATGGATGCAGCATTGCTGCCTGCCCCTGTGCTTGTGCAGGGGTTTGCCTGTGTTTAGAGGCTGCTGTGTTACACAGGAGACAAGGCAGGCATTAACACAACTTGACTGAACGTTAAGCTTTTGATACAGTGTATGTGAATGTGGCAGCAATGCTTATGTATGATTAACAAATTAATCCAAGCTTTTGTTCCACTGCAGGGTTGGGGCTGCTCTGCTCTGCCAGCTGAGTGACTGTTGCCTGCAGTCTGTAAGGTGACCACATAACCTGATTGAGAAATGAGACACTGACTTGTTAGAATAAATTGAAGCTCACAGGGTCAAGGTGACTTTAAGATTAAGAATGTGGAAGCAAGTAAGAAGTTTAGGCTGTTTGTTTTAAACTAAAATAAATGCAAAGGGGGAACTGTTGTTGTCACAGTGGGCATGAAGGTGATAGAGGAACTCGGGATACAGAGAAACCTGGCTCACCCTGTGGTCCCCACACTATTGCTGCTGTCTGCTTTATGGCCCCATATGTGCTGGCTGTACCTCTCTGCAGATTCCATTCTCTGGTCCAGTTGTGGTCTGTGTGGGTTACACATCACTCAGCACAGTGACCACACGCTCTTCTTTGTGGCCAGCCCTGCAATCATGATACCACTCACAGATAACACCTGTAACAATTTCTGCTTGTTGAAGGAGGAGATAAGGGTCTGGCAATGAGATCAAGGGCAGTAGCTTGCCCTAGAAGATGAGGCCATGTGGAAGGCTGTGTTTCTGCATTGCTGGGCTCCCCAGCCGTGCCATGCTTCTAAGCTTTTGCCCCCCGGCACAGAGCTGAGCACAGCACGGCCAGGAGCCCACGCTGTGCTCACTTGTGCTGCAGATCCCCAACTTTGTGCTGGAAGCACTCAAAGGCAGAAGTGGGATTCGCCCTCCCCCTGTTGCCAACCTGACCTCTCTGCTTGGGAATGGCAATATTATGCAAATGTTTCTTTTGAAGAGGAGCAGTGCGTGGAGGAATGCTGTTTCTGAAGCTCATCTCTGGGGCCAGTTCTGTAAAGTGCACAAATAGTGCACGGATCCCATGGGCAGTGTGCTGCAGGCGGCTGGGAAAGTCACTGATGTGCTATGGCTCTCTGATGGCTCCTGATAAAAGGAAAAAGAGTATGAAAAATTCTTCCTTGTCACCATTCAGTTCTTGTTTGTTTGTGTGGGATTTTTTTTTGTCAATGCAGACATTGGCACTGGTATGGTCAGTTTCCTCTGCTGGGTTTGGATTCTTCTTGCACCACACAGGGAAGTATTTGCCCCTTTTCAGTAGAGTTTGGGCACTGCATTCTGGCGCTGTTGCATGAGGCACAGCCCTGTGCACAGCAGCACTGCCTGCCACACGCTCCATCTCACTCAGCAGGCTGTGAATTGCATCAGTGCTGAGTGTTCCTGGCTGCAGCAGAGATCACAGAAAACTTGTAGTGGGAGATACCATCCCTAGGACATGCCTGGAAAGCGTCTTAAATTCTTGTAGCCCCTTTTGCTTGTTTCTGGCAGTGCTCCACCTCTGTGTGCAACCAGAGCCATGGGAATGGAGCTGGGGTGAAAGCCTCAGTGGTGTGCAGAGCTGTGGGGCTGCTGAGAGGGATGCAGGGCAGGCATGGGAGGGAGAACCAGTGCTGAACTCCCTCAGGGCACAGCACTCAGAGGCTGCCTCTGGAGTTTCCCCACTGTTGGGCTGAGGAGGCTGCTCTGAGCGCAGAATGGGGAGCAGAGAGAGTTCCCAAATAGTGCTGTTGTTTTGAGGAACAGAGACTCCCATGGGAGCCACCTCTTCAGCAGTGTGCTGAGCTGCCCCTGTTGTGTCTGGGCAGGACTGCAGGCAGCAGGATGGGGCAGCAGCTGCACTGTGGGCTCTGCCTCACTGTGTCCTCACAGCAGCACCTGTGGGGTCACCCAGTGTTGGTAGCAAATCATCTGATGTTCCACTGCACTTCCAAGGACTGCATGCAAAATGGCAACGTGTAAGGCCAACCTCATTTCATAGAATCATAGAATTCTGAGTTGGAAGAGACCTTCAGAGGTCATCTAGTCCAACTTCCCTGCAATGAACAGAGACATCCACAACTCAGTCAGGTTGCCCGGGGCCTGACTGAAAGTCTCCAGGGTTGGGGTATCCACCACGACTCTGTGCAACCTGTCTCAGTGCCTCACTGGGAAAGACTCTTTCCATATATCCAATCTAAATATCCCCTCTTTAAGCTCCACGTTAGATACTGAAAGGCTGCTCTTGGGTCAATTTGGAGCCTTCTCTTCTTCAGGCTGAGCAGCCCCAGCTCTCAGTTTGTCTTCATAGGAGAGGTGTTCCATTCTGTGGATCACTTTTGTGGCCTTCCTCTGGATGCACTCCAACAGGCCTGTTTCTCCTGCACTGAGGACTCCACATCTGGACGCAGTGCTCCAGGTGAGGCTTCACTTCATGGATGATCTGTTCTCATTTTGATTTGATGCTGTTCATTTGCTTAATCTTTTCCATAATCTAGATCTCACTTAACACAATGAGATTCTCTTTCCCAGCATTAGCTGTGCTCACCCTGCAGAACTACCCAGGGTTGGCTGTGCGGCCACTTGCTGGTGCACGGGACACTCCTGAATTCCTTTGAGGAGCGAATGAAGGAAAAACTCCACTTTCCACTCTCCCTTATTAGCCAGTTTGCTTCTCGTGTCTCACTGCTTTGTCTCTGGATTTCTCCCCGTTTCTACCACAGGCACCGTGTCCATGACAAGCTCTCCGTCCACCACCACATCTGTGCCCCTGTTCAGCTCTGTCCCCTCACGCTGCAGGGTCTGTGCCCCACACGTGCTGTGTAGCCAAGTGCTTTCTCATCCATTCGCTGCAAAAATGTTCCAGGGCAGACTCCCCCCATCCTCCTCGATGCTTTCCCCAGCTCTTGCATTGCTGAGCTCTCACTCTCTGGAAATCTCTTCCAAAGTCTCATTCTTTGTGTATTCACTGATTTTTTTGTTTTTTGTTTTTTTTTTTTTTTTTTTCTTTCCCCATTTCCCTTAAGCACTTCATGCAATGGAAGGATGAGCTCTGCGTGGCACTTGTTTGAGGACTAGGAGAAATTCACCAAAGGAATAACACATCACAAGGTGTGAGAGCACAGGTGGGGCTTTGTTACCGGGCTGTTTATGTTCTCTGTCCGGCACGGCAAACCACTGCAGCAGCTCAGGGAAAGCGAGCGTTTGCCGGACACAGCTCTTCTCCCCCACCCCGGCATTCCCGCAGCCTTTCCTTTGCTTACAGTATTCGCCAGTATTACTTTGTTACGCAGATGCTGCCGTTCTTCCTTCGCTCTGCGCTCAGCGCGCACTTCTGCGCGGAAATCCGCTCCAGCCGGAGAGCGCGAGCGAAACGTCGGAGGCGCTTCGGTGCTTTTTGGCGAGGCTGGAAGGGCCGCGTGTGTTTCAGGGACCGTGGATGGCACGATTTGCAGCGCGGGGGGGTCCTGGCCGGCAGCCCCGGGCGGTGCGATGCGACCGCATCCCCGCGCACCGTCCTCGGGCATCGCGGCGGCCGGAACGGCCCTGGGACGCTGCACGGGGCCGGCGGTTCCAGGAAGTCTCTGCCCCCGGGCCTGGCTCGGGGCCGAGGGGCGTGGGACGGTTCGTGCAGCAGTTGAACAAAACACTGTATCGCGGCACCGAACGCCATCTGCTCTCCGGATGCTCCTTCGGAGAAGCGCCGCGTTTCTCCGCTCCCGGCGGCGCTTTTGGCCGCTGCTCTGCGTCCGCACGGCACCGCGGAGCTGCGGCGCAGCGGCTGCGCCTCGGGCTCGGGGCAAACCGCAGCGAAGCGGCCGATGGAGCTCCCTGTCGGTGCTGGGACGGGGCAAACCCCAGCGCACCCCCAGCTACCCGGAGAGTGGGACGCGGTGCCATTTCTTGCAGCAAGGAAGCCAAAAACCTCCCAGAATATATTGCGAATTTTTGTGGTTGTACTGGAACACTTTGTCCCAGTGTGATGAAAGCAGTTTTCTTCTGCGGAGTTAAAAATAATTTGTAATAGAGAGAAATAGCTCTCTGGCCTGCAGTTCTCATCATTCATGTTGTTTCTCCACTTCATTTAATTCTGATTGTATAAATTGTTGGTTTTAAGGCATGGGTGCTGATTTCTGTGCTGGGCACTGCTGTGATCTGCTGCTGGGGCATGAGCTGGTCTGCTGCAGATGGATCCTTTCCTGCTGTGACTGTAGGCCAGCACTGCAGAGCTAAGCATGAGAGCAAACACCTTCCTATTTTATCGTCCCGGGATTGATAGCATTTTGATTTTATCAGATCAGCATTCACTGAAAGGCAGCTGTTCTGTAGGAAACTCTCTGGAAAGAAACCCTTGCTGCTGGGAGCTCCTCAGGCAGATCCCTGCAGCCTATGCAATGGTTGTGTGACCGAGAGCCAAATGCATATGGAGGGAAAGTGCAACTTCTCCTCAGCCTGCAGCTGGGGAACCGGGGTGGTCAGAGGGTGCAGATCTCACAAGCAGTGGTGTGAAGCCCACAGCCAGCTCACCCTGGACATGGCATGCTTAAGGGGAGGATTTTGGTGCTGGTGCTGCGCTCTGATCTGTCTTATGAGCAGCAACTGAGGGAACTGGG
This sequence comes from Tympanuchus pallidicinctus, assembly GCF_026119805.1. NCBI lineage: Eukaryota > Metazoa > Chordata > Aves > Galliformes > Phasianidae > Tympanuchus > Tympanuchus pallidicinctus. The sequence continues at coordinate 18,647,725 of NW_026294648.1, read as the reverse complement.
GTGGTTCAGTCTGGAGCAGAGGAGGTTCAGGGAGACCTCATTGCTCTCTCCATCTCCCTGAAAAGAGGCTGTAGTGAGGTGGGGTTGGCCTCTGTTTCCTGGGTAACAGTGATAGGATGAGAAGTGATGGCCTCGTTCCAGGGGAAGGTCAGGTTGGGTATTAGGAACAATTTCTTCTCCAAAGAGCGGTGGCGCACAGCGCAGGCTGCAGTTGAGCTGATAGTCACCATTCCCAGAGGTGCTCCATAATTGTGGAGATGCGGCACTGAAGGACATGGTGGTGGGTAGCGTTGGGGATTTCCCCAAACTCAGTGATTCTGGGATTCTGTGGTTGGCCATCAGTCAGGCAGTGCTCAGCACTCTATGATGCTGGCTATGACAGCAGGGCCATAAGAAATCTGCTCTGGCAGCATGGCAACAACATGAGGTGAGAGGAACCCCGTGCCTCGTCTCTGTGGGGGAGCCAGGGCAGCTGCCATAGAGCTTCAGGACTGCGTTGTACGGGGGACTGGAGGGAAATAACTGAGTGTAAACCATGATGTTATTCCTTCATCCTCCTCTGGCTGTGACGGAAGCGCAGTGCTGCCAGCCCATGTCACCACACTGCCTGCAGGGCCGGCAGACACAGCGACGTGTGTTGGGATGAAAGTTGGTCACTCACAGCCCCGAAAGCAGAGCTGATTATGGTCAGGCAGTGCTGCAGTGCTCACTGAGCGATGCGATGGCAGAACGCAGCCTGGTCGTGTTGGGATTTTAACTCAGTGCCATTGGTCCTGGCAGTCACAGCACGCAGCATGCACCAGAATTGCTTTTATTTTGTAGCACTAATGGTGCTACGAGGAAGCTGGTTGAAGTAAAAGATAGTGGCCTGTTGTCATGGCAAACACCCTGCTGGTCTGGCTGTGCTCACCTGGTGTGGTGCTTCTCTCCCACAGCCCCTGGCACCAGCACAGCTCTGCCCACCTATGCTCCGTTCTGCTTTAACAACAACAATTGCAGTCCTGCTTTCTCTTCAGGAGTGATTATAAGTGAAGTTCAGTATATCTTCCAACAGTGATAAAAATGCTACAGGAGGTGTATGGCAATTCCAGAAGCACTGCTGAGCAGCAGCTCGTTGAGCCTCCAGGCAACCAGGCAAAATAGATAATGATTCCTTCTCAATAAATAGGGTAGGAGAGCACAGTTTTGGCGAGCGGCTCCTTTGGCAGAAGTCCCTCTGGCTATGAGTGTGAGCGCCGCCTGCTCCAGCACTGCAAGCATTGGGCTCCTGGGCCATGGGGCCGGGGCGGTTCTGGAGGCTGGCAGGGCAGGGGTGCCCAGCAATCACCATTGGTAGTGCCATTCACCCTGGCAGAGCCTGGTCCTGTGAAGCCGGGCACCAGGGCCGCGTTTGCAGGGCACGGCACTGCAGGAGAGCGCTCCTCCCGCTGCTTTTTTACTTTTAATGCGACCTGAGCAGAAGCCAGCAGGAGCAAGTTCACCGATGCTCTGTTGGGGCTTGGAAATGCCAGGCTCTGCATCTGGGAGAACCTGTCTACAGAATAAGAACGCAGATGCTGGCACTCCTGAGAAGTAGTACAGGCTGCTTGTTAGGACACAAACAGAACACGGCGTGGTTCTGCAGTAATGGAAACCAACTTGAAGCCCAGCCACAGCTCCACAGGTGTTTGTGTATTGTAGGTGCCCTTCCTGTGCCAGCACCATCCTGCTGGGGCGGCTCCTGGGCTCCCCCAGGCATCTCAGATGTCCCTGCAGCAGCCCTGTGCAGTGCCCACTGATTTTCTATGCAGTCAAAGGCAGAATGCATCACACTGCTGCACAGCCCTGGAGCCAGAGGGGATGGGTCTCTCCCGGTGCTTCTGTGCTCAGCTCAGGCACGTTTCAGGGCACCGGGGGGCTGCCAGTGGCACATGGGAGTCTGAGTAAATTCAGTGGTGCCATGTGCCACCTGCCCACGGCTGCCCCATTCCTGGAGGAAGAACTCACAATACCCCGAGGTGTGGGTGGGCAGATGGCAGGTTTCCCAAAAGCACTTTCTGGGTGCACCAGAACGTGTTCAGCCCATGGGATGGGGCAGGAACCTGTGGCGCTTTGCTGTCCCACTGTTGCTTTTCCGAGACGGGACTTTGCTGGTTTTCTGGTGTTTTCTCCCTGGCTCCTTAGCAGTTTGACTCCTGCCACATATTTTAGCTGCATTAGCTTCTTTGCTGGTTAGAAATGGCAGAAAAAGCTCTCTGACCTTGGCTAGCATGCTGAGAACAGTACAGGAACGAGCCTTTGTATCAGACATTCCCAGTGAAGGTTCCTTCCTCCCCCCCCACGTGTTGGGGCTGCGCAGTGCAGGCTCTGTGGGGAGGGTTTGCATGGGCTCTGTGCCTTCCTTTCCCTTTTTAGAAGGATAGAAAAGGAGAAAAGTAATTTGTCTGCCAGTCGGTTAATTGCTTTAATCCGGGCAGCTGCGAGGCGCCTTAACTGGAGCAATCCCACATGCAAATGCTTTTCAGACGATCTGTATTTCTTTTTGGATTTTCTCAGGATGTGTGCAAGCATTTGTGGCCATGTTCCAGGTGCGTGCCTTGTGTGTCTGTGTGCTCCTGCCCTTTTCCATTGCTACAGTGCCCTGTTTTCCACCTCCTCACTTTGCTGCTGCTGTTGTGTGCCCCCTCAAACTCCCTGCCCTGCAGTCCTGCACTCACCTGCTCTCCACTGCACAGCACGGGGGCAGATTGGCCCTGTCCCTCACCCAACGCCCATGGTGGATTTGTCCTGACATCCTTCTGCTGGCCTAGGAGAGAGCTGAGCGAGTGCTCTCAAGGCTGGGTGCCTAAAATTAGACCTGACATCTGTGTTTTGGTTTGCAGGCAGGCTTGGAAGAAAACGGCTCCTGGCTGCTTCACTGCTGAGGGAGCACAAAGCAGGGCCGAGGCGTGAGCAAAGCAGGCACAGCACAGTGCAGTGGGGCCAGGAGAGCCATGGCCTCGCAGGGCTGCAGCGTGCACAGCAGCTGTGTGGGTGGGTGCTGCTCCCACGGTGCCAGGAGAGGCTCTGGGCAGAGCCGTGTTGTGCCTGGGCTGTGCTGGGAACCACATTTTCCAGGAAATGCCTGCAGCCCCCGGACGCAACAGGCACAGAGCTGCATGGCACGCATCCCTGCATGCAGCGTGCCGCCAGCAGCCCAGGCTTCCCTTGTTCTTATGAGGCTGCTGTGCACCAAGGTTACTGCTGAGCGTGCCTGCAGGCTCCTTTCGAGCACTGTGCACGTTCACCCCAGGCCTGAGCGCCCCAAGGTGCAGGATGGTGGCAGGGGCCCTCGGGTGTCTGCAGCGCTGCAGTGTGGTGCGGGGCCGTGAAGCGCAGCTGGTGGCAAGCTGCCGGTGCGGGTGCAGAGGGATGTGGTTCTGGGTGCTGTGCTGGCAGCTGAGTGCGAGGCTGAGGGTGCCAAGAACGCTGCAGAAACACGAAGCCTCCATTATAACTCGCACGCTTTTTCTTCGAGATGACTCAGAGCACGATCTGCTCTGAGGACATGGCGAGATGGTGCCGTTGCATAAGTTTTGAGGTCTTCTCTAGAATACAAGTGGTTTGCCAGTGGAGTGAATTTTTGCAGATACAGCTTACACCGCCCTCCAGATAAAATATCCCGAACCCTCCTTCTGCCCCAGCAACTGTATCTATGCAGGGCTTTGGTCATGATAAAAACACACCTAAAAATAACAGGAGTGTGACTGCACTGAGTGCTGATGTTCCCGGGGCTGGGGCTGCCCCATGCGCTGCAGCGCCCGGGGGGAGCAGTGTGCCCACGTCCCATCTCTTTGTGGGGCCACCCATGGGCAGCGCTGTGCCACCTGGGTTGACAGCTTCTGCTCTCACTGCTGTTTGTCTTCTGGATTTTCCATGCCAGATTTTGCTATCATCTGCCCACTTTCAACTCAAGCTTCATCCAATAGAGGAGTAAAAATGCAGAATTAGCAATGCCAGTTTCTGTAGCAATAATTTCACTGCCAAAAAATCTGGGGAAAATATTACATGTTTTAAATATCCAAGCCTGGAAGCCAATCCCCAGCAGGCAGACATGAAGCCCTCCCCTCCTGCTGCAGGAGCTGCATTTGGGATCTGAGGTCCAGGTGTGCTGTGGAGGGCTCAGCCCTGTGCACACCAACCCCTTCCATGGGGCAATAACCAGAGTTTGGGATATAAAGACAAAGTTCCACCAGATGTTGTCTCCAGCTGCAGAGCTGATAGGGTGGTTTGTCTGCCATTAAGTGAGCAGTACAAGGAGTGCTGCTATGCCCATGTTGCAAGCAGGGCAAGATGTGGAGCGTGATTCCTACTTTCTCATGGTGAAAGAATGGGGAAGCCTATGTTTACTAGGATCTGTTGGACTCAAATATAATGGTAGGTGGTGCACAGCTGTTGCTGAAGCCTGCAGGAGGCCAGATTCCCAGGAGAAGTCTAACACCAGGAGTTCGCTGCGTTGCTAAACCAGCCCTGAAGCGGTCACATAGCCAGAGGGAAATCGATGTATTCAGCCAGGGCAGTTCAGGGTGGTCGTCCAGAGCGAGAGCTGCTCGGGGCTGAGCAGACTGCAAATGCAGGGGGATTTCTTCCAGCCTGTGTAAAGGATGAGGCATGAAGCAGCGGCATGGAACCTTAGGCAAAGATGAGACAGTGTAGTTTACAGCTTACAAATGATGTTTCCTGGCTTCAGCAGACAATTAATGTAAGAAACAGTTTGTTTTGGTGAATTTAGTCCTGACTTACTAGAGGAATGTTTACATTTCTTTTGATTTTAAGGACCCATTTCATCACAATTTAAACATTCATCCAGAATCTAATAAGTAAAAACTGTGCCATACACCACTTTCTGCATTACAGAATGGAAAATGTAAAGTCATTTCAAAAAGTAAAGTCAAAAACAGATACGTGTTTGCTGAACAGGAGAAAGCTCTTGTTAACAAAAACAGCTGTCTCATCCTCTGCGGAGACATCAATAAGTTGAAAGAGAAAACATTCAAAGTAAAATGGAGATGTAACTTAGGTGCACTCCTGCACTGCACAGCCCGCTGGGTGTGCTACAGGGCTGGGCGCAACGCTGGGATACAACTTCCAGCCCCAGCACTGCCAGTGCTGTGCCACCCCTGCCCTGCAGGCACTGCTCCCCGTTCTGCCCATCTCCCCACTGCTGAGCACCGTGCTGCTCTCCTTATCGTAATGCTGAAGATACGCACGTGCTGCTGACCGCACCCCACACGTTCACGGTTTGCCCCCACAGCAGCCTGCAGTTTTCGTGTGTCCGTTTTGATGTGCTGGAGAAGATTCCTCGATCCTCCCTGGGAATCAGGTGGGCAGGTCTGGCTGTGAGCAGCGGGGTTGGTGGGAGCAAATGTGCTCTCACACCCACAGAGAGAGCGTTCTGCTGCTGACGGTGCTGCTTGCATTTTGTGCTCGCTCTGGAGATGGGCGCTGTTTGGTTGTGGCTGTGTGAGCAGACGTGGCTCACAAGTGTTGCTCTGTGGAGCAGATTGCTTGTCAGAATCATAGATGTGGCGCTGGCATTAAGATCCGTGTAGGACACCCCATGCTGTGCCTGTCAGGTGTGCCTGAGGCCAGCTGCCCCGTCCTCTCACTGCTGCTGCGGTGCTTAATGAGCATCTCTGTGCTGGAGGGGGAAGGCTGAGCATCCCCAGCGTAAAGCCAGATGTTGTACCTGCAGCAGCTTGCAAAGAGAAGTAACAGTGCAGGTGGTTCCTGGGGGAGTCAGGCCCTCTGACCAGAGGGTGGTGCCTCTGAGCGTGAGTTGTACTTCGTGATTTTCCCTTCAGTAAGGGAAGATTTTTCCAGGCATCAAAGCACAGGCATACGCAGAACGGTGCTGTAACTCTTCGTTTCAGACTGGTGGGTAGTTCTGCTGCAGCTATGGGAGTAATTTTAGCATGAGAAATGCGGTCAGATATAAGATTGAAGTGGGTGGAAATTGTGTTTGTTCTGTCATGCTAAAGTGAAGGAAAACAGGGAGTACAACCAGTGTGTATAGTGTTGTGTTAGCATGGTGGATTGCTTAACTGACTGATCTAATTACAGAAGGTAGGAATGAATTGCAGAAGTCGTGCTGATGCCAGAGCAAGTGTACTCCTTGGTACTGATAGTCAGGAGACCTGGGCATGGGGAGGGATGGGCAGCTGCGCCTCAGATCCTGCTGGGTCAGATGCACTTTTATGGCTGAAATGGAGTCTTTGGAGGTTATGAGGAGTGGTTGGTTGGCTTCTCTCCTATCCATGACTGCCTTTGGTCTTCTGGGAGCATTGTGAAATAGAGGCTGTTTGGTGAAAGCAAGCAATTGACAAGCAAATGTTTACTTTGCAGAGTTATAGAACTATTCTATAGAAATACTTGCATGTGTTATGAACTCAGTAGACTCTGCTCTCTTCCCTTCCGAGAGCCTTTCTGAAATGGCAGCAAAACCCTCCCTGTAGCAATAAGAGAGATAGTGAGGCTGTTTGGATTCCACTGTGGAAGAGGCAGGGTGCAGTGTGAGCAGCTCTGACCTTGGCCTTGCATTGTGGATGGGGCTGGAATCTCATCCCGACGTCACTGCTCCACCAGTTGTGTCTGTGTGCACTCTGCTATCTCCCTTCTTTGGGTTTCTGGCAGTCTGACTCTTGCCATATATTGTACAAACTGCCTCAGTGTGTTTTAAGCCCTCTGCAATGCTCAGTACTTATTTTCTAGAGCTCTGCAGCATAGGGGGAGCAGCAGAGCCTGGGGGTGCAGCATCGCACCCTCACAGTGCCTGCAGCCGCTCTGCCCCACACGAGGCTGCCTGCTGCTGAGATCAGCTGTGGGCACTCTGCCTGTAAGTCCTCCGCTGCTGGCTCATCACTGTGTCACCACCAGTGTGTTCTGAGAACCCTCTTAAAAGGTCTCCTAGAAACCAGCTGGAAAATAGATCATTAAAGGTACCATCATTGCAGTTCCTGCTCCCATTTTTTATGTTACATTATTTTCTTGCATTTTTTTTTTTCTCTCTTAAGATGAAAAAGAAAAGGCAAATTGGCATCTTTTTATAACCCCGGGCATTCCTGGCAGATGCTTTCAGTTCAGTGGGCAGTGAATGTAACTCAGGCATAGGAGCACCCTGCAGGCTGCGCCGCTCCAGCTCACATCTCAGCTCTGTTGTGCCCTCCGAGGAGCAGCTACTGGAACATCAATCTTCAGACATGATTGGCACTGGAGGTCAAAGCCTTCCCGAGTGCAGACCCCTGAGGGCAGCAGAGTTACGGCAGGGTTAGCTTTCAATGCATGTCCCGTCCCCGTCTCCACGCAGACCTGCGCAGCGTGGGGCTGTCGGAGAGCCCCGTCTGCCCGTGGGCACACATAGGGGCACCAAACACAGGTGTATGGAGCCACGGTGGAACTTGCAGGACTTCTCTCAGGAGGAACTATTCAAAACTGTGTTGTCGTCTCGTGCCATTCAAGCCCTGACTGCTAACCTACTTTGCAGCTTTAAATAATTAAGCCTCAAAAATATTCCAAGGTCTTTTTGGTCCCTCCTTCTGTCATCACAACAGCTGTTCCTGTGAGAGTCCCTTTTGCTTATTTCCTGCCTGAGATACACAGCGCAAATAACAGAAAAGGTCTTACAAAGGGAGAGAAATTAGTCCTTTTCACATTTCTAATTGCATGTAGAGGACAAAAAGGGTAGCTGACACTGAAGGAGAGGTCTAGCATTGCTGGAATCTGAGCAAATGCAGGATGAATAAGACATTTTTAGCACAGCTTTTGTATCACCCTGTTGTTCATTTCTTAGCAGCTTTTCCTTATGGCAGCAGCTGAGCCCCACGGTGATGCTGGTTGGGCTGTGGTGCTGCCAGGCCCTGGGAAGAAGTGGTGGTGATGCAGCCTGGCTGTGCTGGGCTGGGAGAGTGCTGGGGGTCAGGGGAAGGTGGGGGGGAAGGGAGGATGAGATGGGAGGCATTTGTTGCATCTACATGCCTAAACCAGGCAGGAGAGTTGTAGCCAGCTGTAAGGAGAGAGGGGCCTGGGTGGAGCCCTGAAGGTCCGGAGGGGTGAGGAAAGGCTCTGCCCCAGAGGGAGGTGGTTATGGCACAGCTCCCAGACAGCAGGCACAGCCCTGGGCTCAGGGAGTGCTGGGACACAGCTCTGACAGAGGGTCTGGGTGGTGCTGTGTGAGGCTGGGGGTTGGACTCTGTGATCCCTGTGGGTCCCTTTCAGTGTAGGATATTCTTTGATCTCCTCCATTTGATCAGTAATTCAAAGCCCTGGAAGTTGTTTGTTTGGAAGGGATACTTTAGCAGCATCTCCAGATGAGTCACTGATGCTGATTACTATTGCTGAAAAGATGACAAATGACTCAAAATGTTTGTTTCATGCCTTAAGAACGAGGGATAAAATGGCTGTTCCACTTATTAACACCATCTAGGTAGGATTTGTGTAGCTCTCCAGTGTGGAATATAAAATAGCATCGGTTTTGAAGGACAGAAATGACAACAAGATCAGAGGACAGAGAAGAGCCCGAGTTCTGATCTCACCAAACAACTGTGCCGTTTCATACATTTCATACTTCACTCCTTAGGAGTTTATTACAGACAGACGCGTTTCAGTAGGCACAGCCATCATGTCTGCGAAAGGCACACTGCTCCAGTGTGCTGTAAGCAAAGCTGGCCTTTGCTTGTAATTAAACATCCCGATTAGTCATCCATGGAACAATAGCACCAGCCCCTCGAGACCTGTCTGCATGGCCAAGTATTTTCCAATCTGTGGAGTGGTTTAAGCGAATCAAATCTCTTCATCTGCTCATGAGGATGAGGCTTTTTCTCACTTGCAGCCTCTCACCTCAGTCCGATTTGTATCTGTTCGGAAGTCAGACAGAAGAGAATGGATATTCTGAACCAAAGAAGCTGCTCCTGTTGCCAGAGTTAAAATCTCTAAACAAAAGATTACGGCCAGGCAGCTGCTCTGGTGAGCAGTATGTACTGCTGGCCTTGCTGCAGTTCTCCTCCGGAGATGTTGGTCCTTGAGCTCTCCCAGTGGAAGCAGTGTTAGTGCTGTCAGGGAGCTGTGTGTGAGCACAGGTTGCACAGTCTCCGTGTTTTTTGGGATTGCTGTGACCTGTGAGGTTGCCCCAGGGAAGCTGCACTGTGCCTTCCAGCGCTGCCTCAGGACCGAGTGAGTGCAGGCAGCTAGAAATGCCTGAGGAGTTGCAAACTCAAGTGGAAAATTTGGTGTTTGGGACAGACAAATAACACACATATCTTTCCTTAATTAAACCTTCATCTGGCCAGCCACTTCTTCTGCATGTCAGATGTCCTCTGGCCTGAGCCATGTGCAGAAGGGCAGAGCTGCCTGCAGGCCTTGGGGACAACACACAGGTTAGCCTGGGACAGGGGCTGCCTGCCAGCACTGCGGTCCTTTGCCCTGGGATATGTGCTGATGCTTCACCCTATAAGCCAATCAGGACCTTTCCAAGTGCAAAGATCTTTACACAGTAAGCTCTGGCACTGAGATATTCACTCCTGTCCGCAAGCATTCAAACTCCAGAAACTACAAGCGCACGTATTTTCAACCAGACAATGGCAGGGACCTATTGGTAATTGGAAGCCAGTTGCCCAGCTCAGTGTTTTTACGAAGTCAATTTTAGTAAATAAATTAAAATGCTACTACTTGTCATGCTGCCCCGACATGCACCAGCTTGCAGTTCTGTAAATCACCTCTCCCATCCCTGTGCCTTTTGTGCAGCAGCTTCCCATCAGATCTGGTGGGGCAGCAGCGCGGCACAGGGCACCGTGTGCCAGAAGCCACCAGGGAAAGGCTTTGGGCACACAGGTGAGTAAGGAGATGTGGCAGGCCTGGAGTTCTGTTGGGATCTGCCTGGGTTGTGCAAGGGCTGCAGAGACTCCTTGTGCTTTCCCAGCAGAACTTGGAAAAGGTTTTGTTGAATGTGGGAGATGGGGGAAGTGGCAGCAGGCACAGAAGACGCTGAGCTTCCCTGGGTCTGTGCTGTGCACCTGCTAAGGGCTGCTTTCTGTCCCCATCCTTGTTTCCAGCCACCCAGACTGAAAACCCCAAGGAGGACATTCAGGCTACTGAGTAGGTGAGAGGAAAATAGGAGGCTCAGCAATCTGCGCTCACCCATTTCCAGTATATAATCACAGCAATTGCATGGTCAACACTGTGTGTTATATTTTGGGATCTGGGGGTTGTTTCCAGCGTCTGCTTGCCAGCTGGACATCTCTCTGGCTCTGAGGGGCCATTGCAGGGCAAGGAGCAGATGATATTCCCAGTGCACTGTTGCAGCAGGGAGGAGAAGAGATACAATGCCTTTAGTCCTGGGATGGGTATAAACAGGAGTCTGCTGGAATGTGTTCAGAGCACTGCTTAATATTTTCAGCAGAGGATTCTGACTAGCTTAGTAGTCGGATGAGGAAGGCATCAAGGAAATGAGTTCAAGCCAGCTATTGCTGGGGATTCAGAGAGGGAATGAGTAGGAACTAAGCAAGGACAAAAGAAAAGGTTTTGAGTTTGATGGCTTTGTAAAAACTGATCTGTTTTGATTAGGAATCAAAAGGATAAATTCATCTGTAGCGATGTGACAACAATGACTGTGTGACAACGATATTGGATCAGCTAGCTTAATGAGTGTGCAAAGTAGCTTAATGAGCATGGATAAACCTTTCTACAGAAGCCAAAATCACACCAGTAGTGCAGCAGCCAGTGTTGGCCGTCTCCCCTTCCCAGGCTGTGCTGTCACAGTAGCTGCACTTTGCCATTCGCTGTCACACGTGTACCTGGGATGGAGGCAGGAGTCACCACCCGCACGCTGCTCTGTGTGTGAGGAGCTAGGCTGCGCTTTGTGATCTCATGCCTTCTTCCTGAGCAGCCCTTGGCTTATCATGGCACCGAGACGTGGGGTTTTGCCACGAACCTTCTTCCAAGTGCCATCCGCTGTGCACACCGTATCTCATCCCGACCTCCTTGGCTGACCCTTCCCTCGTCCTTGCTCTCTTCTCTCCGCAGGCTGGAGGCTGGCCGGGAGCACATCCTGCCCATTGACTATTACTTTCCACCTCAGAAGACGTGTTTGATCTGCGGCGATGAGGCGTCCGGGTGCCACTACGGAGCCCTGACCTGCGGGAGCTGCAAGGTGTTCTTCAAGCGGGCGGCTGAAGGTAACACGGAGGGAGGGGCGGCCACTCCACCTCCCAGTGCTGGGTTTCTCCAGTAAAGCAGCCTGACTCGCAGCTGCTGAGCTCTGCCACCTGCAGGGAGGTCATTAACGATGTGTGCTGAGGTGTTTGCTGCATCGTTCGGTTTTCATTCTGCTGAAAAAAAATCAGCAGCCTTACTTAATTTGTGAATCGCAGACAGAGGGTGGTGGTCAATGGCTCTGTGTCCAGGTGGAGGCCGGTAACAAGTGGTGTCCCCCAAGGGTCTGTCTTGGGACCGGTGCTATTTAACATCTTTATTAATGACATCGATGAGGGAATTGAGTGCACCCTCAGCAAGTTTGCTGACGACACCAAGCTGAGTGGTGCGGTTGATACGGTGGAAGGAAGGGATGCCATTCAGAGGGACCTCGACAGGCTGGAGGGCTGGGCTCGGGTGAACCTAATGAGGTTCAACACGGCAAAGTGCAAGGTTTTGCATTTGGGCCGGAAGAACCCCAGGCACCCGTACAGGCTGGGAGGAGTGGGCCTTGAGAGCAGCTCGGCAGAGAAGGACCTGGGGGTCCTGATAGACGAGAGACTGAACATGAGCCAGCAGTGCGCTCTGGCAGCTCGAAAGGCAAATGGGATCCTGGGCTCCATCAGGAGAGGGGTGGTCAGCAGGGAAAGGGAGGTGATCGTCCCTCTCTACTCGGCTCTTGTGAGGCCCCACCTGGAGTCCTGTGTCCAGGTGTGGAGCCCTCAGTACAAGAAAGACATGGAGATCTTGGAAAGGGTCCAGAGGAGGGCGACTAAGATGATGAGGGGGCTGGAGCACCTCCCCTATGAGGACAGGCTGAGGGAGTTGGGCTCGTTCAGCCTGGAGAAGAGAAGGCTGCGGGGTGACCTCATTGCAGCCTATCAATACCTGAAGGGAACCTACACCCAGGAGGGGAGTAAACTCTTCAGAAGGGCTGACAACAGCAGGACTAGGGGAAATGGATCCAAGTTGAAGGAGGAAAGATTTAGGTTGGATGTTAGGGGGAAGTTCTTTACAAGGAGAGCGGTTAGGGCCTGGAACGGGCTGCCCAGGGAGGTTGTGGATGCCCCGTCCTTGGACGGGTTCAAGGCCAGGTTGGACGGGGTCCTGGGCAACCTGATCTGAATGTGTGTGTTTGGTGTCCCTGCTGGGCAGGGGGGTTGGAACTACATGATCCTTGAGGTCCCTTCCAACCCGGGTGATTCTGTGATTCTGTGATTCTGTGATTCTGTGAATCTTCTGAGCCAAGGGGGCAGAGAGGAGAGTGGTGGGATGGAGTGTGGTGGATTTCTGAGGTCTCCTAAACCTAGGAGTTACTTAAATGTAAGGGAGAACCTTTGAGTATAAACAGACCTTGTTGCTACATGACTGTAAATCTATTTTACAGATTGCTCTCAGGAAATAACCAAACCATTTTGCACTTTGCATGGAGTCCTGTTTCCTTTCCTCCATCACCCATGCTGGGAGTGGCTCCTTGGAACTGCAGAGGACACTCGCATCCTATTGCCAAAATATGGCTGTCCAATAGAATTAATAGATAATGGTTGGCATTTTTCCCACATAAATCGTTTACAAATGTGTCTCTACACCAAATTTGTGCAAGGCCAAATGGATTAGCTGTGCATCCAGAGTAAATAACAGATGCTTGTTTAAGTCAGCAAGTAATTGTTGATTTATAGTAAGTGGAGACTTGGCTGTCTGTCAGATACACTGCTGAAGAAACATTCCTTGTCGGAGATATGCTGCAGCTCTGCTCCTCCTGCACAGAGTTCTGTCCTGCTCAGCACAGCACTGCATGGAGCAGGATGCAGGGGGAAAGCAGGCTGCAGCCTGCCCTGTTTGCACTGTTCTTAAACCATGCTCTGTGTCGTCATTCCCTTTCTTGTCTGTCTTGGATCATGAATTTTAAGAGCGTTTGCACCCCTTCCTGCTTTCTAAGACTTGAGGTGTTGCGGAAGGTTAAGGTGTGTTGTTGCTCTGGGGTCCAGCAGTGGTTGTGCTGGAGGGGGTCCTGGGGGTCCTGCCCCTGTACACAGAAAGCTGCAGGGAGGAGTGGGGGCTGCCTCCTGCTGGGGGCACTCACAGCAGCAGCACCTGGCTGCTCTTTGCAGCACATAAAAATGGAAAAGAAATCCTTTTGCAGGTTCAGATGCCAACTGCTTTTGTTCCAAGGGCAGGCTTCGGCCTGTGGCAGGCACAGAGCTGCTAGCTGATGTTCCATGAGCAAGATCCCCTGGCCTAGGAGCCAAGTGCCGAAATGTTTCCCTCTGGTCCCTCTATCAGGCAGAGGTCCCACTGTGTATCAGGGAGTGGATGTCCACTGATTTCAATGCAACTTCCATCATTTCCTTCAGAACAGACTTCTGTGTTGTTTTTATACGTGGCAGATCTCTACATGGAATAAACCCCTTTTCTGGGGATACTTTCTTTTTAAGGATGGCAAGTGATGAGTGCCTTATTTGCAAACATGGCACAGCGCTAGGGAAACAGAGGGGTGGCAGCTGTGGGGCAGCACCACTCTTCTGGGCTTGGGCTTCAAGCAGCAGAGGAAAGCACAGCGACAGCCTGGATAAATGGCAGCAGAAGATGAGGGAGCTGGGCAAGAGCAGGGAGCCACAGCTTGACAAACAGGGAGGCTGTGGCACCCAGCTCCTGTGGATAGCAGGGCTCAGTCCTGGGGCTGCAACTTCCCACGCAACTTCTTGCAGCTTTGTTCCTATCTGTGTGTCTTCCCTGCTTCTGTGGCTGTTTCCAGCTTCAGAAGTGGGGCAGGGAGGTGTTATGCAGGAGTACTGGAAGGTGGCTTATATGGGCTTAACACAGTCACAGGGAAAGTGCAGTACCACTCTATTTTGTGCCCAGTGGTCTTCAGCAAAACATGCAACGTAAATGCATTTTGCTTACTGAGTAATTAGATCTAAGGAGAGAGGCAGTTTATTTTACTCCAAGATACATGGGTAGCATCTTTATTTTGGGGAATGGACAGTAAATCAGACTTGTTTATAAATACTGAATGTTGCTGGTTACTTTCCGGCCAGATGTTGCTTAGTTAAATCTGAGTACCGTTGAAAGCTGATACTCGGTGTGTTCCTATGTCTTGCAGTCCATAAAATGAATTTCTGAAAACCTTTGGGCGCTTTTGGGGACGTTTTACAATGGCAAATTGGAAAGCTTCTCCAGTGCTTTTGTTTCCTTCCTGATTCTAGTGTCATTAGTTAGGAAAGGTCAGAAAAGCAGCGTGCTACAAACTGAAGAGCAGCACGAAGAGATCACCTTAGAGAGAACAGGGAATAGTTGGATACATAGGTTTTAGTTTCATCACGGCTCTTGGGGTAAAACAGTACTGGACTTATTTTGCAATAGTTCAAGGGTGTTTAATAAGACTTTATGGGCATGCACTGGCTTAGGGATTAGAGAAGTTTTAAAAGAAGAAGTTATAACATTGTTTTTCCTCTTGAAATACACTGAATCCAACCAACTCTTTGAGAAAGATTCTGGGAGAATGAGGGAAGGGAAGGGAAGGGAAGGGAAGGGAAGGGAAGGGAAGGGAAGGGAAGGGAAGGGAAGGGAAGGGAAGGGAAGGGAAGGGAAGGGAAGGGAAGGGAAGGGAAGGGAAGGGAAGGGAAGGGAAGGGAAGGGAAGGGAAGGGAAGGGAAGGGAAGGGAAGGGAAGGGAAGGGAAGGGAAGGGAAGGGAAGGGAAGGGAAGGGAAGGGAAGGGAAGGGAGTATTTTCCTGGTCTCCTTCTGTCAGCTGCTTTGATTCACAGCCTCTCTCAAGCCGTCCAGGTTAAATATAGACAAGCTCTAAAACCGCTGCTGCAGATTCTCCAGCTCTGATGTGGACTTTCCACACTTGCAGTCCTGATAGCCTCATGTTCTGTAGTCAGAAACGGCCTTCACCTCTCCCTGTCTGTCACCCTCTTTGGCTGGGGCTCAGAGCCCCACCAAGTTCTGCTGCACACTGCTGCCAGGCACAGCCTCAGCCCATGGCGGGCTCCTCCTCCTTCCTCCTTCACCTACAGAACCGAAGATTTGGTGAACAAGAGGCACATCCACCCCTGTGCAGATTTCATTTATCCTGACGCAAATAGGAGGGGCATCGCTCTGCACGATTCAGGTGGCTCTGTGAGCCTGAGGCTTTGGTCCTGGTACAGACAAGTGCTCCAAACACAACACACTTTGAAATCAATCACTATTAGAAAGAACAGAACTGAGTTTTTCTTCAGGTATTTCCCTCAGGAGTTCCTGCTGTACCATCCCATCCCATCCAGGAAAGGAGTTACTTTTCCATACTCTGCTCGCATCCCTGAGAAATGAGAACCTTCCTCATGCCCCCAGGACTGCAGGAGGGCTCATAGCCATCTTGGCCAGTGAAATAGCTGCCTCTGTGTGATACTGCAGGACTGTAATGGGAACTGTTGAGTCACGGCCCGAACCACTGATTGATCACTTGAGGCAAGCACTGAGCCATGAGAGCACACAGCCATGACAGCACAGGTGAAAGCAATTCACCTGTGTGACCAGAAGGGTTGGAGCCTGGCTGCACCTCTCCTGGACCCCATTTAAGGACTGCCACTGGGAAAGGATCTCTTTCTGGAGATCCCTCCCGTTGGAGTTTTTTTCTGCAAGCCTACGACACGGGTGCGCATTTCATTTAATTTCATTCATTTTGATTATCTCTTTCCACCATGATAATCTTTCTAGTTATACAACCTGTAAAATACCAGCCTAACCACGCCACTCTGCCAACTGTATATTTGTTGATTGTACAAGGACTGTGACTCCACAGGCTGCGTTCTTGATGGGACAGTGAGCTACATTAACAAACAAACAAACCCCAAATCAGATTTGGCAAATTTCCCAGAGGACTCAGAGCCAGGCTGCTCTGCAGTCTGTGGTCATTGCCTTTTGTGCACTGTGCATGTGTTGACCTGGCAAGGACTGGCCTGTCACCAGAGAAATGTATCAGAGCTAACAACAGTTTCTTGCCAGTTTTTGAGGTAGCTGTGAGTTGAAATGAACAGCTGTCATCACTGTATTTTACAATTATCTCTTCTCATTGCCAGTGATGTTATGCAAAGGATTTGGGTCCGCAATATTCTACGACACCATGATGTTACTGCCTCAGTGTCTGGTTTCTCGTGACCCTTTGAGTGTTCTTAACCTTAAAAGTCAATGGAAAAAGAAGAAGGTGGAAGGTGAAATCACAAGCCCTGCAGACATTTCTGCTGCTCTCCCCTTGCCATCCTAGCAGCTCAGTGCAGGGCTTCCCATGGGTGTCTGGCACCAGTGCCACTGGGTGACTGCTCTGCATGAGTCTGCTAGCCAGCAGCTTGTGTGAAGTCTGAAGCAAACTGATAGCTCTGCTCTAGTCTAGGAGCAGTCAGGCATGGCACTGTGTGGAGCTTGAGAGAGGCTAACTTCAGGTCAGCGTGAGTTAGAGCATCACGGATTTATCTTGTTGCCAAGGAGTCAAACAACTACACATCATTTAGCAACAATCCAATATCTCTTGCTGGATTTAAGCATCTTCAATTTTACCTTCTTAACTGTGCATAGTCCTAGAGCTGTTTGATTTTAAGGCTTGTCATTTAGCCTCATCTTGCAGCCCTCTTCTCACTGGACTGCCTCCTAAGTTCAGCTGTTACCTCCGCATGCTGATAGTTTGCCAGTGCCTGCAGCTTCCGTGCTTGCCTATCTGACTGGTGAATGTTCTCACTTGTAGACCACTGGTTTTGGCTCCCTGAAGGGCTTCCCTCCAGCTCTGCCAGCAGGCAGCCCCATGTAGAGCCTGCATACCTTCCAGGTCCCCTCAGGCTGCTGGAATCACAGCCCTGAGAGAAGGGAGCTGGAGGTCTGTGCTGCATCACAGTGGACGTTTTTGTTTTCTTCATTATTGTGGTAAATATGAATGAATATTAAGAAAACTACTTTGCAAAGGTAGTCTTTTAATAGTGGCTTATTATTAATTAATTACAGCAGCTCATGTCTGTGGCGAACACTGCTCAGTCCTGGCTGGAAAAGGAGCTGCCATGGGTGCTGCAGCAGCAGCCCTGGGCTCCCCATGGTGGGGAGAGGGGCAGGGGCTCGGGACGCTGCCTTAAGGGGGACAGTGACAGGATGTGGGCTCTGCTGGGTCATGGGTTCATGTTACCCATACCCAAACCATGTCCACCCTATGCATGGTTGGGATAGGAGTTATCCAGGCTCCCAGGTTTTGCAGTTAGGGAAAAGCATTCCTTTAAGTCCCCAGGCGTTAGGACAAGGCAAGCAAGCAGCTGATTCTCACACAAAGCAGAAGCAGATGCGTGAGCAGTCTTTCCATTACCATTTGTTTCCCTTTTGTTAATGGCTAACAGCTTAAAATAAACAGTGCCAGACTCAGTGTGTACAAATAACAGAAAATTGGTATGTGTCCCAAAGAGCTGATTCTGTGAACCAGGCAGTCGGCTCTCATCGTTTCACCACAAACACCGTGCTGTGACCATTGGGCAACATATTGGCTGGACTTCAATCTTGCATTCCCTGAGCCCACTGGCAGAGAAGCAAAACTGGTAGAGATCTCACAGTGTGCACACTGCTGTGCTTTGTGCTCCGGGTGCTGAGGCTCACTGCCTGTCGGCACCCAGTGTATCCCCATGTCCCCACCATGCCAGCAAGTGGCCTTGGGCTGGTGGCCTGCTGCTCTGCCTGTGGTCTGGGACAGCGTGGGGCCTGGCCCTGGGGTGTCCTTGTGGGGCGCAAGCTGCTGCTGTGCTTCCCAAGTGCAACTCATCAAGGGGAGCTTGACCTCTTGAAGATTTTGAGCTGTTATCATGGCAGCAATGCTGTAGTTTAGTCTAGGGAGGTGAGACAGGGCAGGGGAAGGAGCCAGGCAGGATGGTCATGCGGTGCTCCTGGCACTGCCTTGTGCCCTTGGCTGAGCTGTGAGGCATCCATGCTCTGCCCGGAGGTCCCAGCCCTGGCTGTTGGACAGCTTTTGGAGTTCTGATGGCCAATAGAGCCTACCAGTGTTGGGTGCTGCTGTGAGACAGGAATCCTGGAGGGAAAGGAGAGCAAAATCAGCTTCAGGCTCTCCATGCCAATGCCTGCAAAAGTAGAGCATCCATTCTTGTTTGATGCAAGCACATAAAGAGGTCAAGTGGAGAGAGGATGGCCTCAGCGCCCGGTTCCTATAGCATAAAAATAACTCCAAGTAACCCAGTTTCAGCTGAAGTTGTGTATTACTCACCGTCTTTGATGAACTGCTGAAAGGCAGGATGGTGCTTGTGTTCCGTGGGATTCTGTGCAAGCTGCTTCCGAGGCCTTTCTGAGTGCCCTTAGCACTGATAATGAGCAAAAGGGGGGGGAATAAGAGGAGGAGCTGATGAGAACAGTATTGAGAGGGTTTAGCAAGGTATCACGTGCTGTTGGTAATGCACTCTCTCTCCATTATTTCTGCAACCTTAACAGCTAAGGCACTGAGGATGGCATCATCAGTTGTTAATGGGAACAGTTCTTAGAAGTTCACGTGTACCCTGCTGTTCCAGCCCTTGGGCACAGCCCTGTGAGAGGAGGTTGTTGTGACACTGCGCCTTGCCATTACTTACATGTGATGCTGTGATCATTACTGGTTACAGGTACGGTTTTGCAGGCGGAGATTGATGGTGCCAGCCAGAAGATACAGATGTGCAGTTTCAGAGTCGTGGGCAGTGTAGGAGGGGTGGAAATTTCCGTGGGCTCCAGCATTGCCAAGATTGCAGAAAACAAATGATTTAATGATTTCTTGGAACCTGGAGAACAATGGTGAAGCAACAAATGATGCCAATAAGATTTATGAGTACTGTGTAGCTGGAAATTGGCCACTTCTTCTCTTTCTCATATGTTAAGACGTTGTGGAGGTGTGTGTGGGAGGTGGAGAGTCATTAAATAAGTGAACCAAAATCAGTGCAGTGTCAGAATGGTTACATTATTCAACCTCGTCCTTTCAATGAATATTTGATGAAATGAAATAGTATTTTAAGTGTAAAAAAAAAACCAAACCAAAACAAAAAAACACTTGCAGGATAATAAATAGCATTGAAACTCAATATAGCCTGATTTCCATTTAATCTGCTCCTACAGAATCTGTAAGGCATATGGCTTGCATTATGAGCCGAGCTGAGTTTGGAATGGCATGAAGAATATCAGACAAATCTTGATCCAGTGAACGTGTTCAGACTTGATACCAAAACAAATTAAGAGTCAGGAAGGGAAGTTCCTTCTTGGTACGTGTAGCAAATGGAGCAGTGAAGAAAATGAGATGAAATCTGGATTTCTGGTGGCTGCTGTCTAAGCACGTGAGAAGGTGAAGCTAAGATACATGCACAAAGTAGCTTCTTCTGATTCTCTTTAGCACCCTGGAAGGTGCTGCTGTGCAGGATCTCAGCAAACACAGCTCCAGTTTTCTCCTGATGGCTGCAAACGCAGTCCATAGGATACAGTTATTGGTGCCAACATGGCGAGACCCACAGCAGCAGAGCTCTGGGACAGCAGCTCCTTATGCTATGAGCTCCCCAGTACCAGTCTGTAAGCTGCAGGCAGCAAGCCCAATTAGCAGGAGTGGGCAGCATCAGAAGTAACTCATCCCCAAACAGCACTGCGAAGGGAATTGTGAGCAGAGAGGGAGCTGCCTTCCAGGGACTCAATTCTGCACACTGCAGAGATGTGCAGCGGTGCCTGAGCAGCTCAGTGGTCACCTGCAGCATTCTGAAGGCTCGTTGGAGGGAACGCTGCTGTCACTAAAGAAAAGAGCCAAGCAAGAGATGAAAGATGTGCAAACCAAACTAACTTTATCTTAGTTATGCTTTGTTAGGATTTAACTGTTATTTATTAATTAATTGGTAGTGGCAATGCTAAGTCATGGCCTGATGTAATGATGGAGCACCTGGTGGGAAGGCAGGGCCAATCCAGGGGAGCTCAGGTGTGTGCAATGCTGCTGAGTGACCAGGAGGGATGAAGCAAGGGATCCACCCCTTCCCAGCCCTCATTTAAGGGCTGGCAGTGGAGGTGAGGGTATCTTGCTGGAGATCCCTGCCTACCTGAGGTCTTCCAAATGTAAGCAGCTTTTTACCTTTGTTTCTGTGTCTGTGACTGCTGTTTTTGGGTTTGTGTTCATTTACCACAGCCAAAGACTTTGCTTCTCTGCTATTATCGCTGTACTTCCCATTACATAATAGCAGAAAGCAGTGCCAGCTGCTCGAAGCTCACTGGTGGCAGCGCTCTGCATGTAGGCAGCGTGCCTTGTGGGAATGGCTGTGCTCACTGTGCTGGCTGGGTGCTTTCCCTGCAGCATAGGAGGCTATCTCTGAGCACCGTGTGCTGCTGCCAGACTCTGGGCTGCAGAGCTGTGAGAAAGGAGAGGCGGTTCTGAGTGAAGCATCTCAGCACTGAGGTGCAAAACCAGCGTTGCTGTTGGCTGCCACGTGAGCCCAGTGGATGCTGAGTGATACTGAGACAACGAGAGCAAGTTTCTCTTTTTGAGTCTGGTCTGCTTGGTGCCCGCCACCCATCTGCCATTCCTTCTGGTGTTTCTAGGTAAGCAGAAGTACCTGTGTGCCAGCCGGAACGACTGCACCATTGACAAGTTCAGGAGGAAAAACTGCCCATCCTGCCGCCTGCGGAAGTGCTACGAGGCAGGGATGACTCTTGGAGGTACGTACGGATGGTGTCTGTTGGCTCCTGCTGTGTGGTTATGTGGGAGTGAGGCTGATGGACCATTGGGAGCTTCTGGAAACAGCTGCATGTTTCTACTACCCAAACATTAACTTCGTTATGTCTGTGTTTCAGTTTCAAGAAGTGTTCTTTTCCTTAATTTAAAACCTCATGATCTGAAATAATGTCTCAGCAACCGGGTGATTGGGTTCTCATCCAGACCAGAGCCTCTTCAAATAGCTTGCTCCCATTTTAATACAATTTTTCACAGGCAGAAGTAGGGAAAAGGATGCTTTTCTTTATAGAAATTCAGCCCCAGCATTTGAATGGGTGTTGTTGTAGCTCGTCTGTGTTCTCAATCATGTAGCTCTACAAAAACTGGCACAAAATCTGCCATTTTCTGTCCAAAACCTAGAATGTCAAATAGTTACGCTAGCGAGTGTCATGTTCCTGCAAATAGGCCCATTTTATTGCCTGTAATGTCAGTGTTGCCAAATAGAAGTTTCAGCGTGTCCTGGGCTCAATTTTCTTTCTTACTGCCTCAAAAGCGCGCAGAAATTCAAGGTGCTGCTCCCAGCACCACTGCATGGCTCAGCTTTGGGCTCATTTGCTGTGAGGATGGAAGTGGAAAATGCCCCAAGAAATGTGCTGGGGAGGAGAGACCGCAGAGCTGAGTGCAGGGGAAGCACAGCTCTCAAGTGAGATGCAGAGGATGGGAGGCTCAGCACAGCTGGCAGCCCTGCTGTGCCAGGCGTGTCAGCGTTGGGCCAGTGCTGCCGGGCTGTGCAGTTCTGCATAGAGCTGTGAGGATGCAGTGTTGGTGTGAACAATTTACTACTGGAAAAGTCCTGGCCTACAGCTCAGGCAGGAGCTCTGGTTTTAATGTTATTTCTCCCCAGGACTGTTCTTGCAGCTCTGCGTGCTCGCATTCAGCAGACAGGAACCCACCTGCTCCATCCGCGCTGACAGCAGTGGGAAATGACTCTGAAGCAGTGATGGAAGCTCAGCTCCTGGTAGGCAGGGCAGGCAGTGTGCTGCTCTCCTCCCAGTACTGCAGAAGCAGTGTGAGCACTGAACCCCTCCCTTCACTTTTTTTCCCCTCAATTTTTTCCCTGAGCTTTTCGGGTCACCCTGACCTGTTCTGCTCAGTCTGTTTCACATTTGGTTTGAATGTCAGCTTAAAGGCAATTGTTGCAAACATGCCTGCTCTGAGTTTGCCCGCAGTTATTTCTCCCACAGTGGAGAGCCACAGTGTTTGGAAATGCTTCCAAGCTCTCAACAGTTGGGTTTAACTGCTTGTTAATTAGTAGGCACTTGCAGGGTATAATAGAGCTGGGCATGGCCAGCAGAGCCGCAGCTCGGAGTATTTTAATGGTGGGAGGAAGTTGTGCTGAATGCCTTATTTAGGGCTGTCTGCTTTGACACAGAATGGCAATATTTTGAAGCATTTCGTTATTGATTGGGATCACCCTGATCTGAAAGCTGAAATCCGTTAAACAGAATCTTCTCTCTCAACCATCTCTGTAAAGCCAACGAGAGATGAAAGTCAAAAAATAAAAAGCCACCGAAGCAGCGCTGGTGCCAGCCTCGTTAGCTCAGTCCTCCTGGTGCACGGCTCTCTCTCTGTCCCTCCAGCACCTCTCTGTGCTGCAGTTCCAGGTACCTGCACAGATGTGCAGCTTTGCTCCTGCCCAAGCACACAGGACCAGCACTGCTGCACACGCAGGCATGTGGACGCCTTACCCTGCACAGCGTGCAGCTGCAGGGGCAGCAGGACTCGGCCGTAAGCTCCTCCTGCCCTTGGGCTGCTGGCGCATCTCAGCTGTGCTGCGTGAGGCCCCGGGCTGCTCCTGTTCCCAGCACTGCTGCTGCGTGGCTCCGTGATCCCAGCGCTGTGCTCTGTGCTGCTCCCATGCTGGGCAGAGCTCCACGCTGCCACCAGTCATCAGCCGCAGGGCTGGAGGCTGCTGTGAGACGTGCTGGTACCCTGTGGAAGCCCGAGGTGTGAGTCAGACCTGTACTTAGTCCCAGTTCAGCTCTGGTTACCACTGCCAAAATGCTCCTGTCTTACAAACGTTCAATCTTACTGCAAGCATTACTGGCACAGTGAGGTGCTAGCACGTTTTGCAGGCTGTTGTGGTGGTTACTTACACTCACCACTGTGACAGACGTTCCAGGTTTTTCATCCCACCTGTTCTGCGTTTCCGGCAACTGGATTCTTTTATTACAGGTTTGCTCGTCTGACTGAAAAACCACCTTTTACTGAATTTCTGCCCCCTGCAGTGTTTTTTTTTTTTTTGGCTGAGACATAATAACCCCTTAGCCTTCTTCACAGCTATCTAGATAACATTCATTATGTTTTTATGCCAGAGAATATTGCCTATTTTTATTATTTATGTGCCTTTTGAAGTTTGCCATCACCTCGTTGTATTGCAAACACCCCTTTCCCGTATCAGCAGCACCAGTGATAAGAGCAGTGCTGAGGTGCTCCCCAGGTCAATATTTTCTCCTCTGTGAATGGGGACCTTGTCAGTCCTGCAGCCACTGAGCTGCACTGGTGCTCAGCTTTGTGTTTCTCCATCAGCTTTCTGGGGAGTGCAGGATGTTTCTCTGGGTACCTGCTCCCTGGGAAGCAGGCAGAGCTTAGCAGACCTGCTTGGTGATCAGTCCTTAAGGCTCATTGTTACGTTTCCATCTCTGCATTGCCCTATAATTGGCAGAAACGTTTCATTTTCTTTCTGGAATGAATGTAAACATGCACTAGAATGGGTTAAGAGCAACCCTCATAAGGGCAGCCCTGTTCGGTGTCATTTCAACATTTGTAATTACTTTTGAGAGGTATTACCTGGGCGATTCAAAGTGATTTCAGCAGTAACAAATTGACTTTATGTCATTTTAGTTGGTTTGGTTTGTTGGTTTTTCTTTATTTTTAATTTATGTGGGCCAGGCTAAGTCAGATCTCTTATATGGCTCTACTATGCCGGTGCTATTGTAATTATCAACTAAAATTATCCAAATTTAAAACTGCGCCAGAAAGAATAGTGGCAGGATTGACGGGATGGCGTTTTGGTGAGATCTGTGTTGGTTGCTGCTGCTCTGCCCAAAGCTGAAGTTGGATAACAGTGCCTGGAGCTGCCGAGACCTCCAGGACCTGCCTGGAGAAAGGCGCTCTGCCCCCTGGCCCAGCGCTTGTGAGAAGCGAGTGCTGGTAATGCAGAGCTCCTCAGCCAATTCTCCAGCAAGTCCTGGCTGAGAGCCGGCCGAGTTCGCTTCATTGAAAGATGTGGAACTTCCTTAATTGCTATATAAGGGACTCTGCTGTCATTTTGCGATGACTAATGCTTTATCGTGATATTATATAATTATAGTCATCCAAGGGTGTTTTTTTTTTTCCCTCCTCTCAAGTTCATAACATGCTTTATAAGTGAAAGAACAAAGCAGAACCTCAGATGCGCTGCATGTGTGATTTGCTGAGCTGATAACAGCGAGCTGAGGCTTCTGAGCTGGATGTGCCCCCTAAGAAAGCCCAGAGCTTCACACCCTGTGTAGGGAAGGTTTTGCCTGCCTTGGCTTGTCCTGGGACAGAGGTGTAAGAGAACAGATGTCCTTAAAGAGGAAATCAAACCTGGGTATCTGTTTGCTGCACAGTCACCAAGGAAGTAACAGCATTAATGAGCACTGGAGATGTCTAAAATTAAGGGAGAGAAATCCCTCATCAGATGTTAGTAATGCTCTTAGTGTATTTCAGAGATGCACTCAAAGAGGCGGCTATTTTCGGCGTTCATGCATTTCCTCTCTTTTCAATTCTTGTTCCTAGCAACTACTGCATAGCAGCCGCCACTGGGACGCCTCCTGCTCAGGGGAGGCACTGAAGCAGTCTGTGCACAGTGTGTTAGGCCAGGTACCTGCTCACATCTCAGCGTTTTCAGATTTAAAATAGACGTGAAGATTCCAGCAGGGCCGTGTCAAGGGCTGGGTTTTGGAGGACGACCCGTAGCTCCCAACACAAAGCATCCTACTGAAGGCCACAGATGTCTGCCCGCATCATAACTCCAAGCCTTTCTCCATCTGCTAATAGCAATTCAGCCCTCTGTGGAATAAGAGCTCTGCAGTACACAAACATAAGGTTCCTCCATTCGGAATAGTTATTATCTGACTTCAGTGCTGTCTGTCCTCTCTTCGAGTTTATGAGCGCGGTCTGTGAGCCTGCACTATTATTTGTGTGCTCTTTTCTTACCGCAATTCAATTGAAAATGTTGAAGAAAAAAAAGGGAAAAAAAATTGCAGTATTTAGACTGGGATGTGCATGTGTTCCATACAGCACCGGTTTGGCTTTATAGGTTCCCAGGCCCTTACTGGCACTTCTTGTTTGCCTTTGGAAGATGGAGCTTGGTTGGTTTTGTTTCCTTAAGCCCACGTCTGTGTTCCCCATCGCCCCCCTGCTGCAGGCGGTGCGGCCATTAGACGGCTCTGCTGTAGTGGATGGAGGTGCCCCAGAGCCCCATGCAAACAAACACTGAAGCACATAACGCCACGTTGTAGCCTTGCTTTCCCATTGCCCTCTTTTAATTTTATTAGTTTTCCTCTCCTTTTTCTGCAGAGCAGCCTGCCTTAATCGTGGCAGATCATCCAAAGGCCGTTCCTTACAGATCAGCATTCTGAGCTGATTTACAGAGTTGCTCTCTCAGCTGACGTTTTTATGTTTTGCTGCTTATTTTTCTAATTACAGCTGAAAGGAAATTTGAGATAAGTATCATGTAATGTGGGAGCCAAAACCCCAAGGACAATTGGTTTGATGTTATATTCTCCGCTTGAATTAAGCGATCGGCTTTTTTTTTCCCCCTCTAATTAATTAGGGCTTTTTGTAGTCAGCGAAGTATGAAAGCAGTTCCTTTCAGCAGCCTGCCAATCTGCGCTGTGCTGAGCACTGTCCTGCAGGCACTGGGTGAGGTAGCTGCTAACACTCCAAGAACTCGGAGGTCTGGAGCTCCCAGCGTGTCCCAGAGCAGAGCAGCACTGTAGGTCAGAGCTGGTGCGCCACAACCGGAGCACTTTGTCCATCTGCTGCCTGCAGCCCCGACCCCGTGGGCTCACTGCATGGAATTCCTTTTGATGCTGGCTGATGGGATCCCCACTTGAGTCAATCCTCTTCTCTTTTCCCCATTCTTCTTCTCCATTTCTAACCAGGAGTTAGTATGAGAGCAGTTGTGGCTGCGGATGTAAATGGTGCTTGTTTTTTCCATGTAAGATTAATGAACAAATGGTTTTCTCTGTGCAGTGTGCACTTCCCTTTGTCCACACGTGTTGCCTGTAATGCTCTGCTCTCCCCACACTGTCCATGCTGTGTGCATTGCTACGGCTCATCACTCTCACTTCTGCTGTTAAAACCAACAAACCTGGTGGAACTAGAAGCCAAGAAACCTTAATTTTTTCTAAGTGTTGTGCTAAAGTTTGTCCTTTCCACAGCCCGCAAGCTGAAGAAGCTGGGCAGCCTGAAGACACAAGATGAAGGCGAGGCAGCCAGCTCGTCCAGCCCCACGGAGGAGCAAGCTCCTAAGATGGTGATGACACATGTCAATGGCTTTGAGTGCCAGCCCATTTTCCTCAATGTGCTGGAAGCCATCGAGCCCGCTGTGGTGTGTGCCGGCCACGACAACAGCCAGCCAGATTCCTTCTCCAACCTGCTGAGCAGCCTGAATGAACTCGGGGAGAGGCAGCTGGTCTACGTCGTCAAGTGGGCAAAGGCTTTGCCAGGTGAGGACAGATGGATCAGGTCCCAGCTCTGCCACCATCCCAACAGCTCGCCGTTTGCTGTGTCTCAATGGGGGGCTCACAGGGGTGGTCTGCAACCCGTACCGCAGAGCCATGTTTCCTGGGAAGTGCTCCCATGAGGTGTCTGTCCCTGTAACCTCCCTGTAAGCCAGATTTGTCTTTTGGTGGCTGATCCATGGGAAAGGTGGCCAAGGTGTGACAGTAAAGGCACTCAGGCCTTTGGGTTCTGTCTGTGCTGGCGGTGCCCTGGCACATGGCATCACATGGGCATGCACCATTTTCCCACCACGTGTGAAGGGACGCAGTTAATTAGAGTCTCAGGGTCCTGCTTCCTTTCCATTCTCACTGCAGTGGTTTTGCACCACTTCCAGGGCTGTTTGAATCAAACCTGCAGAATTCTCTGAACAGAAGATAAGCACCTGCACATTATGTTCTGTGGGTGCTGGGCAGTCCTCGTGTGGCCATGGCCCTATCTGCAGGCACTGGGACTGCTGTGGGGCCGTGGTGCCCTTGGCCTCCATCAGAGCTCTGCACAGCTGTGCTGTGTGTGGGGATGCTCTCGCAGCTCACCCCTGGCATTGGCCGTTCTCCTAAAACTGCTGACAGCACCGCTGTGTGCCCCAGTGCACGGAGTCCCAGCAGCTCACTGCTGCCATTCCTATCAGCTTCACTGACCCCAAGCTGAGGCACTGCTGATCTGTTATCTGCAGCTTTCTCCTGGTGGTTCTGTGACACATGCTGACATCAGAGCTCAGCAGTAATAACAGCAAGTTTACCACTTAGTCACCCTCTTGATTTTTTCCGGGGAAGGAGCAAACAATGATGGCATTGTTGCTGTTCTGTGCTCCAGGCTATGGCTACGCGGTTCCTTTGCTCCTGCCACGCTCTGGCTGCTCTGCGGGGAGGTCATCCATGAACAAGGAGTGGTTGGTGGCTCTGGTGGTTGTGGATGACGGTGCGGGCAGCCAGCAGAGCTCCCCACCTCTCCACAGCCTGTAGCGTCCTGTCAGGTACCAGGGATGATCTGCTGGCCAGAAGTTCCTGAAGCTGCCCGTACCCTGATGCAGCAGAGGTGCTTTCTGCCCTGGGATCTGCAGGCTGGTGGGGCGGCCTGACGCCAGATGGGCACAGAAGATTGTGATGTGTTGGAAGCAGTGCAGGTGGAGAAGTAATGAAAATAGAACCCAGCCAATTTAAACCAGTGGGATGTTGGTGTTTTTAGCAGAACAGAAGAATTTGCTGGGAGGCTGCGAGCCTGTAATGAGCATGGCTGGCAGAGTGGGGCCGGGGGCCTGGGGCACAACACTGCCTCTGCCCCTGCTGCCTGCTTGGCACAGTGGCTCTGGCTGCCCCTGCAGAGCAGCCCTGTGCCCGGCGGAGGTGTGAGCACAGTGAGTGCTGTGCTGTGCTGTGCTGTGCTGTGCTGTGCTGTGCTGTGCTGTGCTGTGCTGTGCTGTGCTGTGCTGGAGGGCAGTGGCATCTCCTGCCAGGCAGCATCGGCCCGGTGTCACAGCATTGGATTACTACTGGTAAATGGATGGGAATTAACCTTGCATCTCACCCTGAACCCGTATTCCTGGGGCAGTTAAGAGGTCCAAGATGTTGTTGCACTGCTTACAGCGAAGTTTTAATATCCTAGAGTGTCAGAGACAAGACTGCCATGAGTAGGAGTGTTTCTGAGCCATGCCTGCCATGTCAGGCAGAACCAAACTGCGCTTTCCTTAGAAAGATTAACTAACCACAGCTTGCCAAGAAAGCTTCTGGAACACAGAATTCAAGTTCTGGTTAAGCCCCTGTTTTCCCTTCACTGTATGTATATGAAAATGTTGGTAAGATGTTACTGTTAATTCAGATCAGCACTCGATTGCTTTCATTTAAAAATCATTTTAACTGGCTGCAAGTGGGAAGCCTTAATTCATTCCCAAAGGAGCTGGGAAAGCATTCTGTAAAGAAGGAACTGCTTTGCAGGGAGCAGCAGGGAGGTGCTTCTGACTGGGGCCAAGCTGCCATTGCAAGTACTGCTGCTTGTCGCAGACGTTGCAAATTTTGGTGTGCCTGCTGTGTCAGTTGGGGCCTTTGGGGTATCACAGCCCACCCCTCACTTGTTTTCTGATTCAAATCTGCTGCCTTGCCCTGTGTTTAACCCCTTCTGTAACTGTGAGGATGCAGTGGATTGTGTGTGTTTTTTCATTCTCTGATTATCACATTTCCAAGGTAACAAATGAGCGTTTATTTTTATGGAAATGCTGCTTTAGGGAAACATGAGGTGCTCAATTGTTGATCACTTAGGGAGAAGTAATTCTGACACAGCACTGTATATCAAGAGAGAAGATAAAGAATTTGCTTCTTAGCTTTGCTACTTTATGGTTATTCACAAGAAAAAGATCATGCTTTCATCTCTTTACAATCATCCATAAAGAAAATGTTACTTTTATAGCGATTGCTTTCTGCAGAAGATATCAACATGTGTCTCTTCAGCTATGCCATACCAGAAACTCGGTGATGTATCATGGCCATGATTTTGTGTTTTCCTTTAGCAGTGGTGTTGGCCATACATCATCTGCCATGCCCACAGACAGCAGGCTTCCAGGGAGGGACGGGGATCCAGCAGATACATCGGGAGATAACGCAGTGCTTAGGGGAAAACCAGTCTGAGTGGGTAAGAAGTGCAGCCTGCAGGGGCTCATTGGTGCTGCTGGTGCTCAGTGTGCTGTATGTGGACACAACCCCCCAGAGAGGTCCCCCCCTGCTTGCCCTCGCTCTATTAATTCCCTCTGAGAAGAAGAGAAGTTTTTCCCTCAAAGAGCAATTTAAAAGGGGAGGAAAACAAAGCCTGTTGATTTTGGCAGACGATGATACAGCACACTGACCAAATGTGTGCCCTCATGGCTGTGGCGCCGGCACTCCTTCCTGCAGGCTCCATCTCTGCAGCAGCACAGCTCCTCTGAAGCTGAGAGGGCAGGTGGTATGAAGGACAGTAGCGGGTATGGAGTAGGAGAATATTCCAGCGTGCTGTCATTGTGTGTGACGGTACAGCAGTAGGCAATGAATTCATCTCTGAACAGACATGCTGCATAAGTCAAAAGGTGGTTTTTGCAGCATGTAACACTTAACTAAATACGAGATTCCAGCGTAGATATGTCTTAGAGATGAATATGACTGATTCTGTGCTGCCTGAGCTGCCCTCTCTGTACCCATGCTCTGCAAACACACTGCATGCAGCTCATGGAGATTGCAGTCCTGCCCGCAGGCAGCTGGGAGCCCTGGGGGTGGAGGCACCCACAGGGGGCAGAGGGGATCTGGTGCACACAGGCTGTGCTGTTTGAGCGGGAGATAGGAAAGCTGGAAGGGGAGCAGATGGGCCTAAAGCAATCACAGGCAGCAGTGAAACATCACTTGTGCTCGTTTGCAGTTGACAGCTTTCCGAGCAAGAGACAGATGCTCGCTTCAGTGGAATGTAATTACGCACTGTGGATTATAATTACACCCCAGTGATGTTGGAATTGTTTTAATGTTTGATTGAGATTACATGTCATTTTTCTCAAAATGAGAAAATGGTGACTTTTAAGAGTGCCAAAATTTCACCGAAAAGAAGTAATGATTAACGAGGACTCGGTTCTGCCTCTGACTGTTGCTGTGTGAGGACGATTCCAGGAACTGCCAGAGCTCAGCGCTGATGTGTAACATCCCTCTGCTGTGCTTTGTTTCTCTTTTGAACAGGATTTCGCAATTTGCATGTGGATGACCAGATGTCAATAATCCAATATTCTTGGATGGGTCTCATGATTTTTGCCATGGGTTGGAGATCTTTCACTAACGTCAACTCCAGGATGCTTTACTTTGCTCCAGATTTGGTCTTCAATGAGTAAGTGCCAAATGTCAGCAGTCTGAAATTTGCCTTGCCTGGGTCAGACTGGATGAGAAACGAGAACCAGGCAAAAGGGTTTGCTGTACTGCCCAGTTATGGGATGTGCAGCTGGGCAATTAAGCCCTGGGAGCTGATCCAAGCTAAGAGGGGCTGCAGCAGTCTGCAGGAATGATGAGGACAGATGCAGTATCTCCCTGCGCCTTCTTTCAATTCCCTTGCCATGCCCTCAACAGCACCAGCCCATGGTGGGGGTGTGAGGGGCTGCAGTGCTGCCTGGCTCCTGGGTGGGGGTGGGCGCTGATTCCAGCAGGCTGGGTTGGTTACAGAAGGCAGAAGTGGAGACAAATGCACGCTGTGAGCTCCTCCAGCTCCTGACGATGTCCCTCTGGTGCAGTGTCATGTTTGAGTTGAGCAGGTTTTATCGGCACTGAGGCAGAAAAGCTTACAAACAGTAACTAAGTACAGCAGTGAGTGAAAGCACAACTGCTGTGTGAGGGCTGAGCTCCGCTTCGTGTCCCTTCTGTGTAACTGAGTGGGGTGAGTCGCTGCAGCTGCTTCCAGGAAGGCAGGGGGTCACCCAAACCTGGCAAAGCCGTGTAGCCATCCATCCTCAGACACGCAGAGTTATGCAGGCGTGTTTTGGAAAACCCTCCTCTCCTACCTTCAGGCCTGTTGCTGTCAGCACCCTCAAAGCAGAGCTCAGTCCCGTGCCAGGATTGTGCCAGTGTCCTTAGGCACAGCATGAGCCACCCTCCACCCCCGTGCCCCTTCTCCTCCCAGGTACCGGATGCACAAATCCAGAATGTACAGCCAATGCGTCAGGATGCGGCAGCTGTCCCAGGAGTTTGGGTGGCTTCAGATCACGCCCCAGGAGTTTCTCTGCATGAAGGCTCTGCTCTTCTTCAGTATTAGTGAGTGCTCACGTCCTCCCCTCAGCAGACCTGGGCTGCAGGGAGCAGCGGAGCAGGGCTCCATGCTCTGCACCGACGAAACTCCTTCCCTTCTTCCATGGCTCTCTTCTTCTTTTGGGGCGACTCTGACTGTTTTCCATCCCTGTTCCTCCAGTTCCAGTGGATGGCCTGAAGAACCAGAAGCTCTTTGATGAACTTCGTATGAATTACATTAAGGAACTCGATCGGATCATCGCTTGCAAGAGGAAGAACCCCACCTCTTGCTCTCGGCGGTTTTACCAGCTCACCAAGGTCCTGGACTCCGTGCATCCTGTAAGAGCGCAGCGCAGTGCCCGCCTGGGCTCAGATGGCAGAGAGAATTGGAGCACGGGAGTTTGGGAGTGCAGCAGGGAGGGATCTTGTCCCTGCAAGAGCGTTGGGAAATGGCGTAACCGCCCTTGTAAACATGGACACTGTGTTCATGTTTGTACCTGCGGTGGCTTCTTTAGTTTCTTTTATTGGCTTCTGTGTGTTGCTCATCTCCAGGATGCACACTTCCTGCACACTGCCCTGGCTGCATCCATGTGCTTCCAGATGTGCAGAATGCAGCCCTGGCACAGCCCTGCTGTGCTGCTCTTGCTGTCCTTTCCACAGAAATCATCCAGTGGGGAATTTTTTCCTAACAAACTTTCTTTCTTTCCTAGATTGCCAAGGATCTGCATCAATTTACATTTGATCTTTTAATTAAGGCCCATATGGTGAGTGTGGACTACCCGGAAATGATGGCAGAGATAATCTCTGTGCAGGTTCCCAAGATCCTGTCTGGAAAAGTGAAACCCATTTACTTCCATGCGGAGTGATCTTCCAGAGGGACTCCCAGTTGCATCGCCTCCATCTCAGCCACCTCTGCCTATTGTTTCTGCACTACTGTACTGCAGTGCCTTGGGGAATCCTGTCCAAAGAGATGATGTGCCGCCAGGCAGGCAGTAGCAAACTCCTCCCTGCTGGGGTTCTTTCAATTTCTCTTTTTCCTGTGGTATCTCTGACTGAACTCCTGCCAGGGTCTGGCTGCTCGGTGGCAGGGACACCCTGTCAGCAGCACCTGGGGGTGGTCACTTGTTTATTTCCTGCAGTGACTTTTAGTGCCCTGGGGCTGTGGGAGAGTGGGAGACGTGCCCCCACTTCTTGTATTTCTGTAAACCAAATCAAGGTGAGGCACAGGCTGACTCTCGAGACGTGGGTGTGGGTACCTTTACCGGCCTCCTCTGGGACTTCTTATGTGTGTTATGGTGCTGGGAAGCAGATGTGTTGAATACCGCAGTAGCGCAACTGAGGGGAAGAGATGAATTGCAACCCAATGAATGAGAAACCCCTCAGAGCTGGAAGGCACCCGGCAGTCGCTGCCAGGGCTGCTCGGCCCTATGCTGCTCGGCTCCACGCGTGGCTGCTGGAGGGTGGATGGGCTCTGGAAGGCTCCATTGTCGACGGTGGCTGCTTTCCCCCTGGGGCACCGCTCCCGAGGTGAGCTGGATGTGAGCTGGATGCCGCCCGTTCAGCAGCGCGCTCCCAGCGCTCCCATCTCCCTTCCGATCTGCTCAGACATGGCTGTGCCACCTCCACAAGTGCCTGACGCCTCTCGGACCTCAGACCCTCAGCAGCCGAACCCCTGCCTGCACCTCTCCCTGCTCTGCTCACACTGGGTGCCCGTGCAGCCAGCATCTCAGCTCCATCACCTGTCTGCCATCTGCGTGAGCTGCTCTCCATGGCAGCAGGTGGGAACTCCAGAAGCGAAGCAGCCAGGCCTGGCCCTGTAGGATGGATGACTCTGGGCGTTAGCCCTGTCCCTGGGAGATGGCTGCAGTAATGACCTGTGGCAGTGGTGGCATCCTCCTGTGCTCACACAGAGCTTTCTGGGGATGGAGTGATGAAACGGTGAATGTGGGCACATCGTTTAGAGTGGGACACATCAAAGGTTGATTCTGATGGCTCCCAGTGGTCTGGGACGTTGGGCAGCCCCCAGCCTGCACTGGGTCTGTCTGGCAGGCTGCACTCATGTGGCACAGGCACTGCTTTGCTCCCGCTGCTGCAGAACTCTCCATGTGATAGGGAGTGGGGCAGGGGAAGACATGCTGTGCTCTGTGCCCCCTCAAGCAGCTGTGTGCCAGATGTCTTTAAAAGCAAAGGCAGTGGGTTCAGCCCATTGGTTGCCATGAGCACAGCCTCCGGGTTACTGTGTGGATTCTCCTTCTTCTGGGACCTGTTCAGAGCTGAGCATTACCTCCAGCTCTGTAGGCAAAGCCCATGGGTGCAGCCGGGTTCTTTGCAAGCAGGAACAAGCATTTAATGCTACAGATATTCTTCAATTGTTCTATAGGGTTTCCATTGAGGGAAGAAGTGGAGAAAAACAACACAGGACTATTGAACCAATGCTCTTTCTGTACAGCCATTTGTACTGATATCTCCTCTCCTGGGCTTTTAGTGGCTCTGTTTGTGCTCTTCCTCCTGAGGTCCTCCCATGTAGGTGGGCACAATCTGCAAGTCCCGATGTGCTCAGCAGCCCTCTATTGCTGCACCTTCGGTGTCGGTGTGATCTGTTCATACATGCAGATGAATCAGTGGAAAGCCCTGCTGTGTACTCTTCTGTTCTTGAATGTTTTCTGGCTGTTAGCAGAGGAGAATGATGAATAATGGGCTTGGTAATGCCTTGATCTCTGCTATTAACAGGAGGATGTTTATGATTGGTCTAAATAGCCTCTTTGGAGAGTTTTACATTTTGCATACACTCATGTCAGTAAGGTTTCATTACTTAACTGCATCCTTCTGGGTATTTTTCTACTGGGAGAGGGGGAAGAAACGAAATGTGATAAGGACTTGCATACACCCACTTGCTGCTGCAAAGGGAGCGGGGCTGTGCGGCAGGCTGTGCCCCCAGCTGTGTGCTGCTCTGTGCTCCTTGCTGCTCTGTGCTATGGATGCTCTGCCAGTGTGAGCCCCAGTGCCTATGTGGGGCCCAGGCTGTGCCCTGCAGCTCTTCTGTTTCAAAGTAAATTTCTGCAGTGTTTTTTCCCGTTTTCTTGCGATGATGATGATGGAGGGGTTGCTGGAGGATGGGGAGCCAGGGCAGCAGCACCCGAGTGTTTGCCAGGGGAACAGTAACAGTGTCTCTTGGTTGATTTCCATTGGCTGCTGCAGGAACTGGAGAAAAAAAAAAAAAAAAAAAAAATCAAACAATACCAAAGTCCAGATCCTGCTGTATATCTTTGTACTTTGTGTTTTCTTCTGCATTTTCTTGTCTATTTTTGCTTTAATAAAGGGAAGAGAATCTCACCACCGTCCTCATCCTGTTGCAGTTGACCTGGGGGTCCCAGCTGAGCTCCCATCCCCGTGCAGGGCCAGCTCAGACCCTGGGCTCCCTGGGAAGGCACAGTGCAGCTGAGGAAAAGCAGCTCTGCTTTTACATTGGAAGGAGCTTTCTGCTCAGCTTTGGGAGCTTTGGGAAGGAGCCTTAGCTCGGCTTTGGAGCTAAGCCCAGGCAGTGAGCATCCTGCCCTGTGCATAGGTAGGCAAACAGCAGCGGGTCAGTCCTGGGGAGCTGAGCTCTGTTAGAACACAGAATGGCTTTGCACCCTGCAGTCAGGGCAGTGCTGTTTGCCACAGTCACACAGCTGCCACTGTGGGGATCTCTCCTGAGACGTTTTGATAACAAACTACATGTTAAACGTATGTGTACGTATGCACAGGCATGCCCCCATTTATACTGCTGAAGGTACCTGTTCTATTCCTGCTGGTGAGCTTTCTTTCTGACTGCACACTGAGTGCTCTTGGGTGTTCATGCGGTGGTGAGGCAGCGTGTGCCAATAGTAACAGAAGTTTTGGTTTATTTTTTGGGGCTCTGCACTGCCCAGGTTTCTGAGGCCCATCCTTGCATGGCTGGGATGCAGCACTCTGGGGGTCCCAGTGTCAGCATGCAGCTCTCCTTCCACTGCTCTGGCCTCCAGGGGCGGGGTGGCACCCGAGGGGCAGCAGAGCACCCTTTATCTCTGCTCTCTTCAGCTGCACAAAGCATCCATGCACTTCAGGGCAGAATCTTGGGACTGGGCCTGTTTTCTCACCACTTCAAAGCAGAAATACATTCTTACAACGTAATGACTGCTGGAATGGCTCTGATTCCTGCTGCCTGGTGGGAGCAGCCACAGCCGAGTTGCTGATGCCATCTGTCCCTGGGTGCTGGGAATGGTGCTACGGGGCAACCTGACCTCAGCACAAAGCTGCAGAAATGCTGCCCCAGTGCCACATCTGCAGAAGGTGTGGGCCTCCAGAACAACAGTTCGGGCTGTGAGCTGCCCACAGCCGTGTTCTGGCATCATGGTCACTGCTTTGAGGAAGCCAGGAGAGACTTCTGTTCACTCCTATTGAAAATAGCAGGAAAACCTGCATTTACAATTTGAAAAGTACATATCTGCACCAAACATAAAACCACAGTAAGCTTAGAATAAGCTGCTCTCTGTGCCGGGTGTTTTGTGCTCTGTGGCAGTTTAGTGCTGGTTTATTTGTTAACTTGTCTCTGTAATGAAAAGAGTTCTCTATATTGATACACTTTATTTCCTTTGCAACAAGCCAAAAAGCCCATTGCTGGTGCCTTTCTCTCGGGGAGGACTCCCAGCCCACAGCTGTGCTCACAGCAGTAACTGATCTTTGCAATTGCTTGCTTCACCACTGCTGAGTAAAGTCCTGGAGGAAGCTCTGTGGGATTACCAAAAGAAAAGGAGTGGGGACCCACAGACTCGGCCCAGTTCTACTGCTGGTTCACTGCTGGGTGCTGAGGGCAGTGCTGAGCTTGGGGCTCCTGCAGCACCTCCATCCCATCGCAGCCTGCTGTGCCTGTGCTGCAGTGCCAAACTCTGCCTGCCGCCGTGCCTGCGGCTCCATCACAGCCCGTCTCGTTCTGCAAGGGGTGCAACTCCACTGCACTGCTGTTGCCTTTTCCGTCACTTTGCCCAAATTAATGGCCCTTGAGGCCGAACTCGACTTCTAGAAAAAGACATCAGTTGGACTATTGTCACTGTTTTCACTTTCTTCATTGTTCTTCTTGATTGGAACTTCGATCTGCCCCAAACACACGGAACGCAGAGGACAGAGACCCGTGACACTGCCACAGGGGCTGGGCAGCAGTGACACCTCACTGCCGTGCGATGCAGTGCAGGATGTGACCCCGATACAGACATCACTGTGCTGGGCTGAGTGACACCGCCTGTGTCATAACCAACCAGAGGAGCCCACCTGGGCTCAGGACAAAGACAGAACCCGTTACACTACACTGGGAGCAATGAGACACCCCAACCCACTCCCAGACCCCCGTGAGCCCTCAGCCCGTGCTGTGCCCCACACAGCCCTCCCTGCTCCACACTCAGCTTTTGTGTAACTTCAGATCTGTCGTTCAAAGTGCAATGAAGGCAGAATTTTGTTTGTGGGAGCTGCTGTACGCTGCATTCGGCTTTCATTTCAGTTGTGCGCATAAGAAATGCTGCTTGGTGTGATAAATAATAGGGGTTGAAGATGCCAAGAATAATTGGGTAATTTCAAAATGGATGAGGCTGTGTGTTGGTAATTCACAGAGGCTATTTTTCGCAGTCGGATTTTTGCTATTGATTATCTGAGCTGTTATTTCTTTTACCCATCGGATGACTGATCTCTTCAGATACGCCTCTTTGGGTCTCTTAAAACTAAATTTCATCTGATTAATGTATTTCTCAAAGCAAGGCACTAATAAAGCCCTGTGTCCTCCTCCTTTGGTGTTGCTTTCAGTATCTTTATGAACAATTCTAACTCCAATTGTAACTCCATTCCGCTGTAACTTCGTGGTGACAGGGACCCGTGCTCCCCATGTCCCACACAGCACCGCACTGCGCTGACCGTGACATCCAACCCCAGCACTGACAAAAAGGAAACCGCCCCCTACCCTGAGCTGCTGCTCCCAGAGCCCTCCAGGCTCTGCTCTGCCCACACCTGGAGCCCTGCTGCTGCTGCTCAGCCTCCAGGTGTGCCAGATCAGGAAATCAGCAGCCCGCTGCTCATTAATGGCCATGGCAGCTGCGCAGGAGCCCTCTGGTAATGCAGCAGGAGTGAGCAGCCTGCTGGGCTTGTAGCAGTCCTGCATGGAAAGGTGTTTGCGGGCAGGGGAAGCTGATCAGTACTCAGTGGCCTGGGGTTAAAGGTAAGAAAACATATAAAAGTGTGCAGCAACGCCCGTGCCTCTCCGAGGAGCTGCACTGAGGGCTGCTCACCCCCACAGCCCCGCAGCGCAGCAAAGGCTGCAGCTTCAGAACGCTCCCACTGGGCCCCTCGGCGCGCCAACGCCGTTCAGAAATGCTTTTGTGCCGGCTGGAAAGAAAACCCAACAAAGAAGGAGAAAAAAAGCAACCCCACAGGGCTGCGGCCGGCAGCAATTTGGGCTGAGGCGAGCCGGCCCACGGCCCCGCCGCCCCACCGACCACAGCACAGGCTGACACGGGGTCACGGCGTCAGCGCTGCGGGGCCGCCTGGTCACCGCGCCCCGTGCCTGCGGGCGGCCGCGACGCTCAGCGCAGCCACAGCGGGACAGCGCGCAAGAAGCGCAGCCCCGGGGGAGCCGCACGCGGTGACGCGGCCGCGCCATCGGCAGGAGCTGCAGGGGCGCGGGGCAGCGAACGGCGCGGCGCTGGGTGCGCGGCTCCTCGTGCAGCCCCGCAGCCCCGCCTCGCAGCACGGAGGGCCGGCGCTTCGTGCGGCGCTCGGGCGTCGTTTGCGAGAGGAAAAAACAACGCGTGGACTTCGTTGAACCTCATGGAAACTTTATAAACGTGGAAGTGCTCTACGCCGCTATGTGGCCAAATGGCTGCAGGGCTGACGGCCCGGGGTCGCACAGCACAGGGTAGGGGCTGTGCCTCCCAGCCCAGCAGAGACCCCAGGGCTCCGCCGTGCTGATGAGGAAGAAGCCACAGCACAGACGTGTCACAAACACATTTACAAGGACACTGGAACCTGTTCTTACTGTGCTGCTGCCTCCCCGCTTACAACGCTGAGGATGAAAACAAGACTCGGCTTTGTTTTTTCAGACTCCACCGCTGTCCCACAGACATCTGTGCCATCTGCACAGCACTGGGTTTGTTCACGAGCACAGGGACAGGAGAACCGACAGCTGCCGTCTCTCACAGGGCCGGTCCCCGTGGTGCCGCTCAGCACCCAGTGCAGAACAGAAGCTGCACACTGAGCCAACCTGCCCACAGCCCACTGCCTCAGAAGTGCCCAGATCAGAAGGCACTGCTGGAAGTGGGGAGGAGGTGCTGGGCTGACACTGCTGGGTGACACCACAGCTGTGACAGAGCTGCCTGTTCCCAGGGAGCACTGCCACACTGGGCACTCAATGCTGAGCTCTGGGGGACGTGCAGCCAGAAACACAATGCACTCCAGTTTGATGCTGTTCACTTCTTGTCTGCTCATGAGAGGGTGCAGCAGAGGGCTCAGCTTAGCGTGGAGAAGCCCTGAGATGCTGCTGCACGCAATGTAGTCAAAGTGGTGACACTACGCCTTTCTCTAAAGCCACTGCTACGTGCCACTGCTCAGGGTACGAGCACAGGAGTGAGCAGCTGGGGCAGCGCTGAAGCCCATGGGGGTGGAAGCACCATCAGCACAGCACTCATCACATTCGGTAAGGCAGCAGGCAGAGGCACACAGAAGGAAAGCACCTGCACACCGCAGAGCACTGCTGCAGCCTCTGCCTGTCCAGCCGTGTCGGACCTGGGGGGATGGAGGGCTGGAGAACAAACGGGAATGTTTGGTGCCTGTTCTGGGAACGCTCCCAGCACCCAAGGAAAGTCACTGAAAAGAAAGAAGCTGCCTTTAGACTGGTGACAGAAAGCAGGGAAGTGTTCATTGCCTATCTACAGGGAAATGCTACAGCTCAGCACTGAGCCCTGACGCTGTCTGGAGCCACAGACCTCTATGCAGCACTGGGACAGGTCCTGGCATGGAGAAATGTGCTCCCCTTCCAGACCAGAGGCATCAATACAATACTGCTGCTGAGGGAAAGAGACCGGAGATCTCTTGGATCGTAAATTAATGTAACAAGCAAACAAGAAACTGTGTTCCTCTTAGAAAAACTTCAGGCATTGACCCATATTTCTGGAGTTTCAGTTCTCCCCACCTGTGCTGGCCCAGCAGAATAACCATGGGCACTGAGACTTCTGCTGGGTCTGTGAGGAGCAGTTCCAGTTGCAGATTTGCAGACGGAGCAGGGCTGCGTCCCCCCGCTCCCCTCCAGTTTGCTGCTGCCCTGCCAGCCCCAGTGCAAGCAGTGCCACCAGCAATGCACGTGGAAAAGCACACCAGTGCTTCGTAAGTGAGGAGAACGCAGAGTATGGGATGAGTCTCTCGTGGCAAGGACGCAGCTTCCAGTCATTCTTCCCCAGCACCCAAGCACTGGGAATCAGCATATTGAACTTTGCGACATCTGTCCAAGGTCACCCTTCACTGAGGTTAAGTCCCAAAACGCGTGGAGGTGCACAGAGCTCTCTGCTCTGCTGTCCTTTTCACAGCCTGGCTGTGCTGCTGTTGGTGCTCACCCAGCACTGCTGCCACCTGCAGAGGTGCCTGGTGAGCATTTCTCACTTGGGCAGAAAGCGATGGCGAAAGGACTGGGAACAGTTCAAGACAAATGTAGTAACGGCCTTCTTGCCATTTTTATCTCCTCCTTCTAATTTCTTGAGCCACTTCTGACAGCACAAAATTATCGTCCAGTATGATAGCTGCTCTCCAGGTCATTTGAACTGGAAAAGTCTTAGCTGTGACACATCTATTTCACAAGCACAGAACATCTCCTTGGTCTAGCTGGGCTGAGATGGTTGCACTGTCTGAAAGAAGAAAACAAGTGTGGCAACATGCAGCAGTGTATGTTCATCAGTGATGGCAAACCCAGCACCAGCATAAACCCAAATCTTGCGCAGCTGTTTCCACAGTGCTCGTGTTTTCCCTGACTGCTGCAGCAAGGAGCTCAGGAACAGCAGAGCAGGATGGTCTGCTGAGCAATGACCACCGATGGACAGCAGGCACCGCCCCGAGCCCCAGTCCTGCCCTTGTCAAAGGTCTCCAGCAGAAAGGACATTTCTCCCAGTCTCTTCTCTGAGATCCCATTCCCTCCCCTGGGCTCCCACCACCCCATCTGCTGAGCTCAGAACCACCACGTGGCTTTGGCTGATCACTGTTACCAACACGTACCTTTTGTCTCAGCTTTCATCACCTGGGATCCTGCCTTGTGGTGATGAAGAACTAAGTGCAGTGGAGTCAAAGAAAACAGAAGAAAAAAGATTGAATGCGCATAAGTAGAGTGATGGGTAGAAGTCAGGTCAACGATTTATCTTTAAAGTGAAGAAACCATTGTTTGACACTGGAGAAAATCAACTCTTATCAGCTTTTCAAAGCCTGCAAATCTATCTGCAGTCTTGGCAGAGCTCAGCGATTGTTAAGAGCAGGAAACTGAGGATTATTTGAGCAGATATTTTCTAAACGAAATCTGCTGCCACAAATCACAGTGCCAGCGACCCAAAGCCCCCCCAGCCCAGTGAGGGCCCCGGTGTGCAGGCTGTGCCATCACAGCCCATCTGGCCACGCGGAGCTACACCCTGCACAAACATTTCGTGTGGGTCCCACTGCTGTCTGCTGCGGCCATTTCCCAGCCCTTCCCATCTCTCCCATGATCTGCCCCTCTGCCCTCCACAGAGGCTGAGACATAAGAACAATATGGACAGACAAGCTGGCTTAATTCCATGCACGGCTGCGTGTTTACCGCTTAGTGGATTTAGGATTAATTTTTCATGCAGCCCCTGCCCGGAGCAGACTTGCACTCAGGGCTGTTTGTTTAGGTTGGTGTTTCGGCTCAGCAGCTCCTGCTGGGTGTGCTGTGCCCCCCAGGGATGGCTCTGTGCCCCACGCAGGGTCACTGCTGCAGCACAGCAGCCCTGTGGCTGCAGGCTCACCTGCCGGTTCTTCGAGATGCCGTCTCGAAGAACTTGGTCCTGGAGGCCACTCTGCAAACAGAACAAGAGAGGAGGTCACTCCAGTTATCTGATGTATATCATCCACTAATCAGATAGCATTTGTGCCATGGAAAAGAGCAGCAGCATCAGCGGACATGGAAGACGACACTTCTAGTGATGCCGGCTGCACTCCTCGTGCTCTAAGCTCCACTCTGTGCTTCCTGCATGCTGCTCTGACCAGGCAACCTTCATCAAT
Organism: Tympanuchus pallidicinctus; assembly: GCF_026119805.1. Taxonomy (NCBI): domain Eukaryota; kingdom Metazoa; phylum Chordata; class Aves; order Galliformes; family Phasianidae; genus Tympanuchus; species Tympanuchus pallidicinctus. The sequence goes on along the minus strand of NW_026294648.1, from coordinate 18,606,055 downwards.
TTAATCACACAGCTTATTTAACTGCTCTTGCTCAAAAGCCTATGTGCTGGTGTAAATATGCACTTGTCACTTTTTACGGCCTCTCCACTTATGATGTGTTTCATATTAAGCTTCCAACTGCCCTCATAAAAGGAAAAATTATAACATAAGTGATTCAGGAGAAGAAAGGCAAAGCCCATTCCTGCCCTGCAAGCATGGAGCTGAAACTGACAGCACCTTTCTGGATTAAGGAGTGAAGATGAGGACGTCACACAGCCACACAAGGGGCTCTCAGCAGAACGCAGGGGCTGCCGAGCAGCAGACTTTCAGGATGACAAACATTTTTGCCATCTCCTATTGCCACAGGCACTGGGCAGCTGGCTACCTCAAATCCTAGAGCTTAAGTCTGGCGGCAGAGCATCAGGTGAGCGTGCAGGGAGAACAGACTGAGAATCCATGGGATGATGGGGGAAGGAGAAGCACATCCCAGTGAGGGACAGCAGGGTTTCTGTCTCTTTAAAAACATGAAGAAATCCGATAATGAAGCTGAACTGCATCCAATTCCTTAATGGAGATCCAAGCAGGATCTCTCTTTTCTTGGCAAACATCTCATTTGAGAGACTCTTTGAGAGCAGGAAGGGAGGGAGCTCCAGCTGCACTGAGAAGTAACTGAGAAGATGATGGAAAGTCAGCCCTGGAGCCACATTGGATGGGGCTCAGAGCTTTTTGTTCCTGCAGTGTTTTTGCTTTTGCTATGGCCACGCTCCGCCCCAGCTGTGCCCTAAGGGCAGAGCCTGACCCGACTCTCACGCAGCTCTTCCCAAATGACTCAGACCCCTGCCCATGGAAAGGGGAATGGGACCTGCACGAGCTCCAGCCCCGCTATGCCAACAGTGCTGGAAACCAGCATGCTGCTTCTCCTTCTGCCCTTCCAGCACTCCTGGCAGATGGCAGCAGCTCCCGCTGCCGGTCACCGCGGCCCCCTCTGCCCTCCCCCCAGCCCTGTGGCCAAAGGCTGAGCTGTGGCCCCGTGCTGCCCGCCCGGTCCCTGGCTTACACTGAAGAAGGCATTTCCTCTGCTGTCCCTGCTATCAGATCCGGCCTCTGCTCCAGCTTCTGTGGGACGGGAGCCCTGCAAGGTGGGTCTGGAGGTCTCACAGGAGGACGTGTTATCACAGGCTTATCGCCATGGGGCCGTGGCTTGGGGACACCATCGTACTCTCCTGCAAGGCAGAAGATCACAGACAGTGCATGTGAAGCTTTGGCAGAGGACGTGTTTGTGAAGATGCATTACTGGGCTGCAAGAGCACGCTGCTGGCTGTGTTAAGCCCTTCAACTACCAGGACCCCTAGGACTTTCTCAGCAGGACAACTCCTTAGCCACATCTCTTCCATGCCTGCATTTGTAAATTCTGAACCTGAATTTCCTCTTTGCTAAATTATAACTGGAGCCTCTCCACAGAAGGCCTATTTTCTCATCCATCCTGCTGGCTTCTCCAGTTCTTCAGAATTACCCCCAAGCTGTCCGCACTGAAGCGTGATGCAGTGTTCCAGCACCAATTTTAAAGCAGCAGTATAGCTGCAATATAACTTTATTGCTAATTCAGTGTTCTCCTATTTATACGTCTCAGGACCAGCAGCCCATTTTGTTGTGCTGTCTCTGGATCATGCTGTCAGCACGCTATGTGTGATAATGTGAAAAAATCAAATCTGTAAGCACTAAATGGAGATGGTGTACAAGCCAATTTTAAAAGCTATTTTACTCTTCCAGAGGCAGATTTCCACCTACCATTTAATTCAACAAATTTAAATTAAGCCAGTAGTGTTAGTCAGATGAACTTTATGTTTGTGCTACCCAGCCAGGCCTTTTATTCTTTCTCTTTATGCAGCCCCATGCTTTCATTCTCTAAATACAGGGCTGTGAAGCTGCTGGGGATGACAACATCTAAAAAGCACTGGAGAGCGCACAAGTAAGCCTGGCAATGGCAGAACTAGCAGTATTTCTTATTTACGACCATCATCTTAAGGATCTCACCCAGCTCAGCTCCACACGCACGCAGTTACAGCACCGTGTGCCACACGGTGAGCTGTGTGCTGGCACTGCAGGGGACAACGCAGCCACACAGACACACCAGCCCCTTCCTTCAGGGCACAGACAGCACCAACCCAAATCTGGCCCTAAACTTGTTACTTATACCTATCGTGCATACAGGTAATGCTTATTAAGCCATACAGAAGCCCTGCTCTGTCACACCGTGGCTGTGACACAGCTGTGCCGCTCACCATCTCTGCCGCAGCCGCCCGGCCGGGGCGCAGGCCTCCTGGCGTGGAGCGTGGAGGTGCGCAGGGCAGGGCTGCTCACCACACCATTGGCAGCCTTGCCAGGCAGCTTCGCACCCCCGTCCTGCAGCCTGGCCACCAGCTTGCCCACCTCCAGCTCGGCAGGCGGCCGTCCCGGTTCCTCCCCCCCAGGCCGGGGTGCGGGCATGCGGCTGCGCAGCAGGGGTCTGGGGGCCTCCGTGGTGATGCTGCCGTTGGGGGTCTGGCTGAGCTGGTCTGCTGTGGAGCCGAGGGACAGACAGACGGGTTAGAGACAGACAGACCGGTTAGGATCGAGTGTGGACATGCAGCCAGGCAGCAACTGAGGGCTGTTCTGCCAGTGACAGTTTGAGCTGCGAGGCACTGCAACCTCTGATAGCAGCTCTTACTTTCCTTTCTCACCCAACACCAGAACGCACTGTCTGCCATGCTGACGGCCTTGTCAATGCAATTCTGGTACTGTTTACACTGCTCCTGGAAAGGAGTTAAAAGAAACAGGAGTGAGGGAGAGTGAGGAGAGCAGCAGAACTGACCTCCACTTCCTTCCACAGAAGCCCCAAAGAAGACAGGTCGTTCCCGCAGAGGGCGTTTGGAAATGGTGATGGGTTTGTGCCTCCGGGCAGCCACCCTGGGGGGAGGCACTGGGGGGGCAGCGCTGTCTTCTGGGGGGCCCGAGTAGATCTGTAAGGACAGACACATCTTCAGATGGTGCTCAACAGACCAGGCAGCATTCCCAGGGCTGGAGAGAGGCGCTGTGGCAGCCCCACGCTTCGGGGTCGGGCGCTACAGCCCTGCATACGGCTGCTGCCTTCCTGCAACAGGCAGCCTGCTACACACCACGGCGGTGCTGAGCTAATTAACACAACGAGATCACAATACAGAGAAAATGTGCGGCAGCAAATTATCTCAGCGCAGATTAAGTCAGCTTTCAATCTGATATGTTCTGAAAAGAGTCAGGTTTTCCACACTAACCAGGCGATACAATCTGCAGCAAGCACCCAAACAAGCTGCTGCATTGTTTGAGATTTAACAGCAAAACACTTCGGCTCTTGGTTTACAATGAAGTGTGTGGCACCCTCAAATTACCTCAGATGAAATACTGGCACAAAAACAATGCTGGTTAGCAGTTCTATCTCCTTTTCTCACTGCTCATATGACACCTATTTGGTTGGGGTTAATTTAGAGGCTTTTATTTATGTCAGACCCCTTATTAATAGCTGGGAAAAAAAAGAATAAAGCCTTGAGCAGTCTTTGATGATATGAAACAACACATTAAAGCCCCACATCAACTGCTTTTTCTTTTTTCCCATGGGTATTCACTGAATTCACAATGGGCTTCCAGGAGCGGATCAGTGTGGCAGAGTGGCAGGAGCTGCTGGGAGACCATGGCATGGCCCAGGATGGCCCAGGATGGCCCAGGATGGCACGGCCAGACCATCCTGTGGGGTTGGCAGGAAGAACCTCAGCCCTGAGGATGAGCTCAGCCCCAGCACAGTCCAGAGCAGGGCCACCTCCCCTTCGGCAAGTCCTCTGGTACGGAGGAACCCACAGATATCTGTCCCTCAGATAAATTCTAAAAGGACGTCCTGATTTGATTAAGGATGTCATCTTTGTAACTTAAAGCACGTTTCTCCTTCTGCCAGGCAAACAGAAATGCTGGAGAAAATCATGAGTCCCTGAGCTCTCAAACCTTCTCCCTCCCAAGGTCTGGGCAGTGGGGATGGCATCGCCTGCTGCTCCCTGGTGCCTACAGAAGCACCACAGACCTCTGCTTTCATGAGATGCTTTTCAACAGCTTGAAGCCACTCTCAAGCCCCACCACACTGCTCTTTTTAAGATGCGAGTGCGGCTTCTCCTTTGATTCTGCCTTTCAAACAAAAATCCAAGTTAAACAACTGGAAGGTACAAAGATATTGACAGATCCTCGCGTTTAGAACATTTGTACAGCGAAGAGGCATTTCCACAGGGATCGACTGATTTAATTTAGCTGTAGCACTGATATATAAACTGAAGAAAGAATAATTATCCCCAATGACTTCATGGTGAGTAGTTACTTTGTCCTTAGCCTTCATATTGCACTGCCTAAGTAATATCTCTCTTCCTCCAGGCTCATTTGAATTGTTTGCATATGTGTGAGCTGAAGACGCTTTCAGCTCCAACAATGAGCTTACACACTCCATCTAATAACTGCTACTAATTTCACCTTATTGACAAAGAAATTAAAAGCAAGCAGAGAGATGTCTGGCTTAATTAAAGGTTGAATTCCATTTCTTGGAGGCAGCAGTGGGAACCGCGTGTTGACTCAGCCTGAGCAGAGGTGGCACCAGAGTGACAACAGAGGCTGAGCTGGGAGCGACCACCGAGCATCGCAGCAATGAAGCCCTGCCACGAGAACTTGAAAGCATTTGTAGGAACCCGCAAAGAAAGCAGATCTTCATGGGCTTTGTGTGCAGATACTCCTAAGTCCCTCTGAGCTCTTTCATCCCACCTTTCTGATTTCAACCCTTGGCATCACAACTCACGCCATCCTTTTGGTCCCTGTTTGGTCTCTGACTCCACGCTCACTTTTGCACGGCCCTGCTCCTTCAGCTCTGGCCTCCTCATCCGCTCCCCCAGCAGGACATTCCCCTCCTCCCATCCCCTGCCATCACTCGCAGATGCCATCAAACTTCTCCTTCCTTCAGGACATAGGGGATTCTTCCCACACTATAATTTAATGAGCTATGAAGGACCAAATTCATGCTTAGGAACCTGAAGCACAGCGCTGCGGGCACGAGCTGGGCGCTGAACCTGCCTCTAACAGCTCAGCCCCAGCAGCAGGTCCCTCCCCAGCCCCACACCTGTGTCTGCACAGCCCTATGCACAAGGGATCATTTTTATCCATCTTTCCATACTTGGTTGCTTTGTTATTTTTCCTGTTGTAATGGCAGGCAGTGCCATGTCTTGCATCATGCCTGTCCCTAGCGGTTATGCTGTACTCTGTCTCCTGGCTTCAGCACAAGAAAGCATCATGTCCTGTCACCTCCAGGTAGAGAGGACACTTTCAATACAGACGCTTTCAATACAGCACTGTCAACACAGATGCTTATCTTATTTAAAAAGAAAAGCAAAAAACCCAGTAGACTCAGAGTTTTCCTACAGGCAGAACTATAGGCAATAGTGAGGAACGTCTGCTATGCTGCTTGTTTCCCTGTGAAGCATTTCAGAACAGCGTATTTTGAAGGAAAAATGCCACCCCTTAAGGAGACCACAAAAGAAAGAGCCAAACTCCAAGTCGTTGCCACAGCAACAGCTGGCATGGAGGTGAGGAGAGGTGGCACAGCCCCATACCTTCCCAAAGTGCTCGATGAGAATCTCAACCACGATGTTCTGGAATTTGATGTTCATCATTGCTGCCACGGTGTCCTCCTGTGCCCGCATGAGGGTCGGTCCGAAGATCACCCCCATGTTGGATGGTGACATCAGGTTCTCTCGGCTGTGCTCACACACGCTGCGGAGAGGTGAGGGAGAAGGAATCGTCTGTCATTTCTTTAATGTTTCCAAAAGGATCTTATTCTAAGAAATTAAGAAGATGCAACAAGAATCAGCTGTTCATTTCTCCTCATTTTGTTTCATCTGAATTTGTTTCCCACCCCTGGCAGAGACCCGAGGTCTCTGTGCTGTGCTGCGATGTGCACCATCTTCAGCCAGGACCACTGTGGGAGAGCAACGTGCTGACAGCAGCTCTGCTCCATCCCTTCTGACGTCCGGCTCCTAATTCTGCACACAAAAGCCACCTGTGCAACACATACACAAAAGGAATCATTTCACTTGGAATATCCTATTTATCCCTGCCTGGGAACTGTTGACCACGGCCTGAAGCTCTGATTGACCTCCTGAGGTGAGCACTGAGTCAGCCCTGGAGCACAGGTGAAGGCAATTCTCCTGTGCTGCCGGAAGGGATGGAGCCTGGCTGTGCCTCTCCCAGAGCCATTTAAGGGCTGACTGCCAGGGGGAAGGATCCCTGCTGGAGATCCCTCCTTGGGAGATTGGTGACAATCTTACTAAGCCTGACCACTGTACACCCATTGATGGTACAATCCCAAACTGACTGCTGGCTTTTATTTTTCTCTCTCTCTGAATACAGGGAGGCCACTGGAGAGTTTCATAAACTTCCACAGCATCTTCCTTCTGAAAGAGGCCCAGTTTCAAAGAACAGAGCTCTCTCTATTCAGCCTGGGAGGAGCACACGAGCCTGCAGAGCACACCAGTCACTGACTGAAGCATTAACCACTAGATAGACACTCTGTGTTTTCAAAAGCAGCCAGCCTGAGCTCTGAATGCCAAAGGAGAGAGGCTCTGATGCTGAGATTTAATGAATTCCTTATACTGTAGCTTTCCTTAGAGAGGCTTCTGTGAGCGCAAAGGAGGTAAGGAACAGAATTTAAGCGTAAGCACTTTGAAGAATAAATGTCACCACCACCACCATTCCAGTGTTAGGTTTATCAGACTGCAAGGCAGACGCTCTCATTCTGCCACATACACAGAGAGGCTTCAAAAACACACAAACAAGCATGAAGGGCTGGAAGCAGGCTGCAGCAGGACCCCATCACCTGCACTCCTCACCCGACAGAGGGCACAGCACCAAGAGCTCAGCATTGGGTGGGAGGATGTGGAAATCCCAGGGCCGTTTATTTTTGCAGCAGTTCAGCCTTGGAAAAGGCTTCTCCAAGGACCCAAAGTGAACCTCTTCACTCGGCAGCCATTGCTTCTGTAAGTCCTGCTCCTTCCTGACCCACGCACAAGTTGCTGCACAGCCCTCCCCCATGGGGTGGAGAAGGCAGAGTTTCTGTACCAAGCCTTCCCATTCGGTGTGATGACAAAACAGGAAGATTCCCTTCTTCTCAGCACAGTGCCGGTGCCATCACCATCAAGGAAGTGATGCTTTCAGTTACTCGTTGGCAGAAGCAAGCAGAAGCTGCCCAGCACCACCAAGCACCCACTGCCAGCTCACCTGTATGCTGAAGCCTTCGTGCTGCTCTAAGGGCTCAGGCCATTGAGCTGCAGATAAAACCAAAGCGCTGTTCACATGCAGCCCAGAGGCACAGGTCTTATGCTGTTCTGAACCCCAGACCTCATGTTCTTGTTTACTGGACTGAGAGGAGACATGTTTACAGCTCTGCTCTCTCAGATGGTGCTTCCATGTTAGAACTGCTCCTTGCTTTGTGCTTGTCAGGAAGTGAATGGAAGCAGCAAGCAGAAAGAGGAGCATCACTTAGTGCAGAGGGTAGCAGGGCTCATCACACCACTCGTGCAGTCAGAACGTAAATTCCCAGGGGGACAGTGGTGGATGCAGTTTTACAAACCTGCCACAAGAAAAGGCTTGCTCTGCTGATTCCACTATTCCTCTTAGTTTGGCTTTAGAGAAAAACATCTGCTTACTTGACTAGGTGTCGTATGAGGAGCTCTAACATCTCTCTGTTCTTGTCAGGTAGTTTATAGACCAGGGCATGAATGGCTCCCAGCCTGTAGTCCAGGTTCTCAGATTCTGGAGAGAAGTAACACAGAGAAAAGTTTGTGCCTTTCAAAGTAAATACAATAAAAGAAAAGTAAAGCCAAACAAAATCCGTGGGAGCCGTTCCATCTGCAACACAGGGCTGGTTGGACAAAGCCAGTGATGGGAAGCAGAAAGAAAATGAGATTACATAGCAACAGGGTAATGATTGTGAGAAACAAAGAGAAATGGAAAGAGGGAGAAATGAAGCTTGAAAGGGAGCGCAGGGCCAGCTCTTTGCTGAGCACAGGGATGGGCTGGGCATGGCCAGGTCCTGCCCTTCACACTGCACCAGGGGAACCCCACGGCCCATTTGCTGGGCATCTCCTTGGCCCGGAAAGCTGCAACACAACAACATGAGAAAATGAACTGCGGAAAAAATGGAGTCCTTGACCCAAAGAGGTCACTTTCAGACACATAAATAATCAAGAAACAATCAAATACTCCATGTGAAAAGAATAGTGTGGGATCTCGGTGGCTGGGAAGCTTAATGGTGCAAGTTGTGACGGGGGAAAGGAAGGGATTTTGCACATACTCAGCCACCATTGGTTAATCAACGCTGAAACTGATAAATCTTGGGCTCGAGCACAGTCAGTGCGTGGTGCAAAATTTTCCTTGACAAGAAACAAGAAGTGTTAGTAATTTTCCAGGGGTCCAAAGTGAGGAGAGGCGGGGATGTTTGTTGGCCTCCTACTGACTCCAAGGAGACACAGGGCTGCGAAGGACGCCTTCATACAAAATGCTTCTGAGCGTGCCACGAAATGCCAGCACTTTCATGCTGAGAGGATGACTAACTCCCTGCATCCCCCTGCGACCCACCTCAGTGTGCTGGCTCTCAGCAGCCCGAGATGCAGCCAGCTCAGAATATGATGGATTATTTGAACAAGCCGTAATCACAGGACAGCTGAGGACTGGCTGGGTTAGCACAGGCTACGTCCTGTTGGCTTACCTATGCTACTTGACTAACCTCTGTTACTGTTGGCTGCGATTCGGTCCTGAGAAGTGCAGAATGAAAACACACTTCTTGTACCAGTAGATGCTTTGGATTCAACATCCTGGGCCAAATCTCATGAACTAAAAGGATCATGTAACTCTGCTTGGCAACATCACATCGCATTCCCTCACTGCTTTTAAAATAAATATCTTGATTCTTTTGAGAAACAACTCTAGAGCACTTGTGATCATCTGCTTTCAGGTTAGTTGGCACGTCCTGGCCCTCCAGACCCTCTGGAAGGATGAAGCCCTGTCACAGAGAAATGTACTGCAATAGCATGGAAAAGAAGGGAAGAAATACTTCCATCATCTTCCTCTCAAAATTAAGGACCCAGAAGAGAGGGCTGGTGGCAAGAGGCAGATCCCCAGGTGCAACCTGGCAGAGCTCTCTCAAGCCATTTGAAATGCACCTGGCTCTGAGCACGGTCACACCAGGCAGGCACACTGCAGTGCTCTGACCCCACCAAATCGATGTCATGGTGTGTTGGCCTCGGGCCCCTCTGCAGACACTCGTGTGGCTCCTCCTGGGAGCAGATGGAGCCCCAGTGCCCACCCAGCGGTGCTGGAGCCATGGATGCCTCCAGAGCCCTCTGTGCCCTGCAGGGATCAGCACAGGGAGCTGCCTCTGTTGCTGTGAGGCATCAGGCTGGGGGCTGTACTTACTGGCAGCCAGAACCAACTCCTTGTGCAGCTTGTACGTCATGACGGGCTCCGACAGGTTCCTGCAACAACCAGACAGAAAACTGAGCTCTGGGAGGGCAGTGTGGCCTCATGACTGATCTCCAAGGTCGGGAGCAAATCTGCTCACCCACCAGCCTGCTGGTTCCCGGTGGCACCTCCCCAGACGCGCTGCAGGATGTGGCATTGCCACAACAGGCATATTTCTCATAAAGAGAAAAGGAAAAAGGAGGCATTCCCTTTTCCAACGCCTCTGCTGCTTCTTTCCCCTTTCCTTTGGCCGGATGCTCACACCTGGCAGTTCTCTTTGCACCCAGACTGCCCAGAGCAGTGGGATCTGCAGCATTACCTGAGGTAAAACTTTAGTGAGCTGGTAATGGTCTTAATGTCCCAGTCACTGCTTTGGAGGTCCACATCCCCTGGGCATTTTGGATCTGGAGGAAGAACAAAATGGCTATAAAATAAGATCCACTTTGAGGCTGTTATAAAAAACAAATTCAGGGAGGGCACCACTCGAGATGAACTAAGCTAGAGCAGCAGGTGGCCATTCCCAAAGGTGGAAAAGGAGAACAACAGTGCTAGTGGCAGAGAGGCTGTTACTCTGGATGAAAACATCAGTGCTGACCAGAGGCAAAGGAAGAAGCAGCAGGTAATATTTGGTGGAGAACAGTTAGCAAGGACACATTCCCTGCAGTTTGTTTTCTTCTAGTCAAGGCTGGCAGAAACAGTGCATTCCCACAGACCCAAGATCAGTCTTTGTGTACCCAAATAACCCAACTGTCTGCTCCAGTCCCTCACCCCAAGGACTCCCCAGCAACTGCTCTGGGAGCATTTCGCCTCACTGCATGGGGAGGAGGGGGCAGGAGGAGAAAGCAAAGCCAAGCACACACCCCTCATGTTCCATCCAGCTGCATGACCAACGCATTGCTTTGTGGTAGGGCAAGCTGAAGGGCATGGGTGGAGGGGGCAGCTGGCCTACGGAAACAGACTGCATGACTTAAATAAAAAGAAATAAGACTAGAGACAGAAAATCTACCTCCTCACTCAAATTCAGGAAGAAGTTGCTCTGCAGCAGCTATTTCTGCTCAGTGTTGTTGGGTTTTGGACGGTGAGTTTGAACACAGCAGGGTGGCAAGTGGTCAACCCGAGTGGTGAATTAAACAAAATGAAAAGCCACACACAGCTGGGGGTCAGAAGGGAAAAACACAGCGCTGCTTGCAAGGAGGGTGAGAATCCAGGAGCAATAAAACCTGAGGCTAAGTAAATTAGTCATCGGGCAAGTGTAACTGAATAGCTGGCTCCATGGGAACTGAGAACAGCTTCGTGTCAGCACAAAGAAGTTTTAATAACAACAATAGTAAATGCAAAAACAGCCTTTGAATGCTACATTAATATCAGATGTCCGCACACGGAGCTGACAGAGGCTGGCATGTGCCCGAGGCACACAGATAGAACACAAACACACTTCCTGCTCTGTGCTGCAGCCCTGCCAGCAGTGGTGCACGGGGCACAGGGAGGACAGCAGCCACAGCTCCGGGCAGACCCCAGGAGTGCCCAGCTTGGAGAAGTGCTGCTGAGCCCCAGGCACCACTGATCCCAGGTGTGACAACCACCCAGCAGTTAATGTGCCTGAATGAAACGCAAGATTTAGGGTGCAGAAAGTTTGCTACAGAAGTACGTATGCTGACTGGTCCGTGAAAATAACCACCTTCCTGCAGCCCCTCAGGAGGGCATGGCAGGTCCCTGCACTGCCCAGGCAGTGCATCCCAGCAGCGGTGGTGAGGTGGGTGGGCACCCAGCGCAGCAGCACCAGGGCTGTCCCTGCCACACGGGGGGCAGTGACTTGGAGAAGAGCCTTCACACTGCCCATCTGCTGGGGCTGCTGCAAGAGGAAGGGGGGAAGGCACACCCCCACTGCTGCCATCACCTCCTGCTGCTTCCAGCACCCACAGTCAATGCAGTGTGAAGGGAGAGAGCGGGAGTGGGCTGCAGAGACGGCTCCGAAAAGCAGGAGAGGTGCTGGAGGAGCCAGCAGCTGCTTTCCATTGACTCATCTCATTGTAGAAGCCCATTCTCCTCGGCCTGACCAAACAATACCAAAACACGACAATCTAACCACATGGAATAATCAATTCTTACCAAAAAAGGCATTCAGCAATTTCTGCACCTGAATATTGCTGCCAACAGTTCGGTAGACGCCCTCTGTAGAAATTCCTGAGAACAACAAGAGCGGGGTTAGCCACAACCTGTCCAAAAGCACCATCTGCTGGAGCCTGCACCCAGACACCCAGCTGTGTGCTGCACGGACAGCCTGCACCCAACCTGCACTCAGATGCCACCATGGGCTCCTTACCTTTTGTCTCCACAGCATTGATGCACTTCCTCACAAACTTGAAGCCAACCTCATTCAGCTCCACTGTTAAAACAAAGCAAGAGGTCTCAGCTGCCAGAACCTCATGTGTGGTCCCTACAGAAGCCCTGTGCACCCCACAGCCCCAGCACACAGCTGGCTGTGCTTCTATGGAACAAATTTTGCTGAGGAATTATTCAGTGTTTGTTGGATTTCTTTTGAGCTCCAGCACCCCCCTGCCCCCTCCCTGCCTCTGAGAAGCCTGGTTCAGAGTTCTGCCTTGTGTGGATCTGTGGCTTGGAATGAGTTGAGTAATCATTTTCCAAATATCTGCCATTATAACTCTTCTACGTGATAAGATCGTGCCAATTCCACTTCTCTACTTGATTAGATCAAAAAGCCAAAAGTGAAAACTACAAAAAGCAGCTTCACGTGCTGCCTGAGTAAAGCAGAACACAGGTTTGGCTCCAGCTGATCAGTGCCTGTCTTAAGGCACTGTGAAAGAGGCAGTTATCAATTATAGATGCACTGTAACTTCTTACTCGTATGATTCAGCTGACTGGGAAGACAGCTTTCTAGAGTACGAAATTCTAGCTGAAAAATCTGCATTCAAACTTCCATGGTTCAAAATCAGTCCCACTTTACCTGGGTTTCAATCTTAATTTTGGCTGAAAATGTTGACTTTGAGGTAATGTTTGGTTTAGGGCTTATGCCTCTGATAACACTAACTCTAAGATAATTCAAGTAAGCCAATCAAGTGCTGATAACAGCAGGCCCTAAGCCCCAAGAGCCCGCCTGCACTCAGCCCATGAAGCACTGTGCTCCAATGGGGGACACTGTGGTGACAGCAGCACAGGCAGCCAAGGAGCTGCATCCCACCCTGGGTCCTGCCACAGCCTCCCTCATGGAAGGTGTCCTCAGTGCCCTCACCAATCCCTCCTGCTGCTGCTCTGGGGCCCATAGGTACACATGGAGCTCTGCACCCCTCTGCAAGCTGCTGTCAGTACCTTGACTGAGGAAGCTCGCCATTACCTGCCTGTGCTATCAGGCACCATCAGGAAAAGAAAGAAATGACACATTCTGGGAATTACACTGCCCACTTCAGAAACCAAAGATGAGATGTATGCAGGGAAAGGCACTGCCTGGCCTCAGGACAGCTTCAATATATCAGAGGAATAAAAATGGAAATAACTCACTCTCTTCCTGCTTCGTGATGGGACTGTGATAGATCTGAAAAAGGGAATGGGGTGGAGAAAGAAACAAACATAATGCAACACCATTTGGTGCATCATTTCAAAAGAAAATGCAGCCCCCCCTAATTCATCTCCAAGAGCAAGACTGCGTCCCAAGGGAAGTCAGCTCACAATTCAGCGAGATGCCATTGCCTATGGAATAAATGAGCTTGCTGACTTCCTACAGTTCACTGGAGCACCTCTTTCAATTTCAAATCTTCCAAAAATGGAATGAGAACTCCCACTTGTCCTGCAGGTGTCCTGTGCAGATGGACAGTCTGGCACACAGAGGTCTTCTGCTTGTTTGTGCTTTATAATAAGATTACTTCAGATGTCAAGACATTCCTTCTTCACCACGTACAAAAACGCCTTTTGTACTTATTTTAGGAAGAACAAACAGTAGATTATATTCTTGATAGAAAATAAAAACTCCTTTGTACACAAGTGAGTGCGTAAAATGAGTGAGCATCAGACACCTGCTCAGCGAATGGCTGCCCTCTGAGCACAGCCACCCTCCCTCTCATTCCAGGCTGCTTTCTGCCCAAAGCATCAGGCACACAGCAATGCTGGGGGTGCCCACATCCCACCTCCTGCTCCCACGTCCCACAGCCCCAGCAGCCAGCACTCAGCCCCAGCAGCAGGGCAGCGTGCAGCCTCTGCCAGCCTGTCCTAGGGAAAGGCTGCTCGCAAAAACCAGGGGGAAACCACAGGCAATGTGTTTCCCCACAGTGCACATCACACCACAGGAAGTTCAGTAAAATGCAGGAATTCATGCCTTGCTCACATTAAAGGAAGGAAATAACAGCAGCCAGGATTGCTGCTGAACCTCTGCAGGGCGGCTGCTCCCAGCCTTTGCAAACACTGCTGAAAGCAGGTATGAATAAAAACGCTGTCATGCAGATTTGGGAGTGAGTTCAACAGAATGCTGCTTGTTTCAGACGCTGTGATGTCACAGTTTTTAGGAAGTCTGACAATTGCAGTTAAATAGAAAACGTACCAAAGCTTAAAAGGGGGGAAGCCAGCATTCCCTCTGCAAGCTGTGCTGAGATCAGACAGCGCAAAATCCAATTCCAAGTGTGTAACGGAACTGATGGCTTGAGTTACAGGTGAGCAACTGAAGAGATTTCTGTGAAACTGAGCCTGCCAATTTTTACTGATCTTCCTCCCACCAGCAGAGGACACTGCACGACAGCACATCCATGAACTTGGAACACTCACCGGCTCCTTTCCATCCATGGCTTCCATCCACAGCCTTCGGTTAGCTTCAGAGAGTGCCTGCAGAGTGATGGTCCCAGACCTGTGCAGTTACCCAGGGGCAGAAGGAAAACATGGAGCAAAGATCAGTTTTTAACAAACAGCATTTCTCCAATATTATAGGGCTGATCTTCCTGGAGACCACTTAAATTCGAAGCATCTCACCTTTCATTAGTTTCAATGTCAAAACAAAACCTTTTGTCTATTGAGTCAGTCTTTCTCCTTACACAGGATTTCAGTGTCAGGTCCAAGGTACCCTGGAAAAGAAAGTTGAAGCCAAGCTCAGGAAAGAGAACCATTGGAGAGGATGGAACGTTCCTCAGCACCTTTAGTCCTCAGCCCAGCTGATGCTGCACAGTGAGGCCCTGGGCACAGCCATGTGCTGGCAGCACGTTGTGGTGGATGTGAACCTCAAAATGAAGGAAGCACTGCCACCCCCATCAGTGCCAGTGCCCACAGCCTCTGACCCACATGGATGAGCAGAGTCAGGAGAGCCCCACAGAATGGGCAGCCCGCTCCAGACTGTGTCTGCTCTGTGCACGGCCACGTCCATCTGGTGGCTGTGCTGAGTGCGGCCCCTCACTTGGTTTTGTTTGGTTTTAAAGAGCACTCTTTGTTGTTGGGGCACTTGAAGATGCGGTCAGCTGTGACCTGGAGGTGCAAACTGCTAGACTGCAAGAAGCTGGAAGGGAGGAATCCAAGTTAAACCCCGACCTGCAGCAAGAGGCCTCAGCAAACATGCTTACAGCACACATGACAATAGATGCCTCCAGTGCATAGTTTGGACTTTCCTTTGCCCTCTGCCAAGGGCTTCCAAAACCCACAATTTCACTTGATTGCTGCACTGCACTGAAGGCTGCCAAAGGACACAGCCCATGAGCTCGCACTCTGCAGAGAGCACACATGACTCGAGGCTCCCAGGGGATGCTGCTCCATGGCAGAGGCAGTGCTCAGAGCCACGGCCCCATCCAAGCGCCCTGCCCCTTCCCTTGCACTGCAGGAGCTGTGGGGAACTCCCAGACACATCCCTTGCTGGTGAAAAATGAAGTACGGCGTGAAAGAGTTGGGTTCTTCAGCTGCTGCTGTACTCTACTGCTCAGAGCAGCAACTTCGGCCCTCTCCTCCTCTCCTAACCGTATCCTTACAAGTAAATAGAAATCAAAATTGCAAATCAGTGACAGTGCAAATATGCAAAGGGAAAGAAAGAGTGCTTTTAGAAGTGCTCAGCTAGCGACTGCAGGCAGCTGTGTGCACGCCAGGCTGCAGGCTCACAGCCCGTCTGCACGGGACATACAGAAGTCGTACAGACACACACAGCTTCCAGCCCTGCCTGGAGGGCTCTGCTCTAGCTGTGCTATCTCTGCTTACAGAAGGAGACGGAACAGACTGGGCCATGAAAGCACTCACCTGCTTAGCACCAGGCTTCTGGTCCATGGGGGTCATTCTTAAGGTTTTCGCCTCTTTTTCGTACTGGCAATAATACTTCACCCAGGAGATGCCCAGTGCCCCTGTGGGAACACAGGGAAGCAGCAGTCCTTCAGTACAGGTTAAGGACAGAAATATCTATATATAAGTACGTCTGTGTATATAATGAAAAAGTTAACTGCTCACAGAATAAGTTATCTGTTGACTCAAGAGGCCATGCAGGCTTCTGTCCCTTGAGTGTTCATGCTTGCACAACCAATGAGTATTGGTAAGAGATGAACTTGATTGAATTCAGTACAGAATCACAACTCTTGCTGCCAGCAGCTAACCTTCATCACCACACAGCACTTCAGCTCTGCTCACGTGCACTCAGAACCCTCTCTGAGCCACTACATATATGTGCAGTGCAGAAGGTGGCACCTTTCTGATGCCCAGACTGACTTATGAGGACAACCAGGGTCACTCTCCCAGTGCCTCTTTGATGCCTGGACCAGGAATAGAAAACGGCTGCAGAAAATGTGGGGACCAAAGGCCCGTGGCTCTGTGAAACCTGCACCAGCAGAGCTGACTGTCTGCAAGGGCATGCACTTCACCTGAGCTGAGCTACACAGGTCAGTAAACAGCAACAATTCAGCATCCAGCATGTCACGCTGAAGGGACCTGCACAGAAGCAAGCAGTGCAGTACAAAAAGCTACAGCAGCAGCCCTGCAATCAGCCCAGAGCTGCACACTGAGGTGGGCTATAAATGAAATCCTTATCAGAGAGGGGAAGCTGCACAGGACAGCATGTTCATTCTGATGAACTGCAGACAAGGAGCAATTTGCCAGAGCTCCGGCTCTCTGGCTACAATGGAATCAAGGACGTCATTTTTTCCCAACGTGGGCAATCAGCTCCTCGTTTACGTGGCTGGCACAGCCTGTGCCACCACCAGGAAAGCTGTCAGCTGCAACTCCTCAGCCAGCACGGGGCACAGCCCACGGACTCCCCATGGGTGGGGAGCTGAGCACAGCCCTGGCAGCAGGGCTCAGTGCCCCTGCAACACGCTTAGTGCAGACGAAACCATTACATTTCTCCTGAGTGTACAGATAGCCCTCGATGGTTGGCTGCCCAGGGAGCTTGCACGTCAGGGGGGCTTCCTTCATCCTTTTCTTTAGGTCTTCCAGCTCCTCCCGCGTGCTGGAAAAGTGGTTCCTTGTCTGGCAGGGGAACACACAAAGAGGTATGTCTGAACAAGAAACAAGTCATGTATTTCTGATTAAAACTTCAGCCTCAAACTTCAGGTACTCTGGCAGAAAGAATCTGTCCCCAGCTCCACAAATTCACATGAAAGCTGAAGCTGTAAGAACAGGGGACTTCCAAAGATGGTTGAAGGGACAAGGTTTGACATATCGTACATTGAAACAGCAGCGAAGAGTCATCGCTGGGAGGACACTTTTCTTCCAGTGCAAGAATCTCGGCACTTCTTAAGGCTGGGTGGAGGAGGAGGAAGCACCAGAACGCTCTGCACTGCCCCTTGGGTAACAGGTGCATTCTCCTACAAACTTAGGGTGCTGATTCCTCAAAAGATCATCCTGCACTGCTTGGCGTGAATTCTCAGGAGTTGTGTCAGTGCAGGGTACAAACTGAAGGCATCTTTACAGAACACCACTCAGACCAATTAATAATCCAGCAGCAAAGCTGGCCTTATGGCTGCTGCTCCATGGGAATGAGGGCAAGCCATAAGAGTGCGAGGATAAAGGGCTGTGACAAAGATCCTTCACTTCATGACTATACTTGGTCAGCAGAGGAGGTTACCAAAGCATTCAGCAAGCTGGTATCATTAACATGAAAATCTAAGGCCTTTTTAGAATATACAACTTAAATCTAATGAAATTGGAAGGAATTCTTAGGCTAGTTTATGCACAAGGTTAAACGACGCGATGCTGACAGCCTCCTCTGGACAGAACCTGGGGTTTCTGAAAAGCACTGTCACAGCACTTGCAGACTCTCCTGTGCAGGAAAGCAGATGATACACGTGAACTAGGGAGGAAATAACTGTCTCTGCATTTCCCACAGTGCATAGAGTGTATTTTGCATGGCAAATAGTTTCAAAAAGTTATAAACCCAAATGAGAATAGAAGTCACATGAAAAAAACCACATTCCAGCTGGGCAGGACGTACATTCTGCAGGCTGAGCTGGAGCTGCTGCTTGTAAGGGAGGAAATCCTGCGTGAGCTCAACCGTCAGGTTGTTGTATGTAAAGAGGCTGTGGAGAAAAGCCAGCACCTGCAAAGGAGGGAAAGGACACAGACTAAACTTATCTTCTGAAGTTTCTAATCAGAGGAAAGTTCGGCAGGATGCAGGCTTTGAGAGATTATATACACAAATACATTTCTTGCCGTTTTGGAGGGATGTGAATTGACTTACTGACCATAGCATCTCTAATACCTACTCTGTCTCCCACAAATATACTGCCTTGGTAAAACACAACCCAAATGAAAGGCGCTGTTTGGGAAGCAGAAGCTGACCCTCAGAGAGAGCTTGTCTGCATGAGCAGCGCCAGGGCAGGGCCCTGCACACAGCCTGGGCCGACAGAGGAGCACACCTCAGAAGGCTGCTGCTGCTTACCAAACACAAGGCGCCCAAGACAATTAATAACAAGTCCCACCTGCAGCGTGCTACTGGCCTGCCCTCAGGATGGACAGACAGACCTGAGAAACAAGTCTGTGGCTTCACAGTCATCCACCAAACACCACCGGAGCAGCAGCAGCCCCAGCGTCCAACTCCTGTTCCACCATGAGAATCCCCAGGCCTGAATTCAGTCTGGTAGCTCGCTGCTTTCTGTGACTGTCACTAAGTCAGCACACCTGAGCATCCAACAACAGCTGCTGAAAGTGAAGGGAGCTCCTACCGGTTCAACAATACTGAATTTCTTGCTCTCTTGTACTTCCTGGATCTGGTACACATACTCAAGGGAGGACTCAAAGAAATTGTGCCTCTCTTTGTCAACCTGAAGGTCAGCCTGAAAGAAAAAGGGCAAGTAGGTAGAAAAAAATAAATCGCATCCATCCAATATTTGACTCGCATCTGTCTCTCAGCGCAGAAGTAGTTGTGCCCTCACTTCAGGCAATGCCTGCCCTGTGTGTTTGGCTCCAGTTTTGAACGCTGGCACAGAATTACAAGACTCGAACACTTCTTGTTCTCAGATCTGCCCTTCTCATTAACAGATCAGAACTTTGCACCACGCAGTAAGGACTGTGCTTTCCCTAAGCACGTTTGTTATTCTAACACAAGCTCTTTCTCCACCCACAGCCCTGCTGGTGAGGACAGCAGCATCCTGAGCCCTCCTGAATTCTGCCAGGACCTGAAACCAGCAATTCCAGAGCTGCAGCACAAGGGAGGACACTGGCATGCTGTGTTACCACACCTTATACAAACTCCGCTTTGCAGAGGTGTTTGTAACTTGATCAGACACATCTGATTTGATCCAACCACCCTGACATGGGCTGGGACTTTCCCTTCCAGCTGCAGAACATTTGGCAGAAGCAGCTCAAAGCCTTCTGCCACTGCCCTGCTGCCTGTGACAGCAGCGCACAAAGCCACAGCTGCTGCCCAGCACTCCAGTGTGAACTGCCACGTCCGTATCCCTGCCCTCACCCATGTGAATGGGCTTTAGCTGGAGATATATATTCTGGAGATACTTCTAGACTTGACTGAAGAAAACTCCATACACACCTCCTGTAACTGAGACTCCTTCTTTTTAGAGGAGAGGTGCAAATGGCGATCCAGCATGGAATAAAACTTCTCACCATCCTTCTCAAACTTCTTCTTTCTTTCCTGTAGATGCAAGAGTTGAAGCAGGACCAGTTATTGTATCTTTCACATAAGAACATGCTACAGTAACAAGATCTTCAGTGCCATTCAATGTTCACACGGAAACATTCTGGTGGAATCAGAACAGAAGGTGGCTTTTCATCCAGCTGCTTTCCCCAGGTATTTGCTTACATTGGATTCAGTTATACTTTGTGACCAAGCTCTGGCAAGATTTTATGGCACAGATACTCAAAATATTTTCTCATGTCAACACTGTGGCGAAAGCCCCATAGAAGAGTTACTGTTCCCCTCCTCAATCACTGCAGTGTCAAGTAAACTTGAGATGCCCTAACCATCAAAAACATGTTCACAATCTGCTCTTGTGCTGCTCACTTCATTCAGAAACAACTGGGTACGCACTTCCATCCCAAAGACATGCCCAGGAAAGAAAAGATTTATGAGGAGCCTGGCAATTTTCCATTCTGAAGCTTTTATCATGTGTTTCTGAACTGTATGAGAACGAAAGCAGAAGACGAGAGGGGTGACACGTGGGGGTGAAGTCATCGTCTCTTCATTAGCAGTGCTGGAAACACAGATCACAAACCACAGGGTCAAAACTCACAGAAATTTCAGTGTGTGTTCAGCCTGAACACAGCCCAAATGCTGCACCCAACATTACAACCAACAGTGATCCGACTCCACTTCTGCTGCAGTCTGCTGCTGATGGTCTGGTTCCTACTGACCTGTTTTACATCTCAAACATGCAAAGCACAGGCATGCAAACGTGAAGTGTGAACTGATTTGTTAAGGAAGACTCTATGAAGGAAGCACTACAACAAAAAGATTTGCTTGTATGGACAAATCTTCAAAGGTAAATGTCTGGAACAAGAACAGAAAGAGAAAATTGAGAATTAAGCCCCGAGGGCACCCAGGGACAAGCTGAGCTGAGGACTGTCAGCTTGCTGAAGCCTTACAGTGACTGTGAGACCACAGTGAAGAATCAATCATCAGCAGAAGCCAGGTTAAAAACTATTCACAAAAGAAAGTGAAGCACCAGTGACTGCTGAGAGGCAATCATATCACCAAAATTAAGGGTGTTTAGTCACACAGCAGCCCTGGTGCCAGGCCCAAGCAGCTGAGGACTGCTGCCTGCAGGGGATGCAGAGGATGCCCAAACCCTCTGGCTAACTTCTGAAGGCTCAGAAAGTGGAAAGCAGAGTTAGGACACCTCAGCCTATTGTGGAATTAATGGTATCTTCCCCCAGCTAACTCCTAAAAGCCCTGAAATGCTGTTCTCTTGCACCATTTCAGCAAACATGCCAACACCGCCTTGAAAGAGGCCATTAAATACTAGGCAGTTTGCTCATGAATTCAGCAGTGCTTGAGTTTGGGGATGTGCTTCTCAAATAAAGTTCTTTTTCTTCCTTTGGTTAGTTCTGCCATGAAGTTTTGCTTCCCTGTTCTGCCTGTATGGACTATTACATGAGATGTCCTTCACAGTGGGCACGTGGGGCTCCCAGCTGGTGCTGCAGCTCTGTGCAGTCAGCCCTTGCCTAACTCTCTGTTTTCTTGGCCCATCTGCTCATAGCAGCTACTGCTATCTTCCCTCTAGAAGAAGAGCTGTTTTCTGGTGGGCACACACGAGCACACACTCGGATGTTTAGTGGAGCATATGGAGCTTTCACACGCTGGGAGGCAGCACACGGCTGCCCACCTCATCCCCTGTGGATGGCATCTGTTAGGGCCAGGCAGAGGCACTCACAGTCATCAGCCAGGCCAGGGCTGGCAGCCTCCCTGCAGCCTGGCGGGGGAGCAGCTCGGCTCCAGCACTCAGACTCGTGGCAGTGGGCACCAGCTCCTCAGAACAACCTCAGGCTAAGGTTGGACAAGCACTGCTGCTGGCTGCCTTCCTCAGGAGAGGAATTCTCACCCCAGAAGCGTCCTGCTTCTCCATTCCTTGCACACTGCTATTTGACAATTAGCAAAACGCAGCAACGCTTGCAGAGGCACCAGGCTGAGTATTCCTGAGTATTCAGCAGTATGGTGGGCTGGGACCAGCAAACCCTTTTACCTGTAATTGCACCTACTGCATGGCAGATGCACTGAGACGATCAGACCCCTGGCCAGGATTGGGTGTATCTTCTGGTATCACCCCCTGTGCACCTAATTCTGTTAGCTAATGGATGCCTAAGGAGACCCAGCCATGAAACCCAGAAGAGAAGAGTCCACCAAGAGTGAAACCCAACGTGAGAAGCACTGGGCTGAGGAGCCAACACCAGGCAAGAGTCAGAAGAAAACAGCACCCCCGTGGCTAATGCTGGTGATAAGCAAATCCAAAGCCAGACAGACGCAAAATCTGTCGTGAAGCAGGAAACACCACTTCTGTCAAGTCACACCTCAGAACTGTGTGCCACCAGGTGCCATGTCTAACAAAGCCAGGAACATAAGATTACTTTCATTTTGGTAACAAGGAGTCACGAGCCCCATGGTGTCTCGTAGCACACGCGCTAAACCAGAGCTGCACCCCATGCCCACGAGCAGCACGGCAGGCTTGCAGATGGTTGCACGGCAGGAGGATGGCGATGGCAGCAGCAGGACACAGATGCCCTGGTGATGGTGAGCTGACACACAGATGCCCTGGTGATGGTGTGTTGACCCCACGCTGTGATGGGAGGTGCCCACGAGGCCTGGGGGCCACGCAGAGCTTTTTCTGCAGCAGGAGCCCTGTGGGAGCAGCCATGTGTGCAGCCAGTCATCTTGCACTCTGGTTAATTAACATACAACTGAAAAGCAGGAGGATGTACTACAAATCCCTCCTGATTTCCAAGCCAAGGTTTCTAAGAGCTTGTTGGCTGCTGAACAGAGCAAGCCAAGACAAAAGGGAAAAAAAGAAAAAAAAAAAAAAGAGCACAACAAAAGAACCAGCCAGACTGAAGCACAATCCAGAAAGATGAGCACAAATGGATTCCTCATGAATATTCAGCAAAGGGCAGCATTATCTCCCCAGTGAGACTTGCCAGCGCTTGAGTCCAAGAAGCCACCCTACTTTGATCTGCTCATAGCAGAGATGATCCCACCCAAAGGCAGCCAGCACAAAGCTGCACACCTTGGGAGCAGTGAGGGCACAGGGAGACTCACCAGGATGTCCCTCCATCATGTTTGCTGTCTGTGAAGAGAGGCACAGCACAGAGCCTGCCCAGAGCCAGGCGGCATTGGCTCCCCTTTGGTGGCTCCAGGCCACAACCACTCACAGCTCCATCTCTCCATCTGCAGCAAACATCTCTCTAATGACCCCTCCTTCTCTGATAACTGAGAGCTCCACCATCCCCGCTACTAAGGCCACACATCAAAATCTTCTCATTTTCCAGCATCACTGCTTCACCCAGCACTCCTGGCACTCAAAGAACTTCTGATGAAGAGGAGATGGCACGTGGCAGGACACAGAACCCCCTGAGCTCATAAAACAGGTGGAGCGCAGGCTCCATGAACACGACCTGATGTGAAATGGGGACGCAGGCCGTCCCATGCTTGCCCTCCCTCACCCAAAGCCTGCACCCCTCCGATGCCAGCCGTGTCTTTCCCGTGCCTTTCTCTTCGTGCTGCTTTGTCTTGAGCAGAACAAGGTGTGAGGCCAGGGCTGGGAAATGGGTGAGCTCAGGCTGTCCTTGGCTCTTATGCACAGACACTTACCCAGCGACTCACAGCTGGAGTGACAGCCCCACAGCCTGCAGGGCTCGAGGTCCCGCTGACACCCAGAGCCGCCCAGCACTGCACATGGCGGGGGAAGCTGCTCATCCCCAGGAAAACGGGTTAACGTCGGCTCAGATGTCTCAGTCAGACCGCCTGGCTTCTCTCCAGCCACAGTCATCACAAAGACTCAATTCAAACGCTCTTCCTATCTGGCTTCAGCATCTCGCACAAAGAACAGAAAACATCTCACATAAGGCGCCTCGGCCAAAATGTGGGAAGCGAATCAGAGGGCACAGGCCATGCCCGCCACATCTGCGGTCTGCGTGGCAGCTGCCGGCCTCCTGCTGCCCAGGAGGGCTGGGGCCACGGCATGGCAGGCGTGGGGGTGGAGGGGGGCCCTGCCTGCCCTGGCCTTGAGGGGGAGCACGAGCAGCCTGAGCGCTGTGTGCCCCTGAGACCCATGTGCCCCTGAGCCATGAACCCTGTGTGAGCCCTCCTGCGGTGGGGAGGGGGCACAGCTCTGGAGGAGAGCTCCGAGTCACAGGCAAAGTGACGCTGGCATGGCGAGGGTTGGCCCAAGCAGAAGCAGCCAAAGAGCCACGTTAACACTGCCATCTTAACATCTGTAGGCTGTTGCCCTCTTAAGTGCTGCATAAATATGAAGGGAGAAAAAGCTTGACCTCGTCCCCCCGAATCGTTCCCGTGGCTCTGTAATGGCTCTGTAAATACTCTGATGCAGGCAGGGCAGTCAGAGGGAGGCTTCTCTCAGCCCTGTGTTTGCAGTGCAGACGCACAGCCCCCAGGCCTGGAGGAGCTCTGTGAGCCACCCCAATGGCCAGCGCTGCCCCCCCGTGCTCCCACTGCTGTGCTTGCCCCGAGGCACGTTTAAAACGCAGCAGTTGTATGGGGGGATTCTGAAGGGCAGGATGGTGATCGAGTACCATTTCTTAAATCCTGTATTTATACAACGTCAAAGGCTCCAGATGGGCTGGGCTGAATCCAAGCCCCAAGTGTTCTCCAAAACATCTCCATTTCTGAGCTGGTTCCGAGCCAGCTCTTTTTCAAGCTGCCTCTGGGTAACGTGGAACCTGGACTTCTTGATAGCAGACAAGGGAAAAATAATCTTTCCTACTCAACATGCACAGTATTTGATTTTTACAGTTTGTTTCTTGTAAAGTTTCATCCATCTGAAAGACTCATTAGTAGTTTTACTTAAATATTTCATAACAAAAGTGCTCAAGTTTTGCTTGCTGGCCTCTGCTGCTCGTCCTCCCCCTCCTCACTCCAGGACACATTTATGGGGGGAAAGCATTTCATTTTCAGCATTAAATGAACAGAAGGGAGAAAAGGGAAAGAAGCAGGGAATAATTCTTAACCCTGCTTTGAAACAAGCATTCCTCACTCAGGACAGAGACAGAGCTGGAATTATGCCAGAAGAGAACCCAAAGAATTCAGGAAAAGGTTTTGGAGCCTCTTATGACTGAAAAATCAGAGTAAAAGTCACCCCAGCATTTGAGACAAGGAAGATTCTGAACACATGCAGCCTACATGTGGTGCAACAACTGTCTGCTTTCACAAAACAGCACACAGCAGGAAGAGAAAGGAATTCAAACACAGCACTAGAAAACAAATCTCTTTGAATTCAAGAGAAATCAAAAAGTCTTACCTTGGTGAACCCTATTTGCTCCTTCCGAAAATTTTCCAAAGGTTTGATCAGCAAATCACTAGCATTCTGTACCTAACATGCAGAGAAAGGAACACTGTAATTACAGGGCACAGATTCATTTTCTCCATAACAGAGGCTGAGCAGGGCTGGAAGCCAAGAACTCCTTGATCTTTTCTAAACGAAAATCTTTTCTGGCTCCAAACTTGTGCTCTGTCCACAGGTGAAGTCTCTTAACCTCCTGTATCCGCTTGTTTCCATTTGTAATGCATGGAAAACATGAACCACAGCCCATGAAGCTTTGTGAAACTCTGGTAATTAGCAAAAGGGTTTCTCCCCCCCTGCCATATGCACATGCACCGGCAGACAGTGAACCAGATCTCTCTCCCCCATGTTCGTTGTTATTCCCATGAAATCCCCAGGGCCAACCAGAGCTGGAGCCCTTCAGGACGTGCCTGGTGCCAGCTGCAGGCACACGGCCAGGGCAGGCTTTGCTCCTGGTGCCCCTGCAGACCCAGCACCAGAACCAGGCTGGGAGCCTCTGTTCAGACAGCACAGCTGTACGAGCCCTACGTCCATGACAGCACCACGACTGCTGTGTGTCAAACTGGTGAAGAAGGGAAGCCTGCCCTGGTCTCCCATGTTTTACAGAAGGGAGAGGGGAAGAGAAGGGGATGTGACACTGCACGGTGCAGCCCTTTCAGGCAGTTTAAAGCTGGTGAACATGATGAGAGTACGAAACATCCTGCAAGAACTACTATAAAGAGACTGGTCCTGCAAGTGGAAAGCAAAACCAAAATAATTGGAAAAGTCAGCTACGTTCCAAGAAAGCATCCATGACTGCTGGAACGACCCCTTCCACTCATTTACCCATGGCAGAACGAGCCATTGCCTGGGCTGTAAATAATACAGAAATATCATGCTCTCCTGCAGCCTGTAACTGCTTTCCTCCCATTGCCCTCCCTGCCCATGGACGCACAGGGCATTGCAGCAGTGCCCCGCTGGTGCTGCCAGGCACGAGCTCCCACTGCTGCACGAGGCAGGAGCAAACAGCGCCAAGCAGCTAATTCCTGGCATGCTGTAAAAGCTCTCCACAGAGCCCAACCTTTGTGTTTTTCCTGGAATTAAGAGCAAAATGGAAAGCCAACACTAGCTCTGTGTTGAGGAGTTTCGAAGATGAAGAGGGCACATGAAGCAGGGAGCAAATCTTCCTGCAGGAGCTGCGTGCAGGGAGGGCAGCTGCACAGCAGGACAGTGCACACTGCCACTGGGGAGAATGAAGCCAGAAATGCACCCAGAGTCAGCCCGGCAGTGCAGGGCTGTGCAGCAGAGTGGCTGCACAGCATGCAGGAGAGGTTTGGGTGCTGGTGTGGAACTGCCCATCCCATCCAGCACCTCTCCCTCTGCTATTTAGGACATGGGCTGCAAATACAGTGTCCTGCTGCTGTGGCTCCTGCATGACAAGAAGCTTTACACCAAGCTGCGTGCTGCAGCTGGGCCATGATTTAGCATTTACAAGATACAACCAGGCAGCAATTACCAGAAGACTGTTAGAATCATCTTACCATCATTGATCTCTCGAGCTCTACCTCCTGGAGAAGCTCTGCGAACTCCTTGAAGGACTCAGCTGCAGGGAGAACAAAGATAAAGTCAACGTGGCAGTGCTGGACAGGCTGCTGGAAGGTGTGCAGAGCTCCTGTGCTGGGTCCATCCCTGCAGCCACGAGCAGAGCTCACCCCGCACTGCTGGACAGCCAGGAGACATGAGCACTGCACAGCTGGGAGAGCCGTGGGGCCCTTGCTGGGCCAGGACAAGATGTAAAAATACCCAAACAGCAGAGATTACGTTCAGCAACAAAAAGCACAAAGTCGTTGTGATGAGGAAGGAAGGGCAGCAGCTGTTGAAAAGGTTCGGGTACTGACAGCGCTCTGCAGTGTTCAACAACGAAACAAAAAGAATCTTCGGCAGCAGCATTTTTCTTGGAGTCCAACTGAAACAAAATTACTATGAGGCCTTTCCTTTAGCAAACTGAAAAAGCAAGATTTGTTCAGTCTGGTGGAAAAAAAGAGAGCAGGTGGGAACAGCAGAGCGCCTTCCAGGAAAAGGAGGGAATGAATGAATGAACCACACACAGCGAGGCACACAAAGCAATAGCTTGTGCCATAGATAAGGGACAGGATGCATTTTTGCCATATCTGCAAGCTGAGGGCTCCACATCCCCAGGCAAAACCTTTGGAAAAGCACCTGTCCTGCTGGAAGCTGCCGTGATGCTGCAGTGCAGTGAGCCAGCGTGAAATTGTGGAGTTAAAGGACTCAATCTGCAGCTGATGAGACAGACACAAAGCAGAGAAACCACAACCTCGTGATGCAGTCAGTCAGCTGGCACCATCAACACACAGCACAGCTCTCCCGACAGTCAGTGCTTTCTGAGTTCTGCTCCACGGTGAAGGATTGAGAGGTGCACACACACAGGCACTAGGAGCCAAGTGCAAGGAGCCTGAGCTAGCAAAGGAGTTAACACAGGGCGGAAAGGCCTCCAGCCATGGAGTTATAGGGAAAATGTCAGCACCTAGAAGTTTTTGCTGATGTGCATTTCTTCCCCTGCAGGAACACAGGCATGCGTGGCCTGGCTGCAGCCACACAGCGGCCCCCAAACACATCCCACAGTGTGAGTGCAGGCTCCCGTTGCAGTGCCAGCATTGCAGTCCCGACCCACAGCACTCAAAACCACTGCCTTGGGTGCATGGGTGTCAGCTGTGCCTGCCTACACGAAAAGAACAAAGAGCAGCACCAGTTGTATTTGCACACGTTCCCTGACGGGCGATAAGAGCTCAGTCATGTTTTGCTTCGTTCCCATATCTGTGATCAGAGCAGCTCCTACGCTCACACGCTGCTGTGTTCTTCAGAAGCCCGACAGCTTCTGGAGCTGCTATGGAGATGCCAACACCCTGCTCGTGTTTTGGGAACAAGAAAGACTTGCAGAGCAGCTCAGCCCTGAGCAGACGCTATAGGCTTGCAGTAAGAGGAGGCACACAGTACAGACATCTTCACACCAGGTGATACAGGCCCTCTTCCCAAAAAAAGCAAAACAAATATTTCCCAGCAAAAACAGAAAAGGGTTTTGCTGCTTTAAGCGTCTTACATCTCCTCTTCTCTCCGCTGCCCATACAGCTGCTTGCTTTAAACCTCTCTGCTCCCCCAGGGTTCTTTAGAATGCAACAGCTCTCCCTGCACTACCCAAATGTGTTTGGAAATGCAGCACCTCTATTTCCATTTGGTTTGGAAGCTGACTCACTTCCAGTAGGCTTCACCTAGCAACTTTCCATAAAGGGAATTAGATTTGAAGGGCACACCACAATCCACTTTGAACAGCTTTAAATAACACAACCAGCAGAGCAGGCTCTGCTTCCTTCCCCTTCCTGCGCCAGCTGAGACCTGACATCAGCATGTCCCACTTGCAGCTCCTTGCAGACTGACAGAAGATGCCATTATTTCAGAAATGCCCCACAGCCTCCATTGCAGTGGGAGATTTCCTACTGCCCCTGCGTGCCCCCTCCTGCCCCAGCCCCCCTAAAGCAATGCCACAGCTCAGCCAGCAGCAGAAGCACTCAGAAACACATTGTGCTTAAGGTGCTCCTTGCATTCCTTGGGTGCAGCTGGCATATGCTGGGCTGGCAGGGAGGAATCACTCTGGATTGCTAATCCTAAACCAGAAGGGTGGGGAGCAAACACCGACTGGGGACTATTTCCCATTCAACAACACTTCCAACAGGCTGATGTTACTGGCAGTCTGCAGCACAGGGCTGCCCTGTACTTGCAAGATGCCTGCAGCAGAGCTAAGCAAGAGCAGCAGCATCAGAGGACATGAAGCAAAGCACCTCATGCTCCCTCTGCACTGGAAATGTGGGTTGAGCCTCAGGACCACCAGGGGAGGGGAGTGTGTTCCCTGCAGCACACTGTGTCAGTGCTGGTTGGGCACAGTGGGACCATGGAGAGCCAGTGTGAGTGCCTGCTGGGCTGAGGAACCTGGTCCTGGCTCTGTTCAGAAACCATCAGCATAGGCAGATTCCTAAAGAAAGAGACCTTCTTAGTAAGTGAAAGCTTGCATCAAAAAGAAGAAAACTCACCAATATTAATCTCGTCATCTGTTAGGGTGTCACCAATAAAATCAAACTGAAAGGACTGCAGAGTCTGGGAGAACTTCTGTACTGCCGAGGAGTAACCTGGAAAAGGGCAAAGAGATGGCTGTGTTCTTACAGTGCTCATACAGAACCCTTAGGAAATTTACTCTGCGTGGAAAAATACAACACAGAGTGATGTGGTTAAAAACAACCCAGTGTCACCATGAATTTGCTTTTGGTTGCTTTGTGTAGAGGCAGAAATAATCACAAGGAAACGCAGGACCCAAACCAAGAGCCGCCGGGGGTCAGACAGTGCAGCAGCTGCCGGGGGAGCTCCCGGCCCCAGGCAGGGACACTTCCTGAGGTGCTGCAGCTCAGCCCCAATTATTTTTGGACTTTGCAGAGACGTTTCCAGCCAAAGGGATCCTTTGTGTCCTCGCATCCTGTGTGGCTGCTCCGCAGCTTTCTGAGTGGCTCCTTTGTTGACATGGCTCTGATTACATTGGCAGAACCACTCCACAGGGACGGGCGGCATGAATGCAGGGCAGCCCCAGCCAGGCAGCGACCTGAGGGATGGCAGCCAGAGGGACACGGCCGTGGGGATGGGGATGGCAGCCATGCATCAGTGCTGGCAGCGCGGGCTCCTTCCAACAGCAGACACCTGAGGCACAGACGGGCTGACCTCACCTTACGTACGGCCAACAGGGTGTGGACATAACGCAAAAGCAAATGAATCATTTCAGACTTTGGTTTACGGCTGTTTTCCCTAACTTTGGACTGCACAGAACCAGACCGGACCCCTCGGTGGAGGAGCACCGGAGCCAGAGCTCTGAGAAATTCAGGAAGTGACAGACGTGGAAGAGGTGAAGGAGCAGATGTCAGTGTGCAGAGAATGGCCAAAAATGACAGTTCTGCACAAACATACAAATCAGTGAGGAACTGCCCCTGCTTAAGTGTGGGCTACTATCATAGAATCACAGAATCACAGCATGGCCTGGGTTGCAAAGGACCACGATGCTCATCAGTTCCAACCCGCTGCTGTGTGCAGGTCACCAACCAGCAGCCCAGGCTGCCCAGAGCCACATCCAGCCTGGCCTTGAATGCCTGCAGGGCTGGGGCATCCACAGCCTCCTTGGGCAACCTGTGAACAGTGCTTCACCACCCTGCGTGAAAAACTTCCTCCTAATATCCAACCTAAACCTCTCCTGTAATATCTGTATTTATGGCCTGTAAGAGGAAGAGGACACAGACTGGAGGCACAGCACAGCCCCAAGTTGCTCACTGAGTTTGCTCAGAAGGGTCAGAACTTTGCCCTTCAATGGGTAGATTCAAGCCTGAATGTGGCCATTTAGCAACCAGCTGCTAGGAGAGCCTGAGAGCGTCAATGGGTGAACTCTGGCACAGAATGATGTCATTAATTTGGTGGAAAACCTCCGCAAATAATTCACTTTCAGTGCCCGCAGCACTCAGTGCATTCACATGCTGAGCCCAGAGGCTCCTATTCACTCCTTACTCAGGCAGAGCTTTGTTCCTCCCTGCTAACCATTCCTCCCTGCTAACCATTCCTCCCTGCTAACCATCCCCTCGCTGGCAGCCCATGACTGCTCCAGGACCTCCCACTGCTGCCCACACCTTGTGGATCTGTCAGCCCTAATCCTGGCCCTAACCCCAACCCCAGCCCTAACCTGGACTCAGGGACCCGCAGCACTTTTCCCTCTGGTGTCAGCCCAGCACTGTGCCCTGCTATCAGAATGTTCCTTGGCCAGCTGAGTTCCTTTATTCCTTTTTTATAGGAATGGGGTATGGCAAGAGCAGAGGATTTGAAAAAGCCAAATGCAATTTATTTAAAACCAGAAAAAAAGAAACCGTACAACTGATTTAAGTTACATTTTCCTTTCAAAAAGCAGTCTGGCCTGGAGTCTTACGTGCCAAGCTTCAAGCTGAAGCAAAGCCAGGTGGACTATAAACCACATCTCACGTTAGCTTAACGGCGAAAGAGGGCCAGAGCCCCTTAATGGGTCTGGCACCATTGGGTTTCATTTGACATAGGAATTTCTTCTCTTTTTGGAGGGATGCCCTCATCTCACTGCTGGCCCCAGCAGCGCCTCCTTGGTCCTCACCCCAACCACACCTCAGAGCCCACGGCTCCCAGCAGCTCCCAGCAGCATTAGTGGTTCCCAGCAGCTCCCAGCGACTGATCTCTTTCCTGCAGTACAGGAGCAAACCAGCACAATGCTTCAAGAACAACCACAGCCTCGGTGCCAGCTCCTGTTCTCTTCCTTTCTTTGCAGTATAGGGGTTGCTGTACAGCACCATTTACGTTCCCTAAACAAACAGTCTTGGCTTTCCATCCTCACAGAAAACTCCCCAGCATGAATCAAGGCCAGGTTGCTGCTGTGATCCATTCAGAATCCACACGGCGAAAGCCATTGCAAGAACAAGGGTGGTGGTGGCTGTCACCACATCCCCAGGGTGCACTGCCATCATAGGGAGCTGCCACCTGGGCAGGGCTCCGTGCACGAGCCTGTTTTCTGGATACAAAGGCGAGGGATGCCCAAGGAACAGCCCTTAAGGTGCCCTGGACAGAACATGACCACAGGGGCAGGGAAGCAGGAGGTGCCCAGTGCTTGCAGATGGATTCTGCAATCACACCAGGTCTAGGGTTGGGAAGGAACTGAATCAGCTGGAGGGAGAAGCAGTGCTGTTAACGTCTGGCATGGCTCTCAGAGATCACTTAATGGAAACCAGATTCCTACAGACCAACACTACTTGTCTGTACACACGTATGGAGCCTTGGCTGAACACTGATTTCTGACAAATCCTACATATACACTATAAAGACAGCACTGGGTACTCTTATAGTAAGAAAACCACTATTGCTACGATGGGAGTTTATTGGCAAATGAAAGCAGGGATGGTTCTGGCACCTGCCCCAGCTGCAGAAGTGCCTGCTGGCAGCCAGCCGCAGCAGGCGCAGCACGAGGGCCGAACCCGTGATGCACAGGGGCCCCCAGCATCTGCATTTTCCCTCATTTTCCTCCCCTCTGATGCAAACACACGGCTGCCAGGCGTGCAGCTCCTGCCCGCTCCCAGCCTTTCACACTCACAGCACAGAGCTGGAAGTGAACGCCCTGGGCTCTGCTCGGCCCCAGCAGCGAGCAGGGAGCAGAGAGGAGCAGGAGCACAGGGAGCAGAGAGGAGCAGGAGCACGGTGCTGTAATTGCAAACCAGGACAGCACATCAGAAAGCAGGCACAGCTCATCCTGTCCAACACCGGAACATCTGATGGCTTCATGTCAGCATTAAGGGCCCTGCTGGCTCAGCACAGCTTGTTTCCGTGGAAACGCAGCAAAATGAATTTGATCAGAAATCCTCTGGGACTCCCTTCCTTGCAGTGTTCAGCACACGGCGCTGGCTTTCACAACCTGTAGCCACAGTAACCTGTTCTTCTAGGAAAGATGAGGTCCAACCACTCAGCAGAGGACAGAGCTGACCAGCAGCATCTGGCAGCAGGAGGGAATGAGCACCCAGTGCAGCCCCTGCACGGACACACGCGCTGCAGAAGGTCACGTCATTATATTGATGTGTAACAAAATCACCTCCAGAGATTGCAGCTACTTAAGGATGTGCCCCGGGTCCCACAAAAGATTTCAGCAAAGAAAATGGGGTTTCTCATCCCAAACATCCATGGGATTATAGTGGTCCCCTGCTGCCAAGTGAAACGTGTCGCTGTGTTCCCAAAACCAGAATGTCAGCAGCAGCTGCTGGTGATGGCTGCAGGGGCACCAGCACCTCTGTGCTCCTGCAGGGCAGGGCTGTGCTGCCTGGTGTGAGCCAGACACGGGGTGGTCTGGGTGGGAGGGATGCACCCACATTCTTCCTCAGCTTTGGTCACTTCAGAACTCTTTCTAGTGTCCTGCAGGGAGCAGCGCAGTGGGATACGCAGAACACGAGAAACTCCTCTTCCACGAGAAAGAAAGGGCTGTAAAGCCCCACAGGGGAGAGAATGTCTCCATTGTTAGTAACTCCCACTGAATAATTCTGCAGGGAGCTGCATGATAAAGGAGTTCATCCGTCCACACTGCAGTCCAAGAGTGGAGGTTTCACAGTGTGCCCTGCTGCTCAGAGCGCTGCCTGCAGCACGGCGCGGCCAGTCGGCACAACCATGCAGGGCTGCTGCAGTCACACAGCATGCACTGACTCCACCAAATCCCCAAACATCGTCCCACCAACATACCTCAGCTCTGAAATCAATGGAGCTGCCCTGGCTGCACACAGATGTGTCATTAAAGCCGTGAGTAATCAGCCCTGACTCAGTGCCTTCAGGAACAGCGCTCTACAGCTGCCTGAGCACAAAAACATGTTGATTTTTTCAGATGAGAAAAAGAAAAATCTTCTGGATAGCCTTGTAGGCAGTTCCAAAGGCACAGAAGTGTCTTGATAGGGAAGCAGTGCCCCAGCGCTCGGAACACGAGGGAGGCTTACAGGCAGGTAATTAAAACGGCCCCTCTCCGAGCAGACAGCGCTCCTCTTCAATGCTGGCAGGTTCTCTGCAGGTGCCCTGCAGCCTTCTGGATCCATGGGAATTCACATTTCACAAAGGCCTCTCTTCAAACGCTGATTTGGGTTTTCCATTTGCCAGAAACAAATGGCCAACCTGAGCCGCAGATGAGAGACCAAACCCAGCAGAACACACACAGAGCTCCACAGCACCAAGGCTGCTCCCAGCCAGCTCCCAAGGAGCCCTCCAGCCTTCCCCAGCTTCCAGCTCTGATGTGGGCAATGGATCAGCTCAAGCAATGCAACAAAAGAAGGAACAAACCTCCTGAAACTGCAAACAAGCACAGGCTGCTCCCTGGCATGGCAGGGCACAGGTTCCTACTGCTGTCCCCACACAGAGCTGCACTGCAGCATCACTGCTGCTGCAAAGTCACTTCTGCTGCGTTGGCACCACTCACAAACTAATGCTGCTCACCACAAGCAAGGGGCAGAACTCGGCTCTGAATGCACGACCCCTGAAAGAGCAACACTTCACCTCTAACATTTTTATGGCATTTCGACCTGACCCAGAGGTCCGCAAAGCTGGAGCAATTCCTTCAGCAAAACAGGAAAAAGGCAGGAGGCGGCCGGGACAGAGCACACGGCTCACTGAAATGCAGGTTCAAAATGGTCAGCAGCCTTAGAAATCAGCAAAAACATGGAAATGTGAGTTAAGAAATGCTACAACTGCAGTTTATCTCAATCCTGTATGTCCAGATCCTTGTCCAGTATGTCAGAGGGAAAACAACCACATCTTCATTCACTTTAACCCCAAGTTTACACAAGAGTTGCATTCAGGATGAGTTCCTACAGCCCCAGAGGATCACAGGACCTGATGAGTGTCCTGCTGCCGTGTGCTCAGTGCAGTCTGCTCACTTCTCCTGCTGCTTCATCCCAACCAAGCCCACATAGCACAAAAGCCCTGGGTCAGAGCTTGGCTCCAGCACGGCCCAATGCTGAGGCAATGTGTATCTTTTATCTTTTACCTGAGTTACAGTGATGTGAAGGAAAACATTTCATGGTGCACCAAAGGGCTGCAGCCATGTTTCCTTCTCAGTGGGGTCTCCTCTACAGCCCTGCATAAATTTCAGCCTATCCACTGTCTAAACCAAAGAACCAGTAGAAGAGGAAATTATTCATACCCTCTCTGGAGTTTATTAAACTCGAGCAATGAAAGAGAGCCTTCTGAGAGCCAGAACACGTGAGGAATGCTGCCCTGCTGCTGCTCTGCAGGCACAGAGCTCGGGATGAAGGTGGGGTGGTGTTTCTACAATAAGGAGAATAGCAAATCCTGACTGTGGTGCAGGAGGGGCCGGCAGTGCCTGGGGCAGCTCCTGGCTCCTGCTGACAGCAACTGGAGCAGCTGGGCCACGTGGGCAGGTGGGAGCGGAGCGCAGTGGATGACACCGCACTACACTGCATTACACTGCTGCTGCCATCCTTTTCTGAGCCCTCCCTAACTCTGCAGACAGGGCATCACGGTGCTGAGCAGGCTCTTTGCAGGGAACGTGCTGAGCCAGGGCGAGCAGACGGTGTTTTAGGAAGGACCACCTGAAGGGAGGTGGCCCTGCGGACACCAGGGGTGCCTGCTGATGGCAGCTCTGGGCAGCACCACGCAGGACAGAGCTGGCCACCAGCGGCAGGCAGCGGGCAGCAGGAGGGTGTGCTCTGCGAGCCGCAGCTCCCTGCAGCTCCCTGCAGCTCCCCGCTGTACAGGCAGTGAGAGAACAGCGAAAACAAACACGAAAACAAGAGGCTCTTTTCCGGGGCAGAGCGCAAGCGGTCCCCACGGGGAGGTCTCATGATCAGCAGCGCTGGCGGAGCCGTCCCAGCCCAAGCTCTGTGACCAGGAGCCCGAGCCGGCCCAGCACTGCCTCCCATCACACAGCACGGCTCAGCCCTCGGTGGGACCGCAGAGCTGCTGGCAGCAGGGCCAGGCAGGAGCCCGGCTCGGTGCTGGCACAGGCCGCAGCTCTCATGTGTGGCTGCTTTCCGCCACGGCCCACGGTGCGGCAGGTCTGCAGGCTGCACCCCGCTCACCCTGCCCTCACCGTGCCGCTGCAAGCAGCCGGGCAGCGGCCACAAACAGAGTCCTGCCCCGGGACACTGGGGAACCAGCGAGGTCCCAGCAGCGACGGGGCACCTCTGAGAACTGCCTCTCTGTCCTCCCACCGCCACGCAGCACCGTTGCACCCTGCTGCAGGCGCCCCTTCGGGTGCGGTGCCGTGCAGGACGGCTGCTGCTGCAGACCTGCAGGACCTGCCTGGCAGCCTGACAGCTCAGCTGCAGGTCCTGTTTGTGGCTCCTTGTTTTCACAGCTGCGCTGTTCAGTAAGATTAATGAAATTATGCTTCTTTAAAAAGATCTAGGCTCAGCACTTTGTAATCAGTGCTGGCTGGAGGAACAGAAACTAGACAAAAACAGAGGGGGAACACAGCACAGAGCAGCTCGGAAGCTGCCATGAAGGCCTTCTATTGTCCAACTGCTTTTATCACCACTGAAGCAGCACATGACCATGACTGTACATT
Source organism: Tympanuchus pallidicinctus (assembly GCF_026119805.1). Lineage (NCBI taxonomy): Eukaryota > Metazoa > Chordata > Aves > Galliformes > Phasianidae > Tympanuchus > Tympanuchus pallidicinctus. The sequence continues at coordinate 18,569,959 of NW_026294648.1, read as the reverse complement.
CACCTGTATGGAGAACTCAGTGACAAAAAGGACATCGGCTGCAAAGGGCCTTTCTGAATGTGTCCAGAAACACAAACCAGCAGGACCTGAGGGTGGCATTGCCCAGCAGAGGGATCCCGACAGCAGCGAGCGTTCTGCAGCCCAGAGTGAAACCATGGAGAACTCCACACCACCAAAAGGAGAAGTTTCCAAAGCCTTACACCTCACAATTATCAGCTGCTCCTATAGAACAAAACCTTTATTTCATGTTTAGTAATCGCTGCCTGCTGAACTTCACCAGCGGTCTCCTTTTGCATGTTCAACATCTGTAACGCAGAGCTTTACAGAGTTCATGGGACAAAGTTGGCCATTCTTTGCCTTTGAACATCAGGGCTCTCCAGGCTGCACAGAAACTTTGTAATTCTCAAGCCCAAGCGCTGAGCACAGCTCAGGGGGACAGGGCACAGCTTTTATGGTCAGACCCACGGTATGGGGACATCCATGGCACAGGACGCCCATGGCCACGGTCAGCTCATTTGTGCGGGCAGCAGCTCCTGCTGAAACCAGCCCAGACGCACAGCCTGGGGCTGGGGGCTGAGCCAGAGGGCAGCTTGGAGCTCCACTCTCCTGCGGCACAGCACGGCACAGCGCCCCGCCAGCATGCGCAGCACTGCTGAAGCCACCCACAGAAAGCTGGCAGGCAGACGAGGAAGCCACATCTGTAGTTACCAGCGTGCTACCAACAGAATTATTAACCAAAGTATTCAAAACATTTCTCAAGGAAGAAGGCAGAAAAGCTGAGTCTTCACATGGTGACTCAAGAGGAAACGCTTTAGTCAGCAGCAGCGCTGCTGCGAGCTGTGGATTTTCAGACACGTTACAAAACAGGGATAACACCCACATCCTTCCAGAGAACAGGCCAAGAAAGGCAACAGAACATGGAAGAAAAGCTGTGTGGTTGTCTCACGTGTGGCAGAAGAGCAAACGCACTTACACACATGAAAGCTCCCCAGTGCTGTGATCCTGCCCGCGTCACCACGCTCGCAGCTGATCTCAGGGCTCTCACACTGTGATCGTCCCCATTTCCCAGGAAAGCAGGTGGCTGTGTGCCTGCTGGCTGAGCTCCCTGTGCAATGGGTGCTGCTTTCCTGCATGGCACGGCACTGGGAAGTAGACTGGGGTGCAAACCCGGGCTGGGAAAAGCCCCCCCAAAATACTGTGTGTTGGCTCGCTTGAAGCAGGATGACACTGGACCACAACACGCTCCAGCACCATCTGTGCTGCAGCGCCAGGGGACGGGGAGAGGCAGGAAGAGCTGCCCGGTGCTTCCCACCCCAGACCCTCCCCAGGAGGCGCCTGCAGCCAGCAGCAAGCAGCCCTGCCCAGAGCTGCAGCGTGGGCACGAGGCCGCCCGGCTCAGCAGCAAAACAAAACCTAACAAATGCACAGCAAGGAGCTCCAGCCCAAGGGAAAGCTCTGCCTCACTCCTGGAGCACACAGATACTGTGCATGCTCCTTTTCCTTCCTGCCTGCTTCTGCAGATTAGATTTTGGTGGCAGCTTGCTTTGTTTTCTTCGTTGGTTAGCTTCTGATTAAGGCATATCTGTTTTAGATTTACACCAACTTGTGACCTCCGGTTCTGTGCACGGCGCCTAAATCCCAGGAAAATGAGCTCCTTTGCTGCCTGCTGGGGAGCCCCCTTCATCCACCTGCCTGAACGCGGCACAGGAACAGAAGTGCTCAGCAGGGAGAGCTGGCAGTGGCACGGGAGCAGCTCCGCTGTGCTGCCATACGGACACACAAAGTGCTTTGTAAGCCAAGCACTGCCTCAGCATCGCACTAGGGCTCGAGTTCCACTCCCTCAGGAAGGCAGAGGTAGGTCCCAAGGAGAAAAATGATGAGATTTCTCGGTGAGAGGAACCAGGTGTGCCAGATACCTTTACGCACATCCAGCCACATCAGCGACCCAAAGCCAAAGCACTTTCACCCCCTGCTCGCACCAGCACTGCAGCACGCCGTACAGACACACAGCATGTGCTGAGCCGTGCCTGCTGCCCCTGCTGCCATCCCACCCCACAGCAGGACGCTGCACAGAGGGGCTCAGGAGCACGCAGCTCCCTTCAAAGCTATGTGAAGGCTCTCGTTCTCTTCCTGTGCTCTTTGAGGCAGAGATGTGAATGGTCCTTGTTAGTACGTCCTCGACACCCTTAGTTTACAGAGTGTAAACTGCTGGATCGAAGAGGTGTCCCATATGTAATTTACTGTTTTTAAGCTGGTTTGCTATCTTTTCAGACAATAAAAGCTGAGAAATTAGGAGAAAAAAATTAAAGTTATCAATAGTAACTCCACACAATTCTGAAAGCCTTCTTATTAGGGCTAGGACAAGTGTTGGAAAATGATGGCTGCAATAGCCAAGCAAGGAAGGAATTCTCAGCACGTGCCAGTGGGCATCCGAGCAGCCCTGGCTGAAGAAGAGCAGCAAGGAGCAGGAAAATGTAAGCAGATAGTACTGCTGGAGGGGAGTGCTGTATTTTCCAGCAAGTCATTTTTCCCCTGCAGAAGTCCAGGAACAGCTTAACATGAACTGCTATATCGTAACTCACTCCAGGAAAGAGGGGGGAAGGTGTTCCTATGGCAGTGAGCCATCCCTGCCCCAGGGACATCCCAAGGCAGCTCCCTGCTTCAGGAACAGGCCAAAGAGAAAGCATCGGGGGCAAACAGCAGCTTTGTGCCTCAGGAGCTTCCCAGAGCCCCCTACCTCACGGGCTGTGAAAAGGCAGGGCTCTGGACACGGGACTGAAGCAGTTCACGCAGGAGCACTCGGAGCCGCCTGCTCTGACAGCAGCTCCAGACAGGCTCCCTGCAGTGCTCTGCATCCCAAACACATTCCTCGGAAGCTGCTTTTATCATTCCTGATAACGAGTCCCTGTGCTGCTGCAATGGCAAACACAGGGCAGGCAGACAGGCCAGGCTGAGCAGAGCCGGCCCACGCTCCCAGCACCTGCCCAGCCCCGCAGGTCTGCTCCTGCACAGCTCCGTGCACAGCTCTGAGCGCTGCCCGAGCGCTGGTTGGGTGGAAGGTCATTAGAGCCAGGGAACTTTGCTAGGTCGTGGCTGGACTCGATGATCCTTAAGGTCTTTTCCAACCTGAGTGGCTCTATGATTCTGAGCACAGGGAAGTGCGAGGATACAAGCAGAGGAGAGGAGAACAGAGCCGTGTTTAAGCAGCACAACGATCCTGGGTGCACAGCAGCTCTTCACACACACCTGACCAGTGAACGATTTACACAAACCCTGCTTGGCTTCCAGGTTCCCCACGGGCAGCTGAAGGAACGGCTTTCTGTGAGACTTGGGGCTCACATCCCCACATGGATCAGCTCTGTGCCCCCCCGTGGAACACTGCATCCCCACGGAGGGGCTCTGTGAACACACACAGAGGGGTTCCGTGCACATCCATTAAGGCAGCATTGGCTCATGCTCTGTGCAGAGCATCTCACTGCCAGCACCTCGGCGCCCAGCACAGAGCTCACGTCAGCCCACACAGCTCCAGCACTCCAAGTGCCAGCAGCCGAGGGGCACGCCGGGCATGGAGCGCCTTCCTCTTCCTCCCTTCTGCAGGGGAGCTTCAGCCTTGCTCACACATAGAGAAAAAACAGTGTCTGGATCTAAGACACCGTGCCAACAGCCAGAAATCTCGCTCAAGGGGTTCGAGCCTTTGTCTACAGACTTCACATGAAATAGCACATGGGGCTCTGCAGGAATCAGACAGGCACTCCAGGATTGCTTTAATCTCATTACAGTATTTCACATTCTTGACACACTGCTTTCTGTACTCAGAAGCACTGAATCCTCAAGCACTGTCCCTTATGGCAGCACATGGATCTGTTGAGAGCTCTGACAGCCCTGCACTTCTGGTGGCACAGAGCTCCATGCCAAGCAGTGCTGCTGGGCTGCTGCATGGCACCGATGGATGTGAGCAGCTGCTTTGTGGAGACAAACACCTGTCTGCTCTCTTCTGGTACAAATCACTTTGCAGGCACAGACACCTCTGTGCGTTCCTGCATAGCGCTGTCTTTCCAGGATGAAATGCTCACATTGCCTGGAGAAGCTGCTTAACTGGCATGCAAATTCAGAAGCAATTTGCAAAACTACGCACTGTGCAGAAATGGATTTCAAAAGCATGTATGCAACATCTGCATGAGATCTCAAAGCTCTTCAGCTTCAAAAGCCAGCTCAGACCTTTGTAACGCTCGCAATTAATAAAAACAGCCTCAACTTGACATTTATCAAACTCCACCTGATATGCAATCGCACAAGAAGATCAAAGACCAGGAGAGACGGATGCTTCTGCATAAACAACAACACACACAGAAGAAAGCTGCAAGCCCCGCCAAGACAACAACAAAAAGTAAGACGAGGCAGCATACCGAGCTGCAGAAAGAAAATGATGTGAATGATGTATTGCTAGGACAACAAGGCTGCCTCGCTGAGTGCTGCCTGACGCACAGCTTGTGTCAGGCACTGCCACTGCAAGGAAGAGATGAGCACGGCACTGCAGAGCCGCCCTGCACACGTGGTTCTCTGCCTTTCACATCTGCGTGGTGAGCGCTGCACCTTGAACAGCAGCACGGCACTCCCAGGGAGGAGAAACACCGGCAGTGCACCCGGAGCTCCTCGTCCTTCCGCCTGCCTGCAGCTCGGGGCAGCCCTGCAGCTCGGGGGGCCGTGGCTGCAGCAGTGCAGGGCATCCCAGTGCGTGCTGCAGTGTGAGGGCAGCGCGTGGGACTGAAACCGTCACTCGGCACTTCCAGCAGCTCTGAGCACTTCTGGCACAAATAGGGAAAGATACGGCCAACTCTGCAACAAAAATATCTCTTATTTTGTCTCAAAGTAACTTCTTTGCTATCTTTGAAGTCTAAGATCATCACAATTGCCCAATATTTTGCTTTGCTTTAGTCCTACTTCTTGCTTGGCACCACCTTCTGCTTTGCCATCTCAGTGTGTCCCGTGTACAGACAACTCCCTCTTTTTTCCGGTTGACAAAGAAGCACAGCAGCAGCAACACAGCAGTGGGACCAGCACAGGAACAGACAGTGGGACCCGAGGCTGTAGGTGCTCAGGAGGGTTTCACACACTGTATTTCAATGAGTAACATGTCAGTGATGGATGGGGGAAAATGCCGACACGCTCAGTTCTCCTGTACCCATGAAAGGCTGGGGCTCAATGCATTGACCACCAGGCTCACATCACTGCCCCCAGCCCCTCGTGTCACACCTCGCCTGCCCTGCAGCAGGACAGGGACGTGAGCACCAGCCGTGGGGAGCTCTGTTACAGCTGTGCACCCAGCACCAGCACATCCCTGCCGGAGGCATTTAACCCAGCACGTTCAGTCCTGTTGTGAACAGTCCAAAAACCCTCAGTGGAGGTCACTGAAACAGCACTTTTCAGACACTGGAGGCCCAGCCGCTGCTGCTACCACATTAAAGTTGGTGCCAGGCAGGATTCTCATGTTCAGATTCTGTCAGAACACACTTAAGATCTCCATGCAACTTCAGCTTGCCAGACACTTCTGCAAGGAGAGGACGTGTGCACCAGGTACTGACAGCCCAAAGCAGCAGCCCGTAAATCAGGGTTCTGCAGATCCTTACGCAGACTCACACTCACTTGTTTTTCCTATGACTCGGCAAATGGAAAACAAAAGACAGCTCTGGGCAGTTCCAGGGCTTGGGTCTACATGCAGACTGCTGGCAGCAGCTCACACGTGCACAGCAGGCCCAGCGTGCCTTTCTCTCCATACACCATGTGGATGCTGCCATGTTGTATGGAAACCATTGAGTGCCAGCCTGCACCACTGATTGAACACCTGGGGAAAGGACCGGTCAGCCCTGGGAGCGCAGGTGAAGGCAGTTCAGCTGTGTGATTGGGAGGGGTGACTGCACCTCTCTCAGACCCCATTTAAGGGCTGAGTGCCCCTGGGGAAGGGCTTCTGGTTGGAAATCCCTTCCTTGTGGAGTTTTCCTGTCAGCTGAGATCTTCAGAGACAGGTGAGCACTTTCCTTTTCTCTTTGTCACACCTTCCCATTGCGCTGGTCCTTTTGTCATTGCACCTCCTGTGTCACCACGTCGCTGTTAATCTGGTTGTTACACGTGTGTAACGCACAGGTGCAGCCCCAGGTCCCACAGCACCCCTCCTCACAAGTCCCCTCCCACCCTTCCCTCAGCTCCACCCTCACCACCACTTTCTTCTTTACGTTTCAGTGTCAGTTGTCAACTACAGACAGGAGAACCTGTTACCTTTCACTGTAAACATTAACTGTAAGACTGGTGACTGCTAACAACCCTTCCCACACAAAACCTAAACGGCTCAGAGCCTTTAGAGAGCAGACAGGTCTGACGAGAACAACCGGGTTTTGATTTGCTGTTGTTTCTTTTGTTGTTTTTTCCTGATCTGAGCAGGGATCTTTGGTTTCCTCTGCAGGACACCAGCATCCCACCAAACCTTGACGCTGGTGTTTGGGCCACGCCAGCCTTTGTTACAGCTGTTTTCCAGATGGGCACACACAGGCTATGCCAGACACAGCCCCAGTAACGCAGAGCCCTGAGCTGCTCTAAACAAAAGGGTGGCTGCTAAACCTGCTAACACAAACTAAAACCAAGCAGACAAGGAGCGCAGCACACACACACACACACACACACACACCCTGCACTGCAGGTTCTCCTCTCTCCCCTTGGCCTGATGCACGCACAGCACTAACAGCAGCGTCTCGGGCTCTATTTTAAGCTTCTATAGTAACAGATGAGATGCGAGGGACAGCACTGGGAAAGTACATGCATTGGTGCCAGAGGGAAAAGCGGGGACAAAAGGCAGTAGGTGTGGGGCTGGGACACAGTAGACCCCCTCTGGGGATCAGAGGGCCTCAGTGCTCCTGAATGAGCAGCTCCCTTAGAGCCGGCACTGAAGTCTATGTGTGCTCAGATACCACTCTCATCGTTATTCAGAAAGAAACAAAATAATACATGCACAAAGAGAGGAACTGTGTGCTGAGCTCTCCCAGTTCTGCGACGCTCTGATGCCGTGACTGCGGAGGCTGGCCGTGCCGGTGGGGCCCCGTTCAGGAACCTGCGTGCTCCATCTATGAAGGACACGGAGCGCCTTCACCGAGCGCAGCTCCGCCGTCCTTAAGCGAGGCGGTGCGGGAGCTCAGCAGCCCTGCGTGGGCACCGGCACACAACAGGCACAGCTCTCCTAAAGGCACTGCGGGAAACACACGCTCCAGAAGCAGCGAGGTGCAATTATATTCCAGAAAAAGCATTCCTATTTAGAGAGCGTTGGAAATAGAGAAAAACCGGTCGTAGTTCTATTGTTCCCTATTGCATCCCGGTCGCAGCGCGGAGCCGCGGGGCAGCAGAGCCGGGACTCACTGCGGATGGCGGCGATCAGCGCGTTGCCGTCCTTGATCACGTCCTTGATGAACTTGTTGGTGCGCTCCAGCTCCTGCTCGTAGCATTTCAGCCGCTCTCTGAAGTCGGGGCTGTCCAGGTAGCAGTCGCTGAACTCCAGCGGCGGGTGCCCCATGGCTGCGCCGGCACGGCCGGGATGGAGCCGCGGGAGGGGCGGCAGCGGACGGGCTGCGGCACCCTGCGGCACCCTACGGCACCCTGCCCCCGCCGCGGGGGCCCCGCTCCCCGGCCATGCCCTGCCCCGGCCCCGCCCGGCCCTGCCCCGCCCCGCTCCCCGGCCGCCCCGCCGGCTCCCCGCAGCGCAGCGCGACCCCCGCTTCCGGGCGGGGCGCGGCGCTGGGGGTGCAGTTCCGGGGGCGCGGGGCTGAGGCACGGCCGGGGGTGGGCGCCGCGCCGCCCCGCAGTGAGGAGCGATTCCCGGCGCTCGCCGACGCCCCCGCACGGAGCCGCCCGCTGCGGGGCCCGAGGGCTGCGCGGCCGCTCCCGGTGCCGCCGCCGCCCCCCGCCCCGGCCCCGACCCTCCGCGCGTGGCACCGGCGCCCCCTGCCGGCCGGGAGGCGCGACGGGCACAGCCTCGTTACCACGGACGCTCCGGCGGCGCGCGACGCTGAGGTGCAGCGCGCGGTGATGACGTAATCGCGGCGCCACGTCGGCTCTGCGGCCAAGATGGCGGCGGCAGAAGGCGGCGGAGCGGCGGCGGCAGCCGAGCCTCTGGTGAGCGCGGTGCGGAGCTGCGGGCTGTGCTGACAGCGGGCGGGTTCGGCGGACGGACGGCGGGGCTTCTGTCCCGCTCTGAAGCGGCTGCGGGCCGGGCTGCGTGCGGTGCTGGCTGCCGTGGGCTCTGCCGGGCCGGAGCGCGGCCCTGTGCGCTGTGCTCGGAGCCGCGCTGTGCGGCTGAACGGGGATCGGCGTCCGTCAGTCACCGCCGGCTGCGCGGGGAAGAAAAGGCGGGGAATGGAGATGCTGGGGAGAACCGAAATGCTTTGTTTGCGTGCAGCTGCTCCCCCGGAGCGTCATGGCAGGCCGTGAGCTGCTCGCTCAGGCGGCGCTGGGTGCTGCCCTCAGCTCCGAGCGGCGGCTCCCACCCGCTGCCGTTGATAAAGCGCCAGCTGTGAGCTGCTCCGCGTTTCCTTCACTCTGAGGGTTTCACCATCCGTTCAGTTTGCAGGCCTGGCAGATGTGTCCATATCTGAGGACATCCCGGTGGAAGGGGAGATCACGGTTCCCGTGGGGTCCCATTCCCCAGAGGAAGATTTCTCCACGCTGGATGAACCCGTCAGGGACACCATTGTGAGTCTGTGTTCCCTGCTCCTGTCTGTGATAAAATGGGTTTTGCTGAGCTCTCTGGCCAACTGCTACGCGAAACCTGCCTTCTTTGTGTGCCTTTACTCAGCTTGTACATATAAATAAGGGTTCTGGGGGGTTGTGGATAGTTGTTGTTGTTGTTGTTTTTCCCATATAATTGTTTATGTAAAATGTGTGCAAATATGTATGAGTCACAAATAGTTGAATTATGGCCTCAATGTTTCTCCCATCTGAAAACCTTTGTATACGTGAAAGCATATGGAACTTGGGAGAAGACTATCCCAATAAATAGGACTTTTAGTTAATTTTCTTCTCTTAGAGGAGTGTAGCAGAAATGCTCAGTCACAGCCTGAAGCCGTGATGGAGCACCTGGTGGGAAGGCAGGGCCAGCCCAGGGGAGCTCAGGTGCATGCAGCACAGCTGAGGGATAGAAGGTATGGAGCCAGGATCCATCCCTTCCCAGCCCTCATTTAAGGGTTGGCAGTGGAGGTGAGGGCGTCTCACTGGGGATTCCTGCCTACCCGAGCCCTGCCAAAGGTAAGCAGCTGTTTTCCTTCACTTCTGTATCCATTGCAGCTGCATTTGGGCTCATTCTCACTTACTGTTGCCAAAGACTTTGCCACCCTGCTATTATCATCCCATTATAGCGTTACAAGGAGCAAACAAATTATTTGTCTTTATTGGGTATTCCTAGGTGTGCAGTACTGTTGTGTTCTTAAGCAGCGTACAAAGCATAGCATTGTTTGTGCAAAGTCTGCTGCCAGAATATTTTGGTTGGGTGCTGTTCTGAGTTACTATGAATACTGCCTTACTTCTTGTCTTGTCCTTCTGCTTTCTGCTGAGGTCTGTAACTTTCATATAAAAATTACTTCTTTGTTTCAGCTGAGAGATCTGAAGGCTGTTGGGAAGAAATTTGTCCACGTCATGTATCCAAGGAAGAGCAGCGCGCTCCTCAGGGACTGTAAGTGTGAGATGTCAGACGTGTGCTTTGTGTGTGTGTGGGAAGGGGGGTTCTGTGGGACGGGGACTCAGAAGTGTGTGCTCTGTGTTCTCTCTGTTCTCATAGAGTGCAGAATAGCAGAGGTGAAAAACCTGAGGGTCAGCAATGCTGTTGTAAAGTAGCACACGTGGGAGAAGTGTAGAACAATTGGCTTTTGTGGAAAGCAGGCTTTCCAGAAGTGACATATGGAATATGGCTGAAGATGCTAAATAGTGAAATTGTGAGGAGGTATAATGGGAATGATGCCATAGCAATTGGAAAAGGGTGCTTAATTACTCATGTAAAAATATCATTGTATCGTATTTGTGATTTATTTTTCCTTACCTCCAGGGGATCTTTGGGGGCCTTTGGTGCTTTGTGTCTCACTTGCTCTGTAAGTACTTACTGTGTGTGGATTTACTTGTATTTGTTCTAGTATGAAGATTTAGTATGTTTCAGTATGAGTGTTGGGAGTGTGAGAACCTCGGGATTTCTTTTTCCATGTGTCAGATGATGCTCTTTGCTCCTCCAGTCTTCTACAAACGCTGCCGATTTAGACTTGCACCTTTTTGACATTTGTAGCCCCTTAGGAGCTCCCTGTCATGGAAGGATCTTGCTGAGAAGATCCTGATTTGCATTGTTCTTGATTTTAATGCATCTGGCTGACTGCTTTGACCCTAATCTGCAGGTCACAGCTTGTGTTTAAGAGCAGTCGTGTGTGTCCTGTGTGTCCTGTGGAGAGAACTGATGGAAATGAGGGCTGTTGTAATAACTTGTCGCTGGGAGGTGACTGTGGCTCTCAGGAGTGTTTTGGTGCTCCATTAAATTGCACATGTCTGGGGTAAGGTAGATCCTTTGACATCTGCCACCTGGGTAAAGACCTGCAGAGCTCAGCATCCAGAGGGCATTTAGTAAAATCCTTTATCAGAAATGTACCATGTGAATTGAACCTTCAGGTCTGTACGTGCTGACTTTTCCAGGTGCTGTGTTGCATTGCTTGCATCCTGTTCTTGCTGAGAGCTTTCCTTAAGGCATAACTCTTTTCTCAAGCCTGTTCTGAGAGGCTGCCAAACTTCTCATGTTCGTTTTCTTGGCTTTTATCTGTGATTTTCTCTGATGTGCTTACACGGTCCTGAAAACAAGTATGTGAATGGCTGAAGTGCCTTCAGTCGGGCAGCAATCATTTTCTTTTCCTGTGCAAAATTGAGGATATCAAAAATAAAAATAATTACAGTCTACAGTCTTACTAGGAATCAGCATCTCCAGTTTCCTATTGTCATCTGTTCTAAGTTTGCAAAAGCTCAGTCATCAATTGCAGTTGACTCCTTGTATCTGTTGTCTACAACAGGATGCTGCAGGGGGGATCAGCAGACAGCAAGGAGGACGGAGGGCCCCAGTTTGCTGAGGTCTTCGTCATCATCTGGTTTGGTGCCGTTGTCATCACACTAAACTCAAAGCTCCTGGGAGGAACTATGTGAGTGCTGTCTTGTAGCAACAGTTGCAGTGCTTCAGGTATGAAGTCTGAAGGGGTGCTGTGCTCTAACTGTTTCCCTCCCTCCTTTGTAGATCTTTTTTTCAGAGCCTGTGTGTTCTGGGTTACTGCGTCCTGCCCCTGACGGTGGCGATGCTGGTGTGCAGGCTGGTGCTGCTGGCAGGCTCTGGCACTGTCAGCTTCATCATACGCCTGATTGTAGTGATTGCTATGTTTGCCTGGTCCACGTTAGGTAAGTTCCTGTGAGTGCCAGCACTGCTGTGTGCTGAGTGCTGATCTTAAAGGAGTGGCTCTGTTTGCATTCTGCCGAATGAAGCCAAAGGTTTTCCGTAGTTTCAGGTGTTTGCTAGGCTGCTGCAGTACTGCAGAAATAGTTCTTCCAATCCTTCTGTTGGCAGAGATTCAGCCTTTGATTGCACTCCTGGTGATTTTCATGGTCGCATACAAACTGCCATTGGAGGGAGGACAGTAACTAATACTGAACTTTGTGTGAAGTGCTGCGTGTTTCATTCCATCAGTTCTGTTATAAAGAGCTGTTAAAGAACATTCATCTCATACAGGTGTTTGAATTATTTCCCTTGTTCTTAATCTGTTAGGCTGAATCTCATACAGAATGCTAATCAGCACCTGTTCTTCTACGTGATAGAGCTTTGATTTGCAGTCGGAGGCCATTGTTACGGAGCTACGCTTTGCTTTGTTTTCTGTCCTTCCACTTCATCCTCATCAAGCTCTCCAAGCTTAACAGCTGCAGTGTTGATGTTTCAGTTCTGTGCTGTTTCAGGTGTTTTTCTTTCCCTCTGCCCCAGCATCCACAGCCTTCCTGGCTGACAGCCAGCCTCCGCACCGCAAGGCGCTGGCCGTGTACCCCATCTTCCTCTTCTACTTCGTCATCAGTTGGATGATTCTCACCTTCACACCCCAGTGACGTCCGGTCAGAGGAGACAGTGTGACACAGCCTGAAGTCTTGCACGGACGCTGCAGTTGATGTCGGCTTTGTCTCTTGTTAATTTGTCTATGGAGGTGGTCTAACGAGGCTGCTTGTGGGATAAAGCCAAGAACTGCAAGACTGGTCGCGTGTTCTTGAGAGAGATGGAAGTCTGGCTACTGAGTTTTTTTTGTTTAATTAGCCCTGCTCTTTAGTTGTGTTGAATAAGAAATGCACACTGTGACAGGGAATATTCTGCCTGAGGAACAGAGGGAGAGGTCTTGGGACTTCAGGAGCCTGATGGTGAAGTTACAGGATCGCACTGCCTGGCAGGGTTCTTGCTCACGCTTGGATTCTTGCTCAGGACAACATGCCTTACATTACTGTTATGTGTTGGGTGGGTAAGGAGGAATTTGACTACTGTCCTTTTTTGTTCACTTACAGAGCGGTGAAATGTATATAAAATGCATCACAAGACTGCAAGCTTTCACTTCGAAATCAGATCTCAGCAAAAAATAAGTCGGGTCCAGTTTGCTGTTAACTAGAGCTGGGCAGAAGGGGACTGACTGCCTTTGCTCCTGTTAACGTTCTCTGTATTTATTATCTGCCCTCTTCAGCACCAAGAAGTGTGTTTTAGCCAAATGTTTCCAACTCTGTGGCAATGCTGACTAATCCACACATCCAGTGAGGGGGGGCTTAAGTAGATAATTATCAATCTTCTTGTGTTCCTCGAGATTAAGAAGTCCTGGGAAAACAGTGAAGGCTGCTTTGCAGCAGGGCCCTGCCTGATACTCTGTATCCATTAGAGGTGGAAGTAGAAGCTCTGGGAGTACAGAATGTATCTCTGAAAGATGATTGAGACGTTGAGAGTTGAAGTGTTTTGATGGTAAGACAGCAAACCAGGTGTGGGTCTGAAAGTTTTAGAGTGGGTTGGCTGGAGGAAGGAAAATAAATCTAGTGGAGGTGGTGGCTGTTACGAAGCAGGACACAAATTCTGATCCAGGTTGCTTGTATGTGACATTCATTTGTTTACATGGTTGGTGTTTCCACATAAATGCAAGCAGATCTGCGTATTGTTCCTTTGTACCTAGAATGAAATGTGAGAAACTTTTCTATATTTTCTTTCTCAACACTTTTTATAAAAGGAGGGGGGGAGTTTTCTTCTCCAGTAGGACGTCTCCTGCCTGGAGAGCCCTGTGCAAACGCCTGTCATTTGTAGTTCAGCTTAGGGCTTGGCTGAGGGCTGGCACGTTGTTGCTGAAGATTGTACAGAAGTTCTTGGTGTTGCCTGCTGTTCTCTGTAAGGAGGCCGAGGGGGAGCTCTGGGGGTGGAAGAGCTGCTGTGAAAATGTCTTTATTTTTTTTTGTCTGAAAATGGGCTTTGGATTTTCTTTCTTCTGTACCAATGCAGGTGGACCCAAAGCTGATGTAAGCGGGTCCTGTTAAAGTGTAAATACACCTGATTTGTATTTATGGAGAAGACTGCCCTTTTCTGCTACAAACACTGCAAATGCTTGGTAATTGGGGTGGAATTGCTGAACGTGCTGAGCAGCGTGATGTTGCACTTTGAGAGGGTGGAGAAGAGGAAAGGAAGAAATCAGGTGCCTGTGGGAGCTCTGGGCTGTTGCAGAGCAGGAGGCAGCGGGCGCCTGGGGCTGAGAGCAGCTGTGCTGCAGGAGGAGCTGTGATGTTTCCTATGCTTGGGTGTCAAATGAGGATGGGCATTCTTTTAAACGACCATTAAATTATTGCTGTTAAGGGATGTGATTTTTTTCTTTAAAGGGTGCTGCTTTCCTTTCACTGAAACGTTGGTTGAGGTTTCCAAAGTTGAAAAGGAGTATTCAAGGAAGGAGAAAGGCACTGAAGCTACTCAAGTTGGATTCTTTGAGGAAAAACTCCCATTTCAGCACAGGAATTTACCTGCGCTTTAGAGAAATCCTTGGAATTCTGTCTCTGTGGTATTTAGTGTCCAGCCTTGTGAATTAATATGGTGTTATGTCAGAAAGAAAAGCAGGGCTCTTTTTGAAAAGAAGGGAAATTATTTAGAGAGGAATTAAACAAAATCCCAGCTTCTTCCTTATTTGTTTTTGACTTAGGTAGAAGTCTGGCGGTGGCTTGTTCTGTAGCACGGGGCTCTTGGCTCAGCCAAGGGAGTTATTTTCATATTAACTAGATTTACTTTTCAGCTGATCACTGCAGACTTCAGAAGTGTTGTAAACCTGAAAGAACGAGCAGAGAGACTGGTGATGGGGTGGAGGTTTGCTCTCTAACTCGTAGTCCTTCAGTGTGGAAACCATCACCTGGGGCCGTGAAAGCAGGGCGAGCAGTGCTGAAGAGTTGCTGTAGAGCTGCAGGGGGCAGGGAGCTGTAGAGCTTCCTGAGCTTCGTGTCTCCAGTTGAATAAATGATAGCTCAAGTTTGGTGTTTTTCAGTCATTATTTCAGCAGAAGGGGGGGCGCTCTCAGCCAGGAGCCCTGGCTGCTGCAGCTCCCTGTCACACGGAGCTGACTTTGCTTCTCAGCTTTCTGCTGAGCGAGGGGCTTGTAAATAATTTGCCTGCTACAATGTTGTAATCACTTCTGGAGGAGCTCCGCTGAGGGGGGCTGGCCCTTCATCTTAAGGAAGACAATCCTGAGGACCTTGGCCCTTGTGAGCACAGCTGCTAGGGAGGGCAAAGTGCAAGCACTGAGCTCCAGTGCAGCGAGCAGGACTGGTAATTGACTGGGGGTACGTGTCCTGTGTGACTGCACAAAACTGAGAAGCCACAGCTGTAATTTGTGCTCTTCAGCCACTGCTTGTGTGGAAGCAGCTCGCCCCGAGCCGGCAGGTGCTTCCCAGGGCAAAGCGTGGAGAGGCGCCGCAGCTCGAGCGAAGCGTTTCGGATACAGACAAGTGATGTCCCCGCAGCCCGAAATGGGGGCCGGTGCGGCAGCCCTTGGGCTGCAGGGGAGAGGTTCTGTGCCATCCTCGGTGCAGCCCCGCGCTTGGGCACGGCTGTGTCTGCGGCTCCATGGCCCGCGTGGGGCGGTGTGAGTTGTGCTCCTCGTGCTCCCGGTGTTTTGGCTGCAGAGTCGCTCGCAGCTGGCGGCAGCGCATCGCGCTTCCTTTGCGGCCCGGAGGTGCGGGGTCCTTTCCCTGCTGCTGTGCTGCCCTTCCCTCCCTGCACGAGGAGCGGTGCTGCTGCTGCTGTCGCGCTGTGCCAGGAGGGGTCCGCACTGAGCGCGTGGGCTCTGCAGGGAGAGGGAGTTCGAAGGGAACCGATGGTTTCCCGTGCGCGGTGCTCTCGGTTCTTTCTGCATCTTATTCTGGCACGTTGGATTGCTGTCTCAGAATTCATGCCATGCACTTATTTATAATCTCCCTCTCCTTGTAACAGTCCTCGTTCAGGGAAACGAATGCAGCCGGGCTGTGGCTGCTGCCACTTCATCAGCACTCCAGCATCCCCGTAGCAACGGCTGCTCTGCACAAGGCTGTGCTGCGCCCTGTGGGTTGGGGCACCTGCCTTGGCAGGGCTCTGAGGCTGCAATCGGGTGGGAAAGAGGTGCAGCTCTTTGCACATTCTCTTCCTCCCCTATTCTGCCCCGGGCCTCCACGCTGCAGCAGAGGGCAGTGCCCCAGCCCAGCTCAGTGGCAGCGTGGGTCTGAGGGCAGCGCATTCCTGCAGCCATGCGGGCTGAGGGAGGGAAGGAATGTGCTGTTCATAACGATGTTTTGTGCGTGAGTGTTTGTCTGAAGCTTCCATTGGGTTTTTGTGGTGTCCCCAAAAATTGTGGCAGTGCTTGGCTGCTCTCAGCCCTGCGAACGCCCCTCTGTGCTGCTGGGCACACCTGGCTGCTCGCTGCCCCAGTGTGATCAGTGCCTGCCCTGTCTGTGCCATCAGTGGCTCAAAAAGGGCCTGGGGAGGAGCACAGCAGCATTCCCCCAGCGCAGCACCCAGCCCTTGGCACGCTGTGGGGTACAGTTGTGCTGTGCATGGGCACAGCCATGGGTACCATGGTCCTCACGTCGTGGGAGCCTCCAGGGCCCACAGTAGCTGTGTTGTGAACCCATTGCATGGGGCTGAATGTGGAAGGACTGAATGTGGGAGGCCATCTCACAGTGCTGGGAGGAATGCTGCACCTGGCAGGCGTTTCTCAGCTGTCTGCATGAACCCAAACTGGGCCAGAAGTACAGCATGGCTCCACTCAGCAAGCAGCTGCCACCGTGGCCATGTGCTACACGTGGGTGAGGCAAAGCTCGCTTACTGTGTGGCATGGAGCCAGGAGGGCCCCAAAGACAAACGTGTCCCTGTTCCTGCTGCGTTCCCAGTTAGCTGCTGGGTTGCTTTTGGTGCTGGAGGCTGTAGGCAGAGCACAGAGCGCAGGTGGTGCAGCCTGGCTGTGAGCAGTGAGGGCTGTGGCTGCTGCTGTGTGTTTGCTGTACGTGCTCTCAGCGTGCTGCTGCTAATCACCACCCCAGCAGCACCTCAGGCCGGGTGGTCACTGCTCTGCTTCAGGAAGGTTAATGTCACAGCAGCACAGTGACATTCCTGCCTGCAGCAGGGGGGTTGGAGCTTGTGATCCTTGAAGTCCCTTCCAACCCAAGCCATTCTGTGATTCCTGTGAGGAAGTGGAACCTGCTGGTCAGTGTTCTGCTGATGCTGCTTTTTCCACGTACAGATGCTGCCTGTGTGCATTGTGGGCCCTTCTCCTGCCGGGACCTGCTGCAGTCTGGATGGTTCCTGGCCAATTGCTGCTCTGTTTCTGATGAAATGAGGCTGGAGAATGGGCCGGATTACGCACTGACACACCAACACCGCTGGGAGGTCTTCCAGCAGGGTCATCTCCAATTCAGCAGATGTAGGAGCTTTGCAACTCTGTGTCAATCGGTCCTCTGAATGTTTATTTGGCTGTGGTGTATATACTGAACCGAGTGTCGTAAGCATCAGCCAAGGTGTTCAGCACTCACAGGTGTCTCCTTTGCTGGAAACGCACAGACCCCAGGCAGCTCTGGGGATCCTGAGAGCAGCAGGGTGATGCTCTGTGCCCAGCCTGGCGCAGGGCTGCTGCTTTGCCCTGCTGGCTGTGGCGGTGCTGCAGGCTGGGGACAGCCAGCTATGGAACCTGAGCTGCAGGGAAGGGCATTCCCTTTCATTCTGGTCACAGCACGTGCCCCTGTGCTGTATTAATAACTCACCCAGTGTTCCTTAAAGCAGGAGCAGCAGCCGCCCTGTTGAAAATAACTCGCCTTCATCACACTCACCATCACCCAGTGGTGCTTTTATTTGTGCGTGTCTGTGGCAGGGCTGCTGTGTTGGATGTCATTTATAAGCCGGGCTGGATGTGCTCACATATATAATGGCTCCCATACTGTTCTGCATTGCTCATCATTGCACAGTTGGGCTCTTGGTTCGGGGCCGTCCCATCCCCAGCACTTTGCCCCAGGAGCAGCAGGGCTCAGCACGGGGCTGAAGCTGCTGTCAGAGGGTGCAAGCACTGCTGTGCAGCAGGAGATGCTGTGGGCAGCACCACGTCCCCTTCTGGCACGGCCTCTGCAGCCCTCTGGCACTTGCCTATCAATTCAGCATCATTAAAATAAAAGAGCTACTCTTCCCACTATGCCAACAGGGCAAATGCCTGCTCTGTGAGCGGCTGCTCTCCTCCTGAACTCTGCCTGCACGTAGCTTAAAGTGGAAAATCACTGCGTGGCAATGACTTCCCAGCTGCTCGCGTCCCACTCCCACCTCCTGATGCCCCATGAGCAGCAACTGGAGCTCCTGCTGCCATTAAGCTCTGCTGGGAGCTGCCGGCCCACAGCATTGCCAGAGGGCTCCCGAGCAAAGCAGTGGCGATAACTGCTCACTGGTGGGATGTGAACAGCCCCTGGCATAAGCCTGCTTCTGTATGGCATAAAGTGATAGAGGCCCGTAGGGTAATAATAGAAATTGCATTTGCTTTTCCCAATATAAGAGGATGCCTATGGAACAGGCACGTGAGAAATGTTGGGAAGAGGTGGAAGTGCTGCTGCAGCCCATGTGCCAGCACTGCTCTGCTTTGGAAATCATTGGTGCCACTCTCAGGCACTGCACAGTGGATCTGATGCTTTCGGCCCACGCTGGCCAAGGATGACGCCTCGCTGCGATGCAGAAGGGTCCCAGACTGAACATTGCTTGCATGTTTTGGGGATGACTGGATCAAAAGGAGCTGCACAAGTATGCAGCAGCCCCTGCGGTTTGTCTGCCAGGCCCCGGGAAGGAGGCAGGCAGCATTCTGCTTGTGCTGCTTTTTTTGTGTGGAGGAAGTGGGGAAGGACTTCCCAGCAGCAGAGGTGAGGCTGGCTGTGCGCAGCCCCGATGGAGCGCTTCTGTGGGTCACCCGCTGTGTGGCTGTCACAGAACACTTCACTTTTCCCTTTTTATTTATTTTTTTTTTTGGAGGGTCAGATTGACAAAATGACAAACAAGCAGAAACCAAACAGTGGAGCCCAGAGCGCCCACCGGGAGCCCTCCCTCCACCCACCGGCTTTGTGTTCAGCACGGGGCTAGGAAGAAGCGAGCGGCTGTTTGCGCTGAGGCCAGAGCGGCTTGGGGTCACAGCACCCAGCCGTGTGCCTCCCCGGCCCCGGCTGACACACGGCGGGAGCTCAGCCGCCCGCAGCACCTGCTGGGTCTGCTATAAACGGCGCTGGGGGGGCGGACCCCCACCGGCACGTGGGGCTGCTGGGGCCCGGGGCCGTGCGGAGCTCCAGACGCACGGAGAGCGGCTGCGTGTCCCGGTCCTGCTGCCACTGCTTATTCTGAAATGCTCTCAGAAA
This sequence comes from Tympanuchus pallidicinctus, assembly GCF_026119805.1. Classification (NCBI taxonomy): domain Eukaryota; kingdom Metazoa; phylum Chordata; class Aves; order Galliformes; family Phasianidae; genus Tympanuchus; species Tympanuchus pallidicinctus. The sequence continues at coordinate 18,551,026 of NW_026294648.1, read as the reverse complement.
TCGCTATTTGGTGTTTCATTTCTGAAGTGCACAGAAGCAGCCTAATTCCAGCCTGAGGGCTGCATATCCGACACCCACCCCCTGCACGGAGGTTTGTGACGCTTCCTTGTATTATGGGCTTTCTTGCAAACAAACGCTGTGTGTGCAGAAATGTTTGCGGGGGAAGATAAGGAGCTGTGAATAGAGGCGCGGTAAATGCCGGGATTGGTGACTCTGTCTCTCTATGGGGGTCACTGCGCGGGGCTGTGTGGGTCCGGGGGGCACCTGGGGCCGCAGCTCTGAGCCGTGCCTGCGAGCGCCGGGCTCTGCGACCGCTGCTGAGCTGGAGCGGGGCCGCAGGGAAATGCAAGCTATCTGGGCTTGGGTTTCCAGCGCCCTCCGTGCGCCTTTGACACTGAGCTCCTGTTCCCTTTGCCCTGCGGGTCTCTCTTTTCCTTCGCTCTTTCCAGCTGCCTGGGAATGGGGACGCAGCGCTGAGGAGGCAGGAAGGAAAGCCTGCCGCTTTTTAAAACGCGCAATCTTTAGGGAATTCCAACCGCAATCCAAGCCCGTTCCCGACCAACTGCGTAACGGTGCAGCCTTTGAATCCGCGTCCCGCCCCGCGGGCAGGGCTCACTGCCGGCCCTGCCTCCGCCGCCGCTGCCCAGCGCTGCCTGCGGCGCCCATGGGTGCGCTGAGTCGGGCGCAGCCCCTGCCCGGGTGCAGCCCCAACATGTAGCGCCCGCGCCGCGCCCGCTGCCCACCATGCCGCTGCTGGATTTCCTCTGGGCGTGCTTCAGGAGAGCCAAGGTAAGGAGCCGCGTGTTTAAAGCGCGTCCCCACGCCCCGCAGGATTCCTTCCCACAGGGCTGGGGTCACACGGTGCTCGGTGTGCGCTGCGGGGGACGTCGTGCCCGTGCCTGCGGGGAAGGTGCTGAGCTGATGGGCGCTGTGTGCGAGTGCATGAGTGTGTGCATGAGCGCGTGTATTTGCGTTCTGCTGGGGCTGGGATGGCTGCCACCCGTCACGGCTCTGCTCCGGGCAGGACGTGGCAGCAGAGGGCCTGGGAGAGGTGCTGCTTTCCCTTCATGTCCTTTGCAAATCACTGGCAGCAACAAGTGGTGCCTCTGCTGTCCCGGGCAGGCATCGCCATGCCTTCGGAAGGCAGCTGCTTCCCGGTTATTTCTGATAACAGCCCAAATCTCTCCCTTCTCACTACCTGAGCACCCGCAGCCGGACGCCTTCCCTGGCCCCGTGCTGTGAATGGCCGTGCTGCAGCAATGACACCTGGAGCCCCCAGCCAAACTGAGCACAAATTCTGGTTCAGCCCCAGCCGTGCCACCCGGTGGAGGTGGCTGCAGAGGTGGGGGAGCAGTGCAGACCGCAAGCCATGGGGTTTTTAATTTCCTGCAGCAGTTGTTCTCTTGGTAGCTGGTATTTTTCACTTGGGTTTGGTGTACGCCTCTCAAAGCCCGTTTGTTGTGTTGGGGTCACTGCATTGCCAGGCAGGTTTGGAGGTGCTGGTGGGGTGGGTTTGGGGAGCGTCAGCCTGCAGGAAGTGCTGCAGTTGCTCTGCAGACAGTGCTGCACACAGGACTGTCAGGCGTGGGTCTGCTTGCTGAGCGCCTGTGGAATGTGCTCTTCCCTGGGGCTCCCAATGCAAAGCTCAAAATAGTTGAGTCTGTTGAGTCTAAAAATGACATTTGTGAAATTCATTAATAGCATTACTAGCTATCTTGTCCCTGCTGTCTCCAGAGAGCTCAGCAGTGCCTTTAACCCCCTGCATCCCTGTGAGCTCAGCACCGAGGGCTCTGTCCTGGGACCTGAGAGCAGCAGAGCTGCACTCCCACTGCAGGGCCATGCACAGGGCCTGTCCTCACTGCCCAGCCCCTGCTGCTCACCCCCCCATGTCCTTGCTTCACCCCCACCATGGGCATCTCCATGCAGGGGCACATGGGCAGACGAAGCTCTGGAGCTGTCTGGTGCGAGGTGGCCACACTTGGACAGTTGTGCTCTGCCCCATGTGGATGAGCTCTGGGGGATGGGGATGGGGTTCCCTTCTGTCTCCTGGCCATGGGGAGAGAGGAAAGCTGCCAAAATAGGGTTAAGCAGAGCGGTGCTGCCCTGCAGTGCTGGGCTCAGCAGAGCTGGGAGGATGTGATGGAGGATGTGGCCTCTCCTTGTTCCCATTGCGGTAAGAACATCGCTGATGGCCTCTTGCAGGCCGAGGGCTTTGCTTCAGCCTTCTCTTTTTGTTCTTTCCTTTTTCCCTCCCTGTGATCTCAGCTACCCGCTATTGAGAGCAGAAGGATTTCTGGAAGAGGCAGAAAGGCGCAGGGCTGTCAGTGGGATTAAAGCCTTGGGGTTAAGTGAGGTGGAGCTGTGGCCATGTGGAAGGTTTGCTGGGAGCAGAAGCTGCTGAGGGCAGCATGGAGGGAATGGGAGGGCGTGATGGAGTCTCCTGAGGACAGGACTTTTGCCCCCTCCCCTCCTTTCCTTCCAGCTGTGATGCTGCTCTGTTACTCTCACTGCCTCCACGGGCAAAGTGTGTGGGCAAAGGAGAGACATTCTGATGACCCCACACCACTCAAACCCTGCAGTCATCCACCCCAGGCAGGTCTGAATGTCCTGGGATCTCTCCCTCTGCTCCAGCTGTTCCTCGTGCCTCCAGTAGAGCATCCCAAGGGATGGCAGTGCTTGGGACCAGAGCCCCTTCCCACAGTTCTGCTCCTGGAGGAAGCCCTTAGAACTGCAGATTGCTGCACGTGGCTGAGGCATTCTTCTGGGATTTGTCTCAGAGAAGCGCTTGTTCTGTGCTCACTGCGGTGATGCTTTTCACCCAAACCCTACAATGTGTGCGAAACAGGCTGAGCCCATGACCCCAGCTCATTGCAGACCCGTGCCAGGGCTGCTGCTGCCTTTGCGTGGCCGTGGCCAAGGCTGTGCTGTGCTCGCAAGGAGCCCCACGCTCACCTCCTGCTCATGGCTGCAGTGCAGTGCGTTTGTTGCCCTCTGCTGCACGAGTCAGACACGGAGCCCCACATCACCTCCTGGGGGCCCACCCTGTGCTGCTGCCCGTGACCCTGGGACCACTGCATGTGGGGCTGAGTGCAGCTGCACGAGGAGCACAAATCGTAGGAATCCACGAATGTGAAAATGAAGAAGGTAACAGAATGATGAGCTCCTTTCTTCTTTCTTTTCGCAGTGCTTCGCACGGCTGGAAGACAAAAAAGATGCAGGTAAGCTGAGATAACGTTCTTCTGGGCACCGACTTTCTCTCTGTGGTTTGGGCAGGGCCGCGAGGAGAAAAGGAACCCGGCTGTGCTGCCGGCTCCCGCCGGCGCTGCGTTTCCTCGCAGCGTTGGTTTTCAGAGCGACGGAGGCCGCCAGCGCGGGGCAGCACCGGGCCGGGCGGCTCAGCGGCGGAGCGCGGTGCCCATCCGACGCGGCGCGGTGCGGTCGGAGCTGCGCCGTGCTCCGTTTCCTGGCGCTGCCGGGCTCGGCTGCGGGGCGGGCGGCTGCAGCGCGTGCTGCCCTCCGTACCAGGAGCGCCCTGCAGACGGGGGTCTGTGAAGGGAGCGGCCGGCGCGCTCTCAGGGACCCCACTGCCTCCACAGACGGCTTTCTGTCTCTTTGCGCCGGGTGCCCGGAGGAGCCCCTCCGTGTTCTGGCAGCGCTTTGCGAGGAGGGCCGGGGCCGATCGGCTCTTATCCACCGTGTACGCGATGGGAGCCGCGCCGGCATCCGCCCTGCGGACCGACCCCGCAGCCCGGCTCCTCGTTGGCTCCTTCGCTCCCTGCTTCCTTTCCGACATTAGCTACGCTTCCCACGTATTGTTCTGCACGAAGCAGAAAGGAAAGGCTTGCACACAATCTGTGCAAGCCAGAATTCCATCCTCCATGTAAAATCTTATTGATAGCAGCAGCGGACCTCTCCAAAAGCGGGTTTTGGAGCACGCTCTGCCAATGTCAGCAAGCGGTGACCTCAATCTGGTTGCTGGGAGGTGAGGAGTGAGCGGGCAGCATCCTCAAATGTCGTAAAAACTGTATCAGGCAGTGGTGATGCTGAGATATTTCACAGAGAAGTGAGCTTCTCCTAATGGGCATCTTGAAATCATAGGAAAAGAAAGGAGGGATTCTGCTGAACTTTTGCCCCTGTGTGAAATAGTAAGGATGAATTTGCACAGCATCTGGATCTCCAGGAATAACCTGCTAATTTTAGCTCTTGTTGATGTGTTGTCACAGCTGAGCTATTCTTCCTCCCCCCGACCTTGCTGTACACGAACCAGCTCTGAGCAGTTTGGGCAGATCAGTGCTCTGAGCGCGGAGCCACGGCTGCTCACCCCCACATGCAGAACACGGGGCAGCATCGCCTGCCCAGCCTGTTTTGGGAGCTCGTGAGGCACTGGGAAGTCACTGCCTGGCGGAAAATGGCAGTGCAGCAGTGATTGAAGTGGTGGGAAGTAGAAAAGTGAACCGAATGTGATTACTGTTGTTTTTGGTGCCATGTGATGGAAGAGAGGCTTCGTTTCTTCTTCTCTCCCCTGCCTGTGGGTCAGACTTGGGGCCGTGCTGCTCCTCTGTTCCTCTGCTCTTCTCCTGCAGCCTCCACTCCCACCCACCCCTCACCAGGTCTCTGCTGTGTGCAGGATGAGATCCTCTGTGACCCATCCCAGTGCCTCTGAGAAGAGGAGGGGCGCTTCCTAAATGGCAGCGTGCGCCCTGAGAGCCCCCCTGCCAGGGCAGGGTGAGTCAAACTGCAGTTTGTGCTGCTTCCATCAGATGTTCAACGCAGAGCTCTGGCTCAAGACAATCTCCAGCACTTCCTCTCCGGCCTCCTTGTGAACCTGGAGGTTATTTTTGCACGGCTGAGCTCTCTGATGTGTGTTTCTCCATACTGCTTTAATTTCTCTCTGGAGGCAGGTCAGGCTTTGTGAGGGGGCTTCTGCACGCAGCCAAGGTCTGCTCGTGTCCCTCTTGTCCCCTGGCACTGGGATGCTCACTGGATGCCATCTGCACTGCTGTGGCAGCCCGTTTCAGTGCTGCTCACGCACTGCCCGCTGCCCTGAGTTCCTCCAACACCAGCGGCCCCCAAGAGAGTTTGGTTCCTTAGCAGCTCCCGTCTGGCAGTGATACAGGCAGGTGAAGGGCTGTGGCATTATCTCACCCTGCAGCACAGCACAGCCTTTTCTGTTTGCTCTCCTGTCGCCGTTTTGCTCTTAGAGCAGAAATGCGAGCGCTGCTGACCGAACCGCTGCCATCCCAGGCTGCAGGCGGGGGCTGAGCTGAGTGCAGGGAGCTGCTGCTGAGGAACAACACGGAAACGTAACATGAGAAAAAAAGGACTTTAAAAGAAAATCAAAAGCAATTTGGCCACAGCTGCCTTTTTCCAATATATGATCGCGAGGAAAGTATTTGTCAGAGAGGCACCGTGAAGCTGAGCCGTTCCTGGTCCCTGCTCCCCTCCTGCCCATAAAATGTTCTGTAACTGAAATCCAGCGGCTGCTGCAGGAAGCTGCCCCCCATCCCCCATTGCCTCCCCCGGCCCTTCTGGGGCTCTCCTTTCAGGGTCTGGAAGTTTTCTGTTTCCTGTAGCTAACAGAATGCAGATTCCCCCTCTCAGCAGCAGGATCCTATCAGGGTTCGGCTGCTTTTCACCAAAGGACCGAGGGAAAAGTTGCTGCTATAGAGAGGGTTGGCTCCGTGCTGGGGGGCTGCTGGCTGCACGGCTGTGCCTGGCGTGCTGAGGAGCAATTCCTGTGGCAGCGGGCGGCCATTGGGACGGGCTGGAAGGAAGCTGCAGGCAAGGAAGGCCGTTTCTTTCTGTGTCCTCTGAGACCAAAGGGATCGAGAGGGAATTTCGAGCGTGGTTACTTCCCTGAAATTAAAATGAGAGCATAGGAAGCTGGAAGGAAGATTTGGCTGCACGGGGCTTTTTCTTTGGAAGGAGCTTTTACGTGTGAGCTGCATTACGAACGCAAAGGAAGGTAATGGTTGCAACGTCTGAAGGAGTCCATTAGCCCTGCTGGAGGGAGCCGTGCTGTCGGGGGGGGGCACTGCGCGGCGCACACGGAACCTGTGCGGCTGCTCCGTAGCCTTGGTGCGGTTCTTTTCAAAGCGTAACAGGTCAGATGGAAAAGGAAAGGCGCGAGGTGTTTGCAGGCAGGTCCTGTCTGGTTAACTCCTTCTCCTCCTAACGACGAGGATCTGAACCCCGATGCGATGTTCTCGGTGCCCCAGCGAGCGCCGCCCATTCCCTGGGGAGGAGGCAGGGAGGCAGCGGGATGCTCCTGGTTCCCGGGATGCCTCCAGCCCCGAGTCGGTGCCCACTCCCGGCAGGAGCGGAGCGGGGCAGGAAACGCCGCAGGAACGGGAGGCTGCGGGGGGCGGGGATGGCCGAGGGCTTTCGAGGGCCGGCGAGGTTTGGTGCGAACGTGCGAGCCGCGCGCTGCACGCGGATCTGCCGCGGGCGGAACGAGGGGCCCCGAACCGCCCGGAGGGGCTGCAGAGGCGGCTGCGTCGTCGCGCCCCGCCCGGCCGCGGGCATCCCGGCGGGGAGGAGCGGCGTTCCGCCGAGCGCGGCCCATGGGCGGCAGCCGGGACGGGGCCGGGGCGCAGCAGCCGCGCTCGGGCTCCGGGCGCTCCGCGGGGCTGCGGCTGCCGTGCGGCTGCGGGAGGCGCGGGCGAGCAGGTGAGCGCGGGACGGGGCCGCTGTGCCGCGGGACTGCGGCGCGGATGGGGCCGCCCCGGGAGAAGCTCCGGCGCTGCCTCGTCCGCGGGAACCTCGGGTTGGAGCGGAGAACCCCACGGCAGCGCGGCTCTGTGAACCCCTTCCTTCCCTCCTTCCTTGCTTCCCTGCCGATAACGGAAGGAGGCCGAGTGCGGTGCTGCAGCGGGGACCGGGCGGCTCTGGGAGCTGCGGGCTCTCGGCTGGGGCCCCCGGGGCAGCTCAGCGCCCGGAGGGGCAGCGGAGCTCGTGGCCGTTGCGGCCGCTGTGTGCTGAGCGGGGCTGCGGGAGGGGTGAGGAGGGGTGCGGGGGGCAGAGCGCGGCACGAAGGTGCGCCGAGGGGCTTCGGCCGCCCTCCTCCGGGGCGTAATTGCGCCCATTCGGCGACTCAGCCCGCTGTCCGCGGGGCAGCTGACGTGCCTGCGAGTGCGGAGAGGGGACGTCGTGCTGCCGCCCGCAGTGCTGGTGAGATTGGGGGTGTCTGCAATGATCGTAGCGGTGTTTGCACGCGCGTCATCCCGTGGGAAGCAAATCTGCTGCTTCTCTGTGCCCGCGGCTCCTTCCTGAGCAGCTGAGCTGGGCCGGCATCCCGGATGGGAGCATCCTGCAGTGGGATCCGGGGGGGCGGTTCCTCCCCCCGTGGGCATTACGGCTCCATAACGGGATGCTCAGAGCTTGGCACGTTCTCCATTTAAAAAAAATGGCTTAAAAAACCCCTCTCTCTAAAGAAAGATCCCACCATACTTTTCATAGAAAAGGGGATTGTTTTGTATTCACTTCAAACTTCTCTGTTAAAAGTGGCTTTAAAGATGATGGCGATGACAGCCCATGGATAGCAACCTCGAAAGCAGTTTGTTCTGAGCTACATGAAAAGGGAACCGCTGTAATTTTTCTCCTGGCTCTGGTGTGCAGAACTGGATCTCGTATTTGCCCACCTACAGTGGACACCAATTGCTTTTGCTGCTGATCTCTTTGGGGGTGGCCCACAGCACACCACGTGGATATGAGTTATTCTGCAGTGCTGGCTTTGATTGTCACAGGTGAGGGAGGAAAATGGGTTTTCCTAAGAGTTAAGCTGATATGAACATATTGGAGGAGGGTTTGTTAATGCTTGGTGAGAGCACGCTGTGCTTGCCAAGGACGGCGGCACCCCGGCCCCGTGTGGGCACCCAGTGCAGGCTGCTGTGCTTGGTGCTGCTGTCCTGAAGGTTGCTCTGGGGACCCGCAGCCTGCAAATTGCCCCTGGGCTGCAGCTGTGCCTGGAGCCAGGAGGGCTTTCATAGATTAATGAGCATCGCGTCTGTTTTCACTCATTGTGGTAAACCCCGTGTGTGCATCCTGAGACCGGGCCAGAATGAAAAACACTTCCTGAGCTCTGCAACCCACCACCATTACCTCTGGAACAATAAACCGTCCTCGGCTTTCTTCCCCGTCAGCATCCTCCCCTGGCACAAACATGGCGCAGGGAGCTTCTGCGGTGACCACCTGCTCACAGAGCCCTGCGCCCACCTCTGCTGCTTCTGCACGTGGCTGCGAGGGCAGAGCTGGCGGAGTGTGGGCTGAGAGGACCCCGCTCAGCCCCTCTTGCTGATGCCGTCTGTGCACAGCCAGGGGCAGCTCCTGTGGCTGCTCTGCTCCCTGGGAGGCGGCTCAGTGGGTGGATGGGTGCTGGAGCTGGGTGCTCGCTGCTGACCAGCTCGTTTATCTTGTGGGAGCTGAAGGCTCTCTGCTCCGGTTCAGCAGTGGCCACATAATCCGGATTCCTCAGATAAATTCCTGCTGTTTCTCTGAGATCTGTGGCTGCTGTTTTAATTGCCTTGAGCTCCGGGCCAGACACAGGACCCTTGTTACACGGAATCAGCTCCTATGAATGATGCTGTTGTGCACGTCTCTGAGTTCCTCTTTTCCTCCCTCTCGCCCTCCTCCCCTGCAAGCTGGGGAATTTGGTTCTGGTGAAGCTCTGCCCGCTGTGCAATGCCGACTCCATCTCCATGAGCAGCGATTTGTCCCCAGCACCGTGCAGGGCCTGGTGCCCCATCATGCTGCTGCCTCTTTGAACAGGAACACTGGGTGACCTGTGCTGGTGGCCACCCGTCCCAGCTGTGTGTTCTCCAGCAGAGCAACCGCGTCTGCTGTATGCTGGCACTGGTCCCAGCGTGGGGCCTTGGGTGGCTGTGCTGTGTCTGGGGACACTTCTGCTGTACAGGGCTGTGCTGGGTGCAGACGGAGCTCTGGGGGCTGCGGGGTGCAGCGTCAGCTCCTATAGCAGCGATGTAAGAGAAGTGAACAACTGTTCTGAGGTCAGACAGAAACAAATGGGGCTGCTCCAGGCACGGCAGTGCAGGCTGTGCTCAGCACAGACCCTCAGTTCGGGCAGAGCTGGTTCATGCAGAGCTGGCAACGTCACAGGGCTCTCCTGTCCTCCCATCTGTGGCAGTGGAAAATCATGAAACGTGAGTGAAACATCAGCAGAGCGAGAATCCCTCGAGTGTGTGCTTGTGAGCTTTCCCCAGGGCACCCGCTCCTGCTCTGCCCGTTTCTGTGGTCAGTTTTTATTGACACACCTGAAGAAGAATTTTAGTGTTTTTTCTCTGCGCTGTTTACTTTGGTTGTTGGAAAAAGAGGAGCATACAATGGCAGCGCAGGGCTGCTCAGGATGTGTTTGTTGTGGACGCGCAGTGCTCTTCTCGTGGTGGGTGGGCAGAGGGAGTGAGGATGCATTTCCTATGGAATCGCTGCTTTTTTCCCCCTCTTTCCCTCCCAGTTTATTTGTTGTTCTGCCTTCCCACCCAGCCAGGCTGTGCTGCACAGTGCCAGGAGGGGTGCAGTTCACCATGTCATCACGGTGTCATTTTCCCATTTGAGGGATATCCCAGTTTGGGGCTTTTCAGTGCTTTATTTTAAATTGCTCTTGCCAGCACCATACCCATGCGTTGCTTTTTGCTCGCTGGGCTGATTCCTGGGAAGGTTTGCAGGCCTGAGACGTGCTCAGGTACTGTGGAATAGTATAGCAGGTCCCTCAGGGTGCCAATTGTTGATCCACTCCAGACTGTCTGTCAGCGTGATCCACCTTTCAAAACGCAGATTAGCTGTAGCTGTGGCACTGGCTCACGGCGAGGCCGGTCGTCCCACCGCCCCCAGCCCAGAGGGGGGGATTTTGAGGAGACAGCAGGCCGGGCTGCAGCGTGGGCAGCAGCAGCCGTTGCCCTGCCGTGCCTTACGGCAGCTCCGTGGCTTGGGCTGCACACACTGCTGCTCGGGACCGGGTGCGGGATCGGCCCCGGGCGGTCTAAAAGGGCCTCGCTGGACGCGTTCCGATCCTCCCCGGTGCGCCCAAGCTCCGCTCCGGGCTACCCCCTTTCCCCACGTTTCGCTCGCTGTTACCCGGCGCTCCTTCCCCCCCCGCACGGGCGCAGCGCGGACCCTTTGCCGGCTGTGGGCGCACCGCGTGCCCGCGCACAGTGCGCTCGTTGTGCGGGCGGCCCTCGGCCGTGCTCTGGGATCTATAAATACCGCCGGCTGTGAATGCGGCCCATTCATCGCTCCGCTCCGGGGGTGCGGCGCGCATCTTCCGCTCCTCCCAGCGATCGCCCGGGTCGCGGCCGGCGGCCGTCCCGGTGTGAGCGGCTCTGTGCCGAGCGCCGTCCCCTTCGCTCTTAACTCGGCGTTTCTGGGAGAGTTCCCGCCTCGCTGATTCTCCACCGCTCCCTCCCCCCCCTTCTCGGTCTGCATGGGGAAATGAGTGGAAAATGCTTGAAATCCTCCTCGGAGCCGAGCTGTTTTTTCCACTGACCGTCACCGTTCCCCCGGGGCCGCCCAGGCGACGCTGCCCGGCTCTGACCGCGGAACTCCGCGGAGCGCGCCCCTTACCCGGCCGTGCCCCCGCGCTGCCAACTTCCACCCCTGCCCCCGGGCTGCCCCTGCCCCCTTCCCGGAACCAAATCCCCGTCCCTCCTGTCCCTCCCGTCCATCAGCCCTCAGCGTCCGCGTTCTCCTCCTCGTACCTATCTTAGCTCTGCTCCTCTCAGCCTGCTGCTTCCCGACCTCCCACCCTCCTTCCTTCCATTTGCCACAAACAAATCTCTCCCTCGGGCGATATACAGTAAATACAGCTTTTTATTTCGTATCCCCCGCGCTCTACCCCCGCGTTACCCTCCAGCCTCCCGCAGACAGCCCTCAGCCCGTCCCGGCGCACAGCACGCGGGGGACCCGAAGCGGTGACCCGAGCCCGGCGCTGCGGGGCGCGGCTCTCGGAGGGCAGCGGGCGGGGCGGAGCGGGGGGCCGAGCCGAGTCGAGCCGATCCGAGCCGCTATTGGCCCGACTGCCGGGAGGGGCTGAGGGGGCTGCGGCTTCGCAACGGACACCTGGACCCCGGCCCTCGGCCCCCGGCCGCCCGCACCGCCGGGCCGCAGCTCCGGCTCACGTCAGCCCGCGGGGCCGGGCTGCACCCGCCGCCCCCGTCCGTCCGCTCGGCACTTCTGCCCGCAGGGAGCGCGGCTCCGACGGAGGCTCGGCAGAGCCCGAAGGTAAACCAGAACCGCGCGGCTCCCTCAGGTTTGGTGCCGGCGGGGCTCGGGGCTGGAGGTGGCTCAGCTCGGAGCCGAGCTGGCGGTGTGGCGGACCGGCAGCGGTCTGTCCCGGCGCTGCCAGCTGCCCGGCTGTTTGTTCGCGGTTAGCTCAAACATCAGCCCTCCCGTGTTCGGTTTTGTGCTTTGCGCTCCCTGGTGCTCGGGGCAGAAGCCCTTTCTTGTGCAGATCCGGTACTGTTAGAGGTGTCAGAGCGCACGCTGGGGTGGTGTTGGCAGCAGCTCGCGTTCTTTTACGTGCGCGTACGTGAACTCTTATCAATGAATGTGCTTTTTTTTCTGTTTACCTTTTAACTGAAAGCGGTTCTGAAACGCTTCTGGAGCAGCTCTGCAATGCGGGTTTGTGCCGAGGTCTGCCCCTCTCCCGTGAGCTGTGCTGGGAGCGACGGCCCGGCTCAGCCCCTGCCCTCCTCTGCTCATCTGGGGGAAAACATAAATCAGATCCTTCTACCAAAAGCTCATCGGTAATTTCCATATGTGACAAAACATCCCATCTCAGATGTGAACCGCGGCTTCTGAGGAGGTGAGGGCATTCTTTTGTATGCTCACATGTCCTTCGAGAAATACTTTTCTAATAAAAGACCGACTGAATAAGTGCAGTCGTGCTTCTGTTAAGCATTCCTGCTCTGCACTGCCTCAAATGTCCGCTGCTGAGCGCGGGCACAGGACAGGCTGCCAGCAGTGTGCTTTCGTAACAGGGCAGAATGTGGTGACTGAGGGCACTGCGCTGCTTCCCTTCGGGTTTTGTGCAAATTTCAAAAAGATTTGACAGTTCTCCAAGTCAATTAAAGTCGAGTGGGGAAAAACAGGCGAGTGGTGCTTTCTGTGGAACGAGGTGAGGCTCCGCCAGGGAGAACTGAGTCTCCTTCTTTATGCCGTTTGTTGCTTGAAGGGCGCGAGGCGGTTTGCCCAGCAGCAGGGGGCCGTAGCCGTGTGTGTGCTTTGGGAAGGGCTCTTGCATTCGGATGGATGTGGGACTGGAATCCTCCAAACGCGGGCAGCGTGCGGTGAGGCAGCAGAGCTGGAGGTACTCCTGCTGTAGTTGCTGGGACCCTGGGGGGCCCTGCAGGGCTGTGCTCGGCTGGGGGCTTCTGGGTAACGCGGGGAGGGAGACATTGCTCTGTCCTTCTGCCCCTCACATCTGGCAACATGCAGTGCCAGAGCCCAGGACTGACAGTGGAGATGGCTGTTCTGTGTGCAAAAAGGCTGTTTTGGCCGAGGCTGAGATGCAGTGAGTTGAGATGAGATGTGATGCAGTGCAATGAGATGCCTTCCTGAACGTCCCGTGCCACCCTGTGTGTGCAGGTCCCACAGCAGTAGCAGCAGTTGGGGGCTTTGCACAGAAGTTGCAGAAAGGTGAGTGCAAAATTCAGTCTGAAGTGTCGTCTCCTCTTGTCTGATGGCAGTGGTGAAGGGACCCTGATGGAGAAGCAGCTGAAGGCAGCTCTGGGCCTTTAGGAATGGGGTGGCACAGGGAGGCTGCTGGCAGTGCCTTTATGTGGATCCATGTCAGTGGGGACGGAGCTGCTCCACTCTCTGCTCCAGACAGCACTGCAGGCACAGCCGCATTCCTGCAGAGCCAGGGGTCTGCTGCTCAGTTAATGATTGAGCTGCAGTAACCTCCTGCAATAATCCTCCTGTACGAGAGCGTTTCTGAAAGTCACCTCCAGTAACAGCACTGACTCTGCCTGGCTGTCGGGCTGGGCACAGAAATGTAAAGAACCAGGCTCCTTTTCCTATTTCCAGCAGAAAATGCTTTAGATGTGCTCTCCTCTTGCTGCTGCCCATCCTGGGGCTCCCACACCGTGTGCAGGCAGCACAGAGCTGCCTGTGCCGCGTTCTTCAAACCCCACACTCGCTTCCCTGCAGGATCAAGGCTCTCCTGCCTCTTCTGGCCCCCTCAGCTGCTCGGGGCTGCATCAGGGGCCAGACCGACCTGGGGAGGGCAGCAGGGTGATGCTGGGTGCACTCCTGAACATGTGCTCCTGCATCCACACTGCCCTCACTGCACTGCCGGTTTCCTTTTGCACCTGTCTCTGTGTGCTCTTCTTCCCCACTCCTGTTGCCAGGCACTACCTGTCCTGGTTAATGATTGTCTGCCTGTGCCACGTGGGGCTGTTTGTGAGTCCCCGCAGGGATCCTTATCAGACAAGGGCACTCGTCACCAGTGCCAGTAACGGGCTGACAAATGTTAACGGCTGCCTGGGGAGCAAACAGCAGCGCGAGGTCCTCCCTCCCACCTCGGTGTGGGATGCAGCAGCAGAGCTGCCTTTGTGTTGGGTCCAGCAACCAAGCGGGGGTTTGGAGGCGATCCTGCTCCTGAAGATGCGATCGCGTGGTCGCTGTGCTCAGCACAGGGGAGCCTGGAGGTGCTGACCCACAGGGACGGGCGGCTGCAGAGAGCAGCTGGCTCTGGCTGTCTGTGCCCCTGCTCGTGGTTGGCCGCAGAGCTCAGCACCGCCCGGCCACGCGGGGATTTCCTGCCCTTATCTGGGGAGTAGCGGTGTGTGACTGCAGCGTGTGGGGCTCTGCTCGAGCTGCTCACAGTGGCTGTGCTGCGCCTGGCTGCAGCTGCCTGTGATGCTCGAGGTTCAGTGCTCACCGAGTGCTTCTGTCACCACTCAGGGAAAGCCCCTGTGCTCCCAGCGGTGCTTCTGGGCAAGGGGCATCGAGAGAGGATGCTGCCGACCTGTCAGTGTGTTCCTGTCTGAGTGCAATTTGTTTGCCAGGGTGGATGGAGGGGTTTCTGTTCTCCCACTCCCACTCTTTTCACTTTTTTTTCCTTTTTTTTTTTCCCCTATGAGTTTCACAAGAATATTTTAACTGCCATCGAGGGCACAAGTTCAGTTTCTGAATGCCCCTTTGTCTGATGCAGCACAGAGGAGGCAAGCTCCCCCCGTGCCTTTGAGGAAAGGCAGCAAAGTGCTTCCCCAGCCGCCTGCACAGCGGTGCTGCTGCTACGTTCCATCTGTGTGCGTGGAGGGGTTTGTGCTGCAGCCTCTGCTCAGCACCGGCTGGGGAAGGGGCAGCAGAAGGGCTATGGGGCAGCATCTCTGTTCTCCCATGTGAAAATGCAGCTGGGGGCTGTGGCAGCCACCCTGTCACAAGATGGTGATGCTCAGGGTGACTCAGAGCTCATGACCTCATTTCATCAGCATCGTTGGGCAAGAGCAGAACCTCGGGGCAGTTTCAGCCTCCTCCCAGGCAGATCACTGCCCATCAGCCCTTCGTATGACCACCCCCCCCCCCATCACCCCGTGCAGCAGTCATGCCCCAGCCCCTGGTGAGGTGTCAGCCCTCATCACGGCTCTGTGTGGTGGGAGCAGGGGAGCTGTGGTAGCAGTGTGTTCCTGGAGCCCTGAGCGCTGTGCCAGCAGCCCAAACACAGACAGAAGGTGGAAACTGTCACCTTCCCTCAGCTACAAATAATGGGCTTCTGGAAAAAAAAACTCTGAAGAACTGAAGCGCCCCTGAGGTTGTGCATGTGGGAAACAGGGGAGTGCAGCCTCAGAACCCCACTTCCTCCTGGTTCCACCCCGCCCTAAGAGCATTCCCCACAGGCACAGGGCTGATTCCCCAGGTCTGTGGGCTGCCCTCAGCCCAACGTGCCCTTACTTCATCCTGCTTGTTGCATTCAGCATTCTCTCATCCATCTCTGAATCTTTTTACCTTTAGTTACAGCTATTCTAATTTTGAACTTCTGTTGCTACGTTGGAGCAGGGAGCACTTCTTGCTGTGTTATGCGGCCCCATTTGTTCCTGTGGTGCATACATCAGCTGTGCCTGTGGGCTGGATCTGCTGCTGACACTCTGCCTCAAGCCCTGGACGCACATGGTGCTTTGCAGCCAAGTGAAGCTGAGCTGCTTGCTCTCCTTTCCCATACCTGCTGCCTGTACACACGTTGGAACATCCCCAGCACTGCTGCTGCTCCAGAAAAGCAACAGATATTTCAGGCATTTTCCTGCAGCAGCTGAATTGTATCAAACTGCTTCGCACATCGGAGAGGTGAAGGAGCACCGTCAGGGAGGTGTTGCAGCTGCCTGGTGGTGCCTCTGGGGGTGCAGGAGCTGTGAGCTTGGGCTGCCCCCCTGCTGAAGGAGCCTTTGCCTCAGATTCCTCCCTAGATGAGGGGCAACAAAGGGTGTCCCTCTGTGAATGGTCTGTAGGCTGTAAAAGCTCGGGGACAGCACTGCATGGCACACCAAGCTGTGTTGGTCCTCATGTCCCAGCGGCGCCCTGGCACTGCTCCGTGCTCTCGCCGCCTGCACAGCACTGCAGTTGGTGCCTGTGTTCCCCTGCTTAGCCCTGTGTGAGAGCTGGGATGGCTGTTCTGAGACAGCTGCCTCTGGGTATGAGGTTTCCACATCTCTGTCTCATATTCCGTGCAGGGATGTTGGTGTGAAAGTGGTGTTTGTGCCTCCAGAGCCCCCGCATGGTGCTGTGCTCCTCACTGGAACAAATGCAGCACTGTGCAGCCCATCTGGGTGCTGCCTGTGGCCCAACCCTGCTCATGCTACCTGCCCTTCATATCGAATCCCACCCTGTAGGAGCAGCACTGCTGGTGCTGAGGTGGCACAGCTTGGCCCCTGGGGAGGCTCTAAGGAAGGGACACTGGGACAGGGCTCAGTGGGTGCTCGGGGGATGGAGAGGTTTGCACCTGGATTGTGGATTTGAGACTGGTTTTGCTCAAGCCCTGCTGGTGGTGCACAGATGCCTCTGCAGAGGATGCACTTGTGTGCTGCCATCCGGAGCACAGCTCCCGGGGCAGGGGTGGCTGAGCTCCTGCAGGGACTGAAAGGGTTAAATCTGCTTTGCAGTGTTATTTAAAAAAAAAAAAAAGAAAGAAAGCCATTTCCTTCATGTCCAGAGACAGTTTATTTTCTGGGCATTCTTCGGGGCTCGGGGAGGTGCCTTTTCTTTAAGGCATTTCCTGTAAGCAAGTTTATATTTGGACTGGGGAGGGGGCGGAGAGGAGGCGGGTGGGGAGGGAGCCAGAACTCGGTGGGGTGACCTCAGCTTTTGGCTGCTTCTGCCAGATTGTTCAAGGTGGGGGAAGGAAGGGGACCTGCATGTCCCTGTCCTGCTGGGCCCTGCAGTGGCTGTCCTGCTTGCTGGTGCCCAGGGCACGTTCACAGCTGGGTCAGGCTGAGTGGGACCGAACAGAGCCCTGTCTGGGTTGGACCCTCTGTGGTCCAAGTAGGTGCCACATCCTCTCAGCACACCGTGCCTTTTGTAATCCCTTTGGAATTCCCTTCTTCTTGCTGTTTCTGACCTGCCTCATGGCTGCCTCAGTGCTGCAGAGCAGCGGGGCCCCAGTAAGGTGCAATGAAGCACTATTCTCTCTGGTACCTGTGAAGGTTTCTGGTTAGCATTAGGCAGTTACGAGGCAGAGGGTTTTACCTTCACCATAGTTTGCTCCTGCTAACGCTGCAGGGTCTGTCCTGCCCTGCCCAAGGGAGGTCTGTGCTGAGCAGAGGACTTGCCATCCCTGCTGGTGATGGGCACATCCCTGCCAGAGCCCAAATTCCAGGGCTCGCTGTTGGCCACCTCTGTCTAACGGTGTTCCTGCTGCCCTCGTGGTCACTTTGGTTCTGGTTAAAAAGAAACATAAAGCAGGCAGGTAATACGTAGGATCATCAGGGCGCATTGTGCTCGTGGTGTTTGCAGAACAGATTGAACTCCTTTCCTGCTGATACTTGATCAGACGTTTCTTCTTGCGCAAAGTCACCAGGGCTTTCTGCAGGAGCTGCAGCTGCCCAAGCTAAGATGCAGCAGGTTGGGGTCGAGCAATTCTCCCATTGTTCCTTGTGCCAAGTTTCTTCTCCCCCATTTTGTTTTCTTTTTATTACTGTGATTTCCTAACATCGGAAGAGGCGAGTTATGAAACTGGAGTTATCCAAACACGTCTTGTTTGAAGATAGCGTTTCATCCAGCAGATGCAGCTTCCTGCCCTGTAAATGGTTTTCATTGTTTCTCCTTGGCTGCTGGCCTATGGCTGTTGGGGCCGTGGTGGTGCCGTGGGGCGGGCAGCCCCCAGCAGGGTGCCGTGGCAGTGAGGCACTGCGATGGAGCTGAGCTGTGGGCACTGCTGCTGGGGAGGCACTGCGATGTCGGGGGCTTGCTGTGGGCTCCCCCTGTTTGTAGGTTGGGAAGGCATGAGCCGCTCTGGGACTGGTGGGTACCGGCTCAGGTGGGCTGTGCCTTTGGTGGGAGGTGGTCAGCTTCTCCTGTATGCGTTTGTTCTCACATCTAGAAAATGGGATTTGGTGCCATTTCTCAGCTGGTGCTCAGCACCACTCCAAACGCTGTGCACGTGCAGGATTGCCTGCAGGATTCCATATGTCTGAGTGGGATCAGACCTTAGGGCCTGTGATCAGTGCCAGCTGCTGAAATGGAGACAGGAAGCTGCAAAGCAGTCACAAGCACCACGTTGTCACCCGCTCCATTCGTTCACATTCCAGCTGCACACCAGGGCTGCGTGCAAGGACAGCTGCTGGTCTGAGGTTTGCATTCAAGCTCTGAAAGAGGAACAAATCAGAGGAGAGGGTGAGTTTGTGGCCAGGTGATGCTGTTCGGGTTGTCAGGGATTGTTCCTGGCCCCACAGCAACCGTGTCCTTCTCAGGTCTGTTGTAGGTAGGAGGTGAGGTGGCTCCCTGCAGGAGCCAGGGCTGGGGTTGGGTTCATGCTGCCTGCTCCTCTCCCCTTCGTGCCTGGCATCTGTTGTTTCCGTGCCTAAAAGCTGCAGAGCTCTCTCTGCCCTATGGGTGCTCGCACTGCAGCTGCCCCCGATGGGTAACTGTCAAACCACCATCTGACCGTTGTCTCTGACTGAAGGGTTTTCCAGTAGGACGGTTAAATAGGAAATAAGGAAAGTAGTGATACGCTCCTCAAACAGCTGCCGCAAAGATGACGGATGTGTGCATCGGTGCGACGGGAGGCCGGTCTGCTCCCCACACCACGAGTGATGGCTGCTGTGTGCTGTGCTGCAAGGAGCTGGAAATCCCGTGTTGTGGATGGGAGCAGCCAACCCCCAGCACAGCCACGGGAGTTGGTGGCTGAGCGCTGAGGGCCGCAGGCAGTGCTGCTGGGGCTGTGCCATCGCTGCTGCCCCTCTGCCCACCCCATGATGCTCTCATCTGTGGGAGAAATCATTTACCTTTTCTTTTAAAAAAAATTTCTTTCTTCTCATGAATGGGGAGGGGGGGGATTTTGTGAATGTCCTTTACGGGATGTGAGGCCACAGATGTTTGCTCATTAACTACGCCCTGCAAAGCTGCTGCCGGAAGCAGCGCCGAAGGCTGGCAGGGATTTGCACGTTGACGCTTTTCCTTCCTGCTCTGCCGCGGCCGCCGGCCCCGCGCTGCCCCCTCCCACCGCCCCGGGCCGCAGTGTGGGGCTCTGTTTGCTTTGGTGTGCTGAGGTACGGCAGGGCTATGAAGGAGCCCTCATCTCCATCTCTGTGCTTTGGTCACAGCCTGTCAGAGGGTGGAAGGGAGCGGGGTCAGAAGGTGGAGCGATTGGTGTTCGATGAGGTTCATCCTCTGTCTTCGTAGAGGAGGAAATATGGGGAACTGAGAAAACTTGCCTTGGCAGAGCGAGCCCTGCTGGCACAAGTCCTGCCCCAGCAGTGGGAAGGCGCTGTGATCCCGGCCCCTCGCTGGGCTGAGGGTGCTGAGCTCCACCACCCCTGGGATCCACCAGGGCTGCAGTGGCCGCTCCTCACCTGCCCCACTGTGCCCCCATCCTGGCCATGCAGGAGCTGTGTGCGGCTCCTGGCAGCGTGGTGATGGGCACGGGGACGTGGATGCTGTGCCCTCCTGTGCACTGGGCTCTGAGTCCCTGCAGAGGACAGACGCTACTCAGAAATCAGTGACTCATAAAAACAGACTCAGGTGATTTTCAGAAAGATGTGAGCTGTGTGATTTACCGCAAAGGTCGTCAGCCTGCGGCTCTGAGGTAGGTGCCTGCTGAGGGAAAGGGTTCCTTAGAAGCATGTAGGGCAGCGACAGCACACTGCTGGGTCTGAGCCTGGTGGTGTGAGGAGCCAGGGCCCTGAGTTGGTCTTGCTGTGACGGAACTCCTCTTTCAACGGGGGATTTCACAGGGACGGGAAACTGGAAACAAATGTGTCTGTTCCTTCCATAAGGTGCTTCTTGCCAGTAAGTGGCCTCTGTTTTCTAATGCTGATGATGCAAATGGTCAGTGTGTTGAGTTTGGGATTCCTGCTGCCTTCCAGCTCCGGGGCTCTGCTCAGTGTGACCTGAGGAGGTTTTCCCTGCTCCTGACCCCATCGTGTGTGCAGCTGCTGCAGGCGGAGCACCACTGGGATCACTGGGCAGGGACGTGAGCCTGCCTGCAGCCCTCGGATGGCCACAGAGTGCTGTTAATGACCAGAGCTACAGGGAAGGGTCATTTTCACCATTGCTGAGAAGTATTTCCTGTTGCTTACAGTGGGTGTGGGGGTTTAGGAGTGGACCCTGTGGCTTCCATTGTGCGTAAAGGGGTGGGACTGCGCCTCGGCTGGTGGGTGTGTGTGCAAGGGGGAGCGAGGCTGGCCTGGCAGACCTGGCTGCCTTGGTGCCAGGACCAGCTGGGTGAGCCAGGTCTGCAATTCCCACTGCAGACACAAGGTTTGTCTTTCGCTGGGATTCAGCATCTTGACTGTCAGGCCAGCATATGAGTCTGTAACATTGCTCGAGGCCACCTTTTTGCATCCTGTTTTATGATATTCCCTGACATTCCCCACATTCCTGGCAAGGAGATGTCTGCATTTAAAAAAAAAAATATATTCCTTTGTCTCTTTGCAAAACTGTGACATCCTTTAAAACTATTTCTCAGCAGTTCTTTGGCTGCTCTCTCTGTTAGCTTCTCAAGGAAAGGGAAGCCTTGAGCTCAGGCTGCTCACCATCATGTGGTGGGGAGGAGGATGGGGGGAATGGGCCCCTGTGGGGCTCAGCACAGCTCCATGAACCTCAAATCTGTGCTGCTTGGTCCCACCTTTGCTCTGGGGTTTAATTCTGACCTCTATGTGATTGTGGTGACTCTGTGCTTGTGTTGCCCATCTCAGCAGTGTGGTCTAGGGGTTCTGATTTGGGAGAATTTTGCAGAGAGCAAAGTCACCACTGTGGCCCACATGTTGGAGCCCTGCCCTGCATTGGCCTCTGCCCTGCTACTGGATATCAGGAGGAAAGCCAGAGGGCACAGGGGGCTGTGCAGTGCTATATGCAGTGGGGACGAGAGCTGCTGTGCTCCCCTTCAGGTACTGGGAACAAGGTGGGGAGTAAATGGGCTGATGTGTAAAGGTGGAGGGTTTGTCCTGAACCAATACTGCTTGTTAACAGCAAAGCTGTGGTGTGCATGCTGAGATATTAGTGACAATAGGGCTGTACCTCAGATGGACCAGAAGACCAGGCTGAGGAGGAGCGCGAGCCCACAGATGCACCCCCAGAGCTGCCTGCCTCCCCCTCCCTGGGGCCTGTGCTCCCTCTCCCCTCTCCCACCTCCAGATGCTGCTTGGCTGCAGACCCAGGGGGCAGCTCCTGCCCTGCTGATGTGCCTGGGAATAGCAGTCTGGCTTCCTCCTGTGGCGCCGTGGGAGCAGCAGTGACAGGAAGGTCCAGCAGGGAAGGGCACAGAGGAGGGTTTTCCTGAGTAGAATTGGAGCAAAGTCCCTGTGCTGAGTGCAGAACTCCCCGAGCTCATTGCCCACCTTGCCTTCAGTGTGCTCCTGCTGGGTGAGCCCAAATGGCCCCCAGCACTGTGTATAGGGTCATAGCTTACTGCTGGTTAGCTGTGCTCTGCTAGCTTGCTTTTAGCAGCACCGTTTGCTTTTAGACAAGACTTCTCAGTTTAGGGATTTCACTGACCTCCTGCATCAACAAAGTTTTGCAGGAGCCTTGAGAATGCTGGTACAGCATTTCATGCGCCGGTCCTGGGCAGCCTCGGTCCCTTCCTTTGGAGCACAGAAGGGCAGGAGCACTGCTGCCTCTGGGGCCCGGTGTTTCCTCACATCGTTTGGACATGAGATCACATTTGGAAGTGGTTTCGGACTCCTCCCTTGTTGGTGGAAATTTTGCACATGGTCACTGGTAACTTGGATGGCCACGGAGATGCCTTGGTGTCCATGGAACCACTTGCAAATGGCAGCCTTTTGTCCCTGCTGTGACGTGTGGGTGCCTGTGCCAGGCTGTGACATGCACGAGTGCCTGCATCCTGCTCCCAGAGGTGTGTTCCATGTGGTTCTCAGCTGTCTCCTCCTGAGCTTCAGTCCTGCTCAAATGGGGGGGTCTTGCAGCTCATTCCCTATTTGTGCCACAAGCACTGAATGAGGAGTGTGCAGTGACAGAGAATGTGCTTTTCATTACAGAGGCTAATCCCATGTCAACCAAATCTGCTTACCCTGAGCGTGCTGTGCCCTGGGCTGCAGCCCGTGGGGCTCAGTGAGCACTGCCTGCAGGAGTGGAGGAAGGCATGGGGCAAAGCCAAGCGCCGTGAGCACAACCAGGGATCTGGAGCATATTCAGCCATTAGGTCTGTGTATCTTGAACGGCTGGCACTCCTCTTCTTGTCCCTGTACCACCCTTTTCCCAAAGCTTTTGCTCCTCTTTGATGTCTTGATGGCAGCAGCCCTTGCTTTCGGTTCTGAGCTTTCCCATGGGACATGGTTCCCATAGGAGAAGCTGAACCCTCCTGCACTCATGCCAGGCTGTCTGTACACGTGTGGCTGAGGAGAACTGCTACAGCTCTGGCGGTGATTTGGCTGAGCAATGCCCAAAGGGAACTTGGTGGCACTGCCACCACCACTCCTCTCTTGCTGGCTGACTGCAGGGAGCAGCACAGCCTGTGTGACCTGAAGCTCTTTCTGTGTCCAGTGCAATGGCACGCTGCTGTCTGCCTGTGCCAGGAGTGGTGATGGCAGCACTGCTGCCAGCATCTCACAGCCACACTGCAGGGACAGAACCGCCCCTGAGCCGCTGCCGGTGAGTCACAGCGTGGGAGGGCTGTGCAGAGCAGTTGGAGAGCTCGAAACAGTTAAGCAGCGTCCGTCTGTGTGTGTGTGCACCATTGCTTTTGCTTTTGCCTTAGCTCTCCCACTGCTGCTCCTTGGAGCTGAGCCCTTTGCCCAGCTGTAGGTGCCCTGTTTGTTGCCAAAGGGAACTCGGATGGCTCTCTGGGCTGGCCGTGCCAGGGGCCGGTTTCAGCAGCGTGGTGCATAGGCCTGCATGGAACAAGTTGGACCTCCAGCTGCCTGCCTGCCTGCCCCATCAGTGCCTTCTAACGGTGCCTGGGGTGGCCTCTGGCCATGCTGCTCCTCCTCACTGTGCCTCGGCCTCCGTTCCTGATGGACAAAGCCAGGATTGACAGCTGCTGCTGTGGTGAGTGCCCCGGCTCTGCCTTTCCATCCTGGAGCAGGCTGCAGCCAAGAAATACACGTTTGGGGGGAGATGGGAAAGTCTGTGAGGTGACCTTCTTGTCAAGAGATTTCTTGAAAACCACGTTTCCTTTGCAGCCAGACAATTTGCTTTGGCTTTTGTGCTGTGGGCTGAGGGAAGGGTTAGGAGGTGCAGCTTGTTTTGTTGTTCAGCTTTCCCATCTTGAAAAGAAGAGCAGATTTCCCTTTACCTTTTTCTTCTCCCCTTAAACGGCTCCGTGGCTCCCATAGGGTGAGGGGCTGCTCCCACTGGCCCTGATGTGAGGAGGGCAGCGAGGCTCAGGATGTGGCTGTGCACATGGGGAGCAGAGGGCAAATGGATGCGGCTGACTGAGGGCTGGCTGCAGTGTGTGCACAGCGCGTGGCTTTTCCTCAGCCCCTCTGCTCTCTGCTTAAGATGCTGCAGACGTAGAAGAACTGCGGCCTCTTTAACATTCGGGCTCGTTTCTCACTGAGCTGGCCAGGCTGGTGGCAGTGTGGTGACTCCGTGGCATGCCAGCTCCTGGGGACCTCTGGCTGTTTCCTGAGCCTGTGCCAGAGTGCCCTGTGAGCACTGCCCGGCAGTGGGGATGAGAACAGGCTCCGGCTGGGAGTCCCAGCAGCACTGATGCGCCCATCCCACACCGCCTGCAGTGGAAATGTCGTGTTCAGATGGAGGAAAGGAAGGCAGGAAGTGGGGGGGTGGGAGAGGGAAAGGGCCGTGCTGCTGAGCAGGGTGAGCTGCAGGGCAGGGGGGCGGATGCGTGCTTGCAGCAAATGGAAATTCCTCCCTGGGAACTGCTGTGCAGCTGTGCCAGTGACCAATGCCACAGCAATGCTGGGGGTGTCCCAGCACAGCGCCTGTGTGCTTTGGGCAGCAGTAGGGATCTGTGACTTCGGGTTAATCCCCTCGCGCTCCCAGTGGGGGGAATCCTGTGGGCATGGAGAAATTCCTGCCCTCGTTTATGCAGAGCTGTGTTTGCACGAGAAACACCGTTTGGCTGCTTTTTGGAGCTGGGATTTCACATCAAGGTTCTATGCCACGATTTTGCAACTATTTTTCTTTTCCAGAAGAGCTGCAGGGAGGCCTCCAGTCTGGGACAGGAGGGTGGCAGTGGGACACAGACACTGCAGCACCAACTGTGCTCCAGGGGGTGTCCCCAGGGCTGCGGGGGGCCCCAGCACACAGGAGGGGTCCTTGGGTGCCCCAGCTGTAAGGTGCCCCACTCCTGTTCTGTGCTGCACAAAGGAGCAGAAAGCCCACAAGGGAACAGTGCTTCTCTGTGCAGTTTGTAACAGATCCAGGTGTTTCTTCTCAATAAATGCACAAAAATAGGAGAAAGTTCCCTCCTGTCTTAAGCAGGTAAATATTTTATTAATACTGGGATTTAAAAGCAGAAGGAGCTGAGGGTGGCTTCAAAGCTGGAGAGGAGTTTCTGCATGTTGCACTGCTTGCAGATGCAGTGGTACGGAGCTGTGGGCTCCCTGCAGAGGTGAGAGCAATGCTGCCTTCACTGCTGGCCTTCGGTGGTGGCTGCAATGCAGCTGCACAGTGTGCTGGGGGTGGGAGGAGGCTGCGAGGGCATCTCTCCGCTGATCCGGGTCTGAAACGCTTCTGAGCAATGGAAAAGTGGAATCCTATTTTTGCCAAGGTGAAGGCACACACTGCATGGGGCTCTGCTTTGGGACGGCGCCTGCCTGTCCAAACAGTGAGTGAGAGCTGCAGGACAGGCGGCAGGAAGGCAGGGTGCAATTGTAGAAAGGGTGGGGTGCAGGATGGGCAAGGAGCACTCGTTCTGCTGAGCATCTCCATGGCTGTTCAGCTCTTGCTTCTCCTTTGGGGTTCCAATATCGGGAATGAGAGCAGCCAGCATGACTCAGAGATGTGTGACAGCACACGGTCAGCGAGCGAATGGTTGTCAGGGGCTGTACTCAGGAGGAAGGCACTGATCTGCTCACTTCCAAGCACAGGATGCGGAAAATGGCTACGTGCTCTTATCTGTTTCTGAACAGAAACCACAGTGTCTGATACGATCATCAGCCTTTGGGGAGCTGTTAAATCAGTGCTGGGTCCTTGTGAGTGCAGTAATTGCATTAGCACACCTGCAGGCATCTGTTGGCCCCAGGGTGGATTTGTTCTCTGGGTGCAGGGGCGGTTGAGCAAGAGTGTGCGAGAGAGGGGCATGGAGGCAGTGTGCAGAGCTCTGCTTTCTGCCCTGCTGGGTGCCATGCTTTTCCCTCAGCTCTCTGTCTGGAGCTGTGCTGGAGCAATTTGGATCAGAGCTGGTCCAAGTCTGGGGTTGGAACACAGTGACAGGTGGAAATGCTTGTGGGGAGCACACCTTTGGTTACCTGCAGAGGGGAAGTGAGCGTGCTAGTCTATTGCCTCCGCAGTGACCAGTTCCCCTCACACATGTCTATCTTTATCCAGTCTGCTGCGAGGGCTGCAGCCCCAAAGCACAGCAAGAAGCCACCAGGCAGTTCCATCCTGTGCCTGTGTCTGTGCCCACATCCTGTACCTGCGGCCTGCACACCAGCTGTGTTCTTCCCTCCTGCAGCTCTCCTCTTGTCCTGGTGGCCATCTGCATGGACAAGGCTTAGAGCGCAGCACATGTGGGTGCTGGCTGGTGATTTCTATATAATGCCTCCTGCAGCAGTGTTCCCTAAGGATCCCCTTTGCTCATCTGGCACCCCACACTGCTTCTCCGAGGCATACCAGGGCGGTGATGGACTCCAAGGCTGCTGGGGCACCGTGCTGTCCCCTCCCTGTCACAGCTCAGCAGTGCCTGTGCAGTGCCGGGTGCCTCTTGGAGCACATGGGGTATTTTGGCACCCAGTGGAGTGGGTGCCAAACAATTCCTTGCTGGTGACGTTGCAAGGAGGAGCTCCCAAAATTCGAGACCTCTTCACAGAGCAAAGGCTAGTTATGGAAACCCACTGCATCTGGGACGTTCCTGTCTCTGTGCCCTCTCCATGCTCACAGCTTTGAAATCGTTGTGTTCTGCTGGGCTCTGTGGGGAGCTGGACGGGTGAGCAGCTGATCATTCCTACGTATTGGCACAGCGTGCTGAGCTGTGCAGGATGGGGGATGTCCACAGCTCTGCTCCCCTGCCCAGCTCTAATCCCCAGCTGGTGTGGGCAGAGCGCAGAGCACAAGGTGTGGGCAGTGCCAGGCTGGGTCCCGCAGAGCTGGGCATTGCAGGCAGGTTGGATGCCTCTGCCTTCAGTGGCACTGCGCTGCCCCTGGCCGCAACACCTTCTGCAGTGCAGGGTGTGTTCACCATGGGAGATGGTTATTTCACATCCTTGTGTGTGTGAGCGGTTGAGGCACGACCCACAGCTTAGGTGGAGTGTTGGAATTTTCTGTTATTTCTTTAAAAGTAGGCAGGGATTCTGCTTAGGAGCTGCGAACGGAGCTGAATTTCTGCGCATTCAGTGTTGTTGGCAACAGTTTGTTTTAAACTGGGGTGGAAAGAAAACATGCAAACACACCCAGACGAGGATCCCCACGCAGTGCTGCGCTCCCATCTGCCTGGCAGCAGATTTAATGGCTCTCCATTATGTCATATGGGCAATTTGATGTCGTGGTTCTCTTTTCACACACTAATTGGCTGTGTGGGACTTTTTATGGGGAATTCAGATGCTGAGGTGCTACTTCGACTTTTTTATCGTTTATGTTAAAGCGAAAGTGCTGAGCCAGGGTCCTGGCAAGTTTTGCTATCAGGCATGCTGTTTGCCCCCAGTGTTCCAGCTCCCAAACAGTCCCTGTGGTCAGTGAAATGCCACACTGCAGGAGCTGGGCAGGAGGAGGAATGTGAGGGGCTCTCCTTTCACCACCAGTGAGAGCCTCTCTTCATTTCTCCTTCCCAATCCTCCCTGCAGGGTACTGGGCTGTACAGCCAGGTCCCAGTTGCCAACCCGTTCACAAATCTGCCATGCAGAGCCATCTGTCCCCTACGCTGTGTCACAGCAGAGAGTGCAGCCCCTGTGCCACTACAGCCTGGTCCCCAGGGACTGATTCAAGTCCCCATTGCTGAGGATGAGATCACTGGGGTGGGGATGGTTGCCTGCATGTGAGCCTTTTCCTTGGGAAACGCCCCAGAGCAGCTGCTGGAGAAGGGCAGAAGCTGTGCCCAGAGGGGATTCTCTGGTGTCTTGCAATGGCTGTGCAGCACCGGGAGCTTTTTCCCCCTATGGGGATGTCTGGGTGTTTGCTGAGGGCTCCTCTCACACAACTGCTGCCTCTGATGTGGGAGCCATAAAGGGGCTGTTTGTCTGCCTGTCCAGCTGCATCCAAGGAGCTCGCCAGCAGCTCTGTGTGTGTCTTTACTCTGTCAGATTTGTGTGAAGCTGGGCAGCAGGTTGGAGCGCTGCTGGTACTGACAGCTGGAGTAACGCACGCCCAGGGAAAGGGGAAGGTTGCACAAGTCTTAGGAAACCCATCTAAAAATAACAGGAACAAGGCAGCCCTTTTTCTCCTCCCCAGAAATCTGTGACATTGAAGATGGAAGTGCTGCTGTCTTTCTCTACTCCGTGTTATCTGTTGTGCCCTTTCTGTGCAGGAGCCCTGCTTGTGCCGTGTGTGCTTTCCCAGCTGGGTTTGCTGGTGATAGGAGGGCAGCTCTGTGCAGCTCCTTCTTACCTTGCCCCGAAGGAAGTGAGCACGCTGTGTTTATGCCGTTTGCTGTCCGTGTGCCTGCTCCTCCTGTCATACAATTTGAATGCAATCATTTCCGTCACATTCGAAAGACGGATCTCAAAGATATTAAGCTGCTACAAGCTGGTGAGAGCCCTTTGCTAAGAAAAGAAGGGAAGGAGACCCTCTGCACGGACTGCTGTGAGGATGAGCTGTATTAGACATCAGAGAACCGGCACAGGCACGCGGCTCGGTAGGGAACCTGTCCCCATCCCTGCTCCAATGGCTCCTGGCCACCAGCACATTTCTGCCCATGCAGGCGTGCATCCCTGGAGAATCAGGGATGGGATTTCCAGCAGGGCTGCAGGAAGGTGCCGAGCTGCCCATTGCTGGCTGGGGGTTCTCAGCCTGCTGTGCCTGGGCTGAAGCTCACAGCTGGGAGTGGTGGGGAGGGCTGAAGACATGGCTTGTGGTGGGTGACCCTGTCACAGAGTCTGGCCACAGTCTCACTGCTGCTTCCCCTGCGGGCCATTCACAAGCCGCCTGTGACATTTGTATGAGTGG
Organism: Tympanuchus pallidicinctus; assembly: GCF_026119805.1. Classification (NCBI taxonomy): domain Eukaryota; kingdom Metazoa; phylum Chordata; class Aves; order Galliformes; family Phasianidae; genus Tympanuchus; species Tympanuchus pallidicinctus. The sequence continues at coordinate 18,523,123 of NW_026294648.1, read as the reverse complement.
TTTTCTGCCCATTCTTATCAAGGCTCGGAAAGATCCTTTCCTGCACTTCCTTGGGAAAGTACTTCTGTGGAAAGGGCGGTGGGAGGAGGAAGCTGGCGGCCAGCTCTGTCCGGGACGGGGACGCTTGGAAACCTTTTCTGTGCCAGTCTGTGGGACGGGGTCTGGGCTCTGTGCGGGCGTTGGGAAGGCAGCTGGCAAGGCTGCAGAGCGGCTGAGGAGCGGGGCGGGTGCTGAGCCCCAGCAGGCTGTGGATCTGCCTGCCAGCACTGGGGGTTGGTAGGGGCTGCGGCATCCCTGCACCACCTGCACAGCTGAACAGACCCTCCGCCGCCTCGGCCATGCTCTTCTACCAGCTCGGTCCTGCTGCTGGCATGGGTAAGCTGGGCGCTGCGGCGCGCTGGGTGGGCACACGCTCTGCTGCTGGTTTCCCTTCCCTCTGCTGTCTCCTTCAGGGGGTGGAAGTGCCAGACCCAACCCCGCCTGTGGGCAGGGGGATTCCTGTGGGGCAGCAGCACGTTTGGAGGGTTGTGCTCCTCATCTCTACAGGGGACGCCTGACTCTTTGGGTGCTGTGGTCAGAGGCTCAGCTCTGAAGGTAGAAGGGGCAGGGGGGGAAGGCAGGTTGAGGTGAGGCAGCTGTGAAGGAGCTGTGTGGGATGAAGGAGGGATACAGGTGATCAGAACGGTCTGAAAGTGCTCCCCGCCGTGAGGGCACAGTGTTACCCACCCCATGGCATTGGATGGGGGCTGCAGAGAGACCCCTGGATCTCAGACCCACTGAGTCCTGTTGGGGCTCAGCACACAGCTGAGCTGTTTGGATCCGCATTTGGATGCTCGTTCCAAACCTCCTCCCTGAATTGCCTCAGGCATTCAGGTCAGGGGTTTTGCCTTGGTTCTGTCCTTAACTGAACTGCTCGGATTGTCCTTTTAATTTTTTTGCACAGTATCTTTGATTGTAAGTGCAAGAGGAGCTCTCAGCTGCGGCTGTCAGTAGATGGTGATGAAATTGGAGAGTTTCACTGCCGTGCACTCTGGGTGAATCAGGCTCAGTCCCAGTGTTTTCTGGGTTGAGCCTCTGTGGGAGGGCAGAAATCTGGAGCTGCAGTCACATTTTCTACATTTGAAGTCAACTGTTTGTTGTGACAAGAACTGTAAATCTCAGCAGACGGATGGACTGCTGACACCAGACAGCAGCTTTCTCTGGCTGCACGTTCCCTCAAGTTCTGTAAATCTGAGAAATTTCCCAGAACTTTGTGCTGGGCTTTGGATGGGCTCAGCCTGAGAACAGCTGAACCGTGGATGAGGAAGCAGGGATGGGCTGGGCAGGAGTTGTAGAAACCATTGGGGCTCTGGTGGCTGGGCAAGCTGTCTGTCTGCATCCCATGGTCCAGTGTGGCTACAATTCCCCTCTGTGCTGGAGAGCCTGTGCTTATAGCAGGCTGTGCTGCGTGCCAGGATGAAAGCGAGCTGGAAAGAAAGGAGGGGGTGGTCAGAGATGGGGGAAGTGGGAGGGAAAAGAAAAGGTTCTTTTGGCAGACTCCTCTGGAGGATGTTTGCAAAAGTTCCATGAAGTGACCAGCCCTAAGCTTTGATGGGCTCAGAATTAAGTATTGAAAATAAAGATGTTCCTCTCCCTCTCCTGGCAGAGTGCTTTGTTTGGTTTGGTGGGTTTAGAAACGAAGCGTCTCATCAGGAGTTAGAATTAGAACTGTGTCCATGGGCCTGTCCCACCTGTGCTATGTTTGTCCCACGTTAGTGGAGCACCCAGAGCTGAGCAGTTTCTGCTTGGTGTTCTGTATGGTGGGAGCCCACAGTGCCTCATTGCTGCCAGCACCACGCTCACACCTGCTTCCCAGCGGGTGTTCTTGGTGCTCCTTCTGGTTGGTGCATACAAAACTGGGCTCCGGTGACACGGCTGCTGGGCTCTGGCGTGGGGAGCTGCCCACGATGCAGCACTGCTTTTGCCAGTTGGATGCTCACTGTTCCTTTGCTCTGTTTCAGAAATTGAAGCCAAGAAGGCTTGCGACTGGCTGCGAGCGGCAGGATTCCCGCAGTATGCCCAGCTTTATGAAGGTGAGAGCTGCCCAGTCTGGTCTGGGGCAGGGTGACTGTGCCTGGGTGAGGGGTGAGGGAACACGGCATCCCTGCTGCAGGGCTGTGGGGGACATCCCAGGGCTCCTGGTTGGGCCAGGGCGGGTCGGGGTGCAAGCATTGGGTGCAAGCTTTGGGTGCGAGCATTGGGTGCGAGCAGGCTGTGCCAATGGCCAACGTGGGCAGCGCAGGGAGCGCTATGTCCTGCCCCTCTGCCTTCTGCCGGGCCCTGCAGATCCACTCCCGTCCCCCAGCCGTGCACACGCCGTGCTGCAGGTGAGCTCGTGTGCAGCTCGGCCCCACACGGCAGGAGCCTGCAGGGAGCCCGGCCCGGCAGCCGCGACAATCGGCGGAAGCGCGGCTGTGGGGCCGCACCGCCCACCATTGTCTGCCTCCCCCCTCCCTGCTCCGCACGGCGCTCATTGCTGTGCACGTTGTGATCCAGACACCGCCGTGCCCAGGCGATGCCCTTACTGCACGGCCTCACCAGGTGCCAGTGCCCTTACCGGCTGCACCTCGGCTCCTGTTCCTATTTCAGGGCTGGCCCCACGTGCGGTGGCTGCCCGGGTCCTGCAGTTTGTGCCCGGCCCCAGGGCTCTGTGCTGACCGAGGTTGCTGCGGTCTGTGAATGAACCCCCCCTCCCCAGCCTCTGAGCAGAGCTTCCCACATCCTACGGCCATTTCATTCTGTTCCCCGCAGCCGGCAGGTCTGTGTGACCCTTTGGTAATTGCACTCCATAGCGGCTGCAGCAGCCAGGTGAGCTCACAGCCCAGCAATCCTTGTGCAGCAATCCCTGAGCTCTCTGTGAGTGCTGGAGGAGGCCCTGGGGCACCTCGTCACCCAAAAATGATCTGCCTGGGGAGTCCAGGCACACAGTGCCTTCACTTGAACTTGGAAAGATGGAAAAAGATTCTGGAACTGGTGCAGCCTTGTACTGGTGCTGCTTTCTTGGGGTGGAGGCTTCTTAGCAGTTCTCAGCTCTCCTCAGTGGAGCCAAGAGGCTTTCTTGACCCTGATGGAATAGTGGACAAAGGGAGTCTGGGGCACTGAGGGATCCCTGTGCATTGGATGTGGTGTTCTATGGGCACCGAGACGGCTGTCAAGCACTGGTTGGGGGTGGCCTCTCTCCAAAACCTGCCATGGCCCAAGGTCTCCATGCAGGGGTAACATCACTCAGGTCCCTCTTCTCTCACTTTGTGGACCTGGGCCCTTCTTGCTGGGCTGCTCTTCCCTTCTAGTGGTGGAAGCCATTGTATTGGTTGCTCCTGGTGTCAGTGCCATTGACAGGTCTTCTTTTCTTTGGGCTGGTGCTTGCCACCCTCACTGCTGCCCTATGCCCCCTGCTCCTGCCCTATGTCTCGCCCTGCTTGCCCCTTCCTACTCTGACCTCTCTGTGGTGGAGCTGCCTGGAGCCCTACTGACCACCTCTTGCCTTTATCCCCAGACTCGTTGTTCCCTCTTGACATCGGCGCTGTGAAAAAGGACCACAGTTTCCTGGACAAGGATTCTCTCAAATCTCTCTGCAGGTAAAGTTTCCGCAAAGCTGGCTGGTGGCTGCAGAATGCCAAGCTGAGCCCTGCAGGTGCTGCCTGCTGTCCTGCAGTGACTGAGGGTGCTTCACACAGCTGCTGTGTTGGGTGGACTGTGGTGCCAGGGAAACTGCACTGTGTTTTGTCGTGAACATGCAGAGCTGGAGGAGAACAGACATTAGCCAGAAGTTCTCTTTGTTTGACTTTTGAGCCTTGTTGTAGTTTTACATGTGGGTAACTCCAGGCTGTGGAGCTCTGCTGAAAATGGATTGGTGAGAGGTGAGCTGTAACACTGAGCAGTGGTGCTAGGAGACCTGGCCTTACTGCCTGAGCTCCTCTCCCTCCTCCTGGCTGCTCTGGGCCATGCTTCATGCACACGTTGTCCTGGGGGGAGAGCCATAGGGGAGGGACATCTTGGGGCTTGATTTTGCAAGAATGGTGTTTGGAAACCTCACCTCTGTGTTGGTTTGTGTGTGGTTTATGGTGTGAGCCAGATCCAGGTCAAAGTGCCTGCGGATGAAATTCTGTCTGCAGGCAGATTTGCACTCGGTCATTGGGTTTGTGCCACCTGCAACAGAGAGCAGGCATGCGGCGAGGGATTTGCTGAGCGTTCGTGCAATGAGAGGCACTGCGTGGGGCAGAGGTGCTGTGTGCTGGCCCTGTGTGCGGGTCCTTGGGAGCTATGGGTGTTCAGAAGCACAGGTTCAGGACTGTCAGCTGTGCAGCTCTGGTTCGCATCGTGCTTGTAAACTCCTGCCCATTCCTGGAATAAATGCTGTTCTGGTGGCTCCGAGGGCTGCCCTGCTAACAGAGCGGTGTTGGTCACCCAGCGCCTGGCAATAGGAGCCAGGACATTTCCCACAAGGACGTGCTGCTCTCACAGTGCAGGGTTGAAAATAGCTCTCAGAGATGCCACTGGGTTTTTTTTTCTGGCAGAGGAAGCAGCGTGGCATTTCAGAGATGAGCTCTGAATGACCAGACACCGACAGGAGGGACCCACGTCTGTCTGTCCAGGCAGGCCGTGTGTCACGCTGGCAGGGAGGTGACTCAGCCTTGCTTTTGCTTTTGGGCCACATCACCACATCTGTGCCCCCACGCTGAGAAGCTGAGCAGTGCTTGGCACAGCTGTTGCCTTCCAGACATGCTCTGGGGAGCAGCAAGGTGCAGGGCAGGGCGGCTGCTGGCTGCTTGTTGCCCTGCATTGGCTGCAGAGCTCATCTTCTGCCGATGGTGCTGTGCACAGTGCAGGCTGGGGAGGCTGTGAAGTGCCAGGGTGAGCACCCACCCCTGTTTGAGACTTTTGTGTCCTTTTGTCTTTGCCTGGCGGGCAGCAGGCATTCACAGGGCGTTTTGCTCTGAGGGCCAGGTGCAGGTTGTCCCTGTCCTGCATGGATGGCTCCCAACAACTGCATGGACAGGGCAAGGCCAGTGCTCTGCTGCCAGCTCAGGCTGCCGCTCTTGTTGAGCTGATGGATGTTATCTCCAAAGCTGTGGTGCTTCTGTACCCAGCAGACCTTCTCAGGTGGCCACTGGGCACTCCAGGTCACCTTCATCCCGAGCCGAGCACAGGCTAAGTTCTGAGCAGAAGTCATGTTTCTGAGCCATGATAGTCATAGCTTTGCAAAGTTACTTTGCTCCCTGAGTAATCGCTCGTTCACAGAGCTCTCAGCACTGTCCTGGAGGCAGATAGGTGTGATGAGCAGCCTGGATAGGGTGACATGCCTCTGCTCCCAGGGGATGAGCTGCACGACTGTGCTCATGTTTGGAAGTTTTCAGCAGAACTACAGAAGGAGCATTAATCACATTTTTGGTAAAGTGTACCTAAGTTTTTTTTTGTTGTTGTTGTTGAATGTGCAGGTGCACAATTTTCAAGCTGGAACAGAAGTTGTGCGGTGCTTGCAGAAGAGTTTATAAAGTGCTAAATAAAATGAATGAACTGGAGATTCATTCACTTGCGTAAAGAAACAGGACCTTAATCTGTAGTTGAGAGATAGGTGGAGGGGCACGGGGGTGGGCTCAGGGCAGGCTGGGGTGGCAACTCTCCTCTCTAGCTTGCTCAGAGCTGCTCTGCTGGCTTCAGCTTGGTGATCTCCCTTCCCCTGCATTTGTCCTTTCACACCCCAGCGTGCCCAGAGTGCTGTGAGCCAAGGGAGCCAGGCACCCTTTGATGCTGGGGCTGCTGCTGTGTGAGAGTAAACACGGTGCTGGGGGCTGCAGGCACCGAGGCACGGCTGGGACGTCCTGCTGTCTGCACTGAGCACTGAGTGCCGCTCTGATGGCTGCGCTGGCAAAACCCCTGCTGGCCCACAACCAAGAGCCCGTGCCATCAGTGTGCCAGAGCGGTTCAAACTCCTCTGCTGCCGTGCCAAGGGCTCATGTGATGGCTCCTGTGCTGGGGCGAAGGAGGTGCAGAGGGCCCCTGGACTTCTCTGCAGGCAGGGCGCAGCTCGAGAGCCTGCCCACAGCTGTGTGCTGTGCTTGGAGCTGCTCCAGCTCTACGTGTCTGCCTGATCCCTGGAGCCACAGCTGCTGGGTGACAGGTGACCAGGCACAACAACAGTTCTGAGACAAAAAATAGAAGAAAAAGGAAAAAGAAAGAAAGCACTGTGAGCAGAGCAGGAAGCCACAGCCGGGGTACAGCGTCTCTTGTTTTCTTGCAGGAGGCTGATGACCCTGAACACATGTGCCTCCATGAAGCTGGAAGTCCACTTTCAGCGTAAACAGGTGAGTGCAGGACTCTCAAGGGGATGCGTGGAGCAGCAAGCCTGTCGTGTTTTTTTGGTGCTGCCCCTGGGTCGGTGCACGCAGCTACACACGGTGCTCGCTCCCCTTGTTCCTGCTGCAAGGAAGGGTGCAGCCTGGGAGCTGCTGACTGCCCTTGTGTGCCCATGCTGTCTCTGCCCCACAACTCCTGGTGCTCCTGGTAACGGTGGTTCATCAAGCAGGGTTGATGAGCCTTGGCCTCTGCCACTGTGGTGGTGATGACAGCAGCCTTGGGGCTGCTGTGTGGAGCCGGGACTCCTGCATGGCACAGACCTGGGGTCACAGAACTTCTTGGCCCTTTCTTGCACCTCCTTCACCATCACTTCTCTCCTGCCATCTCTGTGGGAGGATTCTCTCCTGCCCCCTAGCTGTGGAGGGGCTTTCCCCCCAAAGGGTGCAGCCAGTCCCTGCCCCTATCATCACCACACACATCCCAGGTGGGCTCTGCACAGCTGGGGCACCATGGCTCTGCGCCCAGGACCCCCACCTGCCCAGCAGAATGGCAGGAAGGCCACCACATGGGGACATTGTTCCCATGTCCGGATCCCCTTCTCCGGAGCACAAAGCAGCAGGAGGGGAAGGGGCTGTGCTGGAGCTGCTTGTGGTGCAGCTGTTGCAGCAGCAGCGGGGTGACGGGGCTCAGTGTGAAAGAGGCACAGGGAAATGGACAGCTGCTGGGAGAGACCGAGGGCTGCTGGGGTGGGCTGTGCCCACACAGCTTCCACGGGCGAGTGTTTTGCTGTTGTAGATACAGTTATTGCCTGGGAGCCGTTCTGAGGTAGTGCAAGAATGTTACTACTTCTTCACTGCCTAGCCCAGCACTTGAGCTCGGGCACAACCTCTCCTTGTGCTCCCTGAGCCCTGCTGCAGAAGGGCTGGACTGGCCTCCTTGTGTGCGTAACGGGGAGAATGCTGTGCCCGCAGTTCAGGAGCTCGTCCCTGCAGAGCAGGGTGAAGGACACTCCACGTGTCCCTGGTCTGATGTTCCCCTCTGCTCTGCCTCCCACAGAATGAAGACTCTGAGGACGAGGACCTGTGCGCCATCAGTGACCGGTGGGCTTTCCAGCGGGACAGCAAGAGGTGGTCCCGGGTGGGCTCTGCTGATGTTCTCTCCCAGGCCTCTGAGGTCCCCACCTCCAGCGTGCGGCAGGCGTCCAGCCATGAGAGCGTCCTCACTGACCTCAGCACCAACCCGGAGGCCGTGTCCCTTCACAGCAGCGCCAGCATGGGCAGCACGCTCGGTGTCGCAGCCCCACCACCTGACCTGTCCCCCGGCCACGGTGCTGCTGTCTCCCAGCCCACCTGCAGCTCCAGCAGCTGCTCCTTGGCCAAGCAGCCCTTGAACCACGGCGAAGGTTCCAAGGAGAAACCAAAGAAGAGGAGATCTCGCAGCTTCCTGAAGAGGATCGAGTCGCTCCGAAGGAAGGACAAAGAGAAAGCTGGCCCAGATGAGAAGGATGTTCCATGCGGCGGAGTTGTGGCCAATCCTGGCTGGGACTGCACAAAGAATAATGGGGACCTCTCAGCCACCAAGGCCAACTCTCCTAAAAGAGGAGTATCTGCCTCTTTCCATGGCAAAAAACACTTCTTCTCAGTGTCATACAGGACTAACCGCTTGGTGGGCTCAGGCAGAGGCAAGGTGGGCTCTGACCCAAAACGGAGCGGGCTCCACCTGGAGGCCTGTCAGACAGCCACAGAGCCCAGTGGTGACTGGGCTGCAGGACAATGCCAGCACCGGCAGGCGTGCCGTGGGGACTGCCTGGTCTATGTTCCCAGGGACCACAAGCCGGGCACCTTCCCCAAATCCCTCTCCATTGAGAGCTTGTGCCCCCTCGGCAGCGGCTCCTTGAGCAGCTGGAAGCCGGGAGCCAAACCTGGGGGTCTGCTGGGGGGCTGTGGCAGCAGCAGCGGTGTGGAGGGCTCATCCTCCCCGCAGGGCTTTGCCTGCCGCCGCCGCGGTTCCTGCAGCTCCCTGGGCAGCCGGGTGAGCGTGTACGACAACGTGCCCGAGTTTGGCAGCGCTGAGGATCTCTGCAAGGGAGATGAGGAGGTGACCTACGAGAACCTGGACGATATCCTGCAGCACATGTGGGGGCTGCAGCAGAAAGTGGAGCTCTGGTATAAAGCCATCTCCCCCGAACTGGTGGGGGAAGAAGGGGGCGAGGAGGAAGAGGAGGAGGAGGAGGAAGAGGAGACAGACTCGGGAGGGGAGCCCACCTTCCCCTCCAACCTGCACCTTGAGGAGCGCTCCATGTCAGACGTCGGCACCTCTGCCAGTGACTTTGACAGCACGGGCAACTCCCTGAACGAGGCCGAAGAGCTGGAGATGCGGGAGCGCCGCGACTCGGGCGTGGGAGCGTCGCTCACCCGGCCGTGCAGGTAGCGGGGCTGCGGGCTGCGGGCGCGACTCGCGGCTGCCCCCTGGCGGCCGCACTGCGCTGCTGCTCCCCACGCGCGGCGCCGTCCGTAGCGGGCCGGCTGGCGGCGGCTCTCGCGGAAGGCAGCGCTCCCTCTCGCTCCCTCTCGCTGTGCTGGCGCTCCCTCGTGCTTTCTCTGAGAGATTCTCCCGGCACTGCTGAGTTCTGCGGATTTCCCAAGCCGGCGGGGTTGATGCTGGAGGGCAGTGTGCCCCTGAGCAGGGCAAAGAGGAATGTATGGAGGTGGCTTTTCTCGTGAGTTGGGGATGCCCTTTATGTCCTGCTGGACTCGGGAATGCAGCTCAGGAGCTGGGCAGGAGCCTTTCTGGAGCAGCGCAGACAGAAAGGGATTGATAGGCTGCCAGCGGAGCACTGGCTTGTTGGAGCATCTTTTATCCTTGAGCAAGCAGGTGTTACTGCTAGTGCATTTCCCAGAGCCCCTGCCCTCCTGCAGTTCTGCCAGTGTGCAGGTGGGAGGATGCTGATGTGGCAAGAGTGTCGGGATGGGAGTGGTCCTTTAAGTGGATAAAATATCTCTCTCTGTGTCTCTGTGCTCTGGCACTGTCCCTGCTTATTCCGTGAGGAGTAGGAAGCATCCCTTGTGGCACTTGGGCTGGTGCTGGGCTGGCTTGGTTCAGCCTGGCTGCTGCAGTGCTTATACCATGCTCAGGTGCTGGAGGGAAGGCTCTGAACGCCTGCCTTTCCCCACAGAAAGCTGCGCTGGCACAGCTTCCAGAACTCCCACCGGCCCAGCCTGAACTCTGCCTCGCTGGAGATCAATCGCCAGTCCTCTGCTCAGCTCAACCTGCTCCAGAAGTGCTCCTTGCTGCGGCTCACAGCTATCATGGAGAAGTACTCCGTGCCCCACAAGCAAACCTGGACGTGGTGAGCTGGTGGGGAGGGAGCTGGGATGGAGCCCTGGGGATAGTGCTGCCGAGGCAGCTAGTGGGCTGCCCTGACCACCTCTCCATCCCACCCTGCAGGACTGTGCCCAAGTTCATGAAGCGGAGCAAAGTCCCTGACTACAGGGACAAGTCAGTCTTTGGGGTGCCACCCATCATCAATGTGCAGAGGACGGGGCAGCCGCTGCCGCAAAGCATCCAGCAGGCAATGCGTTACATCCGCAGCCAGTGCTTGGACCAGGTGATGCTGCAGCTGTGGGCGCTGGGGGGCTCTGAGCATGGGCAGCTGCTGTCTGCAGTGCTATAGTTGGGGAAAAAAAAGTGAACTGCAAGCAGTTCATTCACTTCTTGCAGCACTTGGAAGTAGGGAAGGAGGAGTGCAAGGCTCTCTGTGGGATGTTCATGTCTGTGGGGTCATCGCAGCCATCCCATACCTGTGCTGTGCGGTGGTGTGGGGTAGGGGGTGAGGAGCTGGGTAGGGACTCAGCTGGCATCCCAGCATGTTCCCGCTCCCTCCCGGCAGGTTGGCATTTTCCGTAAATCAGGGGTGAAGTCCAGGATCCAGGTGCTCCGTCACATGAATGAAACCAGCCCTGACAACGTTAACTACAAGGGGCAGTCAGCGTACGACGTGGCAGACCTGCTGAAGCAATATTTCCGTGACCTGCCGGAGCCCATCTTCACCAGCAAGCTCACAGACACCTTCCTGCAGATCTACCAGTGTAAGGCACGGGCTGTGCGGGGGGGCAGGCAGCTCTCTGCTCCTGGGGAAGGGGAGGGTGGAGGTCCATTAAGGTGAGGACAGAGCGCTGACTGCAGGCGCTGCCCTCAGTTGTGCCAAAGGAGCAGCAGCTGCAGGCAGTGCAGGCTGCCATCATCCTGATGCCGGATGAGAACCGTGAGGTGCTGCAGACCCTGCTCTACTTCCTGAGTGACATTGCCTCTGCCGAGGAGAACCAGATGACTGCTGGAAACCTGGCCGTGTGCCTGGCCCCCTCACTCTTCCATCTCAACGTGTCCAAGAGGGAGAGCACCTCGCCGAGGTAAGGGCTCTGCTCCTGCTGATCTGCTCTGCGTTACAGGGCCGGCGGTGGTGTGAGTTGGGGCTGGGCTTTGGTGCCTGCTCTCAGCTCGTGCCATCCACAGGGTGATGCACAGGAGAGGCACTATGGGGAAGCCTGACCAGAAGGACCTGAATGAGAACATGGCTGCAACACAGGGGCTCTCCCACATGATCACTGACTGCAAGAAGCTCTTCCAGGTGGGTGGCTGTGGTGCGCTCAGCTTGGTGCTGCCCTCCTGGGTCTGTGGGGTGAGTGCAGGGTGAGGGGAGGGCACCCACAGGGTCAGCCTGGGGCATCACGGGGCCAGCAGAGCCCTGTTCACTGTGGAGCCGGTCACAGGCTGCAGGAAGTGTGCCCAGGGAGGTTGCATCTGTCCTTCTCACCTCCTTCAATGAGGAGCTGTGGTTTTCTGGCTGCTCAGGATCACTCCCAGCCTGATGAGCTGTGCACTCTTGCTTTGCAGGTCTCCCATGACATCTTGCTCCAGCTGAGCAGCTCTTACATGTCAGCAGATGCTTACCCCCACCCCCTGTCCGAATTTATGACCCCAAGTCAAGGGGAAGGCAAGGATTTACACTCCTACTTTGAGCAGAGCGTCCGGAACCTGCTCAAAGAGTCATCAGAGAAATTCAAGGGATGGCTGAGCACCCCAGGACCCCTCAACACGGAGCTCTCCTGCAAAAAGGTGAATGTTACTGCAAATGGGATCTTTGGATTTACAAGGTGATTTGGATGCAAAGTAACCACTGCGAGCTACAGGTCCTGTGGGCGCCTGATGAGGCCTTGGTGCCCATTCCCTTCTGCAGGGAGGGAGTCGGTGGTCCCTGCCCTGGCTGGAGGGGGACAGCTCAGAGGTAGAGCGCGCTCTATATTCAGAGCCCATCACATCTCTATTTACCCCTCTCCACCACCCTACGCAACTCTTCTGTCCCATGGTGCTGTTCCACGGCAGTGGGACCCGTCAGTGGAACTGCTTGGGGACTGGTGGACGGGCTCCCACAACAGCCTGCCTGACCCTTCCTTTGGCCCCAGCAGGTTGGGGACGGGCACCCCCTGCGCCTGTGGAAGGTCTCCACGGAGGTCGAGGCCCCTCCCTCCACGGTGCTGCAGCGGGTGCTGAGGGAGCGCCACCTCTGGGACGAGGACCTGCTTCAGAGCAAGGTGGTGGAGGCTCTGGACAAGGACATGGAGGTGTATCACTATGTGACGGACAGCATGGCGCCTCACCCACGCAGGGACTGCGTGGTGCTCAGGTGAGGGCAGGTGGGACCGGAGCTGGAGGGCTGTTCTTGGTTGGTGTGGCTGGCTGCTGGGCTCTCCCAGCCCCGTGTGGTGCAGCCCAGGGCTGAGTGCCGCTCTGCGTGCAGGTGCTGGCGCACAGACCTGCCACGAGGAGCCTGCCTGCTCATCTCCATCTCGGTGGAGCACGACAAGCTGCAGGTGGAGGGAGGTGTTAAAGCCGTGGTGCTGACCTCGCAGTATCTCATCGAGCCCAGCGCCATGGGACGCTCCAAAGTGACGCACATCTGCAGGGCTGACCTCAGGTACGAGAAACCCTTGGGATCACTGCTGTTCTTCTGCATCCGTGCATGTCGGTGGGGGTGTGGGAGCTGTTCCTGCGTTTTGCTGTGTGCCCATAGTGATGAGGGGGGAGGACATGCTCCTTTTGCTGCCATAGTGTCCTTGTTCATCGTAGGCCATCACAGCTAGCAAGAAACAAGGTGCTGCTTGTGGCCTGCCCTGCCCGTTTACCCATTGTCCTGCCTTGCTCCCTTTCCCAGGGGCCGATCGCCGGAGTGGTACAACAAAGTCTTTGGGCACCTCTGCGCCATGGAGCTGGTGAGGATCCGAGATTCTTTCCCAGCACTGAGTCCGAATGGCCCTGAGACCAAGATCTGAGGAGCTGGGAAGATGCTGCATCCTGTCAGACCACGGACTTGCAGCCAATGGGGCTGGGACACGCGGAGGGGAATGAGAAGCTGACATGCCACTAAGATGGGCACATATTTATATGCTTCCTTTTAACCTGGGCCTGGCCCCCCAACAAAGAGCCACAGGCTGCCCTATGTGTGCGTGGCTCTTCTCTGCTCCCCCTGCAGGGCCGTTTGCCACCATTCCTTGGAGGGACAGGGGCAGCTGGACCCCCCACACCTGCCGCTGCTCATTTGTCCTGTCCCATGCGTGCTACAGGGCTGGCTGCCAGCAGCGACGGAGCTGTGCCCCAAGGGGCTGCGTAGGAGAGATGGACAAGAGCATCTTGCTTGCCCCTGGAGAAGAGAGGGGGCTTTGGGGTGATGCCCAATGGTCCAGAATGAGCTGGACCACGAGCTGCTCCGGGTGAGGGTGTGTGGAGCAAAGCTGGAGGCAGCAGAGGTGTGGGAGCTGAGGGGGCAGGTGGAGCCAAGGCCAGAGATCACAGTGCTGTGTGAGGAGGTGAGGACTGGGTGGTGAGAGGACAAGCGTGCATGTGCAGTGTCACCCAGTGTGGGGACAGGCAGGGAGCTGGGCTGGGAACCTGTTTGCTGAAGGATGCTCTTATTGGAGGAGAGGACTACATAGATAGCTATAGATCCATTTACTGACAACCATTGTCAAGTGGCAGAAGGAATCTACTGCTATTACCTTTGGTGCTAAATTTCATAGGAGATGAAGGATAAAGCTGTCTGATCCACTGCCTTGGACTTCTTCAACTGAAAGATACCCCTGTGCACTGCATTGCAGTGGGGGCTGGATGGACGTGCGTCCAAGCCAGGTGCCATCCTTCCACACCAGTGTCAGGCAGTTGGACGGGGGGTGGACAAGGCTAGAAACCCAGAGCAGCTGCAGGGAAGCTAATGAAGGGGCAGCAATACAAGGGGGCTGAGGCAGTGGAGCAAGAAGGGTGGAAGCAGGATGTGCCCAGCACTGCAGCTCCCAGCTCCCTGCTTACAGCTGGAGGGTCTCAGTGCACCCCTGCCAGAGACGGGTGAGGGGAGCTGATCATGCAGCAACTGCTTCCACTAAAGCAAGCAAATGGTGATAACCCAACTGCTAGAGCCAGGCTTCGTATGCCTCCTGTGCACTGCAGTAAACAGGCACGGTGGATTCACGTCTCCCTGGGCAACTGCAGGCAGCAGAGCTTGTGCCCCACAGGAGTGCAGAGCTGCCCCAGCACCCCCTCCAAGGAGCTTGGCTTCCCCTTACCAGCCCTTCCTTCTTCCTGCAGTGCCCAGAACTGACCTGGTTTCTCCTTTAGGCAGGGACCCAAGTTACTTGACGTCGTTCCAACTGGAAGGCAACACGACCCACAGGCGGGAGCAATTCCCAGTGCCAGTTTTGCCATAACAAATCATGTCTGTCTCTCTTTTGGTTAAAAAGAAAATAAGAATGACCCAGTCTGTATTCTGTTTTTATATATATATATTTATATATATATAAAATACATAACTTCTTGAGGGAGTGATTTTTCTCCTGATTTTTTTAAAAAATGTTTCTTTTCTTCCTATATAAATACTTGTACAGTTGGAATATTAATATATAACTGCGGACGGTAGAGCTCAGCACCAGGTGATGCTCACTTAAAAGATGTGTATTTTGTATTTAAGGGGCTATTTCTCGTTTTGTATCATACGCAATGCAACAGATTGTTTGACTTGGATTGGGGCTGCTCTTCCTATCCGTGTAATTAATAAAGTACTAACGATAGCTGCTGGCTGATGCAGGAACCCTGGTGGTGAGTTGGTGCTGTGAGCTGATGCCCCGTTGCAGAGCTGAGCAGCACGGTGATGCAGTGCTGTGATGCAGTGCTGTGGAGACATCGGGGTCGCATCCCTGGGTCACAGAATGCAGCCAAACCTGAGAGCAGCTGTGAAGATGCCCGCAGGGCTGAGCCGTGCAGCGGATGCTCGGTGTGCTGGTGGTGCCAGGCGGGGTCAGGGGTTGCCTATAGCACCACCAGCATGAAGCTCTGCCGGGAGCTCAGCTCTGGGCGCCGGGCGTGCAGACAGCCCTTCACCTTCTCCTGGAAGGGAGCCGTGGTGATGGTGTAGAGGATGGGGTTGAGTGCGCTGTTGATGGGCAGGATGAAGATGACCACCCAGGATGTGACGGTGCCTGCTCCAACCAGGAAATGCCATCAGGCAGCCAGCCTCCCCCAGGGGGGAGCACCCCACACACGGTGGGGGTTCATGACTGCTGCCCTCTGCCAGGGCCCAGCCAGGGATGAGCGGTGCTCCCCCCCTCTTCCCCTCACAGCCCACATGTGGGTGGGGGGGCACCCAGACTCGACAGCACCCACCCCAAGAAGCCCATAGTTGGGAATGGGGGTGGGTAGCAGCAGACTCCAAGACCTCACCTGGAATTTCCACCTGCAGCAGGGAGAGCAGCTTGAGCAGGAAGATGGGGATCCAGCAGAGAGCATCAGTGAAGACGATGAAGAAGAAGCGCTTGGCGATGGCCACTTCCCGGGGGCAGACGCTGCTCTCCGCTGTTCTGCAGGTGGTGATGCGGATCGAGTAGAACATGCCAGTGTAGGCAAAGACAATGGTGATGAAAGCTGCAAGGTTCAAGCCTGGAGACAGGGAGAAACTTTGCTCTGAGCATGTCTGATAGACTAGGAGCAGAGCAGCCCACTTCCAGCAGTGGGAAGAGAGGAGACACCACTGTAGCTTCAGCTTGCCCTGACCCCGCACCCCGCTCTCCCCATCCCCATCCCTACCCAGGGCCTCACCCAGGTAGATGGTGGTGGAGAAGCCCCTGGCACTGGGCCGCTCACCCAGCTCAGACTGCAGCGGGAAGCACACCCCGTTCCTCCCATAGTAGTTGCCAAAGGACTCCTTGCAGCACAGCGGCACGACGCTGAGCGAGAGGCCCAGCAGCCAGATGGCAGCCAGCACTGAGGCTGTCTGCTTCCTGCTGGCTCTGCGGTAGCTGAAGGGGAACACGATGGAGAAGTATTTCTCCAGGGTCATGTAGGTGAGCAGCAGCACGGACACCTCAGAGGACAGCATGGCCAGGCTGCCCACCAGCTGGCACGGCACGCTGGCCATCCAGCCCTGCGCGTGCCGGTTGTATTCTCCCGCGTACTTCAGGTCAAAGGCACCAATGACAAAAAGATAGATGCCCATCAGGCCGTCCGCACCTGGGGGGAGACAAAGCACCATGAGGAGGAGGCACCGCGCTCAGCAGCACCCGTGGCATCAGTGCCCCCACAGCCCCTGTTGGCCCCCGGCTCACAGCACAGGGATTTGATGGCCATGGTGTGCGCGCTGCTCTCTGTGACCACGCAGGACCGCATGCAGATGACGCAGAGGTTGCCCAGGCAGGTGACGCAGGCGATGACCCAGACGAAGACACGCAGGATGATGTTGGCCAGCAGGTGCTCGAAGGAGGAGATGCCGTCGGTGTTGGGTTTGCAGCTGCGCACGTGGGGCGCGGAGCTGCAGTACTGGAACTTCTTGAAGTAGCTGCAGGGGGGGGGGATCCTGGCTGCTGCCTCGGCCATTGCACAGCCATCCTCCTTCCAGCCCTGCCCGCCCCGCTGGGATACTACTCCCCATCTAGGTGAAGAGCCGGTCGGACCCTCACACTGCAGCCAACTGCCTGAGAGCCTCTGCTGGAAGACAGGAGTGCCTGGTAACCCTCTTCTAGAGAGGGATTTGCAGAGCACCAGAGGGCTTGCGGTTTGCACAGCCACCGCAATTTGCTTTGGACACAAAAGCAGCCTGAATCCTTTACAAAACAGCCCGGAGGCACCCCTGTGCTTTCCTGGATCAAGTGCCACACACTTAAACCTGTGCCTGTTCTGCGCTGCTGGCTAATAAATACAGAGTGCTTTCCTTCAGCCTGTGATTCTCACAAACATTTAAAAAATTAATCCCTTTTTGGAGTCTCTCAGCTTCCATTAGCAGGGATTCAAATTTTTTCCCCTGCACGTTATTTCAGATTAATCTTTTCAAGCCTTAGAAAAGCAATTCCATGTAAGCTTAGCAAAACTCCACATTAGAAAATTACTACAAAACTGACATGCAAGGCTCATTTCTGCTTAATTATAGATAAAAGGAGAGAAATGATTGCTTATTAGCAAGTCAGGTAGAAAATGTACCATATTTGCAGTCCAAACAGACCAATTACAGAAAGGAAGATGTACAGTTGACTTTCATTGCAGGTACTCTAAAATGTGCATCTGCAGAAAATTAATGATTTTTTTTTTTTCCTCCTTGCAAAGCACTCACAGCTGGCTCCTCGGCTGCACTGCCACCATGCCCACCCTGCCTGCACATCTCTGCTGCTCTCAGGCCATTAGCTCATGCACAAGCAAAGGAGCTCGAATGGGGTTGCTTAACCCTGGCTTCCTGTACCCAGCTCAGTCAGCAGGGCCCACCCTTCACACCCCACCTGTGCCCAGGGCTGCACAGCACCCTTGCACAGCATGCACTCTGGGGCACGCAGCTCTGCATGCCACCCCCTCTGCTCCAGGGAGAGGTTTCTTGGCTTGGGGCGCCCCTTCCCTCCACACTCACATGTGGGAGAGGTTGGACAGCCCACGGAAGGTCACATTGTGGATGTTGGGGATCTCCAGCCCCTCCAGGCTCCTGCAGGATGAAGGCAGGGCTGGGTGCTGCTGCTGGGTGTGGGCCCACTGCGGCACTGCAGGGCTGGGGTGCTGCGGGACTCACAGGGACAGCAGCTGGGGCAGGCTCTCAAACTGGCTGGGGCAAATCTCTTTCAGAGGATTGTAGGAGATGTTCCTAGAAGGAAACAAGGCGCCGCTGTTCCTCCCCCTGGATGCGTTTGCAGGAGCTGGAAACGAGGGCAAGGAGCCGTGTTCCCGGCTCTTCCTCAGAGCTCCCCACCCCAGGGCAGCACACAGCCCTGATGCAGGCGAGCAGAGAGCCATACTCACAGCTGCTGCAGGGCAGCCAGGCTGTGGAACAGAGATGGTGGGAGCTCATCCAACCCATTGCAGGACAGGTCACTACGTGGAGCAGAGCGGTGCTTAGGGAGGCAGGGGGGAGCCCACATGAGTGAGGGCCCCAGCCCAGGGCTCAGGGGCACAGCAGCCATGCACTCACAGCTCCACCAGCCTGCTCAGCCCAGAGAACGCCCCACTCTGGATCCACCGGAGTCTGTTCCTACGCAGGATCCTGGGCCAGGAGGAAGGGAGAGCACAGATGCAGCACTGTCCATGTGCATTCCGTGAGCATACCCCAGCACAGGGCTGGCTGTGAGCACTCAAGATGCTGCAGAGGCACCCGAGGGTCATCAAGTTCCGATGCCCAGGCCACAGGCAAGGCCACCAACCTCCTGATCTGGTACTAGACCAGGCTGCCCAGGGCTCTCTCCTACCTGTTCTGAACACCTCCGGGAATGGGGCATCCATAACCTCTCTGGGCAGCCTGTTTTAGCACCTCACCACACTGTCTCTGTGAGGAACTTCCCCCTCACATCTACTCTAAACCTTTCCTCCTCAAGTTTAAAATCATTTCCCCTTGTCCCATTGCTATCACCTCCATCATGGATGTGGGAGAGGAGGTCAGGGAGAACCCAGGCCTGTCCCCAAGGACTGAACAAAACGCACAGGGGACTTTCATCACACCCGCATCTCCTTCTGATCATGAGACAGTGGCTCTTCCCCTCTTCTGAGAATGGTGACAGCAGGACCAGAAAGTGGGCAGCATGAGGGAGCCAAAGGGAGCAGAGAGCACTGTTCAAAGCTCTGCCCAGGAGGAGGGGGTGGGCAGGGGCAAAGGTGAATTCTTTGCTTTCATTGGCGCCAGGGTGGCACCTGCATGAGAGCCTGGAGCACTGCTCAGCCCTGGGCAGGAGGGGACTAAACAGAGCTCGTCACTCTCTGACATACGGAGCCAGCATACGAGCTTTATGTCTCCTTGGGGATATTTTTAGGGGCTCTGGATGCCAGCGGGAGGCTCAGAGCTGGCTGCAGGCCCTGCTGCTTGTGCACCACAAGCAACTTTTTCCATGCAGTGTCCTGCCTCTGACCCCGTGGATCACAGCAGCCCCTGCCTGCAGCTCCCTGCCCCGCTGGGTATCCAGCCATACAAAAGGCTCTGGAGAGCAATGCTGGCAAAGCTGAGTCTGCAAAGCTGACTGCAGTACCAATGCTGCTTACAAAAACAGAGTGGAACCATTCACCTGGGACACAGCCCAGAGCAGAGCAGGGTCCCCGCTGAGCACTGCTCATCACCCACCTCCATGCACCCACAGTGGGAAGGGGGACCCCTAAAGTACTCACAGCACAGTGAGCTCACGGCACTGCTGGAATACGGCCCCACGCACTGCCTGGATCCTGTTCCCTTCCAGCTCCCTGCAGGGAATGCAATCACTGCTGCTTCCCCAGCTCCATCCCAGTGCCCCCAGGAACAGTACCCAGACCCCAGCTGCCCCAGTCAGGTACTCACAGCCAGCTCAGCTTTGGTGTCTCCACGCAGAGGGAACCATCGGGTATCTTGGCCAGGGAGTTGTTCAGCATGTACCTGAGGGGGAGGCAGTAGGGAAAAATAGGGTTGCAGTGCAGCCCACCCACACAGGACGCAGCCTGCTGCTAACACTGGGCCACATGGCACATCATGAAGGCTTTCTGCTGGTGCCTGGCCCAACCACAGGGCTCCTCACAGCGGTACCCAGATGAGCTCAGGGCTGGCATCACCTTCCTGACTGATGGATCTTTGCACCCCTGTTCCCATGTCAAAGCACAAAGCAGTTCATGCAAACACCTGATGCACGCAGCTTAACTGCAGTGCAGAGTTTTGTTCACCTTCCCTGGGATGTAATGGGGAGGGGTCACAGCCAGCGAGTGAATCCCAGGGAGAAAGGTGCACAGAGCCAGCAGCGAGCAACCCGAGGGTGAAGGCAGTAAATGCAGATTTATAGCCCAGAATCCCTCTGACATTTTTTCAACCCCTTTGCACATGCCTGCGTGCAGGGCTTCTTGGTGCACTTCTTGTGACCGCAGTTTATTGGTTTGTTTGATTTGTTAAAAAAAGGCAGAATGATAAACATGCTGCGTCACTGAGCTGCTCCACTGCCCGCAACGTGGGAACACACAGCTTTGGGAACAGAGCTGGGACACGGGGTGCCAACCAGGCATCACAGAGCTCTGGGGGCACAGCACCTCCTGCCCAGAGCCCATCCCCAGCCCCACAGCCCCAACCATCCCCACCTCTGCGGTGCTCGCTGTCCCAGTCACCCAGCACCAGACCCCCAGAACCCCTGGTAGCTCCCAGCTCTGGCCACAGCCCCCTCAGCACCACATCCCCACACCCCATTTTGGGCCTTTTACAACTAATTCCAGCCCAGACATCTCCAGGAGAGATGTGCAAACCCACAGCAGCAGCAATAACTGAGGCTCTTCCCTTGCAGCTGTGTGCTCAGGGATTACAGCTTATAGCAGCCAGATATACATGAGCATACATATGTGAATGTGTGCTCACACACACATTGCTGCGATTCTGTGATTTTTTTTTCCATTCTGACAGCCAAAACTTCTCCCCTAACACTGACTCCAGGCTGCTGCCAGAGTTTCTGATCTGCACAGCGGACTGTGGAGGTGGAGGAGGCATTGCAATCATGTTTAAGTGACTGCAAGATTACTTTTATGGCAGTCGCAACACAAGAGTTATCCTTTTCTTCCACTTGGAAATGGGCCCCATAAGCAATGCTTGGCCTGAGCCTGCCTTCTGTACAAACATGCAGCACAAGAGACAATGGCTGGCCAAGGCTGGGGTCCCACCTCCAGCACCACCCTGCCCCAACAGCTGCTGGCAGTGCAGTGGGAGGGCATCCCTGGGGAAAGAGTGGGGGCACAGCATCCTTGGCCGAGCCCAGAAAGCCCAGAGCTGGGGCATGGCCAAGCAGTGCAGGAGGCACCGAGGTGACCCACAGTGGCTCCCCAGGACTCACAGGAAGTACAGCGACCTCAGCCCTGAGAACGTAGCAGGGGTGATCCGAGCAATCCTGTTGTTGTCCAGTATCCTGGGGGTGAGAGGAAGGAGAGGTGAAAGCAGGGAAGGGATTCTGGCAGCACACAGAGCGCTGGGAGCCTGTCCCACGGCCCCATCCCCGGGCTGGGGGCTGCCCCATCCCATCCCCTCCCCTCAGCTCCTGGCCAAGCTGAAGCGTTAGATCCAGCTGCAGAGCCTGGATTCCCTCACAGTCAGGCTCTGCTGGATTTTTCCTCTCTTCTGCTGTGAAACAATGATAAATTAAACACCATTCAGGGAATTCGGGGCTGTGCCTGACTTCTCTGAAATCCTCTGGTTTGTGTGCTCCACAGACCACCCTGCATGAGCTGCTCGTTGTTGTTTCCCTCTTTGATTTAAGGGACGGCTGAGCCGGGCCTGTGGCACATCGGGAGGGAAGCTGGGAGCAGCCCTGCATGCGGGGAGGGGGGGAAAGGGGGGCACCGTGCAGAGCAGCCTCTGCACCCCAGTTCTGACCAAATGCAGCCTTAGAGAGCAAACAGGACCGAACGGTACAGGCTGTCTTTTTTGTTTAAGCACTTTTGGAGGGGGGTTGGACCTGCAAACTGACTGCACGTTGGGAAGGTCTCACACAGAGCTGTGGTCCTGAGAGTGCCCTGCACCGTGCCCAGCACTGTGCACACCCACTGCCCTCTGCAGCCCAGCAGGAGCGGCTTCTTCCCTGCAGGAGAGAAGCGCTTGGCTGCCACCACAGAGCCACGAGCCCAGCATCTCTGCTCCACCCCATATCCCTCCCAGGGCTTTGGGCTGCCACCCCCAAGGAAATACGGTCACGATGCACACGAGGAAGCCAGGAGCAGGAGGGAGCTCACAGCCACTCAAGACGCTTCAGGTCCTCAAACGTGCGGGGCAGCAGCTGGGAGATCCTGTTGTGACTGAGGAACCTGCGGACAGAGCAGGAGAGGCATTTTCCTCCTGCCTTGGTGGGGCTGCTCACAGCCCCCACTGCCAACGCCTGGGACACTCCCTGGTCAGTGCCAGCACAGGGCCGGCTCAGAGGGAATTGGGCTGAGGAGAGCACAGCTGGAGCTGGGGGAGCTGGAGGTGCCTCTGCTCTGCCCTTCTCTCTCCCCCCACTCCAGCTGACAGCAGCTCAGTGCAATTCTCACAGGAGCAGCTGTGCTGTGCGTGAGGAGCTGCATCCCATGGCCCCTCTCCCCCAGGCCTCATCATGCAGCCATTCTTACTTACAACATCCTAAGCTGAGAAAGTCCAGCAAATGCCTTGGGTGAGATGACACGGATCTTGTTGTTCTGCAAGAATCTATTAAAAAAAAAACAACAAAAAACCACAAAAGCACAACAACAACAACAAAACAGAAAGCAGATTGAGAGAGAGTTGCTTTCTAAGGGATTCTGAGGGCTTGCAGGTCCCCAGGAAATAAGGACGTGCCCCATGTCTGCTGGGGACCTGCAGCCCTGGAGCAGGAGGAGCAAATGATAGAGATGAGGAGCAGAGCAGAGCCACTCCATTCCCCTGTGCAACCCCATGGGACAGAACAGGCAGTACTCACAGCTTCCTCAGGCTCCAGCACCCAGCGAACTGGTTGTCCAGCAGAGTGTGGATTTTATTTCTCTTTAGGTCCCTATCAGGAAAGTGAGAGGAGAAGAAGAAAGAAAAAAAAAAAAAACACAACACAAAAAAGAGACCTAATAATAAAAATAATTTAAAAATCAAATTCAGAGCCAGAGAGAAAAAACAGGAGGACAAGAGAGCCCTGACTCCCTTTCCCTGAAATAGGAATGTGTTGCAAGGCAGCTGCTGTTCATTAACACAATCCTGCTAATTGCTCTCCAGGTGAGAATTTTCATGCTTCCCCCCCCTTCCCTGCTCTCATGTCACGTATGTGAGAGGCACTGGGGGATCAGTGGTGCTGGCAGCCCCCGGCCTGGCAGTGCTGGGATGGGGGGAGCCCTGTGATACTCACAGCTGTGTCACATTGGGGGACAGCCTGGGCACAGCGCTGAGGTTCTGTGCAGTGCAGTCCACGGCCCTTCCCCAGCATCGGCACTGCTCCGGGAACATCTCCAGCACTGCAGGACCAGAGGGGATGTGCTGAGGGGGCAAAGGGGGCCCACGTGGTGGGGAGGGGATGGGAAGGCAGTCCTGAAGGTGGCTTACAGCACGTGTCTGCCTCGTCCTCTGTCCAGATGTTCCCAGCCAGCATGTCGCCCAGCACCCCCAGCCAGCCCGTGGTGTCCACTGTGGGCAGGAGTGCTGTCAGGCATGGCTGCATCCCACAGTGCCCAGCAACTCTGCATGGTGGGTGCAGAACCCCACAGCCCCAGGCAGGGTGCGGGGAAGGAAGAAGGCAGCAGGCTGGCTCCAGACCCATGGCTGTGTGAAGCAGGGCTAGCTCCATCCGGCCATGTTATGTGCATCCAAACGTTTCCTTCCACTCTTTCTCCCATCCCACCAAACCTGTCCTGTGCCAGGCGCTGCACCCACAGCTCCCAGCAGCATGTTTGCCCAATCTCTGACTCTTTTACATTCTGCTTTCCAGCATCCCTGAGCGAAAAGCCCCCCAGTGGCACAGCATATTGTGCAAAGAAGGGAATTCACTTTGTTTTCTTACATCTGCTGCAGCCGTGTGCCCCAACAGCTGGCACAGAACCTCCCATTCCTCTGTCTCTGCAGACAGTCCACACAACCCTGAGGACTGCAGCAGGAGAGTCCCAAACAGGGGAGCTGCTAAGTGGGCATGCATTACAGCGCCAGAACCAGGGCGCCGTGGTCCATGATTCCTGCCATTGCTATCGCTCACAGGGAAGGCTGCAGCTCTGCCCTAAATGCTCTCATCATCCCAGTTCTTGGCATTTCCAGCCCAGGGACACCCCACCTTCCTAGGGTCTTGCTAATTACCACAGTTCTCCTCATCAGCGCCGTTGTTGCAGTCGTCCACCCCGTTGCAGTGCAGGGCCTGGGGCAGGCAGACCGAGAGATTGCCACAGGGAAACTGCCCCAGGGGACACACGTACCCATCACTGGAGGGCGTGGGAAGAGGCTCTGCAGAGGGAAGAGGGGATGCTCAGTACTCGGGGGGCTGAATCCTGCTGTGTTCCCACCTGACCATGTGCCATCTGCCAACCCTCAGCAAAGGGCTCTGCTCCCTGTGGGTCTCCCTGACGCCCAGAGCAGACACTCTCCCACAGGCAGACATTCCTCCATGGACAGACATTCTCCCTGTACCTTACCCCAGCCCACACACCCAGCCCTCTGTCCCACCACAGCGCATGGCTGCTTCAGGCTCCCTTTCTGCAGAGCCCCTTCTGTCAGAGCCATTGAGGTACTCAGCTCCAGGGCTCTGTTCATTAGCATCCTGCAATTATCCCCGGCAGAGGCATGCCTCAGATCCAGCTAAACGTTTCCACACCTGCTTTGATCACGAACCGGGAAGTGGCAGCAGGCAGGAATCAGGAGGGAGCAGGGCTGCTTTCAGGGCCCAGCCTGTCGCTCAACATTTCCTTCAGCTGTCAGCCTATTAATGGCTAATGGGGCATGCTATAATTAAAAGCACTTTGTCTCACTCGTGCACACACGCTCGTCAGCAAGTACTCTGCCTTCGCCACCAGCCCTAAGCAAGACAGGGGGAGAGCAGCATCCCATAGCTGGTTGCAGCCTCACTGTCCCATGCTGGCCATGGTGAGGTGCAGGAGCTGCTCCTGTGCTGACCTGTCTCAAAACAGGACCCAGGGAGCCCCACACTGCAGAGACATGGCAGAAGGACCTCACGGTCCCCACAGCAGAGAGTGTTTGCATATGGAGCTATGTAAATACCGCGAGAGAAGAGTTTATCCACATATATATTGACACACATAAACAGAGGCAGATGCTGCTTTTGAAGGAAGCGGAGGTCGCAGTGGAACTGATGCTCCCTGGCCCCGGGATCTGCTCTGCACTAACCAACCTGGGGCTGGAGGAACCGGTTACAGTATGAGGGAGAAATCAGGCAAATGGGGAGAGATGGGCAAAAAGTGAAACAAATGGACAAAGAAAAGCGGGCACTGCTCGTGTACCCCCTGCCTGGCTCTGGGAAAAGGCAGCCTTGAGAGGAAGCAGCCAAATTTAGCCGGGGCCAATCTTGGCATTTGCTGCATCCCTGCAGGGCCACACAGGCCTGTAAACGCAGCCCACGCAGCCCCATAAAACGGCTGCGACCAAAATAGAGCACAAAGCCAAAGAGTGCTGCTGGGGGGGGGGGGGCAGCCCAGCTGAGGCCAATTTCTCAGCCCCAGTCCATACACACCACATTCTTCCTCATCATGCAACTTCATCCCGGGGTCTTATGCAGCTCTGTGGGACTGCATGTGAGTGCCAGAGGGATGGGTTGAGAGCTTTCCGCTGGGAGCCCACTCATTTCAAAACCAAACCAAAGCCCTGCTCTGCCTTCCCTGAACTCAGAGCAGTTTCCCAAGTCACTTCAATACATTCATTTCCAGAAGGTAAAAACTCTAGGAGCTAACCCACGCAGCAAAGCAGCTTGACTTACATCTACATCACCTCTATCCTCAAGGAAAGCCCAGGGCTGCTGCCAGCACATCACTGCTGGTGCTGCCCAGGATGCGGCCATCCCATGCTGAGCATCCCAGCATCCCACCATTGCTGAGACCCAGCGCTGCTGCTGGCTGAGCTGTGCCCCCAGCGCGGCTGTCAGGGCTGCCCCGATAATTAACTGCACATCAGACAGAGGCCGACCCTCCCCTCCCACGGGCCGCTGGGGAAGGAATGGTTTGCGTTGCCATCGACAAAAGCAAAGCACAACAAATCATCCTCGACAGAAATACCACAGAACGCCTGGATGCTTGGCGTACCCCTTCCCAGCTCCCCACAAAAGCACCTGGTTTTCGTATGGTTTTGTCCACTGCTCCGTCCCTTGTCCGACCGCAGCATTAGCACTGCCCTGCACCTCCCCTGCTCTGCTCCATGCTCGCTTTCTCCCAACTAAGAGGCAGAGGCACAACCTGCGGTAGTTTCTGGGGTTACGTGTCCATGGGGTTGCGGTACGTGGGAGTCTGGGCAGGAGCACAGCGAAGAGAGCAGCGTCAGCGGCGGCACAAAACGCTCCTTGAACCCAGCATTCTTCTTCCGTGCAGCACGGCGCTTTGCAGGCATCGCCGTGTTTGTGCTGGGCTCTGCACCCGAACACTGGGACACAGCTGCCCATGAAAACCCCCTCTCCTGCCCCCCAGCAGACGGTCCACGGCCCTCCCCACTTCCAGCAGTGGCCTCACCTACGTACCTGTGGCAGCGCAGAGCAGCGAGGGCAGCACCAGCAGGAGCAGCTCCATCATGGGGCTCATGGCACCGAGAGAGTGCTGCTGCGGGAGGCAGAGGAGGCAAATGGAGCGTGGGGATGTGACCCGTCCTCTCCTCCCAGTAGCTTCCACCAACGCACACCAGCACTGGGGTGCTGCAAGTTGTCAGTGCTCTCCGAAAGCCATGTGCTGCGCTGTGCAATGCCCGGCTGGGGAGGCTGGGAGCTGAGGAGGAGGAGGAGGGCGAGGAGGAGGAGAAGGAGAAGGAGGAGGAGGAGGCAGAGGGCTGCTTTCTCCACGCAGGGAGTTGGCATTGCAGCCTGTGCTCCTGCCCTCTCGATAGATGCTCCCATGTGGGGCAGGGCAGCCCCAGACTCTGCACGTGATGCAGCCGGAGGGTGTCTGCCAGGGATCCACCCCCGGCACCTTCAGGTCACCACTGCCCTCACTCAGCTCCCAGGAACCAGCAGACTGAACTGCTTTGCTGGCCTGGATTCACCCTTAAGAGGAAGGATGGACCTTGAGGAGTCACAGCTGTGCCACTGCAGGGGATCTGGTGGCCTCACCATGCTCTGATCTCTGTGCTCCGTTCCTCTGCCATCGGTGTGGTGAATCTGCTTGGAATCTCCTTTCCAAGTTCTGAATGCTTGTTATGAGTCCAGAAAATCTGTAAATATATAACAAATACAACCATTGCTGCTGGAGGCAAATCCGCTCAGGACGCTGGAGTGGCTCTCCCAACTTCCCTCAGCTGCATGATGTAGGTGTGTGAGATTCAATGATGAACACATTCCCCTTTCTATTTGAGTATTCTGATTAACACATTTAAAACTTATCAATAAACTTGCTGACGCTTTTAAAACAACCCAACAACCATTCCTATCAGCACTGAGCAGGTGAGAATAAAACACATCTCCTTCACCTCTAGAGCTCCACGCTGACAGCCATGCAAGGACATGGCTCTGACCCCAGGCACTGAGCTGCTGCACTGGAGGGCTGCATGGCCCCAAACCTGCCTGCTCCACTGCTGGCACTGCGCCCCATGGGGGCCATGGGGGATGTGGGGGACTGGGCTGTGCCAGGATGAGGGGAGCAGCCTGCAAAAGGAGATGACACGGAGCATTTGTGGTTCTAAATCAGATTTATTTAGGATCGAAGGGCACATAGAAGCCAGCAGCCGGATAGAGTGAGGCATGTTTCAGGGTCTAACAAAATTCCTCTCTGCTTTAGCTTGGCTGTAGCTACAGCGAGGGCTGCCCAGCAGCACGGGAGGCCATCCCAAGAGAGGATGGGAAACAGGAACCCTGTGAGCAAGCAACAACTGGGCAAAGGCAGGAAAGGCATCTGCAAACTGATGGCGGCCAATTCCCTCTTCCCAGCGAAAGCAGTGGTGCTTCCTCTCACCACTCCTGCCGGGTGTTCCTGCAGTCCCTCCGCTCCCCCCAGCCCTCAGCTTGCTTCTTCTGCGGCTCTGCCGGCTGTCAGCATCCTCACACCATGTCTGCATTCCTTTGCAGGAGCTTTGTTAATGGGCCAAAGCATTTCCCCTCACACCCTTTGGCAGAAATCTTTGTCCAGCTCTTGACTGTGCCTCCCACTAACCACCGAGTGATGTATGGGCGCTGGAGGCTTCGGTGCATGCATTAAATCTCTGTAAAGCCCAGCAATATGATACAACAGAGTCCCAGGCGGCTCAGAAGGGACTTGTGCAATGGCATGGCGTGGATTTACAGCTGGGGTCAGAAGCGTGGCCTCGCAGCACTGCGCCTGCTCCAGCCCAGCCTTGCAGCGAGTGCGTCTTGCTAGCAGCTCTGTCATATCCCCAGATAATGTTACTTCTGAGCAAAGCGAGCCAGCTTTCCTTCCACTTTGTTTTCCACTGAGATGACTCTCAAGCCAAATCCATTACCTCTGGCTCAGGCCGGACTTCTCCAGCACTGCTTTTCTTGATTTGCTGGAGATGTGCCTCTGCTGTGCAGGGTACCGGTTCGCAGTACCAGCAGTGCTGGTGCCAGGCTGCTGCCTGCCCTGCTCCCATAAGAAGCAGGGAGCTGAGGATGCTGCACCCCAGGTACCCAGAAAGATGCTGTTGGCAGAAGTGCCAAGAGAGAGGGCACAGCGAAGGAAAACTCATACTCATCCCACGCGGGCTGCTGTCGTTCTGGGTGCTGGATTTTTGGTTAGGCTCTTTGGGGTCTGCAGCCCTGCTTTGCCACTGCACCACGATGTGCTGCCCAAGCCCTGATTCTCCTCCATGCACGATGAGCACACGTGGGAGGTGATGCTGTGCCTAGAGCTTCCTGGAGCACACTGCCTGCAGCTCCTGTGTGGTGCGCAGTGCTTTCAGTGCCGCGATGTGCCCTGAGCTCTCTGTCAGCCACACAGCAATTAGGGAAACCTAAACACTCCTGATGGGAAGCCTTTTAAAAAAGTCTACACCAGAGCTGCAAGCCCAAGTGTTTCTCCTCGGCAGATGAACCAGAAAGTCATTAATTACTCTGTGCTGGAGCAGATGTTTCAGTGTTTGAAATTGCTGAGGAACTGAGTCACTGTGCAGCTGGGTGCCAAGAGATGGACAGTGGCAATGCAAACACGGACCTGGTGTCAGAGGTGGGAGCGGAGCAGCTGAGGACCTGGGGAGCATCCCACAGACCTTAATGGTCATGTGAGCTTGAGGGGACACAGCTGGGGACTTTGGTTCCCAAATTGAATCTACTTTGTTTTGAAGTGACATCCAGAGCCCAGCAGCTTATCAGGTCCTGGCTGGGTGTGTGGGGAGGCTTTGGGGGTGGGTGGCACAACGGCATCGAGCAGGCAGATGTCCTCCCACTGTCCTCGTCCTCTTTCAGGCTCTCTCCACCTCCCACCTTCCCCAGCACCTCCCAGGAGTGCATTGGGGCTGCAGATGGGGTTTGCAGCTCAGCTCTGTGCTGCAGCTGCTCACCCACAGGCAATTCCAAGCTCCGAGGCCAGAGCCTCTGGACATGGCTTGGTTGTATTGCAGTGCATGTTATTTACACCTGTGCTGCAATGGTGCACTGTTCTTGGAATACCTTTCATGATATGTAATAAAGAGAACTTGCAGCACAGCTTGCAGGCTCTCACAGCACTGAGCTGCAGCACATCAGAAACCCCCAGTGCCCACAGTGCTGCTCTACGTGAGGCTCTTTTCCTCCTTAGAGTTTAGCTGCTGGTTCACCGACTGACAGATTCCTCACTCTCAGCTTTTGCCCTCCTTTTTCTGACCTTTTGCGCACTGCTGCGGTTTATAAGGAAGAGAAAGTGAGGGAAAAGGCTGCTTCAGGATTCCTGGTTTTCTCACCGCTCAGATTGCTCACAGAAGCCAGGCAGCACGGGAACGGGGCCTCACACACCTGCTGGACGTGCACTCACTGATGTGCATCCCCATCCTGGCTCCTGACAGCCTTCCCTCTGCAGACTGATGGTAAATCCTCCGCTGGTGTGGAGGCAAGCTCCCTTCTTCATGCAGAACACCCATAAATCACTTGTTCTTGGGCAACAGCCCCGACCACAAAATGAGAGCATAGGGTGTGTGCCGGGGGTCTTGGCTGAACCCCACCTCAGCACAGGTTGCTGCCAGGCTCCTCTCACTGCCCTGTGATGAGGTGAAGTGCAGAGTCAGGCCGGGCAGTGCCTGCCTTTGTCCAGAGCACATGGCCTGGCGGTAGGGCTGGCTTGCTTGGAGGTAGCTGTTGGTCTGGGGCCATTGCTGTGTTTCTTCATCCATCTAGCAGCAGCACAGCCCGCTGCCATGCTCCCTCCCTGGGAAGCAGGGTGCTGATCTCAGCAGAGCAGCCTCAGTTCTGTACTTTTATATACTGGCCCAAGCCTGCATCTCACTCACGTGAGCCAGCCCACAGCTCTTCAGAAGTGGCTGCACTGTTTTACATCACTGCTGGTCTTCCAGCAATGCCAGAACCACACTGGGAGTCCAATTCCTGATGACTTGGGAAGGACTGAAGGCCCACAGGAGCAGGGCACTGCTACTGAGATGTGACGGTGTTGGTCAGACCAGGACAACATCTGCAGCTAGACAAAATGAGAGCCGTGTGCATTTCAGATTAAATTGCACAGCTGCTGCACTTCTCCACGAGACACGCCTGGGGATGGGCAGCAGGAAGCTCTTGCCCTTCACATGTGAATCCCCACAGAGCTCCTGCTGCTTCACACCTCTGCTACTCATCACCACTTTTGCTGGAAAGAGAGATGGCACAGCTCTGCGCAGAGCCTGGTGGGAGCGAGGTCACAGCTCCCTGCTGGACAAGGCTTGGGGTGGAAGGAGGAAACAAAGTCCTCCTAGGAACACCACCAGGTAATGCTGTGCTGCTTTGTGACATTCAGGCTGAGGGCCTGGCTGACTCGTGGACTTTACTAACTCCAATCCTGCAGGAGCGAGGAGGTACGGTATGATGGCAGCTGCAGCAGGAGTGGTGCTCTGCCTGCCTGGTTCCCCCTGCAGCCCCAGCCCAGAACTCTGCCCTGGGGCTTTGCTTGGAGCATTCAGGTTTCTTGCTTCACAGCCTGGAGAGCAACATCTCAGCTCACAGATCTGCTTTTAGGGAAAGAAGGGACCCTCTTGGCTCGCTGGCAGGACAGCCACTGACTGGGAGCGGATCGGCAGAAAGAGAACCCAGCACTTGGCAGGGAGAGGAACGAACCACTGAAGCTGCTCCAGCTGGCATGCTCTGCAGCTTCTGCCAGAGTCTGCAGACTTACCTGCTTCTTTCTTCTGCAGAGCCTTGCAGAATGAATCACAAGAAAATATTTGGGCCATCGAGGTCTTTGCTTTCTAGCTGTCACGCTGAAACGGTGTGAAATTGCCAGCCTTAAAGCAGACAGGTTTGATCAGAACACCATGTTGTGGTGGTGGATTGTAGACACAAATACTGAGCTGTGCTGCTTTTTAGGGTTCACAGCCTCTATTTCTTTACACTTCTTGATGGTTGCAGCTTGCAGGAGGGTGTCTGGGAGCCACTGCAGTAGATATGCAGACTTTCAGTTCTGGGAGAAGATCTGAAAACCACAGGACTGGATGAGAATTAGACAACCTGAGCTTTACCAGGTAACAGTTTCCTCTTCCCATTGCCCAGTGCTGTAGGTGTTTACAAAGCACTGCAGCACTGCCCCTCCATTCATTCAGTCTTCTGCTGACAAAAGCCTCCTTCATGTCACCAACATCACCTTCTTCCCCTCCACTGCTCCAGTGACAGCTCAAACTCCTACCCTGCCCTCGCCCCTTCCATCTCCTGCCCTGCCCTGTGTGTGCAGCATGGGAGGGCTCTGACACCTCCAGCTCTACCAGCAGTGTGCAGTTCTGCTCCGTTTCTTATTTGTTTTGCACTCCGCTGTTCCTCCAGGGCTCTTTTGCTGCCATGGTTGCTGCAGTAGAAGGAAGTGATGTGAGAAAAGCTCACATTCCTTCTGAGAGCTGCTGGCAGCAGGCAAACCCCCACTGGAAGCCCTCCCCAGGGATGAGCCCTCTCTGCTGCCGTTTGACTCGGTGTAAGGCGCTGATCACAGAAAATCATCCAGAAAGGCCTGCAATAGAATTCCTCAAGAGCTGCACAAGGGTCTCCAGGCTAAACCAGGGCTTGAAAAGGATCTTTATGTTGGGAAGGGAATCAATTGGTTCCCACTTGTCCGGCTGGCAGCACTCAGCCCAGGACCACGAGCAGCCCAGCTGCTCCCAGCACTGTTACCCCTCTCCTCCCAGAGCTCCTTCCCAAACCACCGTGGAGTTTTGCTGCCTAATGCTATCAGTCACCAAACCACTGCTTATCACTGCATACAAGCTTATCGCCTTCATTATGTTATCTACAGAACCAAAGGAGCCGAGAGCATCACAAATTCCAGCTCTCACTGTGATATCTCTATAAAAACTTGCCTGTAAGAATTACCTCTTCCAGAAACCGCCTGCAGCAATCACAGCTCCGAATCCAAAAGCGGTGTTTGCAATAATAATCAAACGTTCAGCAAACATCATTAGAACTAACTTGCCAATGAACAGAAATAATTATCAGATAATTGCTTTATGGACAACCAAGCAGGGAAATTAGGAATAGTATATTCTCCATGCTAAGCAGGGAAACACACACAGGGAAATAGGAGCACCCAGAGACAAAGGGGCTCATTGAGGGCCCTCAAAGAGAGGGCTGACGTGCTTGCTTGACCCCATGCCAAGCTGCTGCTCCTCATGCAGGGGACTGAGATCCCAGCTCTGGGGAATTTGGCCTTCCCTAAGGCCCAGGGCTAGATTCACAGCCAACCTCTGGGGCTTGCTGGCACAGCAAAGCACCTCATGGCCCTGCTGCTTGTGCAGCTCTGTGCCACGGGAGCTGTTCCCCACGTACTTGGCTCTCAGATGGGACTCCCACATCCATACCAGTCCCTGGCTAGGAACCTCAGCAGACCTTTAGCACGGCAGCTCTCTGCAAGCTTCGGTTAGGCGGAGTGGAGAAGTCAGCCCAGGTGATGATCCTTCACCTCCTTCACCTGGCCCCAGCCCCCTCCAAGCCAGTGGGATTTTGCTTTTTTTGAGTGACGCTTTGCTGAAGCATCGCCGGAGCCCCTTTTCTCCTTGGGGAGCAAAGCTGCCACAGCTCCCACGGAGCACCGAGGGGGGTTCGATTCGCTGCCCCCCTCGAGCCCAACCCAGCCCCGCGGTTCCGGTGCATCCCGGCCACGCACCGCCCCCTGCGGGCCGCGAGTCTCTCCTGCTCCGCTCCCCGGGGCGCGCCGGCGCGGAGCAACAGGGCTGTGCGAGAGAGGACGTCCTTATCAACGGCGTTCCGAGCTTTTTAGTCATATTTAATTATCTTCCTTCTTCCCCCAATCTCTGCCTGTCCCTGATTAAAACAAACAACCCCCAGCAGAGTGTTTGTGACAGGAATCGTGACTGAGCCTAATTAAAACCCGCCGCTCGTCACGCGACGCCTGGCAGCCGGCGGGGGCTGGCGCAGGGCGCGCGGCGATGCTCCCTGCAGCACCACGCAGCTGATGAGCCGCACAGTGCCAGCCCTCGTCCTGCGGGCTGCTGGCACGGGGGGGAGCAGGGAGGGAGCTCGCAAGTCTCAATTAGCTCTGGTGATGACCTAATGGGTTAATGAACAAACTCACGCGGCAGTTTCTCTCCGGTGCTGCTAAACGCGGTGGCAGTGGGATGTCCCCTCCAGTTCCCTCGTTCCTCAGCACTCAGGGGCCCTCCCAGCTCTGGGGGGGGCATGGGGGTGAGCTGCGCTTTGTGAGCCCTGTTGCACAGGGACAAATCCTGCGGGTCTGTGCTCAGAGCTGCTCAGAGCCCTGATCGGTGGTGCCTCAGTGACCTGCGTGGTGAGCAGAGGCCCTGGGGAGCTCCTGATATCTGCCCGTCACGGCAGTGGCTGATGGAAAGCTGGGGCAGAAGACTGCTGGTGGCTTTCAGAAAGGCCGCTTGTGAGCCCAGCATCCATCAGCAGCAACACGGCTGTGAGCTCTGGGAGCAGTGCACACGCACTGTGGGATGGGCTCTGCCATGTGGGACTCCCCATTGCAGTGCCCAGAGGACGATGCCCCCTGCTTCACACAGCTCCTGGCTTTCTCTGCACTTCTTTCATAAAGAATCCCATTGTTGCCTCTTCCCACTGTTTATCCACCCATGGCCTGAGCAAAGGGTCAAGAGCTCCTGAACTCCACCGGATTGTTTCTTCCCTTGGGGGCCCACTCCCTGCTGCGTGCAGAAGCTGTTCAGGGCTGAGCCAGCATGGCCAAACAGTGCCCCAGAGCTGCAGCCCATCCCCGTCCTCCCCGCTGTCCTTGTTCCAGTGTCAATGAACTTCCTAAATTAGTCCTCTTTCATATTGTTTCAAATCAATGGGTCCTGGCGGCATCATATACAAAGGGCTGGTTTCGGTGTTTTAGTTGGGAGAGTCCTCAGGGGGAGCTGAGCTCATTAATTAAATACATTTAATCAATCTGGCCTACAAGGACACTGGTTATTTATTCATCAGAGGCTGCACGGTGCAAACCCGGCGATCTGAAAGGCAGTAAATAAACATGTAAATGAAAAGCTGAGACAGCAGCGCTTAGCAGTGCCTGGGAGACTCCGGAGTGTGGGTCAGCTAATAGGGGATCATAGGTTTAATTGAACAAAACCCAACAGGAAGCATCACCCCAGTGAACAGCACCTGCACTACAGGGGAGCGGAGCTGTGCGGTGCCTGGGAGAGCAGGGCAGGTGGGGCCATCAGGTCACTGCCGAGGAGCCCCGGTGCCCATCGCTGCAGGGTTAATTGTGATGGCAGCCCTGCAGGAGCTGAGGAAGAGGGAGATTTTAATCCTGGAAGCGAAAACAAAGGAAGGAGTATGGCTCTTCTCGGCTCATCCTTGTGCAATTATCCTCTGCTCTTTGCAAAGTGCCATGGGAGCCAAGCTGGCAGGAAGCAGATGAGTTTCTTCCAGGTCTGTACAAACTCTGGCTTTACTGTTGCTTAAGAGTAAAGTCGCTTCAATATCCTCTGGAATGCAAAGAGTTGCAAATTAGCACTGAATAAAACACTGACTGTCAGAATGGGACACTTAAATTTGGATCCAGTGGGTTTGCCATCTCTCACAGTTTGGAAGAAAAGTAAGTCTTGGGTGATGGAGCTTGCAAGAAAAGCTGAAGGCAGGAGCAGAACTGCACAGAGAGAAGATGCAGGGAGAGGCTCAGGGCAGTTTGGGGGATTGAGGCCTGAGCTCCCACAGCAAGGAGTCCTGGAGCTGGGGTTCTGCTCCCAGGATCCGCTGGTTGAGGGTAGCAGGGAGGTGTGAGGGGAGGGAGAGAGAGGGAGGGCAGGGTGATGCTGTGGGTGGTCTGCGAGCCAGACTGCAGGGGAAAGGCCGTGCACCATGCAGATGGGTATTGAGGACGTCGAGGTGAAGGGAGGGGTACTGGATTAGCTTCTTCATCATCATAAATGAATATGCAAAGTGGGAGAGAACAGTTTTCCCACCACAGCTCACTCTGTCTGTGGGAACCCTTCTGACTCTCATGTCAGCCAGCAGTGAGTGGATGGATGGTGACACGGGCCGGGCTGAGCCAGCCCCACAGCCCTGCAGCCCCGTGGGGTCCCATCAGCCCACCCTGCAGCCACCAGACTTCTGCTGCACCACGATGGGTCTGCAGTGCTGGGGTTTCCCCTCCTGCGTTCTGGGAAGTGTGAAATGAAGAGAGAATGTGAGGAATATAAACTGTTAAATAGTTTCAACCATAAAGAATAAAAAAAGAGTTCAGTTCCAGGTTTTGGTCTAACCCAGTGTTTTTGCAAGCTGGTTTCTATCCCTGAGTCCCAGACTTGCAGTGATTCACAACCTCACCGCTTTTGAGCTCAGACCATGGACTTGTCTGTGGTGGATGGGTTTATTCCGGACTCATTCCCATGAAGATGTGTCCTATCCAGAAATGAAATGCTTTAATCATACGTCCCTAGTCTCTGACCGGCCCATTAATCTCCGTGCTTGCCCAACAGAAGAGCAGCAGCACGAGGAACAATAAATACAGCCTTTTGCACATTTTTCCTCTGAGGACCTCCAGACACAAACACATCCTTTGGAGATGCTGTGGGCAGGGAGCGTGGAGGAATCTCCATCTACCTTTGGCACACAGCAAACCATGGGCACAGCAACAGCTGTAACAACAGCGAGGTGCAGCAGCTCTGCCCCATTACAGAGACAACAAAACACATTCTCTTAATGGAGTGCATTCCAGAAATACCTGAACAGAAAATCCATAGGCTTGGAAATGAACGCATTTGTCCTTTCGCTGTCTTTACGGTTAGCCGAAGGAGTGCGCATCTTCTCCGGGGGCTGCATGCGGGAAGACAGATGGTGAGAGTAACTCCACTTGTCAGTCCCTGGGGATGTGCAGAGGAATCAGTATTTGGCATCTGATTTAGCTCTGCTGCCTCCTCGAGTCACCGCTGTCCCAGGCACCGAGAGATGTATGGGCTTCGGAGACAGTTAAATTAAACAGCACTAAACAGAAGGGTGTGCGCTCACCCCTTCTGAAATGCCAGCTGCCAGCCCGTAATGAAGATCCAATGAATTTTGCTCACTGCTCTGAATTTGAATGTCTCCCTCCCTCCCTTCGGTAGGTCAGAATCAAATGGGCCTCAAAAGGAGAGGGTGATGGATTCAAAAACTGTGGGAAATCTCAGGCAGGACAGCTGGGGGCCGGAGGGAAGGGGATGGATGGGCTGCTCTGCAGTGCCCAGAGTGTGGCCTTTGGGAAATGGGCAACGCTGGGGAGCTGGGGGCCGTGGGGGACTGCGTTGTGTTCAGTGGGGAGGGGACACTTGGGGTAGCAGAAACACTGGGAGACGAGGAGAAGGAGGAGGCAGACATTCCAGGAGCCTCCACATCTGTATGGAGACGGAGTGGGGTCCAAGTGGTAATACATCCCAGATGAGGCCGGGGAAAGTGCTCGAGCAGAGCATGAGTCATTGCGGAGGGGAGAGCAGCAGCTCTTTGATAAGAGGCAAGGCAGTTTCACACTGCTATTTAATCTTCATCTGTGGGCTGTGCCAGCCGAGAGCCTTGCACGAGGGTCCCCTGGGCGCTCTGGCACGCAGACCTCACCTTGGCTGCCGGGCTGGGGTGAGCATCATGCTGGGGATGGGGAGGGGAGCTGCAGTGCTTTGCAGGGCGTGGGACAGGCACAGGGCTCCCCAGGGTCCTGCTCCCATTCGGACCCATCTCACCCATAGTGCCACCAGGAGCTGCAGTTAATGGAGCTGATCTGAAATCAGGCTGCTATGGACCCTGGGGTTATGCCACTGTGTCATCTGAATACCAGCCTGTGTCAGCTGCGTTCCTTCTCCAGTCTCACCATTCTTCTCTGGCCATTTCACAGGCCTTTCTTGAATTACTGTGCTCGAAAATGCTCTCCCTGCTATGCCCTCAGGGCTTCACAGCCTGTCCTCTACCTACCCCTGGACTGCTATTGCTGCTGCAGACCCTCCAGGCAATGTTTGACTGGTCCAGCCTGAGGTCACTGCGATTCCCGCACCCTCCATTCTGTCCTTCCCCTCCTTCTCTCCTTCTGCACACGACTGCTCTGAAGGGCAGAACATTGCATCTGTTCCTGTTGGGCCGCGCTTTGCTTTCCTCCTGAGATCATTTCTCCTATTTCTCAGGATCATTTCAAATTCTAATCCTACGTCTGTGTCCTCCTTGCTCGATCTCACATGCAAAATAAACAGGCAGGCTCTCATGTTGTCAGCCGAGCCATTAATGACTGCAGGAGCCCATAGCCAGCCCTGTAACACTGCGGCCTGACAGCCAACACCGATCCCCTTGCCATGAGCATGGGATGCACGCAGGGAGCACCCTGCTCCCAATCACTTCAGTTTTTCTCTTGCTTATGAGTGTGCCAGGAGAGACAGCATCAAAAGGCACTAAAGACAAGATATAGGACAACTTCTGCTTCTCTATCCACAAGGCTGCTGCTCTGTCATAAAAAGAAACGAGTGCTGGTCTGACATGATTTGTTCTTGAGAAACCTGTGTTGACTGTTCTGATTGCCTCGTTATCTCCCCACTGCTTACAAGCTGCTTTTAGAATTCGTTGGGGGTATTTTCCTGCTCTGTGAGCCGAGCTGCCTGATGCATCCCTGCACACCCTGTTGGTGGTGTGTGTGTGTATGGAGGGTGGAGGAAGGAGGGTGGATCCTGACACCCCCGTTCCTTAACTCCTCATCTCCAGGCGGGCTGGGAGCCTTCTGGGAATGCTCATGGGCTGGTGCGTTACGAATAGATGGCAAAGGGTAAAAAGGTCCCAGACGCACGGCGACTAATCCCTGGATCCAAGCTGCTGCTGCGATCGCCAGGTCCCCACAGCTGCGGGGCCGGGGGGGGGGTCGGTGCGGGGCCGGGGGGGGGGGGGGGTCGGTGCGGGGCCGGACGCTGCCGCGCGGGGGCAGACACAGACCGCGGAGGAGGCGGAGAGGCGGGGGCCGCCCGGGGCTCTGCGCTGCGCTGCTCCGCCGTGCGGGAGCGTCTGGGGCTCATCGTAGAACGGTGACCTCATTGCAAAGTGAGTTCTGTAATCAAATCGATGCGAGGCTAAAAAGGGAAGAAGGAGGCAAACCAACGGCTGATGATGAAGGGCTGAATGGTGCCGTTTCGCAGGGCTGAGATGGGTACCTTGTGGGGCAGCGGGCAGCGGGGAGGTGTGGAGAGGAGTGCCAGCACCTGGAGCTGCACCCACGGTGCCGTATTCTGGGTGGGATTTCTGTCTGCTTCCTTCCTGGTGCTGCAGACAGGCAGTGGGGGTGTCCCTGTCTGCAGGTTGCAGGAAGACACCTCTGAGGAATGGGGCTGCAGCTGGGAGCTCTGGGGTGCCGTCAGGATCAGGCACTGCCAGAGCATTCCCCATCAGAGCAGCCCTGTCAGAGCTGCTCCATCAGAGCACCCCTTCAGAAGCGCTGTGCCCTGGCCCACGTTTGTCTGCCTGGGTTGCTCTCACCCAGTTGTGCCACTGCAGACAGCTGGTGACACTGGGATTTTTGTTTCTGACGTGTGGCACCTGTCTGCAGCCTGCATCCTGCCTGGGATGTGCCATGGTTGCCGGGGTGATGGCTGGGATGTGCTAAACAGAAGGGAACGGTGGTGACACCAGCTGGGAAAGGGCAGAATGAATTTTGTTTCACATTTATTGAAGCACAAATTAACACAAGAAACAGCTTCCCTGTGTACAAACATGAAACTGAGCCCCTTTGGGCTGTGCCAGTCCTCCCTGGGTTCAGACACTGGGTGTTAGCAAACATCCCTCACTGCTGCCTGAGCCAAGCTTCGGCTTGTCCATTGAAATGCATGTTTGCTTTGGGAGATGGATACCAGGGTGTTCAGGAGGGCTGCTAGGCCAGGGAGTGCAGCTGCAGGCAGGGAGCTGACGGCCTCCAGGCACACAGGGTAAGGAGCAGGGCGCAGCAAACAGATGGGTGGAGGTGCTGGAGCAGCAGAACCCCCTGGAATGGGGCCGGGCACAGCGCTGAGCAGCAGCCAGCTCTGACAGGACAGCCTGTGTCAGCAAGAGGCCCAGCACCGGGTCTCTGCCTTTGTGCACACCAATGTTTCTGGCTCACAACACTGGTTTCCAGCAGAATTTAATGTCCCTGGAGCAATCTTTCATGATTCCCTGGGTGCTCCCCCATCTCTTGCTCTGTGCGTTTGCAGCTGCAGCTGCCTGGGCTGCTGTACTCTGGTGGGGCAGGGGCAGCACTGGGGTGAAGTCTCCCAATTCTTCTCTGCTTTTGTGGCCAACACAAGCCCTGGGAAGCTGCTTTGAGTGCTCTGGAGGAGCTATGGCAAATGGGCTTACTGCAGAGCAGTGCCGCGGGGTGAGTTTCCTCCCTCGGGAGCTGTACGCCTATGGGACTGTTCCTTCTCTGTGTTGAGGTGACATCCCTTCATAGCCTGGCAGGAGCTGTGGGTGGGTGTGGGGAGCTGAGAGCAACGACATCACTCACACACGGATGGAATTGCATAGGTGGATCTTCAGGGCCAGGTGGGACAACGTGTGACGGTCTGAGCTGTGAGGAGGGGTGGTTCTGAGTGGGCTGAGCAATGCAAAGTGTCCCCGTGCATCCATCCTGCTCAGCTCCCTTTGCCCTGCCCCCAGGCTGTCCCATCAGGGGAGGAACGAGGAACCCCACGCGAGCATTTGAAAAACCCGCTGATTTCTGCAGCAGGAAATGAAAGCAGAGTGGGCTGAGTGGCTGAGGGGCCCTTGGGAGCATCCCCAGCCTGCAGGACTGCGCTACTCAGTGCGGGGAGAAGGTGCTCATCCTCAGCTGCGGGAAGGACGGAAAATACTTCCTTGACTCAGAGAGAGTCCGCGCTGTGCACCGCGTTTCCTGAGCTCAGCAGCTCCCTCCTCTGCCAGCCCAGGACCCGACGGGTCCCTGCTGGATAAGACTGTGGGCCCTATGGCAGTGCCCGGGAGGAGGAGGAGGAGGGTGGTGAGGAAGGCAGGGCACGGCACCCCCCTCCCTCATCAGCAATGAACATATCCACAAACGGCCCCCTCCATGAAATACATACTTATAACTATCATAATTATTATTCTTTCACCAATTTTCTCTTCCGCGCATGGAGCCTGGCAGGGACTACAGAGCAGGCAAAACTGCTAAAGCTGAAAGTAATGGTGCCCTCAGGACGAATAAAATGCGTACTTCAAACCAGCAGATGCTGCTGAAAGCCCCAGTGCAGGAAATATCTGCAGAATGAATCGAGGGTTTTATGGAGCTCGGTGTGCAGGTTTTATATAAAAGTTTCACCGGCCCAGGAGGGAAAAGAAGGGAGGAGCAGGAGCTGGCACCAGGGGCTGGGACTGGGGCAGGGAGTCCTGCTGCAGGGTAGAAGGGCTGTGCCATGGGTGGTGGTGGGAACCAGCGGGCTTTCATTTCGCTTCAAAGCATCAGAAAGAGTGGAAATGAAACCTTGTGTCTGTTTTGAGGAGCTCATGGGAGAAGAGAAAACAAAGCAGAGGTGCAGTGCCCCGAGGGCTGGGAAAGCTCTGCCAAAGAGCCAGGAAGGATCTGTGCCATTTACCTGAAGGTTTTCTGCCCTGCTTCCCCCAGGGTCGGTTGGGGCTGAGTGGGGCAGTGAGCCCCGCAGTCCTGCAGGATTGCAGTCCTGTCCCTGTGGCCTTTAGGTCTCTTCAGCC
The DNA here is from genome assembly GCF_026119805.1 of Tympanuchus pallidicinctus. Classification (NCBI taxonomy): domain Eukaryota; kingdom Metazoa; phylum Chordata; class Aves; order Galliformes; family Phasianidae; genus Tympanuchus; species Tympanuchus pallidicinctus. The sequence continues at coordinate 18,482,420 of NW_026294648.1, read as the reverse complement.
CTGACAAGAAATGCAGGCAGTTTTCTGTGCACCGGTTCCTCCAAAGCATCCAAACTGGAGGCAGCACTGTGATGACACCCTAGAAAGAACTTGCACTGCCAGGCAGCCTGCACTGCACTGCCAGGCTCTGTGCTGCCTGATCAGGGTGCAAGGAAGGAGGGGGCTGCTGGAGGAGGGGCACAGGAGCAATGCACGTGGAGAGCATCCTCAGTGAGAAATCAGAGACCTCTGCCTGTTTTGCACATCCCTCACACTGTCAAGCTGAGTGCATGCACTGAGTACGCACACTTTACATACTCTACCTGTAACACTGACGTGGGCAGTCCCAGCCAGTGGCTCAGAGATGGATGGTCTGTATGTGAAGCACAGACAGGATTTGTATGGCCACAACTTGTGCTGCTGCTCCATGCCAGAAGAAGCAAAATAAAGAAAACAAGGTTTCTGTCCCCAAAAGCCTTCAAACTGTGCCCGGAAGAACACAGGCGATCCAGCATCAACTGGAACAAAGGCATTCCTGCATGTGCTGCTGAGGTTTGGCACATGTCTTATAGTTCCAGGGTCTTTTTATTTTTTTAATAGCATGTCATAAAATAATGTTCTATATTCTATATACTTTTATGGCTGGCAGGAAAGCAGCAGAGGGCAGTGAGCAGCAGAGACCAGCCGGCAGGAGTGGGGCTGGGGGCAGGAGCCTGCAATGGGGCAGCACGGGTCTGTTCCTGGGGCAGTGCTTTGGTAAAGGGCAAGGAGGGGCACTGGGCACTGCGGTACAGGGGCATGAGGGATGGCTGCAAGGGAGGTGACACCATGAGAAAGCCATACAGAGCTGGGGAGGAGGCCGTCTCCTCCTGTTGGGGCGCCCAGCACTGCAGCAGTCTGTTCACTCACTGAATGCTGTTATTAATAGTGGGAAAAGTGGGGGTACACAGTATGTCGTAACCCAGTGCTCTCAGTGTGGCTACAGGTCCCCTCCCTGCTGCCTTCAGGTCTCACCACTGATGCTCTGGGGATGCTCTGCAGCAGCAATGAACCATGGCTCGAGGGTAGCACAGCAGAGACCCTGCGCTGGGTGAACTCACCTGAACAGCACTTCCTGCAGGAAGGAGCACACAGCCACCACTCAGCACAGTGTCTGGGATGGGTATGCAGGGATTCACTGAGCAGATGTACCCCAAGCACAAGGCCATAGATCCCCTCTCACCGTCCCCACGTTCCCCATGCCCTGTGCTCACTGCTCCCAGCCCCGCTGCCGCGAGCTGAGCAGACGCACCTACCGTTATGGGCAGGGCACAGCAGAGCCAGTGCCAAGCTGGAGCCAAGCCCTTGGCTTCCACACGGGGCTCATTAGATGCTTAATTTTAAGATGCTCGCTAACTTTATGGATTCTTTTATGGCCACGCATGGAAACTCGCCTGTGGTCTCTGACGGCGTCTTGGGGCTGGGGCTGCGAGCAGTGCAGTGCGGCGTGCCGGGACCTGCAGCACTGCGGGTGGTGGGGAGGAGCAGCGGGGGCTGCAGGGTGCATGGGGCTGGGCCTGGCCTCCACACTGCGCGTTCCTGCAGCCCGGCCGTGCTGAGGGTAACGGTTCTGCTTCGGTCCCTGTCCTGGGGCAGCTCGGAGCCTTTGATTTCAGACTTGTCGGGGCACTTCTGCAGCCTCCACGAGGTGCGTGTAAACGTGGTGATTAAAAAAGGTGGTTCCAGGGGCTGCGCCGAGGCTAAAAATGGCACTGAGTTCAGAGAGAGGTTCCACGGCTGCAAACAATATTTTCTAATCCCTGAGGAGCTAAGAGCTGTGGGAAAGGGTCTGAGCTCAAAAGGTGGGAATGATGGGAGCACAACTGACCCCAGGGGAGGGCTGGGGCAGAACTTGTGGCTGTGTGCTGACGGGAAGGCACCGTGGGTGCTCCTCAGGGAAGGAAGGAGAAATTTTTAGATAAAACGATAGGACTGCCTCGACAACCACATTGCTTATTAGTGGGAAAGTGGGAGAATTTTAGAGGGAAGGTGTTATGAAGGTCGTTTGTTATGGCTGACAGTTCATAATCGCACCTATGGGTCTCCACCGCGCACAGCTGCTACCTAAGCAGTACCAGGGCTCGCTCCATCTAATTCCTGGTGGGGCGTGTAACAACTCACGGATTTCCTCCCAACAAAATGCAGCTGCGAAGGAGAGGTCACCTCATCTGCCTTCTTTCCTTCCTGTTTCTCACCTCTCACCCTGCACACGTGATGTGCCTCTCGCTCTGTGCCACAGAGCGCAGGTCTCTGGTTGTGACACCGCAGCTGTTGGTTGGTGGCACCATGCAGGTCATTCACTGCTGGAGCTGCTCAGCAAAGCTTTGATTACTGCACTCACTGGGACCATATTTCCCTCTCCCCACTGGGGATGAACAGGGAAGGGCCAGCTCTTTGCTGAGCATGCACAAGGCGAGCTGCAGACCTCTGAGAGCTGGCTGGAGGAGAAAGAGCACTCTGAGCACTCAGGGTCCTCCTCTCTGTTCCCTGATAGGAAGGCTGGGGCCAGAAGTTAATATTCCTCTGGCGCAGCGCCCTGCCTGGGGAGGGTGGCAAGCTCTTGCATTTAATAACTTATTTATCTTTTGTTATTGCAAGAATGATGACAGTTTTCATTATTAAGCTGCTAGGTAATAGTCTGGCCTTTCACAGGAGCTGAATCATCATCCCTTCTTTGCTGACGATCTGATTCAATTACCCAGGAGAGGTGTGACAGAGAGGAAGGGGAGGAGGAGGAGCAGCACCCCACGGCTGTGGGGTTGCCCCACACCAAGGCAGGGCTGGGGGAAGCCAGCTCAGCTCCTCAGCCCCAGGGATTTGGAAGCCACCAGTGCAGGGTGGAATTCCTTGCGTGTGATGCTGTGCTGCAGGAAGCCATGGATGCTCGGTGCTGTCTGCATGGAGCTCCCCGCTGTGCTCAGGTGCTCCCCAGCAGTGTGGGCTGAGAGGGGGTGGCACAGAGAGGGGTGATCTGGCAGCTGAGGTATTGCTGTGCCCAGCCCCAGGGAGCCGCTGTGGGCTGAAGCCGTTGCACCACGCTTTCTTATGCAGGACGGCAGCAGCAGTGATATATGCAATCAATTAAATATGACCAATTTTTAATTAGATGAATAAACACGCCTAAAGTTAAATGAGGTCTCTTTATAGAGAAGGAATGCAGCGTGGCATCATATTAAATGAGAAACTCCTGTAGTTTCCAACTGGGAACTTCCCGGATTCACACTTCTGCAAAGCCCTCTCCTTCCCAGGGCCAATTTGCAGCTCTGGTGCCTGCAGCATTGGCTGTGGGTGCACAGGGACCATGCCCTGCCCCCAAGGCACGGCTCAGCTGCAGCCCTATGGCCCCTGGCCCCTCTGCTGCAGTGCTCTGCTCCCCTCCGGCCCTCCCCTCCCAGATGCACACCTTATTAGAATGCTGCCTTACAGAGGAGAAGAAACAGAAGAAAAAATGTAGACCGGTTTCTAATTATGCCTTGTTTGCTTTCATTTAGAGCTAATTCGGCCCACACAAAAGTTATTCTCCATATTAAAAGAAATATATATTAAAAAGAAAAAAGAGCACAGATGCACGGCTTCATTAAAAAAAAACCTGAATGTAGAAACTTAGTGCTGTCTATTTCCACCTTTCCCCCTCTGATTAAAACCTATTTGCATTTCAAAATAAACCATCATTAATTTGGACCAAATGTTACCAGGGCTCCTCTTTCTAGGGAGGATAATGAAGCATGTGGCACAGCACAGGAACTCCTGCCCACAGAGCTCCGGTCCTGGGCTGGGGGTTGGAGCACAGGATGGGGCACCTGGGGAAAGGCTTCCCAAAGGGAAGCACAAACTGAGCATGCACGTCACATATTGAGGGCAAAGAATCCCCCAGGGAAGCTTTCAGACCACGCCTGTACTGATTCCAGCACAGGCACGGAGATCTGGCTGACATCAGGGGTATTTTGTGCAGGCACAGGGATCTGCCAGTACAAGCTGGAGGCCACGGTAGCTTGAGAAGTATAAAACAGCCCCAGGAAATCAGAGCTTATTGCAGGAAACCCAAACACTTGAAAGAATGGAAAGGCCTTGCTGAAGGTGAGCAAACTGTTTCAGTCCCTGCTGCCGATTTACCCCCTCCTTCTGGTCCCAGTGTAGTAGAGGATGAGAGATGTGGAGCCCTGGCTGTGAGCCCACCTGTCCCTGACCCTAAGGCAGCCCTGGCCTCGTGTAGGGCTGGGGTGAGCCCTGACTGGGGCCAGGATGCAGTGGTGGAACGAGAGCAGCTCATGGAGGTGGGGGCTGCTGGGGATGCAGGCACCAAGATAGCAACTGACGGGAATGCAAACACTGCTGGGGCACCAATAGGTGTGTGGGCACCAGAGGGGTCTCTGACAAGCAGATAAATCACAATCCACATTCCTGAAGTTCTCCAGCCTTGCAGAGTTAAGATGATGCAAGCGGGTTGGAAAAGCCCATGTTTACAGCCGTGGTCATTTCCTAAATCCAGGCTGAACTCGAATGACTGTTTCTGGATTAATTACCCAAGGCTGATCTACAAATGCATGAAAGACAGAGAATCACGTGAGGAGTTCTGAATAGTGCTGCTGGGGCTGGTCAGGCCGAGTGCACGGATGCAGCACCATCTATGCATTTTGTACGCACTGCCTTCATGGGTGGCTGTGGCAGGGGGGCTCTGCTCAGGGTGGACACCTTCCCTCGGGCTCACATCCTATGGCTGCTCCTCATGGGGCACAGTGGGCACGAGCTGATGCTGTGGCTCTGTCTGCACCACATCCGGAGCCCCGAGGCACATTGCTGTGCCAATTGGGAAAGACTGACCCAAAGCTGCCCCCCTGCGTGGGGGTTTGGCAGCGCTGCGTGGCCCTGCTTCCCTGGGGATGTTGGCCAGCCCGCTCCGAGCAGCATTCCAGAGGTATTTACAAGATGTGCACAGAAAATAAATACAAGAAAGGAGAAGTTATTAAAAATAATAAAAGCGGGGAGCTGAGGAATGCCTCGGCAGCCCTGCTGACAAGGAGCAGTCAGCCAGGAGAGCAGGGTGAAGATTAGGATCTGGACCAGGAGCAGCTCCGTGTCGGTGTCAGGAGCGCAGTGGGCAGCTGCTTCTCCACACCTCCATCCCTCCCAGCTCTGAAGCCGCATCCCTTTCCCTTTTTCAGGCTCACACCCACATGGATGCCCCTTTCCTGGCGCTGGTGCTGCTCGAGGAGCGTCGGGAACGGCTGGAGGAGTGTGCAACTGAGCGGAAGCGCTGCGTCAAAGAGAAGGAAAAAAGCAGACTATTAATTAACAGCAAATGTACAGCTAATGGGGCTTTTTTCCCCTTCCTAAACAATTCATCAAAATGATTCCATTGAAATTCAGCTGATGGGGCGCTAAGCGCAGCTGGTCCATCCTGCTCTGGTTTTTTTCTGCCCTGGTTAGAACAGAAAGCTGATATTGCAGCCTGGGCTCCGGGATTAACTGCACACTTATGGGATGGAGACAGTGGGAGTGAATAAGTTAGTGCCTTTGCCCCTGCCAGAACTTGGAAGATATAGAGACTGTAAGTAAAAGGGTTACAATACACAAAACTGACATAACGTTCACCCCTTCCTTTATATGCGCTCCTTTACTGCCTGCAAGTTCATTTAAATACGGAGCAGAAATCCCGACCGGGCCAGTTTAGGGGCTGTAATAAAGCCGAGCAGAGAGGAAGGCCAAGCTGGTTACTGGTGATGTAGTTACTGGATATGTCACGCTGTTACTGAGTATGCTTGACAGACCCCTGAAATGGCCCTACTCCACTAAAAAACTGCAGAGAAAAAGAAGGTTGTTAAATTTTTTAGTGTTTTTAAAAATTGCTCTTATATAGAAAGAGGGAAAACAGCTGTTTACGGCTTTAAAGACTTGTTTTTTCCCTGAGAAGTTACACTGCTTCAGCAATTTAAAGATACAGAGGACGGCTAAATGCACCCTAGTGCACTGCCCAGGGCAGAGCTCCTCGTGGGCAGCGGCACCCCGAGCTCTGGCTGAGCAGCTCTGGCCTGGCTTTGTGCACTGCCTTCATTGGGGATCAGAACGGTGACCCAGCAGGCATGCAGCCCAGCACATGCGAGGAAGAAAGTCTGGTGCACCCATTCCAGCTGGGAAACATTTCTTCTCCAACAGAGCAGCGCTGTGCCAACACAGCTGCCCAGGGAGCAGGGGAGGGGTCACCATCCCCAGCGGTGTCCAGAACTGTGGAGGTGTGGCACTGAGGGATGTGTGATGGACATGGGGGGGTGGGCTGTGGATCTGAGAGGCCTTTTCCAATCTGAACAATTCTACGGCTCTACAAACCTCTCAGCAGACTTTGCAGTGTGGAACACCAAACCCATCCCTGCCCACTCGGTGCCCCGTCTTGGGGGGTGCGGGGTTGGAGAGGTGGGGGATGCAGGTGGACAATGTGCTGGAGGCACACGGGCTGATGGCCCTCATAATGTCCCCAGCCCCTTCGGAGCAGGGGTTGCCGTGCCTCACCTGCCAGGACAGATGTGCACAGGACAGGATGACAGAAACACTGGGCCTTAATTTGTCTTGTGCAATTCCCGGAGAAATGAGAAGCATTAGCCTATCAGGGTTGCTAAGAAACAGGAGTGAGCACCCAACTTAGTCATACAAAACAAGCCTGCGACCAATACTAGAAAATCAACAGCACCTAACAAATCAGCTCTCACTGCTCTGCCCCAGCTGCACATTGATGGGTTCTGTCAGATGCTGCTGCCGCCCCATGTCTGCATGTGGGGCTGGTTGACCCCATCACGCAGGAAGCCCTGGCTTTGCCCACTCTCCCGTCCCAGCCGTGCTCACAGCGCTGGAGCAGCGGTGCTCTGTGCTGCCCCGACCCCAAACTGCCACAGGAACCCAATGAGTACCAATAGAGGGGCTGGGCTGAACTCGAGGGCCATGAGGCTGCAGCCACTTACGCATCTATTTCTGGCTCCTTCTCCCCTCAAGTCTGATATTTTGAAACGGAGAAAATTAACAAATCCCGGAGCTGGCTGATTTCAACAAAGTGTTTTGATGAATAATTTGCCGTAATGGACCAAAATAAGACGGGGAGTTTATCTCATCTCATTGCACATCACATTTCATGCTCGCATCCGTTTGTTTCCAGCTTTCCTGCCTGGGCTGTGATTGCAGCCTGTTTTGTTTCATAATGTGCTTTGGCTGCTCCAAAATGGAACATCTTGAGGGCTCTAGAAAAAAGGTGGATTCTTATTTTCCCCATCAATGCTATTCAGCCAGGAGATTTCTGCAGGAAGTTGAGAAAAATCTGCGAATTTGGAGAAAAGGTCTCAAAACACAAACAGCGTCTCTCCACCACCCTCACTTTAAATACAAAAGCCATGAGGGTCACAGAGGTGAAGAAGCAAATGTGAGCCCACGTATCCCTGTGCTCCCAGAGCTATCTGAGAACAGACCAATCATTTTGTTACATATTTATTAACATCATCTCTCCTTAGGGCGTTGGGTAGAAAAACAAGTGCAAATTGGGTGAATTATTGATCATCAAAGCCTTCTGCCTATTTACTTCTCATTTTGCAATTCTGTAAATGAAAAGCAAACATCAAGCCTTTACACACATCTCCTCTCTGCTCTCCAGAAGGGGTTTCCCAAAGCAGAGCACAGGAGCAGTGCAGGGCTCTGTAGGAGCAGTGCCTGCAGGTGGGCAGTGCCCCCGGCCACGGCACTGCCCTGCTCAGTCCTTGCTCCATCTGCACAGGGCAGTTCTGCTCTGCTGGAACCCCTCACTTCCCTGCCTCGGTAGAATCTCCCTGTTGCCCAGCCGGCTGCTGGCTGACGGCTTGAGCTGGGTTCTTTGATGGGAGGCACAGTGAGGTGCATAGGGCAGGTGCCCGACACCGACCCAAAAACGGCAGAGGGAAAGAGTAAATAAACTCAAATCCCAGCTCTATTTAGCAATCAAACACATTTGCTCCAGGAGCCCTTGCTGAAAATCCATAACTAATGTACTTCCCCTGACTTCAGTGATCGATGCTACTCACCCACATACACTCCAATTAATCTCACCTTCGCCCGCTTGGCTCTGATTCAGGCAGGCTTTCAACTCCATGCAGCAGCCCTGACCCCATCCACACATCCCAGCATCCCTGCCCAGGTCTCTCAGACTCCAGGAGGAGCTCATGGCCAGGCTGCAGGAGTCGACATCATCAGATTCCCAGTGGAGGGCTGCTGTCCTTCAGGGCTGCGGGGACCCCTGAGGCTGCATTCCATGCATGCACTTCTTGGGAAAGAGCAGCTCAGTGCTCGGGGGATGCTCTGCTGGGCTCTGTGCCACCCTACAACCTCTCAGGACTCTGTGTTTGCTGTGCTGCAGTCAGGATGCTGGCGTGGTGACACTGAGGTGCCAGGGTGGCACCAGGGCCAGGTGCCCACCAGTCTCCATTCCACATTTCTGGCTGCTGTGGGACAATTCAGCCTTTTGCATAAACCCACCTACAGCAAAAGGCAGCGACTTTCCCTGAGTGCGCGTTCGTGTATTTTTAATAAAGGTCACTCTGCGCTTACTGGCAAAAGCAATCAATGCCAGTTCATTATTTATTAAGAATCCCACTGCTCTAACGACCCGTGGTCAGAGCACGCAGTGGGTTCCCAGCGCAGCTCCCTGCAGCACACATGGGGCTGGGGGCAGCCCGGGGACAGGGCTCGTCCTGCAGCATCCTATGGGCTTCCACAGTGCCAACGTCTCTTCCTTGTTGCCAGATGACCCAGAACAAGGCAGTCCCTTCTATTCCTCTCTCACCTTTCAAACAGTGCAAGCTTTCTGCACACTTCTTTTCATTTTCCTCCCTGCTTTAAACAACGTTCAGATGCAGATCCAAACTCAGGACTGTTAGCTGCATTCTGCTCAAGGCTCCCCAGCTTGCCCAGGAACCCCCGGCTCTGCATCCAGGTGAGGCTCCAGTAACATGAGGCTTTATCCTGTGTGAGTCCAGCCCTCCAAACATCTCCTCACTAAACACTGCCCTCTTTGTCATCCCCCTCTAAGCAAAACATGAGGACCCAAGACCTCCGCCCAGCCCTCAGACCTCTCCTGCTTGCTTCAATTTATCTGAACCCGGCTGCACACAGGCCATCCTATTAGCAAAGCCCAGGTGCCCTGGCTCAGCCCCATGCCACCCCATCTATCCCACCCCATCTCTCTTTGCAGGGCAATGCTGCAGGTTTCCTCCCTCTGCTTTCAGCTGTGCCAGGGGAGCCAGAGGGGGAAAAGGGGAAAGATGTAGTGTTATAAACCTATTTCAGTGCAAATGAGCTGGTTGTTGGTCACTGTGCAGCCATGTTAACCTGGTTTTAAATTACCAGCAAAGGTGGGCATTGTTTAACATGAGCGGAAGAAAAAAGAAGGAAGGCAGAGGGCTGCACAGACCCCAAAGCATTGGGTGGTGCAGGAGAGGATGGTTTCTGATACACTCAGCCTGAGCTGCTTTCAACCTGGTGTTAATTCCTCCCAGGCCGCAGCTGTGAGTGCATTTCCCAAATGCCACTGCAAAGAGGTATTTGCACAGCATAAACCCCATCTGAACAATCTTCCCTTGGTGCTTTTGTCCCTCAGACTCGTGGCTTTCAGAGTTCATACCTTTACTGTAGCACCCAGATGTCCACCTCTCACCTGCAGACCCCAGACCTCAGCAGGCTGCCCACTTTTCAATGGGATCCTCATCCTTCCCAGCCTTTTTCCTTCAGTGTTGCAGCCCCATCATGGGTGCATTACACTCTGATTCTCCCCTTGCAGGATATTCCTCCTCACCTGCTGCTGGACTCCACCAATTCCAGCAATGCACACTGCAAATCTCCTCATATCCTCCTCCTGCCTTGCTCCTGCTTGCCTACCCCATGCCTGCTTTCATTAATTAGGAGTGAAAAATAGCAACCATAAGAAAACTTTCTTCATTAAGACCTTCTCCCTTCCTCCTCTCCTTGTCTGGTGGCACTCCATCCAATCATCTGTTATGCAGACAGAGCTGAGTGGCACTGGGCTGTGCTGGGGGACCCTCAGCTTTCACCCCATCCCCCCTTGGGGCTGAGGAACCACCCCCAGTTGGTGCCCTGGGGACTCCCCCAGCACCTGGCAATGCCTTGCTGGGTTCATCCAGGTCCGAATTCAGTGCAGCATCTCTTATTAGAGACCTGTGAGATTGCATTCCAAAACAACAACAACAATAATATCAGCAGCAATAATACAATAGAGCTTCCCTAATTAGCACAAAATAACTGGGAGACCCATTGCGAGTTAATGAAATCCACAGCTTAGCAAGCAACAGAGCGAACTCCATCTTGCATAGCTAGGGCAATTCATCTCCAGATGCACTTTGTTTGCTTGTTTTGACAATTGTAGTTTATTTTTAATTATTGATGCTCTCTGGTAATGTCTCAGTAAATAGACAGCGGTGCGTTGTGGGGAGCAGTGAGGTCTGTGCCGTGGGAAGCTGGAGGACACGGATGTGCGATGCTGTGGTGCCTCTGGAGGACCCATGTGGCTGTTTCTCAGGCACAGCACCGCGCTGGTGCTTCTCCTGTTTGGGACCTGGGTGCTCAGTGTCACCACGTATTACTGTGTGCAGCTGGGGAAGGCTCAGTGCATCCCAAGAGCTGCTCCGTGCCACAGCAGGATGGAGCTCAGAGTCCAGACATCTGCCCTGCTGCAGTCCCTGTGCTCCCAGGGAAAACCAGCTGTCCCAGCAAGGATTTAGGGCTGGGAGCAGCAGAGCCTGGGCTGATGCACGGTGTGAAATGGCACAAAAGAATTGGCAGGACCCAAGCACACCAGGGCCACAGGTGCCAGGAGCAGGACGCTGAGTGCCAGAGTCCCAGCCTTGGGGCTGAGTGCACCGGCTGTAGGAATATTCATCAGGACTCTATGAGCAAACCTTTCCCACACTAGGCAGGAGTCACCTGTGCCCCTCCTGTCCCTCCTCCTGTCCCCACACTGCAGCCAGGACCACCCCCCCCCCCCCCCCCCAGCCTCAAGTGAGAGGTATTTTGCAAACAAAAATGCATTAACAAGCCGGAGAGAGCCCCCATGAATATTTCATGTTTAACATGCCCTCATTTCCTTCTGTTTAATGGATGCTCTCCCCATTATGTCTCCGCTTGTTCAAGCAGGATACCTTTTCAGCGGAACATAAAAGCTGCTCCCCTGTGAGGTGGAGAGGAAACCACTTAGCTCTGCCATTCAATAGCCCCAGACGCAGCCGGGCCAGCCGCCTGCTCGCCCTGCTCTCTGGATTGGATTTCCTTTAAGAGCTGCTCTTTCCCTCTGTCAGTCCTTTTTTCCTCTCTCTCTCTCTCTCTTTTTTTTCCTTTCCCATCTGGGTTTTGCTGACAGGTGTGTGCAGAAGGGCTGCAGTCCCATTGGGGACAGTGCTGTGGCACCAGAAGATGCCAGAGGGGGCACTGAGCTGTCCTGGTGCCCAGCAGGACAAGGTGGGTTGGTGGCATTGGGGGCTGGCACCAAGTGGCACCAAGGGCTGCCCCCAGCAGGCTCTGAGCTCCACCTTCAGCTCAGTGGTATCACAGCCCTGGGAAACAGAGGGACTTCCTTCATGGAGAGGGGGAAGGCTTGGAGAGAGGCTACAGCAAGGAGCACGGGGAGCTGGGAATGGTGTGTTTAGAGATGCGGGGATTGAAGGAGAAAGCTCATATGTCTCTATAACCAGAGAGGATGCCAGCTGAGTTTGGAGGCATTGCCCAGGGTAGCGGGGACAAGGTGGGACACGATGCTGGGTGCAATCCAGGACTCTGCAAAATTGATGAGACAAGATGCATTAGCTGCAATAAAGGCACAGAAGCAAGGCAGGAAATGAATTAATGTGACAAGACACTTAAAACTTTAAACACAGACCGCCTATGGAGTGAGTGTGAGCCCCAGGTCCCCTCTGACCCACACCTGCTCCATCACCGCATTGCCCACCTTGTCCCACAGTCCAAGCATCTGAAGTTTGGCTTCCAGGGCAGAGCCAAACATTTCTTGCACCACAAGGCTTCCCCAAACCGCAGAGAGCTCAGTGAGAGCTGCAGCTGGAAGAGACCCAAGCTTAGGGAATCAGAAAGCAAAAAGGAATTGATCTGGGTTTAGTGAAATGTTACGTCTGACTTGCAGCTAAATATTTGTTTTGTTCTGGAGCATTAGTTTTTAAAAAGTAGGATTGAAGGATGCTTTAAAAGCAAAGGATTTTGGACAGAAAAATCGACACATTGCATTGTTGAAATATCAAAGGGGGGTTCTTAATCTGGGAAAAGGAAAAACTAATTTAAAGATCTCAGTATGAAGAAAATGAATTCAGAAAGAAGAGGCCCGGTATGGTTGGCTGAGAAAAAAAACCTCAAGTCAACCAGAATGACTTCCCAGCTGCTAGGTAATTCCCAACGTGTGTTACACACTGTGGATCTTCACACCTGGGCACGAGTGCTCCACCACAGGTAACCGAGCTTATTGTGTGCTAATCGCATCTGTCCTTATCCTTGAGCAGCTCCACACGTGCTGAGATGAGCAAGCTGACACATTTCTGTCTCTGTCCCCGTCCCTATCACTGTTCCCATTCCCATTCCTGTCCCTGTCACTGTCCCAGCAGGGATGAGAGCCCAGATCAGCTGCTCCCATCCCTGCCCACTGCTCCCCATCCCACTGCAGCCTACCCACAGGCAGGCTGGGAGCATCGCGCTGCTCACGTGGGCTGGGATGGGTGGTGAGGCTGCTGCTGCTGTAATTACAGCTTCGGTTTTGATACAATTGCAAATCACATGGGGCAGTAATGAAAACAAAGCCCTGGCCAGCAGTGTGTTCCAGCCAAGCTGCCGCTGAGGCACTCAAACCTGCATTAGATTTCCTCTCATGCTGGGTGTTGATGGCCATGCATGGGACAGGAGAGCTGCGCATGGTGAGCAGGAGTGGGACTGAGTGTGGGTTGCACCGATGTGATGCAAAGCTCAGTTACCTCAGGGTTCTGTTATCTGTATTTCCTCATCATCAACCTGTCTTCAGCACAAACATCACCCATTCCCAACACCACACGGGCCGTTTGTCTGCAGGAGATGAACACGGAATTCCCCTCCAGCTCCCCAGCTGGGCACCTGCAGCCCATCCCTCCGACGGATGGAATCTGGGAGACTCTTCCCATTCCCTTCCGTGCCCGTTCCCCCCGACCCTTTCCTCCTACATGCAGGATTTTAATCTAATTTTCTCAACGCAGATCTTGACTGGGAAAAACCTTGAAATCAAATCTACAGAAGTCTCCCTTCACAGTTCAGAGATTTGATTAAATCACAAGCTTTGTTAATATTTGGTGCGATGGGGGGGTGAGAAGGGAGGTGGGGAGCAGAGAGGGGAGAGGAGCGGTGGAGATGTCGGAGGGGCGGCCGGGGCCTTTTCAAACAATCTGTTTACCCCTGCAGCTAAGGAGCCCATTAGCGAGCGTTCTCGTTTCTAATTTCCCATCGTGCCGTGTCCCGCAGACCTCGCTGTGTTTATTTGGAGAAGCAGAACAAAATTGTTTGTATAATTAGATCTGCTACAAGGGCTGCCCTTGAATGGTCCTCAGCAGGAAGCTTTCGATTGCAAAAGGCTTCGCCACCGAGGACCCCGCGCCCCAACCCGCAGCACGGAGAGCCGAGCAGGGCGGCCAAGAACAACACGGGGCTGCGGGCTGCAAGCACAGAGCTGCATTGTTCCACAGGGCAGGGGAGATGGGGCTCTGCTGAGACAGCATGCGGCCAACCGGCTCCCATCGGGTGGCACGGTGATGTCCTACAGCAGTGGGGAAAAGCTTTGGTTGTAGGCAGGGGGAAGTTTAAACCAGGCTGGAGGAACGGGCTGGGAAATGCAGTAGGCCGGGAAATACAGTGGGCAGGGAAATACAGTGGGCAGAGAGATGCAATAGCAGGAATTGCAGCAGGTGGGGCCATGCAGCAGTGATGCCCAGGACACACAGCACCGTGGCAATGCCCACCAGCCCAGTGCTGCTCCCACCAGAGGAGAAGATGTGGTGCCCATGTGCATGCAGCCGGTGCACCAGCCGGTGGGACACAGCACTGGCACAGCCTTGCCACTCTGCTCCCTGCCTTGGGGCTGGCAGCACATGCTGATGAGCGCCGTCCCTATGTGCTCAGGGCAGTGCAGGATTCCTGACACGTTCCTTGCATTCCTCCCCACACTGAGCACAGGCTGTGCTCCCAGTGAGCAAAGGGAGCAGGGCAGAGCTGAGAGCAAGGTGAGCAGCTCAGGTGTGAGCCACCAGGAGTAGGGCTGGCAGCACCCAGGCAGTGGCCTGAGGACACCTCCATTCACAAAGGAGTGCACTTCTCTGTTCAGAAAGTAATATATGGGAAACCGTTATTATTATTATTATTATTTTGCTGTGTACATTTCAGGTTGTCTTTTGGTAAATGAAGGGAACGGCTTGAAAACCATATTTCCAGAAGCGGTTTGGCATAACAGAATCTAGAGGTCAGCTTAGGAAAAAAAAAGTGCTTATGGAGGAATGGATGATTTGCACAAACAGCATTGGTGTAAAGGACCAAGCCAGGATGGTGGTGAAACTGCAAGAACAGGAGAGGAATCCGGTGCTCGCAGTCCCACCAGCATTTTGCCTTCTCTTCCACCTTCGGCTCTCTGTCCCCGCTGTGGGCTTCATTCGGGTGGAAATGAGCCGTTTGTGAACATTGTTGCAGAAGTACAACATGCTGCTCTTGCAGTGCAACCTTTTACAATGTATCCCCCGTGTGTTTCCTATGACTGCTGCTGCCCGGCTGACTGACCCAGCCACCCAGTAGCGAGAGGAGGGCACGGCTGGGAAAGCAATGCAGGCGTTCAGGAAATGCTCTGACTGCTCTGGACACGATGGGATGCAGGCTGACCGCCCGGCTTCAAATACTCCCTAAATAACATAAATAAATAAAAGGTATGCTGGGGCTCTGCGGGGTGATTAATTGCAGCTTTATTAGCACTGGAAGCCCTGAGATTGGCACGTCCCAGTGTGTGCAACAGGGCTGCGCCGGGTGGGGATGCGTTTGTTAGCCAGGGAGTGAGAGGTGCAGCTGGCTGGTGGTCACACAGCCGTGGGCACTGCTGTGTGTGCTGGTGCCCACAGAGCTGGCAGTGCGTGCGTCTGCAGCAGGCAAGGCTCCGTGCTCCCGGGCTGCTGGCAAAACGCTGCTCAGCCACCTATAAACAGAGCAGCTGGGAAGGCATCGTGTCAGAGGGAATCGATTTTCTGTGTCTGGAAGGGTTTCCCATTCTGCAGCACCTGCAGAGCAGAGCCCATAGAGCAGCACCCATGAAGCAGCGCTGCTCTACCCGTGGTGAGGGAACGGCACCCGGCACCCTCTGAGCAAACGCCTCTTCCACGTTCCTTCCACCTCACTTGGGGTGGGTGTAAAGCAGAGGCCATGTGAGCAATTTAATGGAGCAGAACCTGGCTTTAATCTGTTCCCATAAATGTTTAGAGTCCGCTCATTATTAGCATTTAATGCTGTATTAATTCATCGATGGCCCTCCATCTTTGTTTTTAATGGCTCGGGCGTTTTCTGATCTCCCCTTTTGCTCTTTTGTTCTCCAGAGGAAGGAGACGAGGCAGCAGGGATGTGCTGCAGTGGGACGGGGCTGCCTGGTCTGCACCGCTGCTGCACTGCTGCCTGCTGTCACACAGCACTGCACACCATCCCAGGCCCAGCTGTGGCTGTGGGGAGCTGCAGGGAGCAGTCAGAGCGAGCCCCCACGTCTGGCACACATTTATTAAATGCTGTTTATTTGAAGTGTCCTGCTGAAACTCTCCCAGTGCTGCCCAGAGCCTCCCCACGAGTCGAGCTGTTTATTTAAGTGCCCTGAAAACTTTATCTGGAAATCAGCTCCCTGCTCTCTCCCTTGTCCGCCTTTCCACTTTCTTTTCCTCCCATCCATCACGGTGAATGATGACCAGTTCTCACCCACTGGGTGCCCTCCTCCTCCCGCACTGCTGCCTCCATTTCGGGTGTCCCCAGGACACACGGCTGCATCACACCTCGCGTGCTGGGTGTCAGGCTGTCCCCCTCTGCAGCCCAGTGCCGGTGCCCACAGCTCATCCCACCTGGCTGTGCCAGGGGAGAATCTGAGAGGGATGAAGGAAAAAATAAATCAATGGAGCGCAAACCCTGAAACAATTATTTGTCCACTTCCCAATCTCATTTGGGAAACATAAAATCACACACTTATTTCATCCTGACGTGCAAATGCACATGCTGTCTGCATTTCCATGACTAATTTCATCGGCACACAGCAATCCCCTCCCCTTTCCCCTTTCCCACCTCCATCTGTTCCTCATACTCTGTGCCTCGCCAGCAGGAGCCGGGAACACAGCAGAAAAAAGGAGAGGGAGGTGGGAAAACGCACAAAAGCTGTGGGAAAAAAAAAAGTGTGGGGAGAGCTGGAAATCTCACTGCGTGTCGGGGGCTGTCGGCTTGCTGTGCCAGCCACCTCCCCCTGCAGGGCCAGGTCAGCAGCCTCAGCGCCCAGAGCTGCCCCAGATCCCGACGGACAGGGCTCGCACTCGGCCCCATCCCCGCCCGCTGCTCCCCCGTCAGCCAATCGTGCTGCACTGCATCACACCGGGTGTCCCTTCGCTGCTCCAGAACCCGGGCACTGAGAAATATCACAAGTTGATGCTCAGGCCCTCATGCACTGCTTTGGGTCTGGACTCCCCAGCGCCTGGTTGGGGACCCTGGTGGCAGTGTGCTGGGCGGGAAAGGCCATTCCCAGGGCTGCTCTTGGGCTGTGTGATGGACAGTGAGAGAATTATAATATAAAGGAGACTGAAGGAGCTGTAACATAATGGAAATGAAGGGAATTATTACATAAAGGAGACCAAGGGAACTATGATAAAGGAGAACAAGGGAATTATTATTAAAAATCGATGAACGCCACCCTTTTGCAAATGAGAAAGGACATCAGGATGGGCTGGAAGCAGTGCTGTGCATGGGCCGTGGGGCCTGGAAGGCAACAGGAGTGCAGGGTCCCCCTGATCCCCACCTGCGCCCCAGTGCTGTCCACTGCCCGAGGCTGGCCGCTCATGGACCTCCAGCAAACAGTGACAAAGCTACAGCCTCTGGGGTGGGGGGAATTGCCAGATCCCACCTCCTGCTTGGAAGTGGTTCCCTTTCCCTTAATCACGCTTTGCATTTCAGCTGTGTTTTCCCTGCACTCCTTGTGCCGGCCACTCACTTATTGCTCCCAACAAGGGCGTGAGGAAGCAGGTCTGGCTGCTGTGCCAAATGTATGGCTGGGGCACCCTTGGGTGCAAGGGAGTGGGGGCACACAGGGAACATGCCCACAGATCCCCATGAGCACCAGATCCCACAGGAGGGACACGGCCCCGCAGCTGACGTCTTGGTGCCATTGTGCAGGAGGTTTTTAGGAATGCAGGTTGCAACCCAAATGATTCCAGTGTAGTAAAGTACAGCTGAACTGTTCATTGAACAGGTTGTGATGGACAGAACAGTTCTGGGCACTGCAGAGCGTCCCCACAGCACTGCAGGTAGGGGAGATCAGAGCCTGGCAGAATTGCTGCAGTGCTCCCTGCCCTTTTCATGTCCTTTTTGAGGGCTTTAGGAACCACAGCATCGTTGCAGGTCTGCCCTTGCTCTGCACTCCCTGCATTGCCTCAAACTCGGAAAAAAGTGGAAGGAAGTGCATTTCCAGGGCCTTCAGCCCCTTCCTGTTTCTTGCTGAGAAGTGCCGATCCCAACTTGGATACCCAGTCAGCCTCAATGGGAAAATTATTCGCAACCCTTCCTGGCAACATCATCAGCAGCAGAAGCAACAACAACCGTCTGCAAAGAGTTGAAAAGCTGCCAGGCAGATTTTGAAGTGAAAAGATGGCAATAAAAGGAAATTCACCATTGCGCAGCCCCCTCCAAATCTTACCGAGCAGCTGCAGCAAATCCCAGTGCTTTTGTTTTTATCTCCGCAGAGCTCTGCGCCCGTTTCTTGTATCTTGAGTTCATCACCTCCCAGTTACCCCTCCAACCCACAGCGGGGACCAGCAGCTGGGTCCTTTCTCTGTTCTGGGCTCCGGCACGTGGCTGGGGATGGCCGTAGGGCTGCGGGTGCTGGAGCCACGTAGATCAGCTCCTTCCAATGTGGGGCTGAGTGGATGTGTGGCATCCTGCAGCCGGGCATTGCTGGGTGCTCCCCAGGCTGCAGTGTGGGGCATGCATGGTGGTGTTCCCAGTAAATCCCCTAACAAATACGTTTTCATGAGTAAATGAGGCCTCCAGTGCTTTGCTGCACACCACTGGAACCAGCTGGAGAATTTCCTTTGCTTTTTGGCAAAATGTTTGTCTCCTTGAGCTGCCCTCTCTGGGGTTCCTCACCTCCTCCTCATGCATTCCCCACAGCGGCATCTTTGCACACAGTCACAGTGGCCACCACCAGCTCCACTATGGGAAGACACCAAAAGTTGAGCCAATGCTCCTAATCATGGCATCATTAAGGCTGGAAAAACCCCCTCAGATCCCCAAGCCCAGCCCACCCCTCCATACTCATCACTGCATCCCTCAGTGCCACATCCCTGCGGTTCTGGAACGTCTCTGGGGACGGTGACCCCCCCAGTCCCTGTGCAGCCGTGCTGTGCATCAGCACTCTGTCGGAGCAGAAATAACATCCAACCTGAATGCCAACCCTGCAGCAGGGCGCTCAGAGCTCAGCTGCCCAACCCTCCCCACAGGGCGCAGCCCTCGGCCTGCAGACCTCCATGGTGCGCTCACTGGGAGGGATGTGACACAGATAGACTGCATCGGGGGGGCCTAGGGAACATAAATATTTGGATTAGGTGTACTGCTCCCTATCTTGTGATGTAAAAACAAGGGAGGGGTGTCGGGGGAGCATTCAGGAGGATGTGGGCTGTAAATGTGAACGGAAAGTGTTCCTATATAGGACAGAATTAATGCAGGGAACTCAGAGTGTGAGTGTACAGGAGGAGCTGCCATGGCTCTGGGGCACCACAGCTGGCACTGCTGTCACACAGGAAGGGAACCCTGTGCCCCCCTGCAGCACTGTGTTGCAATGGCACTGGGGGCCAAGAGCTCCTCCACACACCCAGGACATCTGCAGGCAGCACAGGGCTGAGGTTGGGGTGAGTCTGTAAAAAAGGATGGAGCGTGGACCCAGCTCGAGCAAAAGCAGTTTTGGCCACAAACCTGGCAAACAGCATTTGGAGCTCTGCAGCAAAAACAAAACAGACCAGACGGCACATATTTTCTTTGTTTTGAGAGGGAAAACACAAAGTAAAAGGATTTAAATCTTCTTTCTTTCTTTCTTCATCTTTTTTTTTCTTTTTCTTTTTTTTTTTTTAAAAGGAATTAAAACAAAAATTCACATCTGGAATGACAACTCCTAACCCTACCCATATCCCCCAAATTAATCAGGGCTCGTAATGGAAATGCTGACAGTCTCATAACTCCAACCTTTCAAACACAGATCTGGTATTAAACTGCTCCAAAGGCGCCCTGAGGAGCAGCATTCAGGTGACACTGCTTCACCAGCTCCTTGTGGGCAGAGCAGGCTGGCACTGGTGGCAACTGGTACCAAACGCAGGTGGTGATGATGTGCTGCACCCCATGTTCCAGCACAGCCCTGCTTGCGTGTCTGCTGCAGCTTTCTCAGGGCACACACCACGGCCTGACCCTGCCCCATATCCACTCACATCATCCCCACGCTGTGCCACCCCCCTGCCCCTGCTGTCACTGAGCTGAGGAAAGACACTGCCTGCCTACAGCTGCCTGCCGTGCACGGCTGTGCTGGGGCTTTGGGGAAATCCCCCCAGCAGGGCTGCAGCACACTGCCTGCACTAAGCCTGCCATGTTCAAAGCTTCTGGTCCCTCACAATTGTTTAAACTTTGGTAGCATTAACGTTCAAGCTGTAAAAATAGAGGCTGATGCCAAGAGACCCATCTAACACGTCTTTGAACTTTATGTCTGCCTCCTGGCAGCTCCAGGTCTCTCCTCCATTGCTTCCCTGGGACAGCTTAAGCCCCAGCGACCGGCTGGTGCTGGGAGGAGGCTGTGGCCATCCCTGGCCCGGTGTGCAGGTGGGAGGCGTGGGGATGGGACACGGAGTCAGTGGTTGCCACCTCTGGTGTGGCACAGGAAAGGCATCCTGGGTCCTGGGGCAGAGAGACAGAGGGGTCAGAAAAGGAGATAGGAGGACCTTTCAGGTGGGAGAACAGCAGACACCACGGGCAATAAGTTCATTGCGGGGCTGCTCCTGCCAGCAGCTTGGCTGTCACTGTGCCAACAGAGCCACCCAGGCCGGTGACACCTCTCCAGCCCTGATCTCATTGCAGATGGGAACTTCTGCCTCAGCAGGGGAAGGTGCAGTAGGCAGGAGATGAGAGCAGCTCTGGGGGTGGTGTAGGCTTCACCTCTCTGCCTTTCCTTGCCATCCTTGTGAGCTGGAGCAGAGCCCCAGCCACGCAGGCAGCACCTCGTGTTCTTGTGATGGTGACATCAGCTTGACAGCAAATGCAGACCTCCTGTCTTGTGGTTTGGTTGGAAAACATGGGTGTCTGGTCAGGGGCACATAGGACTCAGTGCAGGGAAATGCTAGGGACCAGGTCATGCAGTCCCTATCACTGCAGCCAGCAAGGACAGGTCAGCAGTGCAGCTTCACTGCATCACTGGGCAGCGCAGGGGCCCCAGGCAGGCAGAGCCCCACGCCTCAGCCCGGGCTGAGCACTGAGCTCTATTGTTTTCCCACCTGTCCAAATTACAAAGGGCCAAATGGATTTTCATGAAATGTTATTAAAAATTGAAAAGGGTTTGGCTTCCGGGCCGAGACTCGTTTGCCAAGTCAGCCCCAGGCAAAGTTTTATGACTAAGTGTGCAATAAAAGCCTTTGAAAGAGGGGCTTATAACTGAAGTCTCTACAGACTCACCACTCCAGGGCAGCACATGGTGCTGCTATGTAGACTGGGGCTGCAATGCCTTCATATCCTGCCCGGTGCTCCTCAGAAGTCACTTTCCCGTGGTGGGGATGAGCTCCCATGGACACCCTGTGGTGCTGCAGCTCTGCCTTGTGGGCAGCATTCTGCTGGCAGGGGCTGTGCTGTGACCCACAGACCATGGGGCTGGGAGAGATAAGGGGGTGGGGAAGAAGGGCTGCACACCCCCACGTGCAGCAATGGTCATCCTGTGGCATGGAACAGTGGGCACTGGGGAGGGCTCTGCTCCATGCACACCTATCCCCAGGAACGGCCATCCCTTGGGTTCCTGTGGGAGGGGATGGTGGGAGGTGATGCACTCAGCGGCCGGGGCACCCAGCTCCAAACCAACCTTGCATGGTCTCTGAGTCATGCAGCTGTGTGCCGTGTCCACTGCATGCAGCACACACACGTGCATCCCACAGCTTGCGAAATCAACCCACGGATTTTGTGTGCAAATCTCAACTCTGGATAATTTGTAAATAATCTTCTCATTATTTTGCTAGCTCTAATTAGGACAAAGGGGGAAGGAATTCAGTATTTAGGCTGACTCCCAGGGAAGTTTCACAGAGCCGAGCAACTCCATAGGCTTCAATACAGCATCCTAAGGGAGTGATGGAAAACCTGAGCCATTAAATTTAGACTGAGAGGAGCCCTGGGGGTTAACACAGAGGCCTGTGTTGGCCCACGGAGGATAGGGGAGAAGATAACAAGGCCTTTTTCGCTTCTCTCTATGGCACTGCAGTGAAGGACTACAGGGCAGGCTTTAGATTTCTCTTTCCTTCACAATATTGCTCCTCGGGCTGGAATCCTGTGCTCCACTCTTGTGATCAAGGTCTGAATTGGCATTTAACAATATCACTACAGCAAAGTAACGAGACATCACTTTAGTGCTGCAAATACCATCCTGCAGTTAGAAACTGTACGTGTCAATTGATGGCTTTGTTTCCACAGTTGTCTTGTCCCACGTCAATCACAGGGCTAAGCAAGCCTGAGCTGCGAGTGCAAGGGATGTAAGAGTGAGTGAGTGGGTTATGTGCACTGCTGGAAGCTAATTACAGAGGGAGAAAGATGGGAGCGACTGTCGGGCCATGTGTGATGGAGGGGCAGGAGGGACATGGCAGCAGTGATGCTTCTCTGCCCACAGCCCTTGGCATGGCTGGGCTCAGCTGAGCCACAGGGATCAGCTCTGCGTTGGGCAGAGAAACCTCCTGGGCTGTGGCTTCTGCATGAAGATAAGGAGCCAACCCTGCAGCTCCTGATGCTGCTCCCTCATCTGCTGGGGTGATGGTACAATGAGCTCTGCAGGTGTGGGAGACGGGGAAGCAAAGCAAAGCACGGGGCCATGTGGGCACACGAGGGGTGCAGTGCCAGCACACTGCCCTTGCAAGGCAGCTCGGAGGCTGGCTGACACGCTGATATCTGTGCTCACTGCTTCTGTCGCAGCCCCATCCGAGCAGACATTCTCCCAGCACAGTGTCACATCACAGCTGAGTGCCTGGGTGCAGGCAGTGCAGCGCATGGACGCAGCCAGCTGTGACAAGGCAGGAACACAGCAGTGCATGCAGCAGTGCAGCAGTGAGGGCTGGGGCCATGCATGGTGTGTGGGGAGGAGCGCAAGGTCCTTAATTCTGCCCAGAAATTTGTCCGTGGGATGAAAGGCAGAGCAGCCTGAGAGACAGTGTGTGGGGGGCACAGAGAGTCCCACATCTGGAGACTACAGGGGGCTCATGGGCACCACACAGCCTTTACTGCTCCATTTGACCCTCAAATGAGCACTTTTCCCATGAGAAGTTCTTGCTTTCTAAATGACAGAGCGAGTTCCAGAAGCTGGGTGAAACACCACCAGCTTCCTCAACATCCCAATATTCAGTGTCTGCGGAACACCGGATAATCTATAAGGAATATGCACACAGTGCCTGGGCTGTGGGGAGCTGCCCACATGTGGCATTTATTTACTGTAGTTACTGTGAGGGGAGGCGGGGAATGCAAGGTTTGCTGCTAACAATTCACCACGCATGAACACTTGGACAAAAAATCCAGCCCTGTTTCCTGTTCTGCAGCATGGAGAATGCCGACCGAGGAGCACAGCCTGAGCTCAGCCCTGAGAGGAGCAGGCAGGGTCCCATGCACCCCCAGGGCCTTGGGTTGTGCTTGGGCTTTAAGTACTGAGATGAGCCACATTCTCAGCAGTTTATTTCATCATCTTTGTCTGAGATGGATCTCATGTGTGCAGGATTGTTCCAGTGCATGAGAGACCACTTGGTGTTATTGCCTCAGAGCGCCACCAGCGTGTGGGACACATCAGCACAACAGCTGATCCAACACAAAGCTTCCTGCAGACTGGTGGGGCTGGGTGAGCACAGATAGGTGGGAGATGAGCGTCAGGGACACGTGGGTGAGCTGCTGGGGGATGCAACGGATGGTGGCTGCCAGAGGGGGAGCGATGGTGGATGCCAGGGATGAGTTGGTGGTGGATGCTATGGATGAGCTGGTGGTGGACACTGTGGATGAAGCAGTGGTGGAATCTATGGGCCGTGCACCCGAAGAGAGCTGTGTTTGTTCAGTATGTGAGTGAGTGGATGGCTGCATTTGGCCGCAGTGAAATTCTGCAGAGAGCAGAAACAATGACATGTTTCTCCCTCCTGCTCTGGGTTCCTGAGCTCTCCCACATGGAGCATGGGACGTTGTCCATGGGCTGCCCATCGGTGGGTGCTGCCTTGTGGCCCCACTGCCCCACGCCTGGGAGCTGCGTTCTGCAGCAGGTGGGCAGAGCCCAGCCAGGGGCAGCTCTGGGTTGGCACATCCATTTGTCAGTGCTGGGAGTGATTTATTGTTAATTCCACAGCAACGCGACTGCACGGTCACCGGAATGAAAGGAGGGGAATTTCTGCAAGATTGTTTGCAAAAGAAAAGCAATGAAAATAAAAATAAACAACCAAGAAAGCAAAAAAAAAAAAAAAAAAAGAAAAAAAAATCCTCTCTAAACAATGAGACCAGCTGACAGCCTTGGCAGGAGCTTTGGAAGGCAGCAGGACTGATCTCATCAGACCTTTCTCTTGAGGCTGATGGAGAAATCTGTGGTGTGGCCCAAAGAAGTCCTCGAGGTTGCTGGCCTTGTTGGGACCCGGGGCTCCCCATGCAGCTGCTTGCTTCTGCAGCCTCACAGAGGTGTCCTGAGGAGCAGCAGCAGCAGCAGAAGGGACTTCATCTTTCTAACCCCCAAAATACGTGGAAAGAAATTATTGCCTTATGATCAAACTGGCGGGAGATGGCAATTCTGCTGCTCAACAATTTCAAGAGCTTGAAATTGATTGTTTTTCTTCTGGAAACAAAATCTGACCTCCTGTAAGGCCTTGCAAAATGGAATGGTGTTGAAACATCCATTTCCAAATCAGAACAATTGGGGTTTTGATTTGTGAGCATCTGCCTCCCTCCATCCACTCTGAAGTGACCGCAGAGTCCTTGACCCAACCTGCTGAAAAAGGCATTGAAATCAATGCGTCTCCGCAAGAGTTCTCACTTCTGATGAAATGCTGTATTTAGACACAAATAGACGTGGAGCAGCGATGCTGCAGCCGGATCGTCCTGGCTCCTCTGGCCCTGTGGGGGTGACAGCCTGCAGGGGGGTGGGGGCACAGTGCCTCACCTGCTGGGTGTCCCAGTGAGAACAGCCTGTGGCTCCTGGTGGCCCCAGTGCAGGAGGTGCCTTGCGGAGAGGCAGCTCTTTCCCTCTGGGTCCAAATTCACACAAATGGATGCTTTCCAAAGGCAGCTTTGGGATGTTCGTGGTGCTCTGTGCTCTGCAGGGAGGGGCTGTAAGGGAGCGCAGGGATGAGCAGTGGTGCTGAGCTGCCCCGGCCCATCGCCCCGCATTAGGGCACTGGGCTGAGGCAAGGGGGGGTGCTGGGCTCCAGGGGACGGATGGGTGGTGTGAAGCTGGAGACACTGATGTGGTTTGACGGGGTCAGAGCGGTCAGCATTTTCTTCCAAGGCTCTGCAGGGAAGCTTGTGTGGGGATGGGGTGAAAGCAGCCGCAGCAGGAACCAGGGGTGCCGGAGCAAGGGGAGAAGGAGCAGCCAGAGCAGAGGAATGGCACTGTTTGAAGCTGCACTCTGGTGCTTCACATTCCATGCAGCTCCATTGCTGCATTAGACACAAACCTCGTCCCCAGCCCGAGACACTGGGAGTGGAAAATGAAAGAAACAACAGGACAAACACACCGTGATGAGCTGTAACAGAAACAGGAGATCAACGCTCCGCTCTCTGGGCAGCTCACACCCACCTCCCAGCACCGGCAGCACTGCTGGGTGCAGGAGGGCAGTGGGTGTGGGTGGGGGGCTCTGCTGGGGGCTCCGGCCCCGGCCCCACTGCTGCAGCCCCGCGGGGCGGTGGGAGAGGGGAAGTGAGTGTTTGGGATTGTTTGGCGCAAAAGCGAATGAGCTGAAGACAATGTCAAGCTCTGTAAATATTTATCAGATGAATGAGAGCAGGGGTTTGAAACGTTAGACAGCTGAGAAATGACTGTTTTAATAATGCTCCTGATAAATTAAATCTCAGGGCGGGGGGTGGGGAGAGGGTCAGGGGTGATGAGACTCATTCAGAGATGCAGCACTGGGGGAGCCTGGGCTGGGATAGGAGGAAGAAGAGGAGAAGGACGAGGAGGAGGGAAGATCCTCCTTCCCAGTGGCCCAGGGTGCCACTCTCCAACATGGGCACGGGGTGTGAGTTCAGTGGGGACACACAAGGAGCAGGAGCGGTGCTGCATGTTTGGAGCAGTGGGACAGAAAGAGCAGAGCTGTGAGCTGAGCTGTGCTGACAATGTCCCCACCAGCAGCTTGTTGGTCACCACTGGGGCTTAAGGATGCATAGGGGATCCGATTCTCACTGTTAGGACCCAAAGACCATCCTGCAGCCAAGCACAACAGCAGTTTGCAGACAGGGCTCTTGTTTGGGCTGCTCCCGATGTTTGGCTCTGCCCAGGTTCTCAGTTACACACCCCATGCTCTGTGCCCAAGGAATGCAGGACCGCTGCCATCCGTGCCACTGCGTGGAGCACTGCCTGCACGCCAACATGGGACCCTGCGCCTCCAGAGGTAACGCAGCTCCCAGCCGTGCAGACACAGAACCACGATGCTGGGAGTGGGCAGGTGGGTGTGCAGGAAGCCGAGCCCCAAGCCGTTTGCTTTCGGCTGTGTTTGCAAGTTTAGAGTCTGCACGTAGAGTTGATTAATTGCTGGGGATCTTGGGCTTTTTTTTTTTTTTTTTTAAATAGTGTTATTTTAAACAAAACTTTGCCGTTCCCCTTTAAAGGAGACATCTGGGCTCAATGTGGCAGGCAAGGAAGAGGCAGTGAGAGCAGAGATGATCGTGAAGAGAAATATGTGCAGGAAAAATGCAGCAACTGTGGAGAAATCAGCAGCCGTGCCCCAGCTCCAGGCTCAGGCAGCAGGGAGCTCTGCTCCACACCAACCAGGCATGGGGGTGATGGGCTGATATGGTGACAGGGTGATGGGGGCAGGATGATGAGGTGATAGGGTTGCAGGGCCCTTCTGCTCCCTTCTGCTGAGGGGTGAGCCAAGAGAGCACTTGCTTCCCTGAGACTTCCCAGTGAGAATGCTTCAGAGACAGGACCTGTAATGGTGCTCATGAGTACGGTGTTATGGATTCACCAGGAGTGTTCATATTGCTGCCAGGTAGGACAGGAGAAAAATACGGGGGAGATAAACCTCCCTGCCTCTGCTTCTAAGGCATCCTTCGGCTCTCTGGAGCTTGGTGGCAATATCTCATCTGAGTGGGTTGCCCCATCAGAGCTCTTAATGGGATGCCTCAGGCCTTTCCTGCAGCATCTGGTAGCTGACATTGGAAGGGATGGGAGCTTAGGCTAAATAGAGCTCTGGTCTGCCCTTTATGGCAGCTCTTAGGCTCCTATATTATCTGGGGTTTGAGGCAAGTTGAAGCACGGCTGAGACAGAGGAATAAAGCAAGGCTTTTTATTTATTTGTCTTTTAATGCTCTGCCATATTCACCTTTCAGGAAATTCCCATCTGCCTCCAAGTGGCCAGCTTCTTTCTTGGGCTCTGCGCACAGCTCCACATGGTTTCATTTTCCTCACCAGCAACAATAAATCTGTTAGGGAGAGCAGCTGCTGGGGGGGTCTGAGGGCGGTGGGACAGCCCTGCAGCCCACGTGGGGTGGCTGTGCTGGCAGCTCACAAACCCAGCTCTGTCCCAGGGCTCCACAGAGGGCATCGCGGGGGGCATCGCGGGGCTCTGCTCCTTCCTGCCACGTCCTCAGCTCCATCAGTGAGAAATGGATCCCTGTGGAGCTCATGACCCTACGGCTCTGGGAGGTGGCACTGCAATAAAACCGATAAATAAAAGGAGCTCGCTGAAAAAAGCTGCTGTGTTACTGGAGCACAACTGTTTTGCCTCTCTCCTGCCTCTCTCTGCCCCCCCAGGTAGAAGTGTAGTCTGAGAGTGCCCGAGGGCACAGATGGGTGATGGCACAGGGGCGGCTGCTCCTCCTGCTCTCTGCTCTGAGGCTGGGCTGCTGCGAGCCGAGCGTCGGCTTCAGAACAGCTCCCGGATCCTAGCTGAACGCCGTGATGCCTTATTCATGTAGGTCTTGTTGATATCACATCAGAACGATTCTGGCTGTCCTCACGATGAAGCCTGAAGGTGCTGAGATGTGAGGGAAAATGCTTTCTCCTGCCAATCAAAGACTGGAAGTGTTCAGGCTGTCAAAAAGCACTCGCTCGGCTCTGCATCCCCCCAGCCCAGGCACACGGGGCAGCAGCAGGAGTGGAGCAGCCGGCCCCGCTGCTTGGGGGTATCCAGCTCCAAGTGCCATCACGTCCTTTTCTTCCTCTTCTTCTTCATCCCCCTCTCCCAGACGCTGGTGAGCTCATGCTGGGCCATGGCAACTGTGCCAGCACCAGGCCAGCTGTGTGCCACGGCTCTGGGTTTGCCATGGAGCATGCAGAGACCCCAATGGGTCCCACTGCCCTGTGTCTGTACTACAGGTCAGCAGCAGAGAGGCACTGCTGGCTGACAGCACAGCACAGTGTTTGTGGCAAAGAGAAACAGATTGCTATCAAGAGGGTTGATACTACTAATAAAATAACATCTACACTCATAATTTGTACTTGTGTTCCAGGATGAAGAACCATCACCATCACCAGCAGCCTTTGTTGACGGCTGCTGCTTTGTAAGAACAGCTCCCTCTGATACTCTCACTCAGACTTTCCCAGGCACCACGCTGAGGTTTTGATGTCAGACTTTCTTTGAGAATATTGAGCATGAAATCTAAATGTTGATCCTGGGGCCCGGTGACAGCTGATGCAGGGGCAAAGCACGGGGTGCCTGGGGTCTCCGCACCCCAGGGAGGCAGGGATAAGGCACCATGGCATGGGGACAGGGCAGGGAGCTGGGGGTGGCAGAAGGGAGATCACGCACAGAAGGATGGAGGCAGCCCCTGATGGCATTATGGGATGGGATGGACAGAGTGCAGCGCTGGGCACCAGCCACATCCACTGTGCCTCTGCCTCGGCTCCTGGTGCCCAGCATCCCACTCTGAGCATTGCCAGGTGAGGAGCAGGGCAGGACCAACCAGGAGATGCCTGCGTGGTAAGGTGAGCATTACCAGAGTAGAAAGCTTTCCAATTAATCAATGAGTTAAATTACTGTTCATTAAACCTCCACCATCTTCAATGGCAGCCACTAACTCGCTGATTCTCCTGGATGCTGTACGCGGCTCCTTTCAGGAGCTGCTCTCAGTAAAGCACTCAAAATCTCACCTCTCCTGCCTGGATGCTCTCATGTAGCCACGTCAGCCTCTCCAGTGGCAGTTCTGAAAATCTGTAGTGTTCCATCATCAGAAGCTGGCAGGGGAAGTGCTGGTGTTTGAGTGCTGGCAATGGCACTGTGGGGTTACTCACCCACCCCGAGCCGATGAGCCCCGCTGGCTCCCCGTCCCCAGTGTTCAAACCCCGGCCCTCTCCCTGCTCACAGCTTTCTCCCTTGCATGCACCATCTCTGCTCAATTTGCTCTTCTGAAATGCTTCAGAACCCCAAAGTTTGCTCCTTTAAAGCTTTCCCTCCTTTCTCGAAGATTAATTACAGCCTCAAACACCTGTGGTAACGTTCTTCGATTGCTGCGTTCCTGCTCAGTAACTTCCTGAGGATTAAAAGTTCCTCTGCCTTTTGCCTGACAATAACTCGCATTGAATTCGGACCTCACTCCAGCGGCGGCTGCAGTCGAAAGCCCCATAAAGTCAGGTTAATCTGATTAAAAACCTGCAGCGTGAGGAGAAGGGATATTTTATTGCCTTGCAAGGATTCCAGTTCACGTAGAGTTTGCAAGTGGAAGCGGTTATTTCCCTGCAGTCCTGAAGTGCTGGAGCTGCAGATCTCTGTGTTTACCCAGTCCTTCTTTGGAAAGTCAGTTTCAGGCATCACCCAGAGCCACCCCTGCGAGCTGCCCCAGCTGTGTGGGGGTCCGAAGCACACTGCATCCTCCCTCCCTGTGCAGACACCGAGAGAGACCTCCAATGCATGGAGCTGTGTTTGCCGAGGCAGTGGGAGAACAACGCTGACCGATGGACC
Source organism: Tympanuchus pallidicinctus (assembly GCF_026119805.1). Classification (NCBI taxonomy): domain Eukaryota; kingdom Metazoa; phylum Chordata; class Aves; order Galliformes; family Phasianidae; genus Tympanuchus; species Tympanuchus pallidicinctus. Next base: position 18,452,796 of record NW_026294648.1, on the reverse strand, counting down.
GCTCGCTCCTCTCCCCTTTTTTCACTCCTGGGAAGTGAATTTCAGCAGTGTGCACTGAACTTCCCCGGAGGATGAACCACTGAGCCACTGGATCATTCCTGGGCTGATGCTGTGTGACACCCAACAGCCGTGGGGATGGACCCAGTGCTGCCGATGGGAGGACAGGATTTGCATCATCCCTCCGAACCGTTTCTCTTATCGGCATTGTCTGCTCAGCATCCAATGAACTAATGAAATATGCAACAATCCAGCTACAGAAAAGACCTCACTTTTAAATTAGCACTAATTAGAGATAATTATCTTGGCTGGTTTGATGTTTCTATGTAATGAGCCCGGGTTTTCTTTTGTTGAGAATTGGTGTGGTCAAATATAAGAAAAGGCACATTGAATTTCCACAAGTGCCTTTTATTCCTGACTTGTTTCAGCACTTCCAGGAGATCTGCTCTTCCTTTTGATGCCATTTTATTTGGCTGCCTCGTTACCACCGTGACCAGTGAGGATGCAGGGCAGCGTCCCCCACCCCTGCTCTGCTCCCCAAAAATATGGCACTGGAGAAGGGCCGGGCTGGCACAGAACTCCTGCTGGATGTTGGAGCTTGAGCACCGCTGTGCAGTGGCTTAGCAGCCAAAAGCTACCCACCCCTTCCCCTGTCCTCGTCCCCTTGCTATTCCCAAGTAAGAATGAAGACAACTCAAGGGCAGCCCAGCAGTTGTGGATGCAACAACCTGTAAACTTGCTGTGTAATTCACGCTCCGAACACAAACGCAACGAGGATTCCCAGAGCTCCCTTAAAACCATCGGCTCCTGCTTGCCCTTTCCTCTGATGGGTGACACCATCTCTCTGCAGCTGTCTGTCAGCTCAGGCACACAGCTGTCTGTCCATCCTGCTGATGTGCCCTGTTGGCTGTCTGTCCTGCTGCCACTGGCTGGCACGGCACAGCACTTCCTCTGCAGCTCTCGCTGGGGCTTTCTAGGGCACCTGACACTGCAGTATCAAAGCGATCCATCACATGTAGCAAGATTACCTTTCCTATCTTATAATCAGTAATTTGCCACAGATCCCTCATTTTTCAAGGGAATTTAACAGCCCAGCCGGTGACAAGCTGCCAGGACAAGATGCTGCAACGTGTGATAAAATTACACACCACTCCATCACAGCCAGGCCCTTTCTTCTCCTCACCCCCCGGGCTCCTATAACCTGCGGGGAGCTGCAGGGCAGTCCCAGGCTGCTGCCTGCACCCAGCCAAAGCATTCTGTCAGTGCTGGCTTTAAGGGCTTGTAATGGGAGAAAGCAAAAGGCTCTCTGTGCCTCTCCCCTCAAACCTGCCCCTCCATCTCAGCAGCGTGCCCACCTCCCATCCTTCTCCCCACGGCCGCGTTCTCTCCCACCTCGGTGCAGGAGGAGCAGCAGAGCTGCATAATTGCAGAGGTAGCCACAGTCCCCTGGCACCCAGCAGTGGGCTGGAGGTGGCACGCAGCCAAGGTAATTACTGCTGGGCAGCCCTCTCCAGGCCCCTGGGGAGCCTTTAGGATTCATTGGGTAACGGCTGGAGTTCAGCAGAGCGGAGCCTTTGGGAACTCGGGTGGTTGCTGGGCTGGTTAAGCCTTCTTCAGTGGTGCTTGGCCAAGTATTCCTCAACCACTTTGTATGGATATAAGGACTGGGACGCGGTGACAGCACAGACACGGTGCTGGTGTGACCAAGGATGGTGTCCCCACAGCCCTACATGGCCCTGGACAGGCAGTGGAGTGGAGATGGGGAGCAGGAGCACAGGGTTGAGCCACTGGCCACCCGCAGCCCACCAGCGCAGCAACACCTCTCCCTTATTAACAGCAATCATTTCCCTTTTCCCATTTATTATGATTAACACTTATAGGTTGTGCTGGATCAAGTATTGGCTTCCGCTGAACGTTTTATGGACACACACGTATATACAGCACATACATGTAGAGATTTTTCCTCCCACCTCTGCCACCTCCCAGACTTTATAGCCCAGTGTGGGCCGAGAACATAACCAGCGTCCTGGGAGCTGCTCAGCTGTGGATGGTGCAAAGAGCACAGAGATGAGGGCTCATTGGAGCCAGTGCTAATTTATATCTGCTGGCCCCTGATCTTGTGCTAGCTTGGTCCTGAGCTCCCCCAAGGCATGGAGAGGTCTCATAAATTCCAAAGGCTGACAGAGGGCTGTTAGGCTTTGCTGGGTCCCATAGAAACAAAACGCTCCATCTAAGGTAGAACCACAAACCCGGTGGCTGGAGAGAAACAGTTGTGGCCGGGTGTCCATGAAGGCACTCTGCCAGCAGCACAGGGCGGTTCGGGGCTGCCCAGCACTCCCTCCCTTCCTGCCCGCAGCACCTCTGCTGTGCCCGACACGGAGGGACTGTGGGAACCTCCGCCCATCACCCCCTCGGAGCAGCGGAGGCTGTCTGCCCTCATTGTATGATGCTATCTGCAGAACAGCTCGTTCCAGTTGGGAGCAAAGAAGTCAGCAGTCCTGATATCTTCAGGATCTCTGGCTCTAAGGGCCAGGAATTTTACTTCTCACAGCGAAGAACAAGGCAGCATTCATGGGCAGAGCAACTGATGCTGAAGCCATCCGAGAGGCGGTAGATAACAGCAGAGGCGATGTAAGGCACCCTTCAGAGCCCCCTGCTCGCACTCAGGTTTCCTTTTGCCCCCTCTCACCCCATCTTTTAGGATCCCTCTGAAGCAGGTGGGGGCTGTGCCAAAAGCGGTGCTCTGCCTCAAACAGGGGCCGATTTCCTGACACGCTCCCCAGCGACTCGTCCTCAGCCTGCCGGCATCCCGGGCAGCACCAGGACGCTCCTGGCCCGACTCCGGCAGCTTTTCCCTCTCTCTATCAGAGCCGTCACCCGCAGCAAATTGGCGCTGCGCCGTACAGAGCGGCTGTCGTGTTCGGAGCCGCCCGCTGCCGCTGTCAGCCCGACGGCCCCTTGTCGGGATTTGCATTTCAGAAGGAGCCAGCAGCTGGCGTCGTGTTGCACATCGTCTCCGCTCGGCACATTTGCATAGCGCTCAGCCGGCGGCATCCCGAGCAGCGCCGTACCGGGGCTCGGCAGCTCCGGGTGCTGCTCCTCGGACAGCGAGCGGGAGCAGAAGGGACAGGGTGAGTCTGCGAGGACGGGCAGCGGGGAGAGCATGAGGTGCGCTGCTTTCACCCCTCCTCTCGCAGCCCCCGCAGATCCCATTTCAAGGCCGACAGAGCAGCTGTCGATGCTGAGCAATGAGAGAGCTGGTTTTAGGGAAGGAAAACAGTCGAAGCACAAATTCTGCACGTGGATTCCCTTGTTCTGCTGCTTTCTCTCTTAAGGAGGATTTCTGAAGGCTTAGTGCCCCAGAACAAGCCCTGCCCACCGTCCTACAGCCTCCATTAGTGTCCCACCTCACCTGCGTGGGGCAGCTGCAGTGTGTTTGTGCTCTGCAAACAATTCTGTTCTTAGGGAAGAAACATTGGCAAAGCTCTTGCTCTTCATAAACAAGCAGTGAGCTCACTGTGGCCCCTCACCACAAGCTCTGCACTGCATTTGACTTCATTGGTTGCTTTGCATGCTTTCTCCCAACCGAGGAGAGAAATGATTCTGTGGAAAGACAGGCAGCAATTTTGCTGGGTGAATGGATCTCATATAGAAGCCTCCTCGTTGAGCCAGGCCGGCCAGGAGAATACCTGCTCCCCATGCTCTATCTGCAGCCACACAGCAGTTATCCAGCAATTTCCTTTGGCACCAAAGCTGAAAGCAGGCACGTTAGCCAGAGTTAACAGCATCACAGCAGCTTGGATATTCACCTCTCGCAGAGTGATAGGAAGTGGAATTGATTGCAAGAGATCAGACACCGAGACTCTCATTAACTTCTGCTAACACCTGAGCAGCAGACAGACACTTGCCTGTTTGGATTATCTTCTGCACATTTCCAGCTGGTGACCCTGGGTGCTCTCCAGCCCTGCTTTGCTCAGTAACACACAGTGCTGCCAGGATGAGGTTCAGGCTCCCACTGGTGCACCCTGCTGTGGGATGCTTCTGCACAGCTGTGCACCGCTGCAGCTCTACTCCTTCCATCACTCTCATCTCCCTTATGTGGGCAATGAGGATTTGCTCTCCCATTAGGAAACGTCTCTGAGCAGATAGGAGCAGAGGCAGCCTGACCAGCTGCCTTGCTGATGTCAGGCCCAGTTTGCACACAGCTGGTGTGGATTGTTAAGGCCTGACCGCCTGGCCTCACCACAGCATCTCACACTGTGGGCAAGAGGTGAAACGCCTGCAGGTGCCAGCACATGGGGCAGCTGTGCCCGCGTACCAACCTCAGACAACTGAGCAAGCCTGCCCTGTGGCACAGCGTGCACTGCTGAGGATGCAAATCCAAGTGAGAGGGAGGAGGGCAGCAGCAGGACTGGGCTCAGCGAGGCTGCTTGGCAGCTGGGGTTGGGGAGGGCTGGTGCAGAATGAGATCTGCCCCACAAGGTCTCACTGCCGTGACTCCCTTCCACCACACCAACGACCTCTGGTAGTGTGGCTGGTGCTCTTGAATCTCACCCACCAACAGCCTGCTGACAACTGTTTTTCCTCAGAACCTTTAGTCATGCCATGTGTTGCTGGTCCTTTTTGACATCTCTCCTTGTGCTGACACAGCTGCTCTGAGCTGCTGCACGCCTGGCACTGCTTCCCCAAGTGGAGCTGCAGCAGGATAACTTCATCAGGGCCTGACACCTCCCTTCCTGCAGCTCTTCTGAAGCCATCCTACAGGCACCAGATGCCCTCAAAAGCAAACTGGCACAAAGTGGGAGAAGCTGGGAGCAGCCAATGCACCCCCTGGACGTGGGAGTTGCACAGCTGCTTCTGCAGGACTCAGAGCATCTGTGCCTCTGATGGGAACCCTCCTGCCAGTGCTCCATCCTCCACCTGACTGTACCAGGGAGCAGCCTGGAGATGCAGAACTACTCCACATTCTGCTACATTTTCCCCTTCATCCCCCACACACCCTGTGGTCACTGTCAGCACCAGAACTTCCCCCCTCCACAAACATTATTCTCCTGGCCATGGATACTGCATCACCCAGGGACAGGAGAAGCCCCCAGCAGGATGGAGGCAGCTGAGCCAGTGCCACATCCAACCCCCCCCGGTCAGCAGCAGGGTGTGCTGGAAGGGGAAGAAAGCAGGAAGAAAGGTGTTGGAATACCATAAGAGAAATGGGTTTTCATTACCCTCACTGAGGGGTGAGAGATGTCTGCTTCTGAGGGAAAAACAAAACAAAACAAACCATCAAATTAGTGTCTTTCAAGCAGCAGCAGAGAGGAGACGCAGCAAGCGAGTTCCTCTTCCCTCGCTCACATCTGTCTCAGAGCATCCAACTCATTTTGAGTTACTATGAACTCTTTTAATACCCTGCCAGAGCTCTCTGAAGATTTTTTTTTTTTAAACCACAGGCTACCAGCTCTACAGCCTGGAGTTCAGCGAGCAATGAGAGCACAAATGAAAAAAGAAAAGCAAAGGTCAGCTCCTGCTCCTCAGACTCCAGCCCAGCAGGAAGGAAGATGGGGAGACGTTCCCACTGCACCACCCCTTGTATGTGGGGCTCCCTGCACTTCAGAGGTGGACAGGACATGGGACTACACTGTAATAAAGGCAGAAATCCTCCCCAGTCTCATCTCCCTCCCCAGCAGAGGGCTGTCAGGCACAAGGCAGAGCACGAGCTGTGCTCTCCTGCCCAGCCTTTCCCTCTAGCATCAGTCCAGGTCTCTCTTTTCCCAGGGACCCACTCTGCGCCCACTCACATTTAAGAAGTCCCAGCTGGGCCCAAACATGTCTCAGCAGGAGGTTTTAATCTCCCAGTTGGCACATCCTAATGGAAAAGCATTTAGGAAGACATTGATGCTCTGGGGAGAACCTTCTCCCATGGAGCAGTTCATGGTGAATAACTTCCCCACGAAGAGCAGATCCATGCCAGCGCGGTTGGTCTGGCCAGGGCAGGGGCAGGAAGGTGTCCGTGGGGCACAGGAGGTTGGGCTGTGATGGGCAAAGCAGTGAGGAAGACAGAAACATGTTTCTGTTCTATCTATAGGCAGCACAAAGCTGTAGCAATACCGAAGGCAGCTGCACCAGGAACCAAGATATGGCAGAGTTTGGGTGTAGATCTTCACCAAATTCCATGACTCACCAGGAAGCGGGACATGAAATGAGCAAATGACCAAACTTTGGAAGAAAACACATGTGCAGAGTATTCCCCCACTGTCTATACTTTCTCCTCTATCAGCGATCAGAAGCTAGGGCTGAAATACAGAGCAGGTTCAAAGCTGCTGCCGATCAGCATCATCAACTGGAGGATGCTGCACTGATTTATGCCTGCAGGCGGCCTGCCCAGAAGGGCAGAGTTGCTCTTCGTGCTGTTGGAAGGGGATAAACGAAGTAGAACCAAAGCTGGAGAGCTGGGCTGGAGCACCACTCCTCCCAGCACCCCCCTCTTTCTCCCTGGGGTGCTCTGCACACGCAGCCCCTGGAGGTGCTCCCCCCACATCCCTGGACAGCATACCAGGGCTTCCCCCCTCTGCAGCCCCAGTGCCCCTCCTTCATTCTGGGATCTGAGGCTTAAATAAATGAGTGACTATGTAAATAAATATGAAGTGTGCAGCTTGAGAAGCGGGTTAATGGCTGGGGAAGCTGGGCTTGACCTCAGTGACATTTCAAATTAGTTCTGCTGCTCTAGGCTGATGCTTTGAAGGGATTTGCTCTTGGGCTGAATGTGGAAAGAAACGTTAAAATTCATCATGTGAAGAGGCTCTCCTGAGCTTCCTTCCTCCTGGGGAGAGGGTGGCAGCATCCTTGGGCTGATGGTGATCGCTGAGGTGATGGGGAAGGAGGACATGCATTTGCTCCCACCCTGCCATGGGCATCCTGGGGACATCGGGATGTCCCAGCCTGGGTGGCATTGGAGCACTGTGCCCAGGGGGGGGTGGCACCGGGTCTCCTGCCCTTGGGGGTCACACAAATGCTGGGTGGGTGATGTCCCCACACATGTGTGGGTTACAGAGGTGTGCTTGTGTGTGTGATACGTGTGGTGTGTACGAGTGCCCAGAGACAAACCTCATTAAAAGGAGGCAGAGAATGTACTGGTGCTGAATACATGCTCAGAAAGAGAAGTAGATGGAAGAAAAGAATACATTACAAGAACAAAAGGGGTCATTTGTACAAGGCCAAATCAGCCCCCTTGTGAGCATGTGTCATGATACAGTTTTTAATTACGTGAACCCGTGCTGGCCTTCCCACAGGATCACACTCTGACACTGGAGCAGCCCTCTGCCAGGGCAGCTCTCGAGTGCAGGACGTATTAATTCCTTGGTGAGGATATAGGTCTGCTTTAAATGTTGAGGAGAAAAAGGTTTCCCTGAGCTATGGGAAGCAGTTGGATTATTTTGGCTGCAATTTTCCTCTGAAAGAGAATTTCAGCCCCAGTGGAGGAAAGCTCCCCTTCCTCGTGCCTTGATGCCCTCCATCCCCATTCTGGGGCTGTTCCCCGTGCTGCTGAGCAGAGCTGCTGGCATTGGTTTTGCTCCAGCGCCATCCCAGGAGCCTCCAGCCCTGGGTGAGGCTGTGGATGTCACTGATTTTGGCCATGGGAGTGACTCAGCCTCCCGACAGCCCTGCAAGACCTTCGTCACTCCACCTAAACAGGGATTATTTCATCCTCTCTGAATGGCTTAAGTGCCAATAAAAGGCATTAAAAATTAATTTTTCACGCTGTCTGTTGGAGTTTCTTCCATCCCTGGAACACGCTCAACAAGCAGAACTGATAAGCAAACATAGGCAGCGCCGTCCGTGTGAACATCGCCCGCCTGGTGCTCGTTGTTGGGGCGGAAGGGCGCTTACTGAAATTCCACCTTCCTCATTTTCGTAAAAAAGATAAAAAGGAAAGGTTTCGCTGGCAGTTCGGTGATCTGCTGAGTGTCAGCCCCGCTTTTCTCTCTCCCCTCTTGCCAAAAATCCTATGCAATGGAAATCCACATGCATGTGATGTGATGTACACGCAGCGGCATCACAGCGCACGGCGCAGCTCCGCCATCCGCTGAGGCTCCTGCCACCTCCGAGCAGACAGCGCTGCTCCCACCGCAGACAGAGGCTGCGAGATCCAACGTGAGATCCTGCAGAGCAAAGGGGGGCTGTGGGCTCTGCCTTCAGCCCGCTCTGCTGAGGCCGCCAGGCAAAGCATCCCTGCCTGGATCCCAGCTGTGAGCAGGAGGCACGCGGGGCTCCCGTGGCAGCAGGATGGACCCACACACGGCGCAGCCCCGGCCCAGGCAGGGCAGCAGCCCGGGAAAGGCCCCACTGCCCCATTCCCAGCGGCACCGCTGCTGCGCCGGCCTCATTCGCTTCGGATCCACCCAATTACAGCTAATTAGCTTTTCTGCCATAAAACCCTAAGGAGACAATGGAGAAAAGCCTCCTGCCTTTGACAGTAATGAAGTTAAATAGATATTTATTTATCCTTTTATTAGGCAAACCAATTATAATTTTACGCTTCAAATAGCTAATTTTTAAATGTGATGTCGAAGCATATGTATATACCAGCGAAATATATAGCCAGACCTGGCCTGTAACAATCCTGCCTCATTAACAGAGCGGCTAAGTCGGTATTTAAATATACTCTAATGCACCCATTCATAAAATGATAATTAAAAATAGGCTGAAATGCAGCCATTAGACAGAAATCCGGGTTATTTATAGGCTCGGTTTTCAGTTTTGAGTGATAAACCCCTGGTAATTGCCTGGGCTGCTGAGGTTTGGCTTCCCCTGGAGCTTGGGCTGGGAAAGCAGAGCCGGGCGCTTCCCACCGGGCACAGGGTGGCTGCAGGGCGCCCTTCAGCAGCAGCTGGAGGCAGTGGGAGCTGGTCCTGGCCGTGCCGTGACCTGGGGTCACTGTGTCTGGGGCTGGGTGTACGCTGGTGATGGGGGGCAGAGAGGGTGGTGTCACCTTAGGGCCGTCCCAGCAGCATCCCCTCCAAGTGCCCACCTAGTGATGGAAAGTGCCCGTCTGACATCTGCAGAAAATCTGTGACAAACTGCACGAAAAGGAGAAAAGCTGCCTGGGAGCACCAGCTATCCAGGTGGAGGGGACCTGGAAAAGCATTTGGGAGGTGAGGAGCCTGTGGCTGTGTGTGTGCCAGCTGGGTGCCTCGGAAATAAGAGAAATGGTAATTAAACCACCTCAGTCCCAAGTATTTGCACATGCCTAATTGGATGCTGGAGGCAGCTGGTGATGAGGGCCTTGGGTTCCTTTTCTGAGCGCAGAGTGATGGCCCAGCACAGGGAGCCCTGCTGCACTGTGCCAGCCTGCTGTCCTTAGTGCCAAGCAGCTCTGGGCAGGACAGGCTGAGGGCTGTCCCCAGAGCAGGCTGGGGCCATCCCTGCCCCATGGGATCCCTGTGCTCTGGGGACCCCTTTGGCCGCAACCCCTCTGGTGGGGTCCTGCTTCCCTACTTCTGACCCTGCCATCAGAACATAGGAATGGGAGGCTGGAGAGCATCTGACACCTCAGCCAAATGCCAGGCACCAGAGATCATGGAGGGGCTTTTAAAAAATTAATTTGGCCAGCTATAAAGCTCCGGAGAGGGTGATTCATCTCAGCACAGGCAGGATCTGCCACGGCATGGGGTGCTTGGAGCCATCTGGCCCGGCCTGAGCCCCACAGCCTGGCCCCTGGCTCCTCTCCATCCCCCTCTTCCCAAGGGCCTCCTGTGCATAGTTCTAGAGGCAGGCGAGAAGCATTCAGCAAATGAGACATTTGCTTTAAAATGTGAGCTCAGCCATCTCACACCTATGCAGGATTTTCAGCTAATTCTGCTGAACACTTCTGGTTGGAGAATGTTTGACTCTGGGGCTAGAGGCGCAAAACGAGCGTGAGAAGTTGGCAGCTTTGCATCCCACAGCCCAAGGCTGGAGTAAGAAGCTCTCCCCAGGACACAGGCAGCCCTCCTCCAGTCCTGCCTTGGTGTTGCACCATCAGCATTTCCCTCTCAGAGACACAGGCTCTGTTCCCAGTGCCTCTGCTCACAGCTCAGCCCTTGTGACACTGTGGGACCTGCAGCAGGGGAGGCGCAGGGAGCAGGTGGCGGTGGTGCCAACACTGGCAGTGGTGGCTGAGGTAGTAACACTGTCCCCTGCTCATGAGAGCATGACGTCGTGGCCAGCAGCTGCCCCAGGGCTCCATGGCATGGCTGTCTTTGCAGATGCTGCGTCCTGCTGTATACTCTTGCTGTCTCACACAACAGTGCCGGGCCTCTCCCGAAGCTTCCAGGGAGATGGGATGGGGTTTTCCAAGGGAACGGGCTTTCCAAGGGCGGCCAGGCACCCACAGAAGGGCATGGTGGAGCAGGACAGCTGCCGGAGGGGGGGGGATGCTGGAAGCAGTCTGGAGCAGCAGGCACAGACCCTGCATTGGGCACACTGCCCCACAGCCCCGCAGCTCTGGCCCCGGCCCCACACCCTGGTAGCTGCACGCAGCCGCAGCAGCGCAGGGCTCGGCACACTTGGATATGCAGGATATTTAACATCTCCCATCTGCTTCCCCGCCACCTCTGCCATCTGGCTGTCTCCCAGCCTGGATACTTTCTTCTTAATGACTTTTCTTGCTTGGGTTCAGAGACTCCAGCGCGTGCAGAAGCCTGGCTGCTGCTGCTGTCTCTGAGTCAGCAGTGGTCAGAGGCTTGTCTCTGCTCTGCTGCCAGAGCAGCACTCATTAAGCTGAGCTGTACTGGGTCATTCTCTCTGCACGGAACAGAAGTGAAGGTGGCTTCATGACCAAAAGCGAGAGCAACCTCCCAAAGAGCTGGCAGGATTGGAAGTGATGGTGTTACAGGTGGTGATGTTGTGCCACTGCTGTTCCCTTGCAGGTTCAGTGAGACTGCAGTGCTAAGGGAGTGGGCAGGTGTGTATATGTGTGTGTGTGTGTATGTGGCAGATGTAAGCTCGAGCCCACCTCACTGAGACAATGAAGCAAAGAAAAATCCGGAGCTTATGTAGCACTCAGCCTGATGGATCCAGCCGTGGCACAGGGAAAAGCTTCCAGTGCACACAGCCAAGTTGTGGATTAGAGCAACTCCGAAGCTAATTTTCAGTCACTTGCTCAAAGCATGTGCCACAGTGAATTGATGAGGAAAGGGGCATAACCCATTAAGTCCTCTGCTAAATGCATTCAGCTAACTCCATGCCCTGCCTGCATCCTGCCAGGAGGAAAGCCTCCTGCAGAAGGGCTCAGAAAAACTGGAGCTCCTGTAGAAACCTCTGGAGGAGGCACTGCTCTCCTGACACACTGCCACAGTGAGGGAAGTGTGGAAAAGGGCAGCTTGCTCCTCAGCGATGCTCTCATTCGCTGTGACTGTCTGTGCAGCAGCCCAGGCTCTGCACCCGTTTCCTATAAGTGCTGCCCTAGACAGGGGGTCTCATCCGGCACCTGGCTGGTGTTCATGTGCCTTGGCACAGGGATGCAGGGCAGCCCTTCTGATGCCAGAGCACAGCCACCCGGGGGTCTGGGGGCTCCGGCTGTGTGCAAGTGAGCTTGCAGTGTCAGGGGGAAGCTGCAGCAGGACTGTGGGGCAGTGCAGGCTCTGCCCTGCAGGCAGTGATTTGTTGGGGTTCCACCTGGCTGGGCTCCCCCCCGTGCAGCACCGTTCCCCATACCTAGCGAACTCGGTGCAAATTACAACACATCATTTATTAAAGGCTTGCTGTCAAGGTTGACAAGCCCCCAAATTAAGTAGCTTAAAAATTCCATTAGCTGAGGTCTTTCTGGTGCCATGTCCTATCTCACTTTTGTTTATCAACCTTCACGGCTCTGAATATCTAGTAGCTGCTCAGCTGTGTCCGTATGGCGGGGAGACGTGGGGGGACGTGGGGGCAGGGGGAGGAGGAGTTGCATGTGAGCGGTGCAGGGATTGCTCTGTAAGCACTCTGGGAGCCACTCACAGCAGCTTGTACACAAGAGGGGCCCAGGTTCACTTTTATTTAGCACTACAGTGGGAGGAGGGAAGGAGGGGGCTGCTATGGGCCTTGGGTTTCTGGGCTTGGAGGCTGCAAGGCAATTCCAGTTAGTGCTTCAGGAAGGGCTCTCACCAGGCACATTCCAAATAGGTGCCCAGCAGTGTGGGGCAAAATGCCCTTCGTCCTGCACTCTGCAGAAAGGCCACTCACACTGCAAAGTCATGCTGTGTCACCCATATTTCCATATGAGATGGACACGAGTGTGCTGTTGGTGGGAGCAGCACGAGCACTCCAGTGCCATCTGCTCTGCAAGCGCAGTGTGGGACTGAATAGAGTGAGCTCCTTGCTCGCTCCCACTTGAACATATCTCTGCAATGAGGAGATGAGGCGCTGGGGATGCTGGTGCAGGAAAGCAGCAGGCTGCCAGCACCAGTGTTGCTTTTCCAGCCAAGAGCCCTGGGTTTCCCTACCTGCCTCCTGCTTCTTCCCCAACACTTGCACTTGCAGTGGGAAAGGGGCATTTTGTGTCTGCAGATGTGCACTCACTGCTCACCCTGCCTCTGGGCAACATCAGCACAGGCAGTGCTCCAAACGAGGGTGCCCTCCCCCGGAGAGGAAAGGAGGCAGAGAAATGGAGCCGTGCTTTGTTCGAGCAGCTCTCCTAGCCCTCAGCTCCAAGCCTCAGACTTAATCTGTCTGCAAAGCCGAAGCTCCTTCCAGTGCTGAGCAATTAGGGCAAGTGCCATCCTGAGGCTGTGTCAGGCAGAAGTGCAAGCGATCTAACGGGCAGGGAGGGGAAGTCACTTCCATGGCTGCTCCTTCAGAGAGGAGAGCTTCACATCAGCAGTGTTACAGATGTGGCTGCAAAGAGTTCAGTCTCTCTGCTTCCCAGAGGCAGCACAGAGGTATTTGGAGGAGGGCAGCAGTACGGACAGCTGCTGGGAAAACACAAAGTGTCAGCACAAAGGCTGCTTGCTGAGATCCCAGCCTGATTCACAAGTCATGGAGAAGGGAATGTATCAAGAGGACTGACTGAATTTAGGACAAGTCTTTAAAGCTCCTCTTATTTTTGCCAAGCACACGCTGCACACTCTTGCCCATTCCCCAGCAGTGTGTTCACCGAGGGCTCACTGAGCTCTGCTCCTGCACTGAGCTGTGGGCACCTCAGCAGCAGCAGCCAAGGTGAGAATGGTGAAGGCTGCAAACCTGCGTGTGCCCAACCTGCTGCAAGGCAGCCATGCTGCTGGGGGGCTGTCTGTGCTGGCACCGTGCTGGGGTGAGTGGAGAGCTGTGCTTGGTGGAGTGTGAGCATGCAGGGATCTGTGCAGAGTGCTGCCTTCACCCCTCTGTCTCCAGGAGCAATTACTGGATGTGAGGGGAATAGGAAATCTGAATGACAAATCTAGGAAAAGCAAACTATTCCACTGCACCAGGAAGGAACCCAGCTATTTTTAAGTTCAGGGAGGATGTATGAAGCCAGAAAAAATATTCTGTTTTGTGCAAAAGAAAACAGGAGGAGAGTTCCAGCATCCCAGCTCTGTCTGCCCCACAGAACGCTCTGCTTTGCGGTCATGGCTGCGCCATGGCAGCACAGCCACAACCACTGCTGGCCTAATTTCAGTTGAGGGGAATTGACTTGAAGTGTTTTGCATTATGAGGCTGTGTATGATTGTCCCTCATGTAATTTGGTGATATTAGGAGCCCCCAAAATCTGTATTCATATAATAGAATCATATGTATTCTTGATCCATCCTTCAAATTTGATTTTAGAATTTCAATAAAAGGTTTTGCTGCATATCCCTCCACTCCTTCTCCTGGGAAGGGAGAGTTTGGCTCTGGCCCTGCTGTGCCACAGCATGTGGGATTCCCTTTTCTTGCAGTTATTTGCCCCTCTCCACTACGGCTCCTTCCCTCTGCAGTGACAGTTTTAGAAACAAACTAAGAATAATGGAATAAAACCAAGAAGTGAACGATGCCAAGGACTTTCAAACCACTCTCCTGCTGCCTGCTTCCTGGAGAGAGCAGATCCAAAATGAAAACTTTTACACCATCTGAGATGTGCTTACCATGAAATGGAGGGCATAAATAAGAAGCAGCGGAGTGAGAACACCTCTGAAAGTAGCTGGATCAGAAGCGAGCACTCATTGCCTGTGTGTGCCTGCATGGAGCGTGCAGGATAGCTCTCATCCCCCTATGGCCACTGTGGGCAGGATACCGTTATTCCCAAGGGTGAGATGCTGCCTTTCAGCTCCTCGGTGCTCCCTGTCTTGGCCCTGCGATGGTGGAACGTTTTGGTTCATCAGGCCAAAGATTTACTCCTTGTTTTTGTTGTTTACTCCTTTGTTTTAATACCTCTGGGTATTATCAGCACAAATCAGTGGCAACTTACGAGTGCCCTCAGACGATGTGAGCTCTGTTACAAGCACTGTAATGCTCAGCTGATATCCGCAGATGCACCGAACTGCAATGGATGGAGCACAACGCCCAGCGTGCTCACACCAAACATTATGATGGTTTACCATAAAATGCATCAACTTGACACCACAAAAGAGAGAAGCATTATCCCGGTGCTATCAGTAAATACTATCCAAGTGCTCTCAGTATTATCCAAACATCCCCTTGCGCTGCCTCCTGCTGCAGCACGACAGGGCTGAGCTGCTGCTGCTTCCCACAGAGCTGAGATCCATTCCTGAGACCAGCCCCAGGCTGCCCACTGCTGCAGCCCCAGCAGGGCTCCTTGCAGCCCCCATGTGCTGAGTCCCCATCAGCTCTCACTGTGTGGGCTGGCAGCAGCTGGGGACCCCGGCCCAAGGAATACAGTCGTGACATTTCGGTGCGGTACAACGGGCCTCATCCTCACCTTTCTGCTCCTCAGAGAAACGTCTCACCTCTAGAGAAGAAGCAAAATTGTTATTTGGCTCAGCTGAAAAAGAGGCAGCAAAGTCGCATAGCGATTAATTTAAACTCCATGGCACTGTCAGCTCATTTTGGCTTTCCTTAAAATCACAGTAACTTGGCTAGAAATCGTTCTTCCAAGTGCATCTCTGCTACCATCACCTCCCTGCCCTGATCCTCACAGCCTGCCCCTTGCCCATGGCAGCTTAATGGTGCCCATCGAACAGCCTGCCTCAGAGCAGAGCGGGGTGAGTTCCCAGACAGGGCTGGATCACAGCAGTGCACTCATGGAGAAGCCGCCTCTGCTCCTCACCCTGCATGGCGTGCTGGCTGGCACGGGCACCATGGGGCAGCAGAGCCAAACAAACCACAATCCTTCAGCTCAGAGGAAAGTGTGTTACACCTGAATGCCTCCTTTGGCTGTCACTTCTGCACTCATCAGGCCCCAAAGCATGGCAGCCCCCAACCTCCCCTGCCTGACATGCAGCAGAAAATGTCTGGCTGTACTGACGGGAAGAGGGCAGTGCGGCACGGCGCCCAGCACCCTGCAGACAAATCAGTGGGGAGAGCAGGAGGGGGTCGAAGCAAAGCTTTATTTCTGAAGGATGCAGGTTCTGTTTTTCCTTTTTAATCTTTTGCAGTGCTGGGATCAGGTGCCCGAATGACCTTCCCAACTTTCTGGCTGCAGGAAGGGGACCTGTGCTCTAGTGGAAGCGGCCGGGGCTGTGCCTGCTTTGCTGGGCCTGCCTCTCTCCCCTTTGTCCTCCTTCCCGTTGACTCAGGGCATTTTATATCCCTATTGACAATGTGTTTGGGACATTCAGACATTGAAGTGACAGTGGCATTTCCATGACCTGAAACCAGAGACTCTGTCGGTGCGGGCTTTGAAGACATTAGCTGTCCATAATCATGAGTTAGACTTTATCGGGCTTTTAAAGAGCACATGATGGGAACAGCTAGTGACAAAGTGTTTCTGCAGAGCGCGATCTGGCCTGGCAGTATTTATCTCCTCAAGCCCTTGGAATTTGCAATATTCATTAGGAGTTGGGAAAAAAATGTGCTTCCTTCGGAACAATGCAAATTGTGAAAGGAAACCTCTCACACTCGTGCGCCCTGCAGCTCTGACTCCAGTGGTGGTGGAGAAGCAATTAAAACCCTTGGAGCCCATTAGCGGGCTGGTTCATTAGAGCTGTGACTGCCGGGGAAAGGCTGGAGCCCAGGACAGGCGGCACTGAAACCTCCTGCAGACAGCGCAGTGCCAGGGCCTGTCGGCTCTGCTCCTTGCTGTTTGTTTCCTTCCACTCCAGGAGAGCTTCCCTGGCCTTTGGGCTGGGCACAGAGGGGTCTGTGAGCCCACAGGGTGTTCTGCAGAGGGTTTCTCTTCTGCCACAGGGCTGTGACAGGGTGGTGTTCATTGCAAGCAACATATCACAGCTTGGCGGGCCACACCAGGTTGAACCATGCCACGGCACACAGGACCATGTCACAAAACGTAGATCTGTGCCAAGGGGACTCCCCGTAACACCCATTCTGACCAGTGGTGCTCCAGGTGAGCCTGCAGGGCTGGAATGGGCAGCTCAAGTCCTGCTTGGCATCCCATCACAGCACAGCTGCACAGAGAGGAGAGGCTGTGGCTGCTGTCTGCGGTGTTTACCATCCCACACACGGTTTGACACAATGTATTTTGATCTGTGTGCTCCAGAATCAGCCTCCCCTTCTCCTCCTGCCTGCTGGGACCATGTCTGATGTCTCTGCCTTCTGCTGCCTGGAACCTTCGTGTTTTCCCCACTCCTCTTGGGCTCTGCAGTGTCCTCACTTCCAGAGCAAACCATCTGTGCCATGAGAGCCAGTGTTACAGCATTCCTATGTAAAACATTGCCCAGTCTTCAGTGCCCACATTCAGTGGAGGAGCCTGGGGGTGCTGAAGCCAGCATGGCTGCACATGGGCAGCTGGGTCCCACTCAGCCTGCTCACCCTGCAGCTCCTGCAGGAACAAGGGCATGGCAGAGCCGAGTGACCTCATGGGATGGCTGTGGCAGCATGGAGCAGGTGGTGACTGGGACACTGCCCTGCATGGGCCTGCAGCAAACTCAGGGAGCTGATTTCTGAAGGGCAGGAGGGAGTCGCTTTGCTGCTGGACTCACATTGTCAGCTTGACTTATTGCAAGATATGGAAGCTTCTGTCTCAGTGTGAAAAAATGAGCCCATTTTACAAAGGAAAGGGGATGGCTTGTGCCGGGCGCTGGGGCACGATGTGTGCGTGCTGGGTGCAGGCAGCTTTCCTGCCTCTGCCACAGCCCTGGGGAGCAGCTGCCAGGGAAGGGGTTAAGGTGCCTGGGGCTTGGCCGGGAATTCCTTTCCAGGAGGCTGCCTGCCACTCTCTGACAATGCCTTTCAGCCCAGCACAAAGGCAGTGCTCCCCTTGCCCTTTCCATCTCTCCCATCCGAGCCAGCGAGCAGCTATAATCTCACTAGCAGAGGATTTTTCTGCTGTCAGCTCAAGCCTCCTTTGCCATGTGAGTGGCTCAGATCTCCAGCAATGTAAAAAAGCTAATGAACGAGTAATAAACAAGTGTAACCAAGCAGAAAGCCTGCACGCAGTCACATCTGAGCCAGCACGGCTCTTAGTGAGGCTTGGAGACACAGCCAAGAGACACATATGTAACTAAAGGAGGTCTGATCTTCTTTGTATCCAGAGATAAAACACGGGGGACATCGTGGAGGTGATGGGGAGGGAAAGCCATGATGGAGACAGAAACAGGAGGAGAGGGAGAGAAAAGAGCAAAGGAGATGGGAGTCCACTCTGGGCTCCCCATCTTGCAGAGCTGACTTCTGCCAGCCAGCATTCAGGATTTCCTCAGGTCATTAAAACAAAGAAGAGGAAATGTTACTTTTTTACTAAAGATAAATAAGGAAAATGAACAGACAGAGCCCATCACAGTCATCTTTTTGTCAATCAGAATTACTTTGGGGTCAAGGGCTTTCACTGCCGTGTGGGCTGTCTGCTCTGAGCAGGGCTGTCACCCATCCCCTGTCCAAAGGTGTGGGACAGGATGGACAGTGCCAGGATGTGCCTGAAAACACCGTGAGGCAGCCGAAATCCATCTGGGAGCCTCCCACAGTGCACAGTAACACAGCTTAGAGCCCCTGGGAGTTATCCCATCACAGGTGCCCAGAACAGCATGACAGAGTGAAACCCTGGGAGACGTTATGGGAAATGACAACCCGGTACCTCCTGGTGAAGTCACAGGTCACCATTTTTTCCTCCTAATTTCCACAGCTGAAAAAAATTGCGGTGCTCTTGTTCGCCCTGGTTAAATGTCATAAGAAAAGTAAATTAACAGCATCAAAGAGTTAAAAAAAAAAAGAAAGAATGAAAGAAAGAAAAGGAACCTACATAAAAGGAACTGGTCAATTTGAAGACCAACTGAAAATACTTGGGAAAGAGCCAAGGCCCTGATTCAGCAGGGCTTGCCACTTTAAATATCTAGGTTGCTCCTTTGAAGAAAATCATTGAAGTCAATGGGCTCACTTAAATGTTTGAAATGGGACAGGTGATTAAACCTTGCCCTGAACCCAGGCCTGGAAAGCTGCATTTCCCTCTGACCGCCCCCTCCTGCAGCCCAGTGGGTGCCCCATGCCCTGTGTGCTCCCCACCAGCTGCCCTATGGACCAGCAGTATCAGCAGCATCCCCGAGGCCCGCATTGTCTTCATCAAGAGCAATTTTAAGCTGAATTATCTCACCTATAAGTGCAGCCACTCCCGTTCGGCAGCGCTGGACATCTGTATAACAGCTGCCAGAGAAGTGTCAGGGGGAAACTGGAAAGATGCATGGCGATGGTTGTTTACAGAGTGGTTTAATAAAATCAGCTTAATGCATAAGTGGGAGAGCAGGAGCAGCACTGTGTTCCTGTGAGCTCTATTATTTGAACCGGGAAACATCTATCACGGGCTCAAACAAAGGGAGACAAAAAGAATATTGCGTTTGGTATTTCTTCTCCAGATTTATTCATCACTGTCACGTCTGTTCCTTCCTTCCCTCTGCGTGCCCGTCCCTCGGTAATACTGTAATATCTTTTATTATAGTACATTATATAATACAGTCTATTGCTGTGAATATTGTTATTCCAAGACCAGGCTTCTTTATTCTGACCCACTTCTGGCAGTGCTCCTCTGCAGTCAAGGAACTCTCCTTCTCGAGTTATGTTGGAGCAGAGAGACTCACATTCCTTGTCTGCAGTCAGCACAAGGAAGAGAAGAAGCCCAGTGGGTTCAGCAGCCACGGGCTGCACACAGAGACTTTCTTCTCCACTGCTCTGCTTGTTCCCACATATTGTCTGTAGCTCCTCGAGTCCCACAGCCGCTGCCTGTAATTATGATAAGTAGTGATTGGGATGGGGTAACGGAGCTGGGCTTTTGTTTAAAGTCCATGCACCCATTTTAACTCATCATGGACTGTGAATGGCCAGAGAGCCTGGTGGTGAGGAAGAACTGCCAGCCAACTTGCCACACAGCAGTGCAGTACCTGAAGGAATTAAAAGGTTTCTAGAGGGGATTTGGGCCCTTCTCAGAAAGAAAGTCCAGCAGGGGATATTGAGCACCTCCAGGGGTATAAACCCCATCCTGGCACAGCATGGGAGGACGCAATGGGATACAGCCGCTCTGCATGAGTTATTGCTTGTGTTCTTCCCTGAGCATCTGCATCTGGACACATCTGGCCTGCTGGGTGCACCGTGCAGCCTTCCTGGGCTGGCATTCCCTGCTGCACTGCTGTGACACTGGGGCTGACGTTTAGTGGCAATGTAAGGGCAGGGGGAGTGGAGGAAAAAGGTTCTTGAACACCAACAAAAAATAATCTTGTGCAAATAAACAGTATGGGTGGATTATCCTGCACTGTTTGCACAGGGGTGAGAGCAGCACTCAGCCAAGAAGCACAGAGACACGTGGAGGGCAGGGACCTGAGCACAACCACAATCCATCCATCTTCTAGCAGAGCATCTCTGGTCACTTCCCAAGCAGGAGCTGCCATCAGACATCACCCCACGAGCTCTGGGGTGAGCCCAGTGCTGGGCTGGGGCACCTCCCTTCCCCTCACCCCACAGCAGGAGGCTTTGCACAGCCATTTAAACAGCAAGGAAATCTCCCTGTCGTGCTGCTTTGCACCGAGTCCACTTGCATTGGGCAGGTGAAAGCAGATCTCCTGGGGCCTCAGCTTTTTCTTGTTGGGTGCGAAATCTGGGAACTCCTCTTTTATGGGAGCACAAATGTGTGCACATGGCAAGGCAGCAACCCCGGTGTGATGCTTCTCTGCCACAGAGCTGTGGCACCACCCGGCTGAAGGGGGCCAGGAAAGCAGCCCTGCTCATTTGTTCTGTGTGACATCACGGCCTCCTCTGGCTTTTTTCACAGCTTCCCTGTGTTGTATTTAATAGACTTAATGGATCACACAGCACTGTAACAACAACAGACCTTCAGTGTTTTTATTAAAGCCATCTACAAAAATCCCTCTGTGCTACAGCTTTCCTGCGGGGTGACTTCTGCTGAGATGCTGCTTCCATTAAGGACAATTGCGGAGAATAAAGAAAGAATGAACAAACAAATGGAAAAAAAGGGGGGGGAGCAGCGGAGCAGTGATGCTCCTGAGCTACGTGGAAATGGCTGCAGTGGGGTGGGCCGTCACCCTGGAGGTGTCCCTACTGCTGTGTTGCATGGAGTTCCTGCAGCAGTGGTGCATGCAGGCTGCAGCAGCGCCAGGCTTTCCATGCAGTGCAGAATTCAGTGATGGGCTGTGATGTCAGAGCCGCTGCTTTGGCCTCCCAGTGAGATCACAGGGGGAAGTGCTGCTTTTATACTTGTCGGGTGTGACTTATTTGCTATATCCATTAATGCTGGAAGTGATGCAGAGGAAAGAAGCTTTTCCCCACTCAGGAGCAGCCTGGTGTATGCCTCGAGATTTGATGTATGCCACCACCCAGACAGTGTTGCGGCTTTGCTTATTAAACATTTGTATCTGTAGTGCTGCAAAGCAACAGAAGGGGCTGGTGAGCCTGGTGCTGGCACCACGCGTGTGCAGTGGCAGCAGTCTGACCAGCATGGAGCTGTGACTCCTCCTGTGCACGTGGCTGCAGGAAAACATCTTCCCAGCCACAGGGATGCAGGGGGACCTTTGGGGCATTTCTGCAGTATCTCCCAGATCTGCTGTGCTGCACTTTGGGCACCGGCTGTGCAGCAGGGGAAGGTCATGGAGATGCCACTGAAGAGCCCTCCACTCTGCACCACAACACAGAGCGCTGCAGGGGAGCTCAACCATGCTTGGAGACACGACTGCTCCTACATAGTGGTGCCCTGAGTGTACGGGGCTCTGGCATGACCTGAAGAGGCTCTGAGCAGGGTGTGCTTGATTCTTTCCCTCTGCCTGGCTTTGGGGACCATGCACGGGAGCTCTATGAGAAATAGATGTGGGATGCAACTCTCAGCACTTCCCCTTCCCTCTTCACCTGGCCCTATAAGCATCTCTCCTCCATTGGTTGGAAGCCCCTCAGCTTGCTGCTGCTTCTTTGAACCTTTTTGTGGATGCTCAAAGTTCACAAAGCTCTGGAGAAGAACTCCTTCAGGGGCTTCTCTTCTGGCTGCAGCAGTCATCAGAGCCCTGCCTGCTGTCCCAGCGCTGCCCAAACAAACTCCTTCAGACTCAGGCTAAAGAAAGTTGGGGACAGATGGGATTTTTTTTGAAGGGGAGACTTTTGAGAGGGAGAATTTTGACTGTAGCTTTGAACCTTCCTCCCAGCTCCCAGGGAAGCTGACCCAAACGATCCCATCAGTCAGCACCCACAGCTCTGGCTCTGAAGGTTACCACTCCATCCTGCACCATCCCAAGGAGCACGATGACAGATGGGGTCTGTCAGCCCTGCAGGTATTTTGGTTTCAGGAGCAGCCTGGAAAGCTGAGACATGCAGTGGGACACTGAGAACTGGGGCCCCTGCTGTGACAAGGAGGGCACTGTGCAAGCACCGTGGGTGCACTAAGGCCCAATGAGGTGGACCCCCTTTATTTGGAGCTGCCAGAGGCAGCTGTCCCCCTTCCACGTGACATCACTGAGGATACAGCAGGGCTGGCCAGGAGCAGCCCAGGTAGTTTGGAGGAGCTTCATGGAGCCCAGGCTTGAAGCGTATGTTGCAGGCTGTTGTCTGCATTCTCCCTCCCCAAATTCTCTGTGCCTCGTCGCTGTGTCTGTGCATCTCTTTGTTTGTGAGCTCTGCAGTACCAAGCAATTCTGCTCAAAGGGTTGACAGACATGGGTAAAACGTTCTGATTTATGCAGTTCTGACACTTGCTTGGCTAAAACACCTAGCCAGGGCCATCATACCTGCCCTGCCAGACTGTGCTCTGAGCCCTAAATCAAAAGAGACTGCTCCTTGCCTCTCCTTTTCCTATAACAAATCACAAACTATTTCCATTTGTCCATAGCCAGCATGCTGTTCCCCTTAATGCGCTAAGCTTCCCAACATGATGTTTAGCACATGTTCTTTCGCACTGCCCCCCTCTGCTCAAAGGCAGCCTTGTAGTTTGCAAATGGGATGAAACCACCGTGCTGCCCGGTGTCTTGGCTCCAATCCCGCCACACTCCGCAGATGCCAGAACCTTGACTGCACCTTCCAAGTCATTATGTGTGTTCAAAAGCCTGCCAGAAAGGCGAGGAGGATAAAAGCGAGCAAATAAATGCATATAGAGAGAGAAAAAATCCCTAATGTGCGTAAGGGAGAGGCTGTCACTGAGGCGTGTCCCCCCCGGAGCACTACCTGTGGCCCTCCCTGTGATCACCCTTTGCAAGGTGCTGCCTGTGCGTTGGCTGCTGGGGAAGAAAAGTCCCCCAGCCCCCCTCTATAGGTTGGTCTGGGACTGTGCCATGCTCAACACAGCAGGTGAGAACCTCTGTGGGATCTGTCAGGGCATGGAAGGAAATGCTGGGATGTGGGCTTGGTCCTCTCAGACACACGGAGTCTTATCAGGGTGATCAAAAAATGCTTCAGAAGAGTTAATGAAGGTGAACACAAAGAGATGTGGTTGTCTGTGTAAACAGGGAACCGCAGTCACGGGAGAGGATCAAAGACAGAGATGCTCACTCGAAGCCACAGGCTGGGGGAGCTGCTGGCAGCTCGTGGTGAGCTGGTGGTGGTGCTCAGGGCTGCTCCTGAGGGGATGGAAGGTGCCGACGTGTCCTTCAGCCTCCCCTATTGCCCCAGTACCTGTGGGCACCTCCTCCGCTTGCTATGGAGATGGACATTTGAGGAGCCCAGCAAAGGTCAAATCTAGTGTGCACCAGAGGAGCACCAGAGAGAGATGGTCAGCAAAGTGAGTGAGAGAGCTGGGGGTGGTCAGCCTGGAGAAGGGATGGCTGCAGGGAGACCTGACTTTGCCCTGCTGGAGCTTGAAGGGAGCTTGTGCTCAGGAGGAGAGGGCTTGTCACCTCCCCCTCCTGCTTCTATTCTCCAGCCTTCCCCAGATGCTGCAGCTCAGGAGCAGCCCTCAGTGCAGTGCAGGGATGCTGCCCACAGCCTGGGCTGCCGGGCTCAGCAGGCGGCCGTGGGGCTGCTGGTGGCCATGGGTCACCGCTGCCAGCAGTGCCAGCACCAACTGTGCTCCCCCAGCTGCTGCCCGTGGCTGTGCCATGCCTGAGGTGCTGCACTTACCCAGCGACCTGGAGCTGCTCGCCGTGCTCCTGCAGAAGACCCAGACTGCAACACCAGCTGAGCAGCTGTATAAATGTTTCCTGACATTTCGGAGACAGAATAGATCGTGATGTTCAAACCTTGTCTTTCAAAAAAAAACCCATTCAAATGATACCTTTTCAATTTGAGAGGACTTTTGTTTGCTTTAAAAGATTTTATGATAATTTCCAGCAGAGGCCATCAGGCAGCCAATCTGCTCCACTCTTCCCCATCCCAGGATGTCCTGCAGGCCAGAGCTTCCTTTTTTTCCTTTTTCTCTGTAGGATGTCCTCCATCATGCCCACACTCCTCTGCATTCACAGCTTCCCTGGGTCTTTAAAATCTTTCCAACACCGAAGCAGCTATTTCAGCCATTAACCAGCACTCTCTGAATGCATACCAGCCCTACAGCGTGCCTGTCCCACTGTCTCTGGGCCACAAAAAAAAGAAGCTAAAGGCATCATCAGATTTGTTAACTGCCATCTACTGCTAAACTTCTGTGCTGAGATTGTGACATCTTATTTAATAGGACTATTCCCTTGGCCTCAGAGTTTAAGGCAAAGACAGCAGACAGCTAATGAGTTTCACAAAAGGCCCACAAGCCAAAGGAGCCGGGCTCAGCTACGCCATCTGGAAGAATTAGCTTTAGAGTAAAGTTTTCTGCAATCAAAAAAAAAAAAAAGAAAGGAAGAAAAAGAATTGAAATAAATGGATTGAGGTCTAGAGATGAGCACACAGCCCCACTTCCCAGCTGCTGCACGGCAGACAGGAGGGGCCGACATTTCTGCACACAACAGGCAGTGGCACTGCATCAGCAGCGACCAGTCCCAGGCTGGGCCCTGTGTGGGTCCCCCCATGCTGCACATGGAGGTGGAAGACCCCCTCCCCCTGTGCCTAAGGCATGCAGGAGCATCTCCCCCACTGCCCCATGTCAGCCCAGTGCCCCCCTGCAGCCGCTGCTCTTCTTCCGCATTCAAACCCGTTGTCATGCAGCACAATTATGAAAATGCATTCTCCCCTCCCAACCTTTGAAGCATGGAGAGGTGGCTGTTGGATGCTTAAATATTTACTTTGCTGTTCCACGTTGGAGCTGGCAGCGAGCGGCGTTCGGCTTTATTAAAATGAGAGTGCACTTACACATGGGCTCAGCTAAAAGGCAATGTGCCCTTTCTGCTCCGTCCCACACAATAACTCCCAATTACTGGGAAATATCACTCAAACACCGGCCTTCCCTTGTTTCAAAACAAACAATGTATCACAGTTGATAAGAATTTAAAAACAAATAAACAGTGGTTTCTATTTGCATAGGACCTACAAATTAAATGCACTATGTGCAGCCAGCAGAGAGGCTCCAATTGATCACGATTTCTTTCCAGAGCTGTGCAGACATTAAGACTGATGTTTCTAAAGCAAGTGGGTGGATAGAGAGGGCTTTCTGCAAACCAGCATGGGTTCTGGCTCCTTTTGGGCAGACACCAATGCTCTCCTCGCCCCGAGTCGTCCCAGCTGCTTTTTCAGATCCCCCATCTTCCATTTAGGTTGCCACCCACAGAGCATTCTGAGCTCAAGGCTGGTGTCACGGTCTGGTGAATGGCATGAGGAGGATGGCCAAGGCTGGTGTGGCAGTTATCACATGTGAGAAGAGAATTTGCTGAAAAAATACAAGGCAGAAGAATCTGGGGGGGTGAAGGTGAGGTGAGGGCCCACCAGATGAATGTTCTGCATGGTGAGGGGATAACCAAGCATTTATTGCTCTTTGCAGACTGGAAGCAGAGGGGCTGCCCCTGGCACAGAAGACCACTCATGTGACACACGTCCTCCTGCCAGTGGTGGAGGAGGTGCACTTGGGAGGGCCTTAATGCACCTCCATGCTGGGGAGGGCATCTCACCGGTCTGCAATCTGCTGGTGACAAAGGGGCCAGGATGCTGTGGGATGGATGGTCGGGAATGCAAGGGACACCAGTAGGGTGATGGGAGCAGCACCTATGGGAGCACAGGCACCACTCTGAGCCCTGGTCGTGTGTCTCTGTGATTCCCAAACAGCTGTTCAGTAGGGTTTTATGTCTCCTTGCCCACACTGCAAACAGGGCTTTCCACAGAAGGAAGGACCTCCAGTTGAGTCTCCTTTGGAAGAAAGAAGGGTTTTGGTAACCTGGCTGGAACAGAACATGTTGATTCTTTTTTAATCCCATGACAGTCCTTAACTTCAAAATATTTGTCAAACTGAGCTCAAAACGGAATAGGAAGCGCACAGTGTGGGATTCCTGCCTGCCTGCACGTCTGCAAAGCCACCAGCAGTGGCTCATGGGGTCCTGCAGCTGGGACAGGAGATTTATTGCTGCAGAGCAGGCGTTCAGCCCTGCGCTTGTTTTCCAGCCCTGTCCTGCTGTGTTGCATTACTGCATCGCTGCTGCCCCGCTGCCATCCCTCCCCATCTCTGTACCCACGGCAGGGATGTTGGTCAGCTTTGCAGTGCACATGGTGGCTCATGGGATGCAGCTCCTCTTCTCAGGTGCCAGGCGTGCTGCTGCCCTAGGGACAATGGGTGACACTGCAGGGGGTGTGGGGAGCAGCTGCGAGGGGTGGGTGTGCAGTGAGACTGAGAGCAGGATGAGATCAACTGACCTGGAGGGGAAAATGAGCAAGCAAACAAGCTGGGAGGCATGCTGAGCACAGAACATGAGAGCTAGCAGGAGGTTCTGTTAAATACAAAGCAGGAGCCAGCCCAGGAGGAATGTACATAGGATGCACGAAAATCTCCTCTCCTCCTCTGACAAGGAGCATTTCCCACAGCATCGGCTCCAGTGCTCACTGCATGCACCCTCCCTGCAGCTGGGGGAGGGATGTGGGCAGGCTGCAGCCCTGATGTCTTTTCCAAAGGAGCCACCAGCTTCCCACGCTGCTGAAGCCCCAGATCAGACTTCACAGGTTCACCCATCGCATTCTCAGTCAGATGGGGAAAAAAGCCCTACAGGCACAGCCCCAAAGCACACCTCCCATCCTCCCCTCAGTCGGGGTTTTGGAGTGCAGGGAACGGCTGGGCCGCCCTCTCCCCTGTGCAGCCTGAGGCACCTCAGTCGTGTCCTCCATCTGGGGCTATTTTTGCTTCAGTATTTGAGGTTGAACAGACAAAGATAACCTGTAGGTTTTGGAGTCTGAATGCTGAGAGATTTGCCGCACTGGAAAAAGTCTCTTAACATGAGTTTGGAGTGCTGCAGCTCAGCCAGCTCCGTCTGGGCACCGCAGGAGCAATTTGCAGTTGCTCTCAGCAAGAGCAAGTGCCAATGAGTAAATTTTAGGAAAATGTTAATTATGGATTACTGTTGCAGAACCCTGAGACTGGCAAACTCCAGCAGGTGCCAATGGAACGCAGCTCTGCCGGGTTCCTCCCACTGCCTCCTGTGCTCACTGGGGGTCTCAGCACCCACCTGGGTTCCCTGCATCCCTGTGCCTTCACCCCACTGTTGGAAAACCCCAAATCCACTGCTCAGAGCAGATCACAACTCCATGCTCGGTTGTATTCTAAGCAGCACCATGGACTTGAGAACAATTCTAATCCATCTTTCTGGGGCTTTAATTCCAGCATCTGACTCCGTAGAGCCCCCATGCAGCCACGAACGCGAACGGAGCTGATGCCACCTTCCCATTGTCTGACTGCAGCAGAGGCTGAAAAGCTGCTGTTCTGTAGTATTTCAGCAAAAAGATCATTTTAAGTAGATGATAAGGCTTCCAGGTTTCAAACTCTGAAGACATAAATGATCTCTTTGCCTAAAGAATTAAGTCCAATGAAAATACAATATTTTCTTCAGAAGCAAGAGCTCCCTCTTAGCCAAAAGGAGGATGGAGGATGACACGTGCCCCAAATTAACTGCCAGTGATCAGCCCTGCCAACAGCAGAATGCTATCCGTGCTTCTGCAGAGAGGGCTTTGCGTAATCCCATCATATTTACCAGAGCTCTGGAGATCGTCCTGCTGGGAGCACGGATAGACAGGCGATGCAGAGGTAGCATTATGCACTTTTTGTCTGCCAGGATGCCACTATTATTAAAAGCAAAATCCCAATTAGTAGAAGTCATGGATTTCTAAAAGTCAACCAATTGGCACAGTGCTAATTATTGGTTATTTTCAATTAGTGCTCCCTCCATGTGCTTACATCAGAGGTGCTGCCCAGGAGGAGCTGCCCCAGGACAGGAGGCTGCAGGGTCAGCTCTCCCAACACATCCATCAGTTCAGGCTCTGTGCAGTGTGGCCCTGGCCAGCTCTGCCCTGCAGCTGCACTGCATGGGGACGGCCCTCCACCAAAGGAAAACTTTGTCCCTGCCACTTGCAGCAAGGAGTTCTGTGCTCCAGCTCCTCATGCTCTTCATGCCAGCAGGAAGGTAGGAGAGTCCAGGCTCTTTGCTTACGCTCACCGAGGCCTCAACATAAATTTCACAGACCTCCTCCTCCTTCTCAGTGCTTTAATCTGGAGCCAGGAGCCGCTTCTCACAGAGCTGCCCTGCAAGCCGTGCAGGCGGCTGGGCTGGCTCAGATGCTTGGGATGAAGTGGACAGCAGCACCGGCTTTCATGCTCACATGCAGATGGTGACTGCGTGTCCTGTGAGCTGGTAGCCCGGATCCCATGGCTTCTGCTGGAGTGCAGCAGAACGCTGCTGGGGAAGCACTGAGCTGCCCCTGCCTGGGGCAGAGCGCACAAGAGCAGCGTGAGGACAACTGGCTGTAGGGCCTCAGAGTGCTCAGGTGCTGCAAAGCAGCATAAGGCTGCAGATGAGACAGGTAGCTGCAAGATGCACTCCCCAGCAGCTATCAGCAGCAGCATCCTGCTTTGTGCATCCAATAGGTGCCTCGGTCTGCGTGTTCTGCTCACACTGCAGAACGCTGCCCTTGGGCTGGGGGTGATGCTGCAGCAGGAGGGCACAACCTGTTGCCGTGAGAGCTTCCATCCGTGGGCTGTGATGGATGTAAAGCATTTAAGTCAGAACACAGCAGCCGCAGAACAGCAAGCCAGCCGAGCACTCTTCAATCCACTTTATTGATTTATTCCCTTCACTCCCATCCCTAATGCTCCTCTCAGCTCTACGTGGCTCAATGCAGCACAAATTAACAGAGCCCACAAAAGCCCTTTGAAGCCATTCCCCTGATTAACAGGTCTGTAGTGCTGAAAGATATCTTCATTTTAATAACCTGGCACTAAATGGATTACAGCCATGAAACACCACTCCCCAAAGGGAGAAGTGGCACATATTTCTGCGTGCTGTAGGAATCGCCGAAGATTGGGACAAATGGTTCAAAGAAGGATCAAAAAGGGGAAAGAGGAAAGTCATGGGAGACAAAACGCTGCAGGGCTTCAGTGAAGACGTTGTGATTTGTGGGTGGTGTGGAGGATCAGCACAGGGCTGGGCACACCAGGCAGGTTCGCATCCTCTGCACCAGGCAGGACGTAACCTGCCGGCCCCCTGCCCTGCCCCTGGCCTTGCTGCCCATGCTGGGAGCTCTGCACAGCCCTGCCAGGTGTCCTTGTGCATCTCTTTGTAAAGAGAACACACCCTTCACTGACACTTGTGTCTCTCAGTACAGCCCCAGTATACCTATAGCTTCTTTCCTTTTTCTTTCCAGCTGTGTCAGAGCTGGGAAGCTCAGGGCACTTCCATTTATCCTGCAGCAACTCCTGGGGGCGAGCAAGAGTCTGCTGGAGATGCCCCAGCTCCCATTCCATATTGGCTCATCAGCAGGAGCCAGGCTGGGAGCAAAGCCCTGGGGGCAGTGAGCACATCTCCAGGTCCTCCCAGGCCTCCATTTTCAGTCTCTCACCAGGACTGAAAGCCCATGAAATGCTCGTTCAGGATGAAGGCTCTCCGTGCACAGAGGTGTGGGCATTGCTCTGAACCATTCTCAGAGCTCAGACTCCTACTTATCCCACCAAGAGCTGAACCTTCAGCCCTAAAGGCTTGTTGGGCCCCTCTGACCCTCTCCTAGGAGTGCACCCACACTGCTGGGTGCCTCAGGGGACTTTCCCTGCTGCGTCCCCCCGTTCGTCACCCCAGATAACCTCAGGCCAAGGGAAGGGAAGTGGAAGGTTCGGAGCCAGTCAGAGGAAGGCAGACGGATTATAAGGTGTTTATGCTTCTGCAAAATTAAAGTCTTGAAGGCGAGACAGGTTTACATTGGCAAAGAATTAATGGTTTGATGTAGCACAAAGGGACAGCGAGAGCAGAGAGTGGGGCTATCTATCAGCATGCACTGATGGCATAAAGGAAAGAGATGCAGGCATAAATCAGGTCCTGCGCAGGAAATAAGGAGGATGGATGACAGGCAGTAGCTGGTGTGCTGTTATTCCCACAGTGCACCAGAAGATGCAGAACAAATGTGGCCAGGTGCTTCCAGTCCCCGTTTCACTAAGAGCAGAGTGAGCGTTTCTGGGTGAGTGAAGCTGTCCCACCTGGAGCTGCCCGGCCCCAGCACAGCACAGGACAGACTGTGGGGCCCCATCCCAGGCAGAGGGACCCCAGGGACAACGGTCTCACACTGTGCAGATGGTGATGAGCAGTTGTCACCCCTACATCCATGAGGAACTGAGCACTCCTTGTGCAACTTCAAGCAGAGGGTGCTTCTCTTTCCCTGGAGCAGTGGCTGAATTGGGTTGAACTGGAGAAGGTACATGAACTGTTTTGCTTGTTTCAGGCTCTTTGCAGCCTGGCCCTGCCCTGGAGACCAGCATCACCATTTTGCTCCTTTTGCTGGTCCTGGTCCAGCCCTGATGATGAGCGCCTTCCTCAGTTTGCCAGTCTCCTCTTCTAAGGTTTTGGGCCCAACTTTATCTAGATATTCTCCAGCCTTGCCTCGGCAGCCTCTTGTGCTGCTCTGCACTTCAAAGGGAAATGAAACCTTACACATTTAATTGAAGCCAATTTCCTCCCTGTTGTCAGGTTAGCGAGGGGGGATTAATGGGGGCCAAGTCTCAATCCCCCAGAGACACCCAAACATTTCAACACATGGGGCAGCCCCAAAGGGTGGAGAGCACACGATGGGGAGCGGGGGGTGACCAGAGCTCATGGGGAGCAGCTGGGGCACATAAATCTCTCAGTCTATCAAGAGCCGCTGCCTCCCTTCACAGTTTCCTTAAGCTGTGCTTCTTGAATGAAACCTGAGGCAATTAAACTCTCTTTCATCAGAAGTCCTGCCGTCAGTTTGCATCCTGCTTAGCAATGTCATGGGGAAAAGGACCTGGGAGATGGTGCAGCTTGCAGTAAGTCCCACCAAGCTCCATCCTGCAACTGCTGCAGGCGGCAGGGCTGCAGAGGTTCCTGCAGGCTGTGCTGGTCTTCCTGCAACGCAAGTTGTGTGGCAAGGAGGGAAGTAAAGCTGCTCAGAAAGCAGAGAGGGGTGAGAGCTGGGGATATTTGGTAGTGCTTGTGGGTATGGACCAAGCTCCATTTCCCATGCAGCTTCTCATCTCCTATTAGGATGAAGTGTTCTGCTCACAGGAAGCCGATGTCCCTGCTCAGGTCCATTAGGCACCATCCCACCTTCACCCCACCTTTGTGCTTACCATCCTGGAGGATGCAGATGGGTTTAGTAGAGAGGGCTGAGGGTGTCAGCATGATGCTGTAACACCGGGCAGCCCCCTCCCCACCAGCCACACCGCGACCAGCGCTGCTCCCACCCTTATTGCAGGGCTTTCCCTGGAGCAAAGGGAGCCCAGCAAACACAGCAGCTGTGTGATTCCCCACCCTGCAGTGAGGCAGAGCCGGTGATGGATTGTACGTGGGTCAGGAAAGCCATGGGCTCAGGGTTTGTTTGGACAGTTTTAGGGTTGCTTTGAGGCTCCATAAGAGCCAGCTGCTATCCACAAAAGGCTGTCACAGCCACCGCTGGGACTGCTATTCCTGAGCTCTGACCCGGGGGCCCGCAGCCTGAAGCCTCCCTCCTGGCTGGAGCATTCCTGGAGCTGCCTTTGCTGTTTGGTCTGCTTTTAAATAGCTCCCAGTGCTGGTTGCTGGAGCTGGGGGAGCAGTGGGATGGCGCCACGAAGGATTGCTGCTGGGGGGTGCAGGGCAGCAAGAGATCTCTGGCAGCAGGCAGAAGACATTTAGCTCCAACATCAGCCCATCTCTGCTGCTTCCTTGGGCTGAGGGCGGGTGTAGGAAGGGCAATGGATCCACCTACCACAGTCTTGGAGAAAAATGGTACCCAGGCCCATCTGCCTTTCTGACTGCAGACAGCATCCATAGCACAAAGGGGGTTTCAATCCCCACCATGCTGCCAGCATCTCCTCACACCTGCTGGAGGATCCTGGCTGTTTTTCCAAGGGCAGAGCCACCATGGGGCGATGAGGTATCAGAAACAGGAACTGATAAGGCCCTCAGGCAGGGCAGGGTGGTCAGTGTGCTGGCTGCCCAAGTCGGGCTTTGACCTGAGGAGATGAGGCCACTTTAGCAGCAAAAAGGAGGCAGCACCAGGCAGTCCTGGGACAGCATCAGCAGGGACTCAGCAGCAAGGAGCAGAGTGGGAGATTCGAGTGGTGCTGAGCTCAGCCCCTCTCCAGCACCACTGCACCTTTTAGTTTTGCCAAAGAGCCTCACCCTAAACCCATCCCCTGCTGCGAGGCTGCGGCCCACAGACA
Source organism: Tympanuchus pallidicinctus (assembly GCF_026119805.1). Taxonomy (NCBI): domain Eukaryota; kingdom Metazoa; phylum Chordata; class Aves; order Galliformes; family Phasianidae; genus Tympanuchus; species Tympanuchus pallidicinctus. The sequence goes on along the minus strand of NW_026294648.1, from coordinate 18,420,584 downwards.
TTAACCCCCTAGCTATAAAGCATGACTTGGTGTTTAACAACCACACAGCGAACCACAGAGATGCTAAAAACTGCACTGGAATTCCCAGGCCAAGGACTGCAACTGGTATTAATTAGACCCTTCTCAGCCAACTTTTTTTTGGTGCCACCAGGTGGTTACAGTGTGCATCTCAGCTCTGGCACCACAAGTGGGCTGACCCCAGTGCCATTCAGCTTGGGACCGTAGTGATGTGCTGGGACTGGGCTACCAGGGAGCCTGGGCCCTGCACTGCTGCAAGGGTGGGGGTTGGAAGGAGGGAGCACCTCGTGCTGCCACCGTGCAGAACTGCTGCGCTGCAGTGGGTGAGAGGCCTGTGCAGAAAAAGGGCTTTGCAGCACTGCTTGCTGCTCCTTGCCATAGGGGTGTCCCAGGTATGGCTGTCCCCAAAACAGGCACCCGCAGCTGGGTGGCACCGAGGGGACATGGAGGGACATGGGGTGTCGCGTGCTCTCTCCTAAGAATCCCACACCCGGTGCTGGGGTAGGGAGGGAGGAGGAGGCGGGAAGAGAGGAAGGGCAGAAATTACCTCAGCGATAAACACTCCGTGATGAAGCGCTTTTTTTGGGCCTTTCAGCAGCCTTTATTGCCCACAGGAGAGTTGGGCTGCACAGAGAGCTTTTCATGCTCTCCATTCTGCCCGTCCTCCTGCCCGCCCGGCTCCGCACTGCCCCTCTGTCTCTCATCGCGCCGATGCTCCTGGCTTTATTTTTTCAGGGTGGGAGAACGTGAGAAACCTTTGATGCCAGGAAGCGGTGGAGAATATTTTCTCCTCCTGAAATAAAAGGTAAAACTTTCCAAGCTCTCGGTTTCTGCAGCCTCCCGCCTCCCCCCGTCCCCTCCCCCCCCCGTCCCCAGCAAGGTGAAGTCCCCGGCAGAGCCGCTGTCATCCTTTCAGCGCCTCGTTTCCCCACTCCCGGCTGCTCAGGGAGCGCCTCTTCCTGTTTACACACCTCCAGCACTCGGGCTGGGGAGAAACAAAACCAGCTTTTACGCAGCGCCGGGAGCCGGAGCCGTGCGGCCGGACCAGGGATGCTCCCGGCTGCGCGCGTTGCGGTGCCAGCAGCTGCTGCAGGGTTCTGTCGCTGTTGTCATGTTGTCACACTGCAACGTGGGCTGTAATGCTGATATTACCAATGTGAACCCCTTTTGAGGAGCACAGCTGCTGGAATCTACGGGTCTGACCCCCACGTACTGTTTTCTCTGCAATTTGTTAAGGGCTGAGCCCATCCCACACCTACCTGTGCGCACCAGGGATGGGCCAACAGCCCCGCTCCTCTGAAGCTGCAGCATATCGAGGCCAACAAGCTTTTTAGTTGGATAGAAAAACTCTTTACCCCTCTCCTCTGTGAGAGGATTGCCTCTGCTTGAAGGTTTTGCCCTGGGGGCTGTTCCAAGGATGCAGCTTCCTGTGATTGCAGAGCTGCTATGTCACTATGCGTGTTGGGACACACACAGCACCATCTGTGCTTGTGGACAAGTCCTTCTCCAGGTCCATGGTGTTCTCCAAAACCCATCTGGGGATTTCACAGCCTCAGAGCAGGGCAGCACATTGGGAAATGAGTAGACAGAGCTGCTCCTTTGTACAGAAATTCAGGACCAGGATCTGCCTGGTGTACCATGCAGCACACAGGGAGCACTGAGCACCAGGATATCAACAATCCCACCTGGACCTTGCAGAACTGTGGGCTCCTTGGGGTGTGCTGTGGTGCAGGAGGTGGGCAAGGGGCAAGCAGAGCCCAGGATCAGCTCCAATCACAAACCCCTGCTGGGCCAGCTGCCCACACAAGTGACCTTACTTCACTGCCCTGTGATGGGCACCACTGCTCCCTTGCTATCCGGGGCACACAGGGAGGAGAAGTTTGGTTCAGCTGCATTTGCCAATGATGCTCCTTTATTCATATATCATCAAAGTCACATCTCCTAAGACGTGACAGAAAACATATATACGAGGGGAAGAAGTAAAGTTTGCTGAGCAGGGCGGGATTTGTGTGCTGCTTGGGAGACTGTGCCCTACTTTATGGAGCTTCTCCTCCCTGCCAGTGCTCCAGGGGAGCAGCCCCTGAGGACGCCCAGCCCTGACCTTCCTGGGGAAGCTCTCTGAGAAGCAGCCTCCCCAGATCCTGAGCTGGTATCTGCATTAAGGACATCGATTGCGCTCCAGCTCTAATTTACTTGACTCACTGCTAGGAAGTTGTCAGAAAAGGCATTTTGAAATCATTCAGGGAGAACTCGGAGCATGAAATTTTAATTGCAGCTCTGTGAAATAGGGTTCTCTCGGGCTGGGTGAGCCCAGCTGCTTGGGCAGGGACAGTGCAATGGGGACGGGCATGTTGCCTTGTGGCAGGGCATGTGGGCAATGTGCAATCAGCTGCCATTACGTGCTGGAGGTGTCAATGCACATCAGCAGCATGAGACACACATTTTGCCTCTGGCGCCAGTGACAGGTCCAGGTCTGGCACTCCAGGCACCCTGCTCCCATCCCAGCCCAAACTTTCTCCTCTTTAGCAAAACCTTTCTGTTGTTTGAAATAGATGTCGTCTTCACCCTTGGAGTGTGTGTGAATTATTCATAGTAACCTGTCAATCAGAGTAATTCCATTTGGTTTCAGGCTGAAAATTGCTTAGGAACACATGTGATGTAATTCAGGACAGAAATTACCTGGTCCCTGGACTAAGCGTGGTGGCAGACGGGCTGCAGGTACCCTGGCACAAGCATTGGGGATGTCTGCCACCTCCCGTGTGCCAACAGCACCCTTTGGGTCTTGCTGTGTGCCCTGCCTACAGGACTTCACACACCCACAAGGACCTTCGTGCTCTGGACAGCCTTATTTCCAATTTCCCCTTGTTTTTAATAATGAAAACAAATTATACTTTCTGGAAGGACACTCTTGCTTTTGAAGACCAAGCTTGGCATTCATTCCTGTTATCTTAGGTAGGACTTGGGTCAGGAATGTGGTGAGGTCTCAGAATGTGGAACCAGCACGATCCCCACCTGACAGCAGCTCCAGCCCCATGAGAAGCTGCTGCTGAGTTGGGCCACTGCCAGCCCTCTGCAGGGCAGCACACCTCGCTGTGAAAAGAAGCTGCTCCAGCTCCTTTGGAGGAGGGATAGCACTGTGCCTTGTCTGAGCAAAATCCCCTTCTCTCCCCATACAGCTCCCTGCATTTGGAACTAATTCCTCAGACAGCTGTTACAAGCTACTGACTGCAGGAGCCAGGCTGAGAGGGGGATAATCGTTCCTTCTGCAGCCAAAAATACACCAGACCTTGGGTTTGGCTTTGAATATTCTTATCACAAAACTGAGGATGTGTGAAAAGAACGCTGCAAAGCTGATCCGAGCATCCCAGCAGTGTGTGTCTGTGTAGGCTGTGGTGGTGCAGATCCGTGCCATCCCTGTTTGGTCCCAGCCAGCGCAGCGTGGCTGTGGGTGAGGAGAGGGGTTTGTGCGCACACTTACCTGCAAACTTTCATACATAGTTTCTTTGTGGAGCTCCCTGCACCAGCAGATCCTAATGCTGAAGGAAGTGCAGCTGGGAGCTCCAGGCCCCTTCCTGAGCTGCTCTCCCTTCTCTGCTCACTAACAGCTTGCTGACATCACTGCCTGCACAGCAGTGCCTGTCTGTCCATCCTCTTCTCTCGCTCTGCGCCCAGCCGTATCTCAAATGACTCTGGGAGGGGAGGTCCCTGCCCTGACCCCTTCCCTCCAGGCAGAAGTACTGAATGCAGTGCCACCACTTGGCACGGAACCCCTTCAACACAGTCCTTCCACGAACACTTCAACCCATCGCTCTGGCTCCCTGAGCGCACATAATGGGACAATAAAAATCCTCACACTGTTCATTCTCTCTGGAGCCACTTTTCTGTTCCAGCAAACAAAAGGGCACTGCTGCTCTGAAAGGCTGGGTGCAGAGCTGGCGGCACCCATCAGAAACCCCCAGTGGCACACAGAGCTCTGCCAGTCCACAGGCAAACACCACACGAGCTCCTCCATGCAGCACAGAGCTCCCGAGGCCTCGTTGTGCCATCCCAGCTCTCTGCCCCTGTGTTGGCACTGCGCTGCTCGAGCACAGCATGCAGGCAGTGCCCTGTGCCTGACTTACAGCCGGCCCGCTGGGTTCATGGGGAGTTCTTCACATCTTCTCCAGGTAAGGCAGCCGCTGCCCTTCCCGTGTGCTCTTTCAGGTACCAAAAGCGTGATGATGCCACAGCTTTGTCTTGTCTCCAGCTGACCCATGCTGACAATGTCTGCTTCTGCAGCAGCAAAGGGAATTAAAGTTCAACAGTGCCTCTGTGTCACTGAGCCTTCAGTCTGCCATGCAAATAACCCCGGTGTGTGGCTTGCTTGGCCTCATCTGCTTGGGATTAATATTAATTTCAAAATGAATCTAGATTGCCATCCGCTTTGCTGCCCTCATGGACCCAGATGGGGCTGTCAGACTCCGTCTGAAGCAAAGCACCTCACAGTGCCCCAACCCAGTGCAGACAGACCAAGGACCTGAGATGGATTTCCTGGTAAGTGTTGCTCTGATTGTTCCAAAGTCCTGCAGAAGAGCACATGCCTGCTGATGGCAGGAAGGAGGACTGCAGAAGTCATTTATTTTTTTTTCAACTTAAAACCAGAGATGGTCACAGGAAATGTCTGTAAAAACGTCAGAGTGCTGAACACCTGAAAGCAAGCAAGAGGGGAGAGGAGAGGTTCATGTGCACAGCATGGGCTGGGACCTGGAGAGGAGCCCTGTGCTGTCTCAGGATGAATCATTCCAGATGTGCAAAATCATTTCGGCATGTAGAGAGGGCCTGGGTGGGGACCACCCTGCCCAGGTGAGGCTGCGCCATGGGCACTGGGGACATTCCCAGGAGCACATTAAGGCAATCCATGCCTGGTAGGCCGTGAGTGCTCCAAGATCCCCTCTGTCCCCCTGCACAGTTACCAACACAACTGAGTTACTCGATGACATGTGCTGACAAAGAAGACAACAGACTGAAGTCAGCCCAGCCCCGACAGAGGCGAGGCTTCATCTCCTCCCAGAAGAACGCCACAAGTTTGCAACTGGAAATCAGAAAATTACTGTCTTCCTCCTCATCCTTCCTGTGAGCAAGCTCTTGGCGTCGTGCAATTATTTATCTGCTGGTAAGGGGCAAATCAAATATCATTACAGTAAGCTGAGGGCCGGATGCTGGCTGCCTGAACTGCAACGCAATGCAGAGCCGCAGACGGACTCAGCCCTTCCCACAGCCACACCACGACATCCCCGACTGCCTTCTGACCAACACAGCAATTACGTGGCACTTCGAGTAGTGTGAGTGTGTGTATGACAGTGCTATCGATCCCAAACCGCTGCAGTGTGCAGGCTGTAATGGCCCTGGATGAGACATCCCAGGCAGGGAAGCGGGATCTTCGAGCATCTGATGGATCAATAGCTTTCATAAACCAGACTGAAAAATAAGGGGGAGTAATAATGGTAACAGAAGTGCTGGGCTACACTTACAGAAGAAAAACAATTTGAGAAGGACCAAATAGCAACATTGATCATGCCACTGTTTTCCCATTTTTATCTTTCTTCACAAAAGTATTCAGCTATCATCTGCAGACAATACAAACATTCATTTAAGCTGTGGCACAATTAGATGCTGGATGCTGTGTCGTTGCTTTTTTACATTTCAAATGTGTTTATGCTATTCAGCAGAATAATCTCATTTTCATTGAGCAAGTCCCACGGGCAGTCCCCCTCCTGTCCCCTGCACTGCCAACCCCCCCCAGCAGTTCTGCTGCTCCATGACCACAATGGGAGGCCGGTCGTGGGGAGCTGCAGTTCTGGCACGATGGTGTGGCCACATGCACAGAGGTGACGGCACGTTGCAGTGTGTCAGGATGCTCTCAGCACGGGGCTGGGCAGGCAAAGGGCAGCCAGAATGGCTCTGACAGCATCCGTTTGGCAGAGGTGGCAAGGTCCTGCAGCAGCTCGCTGTTGGGGAGCGATGTGCATTGGCTGCAATGGGCTGGAAGAATTCTTTGCAGTGCTTAGGATGCGACACGTGCTGTTCTTGGCACTGCCCGGACAGATGATATCTTCTGGAATACATCTGACTCCATTCTTTTGTACAGATCTCATCTACAGCTGTTGACAAGCTTTGCCAAGCAGTGTCAGGGCTGGGGCTCACGGTAGGAGGCACCACGCAGTGCCTGGAACCTCATGCTAACACAGTGCCTTGCAAGGAGCTCATTAAGCAGCCTGTCAAGGGCTTCACAAGCTTTATTGAGTCTTTGAGCATCAGTGTCACTTTGCCCCTTCATCAAGGCCTACGATAGAACTGCCAGGGAAAATACATTTGTTAGTTGGAGGCAGCTGGCGAAATACCACAGGATGCCAAATACCTGGGCAAGGTTGGCAGTGGGAACGGCAATGAGGAGGTGACCTCATTGAGAGCTGGGTTATATCCAGTGAGTTTTAGATTTAAAGGGAGCAATTTGAGGGAAAACTGTCATGAAAGTCGCCATAAGGGTAAAAGCATTCAAAACAAAATGCAGTTCTGTGGTTCAGGAGAAATTTATCGCTCGTCTAAAGACGAATGATGGCTTGGCACACATTTACTCCACCAGAGGTGTCCTGAGGCTGCAGAGAAGGCAGGCAACCCACAGAGCCCTGCAAAGGAAGGGCTCTCTGGGCATGCCAGAGCCAGTGCCCTCTGTGCCACGGGCAGGAATATGCAGTCCCCATAAGTCCCTGTTCATTTCTCCCCATTTGTGCCCCAGCTGAGAGCTGCAATGGGCAGTGAGCTGATGGGGGGCACAAGCAGTGCTCCTCTCTGCGGTCCTGCAGTTGCTCTGCTCTGGGTTCTGCCTCGGTCCCGTGCCTGCCCTCACTGCAGCACGGCTCTTCCAGGGAGAACAGTGGCACGCTCAGCACTGCTCTGATAAACTGGGGCAGTCCCAGGGGGGGCTCCATCCTTTGAGCTCTCCCCAGACAAAGTCCCGCAGTCTCGCCTTTTCCCACTCACTCCACAGAGGCACAGGAATAAAGTGGCCATCTGTTTGGAGTTTGCTTTGAAAAGAAAAAGAAACCAATCTTCTGGGACAGCATCCCCCAGAACCTGTTACTCATCCACTGATCCTCCGCAGCCTTGGCACAGGGAGCCCCTCAGTAACGATTTTTCAGAAAGCCAAAGTCCAGAAGAGAGCCTGGTTTACAATTATTCTTCAGTTACATAGGTAATTTTAACTGGGATTAGCTGATCCTGTAAAGTAATTGAAGCCAGGAGGTCTGGGGCTGCTGCACTGTTATTATCACCATATGCCATTGGAAAAACAATGGGTGATGGCTGTCTTCTAAAGTGGTTTTCAAAACCCTCTAATTCAGCCTTTCCAGGTATGAAGAGAGAGTGAAACTTGACAGGCAGGGAGGGGGAGAGAGAGGGTTGGAGAGACAAATGAGCAGAGGAACGAAATAGATGGAGGCAGACAAAGGGGACGTTTGGAGAGGCCACAAGGAAGGATCTGTTCCCTACACTGAGCTCCTGCACAGAAAACAGAGGCTTCTCTTTTTCCAGCTTAATCCCCGTGCAAAGTTCATGTCTGTTTCTTCTGGGAGGACAGCACTCATCCTGTGTGCCTTCAGACAGCAGCAGCTATGGGATGACTGCATCGATGTGAAGCCCTCCTTTGCTGCCTGACCCTTGGCTGTGCTGTGTCCAGCAGAAATGCGTTGTGCACCAGTGGATGCTGCACTTGATTGCACTCACCATGCTTGTGTCCACGGCTCAAGCATCGACCCGCTGCTTGGTTTGCCCACATTGCCCACCTGTGGGTGCCCCCTGACCCCAAAGGAAATCACTGCAGTACCCTCTGCGCATTGCAACAAGGGACCGTCTCCCGAGCTCAGTAACAGCCCAAGACGTATTGAACTGAAACACGTCTGTTTGTTCGATAAAAATAATGTCTTAGGACAGGCCAAATGCAATTAAATCAGTGCTTCAGGTCTGGGGGACATTCCCATGTAATGAGATTACAGCGATTCGCCATCAGGTCCGGATTTGATGGTGAACTACATGTCAAGGTCCCTTTAACTTCACAATGGAGGGGGTACAAGCCCAAAACACAATCAAGAAAATACAATAAAAATGGCAAAAAAGATTTCTGCTGGAATTATAAACAGCAGCGATCGCAGTGATTTCGTATAATCAAGGCCAGGCGGGACCCCGTCCGCTGCTGTTATCTCCCCCACTAATCCCCAATGTGTTTCTGATTTGTGCTGCTCAGTCTGCAGGCACCACCCCAGCCCCGTGCCGGGCAGGACAGAGCAAGAGGGGCTGGAAGTCAGCCTGGCAATGGCGGGGTCAGTGCAGGTGGCAGATATGAAGGGGAAGGGATGGGTGCTGAGCGTGCCCTGGGGCGGTGCAGCTCCTTCACAGAGCCCATGGAGCTGGTGATGGCATCCCGGCCCGGGGCAGACCTGCTCCAAAATGTCTGTGCATCTCAGCGGGACGCCAGATGGATGCTGGCTGGTGTTTGTGTGCGCAGGGTTCTGGCTGCCTGCTGGCCGGCAATGCCAGGTTAACAGCCCATATCTCAGTTCTTAAGCAATCCAAACAGCTGCCACTCTGCTGCTGGGCTGACATCCCACTCAGCCCTCTGTTTCAGGAGCTCTCAGGCAACATAAGCCGAGCAGGGAGTGACCTTCCTTGGGAGGACGAATGTCCTATGGCTCCTTGCGTCCCGGGGAGCGGTGCGAGGTGTGGCAGACGGCAGACATGCGCCACCTTTCTGCTGGCAGCTTTCCTGCCGATCCCCCCTGGCTGAGCACAGGCTGCCGCTGCTCACTGTGGCACTGAGTGCCAGGCAGCGCCCTGCTCGCCGCCACGCCGTGCTAAATCCCAGTGAGCCGTGTTTGTTCCAGATGTGGCGAAGGGGAAGCTTGAGTGAGAGCTCACCAGCCGTGTTCCTGCTGCTTAGTGAGCACCACCAGCCCAAGCCTGCATGGAAATGCTGTGAGGCTGCAGCTGAGCTCAACCTTCAATCTGCTCAGCACAGCTCTGTTTGCTGCCATGCACCAGGAGAGCCCTTCTGGGACCAGCCCTGCTTCTCAACCTCTTGCCACTGCAATTGTTTTTATCCACTCTGTGTGTTTTATAGACAATCAGAGCGATTGGTGCTTCAATGGGGCGCTGCCTCCTGGACCTCAGGTGCAGCATTCCTCCACGCTTCTCACAGGAAGCAAGCCATCAAGGCAGGGAAGGACCCAGCAGCCCGGTGCAGGGCTGGGAGTGAGGGCAATCCAGTTACTCAGTTCCAGTGGCTTAGAAAAAGATGGGCCACCACACCTGTGTGGCTGTGTGCTACCTGCCGACAAAGGGGGAAAAGCACCAGCCTCCTCACCCAGCCCAATCACACAGCTCAGCCACCTGTGCCACAAAGCATGAGCAAACACCACAAGTGATGCAGCTCAGCTTCTTCAAGCAGTAGCCTGAGTTGTTTCTCCTTTCCCCCTCTCTCTATAAGGTTGGCATTGCCCAGGAGGTTCCAACCTGTACAAGTCTCCATTTCTGCCCATCTTCCCTCTCTCCCAAATGGCTTTTTGCAGCAGAATGAAACTCTGGAGTTCTCTGTGCAGTGCTGATCAGAGGGGCAGGAGAGATCAGTGTCCAGCACTGCACCCAATCACTGCAGGCAGACAAATGGATCAGGTAACCTGAAGCAATGGATGGATTGAGGGGACGTGGATTTGTTCACATGAAAACTGCGAGCAATGTCAGCAGCAAAATTCTTTGAGTGAGGCACCCAGCATGGATTATTCAACCACTTCAATGAGCTACCAGGAAAGATAGCGCAAGGCTGAATGTGCTTCACTGCTGGTTATTTATTTAAGGGTTGTTCTCCTCAAAAGGCTCAGAGCACTCAAGCAGGTGCTTTTGCTGCCTTCCCTGGGAAATCTGTGCTGGTGGTCAGCCTGTGCCTCCCTTTGCTGAGTTGCATCACCTTCATTCTTTGCTGGCCTGGTTTTGATCCACTCCAAACAATATTTCTTCCTCTTCAGTGCTTACACCCTTCAGAGATTCTTAGACAGCTATTATGTCCCCCATTAGTCTTCCCTTGGTCTACCTGTAAGCATTCACCCCTTTTAGTCTTCTCCCATCAGCCTGTCCCTCCTGCCCGTCCATCATCTCTGCTGTTCTCCAAATCCCCTCCTGTTTGTCCACATCTTTCTCATTTATGAATCCATGATCTCATTTAGCATTTGATTTCTGCCAAAAATAGAGTTGAGCTTGATTGTTTTCACTGATGACTGAAAGAGGCATGAATTGTTGCTTGGAAAACAGTCCTTGAGACAGCGATATGAAAGGGAAAAAATGAAGGCAGCTCCACCAGGCAGACGAACACACAGATATTATCACGTAGGGCAGCTTTGGCTAGATTGAATCTCAGAAGTGCGTGATGACAGTAATAGCCACCACTATTAGAGTGTTTAGCTTTTAAACAGAAATGTGAGTTATAACTCAGGCCCCTGCATAAATCACAGAGCCATGAAAATCTTACAAATGCATGCCTGCACAATGCACCAATATGAAATTCCACGTCCTTGGTGGAAGCAGCACAATTGCAACTTCCTTTGCGTAGGAAAATGTGTGTGTTTGACTCAGATACAGCAATTTGGCTTCAGGCACATCGCCGGGACCTTCGGCATGGGAGGTTATCATCTTTTCTTTCTTTTTTTTTGAAGGGAACATTATCTGAGTGCTCGCCGGTGGGGAAGGGAGGTGCTGAGGGCAGAGGTGGCTGCAGAACCGCTCCCACCCGCGGTGGAGCAGCCGGCCCGGCCACCCCGAGACGAGGCCGGTAACGAGATTCCGTGATCTGTGCGGCCGAACGCCGATCGAGGAGCTCGGTTTGGATCCCAGACTCGATGCTGACGCCTGGCTTCGGTCTGCAAACTGCCATCTCTCGGGGCCGCGCTGCGCGCTCCCGCTGCCCAGGGGCGGCCGCACGGCGGGGCTGCAGGTGGGGCCGCTTCCCCTGGGAAGGGGCTGCTGGCCGGCGGGACCCCGCAGAGGCTACACTGTATCTCAGGGGGATTTCCATTTAAATGCTCCTTGGCAAAGCGCCCTCAGAAAGCTGCTGACGCCTCGTGGAAAGCTTTGGAAAACATGCTAATGAATTAGAAACAAAGCGGCGTCTCTATCGGATCCCAGAGCCGCTGTGCCTCCCTCTCTCGCCGCCCTTCACCTCCCGAGATACGTGCGTGACAAGGGCAGCTTTGTGCCTCCGGGCTCCGCTCCGCGGCCGCGTGTTCCCGCATCTAAAGGCCGTTCTGGTGGGACCTCGGGCGGAGGTGAGGGCTGTGCTGCAGGCTGTGGGGCACCGGGACCCTCCGAGCCCGCAGTTCTGTGGCTGCGTGGGATGGGAGCAGGCGGGGACTTGGCGCTGCAGTGCTGCGGGAGTCCCCTGGGGATCCTCCTGAGAGCAGGTACTCCGCACACTGGGAATGTGCTGCAAAACACAGCTCTTCCTTGCCTGTGTTCGGGTGTGTACCAGGCTGCCCTGAAGATGAGTAGCTCATGAAGTGAGGGATCTCTGCTATTTAACTTTGCTTCTCCCGTAGCTGCTCCAACCCCAACAAACTCATTGAGGTGTGTGGGCCTGAGGGCGACCACAGGGGCAAAAACCCTGCACTCCTTGGGGATTTGCTTTGTTTTGGTTCCGTTTGTTGCCATGGAATGGAGGGACGTGGTGGGACTCCGTTGCTTCTTGCAGGTACCAGAGATCTTTTGGGTGGAAGTGAAGTCTATCTCTGAACTTCCCCACCAAGCAGCAAAAGTAGGGCTGAAGGTACCAAGCAGCAGATCTCTGCTCCTCAGTGATCGTGCAAGGATATATAGTCCCTCCTCTGCGTGAAACCTAAATAATTCATCGGGGCAGGGATCTAAGGAGAGACTCTGGGGCTGCTGGAAATTCTCCTGCCACTCTGGGGAACAGCAATGAAGCGATGAAAGAGGAAGAATGTGAGAAAGAGAGAGAGCATCAATCCTGAGCCCCACTGCTGGGCTTTGGAGCGTTCCCACTTGGCCAGGGGAAAGCGAGCAAACAAACGTAGCAACAACAAGCCGGCACGAAGCAGCAGGGCAGCAGCGGCTGCAGCCCTGAGCTGCATCAGGCACCTCAGCGCTGTGCAGGGTGAGCCCGAGCCCCTGGGCGCTGAGATGGGAGAGGATCCGAGAGGAGGCGGCCCCGCAGCCACTCACTTCCCCAGTCCTCAATTCCTCCTTTCTCCCGGAGAATCAAGATCAGCACGGCTCCTCGCATTGCTTTGCATCTGAACAAGGGCTTAAATGTCCACACTGACTCAATGCACGCTGGAACACTTCCAGAAAGTCAGCAAATTTGCTCTCCCTCTCCCTTTAAATGCTTTGGCTTCCTGCAGGAAAATGAAATCCATTAACAAGTTCCACCCCTGCTCCAAATTCAAGGCTAGAACTGTCAATGCTTTAGGAACGAGCTAAATGGAGGGATTTCCATAACAATCAACAGCTACAGCATTAATCTATAGTCATATTAACCTGGGATGACAAGGACACGTCTGTCTGTTCTCTCTAATGTAATCTACCATTATACTCGGACTCCATTGAAGTCTGCTTTGTAGTATGCATTTGGCTGTGATCAGCTAATCTCTCTGGCTTTAAGCACAGCTTAGAAAAGACAGCGAGGGAGACAGACAGAGCAAAGCGATGAATATGCATGTGTGTGTGCTTAGCATGTGTCTGCCTCTAATGTATGTGCGAGCATGTGCAGCTGCACACAGGAGCTGTGCCGGCGCTGCAGGGCTGCACTGTGCCTGCGTTATGCGTTTGCAAGGTGTCAAAGTGCACCTAAGGCAGAAATGGGCATTGCACCGTGGTGGTCAGGTTGTGGGGATGTGCATGTAGGTGCAAACCTGATGTGGGACGAACTGGCAAGCTGAGATACATGAGCATGCTTTGCCGAGGCTGCATTCAGTCCCACGGCAGCGTGCTTCCCATGTAGCACAGGGATGCTCATTTGCTGTCTGTCCTGGTGGTTTGTGGGATGCTGCTGGGCCACGTCCTGATCCAGTACCTGTGCCACAGTGCCGGGGCTGCTCAATGGGTTGTCCCTGCGAAGATGACAGCCCTGACAGTCCCTTCACTTTCTCTCATTCTGCTGTATTAATCCCTCCTGAAGAGGCACCTTCCCCAAGCGTGCAGCATGCCCTGAGCCTGCTTTGGGATTAGAGGTGATTACAGAGCTGCAGCAGCACGCACCGGGATGCCACACACCAGAGGAGCTTATGGGGTCAATTCCATTCCCAGCACTGACTCCAGACACATCAGAAGATGCCGTGATATCAGCTCCCACCTTCTGCGAGGAGTCTGTTCCCAGGCAGGGATTAGAGCCTCAGCTGCAGAGGAGCAGGCAGCACACATCAGTTCCCTTGCTTTGCCTCTGGTTTTTAATTACTGGAGAGCAGGAAGCACGTTGCATCCCAGGCGCTCACCCTGAAGCTGGCCTTGTGGCAGTGGGGAGCAGCTGGGGGGGGGGAAATCCCACCCAACCTCTGCAGGTAAAATTCCCAATCTGCTCCAGGTATTGCTGTATTGGGATGCTGGGGCTGGGAGGGCAAACCAGATGGGTGCACAGATCCGGGGGGATAAACACTGGGAAATGTGTTCATCTGCTGCCAGCACAGGCAGAGCAACCCAGGGCTGCGCATGCCCAGTGCCCTCATGCTCCACTGCCTGCCCCCAAACCCCGTGCCTCCCTTCACTTGTGCCCCTTTGTAGAAATCCTTCTGCTCCTTTTGGGAGCACATCCGATCCAGCCCGTGGTTTTGATGTTACTGTTTACTCACAGTGTACGAGGGGGTGGAAATCGGAAACTCTGATTCACCAGGATCTTTGCACTGAAACTTTACACACTGGAACAATTAATTATCCATTAAAACCTTTGTCTGTGTGTATCTTATTGTTCCAGGCTCTTATTGAAGCCACTCAGTGAAACAATCGCTCAGACAGCATTTGAGTGTGGTTAATCAACTAACAAGCTTATAAATACAATAACAGCAACGCTTTGCTCTCCGAGAGCTCCGTAAGCAAAGGGTCTCGAGCTGCCTTCCCAGCACGCCCAGTTAGCTGTGGCTGTGGGCACTGGCTCTGCTGCTGGGAACACCGTGTTCAAGGAACAAACGTCTGGGCATCCCACTGGGACTCGGGCAGTGCTGGGAGCAGCACTCACAGCTCGGGATCCCAAAGTGCTGCTGCCTTAGAAGCAGAGGCATCTTGCAGAGCCGGGGCATGCTCCCAGCTCCAGCAGCAGCAGAGCAAGCTGGTGGTGCTGATCCCACTGCAGGGCTGCAGCCTGCCTTGTCATGGAAACGCTGCTTTGAGGAAACGTGGTGTGAGTTTGGGCCAGCGGGCAAAACTCTGCTGAGGAACCCGGAGAGTTCCGTCCTCACTGGGATTAGAGGTGACCTCTTGTCTTGAGGAGTTGATTCTGTGCCTGCTGGACCGGCACAGTCTGGGAAAGTGGCATTCCAAGGGAAGCAGGTGGAAGAGTGAGGTCGTTAAGGATGTGTTTAATGATAGAAAATTTCTTTCGGTTGTATATAGACCATAATTACAGAGGCTGTGAGAGTATTTATTTCCTGGCGATTAATGGCAGGCCAAGGAGAAAACTTTCCCATCGGTGCTGTTACAAGTTTCAATTATTTTTTTCAATTATGGCTATGTTTTCCTTGGAGCTCACAGGAGCTGCCCGCGGGCACTCGGCCTCTCGGCACCCTTTGCTGCACGCATGGGGATGGAGAAGGTCAGGAGACAAAGCCGGGAAGTCGGAGAGCTTAGGGTAAGCCAGGAGGATCAGAGCAGCTAAAGAACAAAGTCTTTAATTGCAGGGTGGATGAAGGGACCTTTAAGTGAACATCAGTCAAATGCTGAGCTTTTGTTCCAGTTTTCCTAACAAGGTTCCTGACTGGCCTTACTGTGCCCCATAGCTGTGCGGTGCCTGCACACCTCCCCGTCGTGCTGAGAGAAGAGATCTGCTCCCGGGCTCACCAAGCACTGAGAGCTGCAAGCTCCTCAAGGCCAGCGGGGATGCCAGGAGTCTGGGCAGGGATGGATGCAATAGGAAACATAGGAAGCAGCCTCAGCCTCGGGCTTCCAAACACGCAACATTTTCCTTGACATTTTTCCACAAACTTCCCAGCCCCTGCAGCCCTCGGAGAGCAGCAGAGATAAGAGCATCTGTCAGCTTGAAGAGGCACAACAGATAAGCATCTTGCTTTGAACCAGCAGATAAATGGATGTGCTGGGGAGAGCACATCACCAGCATGAGAGCAGTGCGGGCCCAGCCTGGGCTGCCTGAAGCACAGGAGCATCTTCCAGACCCCACCAAGGGGTGGCCAGAAAGAGCAAGCACCACAAAGTCTGCAATGTCAGTGCGAGTGAGGGAGCAGGAGAAGACATCCAGGAAAGCAAAATGCTCACCTGCACCTTCAGCCAGAGCCCAGTGCAGACTCACAGAGGGCAGAGCGTGCTGTCGTGGCCCCTGTGCGGCCGTGCACGGACTGGCCCAGCTACTGGGGGCTCTCTGCACTGCAGGCAGGTTTGCAGGTCTTACTGGGAGAATAAAGGAGCAAATAAAATGAACATTAACAACTTCTCTGCAGTTATCGCAGTTTCCTGCCCTACATAATTACCCCCTCTAAGTGCGGCGGTGCAGCGATGGTTATTTGCTGTGTTTATACAGCAGGAAAGGTGAGTGGCACCGTGCAGTCAGAAATTATTGCTGGGACATAAAAATGTCTCCAGCTATTAAGGTGGTGACATTTGGCTTTGCATTCAGCGTTCAGCCCCGGCCGAGGGGCGGCTCTGGGGCTGTGGGCTCAGGTTGGGCATGAAGGGCTCTGCAGAGCCTGGAACAGATTTGCTGACTCTGGGAGCATTTTGTGTCGATGTTTCAGCTCTGTTCCTTAATGAGGGAAGAAGCACTTCTCCCTGAACTGCCCTCCCCCCGTTTCCAAACCAGGTGTAGACATGATTTATTGCGTTGTTTAGTCATTATTCTCAGTTACCCAATTATGTTTTTTTAAAGTTAAAAATGCAAGAACTTTGTTGTGGCTGCATCTGGGGATTCTGCAGCATCTGGAAGATGGTAAGGAAAAAAAAACAGAGGAAACCAAGAACATCACCGCCAGCAGCTCCTCGTGCTACCTCCCAGCACCTCCCCTGCAGCAGCCTGCTGATGGGGCAGCCATGCCCCAGCCCTGCAGTCCCACTGAACACAGCTCCTGTTACTGCATGAGGTCAGGATAATCACTGGGGAGGTTTCAGGACAAGACAGATAACAGCAGGGATCTCTGCTGACTCCCACGCTTCTCGGCAGTAGATCTGCTGCTGCACCACACTGGGCCATCTTCACTGAGTTTTACCTGGCAGGACAGCTTGCTTTGGGATGGCATTGCAAAAGGGTCTGTTTTCTCCGGTGGCACAGGAACTCTGGGCCTGTCTGCATGATGGAGCTACAGAACAGATGAAGACGGATCCCTGGAATCTGTTCAGCTGGGAGAAGGACTCTGCATGCTCCCAAAGAGCAGTGGGAAGGATGTTAGCACTCATCTCAGATCTACAGTTCGTATTTCAAGCATTCAGAGGGAAGAACAAATGAAGCTGTCCCAGGTGTGCGCCCTGGCTCAGGGCTGGCAGCAGCTGGCATCCGATGGTGTGGGTCTGCAGAGGTTTGTGTGTCCCCTGGTTTGGAGCACAGCGCCGCCCTGAGCTGCCCGTGGTGCAGCTGATGGTTGTGGGGTTCTCCATAGTTTGCTTTTAGAAGTAGCTGAATTAATTAAAGACACACAGGTGATGCTGAGGCAGTCTAAAGGGGAGAATAATGGCACCAATTTGCCAATGTTGGTATTTTTTGCCTCTGGTTCTTCCCACATGAAGCACTTTGCATTCTTGCTGCTCTGGCGTTCCTCAGGTGTGTGATTATTTTTGTCTGTTTGCTGATACGCAAATTCCTTCCTGCTGGTTTCCAGGTCAGGTCTCAGCACACACGGAGCTCCCAGCCCTTCCTATGCCTTCCATCTCCTGCCCCATCCCCCCCAGTGCTGCTCCAGACATGCAGGATGTGGAAGCACAACGTGGCCGGGTTTGGGCAGGGCTCCTTGCTGGGATGAGGACCCAGGCAAGCAGATCCTTGGGTTAGCAGCCACGGAGATGTGGCTGTTTGCAGGCTCTGTGCCTGCTCCTCGTGTGCTCTGCTTCCCCTGGCATTGCCCCACTGAGCTGGAAATGCCAACCCTGCCCCTGACAACATATCCGCATGCGGAGCCAAACGAAGCACCTAATTAGGAGGGAAAAAAATGCCTTTTCTGCCTCACCACATCCTGCGAAGAAGGAGGCAATTGATCAGCCCTGTCGATATGTGCCGAGACCAGTGGCTGGTTCACAGCATCTTTACAACTATAAATGGGCTAAACCTAAATAAAAGGACCCTAAATCATCCAAATTAAAGCCCCGAGGACAGCGCGAGTGCCACAGCCTCATAGCAAATAACCGCAGCATCACTGCCTTTTTCTCAGCACCGCTGCTGAAGTCAGGCAGGGGCTGCATCCTCTTGCTTCGGCCCAGGCCACAGCAGGTTTGGGGGAGCTGAGGCTGGGTTCGATGCCTGCTGATGTTTGCAGTGATGTGGGTCTGCTCAGCAGAGGGGATGCAGTCCCCCAGCCTGCCTCGGGCCCAGGAACAGCTTGGGAAGGCCAGGCGCAGTCTGTCAGCACAACCCCTGGCCCTAGGCTGAAAATATTCCCATCTCTGCAAGGCATGACTCCTCCAAAATGCTGAGGAACCGCTTCTGGCTCATTGCACAGTCACCTGATCACTGGAGCCAGTGCTGGGATGTTGGTCCTTCCAGGAGCATCGGCCAATCCTGTGCTGAGGGGAAGTGCTGGGGGTGCTCACAGTGTCAGATGCTTTCAGTAAATTTGGTAGTTCTCTACTAAGTGCAGTTCCTTTTGGGTGCTATTTATGCAGGAATAAAAACATTTGTTACGCTAATCACTCCAATAAGAGATAAAGTATTGCCCAGGAAAGCCTGATTTTTCAGTGACATTCCACTGCTCAAGCTCAGATGTTCCTGCAGAGAAGTGCATGCAGTGCGGGTGGGAAGGGCAGCGCTGCTGCACAGCAAGACGCCCTTCTGCACCCACTGCAGCTCACAGCCTGGGCAATGTGAGCATCTCCAGCTCTGACTTGTGCTGGCGTTTGCTGCAGCAGCCTCTGAGAGGAGGATCCCTGCAGGATGGGGATTTGCCATTGCCCAATATCATCTGAGGACATGGAGGAAGAGGGGAGAGGGACTGCTCACAGGACTTGGGGCAGAGTGATGGGATTCAATCCAGCACTACAAATTAGAGCTTAATGGCAGGAAGGTGTCTTTGGGGTGACTATGGCTGGGCTGAAATCCCTTCCCGAAAGGGGCATGGACTGTGTCCTGTGCTGCCCAATGTGAACAATGGAGTGTGATGGAGCCCAGCACCCACCCAGAGGAGCCAAATGCTGATGTGCTCAGGGCTCCACTGCTTGGGATCTTGACCTTTGTGCATTGCTCTATGCTTAAGCAAGGAAACTACAGCTCCCAGACTTCATCCTAATGGGTCAGTTTTGTGGGGAGGGCCCCTGGATGGTGGACAGGCTGACATGGAAGGCATTTTTCCTTTTTTTTTTGCTGCTTGGATCTGACCTGCACAGCTGATTGCAGGGGGGATGGGAGGATGGCTGGGGATGGCCCAGCACTCCTGGATCGGCTGCTGGCTTCTCCAGCTTTCCCTATGCTCAGCCCTTACCCTTCAATTTTTGAGTAAAAATAGGCAGGAGAGAAGAAAAAAACAATTTAAAAAAGAGACAAAAACCAGGACAAAAAAAACCTAGCAAACAAGGTGGGAGAAAAATCCAAGGCAGTTGGGAAAAGCCCAGAACAAACAGGACGGCATCCAGAGCGCACCAAGCAGCGGCACGGCCCCACTGCCCTCAGCCAAGGCTCCGTGCCCACGGCCCACGGCCCAGAGCTGTGGGGCAGCACAGAGACAGAGGAGAGCAGAGGGGAAGGAGTGCTGTGAATGGCAGGTGGATGATGGCTGCTGACGGCCCTGAGGGTGCAGGGGGAAATGGGGAGGCAGTGGTGGCTGAGGGCTCTGTCCGGAGCGCTTGGCTCTGCGTGGGGACGTCGTGCTGAGTAGCTGTGATTGATTTTTCTGAAGAACAAAAAGTGCAAATAATAATTGTATTGCACTGTGCAAATAGCAGAACAAACAAAATCCTCGACTTGATAGGAGTACGGGTTGTTGTAACCAGGAGAAAAAAAAATGATCAAAAACATGTCGCACAGGAAAAAGGGTTTCCATTCACAAAGAAATCATTATGGTTAATTTAATTCATTGTAGCATTTAATATAGAAAAGCTTTTCTACAGAGACTGGGAAAAAAGCCAACATTTATATATAAATGGGTTTTATTTTAAAAGCTAATGCAGTGGGCAGGATGCTTCAGGGTTATTTTCTCTCCCTCTTTCTTTCAGCGCATTTGCAAAGCTGGTATTGTATCCAAAAAACAAGGAATTTGCTGCTATCTAAAGTTTACAAATTGCCTTTTTTCAAAAGCACAATTTCATATTCCTTAGAAATGTAAATGACGGGGTTTTTATCTCCCCGCTTTCCTTTCTTTCTGCTTCCTTTTTTTTTTTTTTTTCCCCTTTTTAAAGTTACTTATATTAGTATCCAAGGCACCCATTTGCAGAATGGGCTTTAAATATCCTCCCACCGCAATCAGCGCCGACGTCGGCTGCAGTGCGGTGGGCGCCTGGCAGCAGCAGCTCCCTTTGCAGAAGGGCCGGGATGCAGCGGAGCTGAGCGCTGGGAGAGGGGCAGCTCAGCATCACCGAGCCCTAACGAGAGTCAGCTGTATTTGTGCGAGGGACAGATGGTCGGTGAATAACCGGTCTGATCAAATACCTTCAGCCATAAAATGTCAGGGGAAGGAAGCATATGGAATTACCCACTTGTGCCTTCCCCCGAGCCGGGCCGGCAGCTGCCTCCAGCCCTGCTCTCTTGCTATGGTGGGAGCAGTGCTTTTGGGTTGCGCCAGGAGACACTGTGAGCTCCGGCCGCTGCTGCCTCTGCCGCATGTGGGACCCCATCCCTGTCCCTGTGGGGACCGGTTTGGTTTAATTCTGTCTCATTCTTGGACACAGAGCTGCACGGCACACAGCATCCCGGCCCGTGCTTCCCCATCCCAATGCTTCTCCCACAGCCTGACCTGGCTTCCCCTTGCTTCAAAATAAGCTCGTTATCCCTCGGATTGAACAACCTGCTCCCCCTCTTCCTCAGCCTCATTTGTGTCTATAAAGACTTTGTTTCAGATCTCTGCCCTCCAGACTGGCAGGGCCCCAGTCCTGCAGCACTGGATGTGCTTTAGACCCAACGGCTTTCACACTCCTTGATACCTTCTGCATCCTCCTACCCCAGCAGCCCCCACGACCCCGCACCACCCGCCAGGGCAGGGTCCCATTGGGGCTCTGTTTTTCTTCCCTTCCTCCAACACACCTCAACTATTTCCAAACACCAACAAACACGGCCGCTTCCCATCTGTGAGGTGGGAAAATGATCCTGCTGAGGAAGCAGAAAAGCGAGCACAGCAAGGTGAAACAACTTGACCAAGGTCATCCCAAGGTGGGGAATGCCAGCCAGTACTCTCCTAAAAAGGCAGCTTTAATATATACCTCTAATCACCCATTTGCAGGAATAGCTATTTCCTTTGTAAAATGCCAACTGCTATTAAATCCCTCCCTGGACTTCTTAGCCCTGAAATTGCATATGTTACCCTCCGCTGGTGCTTGGGGCTTTGTTCTGGTTGTATCAGCTGGCAAGACAGTTCTCCTCATTTGGAAGCATTTGCATAAAGACAACGTTGATTGCTGATGAGTTTGGTCTCCCTGTGACTCCAACTCGAGCACCTGTTCTTCAGGCCCAGGCTCGTTCCTGCTGCAGTCAAAGCAGCTTGGCCACGAGCTTCAAAGCAGGCAGGATAGGGTCCTCTATCAAAGCAAACCAAATGCAAAGTCTGGGAAGCGTGCTGGAACCACCTCAACTTTATCCAGGTCCCTGATTTATTACCCTCAAAGTCTGCGAGTGCTCAGGACCGGAGTTCCTGTTCAGACCCATACTTCTCCACGCCGGTAGCTTTGGCTTTTCAGCAGGAAACCGTTCTCACTGCATTATGCAAATACATGGCACATTGTCATCTTCTGTTTGCGTTGAGTTCACGTCTCCTGCCTTGATTAATACACTCTCTCCCCCACATGCCTGCTCTAATGTGTTTGTTTTAGGGATGGGCCAACGAACTGGGAAAAAGAAAAATGAAATTGAACCTTCACCCAAAACTTGAAGTGGGTGGTTTGGAAAAAAAACAAAACAAAACAAAACCAAAACATACAACAGAATGAATAAGTCTTTGAACCACACAAATAGTTCCCCGGTTGGGGTGAGAGAGGCAGTCTGGGCCCCCAGACCAAGTGCCACGTGTGCTGCTGTGTCCAGAGGTATTGCTGGGCTCAGCGCAGCCCCCTGAGCACGGTTGGGCACTGCCTGCATTCAAGCCTAGTGCTGCAGGACGGCTCTGTGGTGCCTCACAGCACAGGGGAGGGCAGTGGGGCTTGGGGGGCCGGGTGCCCCATGCTGCCATGTGTGCGTGTCCCTGCCTGGCGCCCTGCCTGCACCGTCACACCTCCATCGCTCCCTGATTTGTTTGGAAGGACCTGTCAGAGGCTGGCAGGCTTCCCACAGCTGATGAAAGGAGCTAAGGATGTCTGAGAGCCTCACAAGGTGATACAGCCATTAAGGCATCGTGACAGGCTCCGCACAGAGGCACCGAAAACACAGCGAGATTGGCAGCTCCGCAGGCTGAAACTAAACAAGAAATGCAAAGTAAACAGAAGGGCGTGCGCCGGCTGTGGATGTGTGCGCGCTCGGAAGTCGGCATCGCTGCTCCTCTCGCTTCCCTGACAGCTCAGGGCTTGAAGTGAGATGTCAGCAAACAGCGCGGTGCAGCCTGTAGCTCTCAGTCCCGCTCATGAATTATAAAGGGCCATTGGCAGAGGCGCTTTTCTTCTCTTTAAAGTGCGTTTTGCTCACTGCAGGCGGGCTGGCAGCGGGCGGGTGGCAGCCCTGTTTGCCCAGTGCAGGTACAGCACACGTGGGGCTGTGAGAGCTGTGCAGAGCACATGGGGCAATGGGCAGCAGGAAGAGCACAGTACACAACAGGGCTGGGGAAACCCAGGGCTGCTGAGCACCCAGGTTGGAACTGCGAGAGTGGCTTGGTAATTGTGTTGTTGTTATTAAGGAGATATAGAAGCTCCTTCTCTTTGTTTCGTGCTTCCCGGCCCTGAGAACCTCCATTTGGTCTTTTTGTTTTTATCTGTTCTTTTGTAGCCTAAATGCTTCCTGGGGCAGGAAGAAAGAAGCAGAGCCTATCTGGCCATCTCTCACCTCCTGGCTGAGGGATGTCTCAGAGAAGCACTGGGGATGCTGAGTGCTGAACTCACCCTCCTGCTCCCACATCAGGGCTGCCTGTGGGGCTGTGGCTGCTGGCAGCGGTGCCCAGAGCCACGGCCTCGGCCTGGCCTGGCTGCATCAGGGGGCAGATGGGGTTGGAATCAAATCTGGTGCTTGCCTTGCACAGGTGCTGCTGGTAGTGCTGAGGTCTGGCTTTGGAACTCCTCTCAGCTCACGTGAGAGCAGTGCTGTGCACCGTGCTGATCAAATGGTTGGAAGTGTTTCTCAAGCCTCCTGGGAAGCACTTGCTTTGTGTGGGTGAAGCCAGCCGGGAGCTGCAGGGCAAACTGTTGGAGTGATGCATGGGAGATGGGAGAGTGCTCCAAGGAAGGACGAGGAAGGGAGGCTCATCCCCATCCTCATCTCCGTCCCATCCTCATCTCCATCCCATCCCCATCCTCATCTTCATCCCATTCCCATGCTCATCTCCATCTGCGACCCCATCCCCATACCCCTTCCATTCCCATTCCCATTCTCATTCCCCATCCCCATTCCCTTTCCATCCCATCCCATCCCCATCCCAACCCATCTCCATCCCATTCCCATCACCTCAACTCCTGCCCATCCCAGGGCTGCCAAAAGCAGAGGGGAATTACAGGACCGAAGTGCTGCTCTGTGCCAAGAGGAAGCATTATCTAAACATGCCTGCACCCCGCCCCCAGACATAATTAATAAACTCAAAGGAAATTAAACCACAAGAAGAAAAAAAATCAAAACAGCAAAACAAACAAAACCAACCCAAAGTGCTTCACGTGAGGTTGGTGGGGAGCAGGCACCGTCAGCCTGGAGAGCCCATCAGAGGTAATTGCAGTCACAGGGCGAGAGGCTAGAACAGCATGAAATGAATCAGTTTAACAGATATTAAATTTGCAAGCCCCGGGCGACAGGACTCCATTCAGTTTATTTGCATTAATCAGGTCAGGAGAGTAACCTTGGTTTTTTCTTCCAGGAGATATCATCAGCTTTATTTGTTTCTCATGTGAAAGTATCATAACGGGCAAACACAACTTGGGAGAGGGCCAGGAGGTCCGTGGCACAGGGAGGAGCAGCACTGCTGTGGGCACAGCTGTTGGCGGTGGGGAGAAAGGCTGGGGGGCTCTGAGGGGTGCAGGCAGGATATGAGGGGAGCAAGAGGCACTGCAGCCCCAGGCATGGCCGTGCTTTTCCTCCTCCTCCTCCCAGCTCCTCCTGGCTCACATTTTCCCCCAGCAGCATATTTTCCAGGGGTGGGCAATCTGAATCCATTGTCCTCAACACACACTGTCATCTAGAAATGCACAGACCTGTGTAATACATAGACGTGCACGTGAGTACGTGCTGCCTGGGCATGCAGGGAATTAGATTTGATAGCATCTGAGACCTTCCCATCTTCCTCAGGAGCAAGCAATGTGTAAACGTTGCTCCACGTGCATGTAGGCAGCGTGCGGAGCGTGTGCCTCCTGCACCTACAGTGACACAAGCTGGTGCAAAGCTGACACCTGCCCTAAGGGTGTATCTGAAGAACATCTCTTTCTGAGTGATGAGAATTTGAAGTCATAAAAAGGAATGGAGGGGCTGGTATGCATGCTGAGCCCTTCCCGTCTCCAGCTCAGTGTTCCCCAGTCGGAGCCTGGCCTGGAGGTGAGCAGGCTGTTGGTGAGAGAGAAGATGTGGTGGCCCTGCTATGTCTGGTGGGGTTTTGTGATCCAGGCTGACCCTAATGCAGTTGTAGCCACTGCTGCTTGCCCTGCAGTGCACAAAACATTGTGTTGTCTTCTTCAAAGGAAAAGGAAAAAAAAGAAAAACAAATATTCTTTGAGATGCAATCATCAAGGGTCTGAGAGCTTCAGCTAGATTGCAATTTGTGAGCCATTCAGAGGGCACTGCCTCCCATTCCTACAGCTTGGCCATCGGTGTCCCTGGTTTTGATGACCCGGAGCTGGCTCCATCTGAACCTTCCTGCAGCACCTGGGAAGAGCTGGCCATACAGCTCACCTGGATCCTATGCTGTGACAAAGCACAGTGCATCCTCAGGGCTTCAGCAGTGGCCAGGGCACCAAACTGCACATGGGTGGGAAATGCCTCCAGGGAGCTGAGCAAAGTGCAAATGCATATTATGGATGAGCATGGTTTGGGGTTGAATGGAAAACCCACAACAACTCATGTCCTTCAGGGCATGGAGAGAACCCTCCTGACCTTATAAAACGTGCAAGAGAACCCTGCTCAGCAACAGGACATTGCCTGCTGTCCCAGTGGGGAGACAGGGCAGCTGCAGGAGGGGCTGCAGGGGAACCAGTCACAGCCACACATGGCCTGGCAGCAGCTGGGGACACTGCATGCAATGCTTGGGATGCAGTGACTCAGCCTGGGGGGTGTCTCAGAGCAGAATTTACATGAAGCAGCTGCAGGCAGATTGTTCCTTACAGTCTTATTTAGTTCCAAACAAGCAAAACCCTCTCTTCTCAAGGCTGGTAGTATTATTTATGTATTACCTATGGAATGCATACATTTGTGGCATATGTGTTTGCATGACTCTGCATGGAGGCAGGGGAAGAAAAGCACCTTCCCAAACAGAAGCTGGTCTCTGCAGAGCAGGAGTGCTTGGCATGGGCTGCACAAGTGGCCGAAGCTGTTGGTGCTGCTGGATCCAGAACAGCACCTGACATTGTTCATGAAGTGGAGGGACTGCATGCTTAGCTTATGTGTGGAGAAACTGAGAAACACAAACGTGAATGCTGCCTTCAAAGCACGCCGTGACTCACGCTGAGAGAAGGAAAAGCAGTTCTGACTCGCAGTGCCCTTCTCTGGGCTCTGAGCTCCCTCTTTGCCCAGGTTCTCATGACGAAGGCTGAGCCAAGCTCTGCCCTGATATCATCTATGGCCTCCCAGCCTGCTTCTTTCACCAGCAGTTTCGGAAGTTATTGGCCAATCTCAATAAAAACCACAAATGATGACAGAGCCCAGAACTGCAGGAAATCAGTCTGTCCATTCCCATGGACCTGAATGTTTATTTCCAGCGCTGGGTGTGCCATTTGCAAAGGGAAAAACCAAAACATCTCCACGGTACCAAGAGCAGTGAATACCACTATCACAGGTATTGGGATTATTTTCAATTCTTTTCATCAATTGCACACGTATTCAATTACCCAGATCTGTGATATTACATACAGAAGTAAAATTGTGACCAGAGTGCAACATCAGCTGCCTGTCCTGCGCCAGGCTGTGGGAACTTCTGGGTCTGCCACGTAACAATTCTTAGTGGGATTTCTGTTCTAAGGAGAACCTGATCTCATCAGCATCTTCCAGAAGCGAAAACAGCTCAGGAGGGGTGAAAGGAAACAGAGCCTGCACCTGTCCCGCAGGCAGAGCTCCTTCCTGCCACCTTGGCCTCCAATAGCAGCCTCCCCTATCCTGATGTCTTGTTTCCTGATGTCATAGAACCATAAAGTCATACGATCACAGCATGGCCTGGGTTGCAAAGGAGCACAACGCTCATCCAGTTCCAACCCCCTGCTGTGTGCAGGTCACCAACCAGCAGCCCAGGCTGCCCAGAGCCACATCCAGCCTGGCCTTGAATGCCTGCAGGGCTGGGGCATCCACAGCCTCCTTGGGCAACCTTCCAGTGCCCTCCCCAGCTGCTGCAGTGCTGCAACCTCTTTCCTCCAACCTCTGCCAAGGAAGTGTCCTTGCCCTGGGGAGCTCCTTGGTTTGCTGCCTGGGCTCCTCTGGGCACCGCACTGCAGGTGATGCACAGGGAGAAAGGGGACGAGGACAGCAACTCAGTCACTAAATACAAGGGCAGGGCTGCTCCCCCCCAGTCACCAAGTGCAGAATCAAACCCAGAATCAAACCCAGAACGTTGGCCAGGAAGCTGCGGGGCGCACTGACAAGGCTGGCTGCTGCCCGGCCCTGCAGCTTGCTGCTGCTGCTGCTGCTGTGTAGACGAAAGCCATCTTCCAGCCAGTGATTTAACATTCCAAGGGAGCAGATTAATGCCTGCAAACTTCTCAGTGGAAGCATTCAAACGCTAATTGGTAGTTGCAAGTAATTAAAGTAATTTACTCAGATTATAAAGAAATTTCTTAACAGTGATTAAGCAACTCCGGGACGTGTGTAGTTGTTTGTAATCACTCCCCCAGGGGGATTAAAGCTCTTGGCTGCATGTAATATGTCTTGTAACACCCTATGGGTCCTGTTGGCTCACGATAGCAACGAACAGCTTGTTGGAAGAGATATGAATCAGGTCTGCACGCACATGAACACATTGCATGGGAATGGCTCTGCTTCATGGCCCGGCTAGGGAGGAGGCACTGTGTCACCAGGGTTTGGTCCATGCAGCACAGCAGGGCAGGGCACGGGGACAGACTGCAGGGAGAGCTGTGGCCACTGCTCACCTCCCTGTTTTGGTAGCCCATGAAAGAGAGGAAAATCCACTAAAACTCTTGGTTTCATTCTCTGAAAGTAACCACAGCACAGAGCACTCAGTTCTCAGTCTGTGCACCCTGGAGAACCCGTGTCCCACTGGGTGCATTGCCAAGGCCCCAGCACAGCTTCATCCCTCTCGGCGATGCCCAGAAATAGTGAATGCTGAGGGGCTCCTTCTGCATGGCAATTCCCCCCCAAGCCAGCGGCTGCATTCTAACCATTCTTCAGTTTATCTTGAGAGGGTTTGCTCTTCCATGCTTGGAATAAAGAATGGCAAGTAGTTGACAAAGCTGGCAGCAAAAGGGTGCAATTTTACCTGCAGAAAGTAATGCTGAGCAAACAGGGAGCTCATCTCCTGCCGTTACTCCGGCACATCATTTTGGTGTTTGCGTTCTGCAATTTTTTGGCCCAATGAAACCCATTGTTCTTCTTTATTTTTTTCTTGCTCCTCTCTAAAGGCAACAGAGAAAGGACAGAGCAAATGCACATTTTGTTTGTTTGCTTTTGGGAATGCGTGCCTGGGAAGGAGGCATTGTTCTGAGGGACAGAAATACACAGAAACACACAGCAATACCACAACCTTCAGCAGTGCCCAGAGTGAACCCTCAGCACGGCATTCAGTGCCTCGTGGCCGTCGCTGCATTGTGCAGCACAGGACATGCTTCCCAGCCTCAAATATAAATAGGTTTCTCTGTGTTCTGTTTACAGTGTGTAGAAATCTGATTTTCCCTAATGGTCCTTTATAAATAGTTTCCACCCACCCTCTGCTTGAAAGCTTCTCTGACTCACATTGGAAATTAGGTTCTTCCCCTCCTCGCTATTGAGAACAATTATAGCTCTTTGTTCAATGGGAATTAAGAAGCATGAGGGCTGAATCCATCCACGGGAAAATTGTCACTCTCTTTTGTTTTCCGCCCGCAGTAATTATCCTGCCAACAGCTCACTCTGACATCCTCAAACCCTCCGTGCAGGCATTCCCAGCCCAGCCCCAGCCCAGCCCCAACCCAGTCCCACCCCCACGCCAGTCTCAGCCCCTTTCCAGCCCCAGCCCCAGCCCAGCCCATCAGGTTGGGAGGGGGACCAGAAGAGCAGCTACTCCTCAGGTACAACTAAGGCCCTGGTTATTTCTCAGGGAAGGTTTCCTCCCTTTGCTGCTGTGGAGCAGCACACAGAGCCCACCGTGTGCCCATAATGGGGGGCAGAGGTGTCCTCCCTCGGGAATGCTGAAGCCCCCTGCCTGCTTCTTGTCCTTGCCCAGCTGCATCTCATCTCTCTGCACTCCCCCCGGGTTCTGGCTGTGCTGATGCTTGGATGGGTGGCTCAGGGCTGCCACCTCAGCTCCTACTGCAGCACCTCCAGGTGGCCCCAGCTTTGGGGTGACAAAGTGGGAACAGAAGGAGCAGGGAAGGAGGCCAGGAGAGCTGCGGTGAACAGACACTTTGCTCTGTCCGCAAGTCTCCTCCTATGTGAAACTCCTATTTAAAGAACACAGCTAAATCTTACCTGATTTTTTTTTAAGGATCCAAAATGAGTAACCATTGACCCTTCCAGCCACACACTCATTTTTCATTAAGCTGCTCCTTGGATCTTATAAGCAGGGAGAGAGAGAACAAGCAGGCGAGTGAGTGAAAACAACCAACAGTGCCCCGGGGCTATAATAACTGAGGTAGGAACATTTTAAATTATACCTTGGGTCAAAATGATTTTAGATTGATCAGAAACCAAAATTACCCCAGAGTTCCAGTTGATTGTCTGTGTCTCGAGTTCATCTGGAGGCTGCATTTCTCCAGCAATCCCCATTATCATTATTATGAGGTGCGTGTATACATTGACCCTGTTATTTTAAGCAACAGAGAAGAGAAGCCTGCCCCAAACTGCAGAGCCCCACAGCTGCAGGCGGTGCCCTGGTTGGGGAAGTGCAAGCCTGCCAGCTCTGCCCTCATCTGGGGACAGGGATCCATGCAGTGCCCTCACCTGTGGGCTCTGAGCACAAAATGCAGTGCTGAAGGTGGCAGCTCACGCTGCACTGCACAAATGGTTTGAGAGAGGTGATGTGCACAACAAGGACAGTATTGGTTTCTCATTACCAAGGCAGTACTAACAAGACGAGACTATTTAGCTGTGATTTGGAAAATAAGAGAGGCTTTAACTCAGAAAGCTGCCGGTGCTCTGCTGTGTCCCTGTGCACCCATGGGTCCCTGTGTCCCCCAGGGCCGCAGCCCAGCATGGAGTTCCATACTGTGTCGGTGCTGCAGTGTGTGGCTGCACATGGAGGCCCCCATCCACCTCTGCTCCCCCAGAGTACGCTTTCTGAATGCCTTCCCTAACACCTGTGGGTTGCAACAACAAACTCTCAAACTCAACAAACTCTCACCCTAAAGGTTTAGAAATATAGAGTGGCCTGGGTTGCAAAGGACCACAGCATGGCCTGGGTTGCAAAGGACCACAGCGCTCATCCAGTTCCAACCCCCTGCTGTGTGCAGGTCACCAACCAGCAGCCCAGGCTGCCCAGAGCCACATCCAGCCTGGCCTTGAATGCCTGCAGGGCTGGGGCATCCACAGCCTCCTTGGGCAACCTGTGAACAGTGCCTCACCACCCTCTGGGTGAAAAACTTCCTCCTAATATCCAACCTAAACCTCTCCATCTCAGTTTAAAACTATTCCCCCTTGTCCTAACACTATCCACCCTTGTAAACAGCCGTTTCCCCTCCTGTTTCTTGGATCTGAAATAGTTTCTTCAATTTCTCAAGACAAACCACCTCAATAGGTTTCTAAACCATCCCAGAATGGCAGTCTTCTCCTTCTGTTTCATCACCGCATTCTGGGTTTTCCAGTGTTTTTGGAGCTGAGCCTTTCTGTTGCTCTCTAGGAGAGATTCGTGAAAAACAAAAAACAAAAACAAGTTATTTCCAAACAGATTCAGCTTTGGTCATTTTTCCCCCAGAAACCAACTATCTCCATTGACTTCATGGAGCAGGAAGCGAAGCGCCTGAGCTACGACCCGAAGGTGAGAGCTCCTGGATCCGATTACCAGGCCGAAGCACTGAGGTCCCAGACATTTATTTGTGTTGAGGCGGAAACAAAACATCCCATGGACTGAACAGCCCACAAAGGGAAAGGAAAAAGTTTCTAGAAAAAGCAAACAAATTGTAGGTACGCTTGTGCTACATGAGTTTTAACTAAAGCCTCTCCTCTCCGCAGAGCAACAGCAAACGCAGTGGGAAATAAAAACAAAATTACCACTGCAAAGCCTATAATTGCATTTCAAAACCTACAGCCATTAATTCCCACAAGCGCCAGGATCAGAACTGCAAATAACGGCAGCCAATGTGCTCTGCATTGGGGGAGATGCTCCACAAGCTGAATGAAAACGCTTTCTCTGCGTGTAGGGTTTTATCATGTGTGCCTTCTACCCCAAACGAAGTAATTGCTTCTGTAACGCTGCCTGAGATCCCTCCTCGTGAGCAGAATGGGGGGTGGATTTGTGGATGACTGCGTCTGTGAGGGAGCTGCTCATCTCCAGGACCCCACATTCCCACGCAGCCATTGCAGCATGGGCAGGGACAGCAGCCCTGGGGACCTGGGGACGCGGCAGCATCCCCCTGCTGGACCCCCCTGCTGGAGTCATCGGACCCATGGCACAGGGCACAAGGTTCAGAAAATGCAAACTGGGTTTTATGGTCATTAGCTCCACTCCCAAATAACCTGTATTTTAATTCAGCTTTAATTAAAAAGGGGGAAAAATATGCCCAGGTAAACAATTTCCAAGCAGAAGATGGGCCGGAGCAATAGAGCATTCCTTTGACCTAACAGGCCTGACTTTCTGAAACTTTTAATTAAAAACAACACAAATTTGGCCACGCTAGATTGCCCAGAGAGCCAGGCCTTTGAAGAGCTGTAATTACGGCTGCTCAGCCCTGTGCAGGGCGCTCTGCAGAGGCACTGTGGCTGAGGGCAGCCTCTCTTTGCAGTCTCTCTTTGCACTGGGCATGGATGGGACCAGAGATGCACCGAGCTCACTGACCAGCCTGGGAAAAACAATTCAGTTCTGATGGAGGGAGAAGAAAACATGGCATGGTTTGAGGCAGGATTTCTGTCGTGGCTTCAAGGAGAGCACACTGCTCTCGCAGTAAAGGAGGAGAATTCAGTCATATCCCCTGAGCATGGGTGGATTCATGCTGCTGTCGGATGGGAAGCTGGAAAGAGGAAACATTTTGGAGACATCAGAACAAGGGGACAGGAAAACACGAGTGTCTGCACAACAAAATTAAAATTAAAAAAAAAGAAAACAGAAAAAGAAGAAAGAAATGTGAGTTAGAGATGGAGCTGCTTTAGGAATGAAAGAGCTGTGACAGGCATGTGTTGATGCCACCAGGCATAACAGAGAAAGAAAGAAAAATCTAGATGGTGTTTTTTTAGCATTTACTCCAAAAACACTTGCTGAACACAGAGCAATCTCTTTGATATGAAGGTTAATTGAAAGAAATGGCGCAGAGCCTTTGGAATGCTGTCTTAAACAGCTCCAAAGAACAAAATACGGGGGCAAATGAAGGAAGACAATGGAAGTGCAGAGCAGAAAGCAGACGGTGTGGGGACGACATGGGGAGCATCTGGGAGCAGCACCTGGCATTGCCTCATAGCAGCATCCCATGGCATCGTCCCACTCCTGCCGCACTGTTGCTGGGTCTCTCCATGCAGTGCTGGTGCCTGGCATGAACCCAACAGTGCCAGCTGCAAAATGCTACAGCGCTCTTCCCAAACAGCTCTGCAAAGCAGGAAGGGAGGCAGAAAAGCTAGGAAGTGAAAGTCGGACTCAGAATCTCCTCCCAAGGCCTTAACTTGAGCCTCGGATTGGGTGTGAATGCCCACTTGAGCTCAGTTCTTCAGCAGCCTGGCAATCTTGCTCACTATTCTTCCCCCAGACGCCTTTGTTCCTCTGGATTCTGCCCAGAATGACAAATGAAAGCTCTGAGCTGGGAAGCGAGGAACACTTCTCGGAGTCTGAAGCTCCAGCAGAACCACAATGGGGCACAAACGTCACGGAGGAGCTTCTGTGCAATGGCATCCGAGTGATCTGGGGATCAAAAAGCATTTCAGATCCGAACTGCTGGATGTTCCTCTGGTGTTGTCTGCAGTCGGCACTTCCGCACACCAAGATGTCAGAGCCACGTATTGGTTGGGCTTGTGGGACACAAGCAGCTCCCAGCGGCTCGCTGTGCTGCAGGGCAGTGTGTGCCCAGGGCTGGCCCTGCCTGTGCCAACGCCAGGCTCCACCAGCAGCATGGGAGCTGTGCTGCTGTTGGCCACACGAGGCTCGTGGCACTGTGTGCTGATTGTGACGAGCTCTCACCCATCGCATTTCCCTTCAAAACTCTCTTTCCTGCAGATCCTCAGCGAATCAGCTGTTGAAGTCTCCCACTGCGAGCGCTCTTGCCAGAAAAAGTTGACGGTGCTAATGTTTGTGGAGCTGGGATACTAAAGGGGGAAGAAGCAGCAAAAGCAAACTCATCTCAGCCAGCAAATATTTGCGGAAAAATGCTTGCATTATCTGCCCCGATCGGTCCCTGATGTTGCACCCCCGCCCAGCAGAGATTGATAGCTGCAGACCCAGCCTCCTTCCTTTCATGAATGAAGATGCAGCTGTGTTTTCTTTGTGCACACTCCCTTATTGAAGTCTTTGAAAAATATTCTGTATAGAAACAATTCTGTCGACACATCAGTTTTCTCTGTGTTTTCCTCTTCCCCCTCATTCTTTACCATTAAGGACATTTGCATGAAAATGGGCGCAGTATTTCTGAATCCATCACCTGGCATCTGGGTGTCTTCTGCTGCCCTTCCGATGAGGTCACTTCCTCCACGTGTGACATCACGGCCTTGGGGCGATGCTGGAGGACAGTGGCTGTGGGGCAGCTCCTGGACCTCAGCTCCTTACCCCCCTGGGAAGGGCTGCTGGGGGTCGAGTATGTGAGTAATGCAATGCAAGCACAGTGCACAGTGGGGCTGATGCGCACGTGCATGGAGCTCTACCTGTTCTGCAATATGAGGCAGAAACCTCCTCCTGGGAGAACACCTCATCCGCTCCATCAGACCCAAGGCTTTCAGTGATGGAATAGGAGGTGCAGAAATACCTCGCAGGATTGCCTGGTGCAAAGAGGTTTTCTAGGGAACAAAGCAGCCCCGTATTTCTCAACATCCACAGGTGATTTCTTTCTCACTTTCTGGTATGCAGCTCTCCTGCCCTGTGCTCTCCATCTCACTGTGAACTTTCTGCTCAGGAGAGAATGCACGTAGTGCAACAAGCCTGAAGCCCATGGCCTCTCCCCTCAATCAGCATTCTCCCAGCAGACCTGACAGCAGTGTGCAGGCTAAAGCAGGGAAGGCATCAGAGCCCCCCAGACAGCACAAGAAAACTTGTCCTGTGCAATTGAGCAGAGAACCCAGGTATGATCCCAGATCCATCTGATTTGGAGTAGGAATTTTTAAATCTCTCATTAGTGTCATGGCCTCAACCTTTCCTTCCTGTATTTACCGGATGGTGTTTTTCCATCTTATCTCCTTTCATCACAATCTTGTTTCCGCCTGCTGGAATCACTGCATTCCTGATCTAGATGCAGCTCAAACCCTGGGAACAGATGCTATTGTCAACTTTTATTAGGTTATTGCCTTAAGAAAGGAGGATATCAATGCGGTCACTGCCGCAGAGCGAGGCTCCCTCTCCCCCCGGAGCGCAGTGAGCGCCCATCACAGCCCCAGTGCCCACAGAGACAGCAAATCGCTGCTGTGTTCAGCCACACGAGGAGGCCTTCCTTCCCTGGACTAAGAAAATGAGAAACCCACCTGAGCTATTTGTGTTACCTCAGGTATTTATATTCCACTTAAAGCGCCGCGCTCGCCTCCTGCCCGCCGAACGCCATCCTTCCAATTACGCCGAGGTTCATTCCCTGGCCTCATGCTTTGCTCCTTCTCTGTTTATGCATTTATTATTTACACACAGGCCTCCAGCTGCAACTCGCATGCTGGAAAACGCTCTTTCAGCGCTGTGTTCAGTGAAAGATAAGAGAGGCAGGAGAGCTGCCAGCTCTGCGCGGGGGGATGGAAGAAACAGCACCCGCTGCCTTTTTCCTCCGCTCCTGTTGGGAACTCAAACTCAGCTCCCGGGGGCCGACAGAAAGCACTGCTGATGGCTGAGCAGTCTCTGGAGCAAGGGATGCAACAGCACGAGCCCTTGTGTAGCTCTGCAAAAATGTTCCTGTTGGGTGTGCACAGCTGTGCAGCCGTGCCAGGACGTGCTGCAGGGCTCTGTTCCTGCTGAAGGAATTGTGCTGCTGCTCTGGTTCGCATTGCTCTGAGAGCCACCAGGAGTGGCAGGTTGAGATTGATGCAAGTTGCAGCTTGCTAAGTCCTGTAATGGGTAACCCTGTGGTTCCTGAGCCTTTGTATGGACAAGGAAGGTTTTGGGAGTCTTTGTATGGAATATGTACATAGTTCCAGAAAGGCCTCTGAACACATGTAAACAAAAAGACCTTTTTGTATACAAGGTACGTGTGATAGGAGGAGAGTATCCTCCACATATCCAGAGCTGCTGTTAAAGAATGCTTAATTTCTAACACTCTGACTTGAGTCTTAGTTTTTTGATCGACCACTTTATGGTAATGGGGTGAGGCTGAGCTGAGTTGGGCTGATCCTGATTTGGTGCCATTCCCCAGCCCAAAGAACAGGGGGGAATAAACCTGGAGCCGATGTGACGCAGGAAGTGGAAGCAGCGCTGGGACTGGGGCACCCACAGCCATCCCTGAACCATGGGAAAAAGGAAAGAACGAGGGAAAGGCAGCTCAGGGAGAGAAATGTGCAAGAAAGCAGGCGAAGCTGTGCTTTTAGGGAGTGAGCTTTGGTTTACATTTGATTATGCTTTCCTGGCAGACATCCCAGAGTGCTGAGCATTTTCTGTGCCCTGGGGAGGTGGGGGTGTGCAGCGGGGGAGCAGAGGCATGGCTGCTCCCTGCAACTAACCCTGACCTGCACCCACGTTTGAGGGGCTGGAGCCACACTGTGGGTGCTGCTGAACCTGGGTGCTGCAGAGCAGGTGAGGCAGAGTCTGCCTTCCTCCTCAGCCCCTTTGGCTGCCTGCTGGGCACTGCCTCTGCCCTGCCCTGCATTCCCATCTCCTGCTGCCAGCTGCAAGCATGGTCATTCCTGCACATCCCACACCTGCTCTTTGCTGCTGCTTGTGACCTCACTGCTGCTGCAAGGTAAAGCTCCAGACCCATTGGTCTGGAAATACTTTGCTTCATCAGCCTCCATGCCTGCTGGCTTGCATCCGAACCACAGCAAGTTCAGCAAAGAAACGACAAAGGCAACTTCTTGTCAGAGCAATTTGAGCTGCCCCCATAACCCTGAAGTCAGGTTTGGTCCTCCCACTGCATCTCCCCACATCCCATCTCGCAGCAGAACTCTGGCTGCAATTAAACACTGCCTTGGCTCTGGTGGCATTTCAGTTGAAAAAAAATACATAGAGAAGGAAAGAGTACACAGCACTCATGTGAGCAGTTGCATGGGGCTCTTTGCAATCAGTGGATATGCGCAGGCCCTGCAATGTACAAAGCAGGAGCAGCTTGGTGGGGACAGCTGTGCCTTGACCCCCCTGCAGCAGCAGTGAGGATCCCTTGTCCCCATCCCAGCTCTGCAGGAGTCACCTTCTGTGTATGCAATCACATCTGTAACCTGTGATCTGGGAAGTGTGCATAAATTCCATTTAGAGGCTGCATTCCAGCACGGCCTGAAGACTCCCCTTCTACCCACAAACTTTGGCTTCCCTTTGCTCTCTTTTCTCCTCTCTCGGTTTTTCCTCATGGTACTGATCTGTGCAGCCCAGGGGTTGGCAGAGTGGAGACCCTGTGCAGGAGGAGGGAGGAAGAGGAGGAAGCCGTCACCTGCATGAGGGAACTGTAGCAGGGCCATGGGCTGCAATGGGAGCTGCCTTCCCTTTATTTATTGCAGTAATGCAGGGGATTTGGAATGAGCTGCATTGGGTAATGGGCTATAATTTGGTCCAGGTTTTCTGAACACATTGTTGAGTATCCAAAAGTGAAAAAATGAATGAAAACTCCAAGGAAATTTCTGGGAGGAGGCAGAGAGCGGAGCTGAGTGCCTGTGTGTTGTCAGAGGCTCCTTTCTCACGGGGCAGCGCCTTGCATCATCCACCAGCTCAGCAAATTGCAGCTTAATCCTTTGTGGTGGCTTTGGGAAGGGATGAGGCTGGGAAGGGAGCGGGTGGGAACGCAGATCTCCGTGAGTTCTGTGCATCCTTTTGCAGGCACCAGGTACGGCAGGCGTGGAGTGCCTGCTCCTGACACATCAGCAGACACTCGTTCTATTCCCAAAAGAAGATCCCATGAAGCTGAACCCATGGGATTCAGCTGGACTCCAGGCAGCCCCAGCACTCGCATCCCCTCTTGTTTCTTTTCCTGTAACTGACTCCTCTCCTGCCAGCTTTGGGAGCCCTCCACCCAGCAAAGCAAGGAAAGCAGAAGCAGGGAGCCAGCAGAAGCGGGCTGAGTGAAGGTGAGGGGCTGGGGGTACTTTGAAGGCAAGAAGCACATAGTGAGGGGCTGGGGGTGTTCTGAAGGCTAAGAGCACATAGAGCATCCCCTCCCTCCACGTATGCACAGGGAAACATCGTGCTGCTTTTGCTGCTGCCGAATGCCTGAGGGAGGGAGGGTTTCAAAGAGCTCATCCCAAGGCCACATCTGCTGCTGCTGCTGCATGTGTTTAAAACAACTCATTAAAGTTCCTGAAAGACCTAAAAAATGAGTAGTTCTCTAAATGAGTGAGTCTATAATAGCTCTCTAATAAGCTCTAATAGGAGACTTGTGTGCTGCCGAGCGTGCTGCCATGGAGTGGGCAGCGTGGGGCAGGATGGGACCGGCTGGGAGCAAGTGGACAGGGCAGGAGCAGGGGTGACCCAATGTCACAAAGTGTAAGCACTGAGAACTGGGACTGTGGTCTCAGCAATGTGGCAGTGCCACCACGAGGGATGGGTCCAGTGGGCAGAGGGAGCCTTCATTTTCCTTCTGGCACAGACCCCAGTGGGGAGGAGGAACTAAAACCCCTCAGAATGGGGTTGGGTGCACATCTCTCTGCTCACACCCACCCTACTGGCAGCTTCTCCATGGGACTGCAGTGAGCCTGTGCCAGCAGTGCGGTGACACTGGGAAGTGGTGCTGGGTGGGTTGGTGGGACCACTTCCCTCCCCAGCGAGCAGCATGGCAGCACGTGCTGCTTTCTCACCAAACACCTTCCCTTGCTGTGACGCCCTCCTGAGCATCGTCCGTGGGATGGATCTGCCAGCTTTCACCAGGGCTGGGGCTGGCATGCATTCAGCAATGTCCCACTGCATTGCGAGCGAGCAGATGACATTTCCTGGGCTTGCAAAGAGTTGGAACATTTCAAAAACTTCAGGATTCAAGATGTTCCTCTCTTGTTATGAACAGCGCGTGCTGCTATATTGGTGAGATGATGTACCAGGCTGCTGGCACTGCTACATGCTGTGACATCATGGTGGGACATAACTCACAGAGCTGAGCTGCACGTCCTGCCCCACAGCTCAGCCTGTGGGGTGAGGCTGCTTCTCTCTTGCAGGAGGAGAACATGGATGGGAAGCAGAGTCAGGCTGACCCACAGACCTACGTCTGCATGGAGCACGGAGGAACAGGACAGCTGGTAACTGCAGCCCCACAGTGCCTTGGGTATGACATTGACTGTATGTTCTTTCTTACATCTGTGATCTGGGGGCAAAAAAGAGGCTTGAAGTGATGCCTGTCATGGAGAAAACATCATCAGGTAAAGAAGACCTGAGAAACAGGAGTGAAATTTTACCAAACACCCTGCTAGGCAGGGGAAGGAAATCCATCACTCCCACTTGACCTCATGGGTTGCAAGTCAAGATTTCTTTCAAGTTGTGCCTAGGTTAGCTTTGACTCCTAACCTCTCGGGGTTGTCATTGCAGTGTTATTAAACAACACTTAACCCAAACCAAAGCCTCCCCACTGCCGCCGGGGTGTTACCCTGATTTCCTCTTTCTGAGGTCACCTGAGCTGGAATTAGGACTCAGAAGTGAGTCAGACGTTTCTCAGCAGACTTCAGGGCTGTGCAGTTGGTGGATGTATCAATTAGTAATCCTGCAGCGCCTTCTCCTTCTTCCGCAGCACGCGCAGCATTTGCGCACAGCCCGCAGCTTGGAGGCACGGCCGCGTCACGGCCCCATGTCAGCACAGCAGCGTGGGCTGTGTTTATTTATCCAGTTGTCTTTATTAAATTCCAGTTAGTCATCCAGGTGTCCTGTCCGAGAGGAAGGTCGGGGGGGGGGGGAAAGGAAATGGAAGAGAAACAGAATTGAGCTGGTGAGATACACAGATGCATCCTTTGCTGTGCTCAGGGATGCAAATGTGCTGCTTGTGGTCACCCACAGGATGAAGGAATGTGGTGGGTGTGAGTGTGAGTGTGAGTGTGAGTGTGAGTGTGAGTGTGGGTATGTGCTGACACCACCACTACCAACACTCGCAAAAGACGGCAAAGCTCTCTGCATACAAACTGGGCTGAACCTTTGATAGAGATCTTGAAGTTGAGGCCAGAGAAGTCTCTTTGATTCCTCATCCAGAGGCCTGGACTGCAGTACTAGAGCTGACTGAGCTCCATCTCACAGCTCCCTGCAGGGCCTGGAGCACCTAATGCCATGTGGACAGAATGCATCCATTGTCCCTTCCTTGTTAGGAGTGGAGGTGAAATGTTGCAGCCTCACTGACTGCAGGAGTGCACTCTTGAGGCTGCAGAGTGAAGATGCCGGGAGCAGGAAACATGCAGGCTCATCTGCAGGATGCTGTTGAAGACTGCAGGTCATTTTTGCAGGTTGTGGCTGCAGGCTGCAGGAGACTTTCTCTCAGTTGGAGGCAGCAGGTTCCCACAGTATGGAGCTGGGCAGGCTGCTGCTCATCTCTGCCCTGCACTGGGGGTGCACCCCACGGGCACAGGGTGCAGGAATAAGAGGAATGACCCAGGGCTGGAGGCAGGGGACATATCATGGAAAACCATGGAGATGGGAACAGCTTCTCCAAGCACGCAAAGCACCAAGTTCTGTGTGTTCCCCAAAATTTGGGCTCTGACGAAAACTGGAGCCACAGATGCTGCTTCCACTCCAACAAAAGGCAAGTTTCTCTGGAAACCAGGGTAGAAGGGGGAAATCCTCCCACGCCCCAGCTGCCCGCCCAGCTCGTGGCTGCAGAGCTGCTTTCCTCCCCCTCTCTCACACCTCCCTCCATCTCTGCAATTCCCCTGGAGATGTTAGATCATTTTTCCAGCTCCTCCAGGTGTCCATAAAACCAGCCGCAGATTCCTCCATGGGGAGGGAGCAGCAGCGAGGAGGAAACCTGAAGCCACAGCAGTGCCCCCTCCCCATGCATTTTCCTGGGCAGAACCCCAACTTGGCCAAAGGGAGGGGGCACCCAAGGCTGCCCAGGGGGCTGACTCAAGCAGGGACCCTGCAGGGGGGTGGCAGGTTGCCACATCCACTGGATGAACATCACGGGGCTGTTGCTGGTGCCGAGCCCAGCTGGCAGAGCCGGGTCCAGCTCTCAGTGCAGGGCTGTGCCCAGATGGTTTGAGGATGAGGTGGTGGTGGGCAGCCATTCGCTGCTTGTGTTCGTCATGTCTGGAAACCAAAGCACTGCCAGCTGGGATGGGGCTGCGGGGGGTATGGGGAGGGTGAGCAGCAAGGGGGTGCAGAAAAGAGGCAATTTCTTCTTCTGATTCCCCCCTCTTTTTCTTTTTTGCAGGCAGAAATGATCTCATGTTTTGTCTAATCTAAATTCTGTCAAGCAAGCAGGGAGAAAGAAAAAAAAAAAGGGATGGAAAGCAAGCAAGGGAAAACTACGCAGCTAATAAAAATCTGTGAGACACATGTTGCTGAGCTGGGACACCAGGAGGGGCAGAGCAGAGCTCTGTGCTCGGGGTGCACAGAGCACCATGGCTGCAGCCTCCCCGTCCCCAGGGACGCCTCTCCTCCCGGGAGGCAGCACCACGAGGGCAGTGGCCACCGGAGGGTGCTGATGGGGCTGCGTGTGCAGCTGGACCTGGAGCTGGAGCTCAGTCTGTCTCCCTGCCCATCCAGCCCTCCAGCATTACCGAAGATGAAAAACCTGTCAGGTCTTTTCCTTTGCTGGTCCACCCCATCTCAACTCTGTCAGAGCAACCTCCTGGGCTGTGTGTGTGGAGGAGCCCAGGGGGAGGCATAGAAAAGCCTTTTCTTGGTGTTCTCACCCTCCAAAGGTTTTCATACTTTCTTGGAAATTAAATCCCAGAGGGATTTCATGGCCTTCATTTCGTTCTCCCAGCAGCTCCGCGCAGAGGAGTTCAGGGCTGCGTTCAGGGGAGCAGCCGGCTGCTTGGGGCACATTTGGAGCCAGCAGAAGAATATCAAAAGGAGCAATGGTGACTTGAGTTTAAAACGTGCTTTTTCTCAGCCAAATGTCTTCATTGCCTGGCTGCCAAAACTGTTGTGGCAGCATCTGCGCTCCAGAGGAGCCCTTCTTTGCCTCATCAGAGCAGGGATTGCCAGGAGGCTGAGGGGCAGTGGGGCTGTGGTTGGCACATCCAGGGGTGGCGGAGGGGCTCTGTGCCACACGGTGCTGCTCTGGGGGCTCACCACGTGCAGATGGGTGCTCACCATGCACTCTCCATCCTCCCCCACCCCGTGAAAGGGTCCCACGAGGTGCCTGGGAAGGGGCAGCGGGTGACGCTGGCCCAGAGAGGGGATTTTGGAGCGGGGGGAGAAGCGATGGGGAGCGAGGAGGGCGATGCAGGATGTTTGATCGAGGTCTCCACGCGAGGATCGTGAGTCACATTTCCAGGCCACAGAAACCGCACTGGAAAGTTCGCGTCGCGTTACGGAGGGACGGAGCCGGGACCGGAGGAGCAGCGCAGCGCGGAGCCTCTCGGCGTCGATTAACAAAACAAACAAACAGCATCGCCCATAATGAGCTCCGGCTTCGGGCGGAGGAGGGGTGATTAAAGCAGGCTGCCAGGCGCTTGGGAAGGCCGTGCCCGGCTATTGCCGTGTCCCCATCCAGCTCCTGCGGGAAAGGGTCCGCTGAGCCCCCCGAGCGCCCGATTCAGCGCTCAGCACCGCCGGTCCCGATTCCTCAGCGCTCCCCATCCCCAGAAAGGCTCTGACGCGGCTTGGGAGCGGACAGGTAAGGGAACAAGGGAGGGAAGCACGCGGGTGCGAAGGCCCGTCCGATTTCCATCGCAAATGATCTATTGCACCCCTGGTGCATCATAAAAGCCCGGCACATCCCCCGGTGCTGGGAAGGCCGTGGCTTTTCTGCCAAAATACTGAGCAGCGTAAGGGGCCCGGTGTGTCAGGCAGTAATGAAAGCCGTCTGGGAGCCGATCGCTTCTTTATCTCCCCAGCTCCGTTTTCCTGAGGACCACGTTTTTTAATTTGTGTTGGATAAACAGTATGGGATTGTGTACGCAAAGAAGCTCTAATTATCCCCTCAGGTTGTGTTTCCTTAAAGGAAATGAACTGGGCATGGCATTCCCTCTTGAGAAATGCACCAGCGCAATAGCTTCCAGATTTCTCCCCATGCCATGAACATCCAGCAGTGAGGCTGCACCGGCCTTGCGAGGCAGGAGGGAGAGGTGCTGCACCTTCAGAGGCCCCAGGAGCTCTTCGGCTCAATTTCGGGATGATGTCTTCCACCCCAATAAGCAACTCTGAAATGTGGGCACTTCCCAGCAGGCTGCACCCCATGGATGCAGGAGTGAAGCTGATGCTTGCACAGCAGCAGGAGCAGAAATGCCCAAGTACACAAGTTTGGGGCAAAGGGAAGTTGCTGTTGGGCCCCATGCTTTCAGTATCCCAGAGGAATCATGATCAGAAGGAACCAAGCTCTCTGCTGGTCACACTGCCCACACATTGCCTTTGCTACAACTCTGCCCCACCAGCAGCCTCAGCTGCCCAGGGAATTATTTCCCTGCGTAAAGTGCCAGAGATTATTTAGCACTGCACAGGCCCAGACCGGTTTGAAGCCATCCTTCAATGAATCACTGCTGGCCCCAGGAAAAGCCTGCTTGTCACCAGAGGCCATGAGTGCCTCTCGTGCCCCCCCCAGTGCAGTCCAAGGACCCCAAACACCTCTCCAGTGTCACAAGTGCTCCTCGATAACCCCTGTGGGCAGATCATTTGCCCATGAGAGACAGATGAACCATGAATCTTCCGTATTTATCCCCGCTCCACAGCACTCAGCAATCTTTATTTACGCTGCTGACAATTGCTTTGGGCTATTTTTAGGGTTTATTGCTGATTGTATCTTTAATGTTACGGGTAGTTAACTTGGCAGCAGTGGAGTTAATGCAGGAGGCTTTCACCTCCCCAGAGACCTGACATCAAACCCTATTTATGGCGAGAGAAAGCGAGCCTGGTTCTTCCTCTCCTTTGCCCGCTGACCTCCATGCATTCATAGAGAGGGGTGTGCAGAGATCCCAGCGAGGATGGAACCTGCGGGACGGCGCTGCAGCAGGAGGCTGCTGTGCTGATATGAGGCTGTTCCTGAGCACATGGCGAGGTGAGACGTTCTGCCAGAGCTGGGCCTCAGCACGGGCTGCTGGTGAAACAGCCCTGGGATCAGGGAGCGGTGCGAAGCAAAGCAGGGGAGCAGTGCAGTGTTTCAGGGCCTCCTCTGGGAGGTGTCCACGTGAGAAGAGCTCCTGGCCGCCCCCAGCCGTGCCCACCCTGCACCCCACTTAGTGAGCAGCAGCTCCGGGCCTGGGCTGCACAAACGTAACACAACCCTGCATTCCCCGCGCTGGGAACCGGCTTTACCGGAGGATTTAAATTCAATTTGTTTTATTGAAGTTTCTTTTTTTTTTCCCCCCACCAATGCATCAAACTATCATTTTACTCAGATCAGCTGCTCTTAGCTTCGTCTTATGCCCTCCCCGCTCCCCCTCACCCCCCACGTCCCGCTGTCTGGATGAGCCCTCTAATTCTTTCTCCTCTTTCAAGCCCACCAATGCTTCCTCCAGCATGAGCCATAGAAATGCCACGAATTTCCTTTGTGCTGCTGCTTGGAGAAGGCAGGGGGGTGGGAGAAAAGCGCAGCGCGTGGCAGCGCGAGGGCTGACAATAATCTCTGTGGTTTCTCTCCCAGCCCCAAGTTTATCCCTGTGCAATTCAGCATAGGAAAGCTAATAATGATGTGTCAGGAGGGCTCTGATGTATATGTGCGGAGCTGCACGGCCGGGCCGGCGGTGCCTCCTGTGCTCCCACCCGCGGCTTCCTCCCGACCGAAGCCCCCCAGCCCTTCCATACTGTTCTAATATCAGTGATTTATAGGGCGGCCTCTTTTACTTCTCCGTCTCCTCCTGCCCACCCAAAGGAGATGATCCCTGCCCTGGTCACCCCTTGTATTGTTAACGATGGGGCTGTGCTACTCCTGCCCACTTTCTGCAGCCTGCACACCCATCGGTGTTACAGTCAGATGAATGCAGTAACACCAAATCACCAGGCACTGTCCCCATGGGCTACCAGCAGGTCCTTCCCTCTGCCTTCACTCAGGATGGGCTCCAACCAAAGCCTGACTCTGCCCCAACGTACGCCCTATGGATCTGTCAGCATTGGAAGCCATCTGTGGGGGGTGGGGAGCTGAGCAGGATGGCGCTGCTGGAGCACACATATGTGTGCTGCTTTGCCCTCCCGCTCACAAGGGTGGGACACGGGTGCCCATCCCTGGGGTGTGCAAAGCCCTGCAAGGGGCAGTGCCACCCAGAGAGGTTTCGATGCCACCTGTGACCTCAGAATCACAAAGGGATGGGAGTGAGTAATGAAATGCAGTTCTGTTCTTCCCAAGCAACGCATCCCTCGCTGCTTCAGTATTTTGGCTGCCTTGCTACACCAGCAGCAACACAGGCCTTATGCTACAGATGGTTTGTTCTGGGGAGATTCCCAAGTTACATCTTCCCTCTCTGCCTTTTTGTATGAAATGGAGCCATCTGTTTCTTTCTCTCTTCTGCTTTTTCTCCTCGTACAAGCAGCTCTGTGCATAGGCACGGTCACTGTCTGTGCTCTGCCCTGGGAGCAGCAACATGAACAGGGCGTCCTGCAGCCCAGCTCCTCAGGGTGCTGTGGGCAACCATGGGGGCTGCAGCATCCAGTCATCAATCACGAGAAGTATCTCAAAATAAACAGTATGAAATGAGCAGCCTTTCTTCTCTTTGGTCTCTATAGAGACCTCCTATGATATACAAACAGTACAGATGAAAATTTGTTTCTCAGTTTAAGGGTTTGCCATTACACTCTGTGTTTGTAAAGCAGCTTCTGTTCCTACCTATTTGTACAAAGGCTGCCATGGTATCGAGGTGCACATTTTTGATGCTGTGAGTGCTAAAGGTTACGTGTGTGTTTATGTACAGCACTGCAAGCTATCCATGGCCGGGCTGTGTGTGCATGGACGCACAATGAGAAGCACAGAGGTGTGCCTCTGTATTTCCATGCATGCCCCCATGGATCAAAGAGCACAAGTGCAAGGGACGCTGGAGCTGCTGCAAGGCTTTGTGGGAGGGGCTGCAGGATGAGGTGAGCAAGAGTGCCCTGAGCCAGGCCCAGTTGCTCTCAGGGCACTGTGCACAGCAGTGCCTTTCCCTGCCCCGCTCCTCCCCTGCACCAGCCGTGCCCTGCATCCTGTGTGCTTCCCAAGGGGAACAGCGAACAACTTCTGGGCACACTGCTCTTCTGTGCTGTGCTCTCCTGCTCCCTAGCACCTGCCACTTGCTGTGGAGAGTCCCCGCATTGTAACTGCAGAAACAATTATGTTTTCATTACAAAAGCAAATTAAGGCGGCTGCTTAATCGAGTTTATTAAATACCAATGAAGTCCCTGGGTAAATG
The DNA here is from genome assembly GCF_026119805.1 of Tympanuchus pallidicinctus. Lineage (NCBI taxonomy): Eukaryota > Metazoa > Chordata > Aves > Galliformes > Phasianidae > Tympanuchus > Tympanuchus pallidicinctus. Next base: position 18,375,592 of record NW_026294648.1, on the reverse strand, counting down.
AATGGCAAAGAGGCTTTCTGTGCTCAAGTCGGGAAGGAAACAGAGAAATGTAATCACGGAGCCAGGCTGGCTGGCACTTGTGAGCAGGAAGCTCAGAGTGCCCATGCAGGGCCGGGGCAGCACCGGGGGTCTGGGGGCTCTGAGTGTGGATCCCTGCACACAGCCCAGGCAGGCTGGGAGTTGGTTTCACGTGGAGTGCACAGGCATTTCCAAGGGCTCTGCTCTGCTTGGGCACAGTGCTACCCGTTGCAGTGTGCCCCCATCTATTCACACCCATGCTTGGATGGGGCTTATCCCTGGGCTTGCATCTTCTGCACATGAGCTGCATGCTCTGAGCTGCTCCTTGCTGCTGCTGTCCCAGGCAGTGGTCACACTGCAAAGCCCCACTGCTGTCCCATTGCTGTTCCCATTGCTGCCCCCAACCCCAACCCATCCCCTTGCCTTTCTCCTGCCCCCAGGGCTCAGCAGGAGCATTTGGGCAGAGGGCTGAGATGTAACCCCATTTCTTCTGGTCGACATTGCTCCTTCTTGTCTCCCATTGCAGCCCTTGGATGCTTATTTTTAGCTCCCGTTATTTCCCTCAGGCCAACTTTTCTGTCACATTTCATCCTTTTTCTGCTGTTTCTGGTTGTTACTTTCTTCCTTCAAGATGCTTTCTCTTCCAGACTTAGCCCATCATCCAGGACTGCGTTTCACCCTCCCTCCCTCCCCTCACCCCATCTGCCTTTCCCCGTGTTCCATCCTCTCAGGGGATGGGGAGGGCGCAGATCCAGCACACAGCCCTGGGGATGGTGGGGAGGGATCCAGCAGCCGGGGGTCTGGGCTCCAGCTCAGGTGGGAGGAGCTGGAAACCCCCTGGCACAGCCCAGCATGTGTTGGCAGGACTTGGCACAGCTTGGCACGGCTCAGCACAGCTCCCTCAGGCTTGGGTGGAGCAGGGAGGCTGCAGTGCTGACGCCGATCCCTTCTGCCCTTTGCCTCTCGCATGGGTCTGCCTCGCAGTGCTCCCCAGCTGTGACGATGAGCTTTGTTGCATCCCAGAGCCTTCAAGAGAATACAGAGGCACTGCTCCCCCAGATGCTGTTTTTCTTTCAAATACCTTGCGACGGTTGGGGTGAATGGATTTTAATGAACAAATGTGGCTTACTGAAAAAAAGAAAAAAAAAGAAAACGTAACCAAAGTGTCAGGGCTGATTTAAAATGGAAAACATGGCCTGGGTAATGAAAGAGATGAGTCTGTTTCCTATCGAAGTGCATCAGAGGATGGCCCGTTCTCCTCTTCTCTTTGTCCCTCCCTCCTTTCCCCACGGCACTTCCAACGTCCCCATCCTGCTGGGACACATGGGGGCAATGAGGTGCCATTGGGCAGCTTAACACCCTGCAGGGCTCTGCTGCTTTGGAGCGAGGCTGGAGGAAATTTGGGCTCTCAAAAAATGGAGAGAAAGCTTCTTGCTGAGTTCCCAATATAGTAACAGTGCTGTGCTTGTCCTACTTCACGGTGACTCTCACGCACCTTGCTCTGCAGCACAGACTGTTCCCTGCGCTGCTCCCAGGCACCGGCTCCCGTGCTGCTGTCGTTTTTATTTTTCATTTATTTTTTCAAATCTCCGTGTTGTATTCGACCCAAATGCTCAGGTGTAGCTAACACAGCAGCAAACACCTCCTGTGTGTGAGTCCTCCTGCCCCGGGATGTAACTGCTAACCCACAGGATGAAGATAAAAGGTCCTCAAGGCATCCCATAACACATCCTTTAGATGCTTTTCGGTGCTTCTTGCAGCCTCCTGTAGACAGAAGGGCTGTGAAGGGCTGCCCGACCCAACCTCCAGAGCAGGGCAGGGCTTCCTGCTGCCCCTGATCTCCATTGCTTCCCATCCCCTCAGCTCCTGCTGGCCGAGCTCCAGTGTCCCAGGGCCTCAGCTCTTTCTCCTGGAGCTTGGAGTCTATTGGGTTGTGTGTTAAGGGCTGCAGAGAGAAAGCTTCAGAGGTTTCAGTGGCTTGGTCCAGCCAGAAAACTGGGTTATTTATGTTTTATAATGTGAGATCTGAGCTTGCTCTACAAGGGCTCAGGAGTTATGTGCTTTTCAAGCTCCTGAATAACAAAATTAGGCTTGAAAGCAAACACCACTGGGGCATTTTCCGTCATTTAAAGCAGGTGGCTTCTTGTTTGGTTGGTTGGTTTTGCGTCTTTGTTTTCGTTTGATTGTTTGGTTGGTTTTGATGCTTCTTTCTATTTCTTCCTCTCTTCCCCAGCCTGTTCCCCTTCCTTCCCTTTCCTTTCTTCTCCCATTCACCAGCGATGGGACTCCACAGCGCGCAGCCCCGCACCGCCCCGCACCGCCCCGCACCGCCCCGCAGCGCTCCATAGCAGCGCGCTGCCGCTAGGGGTAGATAGCGGCTAAGGAGACCTCGGAACGAGGGGTGGGAAGCGGAAGGGAAAGGGATGGGGAGAGGGAGAGGGAAGAGAAGGGAGAGAAAAAGGGAAGAGAAGGGAAAAGGGAAGGGTAGAGGGCAGAGAGAAGGGGAAAGGTAGAAGGAAGGGGAAAGGGAAGAGGGAAAGGGGAAATGGAAGGGATCAGGCAGGAGGTCAGAGCCTTGCCCTGCCTCGCATCAGCCCACCCTGCCCAAGCTGAGCTCCTCTGCACCCGGGAGCCTTCCGTGCTCCTTAATCCTCCCAAGAAAAAAGAGCTTTCCATTTCCTGCAGCCTGGGCTGAAACCCGTGTTTCAGAGGACTCATTGTACACACGTTTGTCGAAGGTGTAAAATTGTAGGGCTGAGGTGACTTCCCCTCTTCACTTCCTCCCATGCAGTGCTGGGGCAAGCGGGAATAAAAAGGGCAACAGGCAGAAAAGGAGAAGTAAAACCAGAGGGAAACAGAGACAGTCAGCTTTCCCAGCAAGCTGTCCTGCCCAGTGCTTTCCTCTGCTGCCTCTGCGGTAGCAGAATCCCAAGTATGGGGATTTACTACAGAAAGCACATCCAGGCTGTGTGCTTTGTGTGTGTCGCCGCTCAGCAGTTCCCCAAGCCATAGTGACTGAGTCACCAGGAGGTGTCTGAAGGCAGCCCTGCAGTGATGGATGTGTCTGCAGGGGCACTGGGGGGACTTGGGTGTGTGAGGGCGACCTGCCCACAGTGCTCATGCCAAAATGGCCCAGAGAGAGAAGGGCTCCCTGCTCACTGCCAGCAGCAGCTCTGTCCCTGCAAACAGATGCTGGGAGCATTCAGTGCACCAGGAGGCTTTGTGGCCCCATGCTCTGGAAAAGGAGCGTGGCTTTTTCAAAGTGAGGCCCTGGGAGGAAGGGAATGGCTGTTGTTCTTGTCTGTGGAGCCCCTAAAGTTGGCAGATACTGAGTCAGTAGGGAAGTGGGCTGGTAAGTGGGAAGCAGCACACACTGAGTCTGTGATTGCAGAGCAGGGAAAGCTCCATTAGTAGGGGTGAAAGACCCTCCTAAGGAGGCACGCTGCAAATAGTCACTATGTCACCCCCTGGGACACATAAACATGAAGAGTTCTGCCCACTACTTGGGCCGGAGGTTGGGTCTCCTGGCTCCCAGCAGATGTTTTTCACCAGCAAGTTACAGGCAGTGTCCTCCTCCCTGGAGGAGGAGGGGAGGCTCAGTCCCCACTGGGCGCTGCAGCAGCACAGCATCCTCCCTTGCTGAGAGCATAATTGTGGTGAAGAGCCCACTGGCTCTTGGTATAGAATATATGGGAATTCAGAAGTGGGCTTTGAGGGTTTAAAGGAAAAAAAAGGAAAAGAGAGAAAGAAAAAAGGAGGTGGATGTGAGAGCTTGGGTGTTTCTATAGCAGCAGCAGCACCCAGTGATCAGTGCTGGGAGCAGGTGGGACCACGTCCACACGTCACTCATCACAGCGTGGTGGCAGCGCTGGTGGCGGGCAGATAAGCGGCTGTTCCACCACGTGTGGGCTGGTGGCTTTAGGCAATGTGGGGCCCTGGGTGGGCACTTCCCATCTGTGGGGGGAGGTTCTCCCAGGGAGCACGGTTGGTCCTGTCCTTGTTAACGTGTGATGGGAGATAGGGACAGATGAACCTTCCTGTGCCCACGGCTTGCACAGAAAGCATCCCGAGGACAGGAATCGACAGAACTGGTGGAGAGTTAAGGGAACAGCTGAGAAAACACATTAATGCACCATAAAGAATGCCTCTGCTTCCCAATGATCTTTTTTATTACAATTATTTACTCATTTATACAGTGCTGCTTTGTTTTTTTGTTTCTTTCTTTTGGCTTTTCGTCCCACCAGGCCTCTCAATGCCTCACACCACCCTCTCCTCCCCTGCATTTAAACCCTGCTGGGTCCTTAGGGAGCAGCGTGGTGCAGCAGGACAGCAGCACGCCCGCCTCGAGCAGCGCAGCGCTGGGTCTGGCCGCAGCTCCTCCATCGTCCAAATATTTAGATTCAGAAAAGGCTGGGATAGAAACACCAAGAAAAATAAATATTTTACAAACACAGTAACCGAAAACCTAAACAGGAACCCGCTGCTTCTCTCTGCCCAGTGCATGCTACTGAATCAGAGTGAGCTCTGCATATATTTCACAGCTGTGGCACTGACACTTTATTTCCTTACAAAGGAATGCTATGCGCCTACAGTCTAACATCAGGCAACTTTTATATAGTTTGGGGGAATGAAACGAACTTCCTGGGGATGCTGGGCAGCCTGTGGCACCCTGCAGTGCTGCCTTGCATTGGCTCTGGGAGACGTGCCCAGGGCTGAGCACAGCTTCTCCCTCATCATCCACCTCCTCCTCCTCCTCACACCCCGGGGGGAGCACGGAAGTCCCACAGAGCTCAGGGCTCACTGCTGAAGGGATAACAGCGATGGTGCAGGGGAGCCCAGCACTGTGGGACTTTGGGGCTCTGAGCTGGGCAGGGGAACCTGCAGGGGGTTGGTGCCACTTGGTGCCTTGCTCTGGTGCTTTAGGAAGATCTGGGACCCCACAGATTCCTGTGCTCCCTGTACTCTATCCAAAGGGAAGGGCCAGCGATGGGCAGGAAGCTGTGCCCACTCTGCCAGCACAGCCAGCCTGGTTCACCTGGACTCTAGCAGTTGATGTCCTAATTCTGGCACAGAGCATCTGCCCCAGTGATGGTCAACTCCACCTCTGCTGGCTTCTTTTTCTCAGCAGATTTTCTGTCTCCCGCCTGCAGTGCCCACAGAGCAAAGCGTTGTCTTTTTGCTTCCTGGGACAATTTGGGCTGCATTGCAGCCCGCAGTGTTGGGGTCACTTGCTGGGGTCACCCAGCACAAACCTCAGGCACAGCCCTGCTGCCCCCACCCTGCTGCTGACGACAGACAGGGCATGGCCCCGCACTTCTGAGCTACTCGCTACATTTCCTGAGAGCCTCTATGCGGGTGGGATGGATGCCCAGGGGAATGGTAGCAATTTGCCACGCTGGTGCTTGAGCTGGGCTCTGTGCCCCAATGCTGGAGCAGCTTGCCATTCTCTTCTGCCAGCCGGGTGGCCCAAAAGACCCCAGGCATTTCCCCTTTGCCTGGAGAGACAAGCCCTGAAGGTGCAATTCCCCAAAGCATAGCACTTTTGACTCCCTTTGCTGCCCTATGTCTACACCACAGCGCAGCAGAGGAACCAGGCACAGCTCCCCAGAGCAGACCAAGTGCTCCGAGCACACCCTGCACTCAGTCCTCCACCAGGGCCCAGCTCTAGCCAAGTCACTCCTTTTGCAGAGGGGCAGAGGAGCGAACGAGCACGAGGTGCTTTGGCCTCTCAGCCCCACAGACAATGTGGGAATGGCCCTTGGGGTTTCTCTCACCCTCCATCAACATGCAGAGCACCAGCAAACACCTGCCATGTGCGGCCTGCTGCCTCACACCATCCTCTAGGGTGCCTCTAGGGTGCAGAGCTTTGTTTCAGAAGCTGTGCTTTTTCCTTGTTATTTCTACTCTGCATGTTGTTTTGGCTCTGTGTCACTGACAGCAGGTTGGAGGAAGGCGCCTGGCTCAATGGGCCAAGGATGGGACTGGCCCCAGCTCTAGGCAGGGGGTGCTGCCCCTTGTGTTGCTCACCCTTTGCTCATTGATTTGCCACAATCACAGTCAGCAGCTCAAGACCCCGAGCAGAGCAGAACTGGGTGAAGTCAGGTCCTTGCCCCCATAGAGTCCAAAGCATCGCACATGCATCCATCCTGGCACAGCCCAGACCTCAGCCACGGACTGGGGCAGTGAGTGGGCACCCAGCTGCATGCAGAACACTGCAGAACAGAGGCAGAGCTGCGCCCCATCCTGTCCTGCTCTCCCTGTTCCTGAGCACTGAGGTTCCTGCTCTCCTCCTCCCACCTCCCCAGTGGTCCCGTTGTGCTCGGTAACCTTTCTGTGCAATCTGTGCCTTAAGGAATTAAAAAAAAAACACACCAGGATCTACTGAGAGCAACCAACTGTTCTCCTCGCATGTAAATGGTGCTGCTCTTTTGATTTCAAATGGCTTTAATGCTGAGTTCATCTGCTAATTCCCCTCCTGCCCCTCGTGTATTGTATATTAGGAGAAATGTTGTTCTGTATCATGAGCAGTTTATTTTATCGAGTTTAAGAGAAAATCCCATACTGAGATGCTGCAGATAAATATTCATTGTCACATCTGTTTTGGTTTAAGATTGTTGCCTAAAATGTTAAAAATACAAACATATTTGGCGGGGGAGAGGCTGGGGCGGGAGGGCTGATGGGGGCCCTTGGAGCAGCTCGTTGGGTGCTTTATCAGAGCATGGAGGGGCATCACGATAGGGGAAATCTCACTCTAGGGAATGAGAGGAGACCAGATGAGCCCTGGATGAGCCCCATGCCCCAAGCAAGGACAGGGCTTCCCAGCTCAAACCTGGGGCAATGGGGGGTGGCACAGAGGGGTTTGGTTTTGCTAAGTCTGTGCTGCCCCTGAGCAGGAGGTGGGCAGACCCTTCCCTCCCCAGGGCCACCCATCCACCACCACCGCTCAGCACTGAAATTTTACTTTAAATTTAAATAAAATAAAACAAACTTGACCTTTTAATTTTTTTTTTTTCCCTTCTAAAGCTTTTGCAGCTCCACTGAATGCAGCCGGTGGATATGGGAAGGCATAATAATAAGGATAACGCTTTCCACTTACTGAGCACTTTATATTCTCCAAGCACTGTACAAACATTAACTAATTAAACAGAGCAAAGAAGCAGCCCTATGTGCTGTCCTAATGCTGGGAAATGGAAACAAGGAAACTCTGAACCAATATGTCAATAACATCAAAGTCCCATTGTCCTGGCCTTGGCTTTGTTGCAAAGGAATCTGAAATTGTCTCAGAGTTTCCAGCGCGGCTTCAGGCTCTTCACACTTGGGAAACAAGTGTGACAAAAGCGTTTCGGAGTCAGCAGAGAAGCCCTGATCAAAGTTGGCAGAAGTGGCCAACGAGAGCCCGGGACCGCAGCCGCTGCCTTTGATGGAGCCTCATGTGGGAGCCATCCCGGCGGCGCGCACAGCACGGGGAGCCCTTCCCCAGGGCTGGCATCTTCCGCGGGGCCCTCACGAGCATCTGGGGGATGTTTCCTATTAAGGATTCACACTCTGGTTGAGTTACATTCCTAATTGTGGAGACTTTAACGGCCCTAATAGGAAACACACCGCGGCAGAGTCCCTGTGAGTCACTCTCCCATCGGAGCGGCCCACGGGCCGGCTGCCACATGGCAGGGATGCTCTCCATGTGCCACCTCCATGGCCTGGCACGCAGGACCCTGCTCCCCACAGCCCAGGTGGGACGGGGAGGAGCTCACTGCTGGTTGTCCTTTTCCCCAGGATACCAGGCGCAGCTCTGGAGCACAGCGCTCGGCGACACGAGGGATGGGCAGTGGGTGCATCCTCCAGACCTTTGGGTTTAGGCTTTGTGCTCCAGGGGGTTGGGTGTACAGCTGGGAGAAGGGCCCAAAGCCAGGGCTTGCTCACACCATGCCCTGCTCTTCTGCTGCTGAGCAAACCCAGGTAACGTTCAGGCTCTGCCCTGCTGTGCTAGCACTCAGGCGTCTCTGCCATCACTGCACGGCCCACGTGGCTCCAGGAAAAGGTCACCTGAGCTGTACCAGCTTTCTCTTTTCACGTTTATGTTCATGCCAGATGAGCTCTTCATCGTAGAACCAAATAACTCCCATTGCAATTCTCTGATGGTTCTGGCTGAGCTTGATTTCAGATGCTTGCCTTTCTTCCTTCTGTTATTGAGAGATAGTGAAGAGAAAGCACCACCCCATGCATTTTTAGGGCAGATTTCTCAATCTAGGGATGTTGAGACTGAATCTCAGTGTGTTCTTCTGTGTGTGCTTGACAGCAATACCTGGTGATGTCAGACAACCCTCTGGGGCCCTCAGCTCTCATTACCAGCCTGCCTAATTAAGCAGAGATGCTATTGCTCACTGCTTTTAGTGAGCGACAGTAGGAATGCAACAAATGCCAATCACCATCACGTGGTGGAAAGGTTGCTGTTTTTAGGGCTGGCTTGGGGCCTCCAGGCATCTCTACCCTGAGCTCACAGCCACACTGCAGACAGGGAGGAACCAGGCTCTGCACCAAAGGGCTGTGAGTAGGGGGAGCCCCTCCAGACCCCAAAGGACAGGGACTGTGGGGTTGCCTGCAGTCTTATCTTATCGGAGCAGCCTTGCTCCATGTGCTAATAATTAGCAATGATAATTAAGGCAAATTGAGTTCCTCCTACACCAGATGGGAGTTGGGCTTGTGAGGATGAAGTCCTTAAGGTTTCCTCAGGAGTTGCTGTGCCTGGATCCCCCCTCTGCACTGTGCTCTGTTTGGGCTCTGCGCTGCTTTCCTGGAACGCTTTGCTCAGGTTGGGAGTGCTTGGCTCAGGGTTGTGGCACGGGTGAGGAGGAACTCTTGTTTTTGTTCTTCTACAGTGGGAATGTTTTTCCTCCTGTTATTCATCAAATTCTGCTGGAATTTAATACTCACCAGCTCTAAATAGCCTATTGCACTAACAGTGATTGATGGTTTCCAACGAGTCCATAAACGCTGCCCCTCCTCATCCCTGCACTTTCTCTCCCTATCGCTCCATCTCTCCTCTCCTCCCTTTCTCTCTCCCCCTCTCTGCAGCTTGAGAAAAGCCGATCATGCTGTTGTTATGTGGATTGATTTGTTTTCTGTTTCTGCTGTGTTTTGGAAGAGGAAGACATCAGGGATTTTTGAAAGAGCAGTGAAATGCCATGGCCAATGAAGCCTGACTAGAAATTCCTCAGGTTATTATCTCTTAGATTAGGGAGATCTCGGTGAGTTTCTGTACGGGAAGATTTGAGGAGAAGAAAACAGCAAAGCTGGGCAGCAGCCACCTGGTTCTGCTGGGGAGGTGCTGGACTTCTGGCTGCTTACTGGGCCATCCCTGTGAGCACAAAGAATCTTTTTTCAACCCCTTCTCTCCTGCCAGCTCGCCCAGCTGAGCTGGCTGCTGTGCCCTGCAAAGCCTGAGGAGTTCGTTCTGTCCTGCTCAAGTTAAAGCTACCTGAGATACAATCTGTGGAGCTCTTAGAAAGAAACAACTTAAAGAGATGTAAAATGGTAATTTGATTTACTCATTTGTTACTGAGCATTTGATTCCTCCCTGAGCTGCCACCCAGCCAGCTGGGTTGTGTGTCAAAGGAGGAAAAAAAGCCCCATACATACAGATCCCTTATCAGGTTCCCTGCATTAAAAGGATTTGGGGAATGCTAATGCAGGGGGAGCAGGGCCGGCTGGCTGTGGGTCACAGCCCAGGACTCAGCTCCCCGGGGTGCGGTGGCAGGGCTGGCTGATGAGGAAGGTGTGGGATGGGGGAGGTGGAGGCTCCCAGCCCGCAGGGAGGAAATCTCCCATCCATTTTGCTGATGGAGGTCAGCTTGGTGACATTAGGGCAGTGGCTGCTGGGCCTGCAGTGTCCTCCCTACAGCAAGGATTCAGCAAAAGCACTCTGCAGCTGATGGGCATCCTGTGGTTTCCTGCACAGAGGGATGAAAGCACTAGACTGGGTCAGTCCAGAAGGCCCAGCAACAGGGAGGGCTCTGCTGTGCTCCCCAACCAAACCTGGTGGCATGTAGGAGCCGACGCAGGCAGGGTTGGGATTCAAGAACTCAATGCCCCATCCTCGAGCCCACAGCAGCAGCAGCAGCAGTTCACAGGGATTGGGTTCCAAGTCACGCTAATGAGTGGGAGAATTGTTGTGCGAATTAACAAATACGGTTTGTTTGCCAAACAAACACAATTAGGAAAGGGCAAGGTTAGGACAGCAGGAAACATACTTAGTTCATTCATTTTGACAACTGCACTTTTGTTTCAATTACTGATGTGCATCCTCTGTAATGTCCTCGCGAGCGTGTTCCAGTCACCCTTGCCAAAACGATGAAGTCTTGGTAATAGGAGACCTTGAGTGTGATGGCTGCGCTATTAAACCTGTGCTGAGATGCGGAGAGAGCCATTTCTGTGTGTCCAAATGATGAAGGGCAGATTAGTAAGGCCCTGCTGTATTATACTGTGAATATATTTAGCTACTCAATGTGATATAGATTAAGAGCAGCGGGAAGCCTGGCAGTTACACTTCAGAGGGCTGGGAGAGAACATTTCCATTTAGCTGAGTTGACATTAGCTTTGCACGCACCTGTTTCATGCACGCCTCAACCCCATCACTGCCCTCGTTAGGGTTGTGTCCTTCTGCCCCGTGGCTGTGCCCACCTTTGGGCTCAGACAGGGAGCTCCCAGCTCAGTTGCTGCCCTGCCTGCTGCACAGCTGCTGATACAGCTTTGCTGTACTGTGCAGATTGCATTGCACAGCCCTGAGCTGCCCCATTAGGGCACAACCACAGCTCGCCCTTTTCTCAGAGGACAGGTCTGGAGGCTACTGATGCCCTTTGAGAAAATGCACTCATCTGTAAGTGGGATTTCCCTGGAAGTCCGCGCTGCATATCCCACAGCTGGAGTGCCCCCTTGCTGCCCACCAGACCTGTCTGAGCTCCACATCCTCTCAAGGCAATCCCTCACTGCTCAGGCTGGAAGTTCCCAAGAGCTGGGGAACTCTTGTCCTTATTTGCAGGTGCGTGGCCATTCTGGGGTCAGTATGATTTTCATAACCATCCCAGTACTGAGCCATGTGGCGTTAACAGCCCTCAGCAGCCCTTCTTTCCGCTGGGGTAATAGGAAACGTTGGAGACATCATGGAGAAAAATGCAAGCTTGCACTCCACAAATTGAAAGAAAAAAAAAAAAAAAAAGTAAGAATAAAAATAATAATAAAAAAGTCCCTCTGAAACCTGTTTCAAGTCAACAAGAACGTTTTGCTCAGTCATAAAGCAAACAGTCCATTTGCTTTCGCAAGCTTTCCTTCTTTTCTAAGCTTCATAAGTGGGTGTGAGCGACACATAGGCAAATTTTGTCTGAAAACCTCATTGAAAAGTATAATAAAAAAAAAAGAAAAATCTTCCCTGGAAATCCATCGTCACAAGAAGTTCCAACCTCGCTGACTTTTTTTTTTCTTATTTTTTGATTCAGTGCTACTCAGCATTTAGCAAATGGACTCAGCTGACCCGAAGCAGCACCTTTTGCAGACACGGCGCTGGCTGGGGAGCTTCCACACATCCTCTCATGCTGTGCTTCCCCTGCTGCTGGAGCCCTTTGCCCACTTTGCTGCTGGGTGCTGTGATGCCGTGCCTTGGGGCATGGCGCCGTGTTGGGCTCGTGGAAAAGCCAGAATTTCTGGTTTCCATAAAGGAATATGGAGAATATTATCCGATGAGATTTGAAACTTGGGTGGGAAAGTTGCCAGTGTGCAGAGTTTTCTAAGAAACTCTTGTATCCCACATTGCTGAAACTGGGAACTCCTGTGGGCTTAGAGAGGGGGGAGCACGGTGGGCACGGGGGTGTTCATGAAGGGCATGAGGATATGGGCAGCATGGGGAAAGCCTTCTGAAGGGTTTCTGTTCTGTTAGAATAACTCGTAATGAGTGCTATCGAGTGGCAGAAAGGCAGCGCTGGGTAACGTGAGCAGAGCCTTATCTCTGCCCATCACGTGGCTGCAAGTATGGGCAGGGTGCATTGAGCACAGGGAGTAGGATGGCATGGAGGGCTCTGCACAGGGATGTGGGACTGAGTGCCAGGAGGAAAGCAGCTCTGGGTGCACACGGGGACCTGTGCCTCAGAGCAGGGCATCCAGCATCCCCAGGGCAGCCCTGCTGGGGGCTTGCAGGCCCTTCTGTGCTTTCATAGGGCCCCAGGCAGCTTTGGGGTGGGCCAGCCCTGCAGCTGCTCACTGTGTCTCTGAGGCATGAGCTCATAGCGTTACGTAAACAGTTTGTTAAATAGAAGCTGATTAGAGGTTTCCCTGCCCAGGTCCCAAGAACCACATCTCTGTTCATTTATGCTTTCGGCCAAGCTCGCTTTCTTTTTCTCCCCTCTGGCAGTCGGACCGCTGCCGCTCAATGCTGCTTCCATTGGTGGCTGTGCTGCTGTCCAAGGCTGCTGCTCGGCCCGATGTCTGGCAGCCCTGCAGTGCAGCAGGGGGTGAGGATGGACCACAGGCATGACCCCACACCGGGCCTGGCCCTGGCAGGGCACAGCAGGTCCGCAGAGTGCTGGTTTTGGGGGAGAATCTTTTGTTGTATGGCCAGAAACATGAATGTTCCTAGAATGAGCGGATTGGAAAATATTCATCAAAATGTCTGTGCGGTGAAAAGCCCTTCTGATCACAATTGCCTTCTTCTGTAAGGATCCTTGCATAGCTGAAATTGTTTAGTTCCTGAACAGCATCGATAAAAAACCACTTTAGGTTTTATTTCCCTCCTTTGCCTTCCCTTGGGGAAAAAAAAGCAGGAGAAAGAGATTCCACACATGCACATATGCACAGATGCATTCACACGCACACAAAAGCCATAACAAAACCCGAGCAAACAAAAGCCTCAAAACTTGTTTGCTTTATTTTTGGAATTTGAAAAAATGTGAACTTCTCAGGGAGAAGAAAATGCAACTGGCTTGTTTTGTCTCTGCGGCTCGTCCTGCTTTCGCGGAATTTGTTTCTCCAGTTTGCAGCCATCCCTCCTTCTTCGATTTCTCCTATTAAGGATAATGCTCACAGCTGGCCTGGCCAATGCACACAGCTGGGGGTGCTGGGCAGCACAGCGGTGCTCAGCAGGAGCAGCTCTGCTCACCTCTGCAGGGCAGCAGCACCCAGTCCTCATCACCACCCAGCACACCCCAGGATGGACCAATCCAGATTTCCCTTCTGTGTCCCTGTGTCCCCCGTCGCTCCTCCCCCGGTCCCCATCCCCACAGCATCCCCAGCGCTTCCTTCTGGCTTTGTGGCCCTTTGCTCCCAGGAGCATTGCCATCCCAAAATGCGTACAAGAAGAGGCTTTCCTGAGCAACAGCTGCTCCTGTCCCATTTGGAGTATATCCCCCCTCCCCCCTGCACCCCAAGGACTGCCGTCAGTGTCTTTCAGCCCAGCCCTGCCTCTCATCCCCCTCATCTCACCCAAGCACAAAGCACATCCTCGGCTGCAAGAATGCTTAAAGACCAAACCAAAATAAATATATGCACGAGGTATGATGGGTGAACCCTCCTCTGAAATTCATCTTCACAAGGCACAACCCAGCAGTTGCACAGAACCTGTCCAGCCTCTCTGCAGGATGCAGGGGAGCACCAGAGGGATGTGCCACCAAGTGCCACCTCCAGCAAAAGCTGTGTCCTCTGCAGCTGGGCTGTGGCTAAGCAACTGGCATGCAGCAGAGATGTTTCCTGGTTGCTGAGAGCAGTGCAGGGCAGTGGGCACAGCAGTGGTCCCACCCTGTCCCATGTGGGTGCCCCGCAGCCCTGGCTCAGATGCTCACACTCTGATTCCGCTCATGATCTCCATAGGAAATGAGCTGGGGATGTGAACCACAATTAAACTGTCCCCAGTGGAGCCCTCTCTGCTGCACACCCCTCCTGTCGGAGCGGGGGCTCCCTGGGGTGGAGCTGACTTGCTTTTCCCATCTCAGGCAGCAAGAAGCAGCCTGTGGATGCAGGGTGAATACCAAAGGCCTGTGGATCTGGCAGCAGCCGTCTGCAGGAGACACAGTGGAGATGGGGAAAGGGCAGCCATGCAGTGAGGATGCAGAAGTTTGAGATGTTTGAACTGATGAATTTCAGACGGGCTGCGGCCCAGGCAATGGGTCCTGCAGCATGTTGCACCTCCCTGTACAGAGCTGTCGTGATGTGCTGCAGCCAGAATTGCCCAGAGCTGGGCACTAGGCACTGTGTGGTGCAGAAAGCACACAGCTGGAGGAGAGTTTGGCTGCTGAGGAAGAGAGGGCAGGGGCAGAGAGTGGGAAGGGCAGGAAAGGAGGAGGAGAAGACAGAAGATCATCTGACAGTTAAACCTGATCATCTTAGGGGTATTTCCCAACCTTAATGATTCTATGATCTGGTTGTTCAGCAGAGATTCTCACCCACTGGCACCGCCTGTGGGCAACACCCTGTTGTAATATCTGCCCTGTGAGAAACTTTTTGGATGAATAGCTCATCTCATGGTTTTTGGGCCTGTGTGTGCCAGGGCTGTATCAGGAACATGGAACCAAGGGGGAGAAATCAGCAACTGAGGGGAAAGACACAGCCTGAGCATGGGGGGGGTGGGAGAGCAAGAAGGGTAATGGCATTGACCTTCAGCTAGTTTAAAGGGAGTCAGCAAAAAGAAGGGAGGAGAATGATTTAGAAAGGTAGAGGAATGTGTAATTAGGAAGATGGGACTGAGGAAAGGAAAAGAGATGATAAATTTCAGGGAAATCATCCAACAGAGAGAGGCAGAGGAGTGAGAAACTGCCAGCCAGGGGGAGAGACGAGACTGTCTTCCTATGGCACCGAGAAATAACTTTAAGATGCAAAAAAATGTGCCAGAGGTGCAGCCCTCCACTGTGTGTGGGGTGCAGCACAGGGGAGAAGGCAGCCCTGCCTGGGGCATGGAGCCCACGGCTGTGCAGGCTCTGAGTTCTTGGGCAGAGCCTGACCCATGCAGGGAGGTGGCAGGTGGTGTCCCCAGAGCCTCCTCGTATGGAAAATCTTTCAGTTCCTACATTTGCTTTACCCTACCCATTTGCTTTCTTCAGAAGTGACTGTGTAGGCCTGATGCTTCTTGGGATTACTCTGGTGGAAGCAGGGGTAACTCCACCACGCTCTGGGCTTATTGTGCTAAAAGCTGGGGCAAGGAACTTCAGAGGGAGATGGGCAGGAATGAGAGACAGAAGAGGCTGGTTAGGTCACTTCTTTCATCCTCTTACCAATTGGGCAGGAAATTATTTAACTGCTATATTTATTTGCTTAGGAATGTACCTCAGCAGCAAAATCCCCCAGCAGCAAGCTCTGCCGGCTGCTGAGCATCTTGCAAAGGAAAGGGGGGAGCTCAGCTGCTTGCCCATTAAACACGCCTTCAAAAAAGTGTCTGGGAGAAGAAAAGCTGGGAAATAAATGTCTCCTTGCACACCTTCGAGGACAGTGTGTGGTCACAACAGGGAGGTGTGGATCACCTCTGCACTGTCCTGGAGCCCCGAGATGCCCTTGGGTGCATGCAGAGCTGATGCTGGACCTGATGGGGCCCCTATTCCCTGTCCCAGGAAATGCAGAGTCTGAGGAGGAGTTAGAGAGGCAGCACAGCTCTGATAGGAGCAGAAAATTGCCCCGGGGTCGGGTGGTGTGCAGGAGAGTGGGGCAGCAGCTCCTTCCTGCCTGGTGCTGAGCAGCAGCTCAGAATGATGACGAATGCCAATTTTTAAACCTTGCTTGTTTTTTTGTTTTGTTACGTTTTGCTTTTCCTCTGAATTCCATTCAGAAAAACAATTCTGCTGCACTCCCATTACCAGGCGCCAGCATGGACGAGACAGCCTCAGTATGGAGGAGCAATCAGGGTTACCTTCCTCATCCACCTGCCTTTCTCCGAGTCCTTCTGTTCTTCCCTTCCCATCTCCTCTCCTCCTTTCCATGAAGACGCACAGTGGGCGAATCCAAGAGGAGGGATTGCAGCAAGGATGCTCATAAAATATTAATGGTGGACGGCGGTGAACACAAGTAAGATAATGAGGGTCTGTGGGATATGGGATGTGTTCAAACCGGCACAGCGAAGGCCTCGTCAGAGGTGGAGGCACGCGAGTGGAGGCTGTTAGTGAGTGCTGAAGGCTCTTTATCCATTTCCTTCACGCACGGTTGTTATGCTGGTCGTGTTCTTCTCGCTGCCCAGCCTTGAACCTTCCTCCTGCTGGAAGCTGCCGTGCAGCCATGCCAAGGCTCCTGCTGTGCCCACCTCAAAGGACAAAGCCATCGTGCCACCACCGCTGTGGTGAGCCATGGTGCAGTCTGGCTTCTGGCACTGGCAGCTGAACGCAGCCACTTTCCAGCGCAGCCATTTCCCGGTGCTCCATCACTATCCTGCTGCTCTGACACAGCCGTGTGACAGCTGTGGGGCAGTCATCCAGGTGGGTTGGCAGGGATGTGCTCACTGCTGTTCATTTATCAAATGCAACTGAAGGTGTCTGAGCACAGGCTTGCCTCCCTCGTTCACATCAGTTATGGTCCTGTCCTGAAGATTTACCTTTGTGAAATCCCACATGCTCAGTTTCAAAGCACTCCAAACCCCAAGTGCTGCTGATGCCAAGAAGGGGCTCTGTGGCTCCATGCTAACCCCAGCAATATGCAAGGTTATCCTGCCCTGAACGCAGAACCAATAAACATGGAGAAGCTTGGGAAGAACCACGGTTAAACTGGTGTCTCCCGGCAGCTTGGCTGTCTCCCCCTCAAGTCACTCCTATTGCACATGTCCCATGCCAGGATGCTGCTTGTTTCTGGGCAGTCTCTGTGTGTCTGACCCATCTCCAGCCCTTCCTGTGCTGTTAGCCATGGTTTGTTCCAAGCTCCTCTGCTGGGAGGCAAAGCCCTTGCTCCCGCACCCCTTCTTCAGCCAATCCCAGAGGCCTTAAACTGCTGTTGGAGCTTTTATCCCACTGGGAGCCATAGCAGCGGCAGATGTTTGCTGTGATACAGGACATGACAGCTTTTATTAGTTGTCAGCTGGAACACAATATTTTAGGGTCTTTAGGTTAAAGCAAAGAAGTGCAGCTTGCACTCATGCCCGTGCCGGCAGCGCAGAACAGCGCAGCCCCTCCATGTCCCTGCTGCACCCTGAGCTCTGCTCCCCACACTGACACGCCATGGTGGCAACACAAAGGGGAAAGAAGCGATGACACACACACTTTTCCTGCGAAGACCAAAGAAGTTTTCCCATATCTCCCATCTGGGAAACCACGGTTCCTTTTCGTACGTTTGTACATTGATATTACCAGTTCCAAGGAACCTGCAGCCCCTCGCATTGCTCATGGTGCTGGGAACAGCCTCATCTGTCCCAGCACTGCGGCTCCCAGAGGAGCCTGGCCAGCTGAAGTGTTTCACAGTGTGACCACTGTTCTGGAGCAGAGGGGGATGGTTTGTGCCCAGCTTGGTGATCCCACAGCGCCTGCAACTCAAAGGTGAGTTTTCCAATTGGTCAGCAAAACCCCTGGAGGGGGGGGATAGACAGAAGGAAGGTCACTAAACCAGTTTGTGATGGTGGCTCTGGAGCTGTGAGTGCACAGGGTGCAGCTCCAGCAGCAAATATTGATGCTGCCACATCTCCAGCTCTACTCCTGCAGTTCCCAGCTCCATGTTCTGGAGGAAATCCCATCCCAGTGTGGATCTCTGGAATGAGGAGGCACAGTGTGACAGAATGGTGAGAAACTGCCTCCTCGAGGCTGCAGCACCAGCAATCTCGTCTGTTAGGATCAGGCACAGGGCACTTGGAAGGGCTTGCTTTGCTGGAAGGGTTCTGCTTCACACTTTCTCCTCAATTTCCATCACCCTTAAGTGTCAGAAAGGGGAAGAGTGCTGCAGCCATGAAAGGTGTTTCTGGACACCGCAGGAAGCAGTGATTAATCTCAATTACATGGTTGGACTAGGAATAATCTGGAGCAGCAGATTGGGTTACGCTCCCTTCGTTCTGTGGCTATGGGGGGCGGCCCAGGCTTGAGGAGACACCAGGAGATATTTTGACTGCTGAAGTGCCAAACTTAACCCCGCTGTAACTGCACCTGTGGGGAAGTATGTATGTTGGTTTTTGCTTCCTGAGCCCTCTGGACAGCCAACATTTACGCAGCTGCCACCTCTTTACCATGGACCGTGCATAACAGTTCTCACCTTGGCACATCCTTCCAAGATCATTTTATCAAAATGAAATGAAATAAAATAAAATAAAGGCAAGGGAGGCTAATGACTCAGCCAGGATTTGAACCCTCATCCCCAGCTGTGCAGCCTGGATGGACAGATTGATGGGTTTGACCCAGCGAGCCTCTCCGATCCTTCTTGTTATTTAACAGCATCTTTTTTGCCAGACCAGAGAGCTGTTACTGATACACTGTGGGGACTAATAATAACCTAATCTCAATTTCTGATGGACTAAACATACACGGCGTGTTCTGAGATTGCTCTGGAGCCATCGCTCGCGCTGCGCTCTGTGGCAGCAGCAGGGCATCCTTTGGGTGCGCATGGCACGTGATGCTCAGTGATGCTGTCAGGTGCTTTGGGATAGGGAGGTAAAAATAAAGATGTTCCCAGGGGGATTGAGTGAGGCTGGGGTGTAATTACCTGAGCTGGAGCCGAGCCAGGAGCTAACTTGTATTGCAAATTCTTTGCATTACTTCAGATATCTGCTAACGAAGTGATTATAAAAACCATATTTAGAGAAGATTAGAAGGTATGTAATAGATACACATACGTAATTAGCCATAATAGATCTGCATTGATTACACTGCTGTTAATCCTCCTCTAAATATGTGCACATTAATTAGTTGGCATTTAACATATATACAATTATTTTAGGAACAGAAACAGGTCGGTGAGCGCAGCAGAGAGCGGGGCGCCCATTCAGCTTTCAGAATGCATTTCTCCCTTTGCAGCAGCACCTACCTGGGGTGTGCGTTCATCACTCCGGGCCTTGTAGAAAGAACAAAACCATCCGGTCCAAAGCTCTGCAGCATCCAGCTCCCCACATGGCGACAAGCACCCGAAGTGCAACGGGGGAGGATCTTGCCAAAATATCATTCTTTTTGTGTAAAATATTTTCCTGTAACTACGGAACCCCCCCCAGGTGAGCGCTGCAGAGCGGCTGCACGTCCCTTCTTCCCAGGCACAATCCTGCAAGATGCAACAACACCCACTCTGCCCAGGTTCTGCTATGCAGGGTGATGAGGAGATCCGGGCGACTTTGGGCACCCAAGTGGCTCAGGATGCCCTGCTGCCCTGCAAGCAATGAACCGCCCCCAAGCCACCGTCATTAGCAACCCAGCAAGGCGTGATGGCTAAAGCAGCCAGGCTGCTCTGCTTGTTGTGTGTTGGCAGAACGCATGAATCATGACACAGATCCTGTTTCATGCAACATAAAAAAAAGCCTCTCCACAAATCCAGCAATTAGCCTCCAATTTGCTTTCTCCATTAATGGGAAACGGAGTCTCTCTGGGATGCTCTGACGAGATCCTGTTTTCTTCATCAGTTCAAAACTTCTCTCTCCAGTTTATTTTTTCCACCCTTCCCTGAATGAATTTCCCACAGCAAAAATGAATGAATGAATGAATGAATAAATAAATAAATAAATAAATAAATCTCAGATCTTAGCAATTATTTATTTCTGTCACATTTTTCAGAAATTAATGTCCCATTGGGACTGGGGGAGATGAAAGGCTCACAGCCATGCAGGCACGCACACCCACAGCCAAAACGTTTGGGCAGCAGCCGGGTCCCATTGGCCACACAGAGCCGGTGGCACAGGAGGGGGGCTGGGGGGCTCAGAGCAATTAGCAACCTGGGGGACAAAGGGAGTTGAAAGGGAGCAGCTGCTTGGGGTTGGCTTCTTTCTTCTCCCCTTGTTCCTCACCTTCCTTTTAATGGCAAGTCCCCGGGGTCCCATCAGTGTCTTTAAAAATGGAAATCTTCCCTGCCTTTTATACCAATGCATGAATGTCAGACAGCAGATGAAAGGGAGCAAAAGGCAGTTCTGGTGCTGGTGCTGCTGGGTGTCGTGGGGGCACGGGGCTGATGGAGGGATGGGAATAAGCAGGAGGGATGGGGACATGCGGGAGGGATGGGAGCACGTAGGAGGGGTGTGCTGAGGGCTGACTTCATGGGGCTTTCCCCTCCTCACCAGGCAGTGGCTGGAAGCAACAGGAGAGGGTTAGGAAAATCAGAACGGAATTGGTGCTGGAAACACTGCAGGACCGTCCCTGAGGAGGGAGAGCCACAGGCTACAGTAACACCTCCTGGTTTTATGTGCCAGGGACCCAGACATGCTGTAGGGCTGCACAGGCTTATCCCATTATGGTAAAAGATTATATGCCTGCTTTTAGGCTGGGGCAAACCCCAGGGGGAATAGCTTAGCTTCATACTCAGTGAACAATGCTATTGAAAATGGAAACAGCTTTTTAAAGAAATCGTCCTTTGTTTTCCCTCTGTTCCGCTGCTTGGCGAGGCTCCGGGAGCATGGAGGGGACCCAGGCCTGATGGATGGTTCCAGGTTCCCTGCTTGGGGCTGAGCGCTGTGACCACTAGTGCCACCGTGCCGTGGGGCACAGCCTGCACTGAGGGGTGTTCAGAAAAAAGCCAAAAATCCTTCGGGAAAGGGATTGCTTGAAAGTAGTGAGGGGCAAGTGGGCTCGCCTGTAGCTTTTATGTATATGAAATTCTCCCCTGAAAACTTTGTTAGAATATCACAGTCTGAAGGGCTTGGGAAATCCAACTATTTGTGCATAATTCTGGAAGCTGACAGCGGCTTTTGTCAGCAGCTCAGTTCCTGGCTGGCTGTAAATCCATTGGTCACACATTCCTGCCCCCTGTGACACTCTGCTCCCTGGGGGCTGTGGGACCTGTGCCTCCTCTAGCACAGCTTCAGGGCTCGGTATGAGCTGGGCACTGGGTCTCACTCATGGCTCTAGGCTCCCTCAGGCAGCACTGGGCAAGATAAGCCTCAATAGAAAACATCAGTTCATCAAAATGAAATATTTCCTTAAAATACTTTTGTTTTTACAGGCTGGAGCCCAGCACCCCAGGATCTCAATTGAAAACCTGCTCAGGTGGGTGCATTCCTCAGCTGGTGGTTTTGGAAAGGGCAGATTGCAGCATTGCACCCAGGACAAGTGACTCACTCACGGCTTGTATGCTTTTCTTCATTACCTTCTAGCCTGGGCATATCCCAGGAGCTCAGCACTGTTCCCATTCGCAGCACTGCTCTTTGCTTCCACTGCTGGTGCCAGCAACAACTTCTTCTGACTCCCAGCTCCCAGCCTGCATTTCCCCGGCAGCCATTGGTGCCCAGAGCTGAGGGCTGGTGCAAAACTGAGCACATTTATGCACAGAGATCAGTTGCCTTGCTGTGAGATGTGCTGCAGGCACAACGTGGCATCACACAGCACAGCTTGGCGTCACATGGCGTGGAACGGCACAGTATGGCTTTGCATGGCGTGGCATTGCACAGTGTGGCCCCTCTGCTGGGCAGCAAACCTTGTTCCCAAAGGAACTCACGAGTGTGGGGTCTGCCATGTGCTGAGGGATGCACACATGAGCAGCAGATATCTCCTCCTCTCTCCTCCACATCTACGTAAGATACCCAGAGGCACTGGCTTGCAGTGAGGGCTAATGAGCAGATTATTGCAGCATTTTAAAACTCAGCTGTTTCATAAATTGGGTTTATCCAGTGAAACCAATAAGATATTAAAAAAAAAGACATTCACCCCCTTCTCCACACCTCAGCAGCTCCCTAATAGCAGGCACAGCTATGCTTGAGGTCTCATTTTTCAAACTCTCTTATCTCAAAGATATCTCTCTCCATTAACATCAAGCTTCTCCCTCCTACTCCAGTTCTCCAGCACCCAGGATCCAGGCATGCCCTGTGCCACTGAGAGCAGCATGGGGCTTTCAGTCTCACCATTACAGGAGCCTGTGGGCAGCAGGGCAGCAGGGCTCAGCGCTGTCCTTGCTGCTCACGCATGGTCAGCATTCCCCAGGTCCCTGCATCTCACTGGCAGCATCTTCTGGGGGGCACTGCAATGAGCTTGTCCCAAAGCTGTCCATAGGGTAAGTAAAACCCAATTAATTAGTTATTGTGCTGGCGTCAAGCACTCACAGAAGCGAGCAGTACTTGTTCCCTGAGCAGTGTCCTTTCACAGAGAATGTTGTGCACTCTGTGCTTCGCTCTCCACAGTGCCCCACCACCTCCCCATAGCATTGCCAAGTCTACGGTTTGTGGTCACCCCTGTTTCTCCAGAGGGAGCGGAGAAGGTAGAAGGAGAGGAGCTGAGGAGCCATGGAGAGGAGTGCAGAAGAGAGATCTGTGCATTGGAAATGTGGAACCGACACAGCTTGGCCTTGAAGGACCTTCCAATTTAGGGCAAGCAGGTTGCTGCTAGGCAGGAAGAACATTTAAAGCAAAGAGGGGTTCAAATAGCTGACACTTCTTAGGCAATTACTATTAAAGTGAGCGTTGGCACGGCTGATGGGATAGCTGATGGGAACATGCTGTGTTGGTCAGCACCTTCTTGCCATGCCAGGTAACCGGAGCCGCGTCACTTTTCCCCACAGCAAACCTCCCCAGCAAGCTCCAGCAAAAAGAACTGATTATTTTCCTCCCTACATTCTTGTGACTGCAATTTTCGTTGCCTGCTGTCCAAAGCGGTTCTGGCGCGGCGTTAACGTGACGGACGGCAGCTGTACTTCACCCTGCTCCACTTGTTTGCAGGGCCCCGCGTCCATCAGGTCTGTCACTCGCTTTGAAATCCAATCCTCGGGAACCAAAGTAGGAAGGCTTACGGTTGTTTCCCATTCCTCTTCTCACCCAAATATGTACAACCTCATCAGCATTACGCTGCAGCTGGTTGAGAAATTTCCAAGAGAGCGTTGTTTTGTTTTGGTTTTTGTCAGAAAATGTTGAGCTGTCAAAACCGAGGATTTGTGTCGAAATGTAATCGTTTTGACGAAACTGTCATCGAGGAAAGTCTCTCAGCTCTGGGATGGAGAGCTTGATCAAACCCAGACAGATTGAGGGAGACAACCAGACCTGAGCCAGCCAGCAGTGCAGTGCAGATCAGCCAGCACTGCTTGGCCAGGGCTGCTGCAGCCCAGTACCCCAGGGCACCGCAGCACAGGGCTGGCACTGCTCCTCCTGCCCTGCTTCCGTCAGTGAAATATTTGGGAATGGAGCGCCCCAGAAGGCCTCCATGAGCATGCTGGCATCACTGCGGTTCCTCTCTTTGGCTCCTGTGTTCACAGGAAGGTCCCAGAAGCTCTGAGCTCTCTCTAGGCAAGTACTGCACACCTTTGTGCTCAGATCCCTTCCTCACCAGCTCCGTGCCCAGTGGTGCCGCAGGGGTCAGAGTGATGGGGTGAGCTGAGAGCAGGCAGGGATGAGCTGGGCACCAGCCCTGTGGTGACCTCAGCCAGGGCTCTGCTCATTGCACTGTATTGTCTCC
Organism: Tympanuchus pallidicinctus; assembly: GCF_026119805.1. Classification (NCBI taxonomy): domain Eukaryota; kingdom Metazoa; phylum Chordata; class Aves; order Galliformes; family Phasianidae; genus Tympanuchus; species Tympanuchus pallidicinctus. The sequence continues at coordinate 18,352,076 of NW_026294648.1, read as the reverse complement.
TGCAGGCAAGGAATCACAAACTAACCCATCAACACTTCTAACTACCACCTTTATTGACTGGAGGAATCGATCTCATCTGTTGCTGCTCTTGCCAAGGCATTTGTGGTCAGGAAAGGGAAGAAATGAAGGCCAAGAACCAAGCACTTACAGCCCAGGCTCCCAGGGACTTATCCATCACCCTACAGCATGGCAGCACCAGGGTATTGGGCTGCTGATGTAACATGGGTTTGCTTAGAGATTCCCCAGTCTCTGTGCTCAGCTGTCATTGGATTTCTCCTTTCGGCACTGTCTGTCTCTGCCTGCCCATGTCCCAGGCCCATAGGGATGCAGGGCTGCATCGAGCTGGCCATCGTCTGAGCACAGCAACATGTAGACACAGCATCATCCATACACAGCATCATCCAGATGGATATGACATGACACATGACATCCTCCATGCACAGCGTCCCACACAGATCCCCTCTCCCTCACTGGGTCTGCTAATGTTATCCTGTTCCCCTTCTGTATGGGAACTGCTGAACAATGGCCTGAACCTCGGATTGAGCACCTGAGGTGAGCCATGAGTCAGCCCTGGGAGCACAGGTGAAGGCAATTCTGTGCTACTGGAAGGGGTGGAGCCTGGCTGCACCTCTCCTGGACCCCATTTAAGAGCTGACTGCCCCTGGGGAAGGATGTCTGCAGGAGGTTGCTCCTCTTGGAGTCTTCTCAGTGAGCCCAGGACAAGGGTAAGCTTTTGAGCCATTCTTCAGTACGATAACCTGTTTAGCCTGACTTTCCTGTGTATTTCTTAATTATTACATCTGTATATTTACTGATTACACACCTTCTTTCTGGAGTTTTACAATTAATCCCAGCAATTACCCCTGATGGAGTGGGCACCCACAGAGGGAATTTGGCCTCTCTTTATGCTGGTCCAGCACAGCAGGATCCTTCTTACAGCCCCATGAGCATCTCGTGTGCCCTGCACTGTTCAATACTGCATGTGAGCAACGTGCCAGGAGAGGACCTGGGCAGTGAGTGAGTGAGGTGTCTTGGTGTTCACCAGGGCTTGGGCTCCCCATCCGTAACCTGGGGTTAATGATGACTGCTTCAGGAAAGTTCTTCAAGATTTTTGTGTGAAAGAATGTCTGCGAGCACAAATTACCTTGCTTATGACATGGGGAGGTTTATGGCCTGCAAGGCTCTTAATAGTGCATTAATTATGCTTACAGTGTTAAAAGTGTTCTGTGATTAAGCAAATAATTACAGAAATAGATGAGTCAATGGGGCACTGGGTGCATTGCTGGTTACTGAGCTTATCCCATCCTACACATTTCCAGACCTTTCGTTGCTTATGGTTCTGCCAAACTTTAATGGTTGGAAATGAACTCTTCCATGCTGATGTCTGCCACAAGCTAAATTTTTCTGGGGAGTTTCAGCCCAAATGGTTAATCTGCTCCTGAGAACTAAACTCGTCAAAAGTCTGCTGAATCCTGACAGCTGCTTCCCTGTGATGCACTCGTTCTTTGTTGGGTCTTCATGCAGTAGAACATCAAATCCTGGGGGTGGGGTCCCTCACTGACAGAGCTGTGCTCCTTGTGTCCTCTGCATGGAGAACGCAGCAAAACGTGGCCACGTGCTGAGTCTCAGCGAGGACAGCTCTCACTTTACTGTGCCTCTGCCACTGCAGTGCTGTGTCCTGCTGGGAACAGAGGTTGTGAGGCAGTCAGGCAGCGTGGGTTGGGGCTGAGGCTCTTGGGCACTTCCTGGGGATCAGCCCATGGCCAGGTGATGCTGCCAGCAGCCCCAGGCGGGATTTCTGCTGCTGCTTGTACAGCTCGTGCTTCTCATTTCTTGGGCATTCAAATCTGAGATCACGGGAGCTGATTTCGGAGACGCTAAACGTTTGTGGCTGCAGAGGAAGCCATCAGAAGCTGTGCTTTGAACACAGAAAGCATTATATGAAAGGCCAAGTACCATCAAAAAAAGATCAGCTGCTTCAAATGGGGCTCTTGAAATTGCCACTTCTTTTAATCTTGTGATATCGGTGCCTGAGCTCTCTGCAAGCAAGCAGGGTGCTGCCAGCAGGGTTCCATGGGTGAGTGCTGTTGTGCTGCCCCAGGGATGGAGCCCAGGAAGGAACAGCTGTGCTCAGAGCTGAGGCAGCCTCAGGTTGGCTCTTTGCTGGCACAGAGTGTGCTTGCACTGACGGCGTGGAGAGGACTGTGCACAAAACACAACTTCAGCCCATCTTTTCCTAACATTTGAGCTCTCGCCACCGTGATGGTGCTCCTGCAGTGCTGTGTGTGTGTGAGGAGCACTGCAGAATGTACTGTGCCAAGGCACGACTTGCATGCAGCACCCCCAGCATGCCTATCCTTGGCTCCTGCTGCTGCTGGAGGACACTCAGACATTGCTTTCTGTGATTTCAATGGCCAAAACCTCCTGCGCTCTCAGCAGCATTGCTTGTGCCCTGCAAGGGAAAGCGTTATCTGCTTCAGGAGCTCTCCTTGCCAGGAAGCTGTCAGCATGGCTGTAATCACATTGCTAGTGAAGAATCCTTTGAGGCATCCGCCTACGTTTTAACTCATCTTTTTTTTCAGCAGTATTTTCTTTCTGACCAGAAAGTTGTATCTTGGACCACAATACAGCAACCGCATCGCCCATCTCCCTGAGCAGCTTGGCTCTTTGCTCTGCAGGTGGCTCCGTTTCCTCCTCTGTGTCACATCCCAACACAGATGTGTTGCTCATGCTTCACGGTTGTCACACACGCTCTGGGAATTGTTTTGACACCGTTCCCAATGGGTCATTCTGCACAAACACGTTGTCCCTACCTGCAGTCACACCAAGAGCCCAGGCAGGGGATGCGGCACGGAGGAGGCCATGGTCCCACACTGTTCCCTCGCGGATCTCCTGTATCCTCCTTGCCCAGAAACCAAGTCCCAGTTCTTTGGATGACAACCCAGCCAAGTGACTAGATGGCTCCAGATGATGCAGTTTTCTGGATGCAGTCAGCTATGGATTCGTGAATTCGGCTGGAATAATGGTGCTCTGTTAGCAAGTAGGAAGAGTGGTCCATGACTGGCTCCACGAATTTGGCCCTATATTCACAGATCTGCAGTCGAAGGTGGGGCTTCCCCGTTTATCTTGAGATTATCTTCTCCTTTACATAGCTGCATTACAATCAGGCTGTGGATTGGTCTCTCTGCTGTAACCTGGGATGCTCTGAGCACTGCTCTGCTCAGTCTCTGCTGAGGATTTGTCACCAAAGACTGCACATTTTGTGAAGTGGGAACTGGATTGAACCGGGATTGACTCAGTAGATCTGAAGAGCATTTCTGGTCAGAAGAACTTCCACCAGCGATCTGTAAAGTTCCCCTCCTGCCAAAACTTCCAGTTACCGAGAACTCCCGAAGTACTCACATGAATAGCTGTAGGAAACAAAAAAATAAAAGCCTCCTAACTGCTTTCAGGAGGTCTGATGCAATGCTCCAGCAAGTCACAGTCTCTCTGTTGACTACAAATGAATTTGGCCATCTCCAGCGAGAATCCGAGGCTTGTATTGGTTACATATTTCGAAGAATTCTTCTGGCTTTTGGGTTCATCGTCTGCAATGATCACGTCGGCAATTCAGCATTGTTGAGACTTTGTAACCATTCAGGTCGGCCATTAAAACACGAATGGAGGGCTTTGTTCTCGCACCACGCTGGCAATCAAGCTGGCGCTCCTCATCTCAGCCCTTTCTTGCCTCAATGTGCTGTGCCCATCAGCTCGCTCTTGTTTATTTTCACAAGCTATTTCAGACAATCTGCTGAAGGAATCTCGCTCAGCAATGAGTGCTGACCTTGAGCCTCTCCTTTTCTTTCTCTCTCCTTTATTTAAGAATGTGCAATGAATTAAGACATCACTTATATCTGCACTCTGTGCAGCAACAACGGCTCTCCAATCGAGCATGAATGGCAGGTCTGCGGGCAGCGCTGTCCTGGAAATGTGATATTATGGAAAGGAGAGGTGACCTGCTTACAGACAAAACAATGTGACGGGAAGAATCCTGCCTCCCAAATGGGACATGACGGCTGTCGCCCGGGGGGCCGCGCCGCTCACCTCGCATCAGCAGCCCCTGACAGGCGGGGGGAGCACGCGGAGCACCATTCATCCCCACCTTCCCCTCCAAAACCCACCTCCTGCCTTCCTCCCCCCTCCTCCGAGGTGAGTGTCAGAATCACAGAACGGCCCGGGTTGGAAGGGACCTCAAGGATCACGAAGCTCCAACCCCCTGCTGCATGCAGGGCCACCAACCTCCACATTTAACACCAGCCCAGGCTGCCCAGGGCCCCATCCAACCTGGCCTTGAACACCTCCAGGGATGGACGGGGCATCAGAGCCTCTCTGGGCAGCTGTTCCAGCACCTCACTGCTCTCACAGGAAAGAACTTCCCCTGACATCCAACCTCAATCTGCCCTCCTTCAATTTAAAACCATTTCCCCTCGTCCTGCCATTATCTACCCTTTCACAGAGTTGACTCCCCTCCCGTTTGTAGGTTCCCTTTAGGTACTGGAAGGCTGCAATGAGGTCACCCTGCAGCTTTCTTTTCTCCAGGCTGAACAAGCCCAGCTCCCTCAGCCTGTCTTTGTAGGGGAGAAGCAAGATGTGAAACCTTTAATTGGCTCAGAGTTCTTGTTGTAACACAGGTAGGGCAGCACAGCGACGCTCACAGCGCTCCTCCCCAGCAGTGATGGAGCTGAGGCTTGGGGTCCCACAGGGTCCATCCACCTGCACACCCTATGGGACCCCACCACCTGCATGTGCCATGGGACTGGCTGCCCACCCGCTGCAGATCAGCCTGCAGCTGGGAGCGACGTGGAGCTCGTACCACAGCCTGAAACCGAAGGAGCTCAGAGATTTGGGTTTAATCACAATTTGGAGGGGAGAAAGGAAAATTCCTCAAATCTCATGCTTTTTTCAGACCTTTCTATAGCATGGTCTCAGATGTAACAAGGAATTAGCACAAACCCATACCGAACAATAGTAACCACATTCAGCACGCTTAGAAGATCATGGTAACTCAAGGAACAAAAGGAATCTGTGGTACTACGTGCCCACGCTGTCACAGGACTGCTGCATCTCTTTGTACTTGGCACTGGAGTTCTGCAGGGCGATGGAGGGAGGAAATCCATCCCGGGGGACCTATCCCCAGCCCATCCCCAGCCCTTGTGGAGCCCAGCCCTGCAGATGGGATCAATAAACCACAGAGCTGCGGACACTGCTATTGAATCGCCTGGCTTTGATTTAAGGAGTTTCCCCACCACCAGGGACTGAACACTTGGGATGTTTGCATGGAAACAGGATCTGTGGTTAAGTCGTTAGGCCAAATGCACTGCAGGTGGAGGCAGGCACGGTGCTGGGTTGGACTGGGGCTGTGCCCAGGTGCTGGCCTGGCCCTGCACTGCACTACCCAGCCCCAGCACGCAGGTATTTGTGGCTCTGTCCCAGGGACATCCAGGCTGTGCTATGAGGGAACCTGATGAGGTGACCCCCACCCTATGCCTACACGCTCTGTATTTAGCTATGAACCCTCAAGAACTGGGAAGCAGTGCCAGCCTCCCCCCCCTTCCCTCTTGGTTTGAAAACAAACCCAATATTTATCCTCAAATAGCACGGTGGAAGCCAAAGGAATCTTTCCCTGGGTGAAGTTGCCCTAAGGGCACTGAGACTTGCACTGCTGTGGGGCATTTGCTGCCTGTGGGATGGGAACAACCAGGGGCTATGCATGCAGCTGCTGTCTCCGCTCCACCCTGAGCATCACACCTTCCCTCTGCCACCCTCCCGTCCTCCGGGCGGCCTTGAGTCTTCAAAGAGAGGGGGAGCGCGGGGGAGAAAAATCCACAGAGGTTGCTATTAAAAAATTTAAACAAAAATATCTGGTCTTGGTTGATGTTAAAATCGGAGCATTTCATTAAAAGGCTGCAGGGCTTTTAAAGCCAAACTCTAAGCAGAGCCATGAATAATGCAGATTCTATTCAGAACATGAAGATTTTAGTGCATCCATAATACATGCGGTCAGCCTGGGAAGGCGCTGCTAATGCACGGAGATGCGGAGGCAGCGGCCCCGGCTCCACTCCGAAAGGAAAACAAACTGGACCAGCTCTCCCATCCGGGTGTGCTGGGATGCGGCAGGGCTCCGAGGGGCTCTTAAATCCTTTTTATTGGTGTCTTTCTCAACTAAAATAAACTCGGTAATCTCATTATGATGCTGGGGGCTGATCCAAGAGCGCTGGATATGGCCCGTCTAGCTCTGTAAATAACTGTCATCAGAGCTGGCTCTGCGCACTTCAGGCTGTTAGATGTCAGGGCAGAGGCATCTTGGGATGTCTGTGCACAGGGCGAGCCTGAGAGCTCACTGAGGACCTGGTGGCCTCGCAAAGCCCCAGCCGTGCAGAATGCTCCATCACTGCCATCCGCTCCACCACTGCTCCCAGTGCCAGCACCCCAGCACTGCCATCCCCAGAGCCGCCAACCCCCGGCGCAGGGCAACGTCTGCGTGGTGGGAAGGCAGCCGGTGCATGAAAATCACACGCAGGAAAGCAGAATCTGCAGCGAGAGAAATTGATTCCTCCAACAGTTTTATTCTCATGGCGCTCGGTGGCTTTACCCGAGTTCCCAAGTTATCTCCTTCCTTTGCTATTTAACGCTGCAAAGAGCCTGTTCTCCAAGCATCTTATCTCTTTAATAGCTCTTCCTTTTTAGAGTGTATATATCACTGGAATCTCCTGCAGCTCAGGTTACCTTAAACACGAGTTGCTGTTAAAAATGTTACCCTTTCAGTAAAAAATGCCGCGTAGAATTACTCACACCCATAAAACGAAACCGGAGGAAGAGAAGTTTTCAATGGGCTTCGTAGGACAAATGGGGAGCAATCCATCCACTGGATCAATGCTTTAGAAATCTAAAGTGGCCAAAAACCTATATCACAATTTGCATATTTTCTTTCTGCAACAAAAACAAGAGAAGAAAATTAAGTGAAAATCCCTGCACGACTTTGGTTCGGTGCCCATGCAATCTGTCAACAAGGACAAATTCCCCACGCTTAATCCAATTATACCAAAATTCTCTCTACAAAATTATTTGTGGACCAATTTGACAGAAAGTCTCCAGGGACTTTTTCTCCCCTGTTTCACATCAGCCATGCCCTGCGGCCAGAGGGGGCTCAATGGTGCCTGGCAATGCAGCCTCAGCACCATGGCAAACAGAGGGCATCTGCCAGGGAGCTGTGGCTCCAGTGGGGAGCTCACAGCTGTCAGGTGCAGGCAGTGGGAGAACAGAGGGCTGCTCTGTGGGCGCTCAGCTCTTTTTCCCCCACATCTTCACAGTGATGCCGTCAGGGATGCATCCATGCTGGGAGCCTGATGGACCCAGGCGATGCCCAATAGCGCCCATAGGGGTGCAGCTGCCCTGCTGATGGGTCTGGCAGTCTGTTGGAGGCTCGGCTGTACTACCTGTAGGGCCAGGTAGCTGGGATACAGCCAGAGCATGGCTCATGCTTTGTGCTGGGAAAGTGCATGGAGCCCAAGCATGCAGCTCAGCTTCGCAGGGTGGAAGGCAACCCAAGCTGCTGCTCCTGGCCCTGCTCACAACCAATTCAGGGTCCATGGATCTGCTCTGACCCAGCCTTCGTGCTTCCCACTGATTTGTAGGGCTGCTCCCAGTTTTCATGAAGGCAATTGCTCAGTCTGACACCTCATGCACTTGGGAGAATTTCCTGGTGCTGCCTTCGTCATTCCCCTCCTGCTGCCTCTCACACCACATCTCAACAGCTCTCCCTTTATCTGCTTCCCTCCTTGCCCCCTCCCTCTATGCCAGGTGAGGAAAACAGAGAAGCCTGGGGATGAGGGGAGCTGTGCTGCAGCAGACAGGGGCTGCTCCATTCCCACTGTGCTCAGGACAGGCCTTGGGGTCATCCTGGGGAGGATTTAGCTAGCAGGAATGAGGAGGCGTGGGGAACGCGTTAGGAGGGTCACCCCACGGCTGCACACAGGCTGCGGATTGTTACCAAATGTCTGCTAACCCAAAAATAGAATTTCAGAAATGCAGCAACTTTGGAGGAGGAATTCAGACAATCCAGGAAATCCTGGGGCAGTCCCTGACCCTCAGGAACCCCGGGGTGGCTGTGAGCAAGGGGTGCAGGGTGGGACCGTGGCACCACTCATATATCACTGCTCTGGGGGGAGCAGGGAGCAAAGACCGGGAGTAAATAAATGTGCAGTGGTCACTGCAGCCTGACAGCTTCTGCTGGGACTCAACAGCAGTGCAGGCTGTGATCAGCTGTGCTCTGAGTTGGAGATAGAGGGAGGAGAATGAGCCACAGTGTCATACGAGCACTGGGGATGGTATTTCTGGATGCAGCCAGGTGGAGGTGAACCCCACTGCTGTGGGCTCAGTGTGTTCCACTGCCTGCACTTGGACATCTCTCTGGTTCATACCAGCACAGCTTTTCTCCTTTGCCAGACAGAAAACATATTTCTGTCTTGGCCAGAGTTTGTCACTGAGTGCTGTGAGGTGAGGGCTGGCACTGAGACCTGGCAGTGGTTCATGATGGTGTCCTGTGATCACCACTGTGCCAATGACACGGTTTGGTGACATAGTGACCTCACCAGACACGGAGCTGGGTTAGCTGGGCTCTCCTTCCCTGCCAGAACACCAGAGCTGGTGCTGATAGGTTCTCATCAGGCCACCTCCCAGCTATGGTCATGGCCACAGCTCAAAGCCAGGAGGAGTGCAGGCTCCAGGAGCAGTGCTGCAGCTGTCAATCCCTGACAAATATTTAGGCTTAAGGCAGATTTGGGGGCTCAACCCTCTGCTGGTACAAGACAGATGCAGCCATGGTGAGCACAGACACAACCCGACTTTTCTGCTGATCTGTGGGATTTAAATCAGGGGATCTGCTTCAAGGAAAGGTGGATGTGGAGCTGCGTGCTGCTGGCCCCACAGGTTTGTGGCACCGTGAAGCCCCAGCCTGTGCTCAGCTGAAAGTGCCTGGCACCTCAGCATAACGCTTAACAGGGGGAGAAAGGTAAAAAAACACTATCCCTCATTATGGCTGAGCCTCTGTGGAGTGCATGGAAAACAGGACAAATGGGAATGAAAACCTCCTCCACCACAAGGCAGGTCTGGACTGCTTGCTTCACCTCTGCACAGAGCAGAAACCAGGGCCAGGTTGCTGATGGCAAACCATCTCTATGCATCCTGCTGCAGAATCCGTGGTGTCACCTCCCTGTGCCACCCTGCAGTGCTCCTGCATCTTCATCCCTACAAAGGCAGAGCTCAGTGCACACCAGCCAGCAGCAATCAGAGTGCCGGAGCAGCCGCCGGTGCCCCAGCCACAGAAGTGGACGGAATGAATGAATGGAAGTGAGCACGTAACAGTTTGGAGAAGAATTACTCCAAGAGACTAAAATATCACTGGCACCCTGGTGGCTTTAATGCATTCTGCCTCTTGGCCCTGAATAAATAACAATGGAAAAAGCAACCCCAGAGAAATATCAACCAGACAGAGTACATCAACAGACCAGAGCAGGGACTGCGGAATGTATTTAAACAGAGAAAACAGTGGGAGCACAAAGGCACGCAGGATGCTGAAAGGACAGCGGATGGGGAGGTCAGGCAGGTTACAAGTACGGGATTTCCATACGTTTTTCCTGCTTTCTCTAACAGCCCATGGCCAGAAGCACCATGTTTTTTTGCTTTCTGGGCCTTAATTTCATGTGCCAGCTACGTATTGCTTTAGATCCATGAGCCACATACACTGTAGCAATTAAGAGTGGCCAAAGTGTTCCCACCAGTAGTTAATGAGAAGTAAAATCCAGATTACAAAAAAAAAAAAAAAAAAAAAAAAAAAAAAAGCACCACAAGAACACATCATGTTCTGAATATTTGTGTCTCCTTCGGTTTATTTTGAACTCCTTGTGCACCAAGCTAAGATTTGGAGGCACCTCTGTGGTCCACGGAGTGATGCTATGCTGGAGAGCCATGCGGCAGCCCCTCACTGCAGGGCTATTTGCTGGTTCCCAGTGCTGTGCCAAGCAGCTCCCACAGCTGGCTGGGCTCACGGCCTGCACACCACGCTCAGGCTCGGGTATCCTAATGAATGATGCATACATCCTTAGTGCTGCTGGTTGCTTCTTCCTGTTTTGTAGGAAAATCTCTCCCAAATGGAGAGGCGTTGCCAAGCGTCCTTCTCTCACTCTGCCTGGCAAAGCAATGCTGAAAGTTGATGTGGATAACTCGCAGAGAGAGCTCTCAGGAGTTCTGCTGCGGGGTTGGGAATGGAGGTGGATGGCTGCATGCTGCTGCTGTGTGGATGGCTCTGCACATCGGCTCTAGTCCTGGATTGCATTGTGCTGGAACACAGCGTGGGCAGCGACCCTCTCTGTGATGCCCTCCACAACCCTCTCTGTGCCCATAGCCCACTCCTTGCTTTTCCCAGCAGTCACAGCACCAGTGTCGCTGCAGAGAGCAGCCCACTGTCCCCTCCTGTCCCACTGACGCACCGGGGTTTGGGCTGGGGGGCAGGGCTGTGCTGGCAGCTGTTGGGCCCCGCTGTGCCCGCTGCCCTTGGATGGAGGCAGCCAGGATCTCTGCTGAGTGGTGCTGCAGGGGCTGAGGTTTTCTATAAAGCTCAGATATAGACCCAGGAAACCCGCTGAGCCTCAGGACCTTCATGATTTGTATAAATGCTGTGCCACCAGTTTTCTCTCTGTTTCATTACTAATACAAAAATAATAGCTGCCCATCTGTGTAATGATCTCCTGATGGCTGATACCAAAGGGCGATGGCAACGACAAATCTAATGAGAACTGGGGGCTGTCCTTTGACAGACACTGCCCTGTGACGGGACGTAAAGACACAGTGCAGAAAAGGGCGTTACTGATCCAGCAACACTCAGTTTCCTTTGGATCTGGTCATTCCTTCCTTGTTTCTTAGGATTCCCAGTGGAGCTCAAGGAGCTCTTATTAATGCATTTCGGCTATTGCTCAGAATGGAGAAACTCTTTGAGCCTGCTATTGAGCCCACTTGAACACGACGGATTTGAAAGTTCAGCTCGAAGATCAACTGTTGCGGAGTTTGTGTTCCAGGAGAGGCTGTGAAAAAGGGCTCAGAGAAAAACATGCTACAGTAAAATGGTTCAGTACGCATTACACCACACCCTCTGCTCGCTGAGCTCCAGCAGAAATCCTATCCCCCCAGCACACAGCCAATGCTATCCGTCACATGGTTTTGTACAGAAATCCAATTTGTGGAGGGATGGCTTGAAGTCTTAGAAAAGAGCATTGTTCCGAAATATCAGTGACTCAAGCAAACTTCTCAAAGAATTTCAAGATAGTCACAAGTCTTTCTGGTGCCTTCTGATCACCCCACCGCAACCAACAGATTGGATACACATCTGAGACTTTACAAGCTTTGTGGGCAGCCATTAACGACAGAACGTGGGCAAACTGCATTCAGATGGCTCCGCTGGTAGGGACGTGGTGTGGGATGGGAGCCGAGCTGAGGGTGCTTCTCATGACATGGGTCTGTGAGCAGCAGAGGTGTGGCTGCCTCCTGGGCACAGCTGTGACCTGGTGGGGACAAATGAGGGAATCACAGCATCGTTAAGGCTGAAAAAGCCCCCTCAGATCCCCACCGCAACCCCAGCCCACACACCGCGCAATCGCTGCATCCCCAGTGCCACATCCCTGCGGTTCTGGAGCACGCTGGGGACACCGACCCCCCCGGGCAGCTGTGCCATCACTGCTCTCTGGGAAGGAATTGTGCCTAATATCCAACCTGACCCTCCCCTGTCCTGTGCATAAAAGGTGAGGAGAGCACAGTAGAAAAAGAGGAGGAATGATTTTGGATGAGGAAATACTTTGAGCTAGCTAGAGTTACACTGAAGCCTGTTTATAAGAAGACTGGATGGATCAGAAAGCAACACGGAGAAGGGACAGCATAACAACAGACTGAGAGATGCCAGAGCAAGCCTGGAAATTTCAGGACTTCAAGTGCAAGATGCTGTTGGTGTGATTGTCAAGCGTGGTGTGTTTGGTCACTGGGGAGAGCGGGACAATTATGGAGGGTGGAAAAGCGAGTTTTCATCTTGATGTTTGCTGTAGAAGACAATGAGGGGAAACATTTCCATTTCAAAGGCACTGTGTATAGAAATCAGAAAGTGTCCTTAACAATGAGAGGAGTCTCTGAGGAGGAAATGAGGGAGCAACAGGAGAAAGTGCAGTAAATCGCTGAGACTGGATGGTATTTATCCAGGAGTTCAGGAAGAAATAAAGGGCGAGAGTAGGGAAGGCAATGAAGGGGGTACATGTTATGCTCTGGAGTGATGGGGAAGGAACCACAATTGCTCTGTGGAATGGAAACCGCACGCAACACCAAAATAAGAGTACTGTGGGAGTCAGGGATGGATGTTTCCAGAACTATTCCCCTCTCAAAATTGATGGTTTGGGAAGAGTTTTCCATCATTTCTTGTTCAGCCCTGACCAGCTGGTCACATTTCATCTGATGGTGTTCTGCTACATGCGGGGCCTTGCAGGAACCCACTGCTCCCATAGGTTCCCACTCACGGACATCCTTCTTCCCCCAGCACCTAGGGACAGCCTGGGGCCCACCAGGGGACCCATCCAGGTTTCAGCCCCAGACTGTGATGCAGCTGTCAGGAAGTGTTTTGCTGATGTTTGGCACGAACTACTCGACAGCCAGCACCACCATCCTCTAATAAGACATGCTTGCAGACATGCACTGTGGTGCTTTGCAGCCCTGCAATGCAGGGAGCACTCTGCTCTGTATGGCTGGGTGCACCACCACAAGTACTCAGAGCTGGGGAAGGCTGGATGGAAGCAGAACTGCTTGGTGCTGCAGGGATCCTTGCTGCCCTAGGTTTCAGATAGCAAAGCCTGCCCAAACAGTGCCCAGCTCTGCCTTAATGCAGTTCTCAGAGCCAGATCTGCTCCCTGCAAGTTTTCCTGGGGGCTGAGTGTAAAGTTATCCTCAGCAACATCCCAGTGGGGCGATTTGAGCACACTGAGAGTGTCATTCTCCCACTGCTGACTCCCATGCAGGGTACAGAGCACCCAGTGCAGGACTGCAGCAGGAGCCAGCGCTCACCAGGCTGCCCACAGAAGGTTAAACACAGCCACTTCCCTTCCTTTCCTTGTTACATTTTTAATAACGTTACCTCCATTGTGTCATGGAGGGGGAAATAACACTGCTCATCCATCCCAGGGACAAGGAGATGGAGTGGGACCAAGAAACCCCCAAAGTGCCACAAAGAGAAACATGGAATCCCATGGCAATGTTCAAACAATTATCCCAGCACGGGATGCAGCTGCTGCAAGAGAGCTGGGATGCATGAGACAGGAGAGAGGGGACGACAGGAAGAATGCAAAGACAGAGAGATGGCAGCCACTGGGCCATTCATGCCCTGCTCCTTGTTACTGACCCCTCACTCTTCTGTGAAGGGAAATGTCCTCCCTCCCAGCAGGAATGAGAGCTGACCCCCAGCGGCTGCACCCAGCGGGGGGACACGTGGCCCTGCCTGCCTGCCTGGGACCCAGGGGTGACATCCCTGAGTGCTGCCTGGCAAAGGTGTGGGGCTGCCGTGGTGTCATGGCAACAGCCTTGCATCTCCATCACACAGCAGCTTCTGCACAGGGCTATACAGAAGTAATTCTCAGGGCTATGAATGCAACTTAGAACTAAAAAAAATAAAAAGGGAAGAGAGTTAGCTGCCTGAAAAGGGTGTAGAGGTGGAGGGACACACAGGAAAGCCCTTTTCAAAAGGTAATCCTTTGGCTCAGAAGAAAGATCCATCCATCAGCTGCCTTAAATGTACCAACATCCTCACTGAGCACTGTTTAGCTTTCAGATCGTTGTGTCATTGTGGGCCTTCTTTGTTGCTTTTAATTTCAATTTAGGAGGAAAGAAAGGAAAGAAAGACCATTGCCCTTCCCTGTTCTGTGTCTGCTGAGGAGATGGGGCAGTAAATCCCACTTCAGTTCCCTCTCCTCAGAGGTGCACCATAAAATCCCATACTCTGCCATGTCCGTGCTTTTGTGGGCAGGCTGGCCAGCATTGCTGGTCCCCACGAACCTCTCAGTGTGACAGACCCCGCTTGTGGCAGTGCTCTGGGCACAGGGACTAGTGGCCTAACAGTAGAGAATGCAGAATCTGCTCCTGCCCTACAAAGCTGCTCCTATTCTGACCACGTGCTGCTCAGAGCACTGGCTGTCCCACCCATGCTGTTGGTTTATTTCTGTTTATTTGTTTTCCTGGCAACAGCCATAATGGGGAGGGGACCTCTGTGGTTCAACTGGTGTCCTGAGACCACAGATCCATCCCCTGCAGACCCATCAGCGTAAGGAAAGGAATGCCAAGAGCAGGAGATCTGAGAACAGACCTTTTTCTCATCATTTTCCAGATGCCATAAAGAGCCCAGGTGACTTCAGCCTACTGGTGGCATTGGTGGTGCCTTTGGGAGAGAGAAGTCCTGACCTACCTTGGTGGGGCAGCAGCATGGTGTGATGGGATGTTCCTCATCTCTGCTCCCCAGCAGATACAGACCTGGATAGCAGTAGACCAAGCTTCCCAGGCAAATCCAGAGCACTGTGTCCTCCCCAGGAGAGGCCATCTCACTGAAGGATAAACTTCATCTCAACAGCTCGTTCAGGCTCTTGCTTCGCTGCCAAAACAGCCCACAAGCAGGACTGGGAAAGGGGGAAGTGGTGGGACAGGGACAATTAGAGCCAACTGCGGTGGAGGGATTTTGAGTTGATCTCTTTTTTCCCCTTTTAATAGCTCTGCATTATAAATATCACAAAACCACATGTTATCAGACAGAATGAAACAATTATGCTCAACTTCACAGCTCTGGGGATATGTGCCTTCCATGGGGCCTTGCGCTCTCTGATGTGGACACCTGCTCTCTGGAAATGTGATGGGCGAGCAGCAACTTGACCAGGATATGGGCCCCAAGCAAACCCCGTAAGTCAGAGCAAATTTTAGTCATGACCAATTGGGTGCTACTGAAGAAAGAACTCATCCCAGTTGCTGAGTCATTTTAATCACACGCAGCTAACGACCTTCTGGGCTGGAGGAGTGGCCAGCCCATGCACTCCCGCAGACGGTTCTGATTTCTTCAGAGGCCACGGTGAGACTTGGTGGGTATAATGGATATGCAGGCAGCTGGGGCCGAGACCTGGCTCTCCTGAGCAGGTCCTGCTGGAAATAGTGTCAGTGATTTTTCTGCCCCATTTACTTCGGGCCGTTGCGGTTTTACGTTCATTGACGAACAAAACCTGCTCCGGTTCCCCACCACCACACACACAGACTTTCTCTCCCTGCCCTTCCGATGTCAGGAAGGGTTTCCTAGCAAGGGTCTCCTCGCCGCACCCCCACCCCGACCCGTTATTTATAGGGTACCTCTGCAGAGCACAATGCTGGAGGTGAGTGAGTTATTGTTCCGGGTGACATCATGGAGTGGACTTCATAAGGGGCTCAGCGGACGGTCTCTGAAGACAGCTGCGAAAAAGGCAGCCCTGAAGGATATGATGGAGTGGGTGAGACATAAATTTCTTAGGACAGGCAGTGAAAAAACGTTTACAGTCCTTCTTTCCTGAGTCTGGTTTCAATCAGAGCCCCAGCCTTTCCATTGATGCTTCGCACTGAGCACTCATTCAGACATACGCTTTATGTGCTCAACCTGCCTTATTTATTTTATTTGATTCCCCTTTTTACTGTTTTCCAAATGCACCGGTACAGGATGGCTTGCAGATCCCCCAGCAGCCAGCTCCCATGTAAAGGAGCCACAGACGAAGGCTGACTGCCGGGATATGGAGCTGGCTGGCAGACGGGAATCAACCAAGGATAATATTGATAACGGTAATGAAGGAATGGGTTTATAAAACCATCACATTGCAGTCTCAGTCTATAACAAACGTGGTATTAACTTTGACATTCATTAAGGCTGCTTGCCATTTCTTCCTGGCTTAATGGAAAATCTGTCTGTTTAGAAGTGTTTGTTGCAACTGCAGAGGTTAAGGGAACGGATCGGTTACTGATTAGGAAAGCCCCAAGCGCCTGGCTATCCCAAAGGGCATTTCAAGTTCAGTCTTGGGCTTCTTGCTCCTATTTTCATTTATTCCAGCTCTTGGGGTGACTGCTTTGTTGTCTTGCAGTGACCACTGGCGTCTGGCCCAGAGGGGTGCAAACAGCCAGATCCCGAGCAGCTTTGGTTTTGTGTGCCGGGACTGCATTCATTACTACATACAGCCAAAGCCCTACTATGTGCCCAGTGACATCCATACAGGTTTACTGAGGTGGTGGGAAGCTGGGCTCTTCCTGAAGCATCCCTTGTTAGGGTCCTGCAGGCCAGGTGACACAAAGTCCTTCAGCCTCCATCCTCCCTAACCCAGCCCTGCAGCATAGCCAAGCCTGGCCCTGTGCCTGGATGCCACCAGGGTGTGTGTCCTGTCCCCAGAGCCACTGCGGGCGCAGCCAGGGGAGGCAGAGCCCTTTGGTGTCTGCACATCTCAGCATTTGCTATCTCAATGGAAGGAGTAGACTGTTGGTTAATACAGAGAGTTAATCTCTATCTGTCTCTCCCTGTGACTAGCCAGTATTTATCAGCATTCTGTATTTTACATGTACGTGCGAGGCATTTAATAAAACCCAGACCGAAGAGATGAAAGATTTATCCGTTTGCCCTGAGAGATGTCCCTTGTGAGGGCAGCTTGGGACTCGGGAGCGGAAACCTGGATTGTTTTTTATGGCAGCTGTGTGAGGAGATACAGAGTCTTTGAAGTCCTGCTGGCCCCTTCCTCTCGTGGCCCCACGTGCCATCAGTAGGGCTGTCCTAACCTGGCGTGGGGACACAGGGTCACATCCCGGCGGGGCTGAGCACACCGAGCCACCCTGAGCTGCTGCAGTGATGCTGAGCACACGTGGAGTGACTCAGATTTGGGAAGCAGAGCCGGCTTGCTGCTTCAGTCAGAGCAGTGACATTTCCTCACAGTCCCTCAGGTGCCTCTGCAGAAGGGCAGGAAGATGTGAGCAGGTGCCAGGCAGAGGGAGGTGAGGGGAGCACACCCTGGGGCATGTGGGGCTGCCAGTAGTGCTGCCTGGCGTCAGCAGACCGACACCGCCAGTGCCGTGGTTACTAATGAACAGTCTTAATTTCTGCCATAAACAGCTAATAATGCTCGTCTCTCTCTCCTCTCTAATACACCATTTATTTCTCACTTTGAAAGGCATCCGAAGAAATTCGCACAGAGAAATGGGAGGGGGAATCTGATGCTAAATGTCAGCGCTGCCTGCTGAAGGCTGATGTTCCCCCCAGCAGCTGCAGCAGCATCTTCTGCAGCTCTAAATGAGGGTGCGTGGCTCCTGGTGAGCAGAGGGAGACAACAGCATCAGCCCTGGCCCTGGGCCTGAGCAGCCACCCTGCCTGCATGGGTGGGAGGGCAGCACCTTCATCTGTGGCTTATGGGGAAGTCCTGTACTGGATGTTAACAGGAGCAGCAGCAGATCTCTGAGCATCGCCATCCCTACTGCAGCCCATGCTGAACTGTCCATGGGCCCTGAAAACAACTTCTCCTTATGGATTATAATTATCTTTAAAGTTACTGAAGGATAATTATCTTCACGCCAAGAGGCTGATGATGATCTCATGATACGTTATTCACTGGTGGTGGAAAAACACAAAGCTAATTACCCAGGAATTACCGCAGCATTGAAGCTGGTACCTCTGGCAGTGCAGGACAGGAGGTTCCTGGGGCTTCTGAAGCTTTGTTCCGCAGGACCAAACTAAAGCAGGTTTGCACATAAGTGCCTGAACAGAGGACAGAATGGAGACACAGACATCCTGCTAAAGAACCCCCTCAGCCTGTGATCCGTATACGAAAGCAGCACTCGGTGCTCATGGGGTTTTGGCAGTATCTAAGAGAGGTTCCTTTTACCTCTGAAGTCTGCCTGGGACAGAAAGTTGGAGAAACACTTGCTCTGCTTGATGCGGATGGCCAGTTCCCAGCAGGAGGGGCAGAGGAGGGCAGAGCATTATGAGCAGGCTGTGGGGAGACCTGCAGCTTCAGAGCCAGTGTTTGAGTGCCCACGAGGACACAGTGCACACGAAGGAACACAGCCCAGCACTGCGGGGCTGCATGGCTCCATACGGCCCTGAGCCACTGCAGGAGCTGCTGCTGCATCGCTCTGCCGTGCCTCGGGCTGCTCCCAGAGCCATTCCAATTATTGTGCTGGAGGAAGGCTGAACATTTTCCATTTGTGTTCCAGACCTCCCCTGAATCTCTGTGTTTGTTGTTTCAGTATTTGTTGATCACTGTGAAGCTCTGTATCTAGGAAGCTATGCTGAGTGCTGTGCATCCCTTCCTATTCATGCTGGACGCATTTCAAACATTGCAAGCATGGTCTTGAGATTTCTAGAGAAAGACGTAAAGATCAGATGCAGTTTTCTATAGATCTTTCCATAGAAAGATCCAGAACATTCTCAAGATCTGAGCTACACAAACAGCTGAGTCCATGTCCTGCACTAATGTCTGCCTGCTCCCTAAATCCACCAGATCTGATCAAGCCTCACGCAGGCTAATCCAAAAGTGTTTGAAAACTGGATCAGGTCAGTGGCAGTTCCAAGTGGCCTTAGGTTATACACAGCACAAAGTTGTCAGTCAGCAGCAAGAGCATGTGCAGAACTGATGTGCACTCGCCTCGTAATATTCAAGACAGAAATGATAAAGCTGAGAGGAGACTGCAAATAATTTTCTGCAGGATTAGCTCCAAAGTTTTAAACAGCCCCTCCAGCTGCACTCGAGCTCTCAAGCTCCCTTTTTGGGAGCATTCAAACTGCTTTCACCAGAAGGAGATTTGTAAAGCGTTCTCAGGCTGCCCTCAGTGCTTCATGCCTGGAGCACGCAGCGCAGTCCCGCAGGTGGGATGTGGCAGAGCTGGGGATGGAACAGAGCATCCACCCCTGGCACTGCTCTCCTGGGAGCACAGCTCCGACCGCGGACATCCTGCATCTGATTGGGAGGCAAAACTTGTCAGGTGGATTTGTCAAGCAGGGGTGATAATCATTCATTTAGCCGGTAATGACATGGCACTTACTACGTAATAACCTGGATATTTCATGGAAATTGCCATGTAATCCAATACTCAGTAGTTGCCATATTGTCAGTGGCTGCGCAGTAATTTGTACCCTCTCATTTAAAGCCCTGCAACTGCTATTATTATGACAACAAAGCAGCAGATTCACAGTTTGCCAAAAGGAGAATCTCCAGAGGGATGTTATGAATAATTAGGCAGCCACGGTGGTTTTGGATAACATCTTTACCGTAACTCCATTAATGAACAATTGATTGCTCTCCTAGCCCTGACTTGCCTGCAGCCTTTACCAGCAGCGAGGAGCAGAGCGAGGAGCAGCATCCCAAGCCCAGCTGGGAGCCTGCAGCTGGGGCAGGCAGTGCCCTGGGGGTGCAAACACCTCTGGGAAATTCTGGGTCCGTTGTGCAGCACTGTCAGTGCACCACTGCCTGATGGAGGGAGCATTTCCAGCAGTGCTGGGAGGGAACCCGAAATTAACTTTGGATTATCATTAATGTTGTACGAGTGCAAATTGCACTGGCACAGCCACAACTTGATTCAAAATCAATACCACTTTCTCCAGACCGATCCTGAGGTCCAAATGTCACCCTCAGATCCCTCTGTCTCCAAAAAGCCCTTTATAGCTTACAGGCTGTATGGGAAATGTTGAGTCATGGCCTGAACCACTGATTGATCACCTGAGGAAAGGACTGCTCAGCCCTGGGAGCACAGGTGAAGGCAATTCAGTGGTGTGACCGGAAGGGATGGAGCCTGGCTGCACCCCTTCTAAACCCCATTTAAGGGCTGACTGCTGCTGGGGCAGGATCTCCTTCTGGAGGTGCCTTCTCTGTGGAGTCTTTCCTGTGAGCTAAGATCTTTGGATGCAGGTGAGCATTCCTTCCTTGTTTGTTTCTTTTCCCATTTTCATCAAGATAATCTTTTCAGCTGTAGCACCGACTCTAACACAGCAATTGCCAGGCATGGTTCAAAGTTGGCCTCTGTCACTCTCAGATGCCCATCCTCAGCTTTCCCTCTGGTGTGATAAGCTGGGGCTCGCTGCAGCCTCTGTGCCCTGATAACGTGTTACTTTTAGGTAGAAAAGTGTGAGGTTGGAGTTAATACTTTGTTTCACCGGTCCCTCTCCCACCAGGGCAGCAGCAGCAGCAGCAGGGCTCTGTGCCCTCTCCCTGTTCCCCCCCATGCAGCTCTGATCCCGTTCCTCTCCCTCGCCTCCACTCAGCCTCCAGGCTGTGATATATGGGGGGAGCAGCTCTTCTTCTGTTGTTGTTTGCTGTATAAACTTTGAGGATGGCCTGTGCCTGGGATGTGTGAGGAATGAATGTGTGTGGGAGGCTCGCAGCTCTGCTGATTGAGATTCTTTGGTTGAGGAAGCCTAAACAAACACTGTAACCTCAGGGGAAATTCTGCAAAGTTTTAGTTTTAAGTGTTTCCTCTAACAAAATAACTGTTTGGCCTACAAGGCTACCAGTGGACGTTCCTTCTGTTCACTGGGGCTTTGTGAGCTCCATCTGGAAGCAAGACCATCCTTCATGTGTGGAAGGGCAAGAATGCTGTCTGTTTCTTTGAGCAAGAATCAGAGCACCCATCGCTATGGATTCATCTCTGCTGTACTTCCCAGCAGATTGCATCAAGGATGATTCAGCTGCCATAACTTCAGCATGAAATCTCATGAGGTTGGGGTAAGGATAGAGAGAGATGGGCTTGGAAAGGGGAGAGCTGTGTGTGAATGCTCACCCATTGCACACCTGGTGAGTCCTTCTCTGGTGATGGGAGACGTGTCCCTGCACCCTGTTGGTTCACCCAGTGTTTTTAAATTATTTTTCTTTTCCAGAAGAAAGCATGGCTGATCTCCTTGGATATCTCTAAAAGTGTCACTTTTTAAAGCCTAGGGGGAAAAAAAGCTGCAGCGAGCAGCAGATGTGTGAATATCCCTTGGCAGGAATAGCTGACAGCTGGCCATCCCCATGGCCCTGCTCATGCTGCTCTCCCCAGCTCCTTTAAGGGCACATTTCTCCCTTTCAGAGAGAACTTCCCTTATGAGAGCACTGCAGGATGCAATATCACATAGGAGGACCCAAGTCACAGGTGATGTGCTCTGGAAGCTGCTGGTATTCAGGTCTAAGCAGAGAAATGGGGTGAGATGGATTCAGAGCACACACCTGAGCTCCCTGGGGCAGCAGTGTGCTCTGGTGGCCCCTGGGCTCCTGCAGGTCTGCCTGTCCCATTGCACCAGATGTGATGTGAGATATCTCTGGGCAACCTGCTACCCATTAACACCAGGGAGGGCAGAGCATCTTGAACTCAAATTCCTGAACCACACAGCTTTGATGCACAATATGGGCTCAGTTTATGTTTATTCCAAAGGGTGGAAAAGGACTGGGCTACCTGCTGCTTTCCCAGCTTCCTCCCTGTGGAGCAGCAACAAGCAGGCAGCAGAGCCCAGGGGCTCCTGCGGTTTGAGCGCTCCTCCTCCTGTGCAATGGCCCATGCCTTGTGACCTACATTTGCCAAAGGGAATGGGTGATATTTGCTGGCCTGATTCCTTCATTTTTAAGGCATGGTTGAGCTCAGAGCCCTGGGAGTCAACTTCTCCACTATGCCTTAAACAGGACACAAAAAGGAAGTGGGGAATTGCTTCAAGTAGTGATGGTCACCACCAACACTGTACCTCTAACCCAGGCTGAAACTGCAACAGGAGCAAACCCCCCAGGGCAGTGTGCTGTAGCATTGTGCTTAGACCCTGAAACAGACCAGAATGAAGGAGCAAGTGAAAGCATGTTTTTAAGCTCAAAACTGCTTGTTTACTCTGAAATAGAAGCCCAAAGTGAGCTCTGCCTTTGCAGCTCACCTCTGTGCACCCCAGTGCAGAGTCCTGCCCAGCCCTGTTGCTCTCTGAGGATCACAGGGCAAACCAAACCCCAGCATGGGACGAGGCGCCCATCTGACCTGGGTCAGCCCCTGGCTAGCAGGATATGAGGGAGACAGCCTCCTCAAGTCCCCATCACAGCAGCTCCACGCAGCCTTGGGCTCTTTTGGTGAAAGCAGTTGGCACCCAAAGTGGTTTCTCTTGCAGGCAGCTCTGCAACAGGCTGTAATTGTATTTTGTCAAGTGGTTTCAGAAAAGCTATCCACGTTTATTAGCCATGTGGATTAGAGAAATGATGTTCTTGATTCTAACTGCTGGCTTAGCCTTGCCTTCATCAAAGAACAGAATAACTTTACGCATTCTTCTCTTCCCACGTCATGAAGAATTTTCTCCTGCGCGCTTTATTTACCTCTGCTGGCAGTACATGTGGCTCTCAGACAAACCCGTGTTGAGCCCGGAACACCCGCCTGGCTCCAGGTCACAGCCTCAGGTACAACTGTCCCCAATGCTGCTGTTGTCCTGCAGCTTTCCAGAAGGGCAAAGGAGCTGTGACAGAGAATTCTGTGAAATCACCTCAAGCTAATTATGAAAGCTCATTAGAGAAAGGAAGGAGGTCTGTCTGTCACATGCCATCTCTCTTTGTCACCCTCCCACTGCCTTTTAGTCTTGATCTAGATGCAGGATGTTCCTCTTTGCTTTGATTATAGCCAACTACTTCATTATTCATTCTGCCAGCCCATCCAGCAGGGACCTGTAGGGACAAAGCTCTTCAGACCACATGCAGACAGCATCGTTCATGATTTAGTCGGAGATTCTTTGTCATTATTACCACACAGGAACAGGGGGGCCCTCGCTGCTCTGATTTGCATCTGCTGGCTGTGCCTGTCCCCAGTGATGCTGATGGGTGACATCAGTCACCTGTGGAGACCCACAAAGGCATTGGTCGCTGTTATTGCTGCTGGTGTGCAACTGCTGGCTGAGGCAGGCTGCTCCTTTCTCCAGCACCCCCTTCCTCCTGGTCTCACGGGGTCTGCCTTTAATTCAGCTCCTGCCTTCATTAACTGGAGACTGGGGTATTGATTCAGCAGCCACTAAGACGAAGGAGCTGAGCTCAGGTCGTTGTTATTTATGGAGATGTATGTCACTGCAGAACTTCCAAAAATGAGGATGTGCATGAGCTCATTGGGACAAATGTTTCCTTGGGAGAGAAGGAAAACTACCCCTGCCACACCTGGATCCCATCCCTGCAGCTCCCAACTCCACCTCCCTCCTCCCACCTGAGTTCCCATGTAGTGCTGCAGCAGTCACAGAGCATCACAGGTTGGGTGAGGGGGAGGGGAAATGCCCTTCTTTCTGACACCCTGTGTGGTACAGAGGATGATGCTCAGCTTTCTCCACCCACCTCCACCCGCAGAGGCTGTGGCACAGCTGGAAGCTGCTGGATGATGGCTCCTGTGCCACAACTGCCCTCTGTGCCCATCTCTCCTGCTGGGTTTGCAACTCACTGTAACTCTTCCCATCATTTCAGTTACGCAGCTCAAAGTATTGGGTCCAGGCTGCTACAAGAAACCAGTGCAGAAGAGGTGTGGGAAGGGAAATTTGACAATGAGCAAATTCTGCCAAAAATAATAAAAACAAAAAACTCAGGCATACTCAAGGGCTGAATCTAATGGAGATACTGCTACCAGTAACATTACCCTTGATCAGATGTGCCTTATGATCCATCTAAACCAGCTTCTGATGGACCACACTTCCAGAGACAGCAACCAGAGTGCAGAATGCCAACGTGCCCAGGGTGCCCTGCAGCCACCTGGGAGCTGAGTGTCCCTTGGAGCTGCCCCACCATCAGACAGGAGGTGTTCCCTTCAGGTGCTGAAAGGTTTTGGGAGTCAACTGAATCGTCTTTCCACTAATTAAGCTCTGAAAACATAGGCTAGACAATTTGTTCTAGCTTTCCTAGGGAAAGCTAAAAGGTTTCTCATATATCTTCTATTTGGAGGAAAATAAGACAAGACTATTAGGGCTGGCTGCAACACAGAATTCCCATTCTGCCAAAAATATCACTGTTGCAGAGCTTTCTTTCATCCCATATTTGAACAACAATGTTAGCAGCTCCAAATTTCCAGTGAAATAAGAATTCCAAACTCCAAGCATAAACCCTGAAAAGCCTTCTCTAAATATTTTGCTTCAATGAAGCCAAAGTGTCTCACTCAGCTTCATCGTTCAGTAAGTTCCAGCATGCTATAAGGCATCCAACGACTCGGTTGCACTGTTCCAAAGCCATGATGCTCTGGCTGAGGCACCTGGTGTGCTCCCATGGGTGTCAGCCAATGAACACCGCTGAGATCCAAGTGCTTCCCAACCTCTCCCCTGGTTTTTGATCTCTTGGTTTTCATCCTTTCTTCCTCAGTGTCGTTTTCTCCAGGGAGATGAAGAAGTGCCTTCGGATGGGGTGTGGGGTGGGGTAGATGCTTTGCAGGCCTTTCTGATTCAGTGCACGCTGGAGGGTTTCATGATGATGTTAGGTGGATCTAAAGCCCCGGGAGCTCAGCCCAGTCCTACAGCAGGTTTTGAGGAAAAAGCATCCCTCTGAAAATGCTCTGACTTCCTCTGGAGCAGCTCCTGTAACCGTCTGAGAGAGTCATATTGTGAGGAATGGGGCAGGCAGAGAGAGCAGATAATTGGGAATGTTTCCTATGAGGCAGATGCCTGAAATGTGTGCAGGGTGCATGCACTGTGCAGACAGAGTGTGTAGTAGAAATGAGAATGAAGCTGGCTGCATTATCTCGAAAACGGTTTCATTTCCATTTCAATTGCAGGTGAGGGAGGAAAGTCGGCACCTTTCTCATTTCAGCCAGTCTGGGTCTCGTCTCACTTGTGAAAGTTAAAGTCCATCCATCACCCGTGCCCCGAAGGCTGCATGCCAGACCAATTATTCATACTTAGCAATGACTTACTCCAGGGAGAGTCCTGGGGAAATCAATGGGTGGCTCAGGGAATACAGTGCTGTGCTCTGCAGGAGAGCAGCAGGCTGTGCCCTTGGGTTCCTTGTGCTAATTCCCACGGCTTTTCCATTTACATCAGCCCTTCTCCAGCCTGAAGAACACTGGGTGAGGATGCTCTGCATACGCATCGGTGTGTGTTGAGCTTTTACGACTCTGCTTTCCATCAGGCTTCCTATAGCCAGTGTTTCAGAGCTCTCTCTAATCCTGTTTAGCTGGGGCTTCCCTTGTCTGACAAGGACAGGCAGCAGTCCTTCCTTGAGTACACAGGATCCCTGCTCACAGTGAGAGAGGCAGATCACTGAGTGAGATAATCTGGGATCAGGAAAGCTTCAGTGTATGAAAGCTTCAGAACTCAGAGAGCAGCAGTAGAGTATCCAAAGGACGTCTGTATCCATTGAAACACTGCTTGGGATATGCCCTGAGGAAGGGTGTGCTGCGCTGGGCTCTGCTGTGCATGGAAGGGCCTGATGTGGTCTGGAACCCATTGTCCTCTGCCAGGACCCCATAGGATCCAGGGCTCTGCTGGGTGCAGCCCCAGAATGGCAGCGCAGGGCAGAACTGAGCTCCTGCCTCCCTGTGTGTGCTGTGAGACCTGGAGGTTGGTGTGTTCAGGTCACTGCTTTTAGAAACAGCTGCTCTATGGACTGTCCTGGATCCAGATCCTGGTAAAGAGAAGGACATTTTTTCCATATTGCCCTTCCTGGAGAAGCGTCCTCAAGATATAAGAGTGCACACAACTCCCTTGATAAAAAGGCAGTCTAGAAGAAGTCACTGCTCAGCGCTTATGGCTGTCAGGGCACTGGGCATGGGAAGGCTCTGTGCTCTGCCTCAAAGCCCACAGCCTCACATGTGTCACTGTCCTTCTGCACAGGCACCGAGCTCTGCTGCAGGCATCCACTGCCACACAGCACCAAGAGGTGCAAAGCTGTCCTGCAGCAATGCTGAGCTGGATGACGTGGCCACATTCACCACACAGATAGCACTGGAGATGTGAACACAGCTACATCTGAGTGCCTGTTCTGTTGTCTGGGACGACATTCTCCAAACCAAACCCTCACTACCAAGCACTGTAATTTCCCCGCTGTTTCCCAGAGTGTTGTATTAATTATTATCAGTATTATCTGTGTGATCACAACACGCATCTCCATCACATGTACTGAGGGAGCTCTGTCCCAGGGGATGCCCAAAGCAAAAGGCCAATGTCCTTGGATTCCTTCAGTGTGAGCACAGGGCAGGAAGAAGGAGGGGACCAGGAGAGGACGTGGAGGGAACCTGGAGGGGGCCAGGGAGGGTCCAGCTCTGATCCCATAGCTACAGCATCCAGGCAGATCCACACCCACACGGCACTGCTGAGCGGCTGTTAGTGAGGGAGCTGGGGGAGCACCATCAGATATCTCCAGGAGCGTTCCCCATCCAAGGAAAGATGAAGAAACGCAGATCTGTTTGAAACTGCAGGTAGTGCATGATAAAAGCCAGTTATCACAGGTTGGAAAGAGGCAGAGCTGACCCTGCAGTTCTGACTGAGAGAGTGATGGGAGAAGCTGGCGCTCGGAGGGTCTGATAGATGAAGACAAACACCTTTGGGGATGGGAGTGAAAAGGTGCGCTCAGTGAGGAAGAGGAAAGCTATGGTTGGCTGCAGTCCCAGCGAGGGGCCAGAAGAATTATCTCAGTAACAGCCTTCTGGATGGATATTAGCAGGCTGCCCTCACATTTGTTACGGCTTGAGAAAAGGATGTGTCAAGAACCAAGTCATGAGGAGATAACAGCCTGGATGCGGGTGGAGAAGCAAGGTCACACCTGGGAGCTATGGAGGGAAACGCAGCCCCAGGCTGGGCTCTGAGTCAGAAACTGTGCCTGAGAGGTGAGGATAAGTGCTGGAGAAAGGCTGACGTAGTGCATAGCTCTGCTTCCATGCAAGGAGGGGCCAAAAGGGCATTCATGGGCTGCTGAGTCACTGATAGGAAGGAAAGGCCTGCATCGGGGGCAGACTTCAATAGGAGCCCATAGGCAGATCCCCATGGGCCATATGCTGGCTGAGCACCCTCTCTGCACCAGGGACAGTCCCAGAAAGAAATCTCTTCCGCTGTGCTCTGGAAAGCATTCACCAGCCATGAGGCAGAAGCAAGGAAATAAAACAACCACAATGATTCTGGGTTGGTTTGTTTGTTTTTCATACAATGGGATGAGAGGGGGAGCAACTGAACTGCTCCATGGTCAGACATGGACCCGAGCATGGGCCGAGCACAGCAGTGCCACTGCAGGCTGTGATCAGGACACACCAGCACCCAGCAGCACTGCAGGGAGCTTTTGTAGCCAGCAGTGCTTCTTTCCCCTCTTGCAGAATCGCTTCTGACCATCATCACACTTCAGAGTGAAATTAGAGGTGGTGTCACTTCTTGGTTTCACAGCACGGCTGCATTAGTATGCGGGTACGAGGCACGCAGCAGAAATATTCCTGCCTGCAGAGAGCTCTTGGATAGAAATGCTAAGGAGGGGAGTGGTAAAGCTGTTTTAATTGAAACCCTTTTATTTATTTCCATTTTATTCTTGCTCAAAGCCGGATTTACAGGGAAGTTTCAAAGCTGCTAAACCAGCAGACGTTCAAGCCCCTCTTGATGTGTACATAGCTGGCGTGAGCAAACACACCGCCCTGTTGCTGCTTCCTTTGTCTTCCCACCCTTCATTCTTTCTCGTTACTCTTATTTGCTGTGTCTGATCTCCAGCAAAAGCTGTCTCTTGCTCTGCGCTGCTACAAAGCTCAACACAGGGAACCCTTTCAATCTCAAAGATGCCCCTGAACGTTGCTTTAGCAGAAACAATAAATAACAACGTGGGGAGCTTGCATTTAACCAGGCTGAACATGTGTTTGCTTGTTTGCTTTTTAAAACAATGCTTATTTTTATGCCCTAGAGAGGTAGGTTCTAACCAGCACTCCGGAGCTGCCTTCATTCCTGCCCCTGTCCCAGAGCTGGGGGTGCTGGGGGGGCGCACTGGGAGGCAGAGCAGGGCTGGGGGGCCATGCAGGCACTGCGGCTGGCTGCTGCTTCCTGTGACTGCTGGGTGAAAAACCCTCCGTTTTTCCTAAGTGGGAACATTTGCCTTTAATGAGACTAAGAGGTTTTTTGCTCACTCTTTTTTCTTTTTTTTTTCTTTTTCTTCAGAGAAGCAAGAAGTGGAAATATGTTCTTTTCTAACAAATAAAGCATCAGGCACACTTCAGCCGTGGGATTAACGCCCCATCCCTGTGCAGCACAGCCCTATGGACCTAGCCCACCTGTCCCCAGTCTGCCTGTGACCATCCCTGCAGCAGGGGCAGCCATGGGGCCGCTCCCACCAGCAGCACCGCAGCCACCCCATGTCATAGAGCCACAGAACCATAGAATCATTCAGGTTGGAAAAGCCCTCACAGATGCCCACCCCACCCACAGCTCCATGCCCATCAGCACATCCCTCTGTGGCACATCCCCATTGCTATGGGACGCCTCCAGGTGCTCTTTTGGAGAAGAAATTGTTTGTGATACCCTGCCCTGTGAGCCCAACCTGGTACACGTCCCACAGGGGCTCCCCAGAGCTGGGGGTGTATTACATCTACAGCAGAAATAAAGCCAGGGTGATCCCACTCCATATGCTCTATTGCATTGAAACTACGTGGCAGATCCATCCACTTTTAAGCTGTGCATTTATTTGCCACACAAATTTGGGTCACTGGGGTTTATGCTGTAGCTAATTAATGCATCTCTGCATTAGATCTGGCTACAGCACTGCTGGACAATGCCATGGGAATGTTGTTCTATAAAGGAACAGATACACCAGGGCTGGGCACATACTGGTTTTCAGACTACAAACAGCACTGATATTTATTCTGGATTTCCACACAAAGCTAAAATTCTCTGCAAAATAAGAATTCTGATGAAATTCTTTCAACGTGTACCAAAAGTTTGTTTTAATAAGAGAAAATCGTTCAGTCTTGCTGCGGGCAACTGATGTCAGCGCCATCAGAGCCTGCTAATGAGCACCAACCAAACAAATATGTGAAACACCAAAAAGAATTAACCACTTTTCTGTCACGTCAAATGGAGAGCGCATGGAGAAAACAGCTGCAATGTGACTCATTCTGACTTTTTCCAGCAGAAAGCTCCTCGTGCAGTGCTTTAACAGACAGTCAGCTCCTGACAGAGCAAAGCTGATGTGCAGCCATCCATGGGGCACTCACAGCCGGGCAGGCAGAGGAAGGTCCCTGCAGAGGGTCCCCAGCAGGGAGGTCAGGGCCAACCACGGGTCCATGGCATCTGCTGGCCCCTGTGCTCTGGTCCTGCCCCCAGTGGCCATGGCTCGTGGCAGGCAGCTTGTTGGGAAACCCTTGGCTCCATTTTGTTCGCACTCTGCCAAAGGGTGTTGAGGTCCCCCACGCCCCTCTGGATGTTCCTTGTCAACACTTCATCTCCCAGGCCTGTAGCCAGGCCTCTCCCTTTGGGCCGATGCTGATACTGGAGGAATCTGGGCCTCAGATAAGAGGGGTGGAGGGGGGGGCAGGGCAGGCAAGCAGGATTTATGGGCATGGGCAGCGTGCACACAGCAATGTAGGGCCTTGGGGCCGTACAGCATGCTGGCAGTGATGCCCGATGCTTCAGCCCCATCTCCAGAGGAAGGAGCACCACACATAAATCACTTTCAACGAGTCACGTTGAAATATTGGTGCTGCTTTCAGGAATGGATGGACTGATCTCAGAACAAAGTCACAGCTCTTGGCTTGCTGAAGTTGTTGCTTAAATTCTCATGAAAACACGTCTTCTGTCTGGGATACTTCTACTGGGGTTTGGGGTTTGGTCTTCCTTTTGCTCCGTGCATAGACCAAAATGCACCCAGTGCCTGCTCTAGTGGGGGCCCACTGCACCTGGAACTGGCTGGGCTTTGAGGTTCCTTCCAACCCAAAGTTGTTCTCTGATGCTCTGATTCTATGTATGCCTCTAGGTACAGGATCCAGTCTTCCATGTTCACCTCTACGTCCCTACAGTGTCTCTATGGCTCTGGCAGCTGGCAGAACTGAGTCATCTCTCCAACTCCATATAACAGCTCTATATAATAGAACTAAGCAGAGATGCAGCCCTGTGACCACTGGCACTGGGGAGGCTCAGTGCTGGGTTGGCCCAACCTGGTGATTTGTGCCATGGGATGAGAGGGAGCCCTCAAAACAACGTGGCACATTTCCTTATCCTCCTCACATTACACTTCCACTCCCTGAAAGTCCATTCAATCCAGTAATGCATGTGAGCACCACCACCATCTGCTTCCACGCCACAAAGCCCCACAGCACAGCCGCTCTCACCCCATCCCTGTGCACCACACTTCAGCAATGGGGATGGTGGCACCTTGGGCTCAGCACGCGGCTCCCTCCTTTCAGTTGAAACTGGCTTCTGCCTTCCTGCCACCCTACCCACGTGTTCAGTTCCATTTCCCTGATTGTTTGTGGGATGAAATGCTGTTGCTAGCATGGCTAACATGTTTGGAGAGAGGGAACGAAAAAGGAGAGGTAGGGAGGGAGGAAAGCAAGGAGGAAACAAAGACAGCATTGTTATCTCTTCCAAAAAACTGCAGATACTTATTCAAGGCAGAATGACTGGTTGGGATTGTGGTTTGCTTTACATATGTGTTTAACCTTGTGAAATAGTCAACAGCCTGGAAAGAAAACACCACACTCAAAGGCAGAGGCTGAACAAGACTCCCAGGCCCTGGGCCTGATTTTCCAATTTGGGGCACTTGGCTGGAGCCCAGCCTTGGCTCCTCAATATGAGGCTTCTGGATTCCAAGGGTGGGAAGGGCTGGGAAGGTCCCCCTCCCCAACCAATGGTGTCTTCCCCCTGTCCAGCAGGAGCAGCACAAGGGGCTTTATCATGCTCTGTCTTATCAGTTGCTAGCAGATGCTGCAGGACGATTTGTCATCTAAGCCTTGGCGTGCCTCTCTCCAGCCAAGCAGCCGTAAGAGCCAGAAACCCAAACAGAAAAAGAAAGAAAAAAAGAAAAAAGGGAAAAAGTGGAACAATGTGACAGAAAGCACAAATTCTGCAACACAGAAATGTGAAGCGGGGAGGGGGGGGGGGGAACAGGCTGTGCTGTCGTGCCAACTTTCCAGGGTTTAGAGCACAATCTTTTCTGTGGTACCACCGATGATGATGAAGTTTTCCTGACACTTCCCATCAGGAGGCTCTGCATTCACTCGAGCAGCGCTTTGCCAGACTCAAATCAATTGGGCTGAAATTTCCCATGTTTGGTGTCTGCCTCGGGCAGAAGATGAGGAAACAATCCAGTCCACATGGCACAGCCGTGGCTGAGAGCAAGGGTACAGGAAAACACCATGTACTGCTATTAAAAAAAGAAAACAACTCCATTTCCAATTATATTTATTTTATCCTCTTGAGAAGTTCTTGCTCTTCCATGACGTGGAACAGATGCTCAGCATCTTCCCAGAAGCAGCTTTGCTTGCAGATACACACTTTGGTTCTGTGGGAATCTGCCCCTAATGAGATGGGACCGGAGTGCTCCCATAGGGGGGTCCCAGGGCCAGCAGTGCCTGCGGGGGGGGGACAGGAGCAGGTGGGGACGCATGGGGTGATGGCACAGCACAGACTGCTGTGGGGCTTAGCGAGGAGATGCGATGGGATGAGATGGCAGCCAGGGCAAAGGGAGAACCAAATGGTTGGTGTGCCTCTCATCTTTCGGCTGTGAGCACATGAACTGAAGTGACGCAGCACCACACCTGCTCACCTCTTGCTTTCTATCCCACCTCCCATGGGAAGAGCTCTATTTAGCTCTCTCATTGCTGACTATGGGTTGTCGACAGCTTCTTTTTCCCCTCTGGTGATTTGGCTGAGTTCTATTGCTCAACCAGGTGGAAGCTGGGCAGTATAAACACAGCATGGAGGGAGCCCAGAACAGCCAGGGCTCGTCCCCATCTCTGAGCACCAGGACAAGTTGGGGACAGATGTGGTGGCAGCTCAGGAGAGGCTGGGAATAGGGAAGAGAAGGATTTGGAGCCTTTCTCCCTCATTTCGATGAGAAATTCCATCTCGGACTCGAGGAAATCCTGCTAACTAGATTTTCATTTGAAACACTGTGTTTCCACAAAAGGTTTTGATTTCCATGCATCAGCATTTTCCAAAAAAAAAAAAAAGAGGCAAGTTTTGTTGAAATATTCCTCCCCCACCAGAAGGGGATCACTCAGCTCCAATGGGGAGCTGGGACCCAACCGGAGACCCACATCCACAACCATCAGAGCCTCCTAATTGCTCTGCTCTCATTAACCCAGGCTGGGGATGTCCAGCAAACCACAGCAGCCCCGGGTGGCAGCGCTTGAGGGGAAGAACTTCAGCTGCTGCAGCAAGCAGCCTGTGTGCCGAGACCGCCGAGCAGATGGGCTGTGGCCATTTCTTGTTTTAATCCTCATCCAGGAAAGAGAGCGGCGGGCGAAGGAATGGCTTTGTGTCCTACATGAACTGGGAAAATAAAAAGGGACAGAACTGCCTGTCCATCAGATTCTTCCCCCCTTTCCTGCCCCTTCTGCAGCTGGGGAAACCGCCGGAGCTTCGGAGGCCGTTTGGAGCCGGCTGTGCGGACGCAGGCTTTTGGAAACGTGCAATTACATCCACAGGCGTCTCCTTGTAGCTTAAGCAGGTTTAATATTACAGGCAGGCACAGGAAATCTTGGCCCTTTTTTCTTTTCTTTCTTAAATTATTTTTTAAACGCGCTCCTAGTAAAGTTAATGAATCACTCCCAAGAACGGGGCTTTTATTAGGGTCTGCAATTCGGCACAGATTCCTTTTCCTTTCCTGTGGCAGAAAGATGTCAATTAAATAAAATTCTTTTGTTTGAAACCTATTCCTACTGCTGCAGCAGGGTTTTATCCCCACACAATTAAAAAAAAAATAAAAGAAAAAAAAGCCCGATTTTCCTTTTGTTTAGGGTGGTCACAAACAACCGCTCAACCCCAAGCCACCCCAAAGCCCTCTCCCACAGCTGCTGTGAGCTCCATTTTCCTTTGCTGTGGTCCCATTAGTCCCCAGCAGCCCCCACGGACACACCACCCAGGCAGGAAGCCTTGCCCCATGGGCTCCTCCTGCACACATCCCAGGGGAGACCCCCACGTGCAGCCCCTGCTGGCCTCCCCCATTCCATAAGGGCCCCCAATCCTTTCCTCACCATCCAGATTTGGTGTTGCCCATAGGGGACACGGCCCCGGCTGCCGGTCTTTGAAGAGGTGGGAAGGCCACAGCTGATGGCTGCCACTAGTTTGCAATAATGCAATTTCTTTTGAAAATCTGAATGAGAATCATGCTAGTTTCATTAAAAAGAAAAAAGTTTCCCCCTCTCCTCCTCTCCCCAGCTGCACGGCAGCAGCCAGCAGGTGTGTGTCGATCGGCCGGCCGCTGAGATTTACAACCTGCTTCAGGATTTCTCAGCCAAGCTTGGGCTGGGGAAGTGTTTTCTGCTCACAAACAAAGGAGCTGCAGGCGGAGCCCTGAGGGACAAAACAACCGGAGATGAAAAAACAAACGCATCCTTCTCTAATGTGATTCAACCAAAAAAGCCATTGGGGCAAAGCACCCTAGATGGCTAAGGGGATAAAGTAGAGCAATGGGGTGACTCTTCCCTCCGGCTGTCCTCCTGCTGTAGAAGGGACGCATCAGGCATGGAGAGTGGATGCTAGAGGGGTGCAAGATGAATGCAGGAGGGGTCCAGGAGTGGATGGGTTCCTGTCCTGTCTGGCCACTGGCACTGGCTGAAGGAATTGCCCCAGCTGCCCTTGGCCTCCTGTCACCCAGCCAGCAACTCAGTTCCCTCCGTTTCAGCACTTCTTGTTCAAAATAGATCAAAGCTGTGGTGGAGGAGAAGCCACAGGAAGCAGCTGGGACTTCCCTTGGTCACCCGCACCCGCTGCACCCGGAGTTGTTCTCACTGGGCAGGGCTCTGCTGGCTGTGCTCTGTGCAGACAGCTGGCAGCAGGAGACACAGGCCTTGATGCTTGAAGCATGGCAGGGAGCAATTTGATGCAGGGAGAGAAAAAGTCAGCACCACTTACACTCTTGTACAGAGCTCTGCTGTGCATTGCACACCTCAGTGCTCCGCGAAGCTCCTGGGGAAGCGATAGCAGAGATCCAGAGGGATTTGTGCTGCATTTGCTGAGGCAATAGAGTGCATCCAGACGATACACCTTGCAGAATCCAGCCCTTGGGGGATGCTCTGTGAAAGCATCTTCCCTTCTGGAAGGGCTGTCTGCAGCAGACACCTCGTGGTAACTCTCCTGGTCTCCATCAAGTGTGCTGCTTTAGGTTCAATCTCAGTTTGTGCTGGAATCAATGGGAACATTCACTTGGAGCATTAGACTTGAAAGATGTTTTGCAGCATAATCCCTGCAGAGTCAGTGATCCGGTCAGTGCACTAAAGTCCTACGGCTTTTGAGTGCTTCAGGGCTGAGTGGAAGTAAGAAGAGGGCAGTGGGTGCCCACAGGTGCCTGACAGAGGAAAAACAGTTGCAAATCGAGACCCAGGGCAAAACCAGAAGCACTGGAGTGAGAAGGAGTCAGGGAAATCTTAGCTTAGACAAACAAAAGTGACGTAAGAGTGAGATTGGGTCGGAGGCTCCTCTGCCAAAGGAAATACTGCAGCCCCACTGCCTGGATGTAGTCAGCACCAAGCAGGACAAACCTGAGGGATGGATGCAGTAGCTCTGTCCCCACAACTCCACCACATGCATGGAGGTGACAGTGGCCCAGCAGACCTGCTCTGTGTTCCTCCATAGGCAGCCTGGCACAGTGCGAGGCCGGCACAGCAGCAGCATGCACACAGCTGTGCACATCTGGAGCAGGCTCCTCCAGCGTGAGCTCCTTGCCAGCAGCCAACCATTTTGGAAGAGCCCCACCAGCAGCTGCTCTGACAGAAGGGAGTGGAGCGTGCTGGCTGGAGGCTTGTGTAAGGGGCTGGCAAGTGCTGTGGGAGCTGAGAGAGCCATGAGAGCAGTCATGCACAGTGGGAGCAATGGGGCCATTCCCAGCCCCTCTCTGCTGCCTGAGGAATGGGACATCGATGGCTCCTGCAGCCCAACAGCCCCCTCACCGGCCCTGCTCAGCAGCAGGCTGCTGGTGGCACTCAAGCGTGGAAGGAAATGCATGGCTGAGAGCTGGAGGGAAATGCTGGGAGAGCTACTGTAGCTCAGGGAGCCATCCCTTCTGTTTCCCATATGGACTACGAATGAGCAGCATCAGGTAAGGCTTGTGAGTGTGCCGTGCCTCAAGTAGGCCAACGTGCCCACAGTGCCAGGAGAGCCGGAACTCAGGAGCACCAGGGCATGGAGAATACTGGAGAAGTGGGAGAGGAGCCTGAGCCACAGTGCAGGGCTGCCCCACTCTCCTTCCCACCCCCAGCCCCATTATCCGGCCCCACGGATCTCCAGCCCCGGCCGTCCCTGAACAAGCAGAGCTTTGTCCGATGTGTTTACTGCAGGCACGAGATTAAACCAAAGGAAACAAGGCAGCTCAAAGGCTTAGGGTCGTGACTCACACAGAGGGCTTCCCAGGCCGTCTTCACTCGGCACATTGCTCTGTCCCAAATGAAAAATGACTGAGTCTAAATAAATAAATAAAAGTCAATAAATCTTGTGCAGCAGAGATGGTGAGTGATTGGGGAATAGAAAAACCTGTTCAAACAGAGCAGCATATTCTAGGCAGAAAATTCAGCGTCACGTTCCACAGCTGAGAGGAGACACTATGTGGTGGGAGGAAGAGAAATAAATACACATTTCCCAGCTCTGTGGCACAGCTTCCAGCTGCAGGCTTGCTCTTGGGGCTGATGGGCATTGGGTACTTTGAGCAGTGCTGAGGTACTCTGATGTGTTCACATCTTTGTTGTGGGGAGATGCGCTGCCCCACTGCCTTGCAGCCACTGCAACACAAGTTTCCCCAAGCCTCCAAGTTTTCCTCGCAGTCAGAGGTTAAATAGCACAAACCTTCTGCCTGCACTAAGCTCATTGTGTCCACAAATCACACTGCAGAGCCAATCTCCACCCCAGTTATCAGCAATGGGCCGTGTGATGAGCATGAGAAACACCCAGGGTGGGAGGAAGACCCACGGCAGAGCCCTCTGCACACGGAGCCGTTACAGAGTGGAGCATTTGGCTCAGCCCGAGGTGGCTTTGTTCCCCCAGCCCAGCTAGCAGCGGGGCCACAAGGGCTGGGAAGGGAAAGAGGCTCTCAGCAGAAGGAAGCGGTTGCAGCAAGCATTAAGGCACTAATGAGACAGAGTAGAGCTAGCTTGTCTTGTACAGAAGGTTGGACTGCGTAATCTAATGGTCCCTTTGGCCTTACAATTTGTGAAACTGTTTCATTCTGGTAGATACTTGGCTCCGGCTTTAAATCGTCCTCTGCAATCCAACAGCAAAAAGCTGGGAAACACAAAGACGTTTGGACGCACACCAAAAAGCTCTTGGAGTCCTCTCTGATAGCACTGCGTGGCCAAAGCCTGCGGCAGCGCTCGTCCCACTCGATGCCGAGCGGCTCAGTGCTGCAGAGCTCAGCATCAGCCCAGCTCCTCGGGGACTGCGGGACGGCGCCTCTGCTCCCACAGCACACAGCCCATGGGCTTCGGAGAGGAGCGGAAAGCAGCCCCTCGTGGTGCATGCACTGATGGGCTCGGATAGAGCACGTCCCTCTGCTGAGTCCAGCCCCATTTCCCTGACAGTTGGAGTAATGGAGTCCAACCCTGCGGGCCCAGGGCCAGCCC
This sequence comes from Tympanuchus pallidicinctus, assembly GCF_026119805.1. Taxonomy (NCBI): domain Eukaryota; kingdom Metazoa; phylum Chordata; class Aves; order Galliformes; family Phasianidae; genus Tympanuchus; species Tympanuchus pallidicinctus. The sequence goes on along the minus strand of NW_026294648.1, from coordinate 18,315,299 downwards.
AGCGCATTGTTTGAGGGCTATGATTGTTGCGTACTCCTCTCCCCCCACTGTGCCGTGTCACAGAGCCTCTCCGAGGCACACGGGGCAGTGTGAGCAGGGCTGAGAGGGAAGAGAAACTCGGAAGTGGGCTCTCCGTCGTATTTTCTGGTCCCAGGGCTCCTTGTTTGGATGCCAAGACAAACAAATAAATCATATTCAAAGGCATCTGCCCGCAATAGTGCTGAAGTCAGAAAAACATAAAAGAGGGGAGCTGAGATCAGGGGTCAGGATTCCTGTTAGACACAACAGCTTTGCTCAGTGCTTTCATTTCATTTTATTGCCTCTTCTGCTGCAGTTCAGATGAAAGTGATTATTTATTTTGTAGCCTTGCTTCGGCCTGTTTTGCCAATAGGAATCTGCGATAGGCTCGCAGCATTTCCTGGCACGGTGCGTGGATGGGGCTGCGTGCTGCAGGCAGCCACTGGCTCTGCATGGACACACTGATGAGGTTTGGTTAGCACAGAACCCTCACATCCTCCTTTCTCAGGCACTTTTCATCCAGTTGCTTTCACATTCCTTCCCATGGAGTCAATCCAGATACCAGGAGAGTGCCATCGCTTCTGCTGCTGCTGTTTAAAAGCAACTGTGTTCTGCAGTTTGGAGTGGAAAGGGAGTAAGTCTGAGGGATGCTGTGCTCACCCCAGGTAACATTTAGTGAGGATAATGCCAAGTGTCCATTTCCTGGAGAAACAAAGCACGTGACAGTCCCATTAAAACCATTAAGTGCCTATGTGATACTGATATCGATACTAATATCTCTGGGCAAGCAGCCTGCTTTAGTGTTGATGGAGGAGGAAAGCAGCTGCCAAGCATCCACCTCAGCTCCCAGAGCATCCCTGGAGCTCTCTGAGTCCTGGAGCAGCCCCACTGAGTCGGGAATCCCAGCAGCAATCTGGAAGGGGCACTGGGTCGGGGGCACAAGTTTGGCTCACACCCACCACCGCCGTACGGGCAGCAAGGCAGCAACAAATTGAAATTCAGCATGTGAAATCTCAACCCCAGACCTCAGGATTGCAAAAGCTTTCTGTAAGGAGCTCAGGGAAAGAAGTGAAATCAGCTAGGTCATTTCTCATCGCTCGCAGAGGCCAAAAGAGCCTAATTGGGACCTGATCTCAGCCGTTTGTTTGCCAGGACTCATACCAAAAAAAGCTCAGTCTGAATTAAAAAAAATAATAATAAATAAAAAAAGAATTTCCTTCCCTTCGTGGTTTGGATTTCTTCTCAATGTTGTTTCAATGCAAATCTGCTTGGTGTTTATCTGGAGCTGAAGGTGGTGGGAAATCAGCTGTGCATCAGCTCCGAGTGGGGCTGAGGACCAACTCTGCTATCAGTGAGCAGAGAAACTGTTGGCACCTGGACTTGATTTTCTGGTAGCAGATCCATCGGTCCCCCACACTGAATAGCTGGGAATGAAGAAGCTCAGCCTTGGGGTGTTTGCAGAGCGTTGGCTTTGTAGAGGAGTCGGTGGCCAGGACACGTGCCTTTCCACCAACACAGCCACCAGCAGGGAGCAAGCGAGTTGCCTCCTCCTCCCAATTTTTAGGCAAATTATTACTCATGCAAAAATTTGACAGAGTTCTGGGACTTGTGAAAGTTTTTTAATAAATCCCCAGCGATCGTCTCGCTACTCACAGAGAGCGAGTAACAGGATCCCATAAATCACAGCAAAACAAACTCAGCACTTTGGGTCAGGAAAATATTGAGAAATCTGTGGGTTTTACACTAATCCTCCCATGGCAGGGGCCCTGGAAATGCAGGGCTTTTTGCATCCTTCTGGCTCTGACACTCGCTTCCTACCCAGCCCACCTCTTGCCAGGCCTACAGGCACACAGGCACTCCAGGTGAAGCACAGTGCAGAGCAGGGAATGCTCTCCTGGGGCACAGCAAGCTCTGCAGCCCAGCAGGAGTCTGTCGCATAGACCACAACTTCTGGGCTCAAGTACCAGCTACTGCGTGGCCCATGGGCCATTTTGGACTTCTGTGGAGATGCAAAATCCCCCAGTGTCCATCTGCAGTCTGCTGAAGCTGCTTTTCTGCTTCAGCCCCAGCCCTGTGAGCCATCCCAGCAGGGCATCATGCAGGAGGAGAACAGGCTTTGGGGAGGGAGGCTTGAATCTGCATCTGGCGATGGGCTCTTTCATCTCCTCTTGGTTTGTTCTCTTCCAGAGAGACAGATTTTTTTTTTTTTAAGAATTTTTTCTTCCTTTTTTTTCCCTCCTGGTTTTTGCACCAAGAGCATCACATGTTGGCACTGAGCACACCAGCTTTTGGGTGACTACCATCCTGCAGGGGCTCATCAGGCCCACGGCCAGCACAAGCTGTCCTTGGCAACCGCAGAGCCCACACGTGGCACAAGAAATGCCCATGGCTCCAAAGAACCAGCCCCTACATGTGATCCTGGCAGTCAGCAGCCCGCCCTGCCCCTACCTGCCAGGAACATCTGCTGGCCAGAACAGTCCACGCACCCATCGTGCTGCCCTGTGATGTTCTGACAACAAAAAGAGTGGAGGAACAGGAGGAGAAGCCCCACTGCTTTATGGTGCATGCTGCAAAGGCAAAGTGAAGAGGGAGAACTCAGCAGCTGATGGCGATGCAGAGCACCGTTTGACATTTGAGATCTCCTCCCCCATCCCATTGACTCACAGTGATGGGGACACGGCCACTCTCATGTCAGGCAGGCGTTGCTCCATACCTCCCATGCAGAACAGGCTGCTGGCTCTGCAGGAACCAAACAAAGCACACCTGCATTATTTTCAGGGCCAGGTCTCTGCCTAGGAGAGGCCTGATGATCCCAGGGTGGGACAGCAGCATGCAGCCCCCTCCTCCCGCCACCCCCAGCATCCCTTCCTGAGCCATTTGGGTTCTCATCACGCACCAATCCATTGGTGACTTCAGCTGTAATTGTCTGCAGTCTGGCATCAATAAACTGAAGCATTTATTGCACTGTTTAAATCTAACACAGATTATAACAACCCAGTGAGGTTTTAATGCCTGAGCCAGGAAGCAGCCCCACAAACCCTTACTTTGCAGGCTGGAGGCCCTTCCCCACCACTGCAGCCCCATCCTGGCTTTGGTCTGCCTCTCCGTCCCCACCTCTCCAGGTACCCATGCGTTGTCCCCCACTCTGATGCCTGAGCACTGGTCCTGATCCATTGGGATCTTTTGCTCCAGCACAGCCGGTGCTCCCTGCCCATCGCAACGGGCGTGGGGAGGAAGGAGGGGATTTCCTCAGACCCTGCATCATCTGAACCCCCTGCAGGACAAGGGCCGGTCTTGGTCTCAGCTTCGTTTGGATTACAGAGTCTTCCTCAGAGTCTGTGCCAGCGTCAGAAAGCCCCATTTGCAGTGACACAATGTTTCTTCAAGTAACGCTTTCTTCTAAGACAACAATGAAGCGTAAGGAAGGGGCCGCAGTACGGGGGAACTTTACATTGAGATTTCGCAACTGTGGCATTCCAAACCAAAACAAAACGAGCCCGCAGGACGCTGGCAGCTCCCAGCAGCACTTCCCCAGGGCAGCGCAGGGACGAGGCCGGAGGAAGCCGTGGGAGCGATTGGGTTTCTTCGGACCCCTCACGCTGCCACCGCCCGGCGGCTGCCCAGATCCGATCAGGCTCCGGCCCCGTCTGCCGCTCGCATGTCAGGAATCGCTTAACAGGGACCGGCTGGGGCGGGTGAAGGGAGAGCTGCCGGTCCCCCCCCCCCCATCCCCGGCACGGTATTACTATCAGAAATATCAGACGTTTCGACTCAAATTAAAGTCAGGTTAAATATCTCAAATGCAGAAATTCCGCATGGTTCCAGATGGAAAGCGGTTCCTCAGCTCCAAGCTGAAAAAAAAAAAAAAATAAATAAGAAACCTTTCAGACCTGTGGCTGCTCCTCCACCAGGGAGAGACGGGAGCCCCCTCCGAATCTGAGAGCTTTGAAGTTGTAATTTGGCCAGACTAATGCAAAGCATGACATGTTGCTGGTGTATAAATACCCTCTTCAAGAAAAGCACAGCCTCGTGCCTTGTAAATACATGGTAATGATAGCAACCAAAGCAGAAATGTGTGCACCCATGAGTTGCACACAGCAGCACCCACACCGTGCACAGTGACACCCCAACGCAATGCGGAGCCCTGCAGATATTTCCCAGTACAGCACCACACAGCCCAGGCTGTGCCACCCAGCAGTGCTGCAGCACACATCTCACACACATTCCCACGTACTGGACAGCAATGTGCTAGCAATTATGCGTGGCAACACAATAGGGGGAGAAGCACTTCATCCACTGAGAGGATGAGTTGATTTAGGATGGGTTCTGTGCATGTTCCCCCCCCCCATTTGGACACATATTTAACGATACAAAGCTCAGCTTGTGAGCTCAGGGCAGTGGGACATCAGGGCACAGCCACCCCCAGTGCACTCTGAGGACACCAGCAGATCAGCCTTGTGTATCCACAGAGCTTTGGTGGCCTTGGCCAGAAGGCAGTCAGGCTTCCTGGCCATTGAGCTGACTGTCTCAGCAGTGTGTCCTGAACCTCAGCCCTGCCCCGTGCACTCATAACCATGGGGTGAAAAGAGCCCCCCTGCATGGACCCACAGAGCTCACGGGGCTGCCAGGCTCCTGCTCTGAAATGCAGGGGACGACTTTGCTTACAGCAGCGATGAACCCAAATCACGCTCTGTGGCTTTAAGCAGCCCGAGCTGTGCCAGATCCCACGAAATGGGATATGCCCTTATCTCCCAGCCTCCCGTCCCTCCATGCTGAGATCGGACCCAGTCCCCAACATTCAGATCTGTTTCCAAATGCCTCCCAAAGCAGATGTGTTTAGTTTGCAGAGCACAGGATTTCTCTCATCCCTGTTTAAAGGGTGGGTCCTGCAAATGTCACTTCCCAGCAGCCCACAGTGAGGCTTGGGAGCCCTGGCTGGGCAGCTCTGGGGCAGGACATCCTGCCCATGGCTGTTGCAGGGTTAATCCTTTACCTATGTCCTCTTCTCTTCCCCTTTTCTCCCCTCCACTGGTTGGAAAACATCACAGCATCCTGGTGCAATAGCAGAATCCACCACGATGATCCCCAGAACACATCGCACTTCCACCTGTGTCACCTTCAGGCAATGCCCCCCTGGGTCCCCAGCCTTAGGCACGTAGGTCCAGCAAGAGAGAGGCAAGCCTCAGTGTTTCCCTGCAGGACGTAGGCCCTGCTCCCCTCCATCTGTGCTCTCCTTTTGCCCTCCATATGTTCCCAATGCCCCATAGCCACAGTTATGCTTGGGCTGGGCCATGACAGTTCTGTGTTGTGGCTGGGGCAGGTGATGCTGGCTTCTTTCTTTCACCCTTCTGCTTTGATTTAACCTCTGCCTATCTCTCCTCAGGTTAATCAGTGGATTAACTGCAGCTCTCCCTCCCTTTCTCCCAAATCCTTATCCTTCATCACTAATCTAGGAAACAAAACAGACCAGGTACTTTTCCATAGAGGCAGCCAAACTATTTGCTCCCATATCAGCCAGCCTCTCCCACACCTTTCCCCAGGCTGCCTGACCCTGCAGACACCATTCATCTGCAAGTCTCACCCCAACAAAGGGCCAGCATGGATCGGTAGCAGATCTTGCCACCACCTCAGAGCCATGGTTGCAGGAGCAGGGAGCCTCACATACACCCCAATCACCTTGCAGAGCTCAGGACACCTGCCCCTCCTGAAACACTAGCAGGGATTCCACAGGCCAGGGAAGACCCAGAGCAGAGCCACACTTTGCATTTCCTATGGGAATATGGGTTCCACCCCTATCTGCCCCAGTGCCCCCCATCCCTGCCTGCACTCTCTCTTCCTGCCACCAAGAACTCCAGCCCTTCACACTGACCCAGCCAGGTCCCACAGTTCTCTGGGAACCCCTTAACAGCACCCTTCCTCCAGGCTCTGTCCCCTTTCCCCCTCCCCCCCAGGTCACCCTGGATGATTCTGGATGTCTGAGCCCAGCAGGATGCCAACAGGGCGATCTGTCCTCCCATCTCCAGAGAGGAAAGGGAGCAGCTGATAGCAGTGAAGTACCTTCGCTGCTAAGATCCATCATATTTTCTGCCTTAATCAGCAGCTTCCAGTGCTGGCTGAAGGCAAGATAAACTCTGTCAGCCTTCCTGCAGATGGGTAACCAAAATGAGAGTCTCCAAAATAAAAAATGAAGCCACTGTAGAAAGGTGTCCAGATCCCCCAAAAAAGATCGTTTAGCATTATGGTAGAGCATTAAGTAGAGGGAGAGAACTCTTGTGGCTCAGCTCTGCATGAATGGCCACTCAGTACCAAGATGACCTAAAGGCTGAACTGCTCTGACTGGGTGCTGGGAAACCTCAGGCTCTGCAGAGATCAGTAAGCTCATGGAAGGATGGATGCAAAGTTTGTGTTGGACAGAAGGGAAGAGATGACAAGCAGTCAATTTATGAACATAATGCTGCAACATGATGGAAAGTACAGCAATAATAGCAAAGTGGCAGAGTCCCAGGGTGCAGCAAATGAGGATAAGCCCAAAAGCAGCTACCATGGACACAGAAAGAAAAGGAAGAAAAATTGCTTACCTTTAGAATGCCTCAGGTAAGCAGAAACCTCCAGCAAGATACCTTTACATCCACTGCCAACCCTTAAATGAGGGCTGAGCAGGGGTGGATCCTGGCTCCATCCCTTTCATCACTCAGACCATTGCATGCACCTGAGCTCCTCTGAGTTGGACCTGCCTTCCCACCAGGTGCTCCATCACTGCTTCAGGCCATAACTTAGCATTGCCACTGCAGCGTAGCACTGTCTGGAAGCACAGAGTTTCCCAGGGCCTTGTGATTATCCTGTGACTGCTTCAGGTTCTCAGCAGAAGGCTGGGGAATGCCAGCTCCTAGAGCTTTCACCCCAACGGAGAGGAACTTCTCAGAGTGTTCCTCATTCCTGGGGGCTGCTAAAGCCCCGTGGGATGGATGGATGGATGGATGGATGGATGGATGGATGGATGGATGGATGGATGGATGGATGTGCAGAGCAGTGATCCTAGCCACCCAGCCAATGTTCGTCTTGCTGGGCTGGTCACAGTGTCTGCCGGTCACAGCTCTCCCACTTCTTACACAGCTTTGGGACTGTGCTTCTGAGTTCAGCCTCACAGCTCCCACTTTCAGCCAGCTGTCCCACTTGCTCAACAAAGGAGATGATGATAATGCTTTCCTACCCTTCCTGCCCATCTCTGGGGCTCTCCTTCCAAGCTTGGAAGGCTCCAGTTCCTTCTACTTGTGGGTTAATCATCCTTCTCACAAATCACACAAAAAAAGAGGGGCACCAAAGCAGCAAACCCTCATCACATCGAGAGAGTAACCCCACAGAACCTCCCTAGGATGTCCGGGCTCCATTGTGCCAGAAGCCAAACGTTCAGAGAGAAACGGATTTGTTGCACCCAGGGATCAGACACTGGCCATGGAGCTGGAAGGCAGAGACCAGCATGGCCCCGTTTCTCAGGCTGTGGGGCAGAGCAGTCAAGGAAAGGAGAGCAGAGCAGGGCAGAGCAGAGGGGTCTTCGTGTGAGAAAGCGATTCCAGCAGCTCACAGCAATGACCCAACTGTTCAACTCAACCACTTCTGCCAAAGCAATGTTTCTAAAGCTGCAGCTCCCTGATAAAACCTAATACCGTTGCCCATAAATTGTATTAAATAAACAGCAGCTGCAGATCAAGGTATATTCATCAAGGGCTTCCTCCTTTTTTATGAATGGCTGAAGACTCCGAGATGCCGTTTGCCAATAGTCTGTCAGCGAAGCCTGCATTTAAAATCAATTTGGTAATTGCAACTCCGACTCAGAGCCACAAATCAAAAAGGAAACTTCAGCCCTTCAGGATGTTTTGGCCCATTAGGGAGCTGGTAATTATGCACCCCAGCCGGGCATTAATTTAAGGCCCCGGTGGAAATGCTATGGTGTGAATTTGAGACAGGAAACTGACTGTAAGGAATTTCAAAGGTTGGGAGGCGTGCTGTCAGTCTGTTTACAACCACCTAACTTAACATGGTTAAAATCTGCTAGGAAACACTTGCTGAACTCAGGATTGCCATTGTGTTCGTTTATTTTTCCTTGTGAAAGAGACCACTTTTCTGCTGGAGAGGAATAAATGAGGAAAATATATATAACCTCTGTTTATATAGGATCTACAATGTTTGTACTGTGCTACTCCAGGTCACTTGGATTCTGGTGTGATGAACGGCGTGTATGTATATAGATAGATAGATATATACACGGACAGACAGGAGGCTTTGACAGGACTAGCAAAGGGAGCATATCTTAACTCTACTAGCAGCAAAGTGAATTTGACTGGAAAACTCTGTTACATGCCCTCCCCTTTGGCATGTGAGGAGCAGGGCTGGAGGCCACACAGCCCTTCCCATCACAACAGAGCAGAGCCCTGCTCTGCATCCCTGCCTGCCTCCTGCAGCTCCTGCCCCTGGGGCTCAGCGGGTTGTGCCTGGCCAAAGCTCTGTGCTGCTACGTGAGGAGCAGAGCGCTCCTGCAACTCCATCCTCAGCCATGCAACGCCAGGTCTGGCTGTTCCTACAAACCAGACAGCACTCAGTAGCTGCAAGGGTTGTTAATGGTCATCAAAGGATCCCGGTTACACCAGTTGTCACAGTGACCTCCTGCAGGCCACCCCACAGCCCCATTTTTCTGGGCTCTAAAATATTGCATCTCCACCAAGGACAGTTCAGCCCCAGGGTCCTGCTGAAGGTGAAGGGCAGATTTAGGGCTCTGGGGAAGTAGAAGTCTCCAACCCTCCATGTGCAGTGTGGCTCCTTTGGGGCTGATGGCCTGGGCTTGTGCAAGGGCTCAGCTTCAACATACTGAAGGAGAGCAACAAGAACTGAGGCAGCTCCTGCGATGCAGCTCCTCTGATGCTGCTCCAGTGACGCTGCTCCTCTGAAGATGCTCTTGGGATGTTTCTCTTTCAATTCTGCTCCATGCTTGCCTTTGGACACAGTGGGAGGACAGGCCATCAGCACCCATCTGTGCTCCCAGGTTTGAAGGCATACATGCTGACTCCACTGATGGATGTTCTACCTCCATGAGACCCAAAGAGCCCAGTGGCTGAGGAGGAAAAGCTCTGCCTGCTCTCAGCTGAGGAGATGCTTTATATATGTGGTGAAACACTGATCAGAAAGCCACAGCCCCCATTCAATTGCTGAGCCCTCTGCAAGCACCAGGAGAAGTCCAGGAAGCCCCTGAGAAGCTGAGGCCCCATGGAGTTCTGAGCCACTCCTCCCAACTCTCTCCAACGTGCTTGCTGCTTGGCAGTTGTTGTTTTTCTTCCTCTGCCCCAAAGCACTCATATTGGTGGTGCCAGCATGCAGCTGGCTTACACTGCCATCAGCCCAATTTTACAGAAAAATACAGCAATCAGGCAGGGAAATAACAAGTTAAAGAAGAGTGTAAATCCCTCATTCCGGATTTAAATGCTTTCATTTCAAGTTTCTAAACACAGTGGTGGCGGATGGCTTTGCCATGCAGGGCGCTGGGGTCGCAGTGCTGTGCCTATGGGGCTGCCCTCCCTCCGCCTGCAGTGGGGGATGCAGGCAGGCAGCCCAGCACGCAGCCCCGTCCTGTAAATAATGAGGTAACGCGGCAAGGATGTGTCTCGCAGCACTCCATTAAGTGGATGCATCCAGGCTGCCGGCCGGCGGAGGAGCTTTGATGGCGCAGGAACGGGCTGATGGAACCAGCCCAGCTGCAGGGCACGGCGCTGAGCTCTGCAGGGCATGGGAGCACTGCTATGCCAGGAGATGGTTCCTCACCGTCCTTCCCTGGGCATCCCCCCCCCAGCTGCACTGCCCAAGGTCAAGGCAGCCACACGGTGCAGCCCGGCGCTGCCACGGCCTCTTGCAGGTAAATGCCACCATGTCACCGAGCTGCTTCCTACCTCGCTTGGCATTTCTAGTGATGTTCCTCATGTCCCCTCCAGACAGAACCCAAACTACATATAAATATATGTTGGAAATGTTGCCTTTAGTACAAATCTGGCTCTGAATGGCAATTTCTGCATTTGCTTTGAATGCATCCATTTCAAGCGACAAGCGGAAAGCCGGCTGAGCTGCCATCAGGACGGCAGTGAGGAGAGGGGGTTCCATTGCTGGGCTCCCACATTTCTCTCCACACACAGCCTCTGGCAGTACAGCCAGGGAATGGGAGCATAGGGACGGGGTGGTAGGCGGGGATGGTGCTGGGATGCAGGGGACAGGGACACAGGGGACACTGCTGGGGACCGTCTCATGTTTCCCCATTGCTGGCTTGAGCTGCCTGCAGGAAGGGTGGGGAAATGGGGGAAAGAGAGAAAGAAGATATTAAAATGTTCCATCTGAAGTTACTGACAAACTGTCAGGCTTACGGTCTGCGCACAGAACAAAGGTTTGCATTTGCAAATCAATAAAAATAAATATGGAGTGAAGATGCGGGAATATTTTAACATAAATCTGCATAAACCCTTACCCTGGAAATGCCTGTGCATGTGTGGGCTGCTGGCTGCCATTGAGGGGGCTGAGCCCCGGCCTGGGATGGGGAGCAGAGGACAGGAGACAGGAACAGCTCAGCACCTGCAAGCAGCAGGGAGGGGTTGGGCAGCAGGTGACACAGTGACCCACATGCAGATGGGCACAGCGACTGTTTGGATGCTCAACCAGCCACCCACTGCATGAGCATGAGGTGCACTGATGTCTCGGTGTCACTGGATGGTGTGGGTGCTTTGAGGGCCACATCAGGGCAAAAGCATTGAAATAGACACGAAAATCAGATGTTCATCAAAGATTTCTGTTGCTCGCCTTGGAAGCGATGTACCACAAGCAGGAATAGTTGGGAAAGCTGAAATGTTGTGGTCTATATCCACTCCACACAGCTTTGCAAGCTCTCTGCTAAAGCTTTGGCCATCAGCCCCATCCTAGAGAGCGCTCCTCTCTCTGCCATGGGCTTGCTGCTGGTGGTGTCACCCTGATGCCAATGTCCGTTAGCACCTGAAGGCTACGGCAGGGGAAACTGAGGCCCAGCAGTGCTGTCTCCATCTGCTGTGACAAATCTCATCTGTGGGACAAGGGACGTGGGGCACTGGGGACAGGGAGAGGCACTGGGGAGGGGAACGTGAGACAGCCCCCCCAGGATGGACCCCAGGGCTCCCCCACACCCGGGGATGAGGTCACGCTCACTCCCTGCCGCACCTCCGCCATTCCCAGCCAATTAATTGCCTCTTCTCTCCCTCTTCTTCCGCCTTAATTGGGACAAAGACATCTGGCAGAGATTTGCTGGTGCAGGCCCCGCTCTTTAATTTAGAGACACATTCTGCTTATTGGGAGATTTAATACAGAACTCCCCTGAGGAAGGAAGGCAGGCCTGCAGAGCACCAAGGTCCTGAACACAGCCAGTACCGGGTCTTGGGGGCACATGCATCCCACCCCTATCCCACATCATGGGCATAAAACACGTATGCTCCGCTTCAAGCTGCACCCCAAGCCTCCCCTCTGGGGGAATGTTCCTCTGTGCAGCTGAGTGGGATCTGCCAGGCAGTTGTGAGCAGCCTGGGGAAAAGCAGAGAACTCCCTCCAGCAAATCCCGTCCCATTGCCATTAGCAGGAGCTGGGATGATGCTGTGCTGGGAACGCTGCTGGGTTTCTCCAGCAATAATGCGTGGTGCAGCTCTGCTGGGATGGGAGGCTTGTGTGGGGTGGGCTGGGGCCATCCTCACCCCTGCCTGCACCCCTCAGTACCGGGACACCCAGAGAGGGGGGAATCTCTGGGAAGGGATCCCCAGACTGCCTGGAAAAAGCACAGCCTGTGAACACTGAACCTTTTAATCACGCTGCTAGCTCACTCGTCCTTCGTTTCTTTCACTAAAAATGACCCAAATGGGAATTGAAACATTTTGTTTCATTTTGAGCAAAGCGTTTTGTTTGATCTAAAATGAACATGGGTTGTTATTTTATTTTTTTTTTTTTTTCAGGGGGGAAGAGGAAGAATGGGTCATTTCAGCAGCCAGGAAACAGTTCATTTCAACTCAAATAAAACTTAATTCTGTTATTGTTGTTGCTGCATTTGCTGTCCGGGCACCCCAGGGAGAAGGGAGGCAGCAGCAGAGCAGGCGGGGATGGGAACAGCCAGAAAAGGGCTTGGAGCAGCCAGGGCACGGTGCAGTCCTGAGCACCACCTGCAGGGCCGTGCGTTGCAGCAAGGTGCCACCCATTGCAGCAAGGTGCCACCCTGCCACCCCCGTGCCTGGGGAGCACAGAGCTGCATGAGTGCAGCCATGGCTGCGTTCCTCCCATCCAGCCCAGCCCAGCACATAGCAGGCTGACTAATGGGTGGCAAATCACTTATCAGGCAAACTTTAGCCTCTCTTCCGGTTCATGAATTGCTCATGAGCTATTTATGGTTTTCTTGACTTTAATTGTTATCCTAAATTATTCATCAAATAATTTCAATAACTAGTTCTTTGGCCAGATTACATTTTAAATGGGCTGTTTCCGTGCATGCTCCTGCCAGAGAACTCGTTGCCGAGGAGCCACGGAAAGCAAATGCAAGAAGGGCACGAGATGCAGGGAAATGGAGAGCAGGAAACACCAGGGGACTTCTGCAGCAGGGTTCTCAGCCTGCACTGCTCAGTGTGTAACCAACACAAACAGCACAGGGCTGAGCTGCGCAGCACCACACAGGAGCTTTGGTGAGGGCAGTGATGGATAACACAGTTTCTCCCTCAGGTCGCCAAGAGAGGAGCACTGAGGATGAACCCAGCGCTACCAGTTCCCAACTCAGGGCTGCAGGACCAGCAGCTGCTGCCATTGGTTCTCAAGCAGTTTCTTGGTTGTGGTGCATGCAGGGATGGAGCTCACTGTCCCCTTCCATCGTTGCTCTGCCTGGATGGGACAACAGGCACGGAGGGGTCACAGCTGATCTTGCCACTCTGCCATGCTGCTGATCAACCCAATAGCATCGAGCAACCACCAGTGCCTCCTCTGCTCACCCAGCAGGGTACAGGCACATCGACCTGTCCCAAGGCCACTGTCCAGTGCTGTGCAACGGCCAAAAAAACCCATCACTCCATCATCTCTAAGCTTGTTACCCCGCTGCTTGGTGGCTCAGCCCAGCACATCCCAACCCAACCCAAGCACCACGGCACAGCTCACACCCACAGCTGCGTGAGCACAGACTGCGGCTGCGACAAAGTTAAGGTGGGAACGGGGAGGAGGCTGACAACTGACCCTGTCTGCTCCCAGGATAATGTATCACTGAAGGCTGGTTTGGGTTTCCTGGACTCAGTACTGCTATTGAAAATTTACGGTTTGAGAAAGCTCCCAGAGCCCAGATCCCTCGACCTCCCACCTTTTCAACCTCGTGTTTATCAAGACACAAGTTCCTCTTCCTCCCATCCTTTGTTTTCAGCTCTTGGAGCCTAAGAGGCTCAGTCCTGAGGCTGCCCAAGCCAGCACTTACAGTCACGCGTCACGGTGCAATAAATGCTCCCAGTTTTCTGCTTCTCTGCTCCTCTTTTTTTGTCCTCATTCTCCCTCTCGGGTGCTGCAGAGCAGTGCTATATTCTGCTCTCTGCCATCTCCACGTGCCACAGCTGCTCTCCTCTTGTCTCCGCTACTCCATCCCTGGGTACAAAACTGTACTTTTCCACAGTGACAGGGACCCATCAGTGCTGGGATAGGGCAACCTGGGATGTGCATCACCCATTGGTCCAAAAGATGTCCCCAGGTCCCGGCTGTCACACTGCACAGCACCTCGGGAGGCAGACAGACACTGTCAGACGGTGTGAGCTCAGCCCCTGCGCTGGGAGAGGAGTTTGTTTCTGTTGCTTTTACTGACACTGTCACCAGAAAAAAAAAATGTATCATCATTTTCTTTCTCCGAAGTGTTTCCCCGTCTCACAGATACTTTTCCACCTACGGAGTACAAAGCAGTTTGCTGGTACCAACAGGGGAACTTCCAGGCTTGTGCTCGCAGGAAATAGCAGAGGGCAGCAAGTTCTGTGCTGGGAAAGCTGGCAGCTGCCGCCTGGGGATGAGGCACAGAGGGGAAGGCAGCCCCAGTGTGGCAAGCAGCAAAGCACAGGTGAGGGGCAGATGGTGCCCAGTGCCAGGGATCCATGAGGAGAGCTTGTAAAAAAACTGCAAGGATGGAAAGGAGAGAATAAGGACTGGGAGAACAGAGAGGTTTATTCCAGGAGGAGCGAGATGCTTTGCGGAGGAAAGCGGAGGAAATATGACAGAGCTCTAAAAAATCGTGGACAATTGAGATGAGGTGAACAAGAAACCATTATTCACATTTTGTCAGAACACAAAACTCCCAGGACATCCAATAAAGTTACCCGGCAGCAGATTTAAGATGAATGAGAGGAAGCCCTTTGTCACACAGAGCCCAGCTGTGCTTCACCACGGGATCTGCAGGGACAAAGCAGCGCGGGGCAGCCACCACGGAGGGATCCTACCACAGCAATGCAGGCAGACACAGCTCAGGAGCCCCAGGAGCTGAGGGGGAAGCTGCCAGCAGCTGGAAGGTGTACATGGAGGCGGATGGATGTGCCTGCCCCACTGCCAGCACTGCCCATCCGCCTGCTGCTGAGGTGGGGATGCAGCACAAGGGGACGTGTGGCCCCAGAGACACTGACAGCTTTGTCAGTGGGGCAAGGGGGGAAATTTCTGCCTTTGTAGCAAAGGAGAAGGGAATGAAGGGCTGTGCACGCGGTCTGTGAGGAAAAGGACACCTCTGCCTTTGATTTTCATTCTCCAGCTGAAGTCACAACAGCCTTCTGCAGAGGACACTCCAGGCAGCTCTCACCAGTTATTAAAATCTGATAAAAGCCCACTCCAGTTAATTCTGCTGACAGAAAGCTGCAGATTGAGGGACAAATGACTGTCCCTCCTGACACAGCCACATCTCCCTGTTTATTTATTTACTCCTAATGTAAGCCTCAGCTGCACAACAACAAAAATTGGGTTTTGCAAGAGGCACGAAGGCTCGTGGGACGAAAGGAGGCAGCTCGGGATGCTGAGGCCGTGCTTCCCAGGACATCCCCACACTCATCTCTCCTTCGCATGCAGTTTTATAGCTACTTTGCCAGAATTTTATATAGCTTTTACGGTCTGTTTTTATGATGTTTGAGTAATTGCTGTTTATTTATCATGGACTGTATGTCAATGGCTGGGTCACACCCCCCACGCTTTGCCTTGAAAGGAACTATTTGATAGATTTTATTAATTATTTTTCTCTTCTTACACTGTTTATCCTACCTTCAGGTGGCAGCTGGCATCGCAGCATGGCAGGAGGTGGGGTGGCTCAGCAAAGCCTCAGTCCCTGTCCCGCAGCACAGCCCCATTGCCAGTCTGCAGCCTCCATTCTCTACGCACATTACTGGGCTTTGGGCAGACCCAGCTGGGGCTGGAAAGGCAGAGTGAGCTTTGGCCATAGAGGGGACCAATGCCCTTTGCCCACAGCTCTGCCAGCACACGGAACCACAGGGCTGCACCAAACTGACTTTGGTGCCACTCCACACTTCGGCTGTGCTCTCCTTCGGATCGCTACAGCAGTATCCAAGCAGCACGCTCAGGACTCAGTGAAATGAGGGATGAGTCCATCAAGGACCAATTTCAGCAAAAGAGAATGGGAAAAAAAAATCACTCTCCAGCCATTCAAGGGAGGGAGCAGCTGTCCCTGTGCTTGGGGAAGGCAGGCGGCAGCCAGCCATGTGCTGGCACATCCTGCCCACTCCAGTCACTCATTTCAGCATTACCCACTGACAGGGCCTGTGCTGCACCAGGGAAACAGATGGCTGTCACTATTTCAGAGCTGAAAAAAGGAGAAAAACCATGTGGGAGAGTGGTGGAAGAGTGGGGGGGAAGAAACAAAAACAATAAAAACATATGCACATAACTAAAAAAGCCTTTTCCTCAGGCAGGGCCCTTCAGGAAGGTTAACATGGGGAATGGGAGCCTGGCAAAGGCGCAGCCACCTTACAGCTGTGCCCAGAGCAGGGACCACAGGAACAAACACCACCAACCCTACCTGCATTCACAGTCCTGCACACCTTCAGCTACCCCAGCTCCGCACTGCTCACTTTGCACTCCTTCTGGTTACTGAAGCTCTTATTGCCTCCCTCATGGACAGCCCAGCTGCTGTGAAATCCAGCTTCCTACCAGCTGGGAACTTAATTATGTCAATTAATTAAGATTGTTACGCCACCTCCTCATCAGGTCTGAATGGGAAGGGTTGGGGAGTGCCTCTAGGTGGGGAAGGGATGGAAGGGAGGAAAAAATGGACGGATGAATGGAAGAAAGGATGTGTGGATGGATGATGGATGATGGATGGATGATCTCTGCATTTCTTAGTATTTATCCAAGGAAAACAAGACTTACACTCACACAGACAAGCATATCCCTGCTGTCCTGTTTGTACACAATGCCACAGATTTTGCTCACTGCAAAGTTACTCTTTTTCCTCTTTAAAATCTGGGCCGTTTATTTGAAATAAAACCAGTGATTTAACATGGAGGAACAAAACCCTTCCGGTATTGCATTTCAAAACATTTTGGTTGTTTGAACATTTCTGTCACATCCAACAGGGTAAGAGCTACCAGAATTTAATTCGCACTCACAAACGCCTTTATTTCACATCACAGCTGTATTTTTTAGCAAATTTGGTGTCAAGGAAGAAGAAGAAGCTGTCAGGCTCAGCCTAGCACACCCCGACCCAGAAGCTCCTCAGCCTCACCCGCTGCCAGGCTTCATGCAGCCCAGCAGGAGGATCTGTCCTTGCCCATAGCAGGGTGGTGATGGGAGGTTTGTGGAGAGGGAGCAGAAGGGTCAGCCCCTGACAGCCCGTGCTGTGAGGCGTGGTGTGGCTGCAGCCCTGCTCCTGCAGCAGTGAGGGTTTATCTCCTGGTACCTTTCCTTTGAGGTGGCTTAATGCAAAGCAGAATCCAGATTTGGGGATTAAGGGAGGGACAGAAAGGTCAGCCTGTATCAATGATGATTAGCTGGAAAGGACCTAAAGAGCCCATTGTTTGCTCTGCATTAACGATCCTGCTGCTGAGCCCTGATTCCCTCCGAACCACTTGAGAAATGAAAGGACAAACAAGCGGCCCTGCAGATTAAAGCCCTGAATCCCTTCACCTGTGTGTGTGCCAGCACTGCTGGGACAGCCTGCAGGGACCACGGCCCCGTGTGCCACAACGCAGTGCTGTGGGGAGGGCTGATCTGTCCTCATCCCACCGAGCTGGTGGCACACAGCCCTGTCCTGTTCCCATCCCTGTGTCTGCCCTTAGGAAGGGAAGCGAGGGTAAAGGAGGTTGCACTGCAGCAAGCAAAATGGGGAGCAAAGCCTAACAGGAATACGGTGACAGAGGGAAGGCAGGATGGTGGCAGGGGTGCAGAAACTTCCTTGGAGGAAAATGGAATCACATCACGGCGCTGTTTTCACGTGAGGCATCTGAGGAGCACGTGAAGGCACCCACCTGAGCACGTGTGGCCAGCACCTGACTGCACCGTGGGATGGCAGCAGCACCCAGAGGCTCCCATCCAACCCAGCCCCTTCCTGGAGCTGTATTGACATCAGAGCAAAGACTCAACCCAGGCAAACACCTCTTTCCAACCTGTCCTGAGTTCTGCCCATTGCCCACACACTGCTCGCTCGTATCTTCCCACCCCACTCTCCAGATTTCCTGTAAAAGCTTCATTTAGATTGAAAATGATATTTTCAGTGTGTTAATTAAGTACTAATTGCTGATTAGAAACATATTTATCGAGGTCTAACAACTATGTAACAAGTGATGTCTTATTACACCACCATTCCCTGGGAGTCAAACCTGCAGAAAGATTGTTCTAATAAGCAATTGGCATTTGGGTAATGTGCAGTTAGCAAGCCACGGAGCCGCTCTCCCAAATGGGAGAAGACAGTTATTTATGTTAATGAGATGCCAGCTGATTATTAGAAACACATTGATACAGGTTTGGGCTGTGGTGTAACTGATACATATCTACTGCGTTCAGTAGCTGCGAAACCTCAATCAATGTGTTTCTCATATTCAGCCTGCATCTCGTGCACATAAGGAATATCTCTGATGGGGAGAAGAGCTCCGGTTCCCGGCAGCTACCAGGAGACCCCCACATCCTGCCCTGCTCCTCTCTGTGATGCTGGGATGGGCCCAGGGTTGGGCTGGGGTGGGCTATGGGGCTCATGGGCGCCCCTGACCACATGCAGCATCCTGCAGAGGGGAGGTCCAGAGTGCTGGGTGGCTCCCACTGGGAATCAGAACTCAGTGAGTTCTGCACATCTTCAGTATTTAAGGCAAATGGGACTTTGGGCAATACTGGTCGGGGGATTTGTCTCGTGACTTTCACATGGTGCAGAAGGCGGGGAGGTGCCCAACACAGAGGGGACAAAGCAGCAAGGAGCAGAAGGTCCCCACGAATGCAGCAGCACCTCAATTGGCCACAGCTCTCTGTGCCACCACCTCCCATCCCGTGGCGCCAGGGTGCTTCTGCCCCATGTTCAGACCTTTCCCCTTCTTTCCATGCAGCTGGAATGTGTCTGTGGAAACATCTTGGCTGCGGAGAGATTTGGAACAGAAAGGAACCCCAAGGGATGGTGAGAGGGCCCCTTCCCGTCCAGAAGGGAGCATTATTTTCAGTGTGACCTTGTTCACACTCAGCCTCTGCTCAGCACTTCCCTTACTCCTTCCCCCACTGGAAAAGTAGTTTTAGCATCCCCTCTAATCTCCCTAAACCCACGCTCATGTACTAATAGGTACTTGCACAACGAAGGTATTTTTTCAGCCATTTCTGTGGCTCTTCTCTGGACCCTTTCCATTTTCTAGTGGCTTTCCAGAGCCCCAGCAGCAAAACGATGCAGTGGGCAGGATGGGGCTCACAGGGTCATCACACCCCCACCCCAGCATCCCCAGTGCTGCAGCCCCCTGCCCCTCCTCGTCACATGGGAGCCCCCAGGGCCCCCCAAGGTCTGGGGTGCTGGGGTGCACAGGAGCCAGCAGCCCCATGCTGCAGCCACACGCTGCCTCCACCACTGCAAGCCTAATCTCATTACCAAACAAAATCGGGTTTGTTTGGCAAGATCTATTTCTATAAACCTTGCTGACTGACACTAATTCCCCCTCAACTCAATTTCTTATCATTGTTGCCCCTCTTCTCCTGGGGCTGGGTCCTCCTTCAGCTTTCTCTGCGGGCAGCACGTGCTGCTACCTCTGGAGCCAGCTCTGAGCCCCCCTACATATCTGGTGTTGGGTCGTGATGTCCTTGGTGGCTACTCTGGGACTGGAGCTGAAATAATGCTTTTTGGTAAATTCATGTTTTTTCTTTAAAGAATTTCCTGATTTTGTTCCTATTTTTCCTCCCCCACAGCTGTCAGCAGCCATGGGGATGTCAGTCCTTTCGAAGCAACAAATCCACGGCTTCATTAACACTGCACTCTGTTTAGCCCCATCAAATGCCATTTAGTCACAGCAGCTAAATCCTTGGGCACCACTAAGTTCTGTGCCAGAATTTAATTCTCAAATCAAGAAGTCCAGAGCAGAATAACCCTTCCTTGTGCAAGGGAGCTTCTGCTCACACACAGGGACACTCAAGGGGACAAGGATAGGCTGGGGGAACAGCACCCTGCTCCCAAACGCTGAGCCCAGCGAGCACCGAGCGAGGGGCTGTCCAGGCTCAACCCGACAGGCAGAGAGAGAAAGCAGCTGAGGATGAGGTCAGGTAGAAAGGAGAGACAAAAAAAGACATTAGTGGGGGAAAAAATCAAAAGGTATGAGAGCAAAGCAGCGGGGATGACGCAGGGCGCTCAGCCCACACCTCATGAATGCCAGAGAGGGGCAGAGAGGGAGTTGTTTTATTATATTTTTTTTTTTCCAGCCCTCTTCCTTCCTTTAATCTTTGATCGGGAAACAAGCTGATTTTAATTAAAAAGCCCTCCAATTAATGCTGCCGTGGAGTTTTCATTTCCTGGGCTTCAGTAATTTGCAAGCCCAGGTTATGGAGGCTTTGTGTTCCCTCTTGACAAATAAATAACAACAAGCAGAGGAGCTCACCGCAGGGCCGGGCTGCTCCCAGGGCTGCTGGCCGCTCCCTGCTGCTGGCATGGGACCCTGAGCGCCGTGGGGGGACAGCATCCACAGCACCCACAGCACCCATCTGGGCGCTCACCCCTCTTCCTATCTCACACCCATCCGCACAGCTGGACGGGCATGAAAGCCCCGGGGAGAAAAAAAAAAGGATTGTGAAAACCTTTATTATCCTCAGTCCCATCTATTGTTAACGTGATGGTGAGCAGGGAGTGTTTGGAGAATTCATTTGTGATAAATATTTATACGCTGTGTTTTTGGGCTGTTATCTGCAAAGCGTGGCTGTTTGATCTGGTGTAGTGCTTTTTTTAGGTCATTTACATTCCCTTTCATAGGAGCCCTTGTCCGATAGCAGCTATCACATAATTATGTTTCTTTTGCTTATCCCTAATCCTGTCAAACCACCTACTTATCTCTAATTTCCTGTCCATTACCCTTATTGTTTGAGCTTAAATCTCCAGCGCAGGACAGCGGGCTCTGGGGGCTCCGGGGCTCAGCAGCAGGCGTGGGCAGCCTCCCATCACCAGCAGCCCCAGTGCTGGCACTGAAGGGCTCTGCTCGCCCTGCAGAGCTGCACGGGGCACCCCATGCTCGGAGCAGGTGGATTCACACACAGGAGCCCATAGGAATCGGACTGCGTGCAGCATCTCACTGGGTGATGGGCTGCCAGCCCCAGGGGTGGAGCAAGGCAGCACAATGTGGGGTAAGCTGTGGTGCACGTGTGGTATCGTGTGCTATGCTGCCTTGGTACCAGGACGGCTCCCTGTGAGGCACGAGTTTGCATCTCGGAGCCATCAGAGCAACGGGGACTGATCGTGTCCCACTGTCTCCAAGGCAACCTCGCGTTTGGATTTGAGAGGCAGGAGCAGGGGCACCGCAGGGGTGTCACCTTCTTGGCCGCTGTGCGGTGCTACGTGGTGGCACAGCACAGTGTGAACAGCCCCTGCCCTCCAGCCCCTCACACCAGGCACTGGGCTGCGTGTTCTGGAAAGGTCCTGGGCTGAGGTCGCCTCTGGAGATGGCTGCTCTTCACCCCCAGGTACGTCACGATGGGGTTCTCATAGATACTGTGTCCGCCCCAGCATTCATCGTGTGCCCTGCATCCCCAGAAAAGGAAGGTTACTTCGAAGCACTCTCCCCATATTTCGGGTAAGAATTCTCAGATAAAACAGCACTCGTCTCAGTCAGCATTAGCCCCAGCTGGGGTTCCAGCACTGCTCCTCTCTGGCATTGAGACGCCATTCTCTTTAAATGCAATGAGGCAGAAGCAGTCTGGTTGATGAAGCTCAGGCTCCACGGTGCAGATTTCCAAGTCACTGCATCTTCACACTGAGCTTCAAAGGTGAGACACTATCAGACAAACCCCGCTGGCTCCCCTGGCTGTGACCTGCACTCAGCTCCATCAGCTCCATATTGCTGCTCCAGCAGTGACCACACTGTTAGCATTTCAAGCACATCCTCCCCCATTAGTGCTGGCACACGGGGCACAGACATTTGTCTCTTGCATCCTCTTTGCTGCTTGCTGTCACCTCCCTGTGCCATGTGATGCTGGATGTGGCCACTCATCCCACCTGCCAGAGCTCTGTCCTACAGACCCTGACTCACAAAGCCCAGGGCTGAGACAGCAGGACTCTGAGATGCCCCCATCCCTGCGGACTCTGGTGACCCTGAGGTCTTGGCAGGGATGCGTCAGGGCCTGGGTTTAACCACACAGGTGCTCTTCCTCTTCCTCTCAAGGAAAACTGCAAACCCAAATCTGGACACAGGAAACCCAAAGCTGTCTGAAATTGAAAGCTGGGTTTGGAGCCCGAGGCTCAAACTCACCTCTGGGAGGAGGAGGAGGCATCTCAGGGCTGGGGCTGGAGCAGCTGCAAGGCGCTGAGGTCGGCTGCCTGCTGGATCCAAGAGCCCAGTGTGAAGCAGCCATGCAGTGGCAGCTTCAGAGCACATCTCCCCACCAGTTACACGGTCTCCTTGGCTTGAGCTGCCATACGAGACCCCTCTTACTTCCCATGGCGCATCTTAATAGCACGTGGCTCATTTCTTAACCATTCCTTATTACAGCTGCTTTCTGCCAGATGCGCACCAGCTCCGTGCCCACCACGAGCGGGGCACTGCATGCAGCCCTTCGGCACAGCTGAGCTGTGGCCAGGCGCCAGCGCTGCCTATTATGGGTTTTATATTGGAGTTTTACTCCAGATAAAGAGACAGCCGCTGGGGAATCTCTGTCTGCCACTGATGCCTCAGCCTGACTGCAAATAAACGGCTCCTCCGTCAAACAAAGAGCACGCATCACCTCCACCGAAAGAACCGTAGGTGGCATGCAAGGCCAGCTAACAGGGACGCCCGCCACCCGCTTTGTCGTGCAGCCCTCGCTGTCTGCATTTCAATGACGCCGAGCTCCGAGCAGCAGCAGTGCCAGGTGCCGGCTGAGCTCCGCCGCTCCCGCTGCCACCGCTGTCACCGCGCCGGGTGGGACATGGGAGGGACCTCGGGCTGCAGCCCCTGGAGGACCCCAAGCAAAGGGCTTGGGCTTTGGGTGGGGAATGGGGTCTGCCTCAGCCCTTCCCTTCCCCTGGGGACTGGTCATGCTGTGTTCTGCATGTCCCTGTGGTTGTTGCTTCTCTGCAACAACCAACAAACGGGTGGTCTGCATCCCATGGGGAGCTCCAAAGGACAACGAGACACCCAACATCCATATGGACAAAGGAGCTGCAGGGCAGCGAGAAGTGCTAACACAGCACTGGATCCACGAGATGGGCAGCGTGGGCAGCAGCACTGACCTGGGCTGCAGCAGCAGTTCCGGAGCAGCAGGACTTGTGCTCCGATGTGCCCTGCCTGGGGCTGGCAGGAGGGCACCAAAGATCCACGCAGCCCCAGCAGCACCCAGGCCCTGTATGGTGTTTTTCAGGGCTTTCCAGTCTGACTCACGCCGGCTCCCCTTGATGCTGGGCTTCTGACGCAGGCACGGTTTGAGGAGAGCAGCAGCTCGGTAATTAGCAGGAGCGGCTGGCCGCGAGCGGGGAGGCAGCGCCTTGCGTTGCCACCAGCCAGAGACCTCAGCCTTTAAAGCTAGAGCTGGGGGGACTTTGATTGCTGAAGTGACTCTGAAAGACAGCAGATCTCCATGTCCTCCAGCCACGACATCCCTCCCAAAGGAAAAGCTCAGATACGAAAGGCTGCATTTATCTTTTTATTACAAAAAATGTGTGTTGAGCAGGGAACCTGTCCCCCAGCGTGGCTACCCGCAGAGACTGTGCTGACTTTCCCCTCCTGTGCGTGTGCATGCTGGGTGCTGAACACAACTGCACCAGCTGCAATGTCTCCTGCACTGGGGATGCTGAGTTTCAGCTGTTGCACTACACGAGCTCCATGCTAAGCCTCTCCCTGCACAGCACAGCACAGCACGGCTGCACTCAAAATTTGAGATCACTCAGAAATGTACAAATGCACTCATCTCAACTCCCTAGGAAAAAAAATAAAATGAACTAAAGCAATCCAGGGCACATTACAGTAAAGCAATGGCTTTTGTTAATCCTTCCTTGTTTTCAACTCCCTCCTCCCGGGATGGGCAGGGATGGGGCACACCATGTTATTAGCAGGGCCACAGTTCCCATGCAGCTGCCCCAGTTGGAAATCCAATATACTGTGAGTCTGACACCAGAGCCAGCTCCCAATAGATGCCTGCAAGATGTGGGTCAGAACATAGGAACTGACACAGCAAAGCAGAGCAGTGCTCCATCCAGTCCTGAAACCAGCACTGTATTCATCTAAGTTAGAGAGCCACCAAGAAGGGGACCTGCACACTGGGGAATTTGTGTCCGGTGCCCATCAGGATCACAAACAAATGCTTCCCAGATTCTGCACCTGGATGGTCACAGCATGCCTGAAAAGGTCAAATCTCTGTGCTTTTATCTTCCTCAGTGTCTGCTAAGCAACTTCCAAAGTCCCCACAATAGGAGCAGTGCATCACTCCCAACCAGGCAGAGCAAGCCTTGCCCTGTGCTGCCTGCTGCCAGCTGTTGTGTGCCAGCCCACAGGCATGCAAAGGGATACAGCACTGCACTGCCAGCATGGCCCTGCCTTGCCTGGCCCCACCAGCCCCCTCTGACCAGGACTTTGCAGCGCTGAAGCCCAGCCCTTCCCTTCTCCTCTCCAAAAGCCTGCAGCTTCCTGCTGGGCTGCTTCCCAGCTATTTACAGAGCAGGGCTGACAAGGTGTCCTGCAAGCAGCCAGCCCTGGGAAGCTGCTACCATGAGTGTGCTTGCTGGAACAGAGGGTCTCTGGTGCTGCTGCTGCCTGCATATGGCCCTGCATAGCCCAGGGCCAGACTCACCCCAACTTGCAGAGCCCTGCATGGTGCAGGTGTCTTCTGGCTGTCATACACCCACTGGGTAAAAGCACAGAGTGACAGACCCTGCAGCACTGACCAGGCGAGGACTGTCCCTGCTGTCCCTGCCTCACAGAAGGGGGGTGAAGCCCTGCAGTGTCTCTGCCTGCGCCACCCAGCACCTGCATGCAGCTGCACCCCTTTCCAGCACCCCCAGGGATGCAGCCGCTGATCCTCTCTGAGATGCTGCTCCTGCCCTCACCCTCCAGCCCCAGCTCCAGCATTCCCACCCAGTCACAGCCCTGCATGGCCCTTCCTGGGAGCTGGCTAAAGTGGAATTCTTACCCTGAACAGCGTGAGCCTTCAACATCACTCCACCCCAAGACAGCCCCTGCAGTTGCCCAGCCCTTTCCAGGCATGATCACGATCCTTGTGCCCATTGCTTTTTCTGTCCTCCCAGACCTGAAGCACCTCCACACGGCCAAGCAGGTCAGTGGGACATGCAGAGAGCCCTGGTGCAGGTCCCAGCTGCACGAGGAAAGATGTCAGGGGCCTTCCCCAGGAGAGGAAAGCACGGGGTCTGGGCCAAGATGGGAATTAAGAGGGGGCTGACTGTTCTGTACCTGGTGTGAGAAGCAGACACCGCTCCCCAGAGCTGTCAATCTGGTACCTTTCACCAGCACTAAAATTCAATTAGTTAAAACAACAACAACAACTGAGGCTCCAGACAGCTTGCGCCTAACACATTTGATCCCTTTTATTACTCAGCACTGCTCCAAGCCCAGCCAGCAACATCCTCACTGACTCCCACTAGTTTCCCTGTTTTATTCTACCAGGATTAAGTCAACCCTACAGACTCCAGCTGTTTTGTGGTTGGGCCTGGATACATCTTTATACTCTAGCTACATTATTAAGTGGATTGTGGCCAAATTGACAGAGCTGCTTCGGGGAGGACAAGGCCATTCAGGTCAGTGATGGTCCTGCCAGCTGGAGAGACACTCGGGACTCATGATTTGCTAGCAAAGCTCTGGACTGTTGTCTTAGCCTCACTTGATGTCTCGGAGGGGGCTTCTGTGAAAGCCCTGACTCTAGCAGGAATGTTTGATTTCTTGGCA
This sequence comes from Tympanuchus pallidicinctus, assembly GCF_026119805.1. Classification (NCBI taxonomy): domain Eukaryota; kingdom Metazoa; phylum Chordata; class Aves; order Galliformes; family Phasianidae; genus Tympanuchus; species Tympanuchus pallidicinctus. The sequence continues at coordinate 18,289,710 of NW_026294648.1, read as the reverse complement.
GAGATGTGTAACAATCTGTCTTGGAGTATTGCAGGAAGATTTCGTGTTTGGGCGGTTTGTCCATAGCATCGCTTCATCATCTGCTGCGTAATCCACTCCTTGGCCTTCCCTGAATGGAGGCTCCGCTGACCGCTGGCAGCCCTCTCTGCCCATAGCTGCTGGACAAGGCTGATCTGGGAGCACTGCGTCTGGGCTGGCGGGAGCTCATGCTGCTCAGGAACCAGGCAGCGACACAGCTGAGAGCTCACCCAAAGGTGCAACGTGATGTAATGCAACACGCTGCCAGGCCATGCAAGGCAACAGGATGTCGTGCAGTATGATCTGATGATCTGATGCAATGTGACACGATGCGACACGATGCAAGGCGGTGCAGCGCAGTACACAACAGAATGCAACGTGATGCAGAGTAACCCAACACAAGGCAATGCACGCACAAGGAGCATGGCTCTGCCTGTGCCAAATGGGAGGACTCAGGAGGAGAGTTAACTAAACAGAGAAGAGCCCGGTTTGCTCCTAGGTTAAAGCACCCTTTGTGCTGTTAATGAATACCAGCAGAAGGGTCATGCAAAGAAAGGGATAAAAGCTCCATCCATTGGTTCATTTGAAACAAGACTGTCTGCGTGATTTATGAAACCCCCTTGAATGCAGGGGGCTGCTGGGGGCTCTCCCACCAACTCAATGCAGAGCAGCAGTGGGCGGTTGGTCAGTCACCCCCTGCTGCAGGTACGTGCCAGAGAGTGGGCTCCTGGTCACACGTAGCCTGGCGGCAGCTGTGCACCCACCAGTGCAGGGTGCTGCACTGAAATAACTCCTTGTGAGCAGATCCTGGCATTACAGCTCTCCATCTGCAGTAAGAAGAGCTTATTTTGGAATGGTGAAATTCAAGGTTGGATGTGGATGATGCTCAATGTGGGCAGCGCTCTGACTGTGGGTGAGAACATCCCTGCAGAAAGTGAAGAGCCTCAGCAGCAATCCATTGTCCAGGGCCATTCCATGTGAACCTCACACCCCACCTGGCTGCAGCTCAGCCCCTCTGTGCACGCACAGCCCTGCACACCCCAGGCAGGGCAGGGTGCAGCCGATGCACGCTTACCTTCGGCAGTCTGCAAAGCTGATCCTCCTGCAGCACAATAACACTGCTTCCATGTGTGACTCATAGTTTTCCCCCTGCCTTGGTCTTGTAGTTTTTCTAATTACTGTGAGCTTTGCAACTGTGAACATGTAATGTTCCAGAAATGTGTGTGTGATTCACCTAACGCAGGGAGCGTACTTCCAGCCAAAAGGGACTCGGAGATTTTTTTGGCATCAGTCTGCTACCTGGAGAGCAGCCAGAAAAGCTCACCAAGGTCATTTCTTTCTCCTTCTCCTCTTCCCTGTGCTTCTCTCTTCCCCTCAGCCCCTCTCTCCCTCCCCTTTTTCCTCCAAACAAGAATCAGGCAGCACCTTGTTTATTACTCATCAGCCTTCCCCCTATAAAAATCCCCCCAGAAACTCACACCGAGCCGCAGCTGCGCTCCTGCCAACTGCTCTCTCCTCGCCCTCCCCGCGCTGCTCCGTGGGAGCACATCCTGCTCAAGGCACAGGGGCTGTTGGCTGGAACACGCTCCGGATGTTCCCATGGGACTGAGGAACTCAGCTTCCATCGGGATGTGTCCATGGAGTTCCCCCGGTGCTTAGAATCTCCTATAGGAGCTGTGTGTCCATCTGTCCCTCCGTCCTCAGCCAGCGGTCAGTACTTTGGGCAGCCCCAGCCTCAAGGCATTCCCAGCCCCATTTCCACAGCGGCTGTGGTGGAGATGTTTGGGCAGAAGGCCATGCGACACGGCCCCAGGTTTTCCATTGCGCGTGGAAATAATCTGGCATCCCACGAATTTTTATGAAAGCAGCAGCAGCATTTGCGACTGTTATCAGCTGTAACAGGTTAGCATCAGACATAACAGTCTGTGGAGGGAGCGGGAAGGGGGACATCAATTGTCACTGCCTTTTTTCAGTCCGTGGGTTCCGTGCTGTCCCATAGGAGCATCTCAGCTCTCTCAGCACATGCCTTGAGAAGCAGGATGTTTCTGAGCCCTGGCTGTGCTCACATGGCAGCCACAAAGCACCTACATGGCTGGGTGCTGCAGTCAGAGCCATCTTCCCCTGTGGCATCAGCGCAGTGCCTTGACATGGGCTCACGTGCTCCCATCCCACTCTCCCTCCATGTAAGCCAGGGCCAAGAGTCTCACCCTCTGCATTCTGCCAAATCCTTCCCCAGTGTAGGACTCCACAGTGCTGCTGACCCCAGAGCCCTCAGACCCAAAGCCATCAGAGGAGCAGTTAAAGGTGGCATGTGGGGAACTCCGGCACTCCCAGGGAGCAGATGCGAAAGGCTTTCATCTGCTTCCTCCGTGCTTTCAGCAGCTGGGACACAAATGACACGGAGTTTGTGACACAAATCCCAAAGCTGGCAAACAAACACCAAGAGCACAGCTGGTCCCATGGCCTTGCCCATGAGCTGTGGCTCAAAGCACATTCTTGCAACACGCGCTTTCTGGGTCGAGCGGTGCGTGTCCGCGGTTACGCTGCAGTGTGAGCACAGGGGATGCTCTGGGACATCTCCCCCAGCAGCATTTTGCTGAATTCTTCATCTCTGAGATCACAGATCAAGGCAGAGTTTAAAGCAGTGGCCAGATCACTGTTTCACGGACCTAGAACAAATACACTAAAAGCTTCCCCTGTGTGTGTGCAGATTAAGTCGTTAATGAATATTTTTGCTAAGCATAAGAAATCTGGCTGGCCTGGGAGCTCAGCTCGGCCAAGATGTGGGAGATTTGGCGGAGCAGCTTCAGCACAGCAGCAGTGGGGCCTCAGGCACCACACGGCGAGGTGAGCGTGCTGGGCAGCCCCTGGGTTGCTGGTCAGTGGGCAGGAATGTGGTCCTGCATATTGCTGGGGGGCTGCAAAGCATTGCAGGACAACTTCCGTGTATCCACTGAGGGAGTGTGCTTGTGTGTGTGTGCATGCAGACAGGGGTGAGAGCTGTGCTGAGGAAGTCCATGAGCACTGCTGGGTCCTGTCTGCTCTATAGGGCAGTGGGGCTGTGCTGTGGGGAGGGGCAGGGGGCAATGGGCTCTGCGCTGGCACAGATAACGCTGGTAAATGAGCCTGGGTAGTCAGAGTTCTGGGAGTCTGCTGAAGAGGACTGAAAAAAAAAGGGGAAGAAAAAAGAATTTAAAACCATGGTGGTACGACAGTCACCTTCCCTGCCTCACGTTTTCCAGGAATGGTGCTCAGGCAGCTTTACAGATGTTAATTAAGACTCGTGCCCTTCCCCGGGGATGCACTGAGGTATTACAAATAATAGTATTAGCAGGAGTATCGGTACAGACAAATTAATTAAGGGTAATATCTTAAAGGCAGAAGGCTGCTGGGTCATGCTGCTGGCTGGGAGATGGGGAGAAACGGCCCTGCAGGGTGAGGGCAGCGCGTGCAGGGAGCAGCAGCTGCACTGAATGGTGCAGGTGCGTTAGGAGGGGTGCAGTAGAGGGGCTTTCCCTGCTCTGCTCACCACAGGGCAAGGAGAGCACAGCAGGTGCTGACCTCCGTCAGCCAGTACTGTGGGATGCTGCCCTCCCAGCCCCAGGAGCACTCCCAGCCCCACCGGATGCTTTTTGGCCGGCAGCGTTTGGCCTTGGTCAGAGGGAGGATGTGGCCGTGAGTAGCCCAAGAATCAGCACAGCAGTGACTGCACGCTGAGTTATTTTGGGAAGCCAGCTCTTTGTGTGTCACACTGCTCCTCGTGTCCAGAAAGAGCCACCAAGAACAACTGGGGAAAAAATATTGCCCTGCGGCGTGATGCATTTAATGTGGGATATGACCTGGTCTGATTTCCTGCGATTCTGCCACTCCAGGCCACCAGCACTGAGCTGGAGAGGCACTGCCGGCCGGTGGCTGTGGGACAATGGCCGGAGTGCCATCCGTGCCAACACCGTATCTGATCCTGCGAGGAAAGAGGGGTTCCTGCAGTCCCCAGATAGGGCTGTGCATTGTTTGAGCCGTTTATATCCACGCAGGTTTGGCAGCCAAGGTCCTTGGGATACTGGGTGAGGCAACTCCTGTTGTTGTAGACATCACTTCCATTTTCCTTCCTCTTCTTCCTTTAAAACAAAGCCGTTATCACTGCCCTGATCTTGCTCCTGAAGGGGGATGAGGAGGGGCTCGTGCTGCCCATGGAAGCCTTCCCACTCCCTGCACGCTCGTTTGTCACCTGGGAGCGGTGACAGCGCAGCATGAGCTGGGGCGCACGGCGAGGCCACTAGGCTGCATTCTTGGAGCGTTGCTGAGAAAGTCTGTGGCTTCTTCAGGGAGGCTGCAAAGAACGGAGATAGTCTAACAGAGCCAAGCTCTAGTACGGCCAAAGAGACCACAAACAGATGGTCTGTGTGGATCTGTGGTGGGATGAAGGGGAGGAATTGTGCATCTCCAGGGAAGGTAATGACCTGGTCGGGGCACCTGGGTGGAGCTGCACAGAGCAGCGCTAATGGGAGCGGGTCACTTCTCAGCTGCTGCTGGAGGGAGGCAGCAGCATGTCGCTGGAAGTATCTGAGCACAGCCTTGGCCAAGGCCGTAGGAGAGACTGTCCAGACCCCTAATCCAGCACCAGAAGAGCATGAGCTAAATACCACTTGGAGAAATAATGCTTTCAGGAACGCACCTGGCACAGGTAATTAGTGAGGACAGCCCTGCCTGGCTGTACCTCAGCCTGCTCCAGGAGCCCCTGTGCTTGCAGGCTGTAGCAGCCACCGTGCAGCAGGCCCAGCACTGCAGCTCCATGGCCAGGAATTGTTTCCCACGGTGTGTACAGGCACCCACGGGTGGAAGTTGCCTGCCCCCAGCACTGCCCTCGTCCATCCGCAATGCACACACAACCACAGAATGCAGACAGGCCCCTTTTTCCATCTTAAACTCCTCAGTGCATGCGTTCCTCTGGAGCTGCTGTTTTGTTCATCACTCCTCTTCCAGCATGTTCCCAGAGTGTGCTCAGCCCTTACTAATTAAAGCAAAGGCAAGGAGAGGCAACGATCTGTGCGTGGAGCAGACATGCAGAAGCATGGATGCTGTGAGTCAGGGAACACTCCTTGCCAATTCTTCACATATGCTTTTGTACTCACTCATTGTTTGGCTTCTTTATATTTTTCCCAAAGAGTTCAGCAGATGGATGGGAGCGCTCCCTGCGCATACCCATGATTGTGCTGAGCTGTAGGAAACCTGCTCTGGGCATCGCCGTGGGGCTGGGCAGAGTGTGCAGAGAGGCCGGCACCGGGGTCCTGCTTTGCTCGCAGCACATGTGGGCAGGGCAATGGCAGCAGAAGAGCAGCTGGCTGGGAGAGTGGTGGTCCATGTGAGATGCAAGCCACAGAGGCCAGGGAAACCAAAGCTATGTCATGGCTGGAATGGATCCTGCTGCTTGTGGTGAGAAGCTGTGCAGCTGTGTCCTGTGACGGAGTGCAGGCTGCAGAAGGGCTTTGCCCCAAGGAGTCCTTTGTGCCTCCAGGTAGCGTTATCAGTGCAGCAGAGAAGGGTCCTCAGCACCCTGCAGAGCATCATCACAGCCTCACACACTTTTCACAGTGCCTCCTCCTTCAAAAGCAGCTTTGGGTACCCTCACCTCATCCAGCGCCGCTCTCCACCTCAGCGGCAGTGTTGGCTGGGACCTCATCCTCTGTGAAATGAGGGAGCAGAGACGCACAGCATCCTTGGAGCCCAGAACAATATCACTCGTAGCTCTTGGTTGGCGACCTTGTCTGCAAAAGGCACTGCAGTCTAATATATGGCCCCGACCAGCCAGCTCTGCTCAGGCTGAAACTGCACACACAGGTGGGAGCATGCAGGGAGATGCAGGAGGATGACAGAGAGAAATAAAGACTGAGACCTGCTGTAGCAGAAGAGACACCTCCAATTGGATCAACGTCAGCTCTAATATGGAATCTTCCGCTCACACACATCTGTCTCATGGCTCTGGGTGGGCACCAGGCTCTGACAGCAGTTTTGTTCAGCAAGGTTCGTGTAAAGCAGCTGGAAACAGGCACTGCTCCTGCCCTGTGATTGTGCAGAGCTCTGCAAAATGCTGTAACTGTCCAGAACAAAAAGCCAAATTTTCCTCAAAATGAGGGACACATGATGATACCAACACTCCCTCACCACCATTGTCTCTGCAGAAACACGTGCACCTCATCAGCTGCAGATTGCCGACGAGAGAACAAACCATCTTCCCACACTTCGTTCCAGAGAAAGGCTGCCAGCATTACCTACACGTGCACTGAACAGGTGGAGGGAGATGGCAGCGCTCAGATAGGGCACCGTGCTCAGCCTGAGGGAGAAGGGAGCTGTGTTTGGCTGCATGTGGGTGTGTGAACACTCAGCCATCGCCTCAATAATATTCCACTGTCACTGGGACTCTGCCCAGCCTGGTTCTGGTTTCTCTCGGTCACCATGGGAAAAAGCTCCAGGCCACCCAGCATGAAAATGCAGCACAGAAGGGCAGCGAGAGGGATCACCTCCCAGCTGGAGGGTTTTCTGAAGATAGACACGAACCAAGCTTCTGTATTTTCAAAACTGCTTGCAAAAAATCATGCTTTGGCCCAGGACTGCACTCTGCATCTCACATCAAACCTCAGCTGATACCATCCGAAATGTTCGGTTTGCTCTCCTTTAGAAAAGCACATCCATGGCTCCTCTCCTGCCTTGGCTCTGTATCCATCTCCAACAGCAAGGTGTGATGAGAAAACCCTTCACTCTGGCACTGCGGGTGCGGCTCAGGCAGAGCCGGGAAGCATACAGAGTCCCAGGGGAGCTGAGGTCTCTTAATGTTTTCCAGCACAACCCTCGTAGCAAAGACCTTTGCAGCCCTCCGGGCTCCAACCTGCCAACCCCTGGGACTCAGCACAGGAACCCCAGCTGGCACCTGTGAGCAGCAGCACCAGGGCAGCTCCTGCTGAGGAACACAGCCCAGCTCCATGGGCTCCTTACAGCCACGCCAGGCTGCTCTTTGGAGCCATTAAGACTTTCTAAATACCACAGAAATGCCAGAACATGCATCCGACGGCCACAAATTAATCAGTGCCGGCCAAGGCCAGCACAGCCTGTCGTGCACCACTCTGCTCACTGGGAGCTCCCAGCACTGCACTTCCGAGGGCCGGCTGTGGGCACAGGGCTGCTGCCCACTGCTCCCAGAGCACTGCCAGGGACCCTTGCCGCAACCCAACCGATAGATTAGGTTCAAAAAGAACAGCCAGCCACCGAGTTTGCCACAGAGCACATGTGGTATTTATCCGTGGGGTGGAACACATTGACACAGCGGGGGGACGAGACCAAAATTCCCCAAGAATAATTTAGAAGAGCCACACACAGAGCCGGCCACCTCCTCCCCAAGCAGCCCAGTGGTGGCATGTGGCTCTGACAAAGCTAGTGGGGCTCTGCGAGAAGCAGCTCTGTGCAAAACTGCGTGGCACAGAAGAGCCGTGGCTGGGGCTGATCCCTAACAGCCACAGCATCCCTGCTCCACCCTGCACATCGCACCATGAGCAGTTCCTGCACCCTGCCCTTGCACCCCTAGGTGTAATGAGGTCCCCAGGGCAAGGCATGAGCTATCTGAAACCAAATGAAAAGGCAAGGAAATGCCTGGGGAAGGCCTGTGTGGGACACAGCCCCGCAAGGACACATGAGCCGGGACCTGGTGAGCCTGTTCCATCTGCAGCTCCTCCATATGAGTGAAAAAACAGGGGAAAGAAAATTACAAAGAATGCGGGACACAGAAACAGAGCTGTTTCTAAACAGGATGCTTTTAAAGCCTTCCAGGAGGCATGTGCTGGTTCTTTAATCCCCATCAGTTCATTTATACCTAGTAACTTTTTACTGCTACCCTATTACATCAGGCCCTATAGGGACAGAAGATGGTGGTGGGAGAAACTCAGGAAGTTGGGAATTTGAGGGAGACAGAGCGGATGAGTTATGGAGGCCCCTCCTGTCACCAGCTCTGCTAGAGTTCAGCTGTGGGTAAAGCACTCAGAGGTCTGAATACTTCTCCAAACTTGCCCAGTGCCCCAAGCCAACACTGCTGGCTGAAAACCTGGCTGAGAAGTGCGTGCGACTCCTGCTTGCAGCTGGCCAGAAGCACCAAGGGACGAGCCAGCCTAGCCAGAGGTGAGAAGAGGGCAAAAAGGGGAGAAAGAGCCTTCCCAGTCGCCCTGAAGCCCATTCTTGCAGAGCTTTAGAGAGAAGAACCCAGGGCTCACAGAGGGTTCATTTATTTGCTACCTCGCTAAGTCCAGCAGTTCCCTGGGTCCAAGATCTCCGGTTTACAACCTCTGCTCTTCTGCTCCAGGAATTCTGCACAATAACAGAGCCAGGTTTGTGCTCAGCCAAAGCTCTGGCACATTTGAAGAGCAAGGAGGGTTGCAAATGTTATTAATGCTGCGCACACTGGGCTTAGGAACAAATTCCTCTGCAGAGTGCATCCAGGGCTGACTGGCTGGAGTTCTGCTCCCAGCTTGGGGACCTCGGTGGGGCGATGAAGCCTCACCTTGGACAGAACGCTCCAGGAAGAGGGGAAGGAACAAAAGTCTCTCGTGAAAAGCAGTAATCGTTGTTTTTTGTTTGGGTAATTGCTGTGCTCAGGCCTTGTAGGCCAGTAGTAATCGCTTCCTTAACCAAAGACCTCTGGGAAGCAAAGCAAAACCTACAGGGGATGAAAGCTCTCTTCCCTCCCCTCTTTCCTCCCCCCCCCCAGAACAACGCACAAAGTATCCCTTTTAAAAACGGGTCATTGAAAACAGCGGCAGTTTCTGGAATACCTGTTAATTTACTCAAACATAACAATAGTCAGACTCTGCTCCTCGTTTCTGCGGCTGGAGGAGGGCTGTGGGTGAGGGTTGGCACCCAGACTCCATCGCAGGCAACCCCAGGCTGGGAGGAGGGGACGGTCACTGTGCACCAGGAGGAACGCTGCCTGTCCACTGTCTGCAATGGCACAGAGCAAAGGGGATACATGAGAGGCCTGCATACAAAAAGAAGGGACTGGAGAAGGAAAGAGGGATGGGAGAAAGCTGGAAAGAGAGGGAAAGGCAAAGAGGAGGAAAAAGTCAGAGGCAGAAGTGAACGGAAAACGTGAAAGAGGCTGAGCCCCTCGCAGGGAGCAGCCTTGCCCCTACAGCCCTGCCGTGCTGCTCAGACCTCCCCTTCCCCCTTGCAGAGCAGCAGGAATGCCTTTTCCCACTAGCACCATTTTGTTCTTGCTCTGGTTTTTCCTCGCCTGCTTTGTTCTTTCTCCTTACAAGCCATGGCTGAGGGTAAGCGCTAATTCCTTCCAGGTGCTGCGTCCTGACATCCTGCCGCTCCCTGCACCTCCTGCAGCTCCCAGCCCTGCCCCGGGGGGGCTCAGCCCTGCTCCTCCAGTCCAGGCAGCACCCGGAGCCTGGCAGTGGCCTTCTGGCCTTCTGCACAAGTTTGGGGGCAGTGGGAACACTTGTCCCACCCACAGCCGCAGGACACTGGGCTCAGGGAGATGAGCAGAAGCCACAGTGGCGTTGTGAGGGACGCATCCAGCACCTAACATGCTGCATCAGTGCAGGCTGACCCCAGGAGCTCAGTATCAGCTCCCTGCTCTGAGAGAACACGTTCTCATGGGGGCCCTTCAGGGTCTGGACAAAGCTCGGAAGAAGCAAAGAATCAACATCAGACCAGGAAATAACATCCAGCTCAGTGAAACGCTTTGGCATCTCAGTGAAAGTTTTAGAGGGGGAAGAACAGTTATGGGCAGCAGTTCAGGATACTCACAAATGAGTTCACATGACTCTAACAAAAACAAACCCAGGTCAGATCACAATAGGTGGTCCACATTATGAAACCCATGGACCCCGCAAGATGAGTCCATAGGTGGGTGACACGCAGACCCTGTTCCATCAGCCCAAAAGGGCTCAGGAACACCCCTTGGTGTGAAGGATGCTGCTGGGGAAGGTTGCCTGGAGCTCAGCAGAGCCTCCTACCATCAGCATGTCTGAGCAGTTGGAAAGGAAGCACAATAAAAAGACCACTTAAACAACTCATCAGCTAAACAGCTGAGAAAGCCAGGCAAGAGGTCTGCCAGCAAGTTGGGGTCCTAATGTGTTTGCAATTCATCAGCCTCCTGCTCAGCTCCTAGCAAGCCGGCAAGGCTGGGATTCAAAGGTGAAATACCTGCATCTGCTCCCATCGTGTCTGCTGCTTAGTGCAAACATTTATGTTTCTCGGCATATAAAATAAACAGGCCCGTGTTCCAGGGAAGCCTGTCAGTGCAACAGCAGATACAATTTATGGTGTGTGAGCATGACTCCCAGTGCACAGGTCCAGGAATGGGGGAAAGGGAGCAGAGTCTCCTTACAAAGCAGACAACTCTGGCTCCTGCTTCGTTCTCCACCTGCAGAGAGACGCGGGGCAAAGGAGAGGACAGACATCTCTGTCCTGGGCTGCTGGAAGGCACATTTCTGAGGAGTGGTTCTGGCACAGCAGATGCACTTGGCTGCCTAGACATGGGGTGGCACCTCCCAGCCCTCCAAAATACACAGGCACCTTGGGGCTGTGTCTTGCCTTAAGAGTACATCTCAATAGACACATGGGCAGAAGCAGCCAAAGGCTCCAGCACAGCAGCTGCAGCCACTGCTGGGTGTGGGATGCAGAAAAGAATATGGGAACAGGGGGCGTAGAGGCTGCACAACCCCAACACAGCCCCAAAACACCCTCAGCATCCCTACCCACCCCTGGCTGAGCGGAGGAAGCAGGCCAGAGCCATTTATTGATTGCTATTACATCAGCAATGGCAGCATTTTGTGCAATAGTGTTGCATCTTACCTACTAATACTGGTGATGCTGGTGCAGCCTCGTGCCTGGGAACAATGGCAGCAATTAAATGTCATCCCCTCACCAAGGACAATGTGAGAGAAGTGTTCCTGTCCAGCTCCTCTGCTCAGGGCCACACCTCTGTGTTCCCAGGGCTTCAAAAGGAGAGCTGGAGATAAGAGACGAGAAAAAGAAACACACAGGACAAACGCGAGGAAATAAGGTTACTGGGACCAGCAAGAGAGACTTCCTCTATAAGTCTGTTTCCCATTTCCTCTCCCTCCTCTGAAATTATCTCTGAGCTCTTTTTCCCCTCTTCACTGCCCAATATTTAATTGAAAACGCAGGTCTGTGGTGCAGAGAGGTGTTATTTTCGGCACAAGAATTGAGATATCTCCTAGCAGCTGTCAATCCCCGCGACCTCAGCTTCTGTACAGACTTCACGGGCCATTTTTCCCCTCCTTTTTCTTCCCTTCTTTCCCCCCACCTCCCTTTCTTTCCTGCAGCCGAGTTACTGTTCCATTGCTCTCCGTTGGGACTCCGACAGGAGCTGAGCTCCTCGTGGATGACACAGAATAATTGAGCCGTCCTTCTGCTGCCCTTCAGTCCCTGCCAGCGCTGCCTCCTGCAAGCGGCAGCTGAGCAGCACCCGCACGGCACCGAGCCGACATCCACAGATCCACACAGAGCTCACAGAGCATCGCTTCTGTGCGCCGAGGAGGTGGCAGAAGCGCTGGCCCGCATGATGACAACATTTGAACGAGGCGGTGATCTGAGCAAAGAGGCTCTTATCGCTCCCGGCGGCTGTTATTGCCGCCCCTGGAGATACAACCACCAGTGGGGGTGGCACTTCTAAACAAGTGCAGGGAGAGAGGGGCGCTCGGTGAGGAGGATGGCAGTGCAGATGAGCACGGGGCAGGGCTGCAGGCTGTGCCGTGGGGCAGGAAGCGCTCAGCCCGCAGCCCCCGCTGCAGATTCTTGTGTCCGCTCGCAATACAAACAAACTCGTTTCAGCAAACGCTATGACGAAAGGTTTTGACTTTTCTCGTGGTTTTTGTTTTCCGTTCTTCTTTTTTTTTTTTTTTTCCTCCCCCCTCTATTCATCCTTTTTGGCATTAGTTCATCAGTGGATTTGATTGTCCCCAAAGTGGTGTTTCTGGTAAATAAACCATTGTCCACCTCTCTCTCCCCAGCATTAGCCATGCCAACTTCCATTGTGCTGACAATTGATTCCAGGTGCTTTCAGCCTCTCTTTCCCAACGCAAAATGCCTACACAACATCAATCTCAGCGGTTGGGGCGAGCAAAGCACCGCTCAGAAGAGCCCACACAGCCCCAGCCAAGCTCAAAGCACACACTGCAGCACATCAGAGAGCAGGGCAGAGAGGTGAGCACCTTCCTGCACAGATCAGCTCCAAAACAACCCACAAGAGATTGGCGAAGACTGCTTGTAACCAGTGAAACCATTCACTATGCGTGAGATCCTGGAACACAATGGACAGAAATACCCAAAACAAAAACATGCTTGATCCCATGGCTGGGGAGAGGGTCAGAACCACACAGCAGCACTTTCGGGAGCGCTGAGCAGTCACCATCAATTTTAAAAGCAGTATCACTTAATTACTTCCTAATTGTAAATGCAGGTGCTGTACCTGTGCTGAGCTGGGAAACCTGAGGCAGGAGAAACGCTTTGGCCACTCGACTTCATGACTCAGGCTCTAAACCAGGAACGCTTAATTCCATTTGTGCACTCGATTGGTCCTGAGATATTTCAAAGACTATCTGTGGCGCTTTAGAAGCATTACAAGGTGTTGTAAGTTACAACGGGAAATGTCTTTAATTTTGGTTAGGGACCTTAAAAACACAAGGAAAAGCTTAGGTGAGACTTGTGTGCAGAGTGGGAAACATGCTGCCTATAAAAAAAAAATGTAAAAACGGAATCAATAGAGGTTAGATGTAATGGTAATATCTGTGCAAAGATGGCTTAATTGTCAGTTCAGAGGGAAATGTCAACTCGGCAATGGAAATATTTACAGGAATTTATAGCAAGGAACTATTTGGCTCAATCTATGGTCAATGATTGAGATAATTGCTGCAAAATGAGATTGTCTGGCATTGAAAAAAAGGGTCATAAGAGACAGCTGAGCTGCTAGAAATGCTGCTCTCCAGCCTGCGCTCGTTAACTAACAGGGAGAGGAACGGCTGGAGCTGGTGCAGGATCACCTTGTCCACTTTAGGGAGATATTATCCAGGCAAGCAGCTTCTCCAAAAGAGGAAAAATTATTCCTGCATCGTTAGAGTGGGGGATTTTATAGGGATAAAATAAAAAAGGGGGTGGGATTGGCTCTGCCCCTTCCTGAAGGAGGCTCCCGGGGGGCACCGCAATGCCCAAAGCTCCTGCCCACCGCTCTGTGCTGCTGCAGGGAAGCTGCCTTCAGTTCTCACCAGACAGGGTTGGCACTGCTCCATGAGAAGGAAACAAACTGTCCCACACCCCTCTGCCACTGCTGCCCTGCAGAGACCTTTCTTCTGCCCTGTCGATGTGAGCACACTGGGCTGCTAACATCGCTCCAAATCCATCGGGACCTCAGGCACGTTCCTTATGTTCCACACTCTGTATTCCCAGCTCCCCATGCCTTGCTTGCCTCTGTTCTGCACAGCTTTCCTCCTCCAGCCCATGCAACTGCATTCGCACAGAGATGCTCCTAGGGAGAAGCAGAACAACACTCATAGAGCCCAACCCACCCTGACGTTCCCTGCAGCAGAAGGTGGTCATTACTCTGAGATGAGCCTGAATTACAGTACCTCACATCAGAAGATGGGCAGCACCATGCTTGGGGGCAGTGACAGGGGGCCTCTCCAGGCTGGCGAGGAGCACAGGCTAGAAAATGGCTGTATTTCATCCTTTCTTCAAAGGAAAGTGGCTGCACACCTGCATAGGTGTTCCCACCAATCCAGGCTTCCTTTCCCCCAGCACAAAACACCAGTGAGACCCCCAGTAACCCAGTGATGTGCTAACAAGAAGCCCCACACCACAGGTTGCCTGGCTGGGGGAGGTCAGGACCACCTCACCTGTGGTGAGCTTTTATCAGCACTTAATTAAAACTTGACAAGAAGATTAACACACAGAGAGTAGTTTTAATTAACTTAAAATCGTATTCAATTTTCCAGCTCATCCCAGCATGCCGGGCACCTGCAGATCCCAGTGCAAACCTGGGTGGGGTGGTTCTGGCCCACACCTGGTTTTAGGATGTTAATAACCACTCTGCTCCCCCCCCTGGGTCCATTCAAGCCTAACTGTACATGGAAAGAACCTCTGCCCTGTAGGGAACTGCCAGCAGTGTTCACCAGATCCTGCTATTTCATCATGGAGGTGCTCTACAAGACCTGAGAGCTTTCCCTGCAACCCTGTGCTGCTCTGAGTGTTTCCCCAATGCTCCACCACCCACTGCAGCAGCACACAGGGCTGGGGGTACCTGGCTGCACCCCCGGGGCCCGGCTGTGTTCCTGCATCAGGGAGCACACTGAACCTTCCACCAATTCTGTCAGAAATAGCCTGCTGTTCAAAAAAAACCCCATGTTATTGTTAACTTTCTCCTTCCATTGTTTTTTCTATGTCACCTCGTGCCTCTCCCCTGCTGATTTCCTGACAACCTTGGGCCAAACAATGCACTGACAGAGTATTTTTTCCCTCCAGAGATTTACAGCCCGGGGGGGGGGGGGTGCTCTCTTTCAGCCCCAGGTCTCAGCACTGCTCTGGACACTGCTCTGAACCCTGCAGGGCAACTGCAAGGATTGACACTTTTGCTTTCATTGCTTCAGAGCAGTATTAGAATGGGGCAAGGTACCTTGGATCCAAGGGGAATAACCTCCCAGCCATGCTGTAAGGTCATGCAGCTGACAAAGGGGCATATCCAGCTCTCCAAAGGCTGGTGTCAGCTGAGTGTTTTCTTCTGCAGTTTGTGTGACTTTATTTTTTGGCTGCTGCTGTCTTTCTTGATGCTCTGAGTTCAGTCAGTTGTGATTTAATAAACTGTCGTGTTCTAATTTCCCATGGAGAGTTTCATTCAGGTTTGATTTGGGAAGGAAGAGCGAATGTCCTCCTAGCACCTTCCTAAAGTAGGATTTCCCTGTCCTTCTTTTGGATGAATTCCATCTAAGGCCTGATGGGTGCTGTGAGACACACAGGAAACACAGTGTCCAATGTCATCAGATGTCCATGTGAGCCCCGTGCTGCTGGAAGAAGAAAAGGAGTGGTGGTGATGAGCCCATGAGGGCTGGGAGCAAGGCACAGTCTGAAATAGCAACCATAGGGTCTGCAGTACAAACCCAGATCGATCACGAACTCAAGTGAGATGCTCGTGGCCTGACCGCTGTGTACACTCCCTGCATGAGGTGACTGCAATCATGTCCAAATTATCCAGCAAACACTTCAGGATGACAAATTCTTGGGCAGAAATCAGCCAAGGGCATGTGAGTGCTTTGCAAACAAGAGCTATGCTGTCGGATTGAAGCAGGCAGTGTTCAGCTGGGTCTGACCCCAGCATCACACCCGTGGCCGTGGCAAAGGTGGGCAGCTTTCTCCTCGAGCATTCCCTCCAGAGCAGAACCAAAGTGGCTCTGCAGGGAGAGCTGCTGTGCACACCATGCTGCTTGTAGGACCTGCCTGCCCCACTAGAGCTCTTGGCTCGGGAACTTCTCACTATCTTCTCAGCAAAGCCTTGAGGCCCTTAATGCCACTGTGTTTGCTGACATCTGGGCAATGAGAAAGTGGGAATGAATTTCTAACAAGCCCTTCAGTCCTTGTAGGAACATACTTGCAGTTGCTGAAGATACTGAGCAGTCCTCTCCAGTTCACCCGATCATCAGCCACACTGGAGTGTGCCCTTTCACCAGTACTGCCTTTACAAGGATGGAACTGTTTCTGTGCTGCCACTGAGTCCTCCAGCCCAGCCCTCATGAGCTAACTCTCATTTCAGGTCATTTCCCAGCAGAGCATCTCTGGGGACCATCCTCACCAGCGCATTCCCACAAGGAACACCAGGACTGGCAATGCCAGGGGACCGGGAGGCCGTGGGAGATGGGACAAGCATTTTACAATGATGAATGGACAGAAGCAGCCCATCCTACATGGGGGGCACGACCCCCTGCAATATCTCAGAGGGCAATAGAGGCAGGCCCTCCTCCCCCACCTTGTACCAATATGGTGTAGGGTTTAAAGGAGGCTCCCCATAGCGAGGAGCTTCAAAGCCTCGCCAGCCCCTCCCACCGAGTGTCCTCCTGCTTTGGTTCCACCCTCCACATTTCAGTGCCTTTCATCCTTCCTCTTCTTCGTCTTCATCATTATTAGGTTCCCTTCCCCCGCTCCCGCCCACTCCCACCCGTTCTGGAGCCTGCCTTTGGTCAGGAGCCCAATGGGAACCAGCTGTCAGGCGGAGCTGGGATATCCTGGGGAAAACAGCTTGAAAATGCCTCCCTCATGGCAAAGGAAAAAAATCCTGCTGCAAAATGGCCCCGCAGATGGAAAAGGCATCCTGCGGCCCCATCCCCTGACCTGCGTGGGTCTGCTCACTGGCGCAGTACCAGGAGGTCCCGGCTCCTGTTGGGTCCGTGAACCCATCCTGTTTGTGCTCCTCCTGCCAGCGGGACCCTGCCGACCCACGCACAAGGACCCAGGGCCCTGGGCTGGAGCGTTTTGCATCCATCCTCCTTGTGACTCCTCCAGCACCTCGCTCCAGCATTGTTCTTCTGAGATGCTCCTGCCCTCCCCGGCCCGGGGGTTGTTGTTGTTTAAACAGCAGCAGCAGCCACACAAGCTGCGAGCTGTCCTGCCTATACAGGGTGGTCTGTAATTGCTTCCTGTCCTCTCCAGCAACTGCCTTCATTTGTTTGAATTTCTGCCTAATCTCTGAACTGGGGGAGTTTGGAATGAGAGATGCTTGCTGCAGGCTCCTGGGTGTTTCCCTGCACTGAGCCACAAAGCCAGCTAGGACATCCAGCCTGGTACAGCCACAGTCCCTCCACAAGGAGGAAAACCTCAGCTCAGAATAACCCAGCTTTAGCTGGAGTCCCAGCTTTAGCAGTGCTGCGAGAGCAAGACTCAATGTGGTCCTTGGATGCAGCAACTGGAGCCCAGGTGTGAGCGGCAGGAGTGGGAAAAGCAATGGGGGGATGGGGAGAGGCGAAGAGCTATTTCTCAGGCTTCATAGCCTCACTGTTCTTGGTGATGTTATGGTACAGGCTGTGCCTGGGGTGATTTTATCCAAGCCGGTTTGCACACATCCTGCTGATCTCCCAGCGTGCTGACTTTGTGTCTCTGCGTCGGCCTCTGAGCTCCCATTACGTTGGAGCAGGAAAAGGGGATGCTGGGGGTCGGCCATGAGCAGGGCTGAGAGCTCAGATGGCTGCAGGCAGAACTCTAGAACTTTCTTTTTTCCAAAAGAAGGAGCTTTGTCTCTCTTTTGAAACAAAAAGGGCTGCGGGTAATGACCACATCTAACAGTGTTTTCCACATTGATGTACTAAAACCTTTAAATAAAAATTCCCCAGATGTTGCCAGAGATATGAAGCATCTTCCAGCACCAGCCTTGTGGTCTCTCTGGAGCAGGACCTGGGCTTTCTTCTTGGGTCTGGAGGGTGACCGAGAGGGGAGGAAAAAGACCAGGGCTGATAAGACCAGGGTTTGAGCTGCAAATCCAGCATCTGTCTCCTAACCAAACAACTTCCCCATCTGCTCCACCTCTGCCTCTGCTATGGCTTTCTAGCTTACATCCATCCTGCATGGCAGAAGTATGGGAGAAGTATCCTCCTGTGCAGTTCCCGTGGCTAACAGGAGATTTTTCCCTTTGCAGAGTTTAGGAGGAAAGAAGTACAGGAATGTGTGTGTGACAGATCTGGGGTGCTCAGAGCCAGGGCCTCAGGCACAGCCAGTCTGTAGGCATTACAAAGCCAGAGAGATAATGCAACAGGTACTGCATGTATTGCAGGGGTGGGCATCACCTTGGGTGCGCAGCACAGGACTAAGCCAGTGCTGTCCCTTCCCACCCTGCATGCACTCACACAGTGCACTGGAGCTCCTGCAGGATGGCCTGGAGACTTTCCCCAACCCTGTCTGTGCAGAAGGATCACCAGCAAGCCCTGCACTGGCAGGAGTGAATGGAAATGTCAGTTCCTTTACTGCTCCTTTGTACTGCACGGCCATTGTGGCAGTGAGGTGATGGGCTGCAGGCAGCAGGGCAGTCTGGCTCCTTTTTGGCCACATGTTTGGGGTCACCAACGCATGCTGGGGGACTCCCAGGACAGGAGATCTGGAGTTAGAGCAGCCACAAACCCAGAGACATCACCAGCCCATTCCCACCCCTCACCCCTCGCACCATTTTCCTGAATGGCTTTGCAAGCTGTTCCCGGTCCAGATGCATCTCACACACACATTTCACATCTATCTGACATGCTCAGAGCACACATTGGGTTGCGTGGTGCATATTGAAAATATATTGGCCTACTGTCTAATTTAAACTGCATGAATATTACGTGTTAGGTAGTATTTTATATGTGGCTGCGTATATTTTAAATTAATGGATGGACAATACAATGCGTGATGGCTTTTTAATGCCCCCTGTTGCACACAGGCCTTGTGGCAGCTGCAGTTCAAAATACCTGCAAAAAAGCACAGGCTGCCCTGTTGCAGCAAGAATGGCTGTTCTCATGCAGCAGTGAGAACAACCTGCACGACTGCCATCCCCACGGGGCAGGATGGGGCCATCAAGGCAGGATGATGAGCAGAGCTCTCCCTGTGCAGTCTCTCACACACCTTCAGCCTCTCTCTTTTGGCTCTGAGATGTGCCCTGCTAGCTCCAAGCCCTCCGAGTGCTTTTCCCAAAGCTGCCTTCTGTAAGCACCCCTCCAGAGCCACCCCATGAGACACACGCAGTGGCAAGCGTGACACAGGCTTCTGGAGGGTCATCCAAATCAGGCACATTTCGGAACACAGCAGGAGCATCTGCTGCAGTGTCCTTGCCATGAGAGCTTTGGTGTGGGCTGGTGGACTCAGCCCCAGCTCCCGCCTGCCGCCCTTTCTGCATTTGGCCTCCCGGTTTTGGCACCAGGTGTCACCCATATCCATCCCCCTCCTGATCTCCATTCCCTGTCTGCTTGTTTGATTAGATGCAATTCCTAATGAGGCTCTGCTCTTCTTCTGGCAGCCTCTTGCTTCCTGCGCAGCCTGGACAGTCAGAGCTGTTCCCGGAGGGAGGGATGCGGAAGTCGGGGAGGAACTGAGGTTGGAAGAGAGATCTCCAGTGGTGGAGTGCAGCTGGACTGCGGGAGACAACAGGAACTGGCCATGACAGCTACTGCTGTCCTCGCACTGCTAGCAGAGGTGTGGCCTTGGCGATAATATCTGTGAAAGCAGAGATCCAGGTGGAAGCCCAGAGACCATGCAAGTCCTGAACAGTGAGCCTCAGGGACAGGGAAGGGGAGGCTGCAGCTCAGGCTGCAGAGCAGGAAGCAGCGCTCCCAGCTTGCGGATGAGAGCCACGTTGCTTTTCCTTTAGACATGGCTGTTAGGCTGCCAGGAATGTAGCTGCTGGCTCACAGCGGGTTTTAAAGCATGATCCCAAAAGGCCACAGCCTTGCCAAGGCTCTGATGTTGGTGGTCAAGATGCTAAAGTGGACCTTCTGAACCAACAGAGAGACATGATCTGATTGGTACCAGAAAGTGATAGGGGAGACAAAAATACATTCATGGTTCTGATTACCTGGCTTCAAAACCATGCTAATAAACCCAAATTTGGGAAGCAATTAGAAAGGGAGAAGAGCAAGAAGAAAAAGGAGAATGAGAGAGTCGCCTGGAGGTCTCAAGGCAGCCTTTCAAGGATCAGCATTTGGAGAAAAGCCAACATATCAGCTCTAATCTTTGGCTTTTTGTTGGACTTAACAAGAACTTTAAAATGAATCCAGTCGCAACTGACGGGCCCCATATGGATCCCGGTTTGAAACCTCCTCCCCAGCACCAAATCAAATAGCCTGGAACTACAGAAAGCAAGGGAGAAGACTTTAAAAGGGAAAGACAAAGTCAGAAGTGCACTAGCCACTCACACAAGCCTGTCCGGGCGCACATCCGTCTGCTCAGGCTGTGCACGGAGCCATTAGGCTCTGTACCACTACAGTGACTGCAGACAAGTGGCTCTGTGGCTCCGCAGAGGGGCTGTCTGTGACCATGACAATACCACGATGATATTTCCCTTGATGCCACTCAACTGAGTCGTTTCCCAGACTCTCCGTGAGTTCAATCGCGTGTGCATCTGTAAATTGCCTTCATTTACTGCCTTTTATTTCAAACTTTGATATAAAGTATGGATATTTTCCTTCACGTTACCAATTTATTTTTTTTTTTAATTCTCCCCTCATCTTTCTCTGTAGCTGGTGCATCTCTCATCTCCCTAAGCTACACCACAATGCGAGAACAAAGGCATCTGACCTGTATCCATGGCAACCCTCAAATTCTACACCTTTGCCTTTTGTACAAAGTACCCCCTCCCCTCGTCTCTACACACACATGCATACACACACATTCGCCATGTCTCTGCCTACACGCACACATTTGTGTGTGTACATGAGTACATATTATAGATATGTAGATATTTAAAAGACAATTATTCCAAACTCTTACAACGGCTTCTGTATTTGCCTCATCTGCCAAGTGAACTCGTATTAATTCCAGGGTGGGTTTTGCCTTTCAGGTGATGGCAGGGTTAACTTAAAATCCACTGATGGCCACAAGGTAGCACTTGGTTCAAGGAAGAAAAGCAAGTGTTGAGAGTGAAGTGAAGCAGGGGTGTAATAATGCATTATTACTTGGCATGCCAGGGCTGGAACAGCCAGCCTCTGCCTTTTTGTGGTCACTGCTGGTGATTTGAAGGGGCATTCCCTTATTCAATTCATCGACCAACTCAAGGTGAAAGGCATCCCATTCCTGCAATGAAAGAAATAACAAACAAGCATGCAAAAAAAAATATCCATGTGGCAGTTCAAAAGGTGCCAATTGACCGTGAGCCGGGTCACGTTTTTAGCACCCTGCTCTCACAGACATCAGGCACAGACCAGCTCCTCCATTGCTCAGCCCTCAGCCAGCCTCAGGACCCCTCTCAGAAGCTTGGGCTTTGCCTCTTCTCTCTATTTCCTTTGGAGGGATTTCAGGGCTGCGCAGCAGAAGCCAGGCACCAGCAGGTGTAGAGGATGGCATGGAGGAGCAGAGCGGTGTGCAGGCAGCCTACAGCCATGGCATGAGATGGAAGGTCTCTGCAGAAGGTGGCAGTGCTCAGGGCTCACTGAGCGTCCAAACAGCAGGGTGCTGGAGCACAGCCACACACACGGTCCCACTTCACTGAACAGCTGATGGGCAGCATCTTGCCTCCTTCGAAGGCTGGTTCTCAAGAGCTTGTTAATTTGGAAAGGGCTGGCACCTCCTGATGCATCCTACCCAAAAGTCTGCCAATCCTCGAGCTCTTGGAAGATACAAAAAATTCTCACAATAAACTTCGAATCATTGGTTTTGTATCAACTCTCCAATCAGTTTTATTCTGAGAGAACATTCAGAGCTGCCACAACTGCGTCACAAAGCTCTCTCTGCTCCTAACCTTGCCTCCTTCCCCAAAGCTGAAAGCATCAGGTACCTGATCTGCTTCTCCCCGGACAGACCATCACCATGGAGTCCTGGGGGAACAGAGGATCTTCCAAGAAGGAGGAGCTCAGCACTGCTAGCGTCACAGCCAGACCTCCCATGACCATGTGGCATGGTGACAGCCATGTCCCTGGGCAGAGAGGGCATGGTCATCTCTTTATCCTCCTCTCTTTTAAGTGTTTCCAGTTGTTAGCTTTGCAATAAAAAAACAAAACAAAACAAAAAAAAAAAAAAAAACACAACCAGCTGAATTGTGGTTATAGACAATGAATGATGCAACAGAATACCTCATGCAGACATAGATTTGCTGCTCATTTCTCTTCAGCAGGAGGGCCGTATGCATGGGACCTGGTCCAAACTTATTGACGTCAACAGAAAGACTCCCATTGACTTCAATGAGCTTTCACTGGGACCATCGTTCCCTGTGAGAAGCACTTACTGGGAAACCAAGGGAGAATCTAAATCCAGGTGAACAAAGCATTGTGAAGCCATGGTCCCCATGGCCTGACCCATAGAGACTGCATTTCCCAGCATGCTATGTTCCATCTTTAGCCATTGACAAAGCAGTTTGCCGTGCTGAGGCTCATGCATGAAGAAAACTGATGTTGCTGCTGTTTCATCTAAGCAGAAGCAGAAATGTCTGAGCTACGTAGTGGCACAGACGAGTTTTGCTTCATTGCCAGGACAATTACTTATGAGGTTGACCAACCGGCTGTGGCAGAAGCACAGGTACACTGAAGATGAAAGTGACAAGTGAAGTCTTGGCTGTTTGGGTCCCTGGGACTACACTGCTGTTTGGCACAGTCCCCCTCACTCTCTGGAGCAGGGCAGACTTCAAGGACTCTGTCTCGTACTCCCATACCTCAGTCCATAGGCAGCTTCTCCCTCCCGGGCCAAACACACCCTAGAAACCACCAAAATCTGCATGAATTCAGACTGAAGGAGTGCTTGCCACCACTGAGCAAGAATCCTCATTCTCTACAACTCACTTATTTATCTAGAAATTGCTGCAGACTGCCTCGTGCCCCAGGCTCTCCTCTGGGTTACCAGCACCAGGGAGCTGGCTCTAGGCACCACTGAACTTCACTTCCAGACTGTATATCAAACGATGTTTGAGGTATTTAGGCCTGTAGTTCAAATTCCTTGGCCCCCTGAAACAAAGCCTACAAGCTGTTTGACACATGGGGATGAAAGGGGAAGCAGAGATGAGAACGCTAAATAAAAGGACCAGCACACGCCAGTTCCTCTCCTCAGCTGGGAAGATTTGGACACGCAAGCAGAAAAGAGAAGCCATCTCCTCTCTGCCCTCTGCTCTGTGACCCAGCCTCCCCCACCCCTCCATCCTCCTCCTCCGTGGGGAGGAGGTCCAGAGTGAGAAGCATTCCAAACACCCCGCTGGTACCATGTTTATACAGCGTGTCCTCCTCGCTGAGCTGCTCAGAAACAGCACTGGAACAAAAAAAAAGGAAAGGGGAAAACAGAGAGAGGGAAAAAAATGAACAGCTTGGGCTTTTTGGCCAGAAAACAACATTTTTTTGTTTGTTTTTCTAGCAAAAAGAAACCCTGCCAGAGATTCCCAAGTTTTCAGATTTGAAGGTGTATCTTGAGCTGGAGACAGGGAAATCAATGGATATTTGGTTTATTCCTTTTTCCTAAGTTAAATAAGAACCATCAAGGACTGATGTTTTTGGCGGCAATCACCCTTTCTTTATCACCCCTCTGGGTGAGGGAAGGACTCGGGTCCATACGCTTCAGTTTCAGTTCCAAAATCAAGGAGAAAACAATAGAGATGTTAATTTACAGACCCCGCAGTTATGGTGCAAGGACTGAGCTCTGGATCCCTTTGGCTTTTGTTTTCATTGGAAATCACAGTCCCCAGGGGATGCTGCAAGAAGCTGCTCCACGCTGAGGCAAAGGAATCTCTAAATGCAGCAATAGCCACAGCAAGGGCTGTCTCCACAGACACTTCAACAAGCTGGGATAGCACATGGTTTGCTGTAGTCCCATTTGGGTGTGAAATAGCCATGTCTTTCCAGGAAGCACAAGAAACAAACGCTATGCCAGCAAAACTGTAGACAACATCCACATCTCATGCAGTTAACAACTTTTAGGGACACAGAAGGACTCTTCTTTAATGAAAGTATCTTGGAACACCCTTAGTTCCTTTATCAGTCTCTTATGAGACCGTCTTTTTTAGGACCCACAAACACTCCAGACACAATAGATGTAGGTGCCACTTGTTGCTGTAGACAAGGGAGTCTAGAGCTTATGAGCAACTCTCTACGCCAAATTCCCACACCACGCTGCCAAAAATACTTTGTGTCTCACTGATGTGAAATGTTTCTTTATATTGTTTGCTCTTAACATCTCCATTTTTTGTTGCCAAACGCAGGAAAGAACAGTATAGGGACCCACATCTCCATCTACAAGGTTGGGAAAAGGCCACTCTCCGGGAAGCACTGCTGGGTTTTAACCACAAAACTGCATGAAGACAGCGAACACACTAAGAATGTACTCAAACACTCCTGGGATGAGTGTGAAACACCCATGTGTCAAGAAGGGATGTTGGCTCCCATAACCCTGACTTAGATGTAGGTGGTGCGGCACCAGAGAGCCCCACAGCTCAAAATGCAGCCCCATGTGTCCCTGTGTCCCTTCCTCCCTCGCCTTTCCCAGGCAGTAGACCATGGAGATGTTCCACTAATTTACCCTTGTATCTTCTGTTCACTGCTAGATTTATCTCTTGGTCCTCAGTCATGCACAAAAAGAGTTAATTAAGTGCATAGCATGGAATGACACTGAGGGAGTGCCATGTTCCAGTTCTACTTTGAGGTACAGAAATGGCTCACTCGCTGAACCACACTGGAAGTACAGGTCAGGGCTGTGCTTTCCCCTGTAGATACGTGGGTGTGAAGCTGAGTGCCAGTATGAATTATGTTGTTAAGCAAAGGGCTGATAGTGCCAGACAGAGACAGCCAGAGAGGGAAGATGTTAGGCGAGCTCCATCTGTCCCTAATAACGCCTGTGGTCCCAGGCCTCACCACACCTTCCCACGTCTCACCCTCAGCATCCACAGATTCCCACTCGCCTTTCCCTGGACCAGAACATCCTCTTTCCACTTTCAGTCTTGGCTTTGCTGTGTGGCTGCCATCCCTCAGCCCCTACCCTGTCTGCCCATGAGAGCAGTTCCATGGGGCTTTTAGCAGAGCAGCGCGAAATGCCTGCAGTGGGAGCAGCAGCACTCAGTCTTCGCTGCTTTCTGCTTTGCTGGTGTTTGAAGCACGGTGCCCCTATCTGTGCTTCCCACATTTCCACCCTGTTTCACACAGGATGTTCCCCACTGCCAGAGTGTTAAGAATTTCTCTTCCTCAGCAGAGAATTTCTGGGCTTGTTGGTGCCAGATCCAGGATATCTGGTGATGATGTGATGGACCTCTGTGTCTCTGGGCTCAGGATGGACCATTTTGACTTGCTTTGTCTTTGCGGACAAAGGACAGCCTCATCTGCCCTCTATTACCCACACAAAGCACATCTGCACAGTTTTTATGTGTTTTCTACAAGCAAAACAACTTGGAAAAAGACTGTGCTTGTCATTCATTTGCAATATTCCCCCTTGCATCCTCATCCATGGCGTTGCACAACACCAAGGCTTAATTTGCCTCAATTACCATTCTGATGGGCCTGAAACTCTCACCCAAAATGAACATCCTTGTTACTCAGCTGAATTCTGACTGACCAGTGCCTCATGGGATTCCCCTTTGATCTGGGGAATGGACTGACTGAAATTTTATTGCTACCGATTCCTCCCTCACGATCCTCTGCGAGGGAACCGCTTCCCTTTTTCAGCCTGCCAGTGTTCGAGACAGTAAATAAGCCTCACATTTATTATTAGCACAGTATACTGTTTTATAAGGGGAACACAGCTGTCTGAGAAAGATCAGAGCTCTCTCCCGCAGTGTCCTACCATCGCAGGCATTCCTCGGACCACGAAGGAGGCTGGAAGCAGCGATAGTGGTGGCAGCAGCCCTGGTGGGGTTCTCCACTCGTAAAGGAGCGCCTCCAAAAAAGTGCCCTTCGTCATGGGGCCACATACACAGACTGGCAATCTGTGATGCAGAAGCTTCTGTTTGGTCACACTGAGCAGCAGCCACCTCCCTACCCAGGTGTGTCTCTGGCATAGGATCTGGGGACGAGCTGAGGCTGGGCAGTGGCTCAGGCAGACTCATCAGGCTCAGCGGGGTCCCTGCATGGCCTGGGATGTGTGACCTTACTCACAGCCCTGCCCTCCTGCAGCAAGAAACAGCAGGTCAGGGGGAGGATGGAGGGTCACAAATAATCAGCTTTGGCAGCGAGATTTTGCAATCTGATACACTGTTTTGCTTGCTGGAGGAAGAAAAATAATAATAACGTGTTGGTTCTCCTTCCCTGCACAAGATTCTCAGGGAAAGCAGGAATGTCAGTGAAATCAGATGAGAAAAAAAAACAAAACTGCTAACAGTAAGATTTGCCGAGTGCATTCAGTGGCCTGGAAAACGAGCCGGCAAGTGATATAAGAGCTCCTTCCGAATTCTGCACACTCAAGGAAACATTCAATACATCTTGAAGTAAAAATATGCCTTGTCCCTTGCTGCTGGTGTAAATATTTGTGTTCACAAGTGTTGGCAAATATTTGAGACATCTATGTTGTTTAACCAAGAGCTTTGTCTCTCTGAGTCCATCTCCCTTTTTGGTCTCCCCTGTAATCACATTAGCCAGAGGAATCCTCTTGGTATTTATGGGGAAGATGGGATCAGAATCATTTCTATTCAGACCTTAGAATCAGGCACAAGCTTACAGAAGACAATCAACAAAGGGTAGCAGAAAAGCTGCCAAAGATCACATCCTCCATCCCTTTAATATTGGTACAGTCTCCTTTAGGAAATGGCTAATTTAGTGTGGATTTGCAGACGCAGGTAGTGCCATGCTGAAGGTCTGTCTTACCTCCACAGTAATTTCCAACACTTTATACACTATATTATACAGAAGAGAAGAGAGGAAAGACAGCTTTCTACCTGCCTTGCTTGTGGTAGTTGTTCACGTTAGATATGTTAAGACTTGAAGTCCCTCTGTGAACAACTCCTGTACAAAATGTTGATGCTTTGGCAGCTTCTGGTGAAAGGGAAGCAAAGTGCAGGGACAGCAAGAGTTCCATCACGTTCAGCCTGGAGATGGAGCAGCAGGGGTCTTCACCTGTGCAGCAGGACTGTGGTGCTTCTGCAGTCCGGGTGTGCAGTTTGCCGTGCCACTTGTTCATGGTTTGTCTGCCTTCAACAGCGTGTGATGCTATCTTCAAACTGCACGTGGATCAGACATCTGTATGGTCCAACTCACCAACCGCAGGACCTGCTCGCACACAGCACCCACCACGTCCCCCTGAGATGTTCCTACTGGTAGCACTGTGTCAGCTATCTACTCTGATAGAAGTTACCTACTCCAATTGCCGGCCCTTGGGGGAAACCCATAGGAATGGTAGCAACCCTGGTATCACTCAGTTAAGTCCACAGATCCCCACAAAGAGTGGTACAGACCTCGTGACTTTGCACCACAGCTGATGAAGAGCACTCACACAGACTATCATCCCAGCTCAGAGGGAAATGGAAACGCCTGACCTCACAGCAGTTGTTTCAATGGTGATTTTGCACCCAGGTGCTAAGATCTCTCCTCCTTTATCTCTGCTAGCAGTGGCAGACACTCTGCAAATTTGCCGTGCCAGAAAACAATTAGCAAACAATTCCTAACAATTGCTAGAGACAAGCTGTCATGTTTTTTGAAGAGGTCACTGGGTGCATTCAAAGTGTTCTAGATAAGTCTTGGACTTAGGACAGCCAAAACACTTTGTAAGTAGGTTTGTGCCCAGATAACATACTAAAGATGTTGAATTGGAAAAAGATATCAAATCAGATCCTGACAGAACTGAACAGAAATGGTCATTGCAGCCAACTGAGAGCCAGCAGGGAGGCCTGCAGATGAGTAAGTATGGAGCAAACAAACTGAAATCTTCAAATCTTCATTCACCCTTTGGCAAAGACCAAGGTGAAAAAAACTTGAAATGATGAGGATCACATCTGTATTTCAACATTCTGTCCAGAAGTGGGCCTACAAAAGTGCTCTTCCAACCTGTTTATTCAGTGGAAGATGTTCAAGCAATAGGAAAGAAGCACTGAGCTACACTTCTGGGTGCTAACCCGAACCACTGCTGTTTTGACAGGTTAGCCATCATGGACAGAGAAAGAGCTCCTGTTGTGCTCTGGCTGGCAGGTTCCTTACAGCTAATGCATTAACCTCTGAATAAACAAACGACTAAGAAAGGCCCTTTCCTAACCTAGCAAAGTACAAACACAGGCTACATTCTTCTGATTATAAAACCACAAATGCAGGACACACTCCTGGGAATGGGCTTGATACTTTTTCTCTTTGATTCCAACCTCTTGGGAAGATTAAATAGTGTCGCTGCCAGGTTAATACATAATGACCTCAATGTCTCGAAACATTATTGCATTGCAAATAAGACTGACATTTACATATTTCTCAGTTGCCCAAGGGTACAGAAGACATGTTTCAGGCGCCTGCACTGAAAGCATGCTGGAAGACAGCAGTGCAGCATGGTGCATGGAAAACGAAGGCACGTCATTAATGAGTCGAAGAAGGAGGATGGCTCCCTAATGAGCCAGCCCAAACCCTCTGGCCAGACCAGCGAGCTGTCAGTCAGCAGCATGCTAGAATCAATTCTTCTGAGCTGAGCTGCGTGCTCCCGTGCCAGCGGTGGCTGCATGGAACAGAGCCATCTCCTGTCTCCTCCTGCTCGGGCTCCCACCAAGGAGCAGCAGGAGATGGGCTCTGAAGATGGGCTCTGAGATGGGCCCCTGAGCTCTGGAAGATGGCCGACAAATAGGAGCCATTCGTGTCCAGGTCTCCTCGTGTTCACAGCTCAGTGGTCAGTCAGGATGTGCTCCTTTCACCCGGCTTGGCTCTGCTCCCGTGGCCAGGACTTCCTCTCACAGTATAAATGCTGTGCTCTCTGGGCAGGCTGCTTTCCACAGCAGCAGGCAGCCAGACAGACCGTGAGGGACAGAGGCCCCGAGTAGAGGGGACTGGTGAGGGGACGTGGGGCCAGGCCCCTGGAATTACTGCACGTGAACCTGCTGACAGACAACTGAACTCCAGCTCTCCCCTCAGCCAATAAATCTTGCAGTGGTCTAATTTTGCAAGGAATGATGCCTCAGGGAAGGCCTGTGTGGTCCAGAAAAAGAGAAATTAAGCATGCTCAAAACCCCTAATTCTGCTTATCGGGTCCCCCTCCCACAGCCCTCCCACTCCTCAGCAATGGTGGCTAGTGAGGGAGCGCAAGCTGATACAAGCCGCAGCAGCAAGGCAGGGAGCAGGACATGAGGCATGTGACTGGCCCAACCGCCTCATCAGGATGTGGGGGGATCTCTGGGGCACTGTGGACTGGGATTGGATCAGACTGGATCATATAATGGGGCTGCAACCAGTCACAGAATCATACAATCACAGAACTGTTCAGGTTGGAAAAGCTCTCTCAGATGCCCAAGCCCATTCACAACCCACCCCACCATGCCCATCACCACGTCCCTCAGTACCACATCCCCATGGCTTTGGAAGAGACAGCGACTCCACCACCTCCCTGGGCAGACGTGCGGTGTCTGATCACTCTTTCAGATAATAAATAATTCCTAACATCCAACCTGACCCTCCCCTGGTGCAACTGTAGGCCACCACCTCCCGTCCTATCACTGTTACCCAGGAGCAGAGGCCAATCCCACCTCACTACAAGCTCCTTTCAGGGAGCTGGAGAGAATGATGAGGTCTCCCCTGAGCCTCCTCTGCTCCAGACCCAATTGTCACTTTCCCTCAGGTGCTTCATAGACCATATCCTGTGCTGCCTTTTTGTGAGAGCTGTGCACACAGGGCATGCACCATCACCATCTGGTTCTCATCTCCCCACAGTCTGGAAAAAAGAGCGCCTCCTGCCTGGGCTCGGCTGCTGCCAGGGCTGAGGAAGGGGCTCTGTCCATGGAGAGCATAGGGAAGCATACTCCCCTGATCACCCTGTGTCAGCAGAGCTCTGGTCAAAGCCCTTCAGACCCATCTGGGGTTTTGTACTGCTGCATGAACTTGCTTTTCCAGAACACGGAGAAGGAGAGCATGTGGTGAAGCTCCTTCCCCTGTGCATCATAACGGGACGTTAATTCAAGGCCTTTGCAGAAGACAAAGGGAGAGTTGTAGCTGTTTTATTTGGGGGTGGGAGGAGGCACCGCATCCAGGAAGCGCCCTCCCCAGGGAGATAAGGGAGACCTGGCCACCCACGAGCCGTGGCTCGCCAGGAATCCAGGCTTCCATATGTACAAAGCTTGTGCCAGAAGTGTCGTTCCCATCATCAGCAGGCCACCCGCCCCTTCCCCCCTCCTTCCCTGCCTTCTCCCTCCTCCTCTCCTCTCCCTGCAACCAGCTGACTTTTTTCACAACCAGGAAACAATCAAACAACCTCTTCAGCTGCTTTGGCTCCTCCTCCCAACACCACCATCTCCCCCTGCAAAGGATGCTGTCACTACTCCCAGAGCCTGATGTGCTGTGCAGTGCAAAACTGTTATTCCAGCCTCCCAGCGGGGAATACCCTCTGGGCTGCAAATACCTGTGTTTCGTTAAGTAAATAATCACACAAGATAAAATATCCGTCTTGATGGTAAAATAGAGGGAGGGAAGAAGGATACAGACCTGGTGTGCACCAGACAGCACTCCCTGAATTCGTATTGCAGGGGGGATGGCAGTGCCACTGTGTGCCTGGCCTTTCTCCTGCAGGTAGATAGTGACATTTGCACCCACCAGAGGACAATTAAATGCAGAGCTTCAGAAGAGAGGATTCTGTGAGGGGCTGAGAGCAGGGGGAATGTTGCATTTAGCTTGTTAAAATAGCTCTCACAAAGAGAATGGCTGGGAAATGTATTCAATGCAACTCACCCAGGGAAAGGCTTGGAAAGCAGCCAGCTGTGCTGCTCCAGTCTTACAGAGCACTGAGGAAGAGGAAGGTAGATGGCCCTGGTGGAAGGAGAGCCATTCCTAATTGTCCTTGGGGCTTTCTGTGCCACTATGGGTCCTAGTGACCACTAGACCATCCAAAAGAGCTGACTGCTGTAGAAAAGCTCAGCTCCTGGGGAAAGCCCCTGCCTTCTGCTCCTTTCCCAGGCCATTGAGCAGCTTATGGCAAAGCCAAGCATTGACCTCGAGTGTCCTGGCGTGCTGCCTGCGTGCTCCAACCACCAGACTGCAGTGCTGCTGCCTCCCCGCCACGAGGTCTTGACTGTTTTATTGCTCACCTGTTTAGGAGACTTCACACATTCAGCACAGAGGCTTATAAACCTACTGGGAAAACAGAGGAAGGGAAGAGGTGAAGGAGAAGTTCAGCCAAGAGTAAAATGCTCCGGAGGTGTAGGAACCTTGGGCTGGGCTGTGCCAGGGTCACCCAGGTCCATCACAGCCTGGGAGGTGAGCAGATAATTTGCCCATGCCAGGATCACAGGGAGGTTGGTCTGGGGTCACCTGGGGGACCTCAGGACATCCAGCAGCCAAGGGCATCCTGTTGAGTGCAGGTAGAGCCGGCAGGCAGCTCACTCTGCATCCACAGCTGTGAACTGGGCTTGGACCAGGGGTGAGAGTCTCTCAGATTCATTTCTCAGTCATTTATTCATATATAATTGCCTGTCTGCCTGTCTTAAAGCTAATGACTGGATGTGAAGATTTCCAGCTAGGGTTTGTGAGAAGGTAATTACACTGCAATCTCACTGTATGACTATTCCTTGAATGAAGATAAACTTGTTTGAGTAGGTCTGCACATCGCAGGAATCAGTTGTATTACAGAGACCAGGCATGGCAGGGGAGATAAGGGAATGTTTTCACTGCTGCTTTTTTATCTGCTGACCCATTAAAAGCTTTTCTGTCTGAAGGGGGTGAGGAGCAAGTAAAAGGGTTAATCCCACAGCTCCTCGCCCCTGATGAACAAGATTTAAGTCTCCATCACTCCGTTGGGGATCAGTGGGTACCCTGAACTGCCTTTCAGGTAGGTGCTGCTTTGCTGAGGTGCTCGGGACAGAGCTCCAGCTCCATGAGGCTGATGGACTTAATCTATGAAGGCCCACAAGAGCTGGACAGAAATAGGCAGGCACAGCTGGAGCCTGGGGAAACAAACCCAAAGCGGGAAAGCAGGCAGGGGACAATTGCACGGCTCATATCAGAAGGACCAGGGGAGCAGCTGTGCATCACCACGAGTTTGAGGCTGCTGCCAGAGCAATGTATTGGCTGACAGCAGGAGGTGCTTCCCATCAGCACTGCAGTGCATGTGCGAGCAGAGCACTCTGTCCCTGTGGGTGAAGCCATCTCTGGCCAGCATTATCAGGGCCTGCTGATGCACAGACATTCACTCTGTGATTAGAGGGCAGATAAACACAGAGCATCCTCTCTAAACAGCAGCTAAGGAGATAGAAAAGTCCCACAGCAAGATAACTTTCCAGGCTCAGTCGCTTACAAGCCTGATAGCTAGATAAAGCTCTCTCCCATCTTTAGGATGCCCTTGCATTTTCCAAGACTGCAGAGTGATGGAACTCTATGCAAGAAAACAACCAAGTTTATCCATGCCTGTCAGAACCTGGGTATAATCCCCATCGCAGCTTACACCACTTACCAGCAGCCTTGTCATCTGATGCCATCTCTGTGCAGTGCACACTCAGCCACCCTGTGCAGCTGTACTCCCACCCCAGTGACACTGCCCTGTCAGCTGTGTCAGGGCGCAGAGGCACCTCCCCTCTCTGCAGGGCTCTGCTCTGTTACTTTAAAGCTCTCACCCTTCTTCCAAGCACAAGCCAATGCACTGAGATCATCTCTCAGTCCCATCTAGCTGTTAAACCCCCTCAAATCTTTCTTGCTCAGCAGCACTTCATATAAATCCAGTAATGTGCGTATCAGTTTGGCTGCCAACTGCTTTTGGGTCAGGAGGGAGGGGGCTGTGTGGGGTTATTATTACAGTCACCACTCCATTTCCCTAGGGGATGCCAGGAAACCACAAGCTGCCAGCAAACGTCTCGAGGACGGAGGCATGTTGGGGACCCCTGGGAGTCAGCTGGCAAATCTGATGCACTGGCTATGGATTAACAACCCATTAGGGCAGGGGCTCGGGGCTGCATTAAGCAAATCCTTCCCCTCAGCCTTTGCAGACGCTAGCGATTGTTTCCTCAAAGCAAGGCAGAAGCAAGGCAGATTCAGCACGGGGATGGTGCTTAAGCATCAGGCTCGCACCATTAAATATCGGTGAGGGCTTAAGGGCATTGCACAGCACTTCCCTAAGGGAGATGAATGATTTCCTGGGATGAACCCAACTGGCCCACTCCATGCTGCATTTGCTTGATGTTGACGCGGCCAAAAGAACACT
Organism: Tympanuchus pallidicinctus; assembly: GCF_026119805.1. Classification (NCBI taxonomy): domain Eukaryota; kingdom Metazoa; phylum Chordata; class Aves; order Galliformes; family Phasianidae; genus Tympanuchus; species Tympanuchus pallidicinctus. The sequence goes on along the minus strand of NW_026294648.1, from coordinate 18,256,701 downwards.
CTTCGGCATGAATAAAACATGCTTCTTGAGCAGCAGCAGCAACTAGTTTGTCTGGAAGAGCCCCCGACTATGACAGGGCAAGATGTGTGAACCTGCCTTTCAAGGAACTGCTGTCTGAGCTGCTTTTGGGAGCAGCTCAACAATTACTCCTCTTCGCTGCAGCAGGGAGTCCATGCAGGTGGAAAAGGAAATGCTTCTCCTATCTGATTTCTCTCTACTGCAGCAAACATTGGGAATTGATGGCAAGCCCACCCTGGGGAAGTATTTTCCCCCACGGGCCATTAGATCCCCTGCAGGGTCACGACCCATTTGTCAGAGGCCTTCATGAGGTGGCTAGGAAACACACATTCAGATATGTGATACAGGCACTGCCAGCAGCATCCTGCTTTCCACCAGGACCAAGTGAAAACTGAAAAGATCTGGAAGCTTCTGCTTGAAGTGCAATGGTTTGGGGGGGTGTGTGAGTCCAGCCCTGCCACTGCCCAGTGATGCTGCACTGGGGAACATCACACACCTGCTGTGTGCACTGGTTTGCACGCAGATCTGCAGCACCACAACTCTTCTCAAACGCACTGGACTTTCACATGGAAAGTTTGATGGAACAGATGCACACTGCCAGCTCCTGAGCTGCGGATTGGCAGCACGGTGAGACTGGGTCTCTATGCCTGGAACTGCAGGGATATGATGTATTGAGATGGAAAAAGGGATGGGAAGAAATTAAAGATCTCAGCTTTGCTGCTGTGAAGCGCTCAAGCCTGCACCCAACATCAAGACATTGAAATCAGCCTTGCTGACACAGGGCTTCAAGTGATTAAGAACATTCGAATGAAATGTTTACCTCCTGGAAAACACCATTTTATCCAAAATAAGATCTTTGCAAGCAGGAAAATTTAATTTACAGATCAAACAAAAATAGTCCTAATGAAGCAGTGCTGCACAGCTGGAAGTTTCCAATCTAATTTGTCAAAATGAACATTAATATTCTCCTTTCATTTGTGACTTCATCACTTGAACTGCATTTTGTTACAATACCATAATGAAATGAGGTCACTACGAAAGGCTGCTCTTTAAAAAGCGAGCAATTGGCAGCACTTCCATAAGTCAGAGGTATCACTGTCTAAACAAATTCCAAACTGCTGGAGCTTTCTGCAAACTGGAAATGTGGCCGTAGCTCTGCCTTTAGGGGGGCTGGGGGGGGGGAAAGGAGGCCGAGCCATAAATCCTACAGGAAAGGGAAGTCTTCCTAGTGGGGATGACAGTGAAATTCCAGGTTGTTTTCTCTAAAGCCACGCTGGCTTCTCCATCATTGTGCCTCTTCAAGGAAGGAGCAAACAACGCCAGCCAGGACTAGCAGGGAAGGGGCAATTCTGCCTTGGGGCGAGGCTGCTGTGGCCCCATTTCATGCTGCCCTGCACCCATCTGTTACTCTGATGCTCCTTTGCCCAGCAAGGCAGTGGGATACCCCAGCCCCTCGGGCACAGCTGGAGGCAGGGGCTGTGCTGTGCCCTGGGCTCCCATCCCCTCTTCCCAGATGGGCTCCTGTGGTTTGCATGGACTGCTCAAAGCCCTGCAATATCACTGAGCAGGCAGCTGAGGAAAGACTTGATCAAAGTATAAACAAATTCTAAGTGCCTGAATCAAGAGAATGACACAAACTAACCCACCCCTTAAAGTGCCTGTGACCACAAACCACATCACTGCAGCAAAGGAGGCACACTTTTCTTGTTCTAAGTCATAAAAATTACTTACTGAGGTGACAAATTTATGGCTGGAGTAATTACACGATTACTTTATTATGTGCCACCAGCGTGAGAAATATATATTAAAAAGTCACTTATGTCCAAACCAAAAGGGCCAGCAAAGAATTATTGGAGGCAGTAAATAACTGTGACAAGTACAATTATTTACTTGGTTGGAAGCTAGAATTTCAGATTGAAAGCCGGCAGTCATGTTCAAAGAACTCAGATGCAGTGGCAGCAATCTGTCCCACCCTCACAATGTCCTTAGCACCGTGTGGAAGGTGATGGTGGGGAGCTGCAGCATAAACCCAGCTGGGCTGTGAGCTCCCCAGCACAGGTCCGGCCCTTTGGGTCCATGCTCTCACTCAGAGCCAGGGGCTCCAGACACCAGGGAGTGGAAGACAGAGGTGGCTTCTGCCCTGTGGGCAGCAGCACTGAGCCCCAGTCCTCTTCCTCTGGAGAACAAACCCAGGCATGGCCTCGGCTGAGCAGTGAGTTCCCAGTGGCCCCATCAAGGATCTTTTAGTGCATTGAAATAAATAAATAAATGCCCAACTGAAGTGCTTTCTTACCTTGGGTTTTTCCGTGGTGGCACAAATCGCAACAGGGAGAACTGCATCCTGCAAACAGGAATTACCAGCTGTAAAGACAGAAAGCAAGCAGACAGATGCTTTAAACCAACTTGGAAAGGAAGCAGTCACGATCCAGCAGTAAAGGAGGAGACCCTTACTCTCTTCCAAGGATCAGGGCTCACTAAACGCTCCAGAGAAAGCAATCTCTGTGTAGAGATGCTTCCCTTGCAGCTATCAGCCCTTATATGAGGTTAGGGAGGGGTGGATTCTGGGTGTATCCACAGACGTATTGCTTCCACCTGTGCTCGTAGGGCTGCCTACGTCCCTTCACCAGGTGCACAGTCACTGCTTCAGGCTGCTGACCTAATGGCTCCCGTACACCAGCATGCAGGGCTGCATAGTGACAAGGGCTGGCAGGGTGAGGGGAGGGGATGCGGTGGCTCCGGCAGAGGAAAGGGAACCTGAGGTTGGGGCTGTGATGTGTCAGGGCCGCCCCACCTGCGGTTGGACCTGAGCCGTGGTGCAGCCCTGTGCTGCTGATGGCAGCAGCCCCTGGGATTCTGCCCGCCCCGGGGTACCGCAGTGCTTGCAGCTCTCACACGTGGTGACAAGTTGATCTCAGCTTTAATTTCTTCTGTTTTCATTTCACCGTCTGTAAAAGTACTTCCCTTCTAGTGCTCAGTTTTACCATCACTGTGAGCCTCCGAAGCCATTCAGAAAACCCTGAGCGTGCCTCTGAACTCTCACTGCCGTCGGCTCCGTTTGTGACTCTTAGATAGCAGATTTAAACTAAAGTTACTGAAAACCACTTCTTTTTCCCTTATTCCTTGCCAAGACATGAGATTGGAGTTCTAACGCTTCCTCTGTCAGACAAGGGTTTCTCAGGACACTGCGCATAAATCTTATCTGTATGGGATCACTCTATTTCTGAGGGGAAAACAGAACTGAGCTCTCATCTTAGAAGGCAAAAATAAAGCATGTAACCATAAAATGCATAAGCGTAACAAGGGTTTTAGCCCTATCTCGGTGGATTCACACTGTACATTCTTTTCTGCTTTCTTTTTCTTTTTACCAGGGAAATTGCTTCATCTGTTGACTAACAGACAAAATCGATGAGCACAGGGGCAGCCTGGAGGCTCTGTGTGGGCAGAGCATGGCAGTCCTGCACCGGCCCAACAGGTCTCAGCCTGCTCGTGTTCTACCCAGGCAGGCAGCTGGGGCTGGGGGGAGTGGGACTGAGTCAGGGGGAGGCTGTGGGAAGCCTGAGTACAGAGCTTGTCCCAGGAGCCCCAAGTGCCCCGGATACTAATTGCTAATAAATGTGCATGCTGAGTAGCTTTTGTTTTTCCAGCAGGATGGAATAACAGAGAAAATATGTGCAAGTCCCCGGACTTCAAGAGTGTGTTTTTCTTTCATTTATATTTACCTAATTACGCTGTCACAGGCTGCTGAAAATCAGACCCTCATCCCCTCCCCACATCCCCAAAAGGACCAAATAAGCAGAGCAGAGACTGCGGTGTGCTGACATTGCCGCCGGCCATAGGGGAGCCAAGGGGGGGATGCTCAGGGCTGCCTAAATCCCCTGGGCTGTCATCTGTACCATGGAAATGGGGCTCCAGCCCTACCTGCAGCAGGGAGGTGCAGCAGGATGGAGGCAGGGAGAGAACTTAGGGCTGTGTGCTGCAGGTGCTGGATCCAGGGGGAGGTACTGCAGGTGGAAATATTGCAGGTTGCCATCCTTCCAGCAGGAGGAACAGGCAGCTCTGCTCTTGCAGGATGCCCGAGCTGCTTTGCAGAGCATGGCAAAATGCACCTGAATGCTGAAAGGTTGGTCCAAGAGCTGCATCCAGCCCTAGAGCTCCCAGCTGAGTGCCCGTGGCCTCAAGATCTGGAGCAGCTCATGGAGAGGAGCAGGAGTGGGAAAGGTAGAACACAGGGCTGTGGTGCGTTCTTGGCGTGCTGCTCATCTGAATAGATTGCAGAGGAGCAATTAAATGATTCTGTCAGATTAAGCTGTGAAAAGCAGGGCTTAGGCTGCAATGAGGAGCACGGGTCAGACACGGAGGGCAGCCCAGCCCTGTACAGAGGCTCACTGGGGAGGGAGATGTCAGCACTGAAGTGTTTTAACTTATTTGCAGCCTCAGAAGTTCAGAGCTTTAGTCAACAGGTCGCAGGAAAAGGGCTGGCAGGTTGTGCTGCTCATTTTAAGGTGAACCACCAGCACCACTTGACTGCCCTGTGTTACAAGGCAGCTTCGTTAATCTACTTAATTCCAAAGCTATTTATTAGACCCAAACCTCCAGAGGTGCTCCATAGATGTGGACCCGCAGCGCAGTGCTGGTTAGAGCAGGAGATGGAGCTCTTCTGCATTCCTGGAATGAGAGATGAGCAGAAACCTCAGCTCTGCTCACAGGCGTGGGGCAAAATGCCTTCTGGGCACTAATGCAAATGTGAGCATGTATTCTAGTGTGCCTGTAACTTAGTCAAACTGAAAGAATGCAGAAGTAAACAAACAAGCAGAAAGTCCTGCAGCGTGTGGTGTTTTTTGCACAGAAAGAGCAGGGCAGATGGAAGGCAGTGTGGACATTACGTTGCAGAACTGCAGGGTTCTACAAGTGCCTGGGTGAGGCTGGGTGCTGAGCTCTACACAGCCCATGCAACAGGCCCTGCTCCGTTCCCATCTTCCTCCCAGTTTGCAGAGGACAGGAAATGGCTCTGGATTTACAGAGCCTTGGATGACAGTGCGAAAGAAAATGCAAAAAAGGCCAAACCTGACCAGGATTTTCCCGTGCTAATTAGGTACAAAACACTGGTTTTACTCCTCCATAGCTTGGATGAATCGCGGTCCCAGCCCAGGAGGAGATCGATTTCCATGTACAAACATAGCCTAAGGTCTCAGGATTTCCTCCCTTCGCTGCAGCTCTGGCCAATTTTGTTCTTGAGATAGAAACTGATGGAGAGAGGAAATGTTAAATTTGTGTGGGAGGTGACTGGGGCTTGTTCAGAGCTGGGCTGGGGGTTTGCAGCAAAGCCCTAATTGTGGCTCCTGATAACGGGAAATCTTAAGCACATCACTGCTTTATTGGCTTCAAACCCTGCCCAACAATTAAGCTTGTTTTTAAAAAGCTCCATTTTGCCTAATCTGCTTTGTGACCTTTATCTTGCCAAGCCCCAGTGGCCGCAGCCCACCTCTGTGCATGCTGAGGTTTGCTGAGCTTTGCTGCAGATGACAGCAGCACTGTGGCTGTGCATGCTGGGCAGGGGCTTCCACCTATCACTGCTGCACCTTGCCCTTGTGCTTAGCCAACAGGTAACAGAATCCTCCTTCCATCCAGGCTGAGGTACGCATTTACTCCTCTGGTTTGAGATAAGCATCCGTCCAAAGAGTTGCATGGCTTTTTCACGCAGCTAAGAGTTTCTCAGGAGCATGGCTGGGTTTCCTCACCCTGCTCACAGAGGAGCTGCCAGGGCTCTGCAGGGCTGGCACAGGGCTGCAGAGGGGCCCAGCACACGCAGACCCCCTCAGCTCTGCCCTTTGATGCTACTGGGATCTGTTGCCACTGGGAGCTGTGCTAGTACCCAAGTGCTGGCAGCACAGCCCATGCAGTATTTCACTTTGCACAGCATTTAAGCCAGCAGCGTGCGGCACAGTAACCACAACTGAGTGCACCGTGTGTACTTATAGATACAAATGTGTGCACATGTATTTACATAAAGAAAGCACAAGAGAATAGAGTCGTTGAGGAAGAGTAAAGCCGGCAGTGGGCTGGTAGTTAAAATCAGGTTTATTGAAATCGATTTGCAGCGCACAGTGCAGCAAGATGTGCTGTGCATACAGCAGTGAGGTATCACAGCTGGTTCTGAGCGGGGCCCTAGGAAACCTGGCCCCATTTTCCTCTGCCTCTGTACCAGGCAGCTCAGGAATGATGCTCACCTGCAAATGCCCCACTGTTTTTTCCACAGGGCTACTGAAGCATTCCAGCCCCCTTCTCACCTGCAGAAATGGGCTGGTTTCCTCCAAAAATTAAAACCACCTCATTTCTATTGGATTCCTCCTCCCACAGCCCCTCTCCCTGCCTGCGCTGTGCTGCAGGACGTGCAGGTTCGCAGTGCTGCTGCCCATTCCCTGCACTCACTGATGACTCCATAGGCAAATCACACACCTGCCCTCCTCATGAATGGGAACGATGGCTCCAGAGAGCCACATGCAGCAGCTGCAAACACCCATCAGAGCTTCACCAGGACAGCACAGCCAGTGAGCTTTTGGGGAGCACGGTGGCATCTGAGAGCATTTTTGGGGCACTTGGGTTCTCTGAGCCCTCAATCCAACTGCCCCCTCCTCCACCCTCCCCTCCTGCCTCAGTGCTGATGGTACTGCACAGATCTTATTGGTTTCCCTGTGGATCCTATCAGCCAAGGAATTTGCTCCTTTTTAAGGGCTCTTTTTTTTTCTATTATTATTAAATGAATGCACTTCAAAGTATGTGCATATATACATTTGATTTGAGATGAAATTTCAGAGGTGAGGTTCTGCACACAAACTCCAGGCTCTTTCTGCCTCAATTACATGTTATATCCATACATGCATAACAGCTGAATTACTCCATGAGCCCCCACTGTGCCTGCGCTCCCTGCAGAGCTGCAGCTCCTCCCCCAGTCCTGGGAATACCCTCCAGCTCCATCCAGCTCCATTCTCCTGTGACTGCCACCTGTCCCCAGCCCTTTTGGAGGAGGTGGCACTGATGGCACTGCTGTCGGGCTGCCTCACAAGAAGGCTTTGGTTGTGGTGTCTCCACAAAGCTCTCTTTCATTTCAGAGCAGCAGAGAGAGAGGTTGCACTTGTAGATCTGTCTGGCAAACCACTCCAGAAGGCGTTTGCAAGAGGCAGACAATGCTGCCAAGAATCTCATTACACACCCTGCTTCACTGCCTGGTCCTCCCTGGGAAGGATGCTCCACGGGCAGCCACTCCACAAAGCACACACCGGGTCACAGCCACAGCAGTGGCACTGGTGCCATTGGTAGGGGGGATGTGTGGGGGGTAAGGGGGGAAGACAGCCACCCTGGGCAGCCCCAACTCCTGGCAGACCCACAGGACCCAGGAAAAAACCCACACCCCCAATAGGAGAGGCACAGGAGAGATGTGGAGGGGGTTACAGGAGGAGGATGGAGAATGCAGCCCAGACTTTGTGCACAGCTCGCAGTGGGTTGGGAGAGGGCTGCAGGAGTGCAGCCAAAGCAGACACCCAGACAGAGCAGCCATCATTGGGAAAACTCACAGCTCAGCCTCTCTGTCTTCATTTAGAGAATTTCCACGCAGTCAGGAGCTGAAGCGAGGCACTGCTCTTCTGTGAGCACCACACTGTGAGCTGCTGGGGTCTGCAGTGGAGTTAATGTGAGGGTGCAGCCAGAGATTCCTCTCCCTTGCAATGCTTCGTTAATAATTTTGTGGTGAAACAAAGCGAAACCGTCCAAGTTTGGTGACAATTCTCCCACAGTCATATGCTGCTCTGATTCATTTTCATCCGCAGATTTAAGTGGTAATGGCCTGACCACAGGACATTTCCTGGGGATTAATCACAGCTGGGAAAAGGCCAAAGTGCCGAGCTATGCTCCAGGTGCCCCCAGATTCTCTCTGCTAGTCAAGAGTTTGGCAGTGCTGAGGTCACTCCACTCTGACTTCACCGGTGCAATTATCACCTGAACAATGCTGATTTAACAGCAGCATTCACACACTGAGGTACACCCTGCAGAAGCACATCTCTACTGTGCACATGGCAGTGCGCCACGGCGGAGCACAAGCATGTGGGCATGGGAAGGGCTGGGCACCCATGGGAAAGCCCTCACTCACCCAACAGCTCTCCCTGCCCCTCCTCTGCTCTGCACAGGGCTGCCCAACAGACTGACTGATGGACAGACTGTGGAATATCCCTCAGTTTCAGACTACCCACTTCCCTTCCAGTGAATGAGTCAACACTAAAAAATCAACTCCCAGGACAACATTATGGGAAATACCATTTTTTCCATGCACAAACAAGAAATTCCCAGTCAGTAGCAGTGCAGGATGGGGTGGCATTTGGCTGTGCTCGGGAGATGCTGGGCTCCAGGTGATGCTGAGTTTCCAGTCCAGTTCATTGAGGCAAGAGCAGCTGGTGGCCTGGGCACGAGCTCTGCATCACTTGCAGTGCTTGCAGCTGTGGCTGAGCGGGCTGTCCTGCAGCCAGGTTCAGGCAGGCTCTCCCTCTGCCTTTTTCAGCCTCCAACTGGATGGAGCATGCAGAACCAGCCCAAGACAGGGAGCCTGCGGGGTACTTCTGAGTCTCTTTCACTCTCGTGTTATAATACACAGCTGCCAAGGGGAAAAACAGCCAATCCCCACAGGTTTCAAGCCCACAGCACCGTGGCCGCAGACGACGGCCCCACGACTGCTGCGGCTGTGGCCGGCGCAGCTCGGGGTCCTGCTGCTGTTCCCATCCCCGTGCCACATGTCTGCGGCTGGCTGTGGGCCATCGCCTCGCAGGCAGTGAGTGCAGCTGGGCTTCCAGCCCCGGTGCTGCCAAGCGTCTGCCTGCAGCCAGGCCCTTCGCCTGCCCGCAGCGGGATGCCACGCTGCCCCGCGCTGCATGACCGAGCGGCTCTCGGGCCCGTGATGCTCTTCTTTCCTGCTTGTCTCTTTTCTCCCCCTTTGTACAGTCGGGGATGGAGCCTTTCCAACGCTCCTTCTCGTTGTCTGCAAGGTTCCTCGGCGCTGTGTCCCCATTGGATTTCCGCAGGCGGTGCAGCCTCCGACCGTCGTTTGAATTTCCAAGGCATCCCGGCACACGAGCGCTCGCATCCATCCCTCGTCTGTGTTTTTGAAATTGAGATTCTGCCTCCCTGCATGATCAAATCTTTTATTTCTGATTAAAGCTGTCAAAGAAACAGCTTTCCGCCTGCTGGAAATTCAGATTAAAAAGGAAAAGAAATTCACATCAGGCAAAGAAGTAACAATACCATTTTCATTGACCTAAGGAAAGGAAAACACCATCAATGGTCCCAATTCTTCATCTGCGCTTTTCCTCCTGCTACTCTTTTTCCTTCTTTTCTTTTTTGCTGTGATGGGCATTTTTTGGAGGCGCAGCCCCAGGTCAGTTCTCCCCATTGGGGATTTGTCGTTTTCAAAGCATCAAAAATAAAAACCCTCTGGAAAATTCAGAGGCAGATTTCTCCTGCGACGTTTGTAATCGCTGCAGCCCATCCAAACCCATCCCATTCGCAGGGAATAAATAAATAAACGGTTCTGGTTTGATCGTGTAGCATTTTCCAGAACCATCAAAAATCATCATAAAATTCCCAGCTTGCTTCCCATTGCTCAGGCTATCAATTACCGACACCTTGGCAGACAGCACCCTCCTGCTTTGCACATTCTTAGTAGTACAAACTTCTCTGCAAACAATAGGACTAAAAGGGAAAGAGGAAAGGACAAATTAAAAAAGCATGCTGTGAGCTTAAACTGGAGGCTTGACACTGTCAGCACAACCCATATGGAAAAAATAGACCTTTTCCATGGCATAGCAACATGTTTCTTCATAAAGGGGATTGCACACACATGTAAAATATATGTGAGGATGAGAAAAACGCACATGTAATGGATACTGCATCACCACAGTGCCAGGTAGTTCCAAGATTACGAAAGCTGGGCAATTCAGTGCAGATATTTTATAGACTGTTGCTTCAAATGGCTTAAATATATTGTGTAAGAGAAGATGGCCAAGGCAGTAATGTTTGCAGCCAATCTTGTTAAGGTAATGAGGAGGGTAACTGAATCTGCAGTCTGTAAGGGGCAAGTTGTTTGTCACGGGTCGGGAAGGGGGAGATTTTCCAATGATGCCTGGCACGGACGGCCAAGGCAGTTATGGGATGGGAATGGCTGGCCCCAGCAGGGCTGCAGGAGTTGGCCACTGCTGGTGGAGGCTATCAGCAGCTGTGGTGTAACAGTCTGGCTGGGAAACATGGTAAACCTGTGCTCTTGGTGAGAATTTATGGCCTCTGAAGCTGCGGTCATCTGCCGGGCAGGTGGGTCACTTTCTTGGCTCATGGTGGCTCACCTCCAGAACAGGTGGGTCGCCTCCATTGGCTCATGGTCATTCATCTCCAGTGCAGGTTGCTCAGCTCCACAGTCTGTTGTGTTTCATCTCCAGGAAAGCATCCCATATAGCCACACTCATCCTTACTCAGGCTATGGAGGCCAGGAGGCTGCACAGAGCATCTGCACCAAGTAGGACACAGCCTGGTCCATCAGGCTGGTCCTAATGGCTGTGTGGAGCCGGCTACCTCTCTACCAATGCAAACAGCCTTGTGAAGCCACCCAACAGCCATTGGAAATGGAAAATGGTGGTATTTTGCTGTCGCCCATCCTATTGCTTGTTTTCAGAGGAGTGGAGAATTCCCCTACTGAGCCTTTGTGGTGTTGGAAGGAGAGCAGTGGGGTGTTCAGAGGTGCTGGGGCTGCAGCATAGATGGCCCCAGAGGGTGCTCCAGCCCTGTGCTCTCTGTCAGGGCAGGGAGGCACCATCCTGCCCATCACAGACCCCGGAGCAGCACTCCTGGAAGGTTCCTTGACCCAGGTGATCACAGGGCAGCATTCACAGCTTCTGGGTTTAATATACATATTTATAGTACATGTGCATTTATTTAACAGGTCTGGACCACGCAGCCGGTGTTTGCCAAAAAGAGACAATCATCCTTCATTTCACAGCTGTGACATCATTAGGTCATATTTCACGGATATGATGTCACTACTGCGCAATACGACTTCTTCTTTTCAAAAGGTTTTTATTAATGCTGAGGTTTTTTGTTTCTTTTCCTCTGGTCTGGCCAGAACATCTGGAGCCGGGAAACTTCAGAGTCCAGAAATATTCACAAGATGTAGCAGACAGCATTACAACCCGCAGTATTTCTTTGAGAAAAAGAGAACAGATAACAGCGTGGGGAAGCAGAAGTCACAACCGACTGCTACGAGTCCCAGCACCGTGCAGCAAGGGAAGGAGCAGCAGGGCTGAGGGTGACCCCACTCCTTCAGATGGCTGCTCTGCCACAGTGGGCTGCCTGCTCTGCAGTGATGTGCAATTGTGGCCACGAGATCCTGGCCCTCCAGTGCAGACATCCAACGGCAGAGACAGCACCAGGACATCTACATGGGGCAATATTTGTTTCTCAGTGCCAAGGGACAAAGTGGTGGCACCTGGGGTCTGTCCATTTCCTTCGTGCTGGTCCCTTCTGTGTCCAGCCCAGGGATGTGGGACAATGTCCTGCTGCTCACTTGAGGTGCGTGTGGGGATGGGAGGGACATTGATGTGGTATGGGGGGTATCCAGGGAGCTCACTGGGGCTGGACCTGGACCAGGGCATCTGGCCACCGGAAGGACACTGTGGGGCACACAGGTGCCTCTGGAGATGAGAGGTCTGTTCCTCTGCCTCCAAATAAAAGCATCAGTCCTTCCAGAAAAACAGGGGAAAGGGAATGGGAGGCATGCTGGGGATAAGGTGAAGGAGGGGAGATGGTGCCCCTGGTAGGCAGCGGGGAATAGGGGCACTTCTGGAGGACGTGGGCAGGATCTGTGTGCACAGCTGCCCCACAGGGCTTGGGGGTCCCTTGGTGGTCAGAGCTCACTGGGACCAGTCCCATGGGCATGGCTTCTCTGTGGGGCTGCAAAGCGCAAGGTAGGAGAAGGGCTTGGGTGAGCATTCATCTGAAATCTCTAATTAATACATTCCAGCTGCATCCCTTTTGGGTTTCCCTTTCCAGCAGTGCTCATGCAAGTGAGCACAAAGAGTCCCAGACAATAGATTTTAAATGCTTTTTCCATAAGCCTGCGCAGCAGAAGCAGGAACGCGAAAGCGTTGCTGTCAAGGGAAAAGACCACATCGCCGATGTGACCACGCACAGCCCGTCTCAGGCTCCAGCAGTGGGTCACCCACTGAGTGCCAATCCTGATAAACGTCACTGCCTAATTCTGAACAATGAAAAATGGCCGGAGAGCTGCAGCCTTTGTGGCACGCTGCTGTGCCATGTCAGCTCCATGCGTGCTGCCACCCAGCACCGGGCGGGCAGATGCTTGCAGCCCAGGGGAGGAGGATGCCCTGGGATGCAGAGCAGGTTGGGTGCAGCTCAGGTGGCTGCCGTATGCTGGGAGAAGAGATCAAGGCTGTGGAATTAAGACTGACAACCTGACGAGATAAACTGGTCAGATAAAAGGATGACAGAAATAATTTTACACGGCATTACTGTGAAAAGCTAATTTATACACAGATGAGTCCATGACAGACTCAGTGGAGGGTGGCAGACGAGCCGGGAATGAAGAGCACTTCATTTATTGCCTGGAACAGGAGGGGGAGTGTGAGGAGTTAGCTGCCTGGGATGCCTCTCTCTGTCTCTGTCTCTCTCTCTCTTCCTCTTTCTTTTTCTCTTTGCAAAGTTATCAAACTTGATCTGGGTGATTTTTTGCAAATTTGGGAAAGAAAACCACTGCATCTGTCAGTGTTCCTGCTTTGCCCAGGCCCACGGGTGAGAGTTTTGGGCTGACTGCAAAACACAGTCCTGATTTCCCCTGCAAAAATAACCAAAAGCCAGGCAGAAAGGCAGCTGCACTTCTGCACTACGTGGAGTTTTTGTTTTGCTTTCCAACCGAGCCAGAGTCACCATTCTCCCTCTTCAGCTTTTTTTCAGCTTAGTGGTGTGACCAAGCACCGAGTGCTTCCCTTTTTCTGGGCACTGCCCAGCCTTGGCCTGGGATACAGCAAGCCTTCATTTCCCACCTCCTTACCCTTCCCCATCTCTGCAATCCTCAGCAAGCTCTGTGTGAACCCTCAGCCCCTTGCTTTGGGGCTGCACATCCTGGAGATGCTGTGACCAGCCCAGCTCAGGCACCAGCTGTCCCACAGCCCCAGCCACCTACTCTCCCCCTGTTCTTGGCACCAACCTCCTGTGCCGCACCTCATATTTTATGCAGACCTGACAGCCTCAGCCCTCTTGCTTTTCTCCCAGGCAGCAAAGCCATGCCCAGCCCTTGCCTGCAGCACAAAGCAGGCAGAGCAGGGTTGCTGCTGGGGATGCTGTGTGCCCATCCCCTCCCACCGCCATCCCTGCAGCCTCCTGGCACCCAGAGCAGCTCTGTCGTGCCCCGCATGCTCTCTCAGCCGTCCCTGAGCAGGCTGGCTGCTCTGCAGCTGCCAGAACAATAGTAATAATACTAATAAACCTCCTTCACGCTGAATACTGCAGGCTGTTGGCAGGTCCTTCTCACACAATTAGCATTTCTCGTCAAGCAGGGGGCTCACAGATTGCACATGCTGGTTAGTGTTTTGCAGAACAGACTGAAACCAATATGGCCCTCCCTGTGCCATCAGCTGAAAGTGGCTTCCCACCAGGCCAGGCCCAGCACGCCGTCCTCCAGCACAACCCCCGGGCTCTGGGGACGAGGCAGCTCTCCCAGCTCCCCAGATGCTCCTCGGCATGCTTGCACCTTCCCCAGCATGCACAGGCTGCAGACAGCGAGCAGAATGCTCAGTCTGCATGGCTGCAATAAGGGATGTTGCATGACTGGCTTCTGCCATTGCAGGGGCAAAGATGGCCATACAGGCAGAGAGAGCACTGCCATCCCTTCACTGTGCTCAGGGACTGCGCCTTTGTGCTTTGGTGAACTGCAGGGCTTGGACACAGCATTGTGACCAGAGATTTTGGGTTCAGATCCCCAGCACAGCTCTGTGGGTTGCAAGAGTGCAGGGTGCATCTCTGCAAACCACTGTTTGCCATCTTGGTGCTGATCAGCTTGGTGATGATGAGAGCTGAGCGGGCTCTGAGCCTGCTGCAAGTGCAGGATCAGGCAGGTAAGACAAGCCTCATGTCGGGGCCTTTGAGTGCTGCCGCAGCTCAGCTTGTGCACAGTGTGCTGGTGCAGCTCACCAGATGCACAGTAGCTCCTTAAACCAGTATAACCCCAACTTCATCCTCAAAGTGACACTTGAAAAGAGCCTTAAACTTCTGTCTGCCTGCGTAGGCTGGACCTGTAAATCTCACAGTAGATGCTGGACTTCTCTCCACGCTGTTAAACCAATGTAAGCCCATCCAAACAGCAGCATGCACCATGATTAATTGCCTTGCTTTAAAGCTCCTATTTATAGACAAGCACTGCGAGCCCATTGCCAGTGATAAGGGGCTGGCCAGGCTCCTCCCTCCCCCGAGCAGCCAAATCCCATTGCTAATCCATGGCTTCGGGCTGTCCTCTTGGCTCCTCAGCTCCAGCTGCTGCCACAGGCTGAGGAGGACAGGGACAACACCAAACCCCAAGGGACAGCGGGGCCTGGGGACAGCATCAAAGGAGCTTTAGAGCTCAGCACCTGCAGGGGCCAGGAGTAGGACCCAAGGGTGCACGTGATCTCTGACCTCACGTCACCCACCAGCACTGGGCTCCCATGAGGCTCGCTCAGCAGCTCTGGGCTTTGCATGCGGCTGCTTCTGGGGCCGTGTGCTCACAGGGGTATCCCAGGCAGACCTGGGCTGCAGTAGGCAGCTGGGTGTGCTGCTCTGGGAGCCACGTGTTTGGGGAGCGATGCTCCACATCAAACAGGTTCCTACCCTACAAACATTTTTCTTTACCCTACGTTATTCTTTTAAAAGAAAAGTCGGAAGAAGAAGAAAGAAATCCATTCCACCCTCCGCTTTTATTTTCTCAAAAGCTGCAGATCTTATCAACAAAGCCTCCTTCCTTTCTGGCCGGCCTGCGGCTGCTGACTGACGGCACCGGGGATGAAAAGGACAGATCCCTTTGAATGCCAGCAGCTGGAAGAGCCGCAGCCACTCCCAGGCTGATTCCTACAGGACGGGCTTCTTCCTCCTTCCCACTGGGGCGGATCTCTCTCTGTGGGTTCGCTGGGAGCGAGGGAGGCAGGCATTGCTGCCCAGGAGCTTCGTGTGCTCTGCTCCTCCTTCCATCCATAGGGCAGCAAAGCAGCCCCAGAATTGGGGCATCCCTGGGGCAGGGGAGAGGACAAGCAATATTTCCACTCCGTGGGCTTGTGGTGAATGAATGGCCGTGCTTGTGCTGGCTGGCCTGGGAGGGATGAGGACATGTTCAGTGGGGAGCAGTGCCCCTTGCACGTGCACACACACACACACACACAGGCAAGGGGAGCGGAGGGGGAGGGAGGCATTTACACACGCACACGGAACAATCCCTATTTGTCTCCTAAGACAGACCCCACTGTTGGGTTTCCTGGGGTCATGCAGCTGCACGAACATGTGGAAAAGAAATGTATCTCTCCTAAGTACTGGACACAAATGTAATTCAATACATTGCTCCCATGTGCAAGAAATCCACCAAACCCGCCCCGTTTCAAATCACAGGGAAACACAGACTATCAGACAAGGAGGCAAATCCACTCTTAATTCGACTCTTCGTTTCATTTTAATTGGGTTGGACTCAGAGTGTGGTGTCAGAGGCTCTCGGGGTGCTGCCACATAGGGGTGCCCCCAGTCCCTGCCTGTGTCCCACTGCAGGCAAACCCCAGCATTCCCCCCAGCTCCATTTTTGTCCCCTGGGTGCCCCACAAGGCCCTGGGGGGGTCCCTGCCCCACACTGCCTCACCTCAGCCCCACACCTGCTCCCCAGTCACAGAGCCAGGAGAAGCCATCCGACTCCCACTAACGACACGGTGAGGACATGAACTGCAGTTACCTCATCTGAGCGCTAAATGGATTTTTCCATTAAGAGGGGATTTTTTTTGGTCTTGTTTTATTGAAAAGGAATTTGCAGTAATTAGCTCTTACGGGGGATTTCACTGTTCTCTCTCCTCCTCTAAAGCATAAAACACTTATTACAACACATTGTTTAACATGATATCCACTCCCAGAGATTTTTCTTTCCTCATGCGACGATCAAGCCCTGCTTTTGGACTTCAAGGCCCTAAATCTTCCTACAGACTCAAGCCATGCCCTGGCCCCCTCTGCCTGGATCCGCATTTATCTTTCCCCCGCAGTCCTCTGAGCAGCTCGAAATGAATGAGCTTGCAAAACAAGGTGCTTTTTTTAATTTCCCTCTGCTTTGTTGGATTATCATTGTAGGGACTTTCCCTGCCTGCTTCCACTGTCACGGCCAGAGCAGCCGCCCATGCGGTGGCAAAGACAAATTCTCCCTGCGGCCATTTACCCCTCCCAGAACCTTTGCCTTTGTTCTACTGCCCTATATTTATACTGCTGGGCTTCATCTTCCTCATGGGAGAGCACTGGGAGTGGAGCAATAAATCACTGCCCTGATTCCTGCTGCTGTAGGGGGTGGGATATGGTGGCCCAGCCTGGGGATGTACCGTACCCTATGATGGGGCACTCCAGCACCATGAGAAGACCCGTCCCCACGTCACTGCTGGGTCGCCACCAAGTCCTCATTCACCCTCTCTTCCCTGCTGCAGTCCAGTTTTCCTGATGCTCTCCCACATTTTCTTTCTCTCATTTCCAGGCCTTTGTGCTGCTCACTGCAGCCCCTTGGGCCAGCCTAGCCCACTCCACTGCTCTGTGGCACTTGGCCTCCAAGGAGCCTTGCAGACGGTTCCCATATCCCTCCTGCAATCAGCAGGCTGAGCTAGATGCAGTTAAGTTGTTAATGCAGTTGGGCGTAGTATAAGTTAGCTTCATTCAAGTGCAAAGATGAAAACCACTATGTGCTGTGAGCGCTTATTATTGTTGCTATTATGCAGCCCTTTTAAACTTGCCATATAAATCATGCCCTCCAGCTCCTTGATTACGTTCCCGGCTCTCCTCTGAACTCTCTCCAATCCATCAGCATCGTTCCAGCCCTGAATGCAATATCGCAGGTGCAGGTGGGGAAGCTGAGAGCCCCCCATCCTTGAGGGCTCCCATGCAGGGTCCCCATGCCCACAGAGAGCCTGCACTGCCAGAGCTGCTGCAGACAGTGCTGTGCCTTAACGGCTGCTCTGGTTGTGCTGTCATTTCCCATTAGAGGCCTTGGTAACTGGCGCTTCATGAGGCTTTGCAGAATAATTTGTATGTTTAATACACCTCGAAAGCCCATGTTGGGCTGCAATTAAGGCAAGGGGGCGGGAGAGGAGAGAAGAGGAAAAAAGCCACCTCCCGCTGGCTGCAAAGAACCTGCTGCTTTCTGCGAAGGGCTGCTGCCATTGAGGATGCCAGACAAGCTGGAATTAGAGGCAAAAACATAATTTGTCATTTGGAAAGCTTGGGCTTGTGGGAAGTGAAATGAGGGGCTTGGGAGCTCCTATGGGCAGATCACCACGTGAAGAGCTGCACTGCTCTGGGGGTCCAGAGCCCAGAACAAGGGGGGGAGGGGGACACAGGGTTTGGCAGTGCTCCCTGCAGAGGGGATGCTGCAGTTGGGGCTGAAAACCGCTCTGGGGATGGGAAATTCGTCTTCCTGAGCACCGCTGGGCAGATTTCCTCAGGTTCATTTTTGCTTCTGTTATACACAAATGTTTGAGAAGATAAACAACAGCAAATATGAGTGCCCCCTCAGCCACCCAGCTGCTGGGTTCGGAGCGCACCCCGGCACTGAGTAATTCATCCAGGCGGCAAATGGAGAAACTCCTGGGGACGCAGGCACAGGGAAGCTGCAAAACTCTCCTTATTTCTGCAAACGCAAACACTGCTCCACATGAGGAGTTATGAACTGCCAGGAGTAGAAAAGTCTCAAGTGAATTATTCAGTGTGAATTACTCTTTTAGCCCTACGCTGCTGCACTGCCGATTGAAGGGAGTTTCCTCTCATTTCAGCTAGCGTGGGGCGGGTGCCTTGGTTGGAAGATGGCAAAGGCAGAACAATAGGCACAAGGCCATGGGCAGCACTGAGCCCTTGTCTGCTCCCTGCCTCGGGCTGCTCCCAGCCAGCAGCTCCCAGCACAATCTGCTGGAGCTCAGCATACACAGGGAAGGTGGCTGTGGTGCCTGGGCACGGGGAGGGCAGGGCCAGGAGGATGCAGCTCAGCTGTGCACCAGGCAGGAGGGATAACTGCAGGAATGGAGCTGAAACCTTGCTACAGAAAGAGTGCAGATTAAATATTCCTAAAACCTAATCAAATGTAGCAGTGTGTGGGAGCTGAGCATTACTTGAAACCATCAGAAATATCCCTTTGTTTGTCAGGTGCTGCATCTCTGGGTGTTTCCTCAGCATCCCTGTTTAGCGCTATGGGAATTCATCTTGGGCAGAGCCATGGCTGCTGTTTGAGGAGTGCATGAACAGAGTCCATCAGGAACCCTCATCCCCAGCAGCTCAGGTGGCTCCAGAACAGTAGAGCTACAAGGCAGTGCCAAGCCAGGTTGCCACTGAACCTCACAAAATCACTTGAGCTTTACTTTCTGATTCTCCATCCTGGGGATGCAGCCTGGGTGAAGGCGGCTCTGCCATCATCTCCTGAATGCACTTGGAGATCATCAGCCGGAAATGTGATCGCCCTGCAGCAGCCCTGAGTCACCTGAGGAGCTGACCTACACTGCTCTGCCTCAGTGGGACACGCTCAGATTGTCCCATTGGCTCTGAGGTGCTCATGTGAGTGGCACTGCTCTATGAGATCGATGGAAAATGCACCATGGAAAATCCCAGTGAGCGTTTTAACAACTTTCCATCAGACCTCACATCTTGTACCTAGCACCTGGCTGTGGAAAATCCAGTTTCCACAGCTGGTATTTTCTTTTGCTTTGCTGCAGATCACAGCACACAGGGAGCATTCACTGCGCCATCCCTGCCGAGATGGGCACACATCCCTGGCTGCCCGTGACATGGCACTCTCCTGCAGGGCTGCGTTTAACTGATAGAGGCTTAAACCCCTCCATTGCCAGCATCCCAGCCTGTGTTCCCAGGAGCTGGAGGAATTCCTCAACTCACTGCTGGTGCTGTCTCAGGGCAGAATACGGGTTGTCCCTGTACTTTGCCCCAGCCCAGCAGCCCGCACCAGATCTCTCCTAGCTGATGCTTTTTCCTGTGCTCCACTTACGGCTGTTGCTGCCAGTAATCTCCCAGGGCTGCCCCCCACCAGTCCCCCAAGCTGTGATTTACGCCCCTCATATCCTTGTAGATAGTTATCAGATCTCGCCACGGATGTTGGGTAGCCTAGCTAGACAGATTTAGCTCTTTTAATCTCTCTTCATAAGTCAATCCCTCCAGCCGCTTAATCATTTTTGTTGTTCTCCTCCAAATTCCCAACGAGATGGTTTATCTTGCAAGCTCCTGGTGCATGGCCGTATATTTACCAAAACTTCAACAGCTCAACATAGAAATACCGCTGCGCAGAGCAGATTGCTGACTCACCTGCACCCCAAAGAGCAGCTGAGCTCCTGCCGAGGTGCTGAGCAGATCCATGCACTGCTGGCACAGCCCCCAGCATGCAAGTGGGGGATTGGCTGCAAGAGCGCAGACAGGGGATGGAGTTTGTTTCAGGGGCTGTAGGGGAGATGCAGCCAAGAGGATGGGAAGGTCCTTAGCTCTGCCTCACTCGCAGTATTTGATGGCTGTAAAACACCCATCACTGCCAAATCTGGGTCCCTGTGGTGGTAAGGATGTGGTGCACAGGCACAGGAATGGCACAGTGCAGCCAAGTGGCTGCCACTTATGTGCTGAGTCCCACCCTGTGCTCACCAGGTTTGTCCCTGTGCTCACTTTGGGACCTCTAGTGAGAAGGTGTGATGAGGGATTGACACCCTAATTGCTCCTCTGGTCCCACTTTACTGTGTTCTTTTCAGAAGTGGGAGATCTGCGGGCACTGTCTGCAGACTGGCAGCATCCACCTGGCCCAGGTGCTCATCCCAGAGCAGCAGGGCAGATGCAGAGGGATTGGGCAGGCTTTGATCCCGAGGAGCTGCCATGAGGACAGGCAGTGGTGAGAGTAGCATGAGCTGGAGGGAGCACGGGGCCGCCTCTGTCCTCAATCCCAAACCTCCGACAGTGTACTTATAGCTTCCTGAGCAAAACATTCCTCCTGCCCCCACTGCTCCCAAGTTCCCCAGTCAGCAACATGCCCGTGCTTGAAATTACAGCCGGGAGCCCACGGGATGTGAGCTGAGCACACATGCACCTGCTGCTTGAGTGGGAAAGCTTTCCCCGTTCTCTTCCAGCCTCTGAAAGGCAGAGAAGAAACCGCCTGCTCCTAGCAGCATGTCATGAGCAGCCCATGGACATAGAAAGAGTCAGTCCTGGGCTGGGGATGGCCTGACATGAAGGCGTGGGGTTCAGGGATGGGCCGGAGTACCAAGGATGAGGTGGCTGTCGGTCTGCTCATGTCCCTCCTCATTGAACAAAATATTTTAATGGGTGCTGAGCGGTGTCAGAAGAGGCACTTTGCTGCAGGAAGGGGGAAAAGGGAGGACTATGGCCATGCAGAAAGATTTGGGGCAATAATTTGGACCCTGCACAGCTACCCTGGCAGCCTCAGCCCCAGAAAGCTGCAGCCCCAGCTCCTGGAATTCGCCTGTGTTTCGGACAGGGGTGATTGCTTCAGCAGAACAGGGTTAGGATTTCACGGAGCCCCAGCAACACGAGGCTGGTGGATGGCAGAGTTTACATTTCTCATCAATATCTCCCTCCCTCTTCCTTCCCTGTTCCCTGATATTTATTGTTTCCCCTCGTAATGCTTTTTTCATTATGCGATCAAAATCTCTCCCACTCCTCTAATAGAAAACAACAGCAAAGCCGGGGGCTCGGTCTCAGGGAGCTCCCACAGTGGCCATGTCCCATCCTCGAGATGCCCCCACTGAGGCTCAGCTCCTCCATCAGCCTGGAGAAGCAGATTATAACCAAAGGAATTACAAACCTGTCCGTCTGGGGCTTTTCACAGCAAAGCTGCAAAGATGGGCAATTTCCTCTGTTCCAGGGAGACCAGAGCTTATGCAGGATGGAACCCTTTGAGCACTGTATGCCCACTGCCCCGAACCCTTCATCTAATGGAAAGCCCATCTCTGCACACACTTGCTCCCTTTACATCTCTCTTCTTTTTTTCCCCCTTTTTAAGAGACCTTAGAGGAGAGGGAAGAGGAGAGGGCTGGCACCTCCCCCTCCCCCTTGTCCGAAATAAAGGGATGCAGCTGGAGAGGCAGCGGTTCCTGCTGCAGTATGGATGGGGTGAGAAAGTCATTACCTGCCTTGGGTTTCACTGTGAGAATGGCTGCAGCTTCCACTGGGAAACACTGCGTCTGAGGGGGCTCAGAGGGGGGCAGGAGGGAACGGGGCACTGGGGGCACAGGGCAAAAAACGCCTGTCAGTAAAGAGGGGAAGAAAGTGAAAAAAGGGGATTACGTTGTTTTGGGGGTTTTTTTGGTGGGTTTTTTTTTTTTTTTCTTTTTTTTTCTTTTTGCATGCAGACATGTAGAATCTGAAATAAATTACCTGTCTCCAAAAACAGTGCATTAGGAGGAATAATCGATTGAACACGCCACAAACTCTGTTTTATGGCACTGTAAGGTTGAGCGGGGCTGGGAGCTGCGGAAGGGAGAAGCTGTCAGACACAGAGAGGGGATACTTCAGGGGAGGAGGGCTTTGTCCCTTCCTTTCTTCTTTCTTTTTGTTCCTCTCCTCTCGTTTTGTGGGTTTTTTATGTTTAATCTCCCCTTGGGGACTTTCTCCTTTGTTCTGTTGTGGGGGGGGAGAGAACTGGATTGTGTTTCTCCTGCTCCTGACTAAAAGAAATGACATCAGCTCAGTGTGTGTTAGCATCTCTTCCCTCTGTGCTCCTTATCCCCTTGTGCCCTGTACTCTTCAGTAATTCAGAATTTATCCCAACAGCAGGGATGGTCTGAAGGACAGAGGGAGGAATGCAGCATCCCTCTGCACCCGGAGCCTTCCTGGATGGGACAGCAGCAAACAGAGCCTTGAGATGGTTCAATGGCTTGGATTCTTCATCCATTTGGGAGCAAAGAAGTCACCTGAGACATGCTGAGCCATGCTGAGTTATGCTGAGCCATGCCAAGTCACGCCAAGCCAAGATGAGCCACACTGAGCTATGCTAAGCTGTGCCAAGCCATGATAAGCCACACTCAGCTGCCACTGATGACCCAAAGCCACCTTTGCCAC
Organism: Tympanuchus pallidicinctus; assembly: GCF_026119805.1. Classification (NCBI taxonomy): domain Eukaryota; kingdom Metazoa; phylum Chordata; class Aves; order Galliformes; family Phasianidae; genus Tympanuchus; species Tympanuchus pallidicinctus. The sequence goes on along the minus strand of NW_026294648.1, from coordinate 18,234,327 downwards.
CCCCTGGTCCTACAGAAGCCACACATCACCCGAACTCTGCTCTGCAGAGGACACTGCTAGCCTCAGCAGCACGGCTGCCTCAATCCCTGCTTTGCATTATCCATAATTAAAGTCACACGAAGGAAATAAATCTTGCTCCCTACTAATATGACGGAGGAGCATGTTAAATTATGGTGCTGTTTATCAAATGATTGCTCAATGCAGCTACCTTCTCCAGTAACTTATGATAAAACATGTCATAAACTGATTTGGGAATTAATACCTACTGGATGATGTGGTGACAAACGGCTGCAATATGCTCTGCTACAGAAAGGAGCGAGTTCCTGTTTTATTTAGAAACCTGCAGGTGGATTTTGTATTCATGTCAATAGGGGGCTGACCAGTGGGGGTTTCAGAGAACAGGGGGTGGCATTGGCACTGCCTGTGCTGCCTTGCCCTGTTGCCTTGTGCTGCTCCCATGCTGCACAGCACCACGTTGGTCCTTCTGCATCCCTTCCTCCCATGTTCGCCCACCTCCGATAACCTCCTGGCCCACAGCAGCCATCCCCAGCATTTTGGTGATGATAAGGAGGTGAGGACAGCCAGGCTCAGCTCCCTGCCCTGCTCCCCAGCCGTGCTCCTGCCTGCAGCAAGGCGCTGTGCTTCCCACCTCCTTCCTCCTTGCTTGGAAGCGTTTAAAAGCGGTTGGAGAACCTGTGTCAAAATGCACGGGCTGGGAACCGCCGCCAACACCGAATGGAACCGGGGAGAGAGGAGGAAACGAAACAAACTAACTAAATAAATGAATGGAAGGAAAGCAAAACATCCTGTAAAAACACCACCCTGTTACACAGGTCGCATTTGATTATCTCCTATGAAAATTGAGTTCTCAACATGAGACAAAGATTTGTCACAGTGCAAATCCACCGTTGGACTCAGTGGGGATTTCTCAGTTGGAGCCCAGCCGGCAGCACACTCCCACCCTGCAGTGGGGCTGTATGCACTCCCTGGGCTCCAGGAGCTGCGCTCACCCTGCTGAGCAGTGCCCCCATGCAGAGCACCCAGCAAAAACCCCGTGCCCATCACTGGCAGCAGCAGCGCTGCACAGCTGCAGAGCGGCGCTCAGAATCAGCCCCTGCTTTCCCACCTTCATAAATGTCCAAAGCGTTTGCACTCAGGCTAAAATTCCCCGTGTTTAATCTCTGCCCAATGGGGAATGTCTGCGGGGAAAGTCTGAGCAAATTTCCTTCATCCATTTGCAATTGATCAGCAAAAAAAAAAAAAAGAAAAAAGAAAAAAAAGGGGGAAAACCGACCCTTTTTCTAAAGTAAAAATAGCCTAACCACACGTTTATAGAAAAGTCGTGGCTGAAGCAGAGCAGTAAAAGTTTGTAACTGGAATCCCAGATCCCAGATAGAGCCGCAGGCTTTTAAAAGGTTTTGGGGGGGGGAGGTTTTAAAAATAAATAAATAAAAATCCCCACGTTGTAAACGAAAGTAGATAAATACCATAAAACAAATAGTGCCTGTACTCGAGCCCTCAGACGATCAGTTCCCACCCTGCCCAGCATTTTGTCTCTGCTAGCCATGGAAATCCCGCTCAGTGTGCTCTCTGCCAGCAGCCCCAGAAGCAGTTTGATTTAAGTAAATATTACAGAACATCCATAGGAAACACATTTCGAGTCAATAAGCACAGGCACACGCAGCACCAACCTCACCCAGCAATTCGTGCCACTTATATGCCCAGCAAAGCCAAATACGTGGGAGAATCCCTAACGAATGTGCCCTAAACAGATCCAAGCTGCTCATTACAAACACTCAGAGAAGAAAAAATTTAAACAGCATTACTTAAAGTCACACCAGAGACAGTTTCTGTATGAGGAATAACCCCACGGCCTGTGGTTATTGAATGCATCATGTCCAGGGAGGGGCAACCGAGATGTGAGGGGTGTGCAGCACCAGTCTTGTAGGGTGCAGCTGAGGAATGGGGTGGGTCAGTCTGGAGGCTCCTGGGACCCCTCATCACTCTCTACAAATGCCTGAAAAGGGGTCAGACTGAGGCATGGTGGCTCTCCGGATAACTACGGTAGGATGGGAAGCGGTGGCCTCAAGTTGTGCCTGGGGGTGAGCAGGTTGGGTATTGGGAATAAATTATTCTCCAAAAGAGCAGTGATGCAGTGGCCCAGCTGCCCAGGGAGTGGTGGGAGCACCATCCCCAGTGCTGTTCCAGAACTGTGGAGATGTGGCACTGAGGGACGTGGGGATGGGCATGGTGGGATGGGCTGGGCTGGGCTGAGGAGGCTCTGGGCTCAGGGATGCTTCAGCCCTCCCCATGATGCTCCTGGTGCCCAACCTGGTGAGCAGTGCTGCAGGGATCCCCATGGCTGTGACAGCACAACTAGAACTCGGTGTGATTTGCTAAGCTAAAAATCAGGAAGAAAATCAGGACCATATTTTTACAACTTCACGTGCCATAAAACCTCCTCCCCTCTGTTTTTCATCTGGGGAGAGTTTTGAATTTCCCTGTACTCATTTCCTCTCCACATTCCGGGCTCCTCTCCCCACTTTGCACTGATGCTCACTGCCCAGACGCCGGCAGCTCATCTGACACAGCAGTGCCTTCCCATGGGGACATCGCAGTGCCACCTGCCCCATGGCCAGCCCTCCCCACCCCGTGGAGCTGTGCTGGGGGCTGCCACCCTCCTGAGAGCTGGGAGTGAGAAAAGGGGGGTGAGTGGAGAGCTGTGCCTTGCCTTGTCTGCAGCACCGGCTCCAAAACCAGCTCATGTCACAAGAGGACACCTGAGCGCTGCCTAAGTCCGCTTAAAACCTGATATGATCCCATAAACTCTGCCTACCTTAACTTGTATTAAACAGAATTGGCTGAAACTGTGTTGTATCTGAGCTGTAAGTCAGCTCATCCAACTCCTTCCCCATCTCTCCTAAATGGAGGCTTAGGGGAAAAAGAGCCATCGAGGAGCTCGGACCAGGAATAACGGTGTTATGTTGCAGTGGAGAAAATTAAAGTTAAACATTAGAGAAACCTTTTTAACTCTAACTGGAGTTCAGACACAGAACAAGCTCCTCGGGGAGGTTGTTGAATTGCTTTTCCCAGAGACATTCAAGGATAAGGCTAAGTACAGCTCTGACAAGGATGGTTTGCCAGCCTGATGCAGGGGATCAAGCAGAGCAGGTGAGTTGGTGGCAGCGCCTTCCAGCCGCAGCAGCTGATGCTGGGAGTGATGGATGCTGGGCCCTGTGCACTTGAACACCATAACACACAGCCTCGTTTTTGCATTGCCTCGTTTCTCACGGCATAGCAACGCGCCCTCAGAGCTCTCCCAGTGCTCAGTGACACAGAAACATGGATCAGGCTCTGCAGCCATTAAGTGGCCAGTGCTCATGAGCTCAAGAGGGCTGCAGGAAACATAAAAGCTCGGAACAAAGAAATCCACAGTCAAGTGTGTCTGGGGGAACGTCTGGGATGGGAATGCCTCCAGGAGGACTCTCAACCTCTCCATCCAGAAGGCTGCACTGCTGGGACGGCGGAAGCACAACTCAGCATTCAGTGCAGCCAGAGCTTTCTTCATGAAAGCACTTCAACAAATACACAGCCCATCTGCCTTCCTGTCTCTCCATTTATAAGCTGCAAATACAGAGTGCTGCTGGGGCTGCTCACAGCAGGCGGTGCACAGAAGCCCTGGGTGCCAGCAGAGCGGCCGCTGGGCACCACAGCCTGTTCCCTCTGCATTGGCCTTCTGAGGGACAATACAGGAAAACAGCAGGTTTTTGGGCATCACAGCAGCTGTGGGGGCGCCAGGAGGGCTCTCCACCCCAAGACAGCTGCAGGGCTAGGGAGTGGAGGTGATGGAGCCCTGGGGCAGCAGATATCTCCCAGACAACCCTAGCTCATTTGTAAGGCATTACTGAAATGTCGACTGTACATATGTTAGTGGTAAGTCAAGTGGAAGGTATGCTCAAAATGTGATAAAGTAGTTGCTCAAGGAAAGAGGAGGAGCACGGGAGATAAGGAGCAGGACCCAGGACCAGGCTGTGGCTGCAAGTGCCCACTGATGGCACGATGGGGGATTTGGCTCAGGGACGCAGCGCGGTGTCCTGGGATGCAGTGCCTCATCGCTCTGCTGTTCCCAACATGGACCGTTCCCTGAAGGACCCTCGGCCATCGCTTTGTCCAGGTTCTCCTAGCCTTGCACCACTGGGCAACCCATGCCCTAGGCCCAGGAGCGTGGTGTGGGCTCCCCTTCCCCACAGCAGCGCAGAAGCCCTCTCCTTGGATGCATCCCAATGCTGCGGCTTTGAAATTCTGGGAGAGAGGAGAGAAGGATTGGCCTGGCCAGCAGATCTCTCCCAGGACTTCAAAGCTTCTTGGATCCATCCCAAAACAAAATAAGATTTCTTTAATTTTCCAGCAGGATGAGGGGCGACCTCCCTGCCAACCCCCACTGAGCACTGCACGCAGCCAGAACCAAGCAGCCGCCTGCGTCCCTCCCCACAGCCCAGGAGGGGAGAGCACACTGCCTCCTCCCCTGGCTCGGAGCAGACGCTCAGATGCCGGAAAGATTGGCAGCAGGAAACTGGATTTCTTCTTCATTCCAGCAATTTGATATATACACGTGCAGGCTGACTTCGATTTCGGTAGCACCGGGCTCCAGAGGTGGGTGTGCAGCCCAGCTCCCAGCTGCTGCAGAGGCAGAGAGCGCTTGTGTTTAATGGCTGTCATATTAGCAGTTGCTATTTAATATTTGATGTTTAGTCTGGTTTGTCTGCTTTTCCCTTTAGATTCGGGTCTATTCCAAACAAACAGAGCCAAAACAGGCTTAGGGAGGGATCGGGTTCAAAGATAGACACAAACTGGCTTCAATCCGGGCTGCTCCCTCTTGCCCCACCGGGTGCAGCTTCGGCTGAGCCCTGTGTTCCTGTGCCCGGGAGCCATGTGTGGGACCTGGGACATTTCTGAAGGCTCATGGCCCTGGAGGACACCAGGTGCAGCCTGCCCCATCCCATCCTTGGGTGCGTGGTGGGAAATGAGAGCCCAAACCCCACCAGCAGCAGCAGCCATGCTCCTGCAGAAGTACCCCTGATATCAGATGTTTTCCACAACTTTTGGAAACCATATTAAAGAAGGAAAAAGAAAACACACAGTGTCACTGGCATCTCCTTGGCAAGGTGCAGAGGTGTAACATTAGTGTGTTTTACAGTTCATGAGCTGCAGACAGCTGGAAAAATAGTTAACGTTCCTGTTTTACGTGCTCCTGCCTGGCGTTCACAGGGAGCAGGTCTCACAGCTGAGCTCTGCCAAAACAGGCAACTGCGGGTATTTAGCTTAGGGACAGAGTTTGGACTGTGATGCACTGAGGCCTCGGAGGTTTCTTGGCACAGTGGAAATGACAGAGTGGGTCTGGTCTGAGTAGGCTCAGTTTTAGGGAGTAGAGGAATCCAGTGTGTTGTGGTTTAGTGTATGGCGTAGGAACCAGTAGGGATAGGAGCAAATGCATCTGTTTTAGAGGGCCATGAGCTGGGATAGCGATGCTGCCTCCTCCCTCCCAGCTGCCCTCAGCCTTCAGTGGTGTGGAACGTGCCATGCTGTGAACGGCAGTGACTCTGCAGACCTGCATTGCCCAACCTCAAGAGTTCCCCTGCCTCCCTGGACCTCAGGGGAGGAGCAAAGCACTTCGATTTTCTCGCCTAAATGAAGAGCTGGGTAACCCTATGGTGACCCCAGATGCCTGTGCTGACCTCCTCACCCAGCAGGTCTTCCCGAGCTGTGTTAACCAGCAGCTCCACAGCCCAGCCAGACACTCAGGAGCCACCGGTGGCCAGGGGAGGATTAGGAACCTCAGCATTCCCATTGCTGCAGGGTGAGCACGCAGCAGGGATGTGGCCGAGCAGCCCCCCGCTGTACAACACCCAGCTGCTGCAGACAGCACTGTGTTGAAAGTTCAGCAAGCATCATCCTCATCCTTCTGGAATGCCAAAGCAGCCAGGCCATGGCTCTCAGGACAGAGTGGGAAGTTCGGACATTTTTTGTCCAAACCAAACACCCTTTGGTGCCAACAAAGAGTGTACAGAGCGCAGTGCCACAAGACTCACCCTCTCTCCACGGGATTTATGCACCTGGGCTGATGCCTGCAGCAAGGGTGACAGCCGTACATGTTGGGCAGCACTCAGGGCAGCTCCATGCAGTCCATGCAGCGATGACACTGAACTTGCTGTCTGTTCTCCCAGGCTTCCCCAGGAACCAGGCTGGGAGCTCATCCACCTGAAGCTGGCCTGGCAAAATAAATAAATGATAAGGGATTGGGTCATTTGCTCATCTCAGGCTCCCAGAACAGCTCACCACTCTCCTCCACGCAACAAAGGAGAAGGCACGCAGGGGGTGGCTGTAACTGACACCAAGCGCACAGGCAAAATGTGCTCCTTGAGCAGTGCCACAAGATAAACCCAGGGTGACAAAATGCTGCAAAGAGCCCTATAACGCTTCACAACCTGGTTTAAAATACAATTTTAACTAGGAAGCAACAGCATGAATCATGGTGCATTTCAAACAAGGAGAGGATATATTTAATTTCCAGTTTATGCCGCCAGTTTTATTTATTTATGATTACGCTCTGATGTTCAGCTCATGTACAAAGTAATGACTCACTGCTGAGGAAACTTCAAGTCATCTTCGGAATGGCACATTTCCTCCATGAGGAAATGAACAAAACAGTAGCTCTCCCAGCCCCACCATCTGAGCATCACAGGGAAGGGCTTGACATTCACATCACAAGATTTCCCTTCCCTCATATCTCCTCGCTGTGGAAACCTCCTGTCCTCTGGGTGGGAAACTCCTGTTGTTAACACTGCACCAGGGAGAGCAGCAGCAGGGAAATGGGCTTCTGCAGAGCACTCCTTACACAGCATCAGCTGAGTTATCCACAGAGGCTAATACAGGGCACGTGCTGGCACCAAGCTGGTGCACACAGGATGAGACACAACTTGTCCATTGAGGGAAATAACATCATAGTGAAGAAAGTAGGACCGACCACTGCAGCTGGTGGGGTGATGGGGTTCACCGAGCCCTCCTCTCTGCCTTGTTCCCTCCCCTTCTGCCCTTCAGGCCTTCTCACTGCTTTTGCCCTTTACCAGCTGTTTGCAGGGCTCTGGGGAAGCTCAGTTAGGAGCAGCAGCGTGAGGCACTGGGAGCTGTGATGGCGCAGGGTCACCAATGCAGAGGAACCTCACCTTGAGGACATCACCATGGGGAGCAAAGCACTCTGCTCCTACAGGCAAGGGATGCAGCAGCACTGCCAGCAGCATCCATTCAGGGCAGGATGGAGAGCTCTAGAACCCCAAGCCCAGCCATCCCACTGCACACCCAGGGCAGCACCAGAGGAATGTCCACGTCCCCACCTCACCTTGGCCTCCCCTGGGGTCCCAGCCCGGGTCCCGGCGCTGCTGCAGACCCAGCAGGCTGCTATTTCAGGCTCATTATCTCAGCACAGCTCCAGGCTTCCTGATAATTCCCTGAATTAGGCGGGCAGCTTTGTTCTCGAGTGTTTGTGTCAGAGAGATCGGACTGCACCTCGGGGAGGGGGTGGGACGGGACGGCAGGGGCGGGAGGGACAGCACGGCTGCTGCATGTTTACAAGTTCCCAGGCAGGAACTACAACGCTAATTAATTTCTCATTAAGGAAGAAGTTGAAGGATAAAGAAACATAAAACTCGAGCTCTGGGAGATGCTGCGGAGCCCAAAGACACGCACGCACTGCCTTGCCTTTCATCCGAGAGAATGAGCTTCTTTCTGTGTTGCAAACACCTTGCCTGCTGCTGCTCCCTTTTATCACTAACTTTGCTTTCCCAGGCAGCTCGTCTTCCTTGCCACGTGGCTCAGAGCAAACGGTGAATCAGAGCAGCCCAGAGGTCAGACCAAACCAGAGGATTGCTGCAAAAAGCTCCGCCTCAACCCCAGGGTGGCACAGTGGCAGGAACTGTTAGCGATGACTCAGGTGCTGCCCAACATCACCCAGCCCTGGCCATCCTTCCCCACTGCATCACATGGGAGATGCTGCAGAACTGCCCACACCCCACACAGAGCCAGAAGCAGCCCGGGTGACCCAGCTCCTTCTGCTCCACAGCCCTGCAGTGCTGCAGGAATCTCTGCTTGGGTGTGCTCACATCATACACATCTCCTGGATGCTGACACCAGAGAGTCCTTCTGCAAGCAGGGAGTGATGCAGAGGGGCCACGAAATAACTTCAGTAATTTTATTTCCTCCTTCTGTGGCCTTTTTTTGCAACTCTCCCACCAGAAGCATGGAATCACGTGGCCTCTCCAATGAGATCAGAGCCATGGGGCGACCTGAGCTGCTCAGCAAGGCATCCTTCTGGATGGGGTTTGCCTCATGCAATAGGTTCTAAGCACTTGGAAAACTGTCCCATTTCACAGTGCTCATCTATGTGCTTTTTAAGATCCCTTGTCTCAAACACATCAATTATGCAAACAATGAATTTTATCAAGCAAATAATGACTGTGAGGAGGCTGAATATGCATCTCCTACCTATGCTTCTCAGCACAAAAACTGGGAAATGGGTTTCCTGGGCAAGTGCTGAAAGCGGCAGGGAGGAGCAGCGGATGACCAGGATCTGCAGGGCCACAGTGGGCACATGGGAGACATCATAACACACTGCACTGATGAGTCCTTAGCTCCCATAAGGAAGGAGAAGCATCCCTCTGTGGGGCTGTATGATAAGGAAGGGTGCAGCCAGCAGAGACCAGGAGGGAGGAGGTGCAGCCTTTCTCCTCCCCACCATCCCAGCCCCAAAGCGCATATGCAGAGCTCACGAAACTATTTCTCCACTCATTTACAGGAGGTTTTTCCCAGCTTGGAATTCAGTTAGCTGCAGTTTTCATGCACAAAGTGCCAGAGTTGGCCGGAGTTGGGGAGGTGCAGCCCTCCCTGCTCCCCAGGTGCGGAGGGAAATCACACAGTTCATTTTTTCTGGCTGCAGAATGCCTTTTCCTTTGCATTCTTCATCCCTCAGGTACTTAATCACCGTGCTTCCTATTCACATGTCTGGTCATTTCACTTGTGTCAGGGCTCCTTAACTAGGAAATATCAAGATGTTTTCACCCTAGAAAGCTGAGAAGCATATAATTAGCCACCCAGGTAATAAATTACCTGCACTGGCGACAGCCCACTGGGGGAACCTTTATTCTCCATCTCATCCTATTATGCTGAGCCAATTTAGCACATCTGTAGTTGTTTTAAAATAGTAATTTAGATGGAATCATAGCAAGGGGAAGCTTATTAACAACTTAGCTGCCAACAGAAGGATGGAAGGGACAGCGGCTGCAGGCAGGACGAGGCTCACGCAGGGCTGGGGACAGTGCAGAGGGGAACAGGGAGCTCCCACACTGGCTTAGCACAAGGACAAAGCCGTACAACCACCTCAGTCAGTGTTCGCCACCAGACTGCATTCTGCATGCTCCACGAGCAGCCTTGCAGCACTGCTGAAGAGCAAAACTGGCCATGCCCTGCTGGGCACAGGGTCAGCCCGCAGCTCCGTGCCATGAGCAGCAGCCAGGGAGAGCCGCTCTAAGCGCTCCATCACCAGCAACAGGAGCTCTGCCTGGCAGCAGCTGGGGCTCCCAGTGCTGGCCAACGATGTCAAGTGCGAATCCCAAGGGCTCCACACCTTGGCACTGGCTGCTGAATAGACAAGCGATGTGTTTTGCCAAGTGAGCCTCTCCTCCTTCCTCCCTGCTCATATCCACCACCTGAACTCTGCTCAGCTGCCTCCTTTGTTGCCATGGCCAATGCTGTCCCGCAGCCTGTAAGATTCTTCCACTCTGGCCAGAAACAAACCAGCTGCTGGGAAACCTCCCTCTGGACCCCTGAGAAAACCCAGCTCCTCCTCCCCATACTGCTGGTGGGAGCATTGCAGGGCTACAGTGGGGCAAGGGGAGCATTGATCGTTCTGTAGCCCAGAATGATGGGGCTGTGGTTGCTGATGGACTGGGACAAATCGAGCCCTGGTTCTGGTGGCACTCCAGGAGGTGTGAGCTGCATCCCATCCGGAAACAGTGGGACACATTCCTGACCCACTCCTAGCTCCCTGCCTTCATGCTGCTGGCCCCAGCCTGGCCCTGGTAGGAGAGCCCAAGCACCCGCAGGAGGCTGCAGGCCTGGCTCTCTCCCAGCAGGACAGCTAATCCTAGCCTGGCTCCTCTCAACAAGGAGCAAAACCCACATGAAAGACACTCTTTTTCCAATTTCCTTCCCTGTCTGGCAGCCTGGAGAGCACATCTACTTCAAATAAAGCACCCTGGCATTTCCCCTGCCATCACCTAACCTCTGTGCACTGGGAGCTCAGCTGTGCAGCTCCCTGAACCTATGGCATCAAGTCAAGGCCGTATACTGGTGGTTTTTTTTAATTCAAAACCAATCATTAGAATTATCATTTTTTTCCTTAAATAAATAAGGATTTGCAAAATATTTCACCATAGACCTATCTGGAGTGCTGATGTACGGAGTGCAGCTTGGCCACTGAAGCAGATTGCCTTCAGAATAGGTCCATGTGCCTTGCAAGCAGGTCTGTGCCCAGGTCAACCCCCCAGGCATGGGGCAGCTCCTGGCATGGGGACACTGCAGCTCAGGGGGAGCTCAGGGGCTGTATGAATGAGAAGCAGAATTGACTAAAAAAGGAAGAGCAAAGCACACGAAGGGAAGCTGTTCCCTGCGGCTTTATTTTTCCTTTCTTATTTCTTATTTACACAGGTTTTTTTGAGCTCCGCTCTCATATTTTTGCTCTTTGCAAATGGAAAAGTGCAACGCCACATACCAAAATCCTGACCCTGAATAGCTGTGTGCAATAACCCTCTGCTTCAGCCCACCAAGCTCACATCCACTGAATCAGCTCCCAGAAAACCGAGTCACACTGAGCATCCCCTCCCTGGGCTCCAAAGAGGATATTTCATAGTTTAGAGGCCAGCCAAGGCCCCCTCTTCCACATAATCCTAACGCAGTGCACGGCCCTGGAGCAGGCACAGCCCCTCGCAGTCCACCTCACACATCTCACACCCCAGCTCTCCCTTTCTCCCATCCAGATGGCTCAGCACAGCCTGTTGTCAAATTACCGTGCTCTGGAGCTGCTCAATATATCATTTGCCTTATGCTTTCATTGAACGGATCGTTGACCCCACTTCTCCTCATTGTCTTTGATTATCTGAGGACATCCCATTCACTGTCTCAATTACAGCTCCCAAGAGGATTCCGGTTCCTTCCACATGTAAAACCAACGTGAATGTTCTCCCTTCCCTGCTGAATCGCCATCGCTCCATGCCCACATTGCACTGACAGGCAGGGAGTGCGGAGCTGTGGCTGTGGGTTCAGCCAACTGGATTCAGGAAAGCAGGAGAAGAATCTACTTGACTCAAACATTAGTTAGCAAATCAGATTACTCTCCACTTCATCTATATTATTTAGGCTTAATTGTATTACTGTAATACAGTGGGGCTGTAATACAGTGAGAATGCAATTATTGTCAGAGAGATTGCAAGAATGGCATCTTCAGGAAGGCAGGAGGAAGGGTATGCAGCTGGGGCTGAAGAGGAAGGAGCTGAATCTGCTCTGTGCTGAGACAAAGGCTTCTCTCCTAAGCCAGGTTGGAGCTGATGAGCAGAGGGCTTTTACTGGGCATACAATTGCAGCAGAGAGCAGAGCAGGACGGGGCTTACCCATGGGCCTTGGTACCCATAACCATAACCACCAAACTGCCTTGCAACCTGCCAGGGCCATAGGATGCACCAGCACTCTTCCATGCAGTTATTACACGTGCCTTTGGTTTTGGCACCCCAAGCAGCATTGCACAACCCCTCCTGACAGCGCAGCCATTACTGCAGTACTCCAGGGCTGCACTACTCTCACCCAAAGGATTGGCAAATTTCACTTGGCATGAGCAAAAAAGCCTTCTTTCTAGAAGCAGCCCAGGTTTACCATGGGAAGGGACCTGGCCCTCAGCCCAAATCAGTGCTGTGGCAGCACCTGTGAGATTGCTGTGGCCAGGGGAGAATTTCTGCTTCAGAAGCCTAAAGACAAGACTCCGAATAATTAAAATCCTTTCTGCAATGCCATTAAATATAAATACAAATGGTGTTAATATCTCTGGTTACTACGAGAGCATTCCCAAGCACCCTCTAATTGTCTAATTAAATCACTAAGGGCTTAGGTTAGTGACAAGGTAATCCTTAATGGTGCCTTGCTTGTACATTTATATAAGGTACAGTACAAGATTGTTGTTTATCTAATTAATCCCCAAGGTCAGATTCAGAACCTGTGTGCAAGGTAATGTAATTTAGGTCCCTTGTATTTTTGTCAGACTTGCTCAGACCTACTTACACCCAAAGGCTGCATGGAAGGAGGCAAAGAACCCAGCAGGCTTGTCAAGGAGAGGGAAGGCAGACCAACAGCACCTGCACTGCCCCACTCTCATCCAGGTGCTCCCCTTCTCCCACTTGTCACCCTTCTTGCACTGGCCAACGTCAGGGCAGTGCAAGGGGATTGAGGAGCAGCACCTGAGATGCACATTCTAAGCCAAAGGAGGGGTTGGGGAGTCACAGGCCCAGCTCGGGAGTCGTGGGGCCTTTTGCATCGGGGGAGGTTTGGGTTGGAGATCAGGAAAATTTTCTTCCCAGGAAGTGGTATTGCATTGGAACAGGCTGCCCAGGGAACCAGTGGACTTCTCCAAGAAAAGGGAAGATGCAGCACTTAGGGACACAGGTGGTGGGAATAGGTTGGCAATGGGACTCAAGTCCAATGACCTTAGAGGTCTTTTCCAGCCTTAACAAGTCTATGATTACATTGACAGCGTGCCACATTTGCTCCTTTCTCTGCCACTGTCTGGTACAGATGAAGACCCTCCATCCTGCAGGGGAGGTGAGAGCAGGAGCAGATGCGTTCTTGCACATCTCCCTCACAGCTTTGAAGCCTACCAGTTCCCATTGCTCCTTCTGCAAACACCCTCCTTATCAGCTAAATAGAGGCTCTAATGCCACTCACAACAAGTACCAAAGAAAAAAAAAAGGCAACTTTTCCTTTTATTTCCCTCTCTTTGAAATTATGAGCCACCCCCTCCCTGCTTCTCATATAGATTCAGCCAACTCTGATGGCTTTGGATAGTAACCGCTCGGTCTGAATTCCTGGGCAGGCTGTCAAGTTGTCACAGCCCGACCATGTGCAGCCAGTGGATGGTGCTCCATTGTCCACAAATCAGGAACAGATGTGAACATCCTGACAGCCACAGGCTCCTGCGGCAGCCTGCCTCGTAGGAAATAAAAGAGCAGCCGAGCTCCCAGCGATGCGTCGACTGCTTCCCCCCTTCCTGCCCCGTTTCTCACAATGAAATATGCAAAATGTTCGGAACAATGGGCACGTTATGAATAAAGATGTGCAGCTGGGCAAATAATAACCCCTTCCCAATTGATGCCAGCCTTGACCCCCAAATCATCCCCAAACCATGCTGGCAGCGCAGCTGGAAAAATTCCCCCCCTGCGAAAGGAAAGGGACGCTCCGTCCCTCCGTACCCCTGCCAGCTCTGGGAGCCCCCGAGGCTCTGTTCCCAGGCACCAATGTCAGCACAGCCTCAATCCCAACATCGACAAGATCTGGGACAAAGGCAAGCACAGAGCACAGCCCCAAGCCCTGCACGGACACTTCCATGCCTGCAGCTCGAGCACGGCCACAGCCCATCTCCCCCAAGAGCCACAGTGCCAACGCTGCGTCTCCATTTCCACAGTCAGGGTGTGTAATTCCCCCTCACATTCCTGGGTTTTCTGCTTTCTTTTCATTTGCACCATTGTAAATTAGTATTCGCTCCGCTGGAATCCGTAGCAATGTAAACAGTCCGCTTGCAAGAAGAGGGCTGGCCTGAAAATCTTCAACTGGTATCTCTTAGCGGGACGCGTAAAGCAGAGAGCAGATTTCCGCTTATATTTGTTGCATTGCAAACAGAAGCAAATGTTTATAGCCGAGCTGTAAACCACGATAATGTGGGACAGATACTTTACAGAAGCCACAGTTGCAGACAGAGGGAAAGAAAGGAGAACCCGTGGCTTCACTGCGAAGTCTGGCTGTGCCCGCAGCCCCGCTCCCGCCTCAGACACATTCACGGAGCATCGGTCACATCCCACACGTTTATAAAATTGCACACGCACTGAAGTCATGCACCGGCAAAAATGCACATCCACTGAGTCACACTCCTGTGAAATTTCATTTGCGTTCGGTCCCGCATTGATGCAATTTCATACACTCATGATTGGACACCCCAGCAGCACAAGAGCCAGCTGCACAGCCCACGTCCCACTCAGCAGGAACCTGGAACTGGGTTCACGCCGCTCCTATGCCACCCTTCAGGCCCCTGAGCCACGGGGAGATGCTGACAGCTTCCTGCCACCCTACAGAGCACATCCCCAGGAGGAAGGCCCGATCCTGCAGGAGCACACCGCAGCTCTGAGCGCTCCGACCCGGCGCATCCCCACACCCATCCCTGACAAACAGCCTCAGTGACCCAGGAATGTTATCTTAGCAAATCAAAAACGTAAACATTTAGGTTCGGGACTGTGCTGAACGGATTTGAAAATGAGTTATGGTAAGGACCCGGCAAGGAGTCTGAGTTTGGTTTGGCAGTTGCCTCCTTTGCCTGGAACCTGCTTTTCAAGATTAAATACGATACTCTGCAACACATCCAAAATGTCAATTACTCCAAGTCTCTCAGGTTTGCAATTACAGAATGCAAGTCATGTTCAGCATTTTATGAAACTGCTTTTTTTGGCATGGACTATCTTTCTCTTATTGTAAAAAATAACTTTCAAATCAAAGCCTTAAATCAAGGCAAATGCACTAGGAGGGGATTCTGGGCTGCAAACCCCTATAACACTGCTGCTCAAAGGGGCTGAGCGAGGCTGTTTCTGCTGGGGGAAGGAAAGAGAGCATCAAATGGTAAATCAGGGAGTAGGAATGTGGAACCGTCCTGGTCGGGGAACGCCTAATCCCACCATCGCAGAGTTAAATCCCACCACCACTTGTTATACCCCCTGCGGGACAGGGAAGAGAGCCTCCAGAAAACACCTCTCCCATCGCCCTGGAATTCAAGAAGTACTGTCATGTCTCATGTGTTCTCTGCAGCAGCAGCTGCAAGCAGTTTCTTTCAGGCTTTTCCAAGCTTTAGGTCTCTGCTGCCAGAATCCCTCTGCCCTCTTTCTTCCCCTGCAATGAGCTCAAGAATGCTGACCAAGCCCCCGCAGCACTGAGCTGGGCAGGACTCATGTTGGTGAGCGGCTGCTTCGTTCAAGAGCGTCGCATCCCTGTGAAGGTCAGGCCCTTGGTGCTGTACAAGAAAGGTGAAGCTGCTGGCCAAGCAGAGATTAGAAGGGAGAGCAGTCAGCTCCAAGTGGGTGAGGCTGGTGGGCAGGGCATCACCTTCCTTCTGCTGGGATTTCATCTTCCCAGCCTCTTCCCAGTCTGTCACATCCTTCAAGGTGAGGGGAAAGCCTGAACGCTGGAGCTTTAAAGGCACTTTGGTTTGTGTCACTCTGGACAGACAAGCCAGCGGACCTGTAGAACCTGTGGATCAGGAGGCACCTGGCCAGATGACAGCCTCACCGGGCTGTTAACGCATGCAGACGCTGACAGCCACCCACTCCCAGCAGCCCAGCCAGATTCCTGGCCAGCAGGAGCCCTGCTGCTCTGGTTTCACTCCTGTTGACAATCCCACGTCGGCCAATGACATCTGGTTACAGCGCAGGACTAAGCCGGGTGGCTCCACGTTGGGCTGGGTGCAGCCCTGGGATAAGCACATTTCCATCTGTGCGCACATTTCGCTCTTTCTGATGAGGAGGTTTGGCACAGGATAGCTGCAGATCCGTGAGCTCACTGCTCTGATGGCTCCAGGTCAGCTCTGGCGATGGGATGCCCATCAGCAGCACTGCTGTCTCCAGTGCCAGCCATGCACCAATCACAGCAATGCTCCCACATCTTGCTGGGCAGCACCAGCAACTCCCAGGCGTTCTGCCAGCCCACAGCTCCAGAGCCGCCGCCTCAGTGCTCTCTGCAGCCCAGAAATCATTTGCTGTGGGGTAAGGGAGAGGCAACGCATCTGGCAGGAGCCAGAAGCAGAGCGAGGGCCGACGCTGGCCAAGGAGTCTTTAAATTCTACCGCTGGGCTCAGGAGCACCGTTCCTCTGGACCCTGCTGCAGGCTTGGGCCCCTTTTGGATGTTGTTCCTGGAGATGCAGGTGCACAGCGTTAAGAGATCATTTCCTGTTTGCACCGCAGCTCCGGGGGATGGATTTACCACCGCCCTCCTTTGCTCTCCATCTCCCTCTACACTCATCTGCTCGCGTGCTCCCCTCCAGCACCCAGCACTGCTCAGGGCCAACCACTGCACCCAACAGCAGCTCCCAGAGGGGACAGACACCCAGCTTTTGCGGCAGATAAGAAGCTGAAGGAGCGTCAGTAAATGCAAAAGGCAGAACAAGCTGTAGGAGGGAGATACTAGCTGGAGAACAGGCCATAGTTCTCCCTCAGCTGAAAAGGGTTTAATTGCCAATCACACAAAGGTGATCTGTAAAACCAGCCTTAAGTGGGGACTTCATTCAAAACACATGCAGGGGCTGCTGAAGTTGCCAATGGAAGTGCAATTAAGCACAGGAGCTGGGGAATGGGACCTGCTGGAGCCAGTGCAGATGGCTCCACATTACCAGCACTCAGAATACAAAACTCCTGATTGCCCGAGTTGATGGAAAGGGAGAGATTTGCCCTCTTTTTTTCCTTTTCCCCCCTGCCTAGATCTCCACAAATCTTTCAGAACAAACCAGGCCATGCTAAAAACTTTGGCTACAAAGAGAAAACTTGACTCAAGAAGTACCCACCCCTCTACCAGCAGCTGGACACCAGACATTTTGCCTGTTTCATGCTTGTGAAAGGGGCAAGCATTGGTTATTCCAAAAGGAAGAGATGTAAAAGAGATAAAACCCCAACCTCCCCATGCCAGTACAGTCACAGCCACGAGCTCTCCTTTCCCCTCTGCCCTCCAGCCCATACCCCACCTCACGGTCTCTTGCTGGGACCTATTTTCTAAAGAGCCAGGCTTGAAATGCTTTGGGCAGGTCATTCATCTGCAATAATGCTTCCGCATTGCAAAAGCAGCGAGGATTAATAATATCTGATTAAGAAAAAATGAGCGGTATAATAAAAACAGATAGTATCTGTCATTTAGATCACACTCTAATTTAGGGCAAAGGTTAAAAGCTCTGATGACAAGAGATACTGCACAAAGAGATGACATTTGTTTCACTAAAATCTCACTGGAGGGCTGTGAGTGTTGTGTGCTGGAGGAGGAGGGAAGGAGTCGCTCTGAGCTCCCATTCCTCATAAGGACACCCAGGGGATGCAAAGCCCCAGAGCCCCCCCAGGATTGAAGGGATGCTGTTCTCCATTGAAGCAGTATTCAGCATAGCTGCCCCCCAGGACAGGATGCTGTGCTGCTACATCACCGTGCTCAGGGACAGGACCAGGCAGCCAGCACCTCAGTTCCCTTCTGAAAATGTTATATTCTTGTGTGCTCGGTCTCCCTTTATCAGCAGACTGCAGGTCTTAATAGCAAAATGAGTTATGCTCAAAGGAAATTGAAACCCTGGGTAAAAAGCAGGGTTAACTCAGTGAAGAGTAGCCCCCAGCAGGGCGCACAGCAACATCTGACACCAAGGAGATCTGCCCTGTGCTGCCCTTCCCCTCAGCCAGAACATTATGCTGCTGGGACGGGCAGGCTGGCAGCCCTGGAACAAGCCTGACCAGAAGTCACTTCCAAGGAATCACTTGCTGCTTAGACTCAGGGCTGCCACTTACGGTGCTTCTAAGTGTTGTTTCTCCATAGCAGAGGACCCATACCTAATATGAATGGACCTAGCATCTCCAGACACCATCCATAGGGCAAAGACTGACCAAGCAGTGCAGGCTGTGTAATGCTATAATACGATGGAAAACACAGCAATAATAGCAGGGTGGTAAAGTCCTAGGCTGCAGCAAGTAAGGATAAACCCAAACACAGCAGCCACAAACACAGAAACAAAAGAAAAATATCTGCTTACCTTTGGAAAGCTTCAGGCAGGCAGAGATCTCCAGAAGATGCCCTCACCTCCACTGCCAACCCTTAAATGAGGGCAGGGCAGGTGTGAATCCTGGCTCCATCCCTTCCATCACTCAGTGCATTGCATGCACCTGAGCTCCCCTGGTCTGGCCCTGCCTTCCCACCAGGTGCTCCATCACTGCTTCAGGCTGTGACTTAGCAATTCTGATACGGGCTTCATCCTGCCTCTGGGGAAGGACAGTGTTGGCACTCAGCAGTCCTGGCCAGGAGAGAGCAGCTACAGCCTTTGCAGCCCCCCAAAGAGTCCCTAGATGCCTCATGGATGCTCGTCTGCATTCGATGTTATGTCCACAGGGCTCAAAGGGTGAAAAAGCCAACTCCACTGCCCACATCCCTTGGGCACTGCCTTGGTGTGGAATGCACCCTGCTGCCCTCCAAGGGCTGCCAGGAGCCATCAGCTGCAGCTCATGCTCCTCATGCGCTCCCCACAGGAGGTAGATGGAGGTGGAGCAGAAAGCTCCCTGAGTAGGGCTGGGGGCTGCTCTCTGTATAGGTGTTGCTGTGTTTATACTGGGCTGGAGAGGGTCTATTAAAATGGAGCCATCGTCTGCTCTTTAAGCGTGTAATTACCAGAAAAGATAATGATGGACTGAGAGAAGCTTAAGAGGGGAGGGGCAATGATCCAAAGGCTGGGGGAATTTGTACAGAAGTGTTTTAAGAGCAGCATCTGCCTGCTTCAGGCAAGCAGCAGCTGAGAAGGGGATGACAGCACCCTGCAAACAGCCTGAGTGCAAAACCACTGCACTGGAAGAAGGCTCCTGCACACTGCTAAGAGCAAGGGGACCGCTTTAATAAAAAGGAACTTCGGCTGAATATTGTTCAGCCTCCTAACATGCTGGTATCAGGCACTCATGGAAAGCCCATGGGAGGTGGGAGCCCAAAAGTGCCATTTGAAAAAAGAAATCAAACTGAAGGGAAGATGTCACACATCTGAATTAAAGAAACCCACAGTGCGATCTCCCATACAGCAAAGCTGCCCAAACCCATCCTCCCAGCCATGCTCTGCTTTGCAGCATCGCCTCGTCGCTCCCAGCACCATTAAGCACAGCCACCAGCACTGATACAGCACTGCTGATGGCACCGAGGAGGGATTCAGGGCTATTTAGGACCCTATTAGGTAAGTGCAGTGAAAACAGGCAGTCATAACCAGGTAATAAAAGAAGCATCAAATTATTTTTATAGTTAGAGCTACCAGAAACTTCTTGCCCATCCCAGAACAGGAATTGTTCCCTGATGGTGAAAAGATTGTTTGGAGGAGGAACAGCTGCTCTCTTTCACACCGTTAATTACGAAGATGGGCTAAGAATTAATCAGGTAAAGGGAGGCATTGCGAAAAGCCAATCAGGATAAGGGACAAATTTAGTGGTTCCTTAAAATAAGTTAATTAGCTATTTAAACTTGTCAGAGGCCCAACATACACATACTCACAGCTTCCAAGAGCGTGAATGTACAGCTCATTTCCTACCCCTGTGTAAGTGCATGAGAGGGGTTGCATGGAAGCCGAGCCTAAGAGGGCTTATGGGGAAGCCGTGGGGCAGGAACCTGGTGCCCACTCAGCATCTACCCTACAGAAGAAGGGGGGGAGGTGCAGGACAAGGCTGCCTGCAGATCCCTCCCACCCTCACGCACTGCCAGCTGCGTTGTGAGAGCTGCTCTTCCCCAGCCAAAGCTCCAGGAAGCCAAGTAAAATCTCAGTCATCGGAAGCACAGAACCAAACCCCATTGAGCTGGCAGGCGAGCTGTGAGCTGCTGGGCTCAGAGATGGGGTTGATAAGATCCCTGGGAGGCGCTGCAAGATGGGGAGTCTATGTGCCAAACACAGCCAATTAATGTCAGCCCTTTTCCATGCCAACCAATTAAGCTGTGTATACTTGTCACCAGCAATTGAGAAGGGGGTGGAGGGCAGAGAGGACATAATTCCAGAAGAGCCTTAAAGATATAAAACCTGCTTAATTTATGGAGGGCAGGGTGAGGGCGTAGACACCCTGCACCAGTCCAAATGGGACCTGATTAATGTCTTTGCTAATTTAGGAGCCGCTTGGCTCTCGTGACCTGGGGAGGCTTCATTTAACAGAAACCAGGCTGGCATGGGAAGCAAAGAGCAGCTTAACAATGTAAGCAGCAACAGATGGGGTCTCCAGCCGCCTTGCCAAGCACCAAAACTGTTTTCTGAGTGCTTTCTCTTCAACCTCCTCCAAAATGGAGAGAGGAGCACAGAGCAATAATCGCAACCATAAAGGCGTGTGGCTCACCCACCGAGCAGCAGCCAAGAGCTCTCCTGGCCAGGAAAGAAAAGCTGTGGGAGCAAAGCCTGGTGCTGAGCACCCCGAGCCTGGCCCTCACGTTATCAGTGCAGAGGGAAGAATGGCAGCAGGGTAAGCCAGAAGGAGCACCCTGCTCCAGCACCAGCCAGAGCCTTTCTCAGGCAGGGTGAGCTGAGGCAGCAATAAAATACTGAACAAAGCAAGCCTGCCTGGCTCTGGAGCTTTTTAATAAAGAAACAGTAGAAAACAAATAGCAGAGCAGCCCTGCTCACTCTTGCCAAGGGGTTTCAGGAGCTGCACCTGGCAGAGGAAAGCACTCAGACGCAGTTGCGTCTCCTCAGAGCCAACACTGTGAGGAGGGAGAGGTGTCCTTGTATACACCATATGCCAGCGTGTAGATGCTAATAAGAAACACTAACATTGTTATTTCATTTAAGAATAATCGCTTGTTTTTTCCACTTAGGAAATACCATGTTTCTACAGATCCTATTGTGCTGTTTCCCCTGGAATCCTTAGCTTGCAACAACTAAATGCCAGCAAGGACTGCTGACCACCTCCTCCCTTTTTGTTTGCATTTCTGAAGGTATGCACATTAGAAATAGAAGATATTTATTGCAACTTCTCACAAAGCCTTCATAAAGCACCACATAGCCTGAGGAGCACAATAACAAAGCCAGTGTTCAAAGTCAAGTCGGAGTCTCGCATCTATTTGAGCAGCGCTTTTCTTTACCTTTTCATACAATTGCTCCAGGATAGACAGAACAATGCCTGACATTTCCGAAGCTGCCATCGGGTCCCTTTAAAAGCCTGGTGTGCACAAAGTGCTTTGCAGATCCCCCAACTTAAGCCGAATCTGAAGACCAAGAGAAAAATGAAGCTCTCCTTCCCCCCTCCATACAATAGGCTTGGGAAGCCAGGCTTTCCCCCAAGCAATGTGATGCAGCAGGAACTACGACCCCACCACAGCCATGCTCACCTCTACCAGCACACAGCCTGATTTTGGAGCAGTTTCTGGTACATACTGCTGGGTACTCAGCTCCAATGAGCTGTACTGTGGCAAATCCCACAGGCAGCCCCAGCATCACCAGGATCCACAGATGCCCCTTTGCACCCAAACAAATGCTTTCCAGCCCTGGAACACAACCTGCTCTTTGCCTCTCCTCTCTACAAACGCAGCCCTATGACCCACAAGATCCTCCTGCATTTCCAAGCCTTGGAAAAAGTGACAGGCAGCAGCTGCCTCCGCTGGATGCACTAAAAGCAGGGAGTGCCATTACTTAATCCAAAGCGAAATGTGGGTTTAGAGCAACGGTAGAAGCACGGGGCTGCCTGATGCACTCCCTGCAAAAGGCTTCATCTGGGCTGGCTCAGCAGGAGATAAAGCGGCTGTGGAAGAGGCCGTGGTGTCGGCAGGGAGTGAGGAATGGGCTGCCTGTCCCGCTCCACCTGTAATTGATGAGCAGCAGCTCCTGGCAGAGATGCCCTCCCTGTGAGTTACAGACTTAGCAGCAGATTTACACGCAGCCCAGATGGGCGCCCCGACACAGACATACCTGGCAAGAGATTCGCAGCAGGGAACAGTGGGAACACGTCACCGAGCCCCACAGATGAATTTCTGTTCTCTAAGCATTGCCTGCTCCATCACGAACCGCTTATTAAAGAGGTCCGTGGTGTTTCTCTCCACACATAAAGTAGTTTATTATGAGTGATTTATTAAACTGCTCTAACTTGTCAGCAGCCACTTGAAACGTTCACTTTCCTTTCTTTTTTTTCCCCCCTTCAGGTTTGCAAATGTCTTTATAAACAGCGGAATAAATAGATCCCCAACACCTCCCTCTGACTGCCACGTATCAAAAACCCAATCGATATCAGCCCAAGTTAGGAATGAGGTGAGACTGAGCCCTCCCCCCTTACACCCAGCCCCACCTGTGGGGGTGAAGTGATGGGAGCAGACTTCCAAACCAAAGATGCATTTTGGGCTTTCACACAGGGAGCCGGGCTTGACAGCCTCTAATTCCTCCCCATTGTGGCCTGTTGGTGGGTGCTGATCCCCAGGTGAGATGAATGATACCATTGCAGGGCTCCCAAACCCTCCGGCCAAGGTGCTCACAGGCAGACCCTGCTGCCTTTACAGCCCTCAGAGCTAATGCAGTTCAGGTGCTCTCAGCTCCTGCTAGACGAATCTCTTTCCAGGACAGGACCCCTTTCTATCATTAGCTCTACCAGTCTCAGATCATCAGCCTTAATTTATATGGTGCAGGATCGCTGCTATTTTAATGGTTTGTCGAGCTGAAATTCCACACACTCCCTCCAAAAGATTTTCCGTGTGACACAATGGCCGCTTCCACAGCCCCCAGCCGATGCTGCTCTGAGCACAGCACACGCTGAGGATCAGATTCTCCCCCTGGCCGGAGAAACCCTTGAAGAAAACGCACCACCAGGAGCTTCCCCGTGCTTCAGAGGGGTTCCCAGCCCAGCCCCGGGCACGCAGTGCTCCCCCATCCGTCCTCCTGTCGGGCTAATTGAGCTCCGAGCTGCACACCATATGCTCTGGATGCGCCTCCCTCCTCACGCTCTGTCTGCTGCTCGAGTCCAGGGAGATTCTCTGGAAGAAGCCACTTTTAATTTGTAATCTGATTAAGCCATTAGAGGCGAATAGAGCAGTAACTAACACAAATTGCCGATCGTTTCCATCAGCAAATCCCCCCAATTAATCCTGAGATTAACCCTGATTACACGCAGTAATGGTGATCAATGCACCCTAATAGGGTAAATCCGCCCACTCCACTTTCTCCCACATCCCAGAACGATCAATTTTAAATCGGCGTGATTTATCCGGCGGGATGGGACGGGGCCGGGCGCGGGGCTGGGCGCCGCCTGCATCTCCTGAAACAATCAGAGCAGCGCTACCTCATTAAGCTAACTGCCTCCCCCGGGGAAAGGCAGCCCTACTCGGAAATGCGGAGAAACAAAGAGCGGGGGAATGCGGAGGGCAGCGGCAACGCCGGCATTTCATCTGCCGTGCGTCCGCCCGTCTGAATCCTCCCGGCGCTGAAAAGTCTCTGCGAGGTGCCGAGACCAAACGGCACGGAACGCGGCTGCTCTTCTCAGGGATTCCTCCGTCAAAGCCGACGAGTCGGGCCGCGGAAGAGCTGAAAGGAAAAAGCCTTCCCACGTCGTGATCCGAGCCTCTGTTCTTCCCTTTGCTGCTCCAATCAGAAGTTCCCCAGGACCAGCCATTCCCGAGGATCCCCGAGCACTTTGCAAGCTTCAGAGCCCGGCTTAGTTCTCACTTATTTCTGTGTTATTTATAGAGAGGCTGATATCCAAATGCCTGCTTCAATGGGGATTTTGCCTTTGTACAGACTAAGTAAGAACTAAGTCAGAAGCTCAGGATCTGACCTTTGGTATACAGAAATCAATTCATCCTGCACTGAAACGCAGCCATCTCCAGGGTGAAATGCAGCAGTACTTTAACAGCGCATGGCAATAAAGCAGGTTGATTTATAGAGCCTTCTCCTCCAGTACTTTCCCTACTTTGGGAAAATAGAACAGGAGCAAAAAAGATCTGCCAGAGGTCTGCTGGGCTCTGCACAGCGCCTCTCTCAGCCTGCGGGCTCTGGCGGCGCAGGACAACCCATGCCTAAACACTGGGGCAGGACAGAAATCACATCAGTGACAGCCTGCAGGTTTTGTGATGCGGGAGGAATTCCCCCCCCCAGGATTACAAGTTCATCATGCTCTGCCCTGAACTCCGAGCAGGGATCTTCCAGCTGGACCCTTCTCTACAGACCACACGTGTTCCCCACCTCCCATCACCTCATCCCCAGAGCTGGCTGTTTCAGTGATAGCCAACCACATCAAAACAGAGCTACATTTTCCATATAGAGTGCCTCTCTTATCCCATTGCACCTGGTGTCAAAAATGAAGGAGCTGGCCCTAGTGCAGGTACCACAGCACACTCAGACCCACCTGCCTGGTGAGGATGAGGCATGCAGGCCTTCTGGCTCCGTTCCCATTGCAGGACCCACTCTTTGCTGCACAGACTGTGTTTCTCCCCTCCAGGAGTGGAACCATGGCCCCTGCTCTCTGCTTTGTGCCAGTGCTCAGGGGAAGCAGCCTTTGGGTTTAGCAGCCCCTCGTCCCACACTGCCTGCTCCAGAAATATTGTCAGAGGAGAAAAAACATGCGGTGAGAGGCAGCCTAAGTATCAATCAGCTGTACAATCCCCCTGGGAAGAAAGGTTTCGCTCCCTGCAGAGGCGGCAGTCAATAAACATGGCACATGCTTTATCTCCTGTCAGGGCTGCCCGCTCCCATCGACAGCCCTGACATCAGCCCAGGGCACAGTGAGGAGCCCACCCACTGCTGTCAGCTCCTTCTGAGGATGTCATGGGAGGAGATGCTGTCCTGCAAAGCAAAATAGCAAAGCTGATCCCTGCATTGCACACCGCAGGGACATTATGGGACAAGGAGCGTATCACAGCCCAGGTACAGCTTCAGTCCAGACAGTTTTAGGCTCTTTCAAAAGGCAGGGGAGATTTTGTAGCATTTTGCTCATGCTAAGTTAGAATACCAGTACACAGCAGGGACAGCAGCTCAATAATTTAGTATAATGTATATGGGAATTATGACCTCTCAGACAAGGTCAGTGTCTCTCTCAGCCATGCTCACATCTCCCATCAATCTCCACCACCCTTTTAATTAAGATGCCATGCACAACCCCAATCCCCAGGGCAGGATCCTACTGCTCCCCTCCCCTGGGACTCCCCAGCACAGCAGCAGGCAGCTCCATGCTCCAGCTGAGCTGCTCACACAACAGGCAACACAGGCTGCTGGCTGCCCCGCTCCACCTGGGATGCTCACAAGCACTAAAACCAGAGAAAACCTGAAGGAAGTGTTCTGACAACTGCATGCTGCAGGACGCAGGCCAGGGACATCCCTCCAGAGCCCAGCAGCTGCAGCCAGCAGGCAGGATCTGCACCTCTGCAGCAGCCCCAGGTGAGCAGTGCGCAGCACACACCGATGCCGTCAGTGTTTCCAGCCAGCACCACAACCTCATCTGCTGCCTGAGACACGGGTCAGATCCCAGACACACACACAGCACATCCTGCACGTAGCAGAGCACAGGTGATATTTTACCCCGCTGCCTACGAGCGGCTCCAAGGCCCTGTGGTGCAGGATGAGGTGCGGGGCCACGGTGCTCAGCTGCCCCCACACCCCCGCTCCCTCAGCCTCTCACAGAGGGGCTTTTGCTTCCCTTTGATGTGCAGATGAATCGAGCCTCGGCCGTGAGAAGCCCCGTGGATTTATGAACTCCTCCTCTATGATGTCTTTCCAATAGCAGCCCCCAGAAGAGCAGTTGCTCTCCCTTCCTCCCTGGCTGCTCCGAGCCAAGCATTCCTTTCTCCTCCTCCATCCCACGGCCCAGGAGCCGTGCTGCTCGTCCGGAGCACGGGTTCCCAACCCCAAGCTCAGCTCTGCCACTGGCAGCTCATTTGCTTGATTACGGCAGGTCCGATGTCTCCTTGCTGCCAACCCCACGGCAGGTAATGCAGGCTCACTTGACAGCCAGAGATGAAATACCGCAATTCAATCCACTCCCACCCCAAATCATGCCAGGTCTGCAATTCTATAGAGGTTGCCTTTGACTTGAAAAGAGAGGGACAAATAACTGTGATGGAAACCATTCACTGGAGACTTCTGGGGGAAATTATACACCCGCGAGGGGAAAAAGGATCATTAAGAGGTGACAGGAGAAAACATTTGCATTGCAAGTCAAACCAGCTGGAGGCCAGGAGGAAAGCATTGTGGTCACTGCCCTCCCCAGTCCAATTCAATCAGCTCCAACAATTGGGAAACCCTGGAAGACAGCCCCTCCAGCTATTTGACCCACATCCCCCAAACATAGAAGTCAACTTCTACCTATAAACAGAAGTGGAGTGTTGCAAAGGTCCTGCAGAGTTCACCTCCTGCATTAAACCCAAGCACAAAAGCAGAAATCTGTACGTCTGTCTCCTTTTTAGCAGTCACCTCCATCTCAGCAGCTTCTGAGAGCCATAGCTGCATGGGGAGATTGCTTTGCTTGGCAAATAAACTGAGATTAAAGTGAGTTCACTGGGAACATCTCTGTTTGGTTTCTGGGCTGAGCACGCTGATAATGTGATGGCACATTTAACTTTCACTGCTTGAAACAAGGCACAAGAAGATGTAAAAATAAGGGAGAATTTATCTCCGGTGCGAGCATCCCACCAGAAACTGTACCCAAATGGCAGAGGCAGGGAGGAGGCCGAGCCCACCTCCAGCAGCTCAGCAGAGGGGTGGATGTCCCCAGGGGACACAGAGCTGCACACCCCACCCCTCGCTTCTCTGCCAGAGCATTACACAGAGCTCTCTGAAGCCCCAGAGCAGAGGTCGAAGAAGGGAAGTGATGAAAGAGGAGCTGAGAAGGGCCATCCCACAGCCAGCTGGAGCAAGGGCTCCTCATCTGCCCCAGGGAGCTGCTGCCTCATTGCATCCCCACAGGATACGTGCAGAAGCCTGCCCTAACATGTGTCCAGAGGCTGCAGCCAGAAGCGCTCGGTTTGCAGCTCTGCCTTCCTGACGCAGGTTTCAGCTATAAATGCAGCGTGGAAGATTGCAAAGCTGCCTCCAGCATGTCCTCAGATGGACACAGCACCAGAACACAGCAGCATGAGCTGGGGAAGTGTTAGCTGTCCCTGCTTAGCCTGACGCAAGAGAAAGCTCTGCCAGTGGGCAGCAGCAGCAGGAGCAATATACTCAAGTGACATTTGCGCCTGGGCACAACGATGTGTCACTCAGCACAGCCAGACCACGGAGCATCTCTGGGGCACCAAAATTACACAGCCAAGTAAATCCTGCAAAATCCATCTGCCCTTTTCAATATTTGGAGATAATTAACTTCTCCAAGCTGAGATATTACAAAAGAAAGCTGTTAGTGAATCTGTTCAGCCATAGGTCCAGGTATGGAGCTTGCCAGCATTCAGGGCTTTAAAAGGGTAAGGAAGACATTTCATGTTTCCATGCATTCCTGACTCTTTCATAGCAAGACCACAAGGAAACAGATCTAACACAGCAAGCCAGGAAAAAGAAAGAGCAGAAGACTTACCAGGACACACACCATCCCCATCCCTCCATTGGCACCATCTGAACACAATCTCTGGAGACGTATCCAGGCACCGCTCATCCACCAAGAAATCTGGCTGGAGAAAGCTAAGTAGAAAAATCAAGCGATAAAGCACAGCTCTAGGGAAACAAAGCAAATCAGATAGAGCTCCTCCAGCACAAAGCCAGGTCCCAGCCCAGGGAGGAGCAGAGCTCATGCTGCTCCCAGTCCCAACACCCCACCCACAGGTGACCAACACCCAAATCAGCCTTTAGTCCCCACCCTACAATAAATACATGGCCTCAGGTGGCCAGCAAATCCCAGTGGGGTCAACAGATTGCCACTGCCAGAGAGAGGCAGTTAACACTTTCCCTTCCATCATCACCCCAGGGCTATGCATCACCACAGAGTGATGGTAGGGAAAGCAAATGCAAACACAGTTCTGCTCTTGTGTCTGATCCGTATTTTACACTCATCCCATTGATCTCTGAGGTGGGAGCTGCTTGAAGGCACGGCTGTTGGTGCTGGAAACCTGTGTGTTCTTGGTGGGTGCACAGAGCTGCCTCATGCATCTGAGCAGATGGACACGTTTGTCTCTAAATTAAAAAGTGAGCCAGTGGCAAACAAGTAGGGCAGGAGGGGAAGAACGTGCCCAGAATGACTGAAACAGACACAGGCTGAGCAATCTGAGTGAGGAAGGACATGCAGAGCTCTGGGTGGAACCAAGAACCTCCTGGACAGAATTCAGTGAGCGTCTCCTGTGAGCGGCTGCTCTGTCTGGCAGAGAAGTGGCACAAAGGATGGGAACCACTCACAGCTATGGCATCCTGGCTGCAGGGAAAGCTGATGGCCCCTGGATTTCCAGCTGTGATTACTCCTTGTGCTACTCATAAAACTTTGGCAAAACCCAATCTGAGGAGAGGATGAGTGGGACTCATGCTGTGCCCACACTGCTCCCCTTCAATTGGCCCCAGGAGAGCACAGTGTAAGGGCATTAGGAATGCAGGTCGAGGTGCTCAGTGCAGCAGGGCAGATGCTTCCTGCAGCAGCATCTCAGTTCAGAGCCGCCACTGCCTCTGCGGGTCATGGGGGCAGTAAATATTTGCACAGGGCAGGACAAGGAGAAAGCAAACAGGGGTCTCTTATTTATGGGCCTTGGCAGCCTGCTCCCTGGGCAGCTCCATGGCTTTTCCATCCTAACCAGCTCCCATGCACCCTGAGAGGGAGAGGGAGAGGTGAGGGAGTGGGATGAGAGGGCAAAAGCAGAGAGGGAGGGGAGTGACAGAGAGGGAGAGTGGCAGTGCTTGCAGAAAAGTGAAGCAATGCTACGTGGTCTTCGAGGCTGTGTTTGTTTTACCTGCAGGCTGGAAAGGAGGAAGATGGATGCATCTGTTGGGCTGGCCCCCCCTCCCACCCCAGGCTCCCTCATGCAGTGTGAGGTCAGCTCCATCCCAGCGAGGGACTGAGGCTATGCGCTATCACCGTGCCCTTCCCTTCTGCACAGCGACATTCCTCTCTCTGAGGGGCTTCAAGGAGGACCAGCAGGATGCTGACCCCTTCCTGCACAGACATACTTGTATGTGCCAGGACACACACATGTATACACATGTGTGTATAAAGCAGATGACTCATCCATGCTCCAGAGACAGAAAGCATGAGCATCCCATGAAGCAGCTGGGTGTCCCTGCGTGCCTCATCTGCTTTGTATCACCACCAGAGACTGATGGCAGGAGTCAGAGGGGAAGGGGCTTGGGGTTCACTGACCCCTCTTTGTGATGAGTGTCTGGGTTTAGGAAGGATTCAGACTTATTACAAACCTCTGGAGTGGTTGATTTCTTGGATTTCTGTCATGTCACGAGGAGCTTTCTTTGGGCTGAAAAGGGCAAGGGTGTGGATTTTATTCCATAAACTCCTCTGAGATGAAGGTAAGCCCGTAAGGCCAGGGGTTAAAAGGACCCACACCAGGCTGGAAATAATAACATGAAGGACTATGTGAATAACAGGATCCCGGTGGCTCTTCATGAGAGGTCAGGATGGATGGAGGGTGATGGATGGTTGTTATTGAACTGGCGCGCAGTGCGAGGAGCAGTGCTGAGACAACTCCCTTCCCTACTCTTGCTAATGGATAGGAGGGAAGATCTGTCCTAGCCTGTCAAATGCAGTGCTGTCCATTGCTTCCTGCAGCCTGGCTGACAGAGTGCTTTATTTATGCACCATGACCCACGCAGGGATGGTCAGCCCATCGCTCACTCCAGCAGCTCAAGCAAGAGTTCCATGTGCAGCAACGATGGCATCCAGCCGGAGGTCTCCAGCACTGAGCTCCCTCTCCCAGATAAGCCACAGCGTTTCTCCTTCAGCCAACAAACACATGGTGATGTGGGAGATGGCAGCAAGCAGGGACTGTTTGCCAGGAGTGGGAGGGGGGAAAAGTGTTGCCCACCCTGCAGCACCCACCCAGTCCAGCTCTTCCCCATCCTTCTGCTGCCCTCCACCCCCCAGCCCAAGGCTATGAGAGCTAAGGGAGGCAACATCCCAGAACAGCAGCAGGAGCAGCCCTAGGATTTGGGCAGGAACCGGTTCATTTGCAGAATATCCAACCCGGCAGCCCTGGCTGGCTCTGCCTCTGCCTTTCTCCTCTCACCATAATTCATCCTGCAGCAAAGTGAGACTAAACGGCTGCCATATGGATTCGATAGCACACCGCACCTGTTTCCCACCATAGATAACCACATGTGGTGCAGCATGATGGAGAGCCTGGGTTGCGTGCAGGCGCACATCGACCCCGCAGCCAGCCTTGCACCATGGGGTGCTGCTGCTCTGCAGCCCCTTCTCCTTGAGCTGCTGCTGGAGCTGCTTTGCTGCCCCAGGGAGCAAACCCTGAGCTGTGCAGCAGAGCCCATCTGCAGGCACTACGTGGTCCTGTGTCACCAAGCGAAGCAGCCAGCAAGAGGAGGAAGTGGGGAGCAATTTTCTCTTACTGTCTATACACTTTCTTGTAGGGAATGTAAATTTCCACAAGGAAATAACTGTCACTGACCTGTAGAAACCATCTGACCAAAGGCCCTGGAACCTCTGGGATGAGTTTACAGAATTCTGCATAAACATTACAGACAAGGCCCAGCCCTGTTGTGGGTGTGCTGCAGTATGAACACGTGCTTACAGATGACACTGTCAGGACTGTATCTCTGTGGCCAACTCTCTATGTCCATGTAGAGCTTCCTTAACCCTGCTGTGCCCTGCTGCTGCTCCTGCCACAGCCCAGCTATCCGCCATTCACAGGCATACAGATCTGCCTTCTTGCTTTGCAGCCCAAGGGAAAGCCCCTGCTATCTCATCCAGCCCACTTCCACCGTGACCCTCCCCAAACACTAAAGTGTTTATTTCAAAAGTAGACATTAAAATTTAAGGAAAGCTAAATAGAAATTATACTTGTGTATTTTAAGATGAAATGAGTCCCGTAAGGTGATCATGCTGCTATGTGCAGATGATTGATGTCTGTTTATTTATCTGCTACCGCTAAAAGCTTGCAAAGGAGAGAAGAAAGGGACACAGCCGAGCTCTGCAGGCAGGCGCAGCTCCTGTGATGTGGTCCTGCCTAAATGTGAGCTGGGAAATGCTCTCCTCTCCTCTCCTCTCCTCTCCTCTCCTCTCCTCTCCTCTCCTCTCCTCTCCTCTCCTCTCCTCTCCTCTCCTCTCCTCTCCTCTCCTCTCCTCTCCTCTCCTCTCCTCTCCTCTCCTCTCCTCTCCTCTCCTCTCCTCACCACTGCCAAGAAAAGTGTTCACACATCAGAAGAGCCTTGATAGCTTCTGTCATGGGCTCCCTCCCTGGTGCAGACAGCCCCGTGCTGCTCACCGCCTGCGCTGTCACACGGGTGAGACCTTGCTCTCCCCTGCCTGGAGATCCCAGCCACTTCTGCTGGCTCTATTTCCTTTTCCTTATGAGGCCGCTTTGTTGGCCTGGCTACTATTTGCATAATGGTGCCCTTAATCACTTGAGGAGGAAATCATTTCCTTTCACTGGAACTGGGGACCTTTTCATTGCATTTATTTATACATATACATTCCTGAAAGCCATGCACTGACAGATGCTGGAAGTGGCAGCCCCCTGCTCTGCAATCAGACACCCTCCGCCCCGGCCCTGCGGCTTCTTTTAACATTCTTGTTTCTCCGCAGACAACAAGGTTTGTTGATTGAGTGGTGGTGCTCTGCAAACGTCTCTTGTTGGGTCCCAGCCATCTGTTAATGCGTTCAAGGTTACCAGGGGGCTGACTCACACCCGTGTCTTTCCCTCCTGCTCTTCCTCTATTGGACTTCCCCAGGAAGAGCTCTGTGCCAAGGGTGGTAGCACCCAGGGCAGTGTTAGGTGTCACCTGCAGGTCGCTGGGTGACGGTGTCCTCCCACCTAACACTGCCCCTGCCAGCTCCGTGCTCAGGTTTCCTTGCTGCACAGGTAAATAAATATGTGTGTGCAAATAAAGTCCTGACAGAGGCGCTGGGGGAAGAGACTGCTGCACCAGGAATGCGGTCAAAAAAGGGGAATGTGGGGAGAGGAAGAAGAAGAGAATCGAGGCAGGGGTGCAAAGAGGGTGCCAGCAAGACACAGACAGGAAAGCAACAATGCTGCATCTCATGGCACAGATCAAGGTGCAGAGAAAGGCACTAGCAGGGTTTGCTGCCCTGTGCAGCAGAGTGCACAAGTGTAGGGATGCTCTGCCTGCAGGAAGGCTGGGCCAGGCACACTCAGTGCTACAGATGGGCTCCTCTGAGTAGCAGCTGCCTCCTAACCTGCAGCAGAGTGGGGGCTGCTGCCCACCCCAGGGCATGGGGAAACTGCAGCATGACCAGCCCTGGGGGTCCCAAACTGCCCTATGCCTTTGGGGTCCATCCCTGTGAACGAGCCGCTGCCTCTCACTGCCTGGGAAGCTCAGAGTAGGAGGTGGGACTTCTCCAACTAAGTATAGAGAGCTTGGAGTTGGTTTTGTTGTGTTTATTTTTGTTGTTGTTGTTGCTGTAGTTGGCTGTTTTTTGTTTTATTCTTGGAAAAGCATTGATGTGTCCAAAAAATTCTCTTTACGGGAATGTACTGGTTTCAGCTTAACTCTTTTCAGGAATTTCTTGTCAAAAGAGAGAAGCAGGAGAGTTCTCCTATCCCATTCCTGCCTTGTCCCATCCGGTCCCATCACAGGGCACAGCATGGGGACAGCTTCAGCTCTGCCCAGCCCTTTGCCCACCCTTGCTGGAGCCCTTGTGCCCACACAGACCGAGAGCAGGCAAAGGGTTTTTTCCTTCTGGGAGATGTGGCTTTGATTAGAAGTTTTTGGAATAAAAATGAGCAAGTAAAGCACAAGGCGGTTTGGTTGACATTATTCTCTACTTCCACTCTATGCTTCCTGTAAGTGTTCCCATATTAATCACCGTTCCTCATGAAAATCACCTCCTCCCCCCATCCTGCCAAGGCAAAATCCTCGGCTGGAGTGACCACAGCGTCAGGAGCGGAGCCCAAAGTCGCAGAGGTTTTGCAGCAAGTTTTTGGCACAGGGATGGTCTGACAGGCAGCAGTCCTCTGGCCTTTCTGCACCCCAGCTTATAGGGCTCCCACCTGCCCCCCCTGGGCATCCCCCACCCCACACCATCCATAGCAGTGCTCACAGGCGGTTTGCAGCCCCTCCAGTGGCACTTAAGAGACTCCGATCCTATTTAATGAATGATCATTAACTGGGGACATTTCAGATGAGAAAATTGTTTCAGGAACGAGCAATTAAATCTTAACGCTTAGATCACGTAACTCATTTCTAATTAAACTCACTGTAAATTATAGCAACGGTATTTATTTTTAATGAGAAATAAAACTGGAAAGGAATTGTGGCCGTTCAAGAAAATGAAATGAATGGAAGGGAGCAGAGCGGGGGGGGGGAAGGGCAGGGAGTGGAGGGAGTCTAAACCAGGCATAAAAAGGCTGTTAAAAACCCCCTGATGGATGTGGGCAGTGATGTCCATTCCTGCATTGTGCCCAAAGCCCTCCTGGCATCAGCCCTTCCTATATCGGACCTTTTCCAAAGGTGGGCAGAGCTCAGCAGCAGCAGCCTTTCTCAGTCCGGCCACTGGGAAGCAGATTTTCTTCCCTCTCTCTCTCCATACAGCTGAGACGTGACAAGGAAAAATGGTGCCCATATGGAGACATTAATGATCAGAGCTTCAGAGCAAGCACGGAAGGGCTGATTGCTCTCCAAGCAAGTATTAATCACATCCATCGTGGTGCAGCCAGGGAGGGCAGGGGCAGGAATGGGAAAGGGGATGCCGATGGGATGTGTGGGGCCATGCGAGTCTGCTGGGAGCTGGGTAGGGAAACCTGAGGGTGCCGGGATGGGTCTCACCCACAGCCCCACGGCGGGAGCTGCTGCACTGCAGGCACGGGGCAGGAGGACAGGCAGAGCCCGCAGCAGGTGGAATCCACCATCAGCTGCAGACAAAACGCATTCCATGCAGTCACGCCGGGCTCAGTAAGGCCACAGAGCTGTGCAATAAGCCCCACGTGCATGTGTACATCTGTTGCTAGCTCTAGTAAATAATCCCTTCCCAACACACCAAATCCCTCCAGGCCAATTGTGCAGTGTCATTGCAATCGTGCTCTGTTGGTGTCTTTCACCCAGGGACCTCAAAGTACTGACATTTGAATCATCACCCTTCAGTATATCGTTTATCCTTAATTTTAAGACGGGGAAGCTGAGGTGAGAGCTGGGGCTGGACCCAGCTGGCATCACTGCAGGAACAAGGGCAGAGCCACAAAGCAGCTCCTGGATGTCCCAGGGCACGTAGTCAATCCCTGCAGGACATCCCGCAGCAAAGCATCGTGGTTGTAGATGCTGTGCCTGGGGATACCCTGTTCCTCAAGCCAGAGGGCTGTTTTTAGTGGAAAACATGCCAGTTTGGATGCAGTAATAATATCTTTAAGCTCACAAAGTTGCATTCACACCAACCCTGCTTGGAGAATCATTCTCAGAGTGTCAGGACTGAGCAACGCCCAGCCGAGCCCAGCCAAAGAGGAGCCCCAGCCCTTGCGCAGTGGCACAGAGACACGTTCCCACTGGAGAGGTGTGAGGGACGAGTTCACACACTGAGCTGGTGACACTGCACAGCTCTCATGCTGGGTCCCTCTGTGCCTGCAGAGGGATGCGCAGCACCACACCATGGGCAGCCAGATCACAGAGCAAACACAGCTCTTCTGCCTTCCCAGCGAGCTTCCCACGGAGCCCCCGGGGAGCTCTTCCTCTCGCACCGGCTCTGTTTAAACAAGCTCAGTGCCTTGACACAGTGTTGCACACTTCTTCCCTGAAAGCCTCGCTAATGACTTTTCCGAGGGGCCCTCTCATGCTGCTAAGCCCGTGCCGGCTGGGCCGTGCAGTGCGGCTCGGCAGCTGTCTGCACACGGATTTCCATCTGATGGGCGTGCAACAGCAGCAGCCACGGCGCTGGGCTCCGGACAAAAGTAATGATTATTCCCCCCCTCCCGAGAGCCTGGCTGTGTCCAAAGGCATCCTAGCAATCATGCTGCCGCACGGGCGCCATCCACCCCAGCCCCATGGGCACCACGGTGAAATAGCCGCTTAAATTGCAAATGGTTTTCCCCATGGCTATTATCACACTGAGCTGCGACTGGCACTAGCAGTGACTGCGTGAGAGAGGATGGAGATGTGCAGCTGGGGAGAAGCAGAGGGGTGGGGATGTGTGTCCCACCAGTACCTGCCTGGGCCCTGCTGGAGGAATAAAGAGAAACCCTGGATGCACACACAGCATCTCCCTGCTGCAGGACGCAGTCATGGAGCTGATGGGCAGCAGAGGTTCTATCTCTGTCTCTGTCAGCCCCATTTTTTGTCACCCCTGGAAGATCGCAGTGGGGCTCCCAGCTCAAGACTGCGCTGGGTGGGACTGGGATGAGAGGTCGGGTGATCAGGCGGGCGGTGGGGGGAGGTCCGGCTCTTCCCTTTCCCCCTGGTTTGTTTGCATTTGCAGAAATGAGTGGAGAAAGGTCCCGTTCTGGGTAAGCAATACATACAAAAAATGAAGAGATGAGCATATGAGGGAAATGCTGTTAATGGGAAATGACACGCTGGCTGCCCTGAGGCAGGTGTCTCACAGGTCTGCAACAGGCTGCACCCAGACAAGGAGGAAAGCATCACAGCAGAGCACAGGGGAGAGAAACAACCAACTCCGGAAGTCACATACGGCTTCAGCACCTGGAGATTTCTGCAATTAGTAGCAATTATTGTCTGATTACTCTTTACACCATACCAAGAGGATTAATCCTGGCCTGCTCCTCCACGTGCCCCACGGCTGCAGGCAGCAGGAGGTGGGCACTGGCCATTGCTGAATTTAGCCCCGCTGTTTCTGTCTGCAGTGGCATGTGCTTATGGGAGAGGCCAAGTAACCAGGTCAATGTTAAACACATGCCCCTTCAGAAAGATTATCCGGAGCGTGTTTTCCATGGCCTTGGACAGCTGTGCTCTGGCAGTATCATCTGTCATTTAGCAGTGCCCTGCAGAGCTCTGAGGTTGCCATTAGTTAGGCAAGAAGCAAAGTGAGAAAAGGAGCAGAGGCAGCAGCAGCACCCAGACCTTCCTGCGGCGGTGTTTGCTCAGATCCTGCATGGCCAGTGGCAGCAGGCATTCATTAGCCAGCAGCAGGTGACAACAGAAGGACATTAGCCAGGGAGCAGCATCCTGCCCTTCCCTGGTCTCCAGCCCAGGGCTGTACCAAGGCAGAAGCACAGCTCAGAGACCAATGCCTGCATCTCCTGTACTAAAGAAACAGTGATCAGAGGGCTCCTTTCTGCGCTGCACTGGCACTGCCAGCTCTCCAACCGCTCAGCATCCCCACAAGCCTCACACCAGCCTCTTTTCACCCAAAGGTCCTGGCTTCCCCCGAGGGTGGAAACGTTGGGGAGGGGCAGGGTGTGGATGCAGTGTGAAGGGTAGGGTAGGAGTGGTGGAGGGAACTGCTCCCTGACGTTAACTGATGGTATTAGATCCAGATCAACCCAGGAGCTAAAACCTCCAAGCCTGTGGTTTGGATCTGAATCATGTAGGAGCTGCAGCATTAACACCCACGCCAGCTCCCTGCTCCTGCCCGTCCACACAGCTCCCTGCAAGGAGCTGCAGGGGCCTTTCCCAGCTGTACCGAGCTGCCCCAGATAGATACCCGACAGCTGGAACAGAGAAAAATGGAGCGGGTTCCCTAACTGCCAGCATGAGCCGATCCATCACGCTGGTCCTGGCACCTCTTTTCGGAAGGGAATCAAAGGGCTCCTTAGTGAGAAGGGATGAAATGACAGGTAGAAAGGCCAGAGGATAAATCCTGCTGCCTACTGGGACTGTTAAATATTAGGAGAGATTAGTGTCTGACAGGGGAGAGTAGGGCAGCAGCTCTGCTAAACAGCCAAAGAAATGCGTGGAATTCCTGCTCCTTTGTCAGTGGTAACGCACAACACTCAGAGTGGAATAAAAGGGAGAAGAAAAAGTACCTTTCCCTGATTTAGATTTAAAAAAAGAGCCTGTACAGAAGCCCATCCGGCTCAGCCCTTCCTGGAGCTGTCTGGGACAGGAGCAGTGTGCTGGTGTGATGGAGCTGCAGGAGGAGGGAGCAGGGCCCCAGCTCCCCTCATCAGTGTCAGCATCACCGCCCACCCAGCCCCTGCACATCACCTGCTGCCTCCCAGCCCCTCCCAGAGGCTCTCTTGGGAAGACACTGTGAGTAAACAAAGAGGAGGAGGAAGGGTACAGCAAGCGAGGCACTGAGGGCTGGAGTGTTCCTGCCTGTTCCCCCTTTCCCCAGGTTGGTGGGAAAGGTGAAATGAAGCCATTACCAAGACCACCCCCGAGGAGCACGTGGGTGTCTCACAGTTTTCGGGGGGAGTCAGAGGAAAACACCCCTCTCCAGTGTCTTTTACACCCTATTAGAGAAGTCCTCCCAGGAAGGAATCGCTTTCTCTCATTACAGAGAAACACAAGCAGGCTGCATTCACAGGCTGCAGATCAGCCACCTCGACCTCAGCAGCTACACCAGTTGTACAGGGCTAAAGACAAATCCCCAAACAGAAAAGGGAAAGAGCCCCCCAGAACCCCCCAGGGAGAACACGGTGACGGCATCACAGTGTCACAACTGTGGCTGTGGGGGATAGGGGTCAATCCAGCTCAGGTAGATTATGTGGAATGATGGTTCTCGTTTCCTTGCTAAGGCATCATAAAGCGCTTTGCTCAGACCAGCAAAGTACATGTGATGGGGTTTAAAATATTACAAAAATTGGCCAATTTTCATACTTTCAGTGTCTGGCATGCCACAGCTTATTAACCAGGGGAGAAGCTGCTGTGTTGGACAGGTGAGGCGGGGTGTGTGAGTGTGTAGGGCTACACATGGCCAGCATGCCTCTGCACGGGGAGCAGGAAGTGAGGCAGCAGGGCATTGCAAAGTGTCCACGTGTGCAATTACCCATGAGTGTGAGAGGCCACGTGTGCAGTGTCTGCGTGTGCAAGGCCCTCTGGTGCTGGCATCCACACGTGCAAGCACCACAACCCACACACGCAGCGCTTGCCAGGTGTGCACTGGGGGTGCTGGGGCTGCAGGCTGTAGGAGCAGAGCTCTGGCCCAGCCAGCTGCATGCTGAAGGGACTCACGCAGGGACCTGGGCTGTCATATTCAGCTCCCTCCTAAAGTGAAATTCAGACATGTGTCAGACTCCCATCTTGAACTCGTTACGTTTCTTCCCTCAATTATCCCTTTGGAAAGCTATTTAATAAACTCCCTCATCTGCCGATTAGGAGAAACCTTTAATTTTTAGCTGACATTTATTGGTGACAGTTTTCCACCAGTTTAGCTTTATGCTGACAGTGTCCTCTCGCTGAGAGTTCTTGGCACTGTCAGGAGTTTCCTACTCCGTGTATTGATCGCAAATCCCTCAGCCCCCAATTTTTCCAGACTACACAAGCAAACGTTCAGAACCTGTTTCTCCTGTGTCCATTGAGCCACACTGGCTACTCTAAAAAGAATCCACAGATGCCTGATGTTAACCTCAGATCAGCAAATCTCCTCCCTCATTCTCCATAAAAATCCCAAACATCCCCAACTGCCCCCCACCCTCCAGGTGCTCCCTGCCCATGTTCCCCATGTCCCCATTAGGACAGGAGGGTGATGGCACTGCTGCTCCTCCCCATAGCACCACCAGAACCCTGGGACCCCTTCCTGAAAACCTGAGGGTGACCCCACATCCTCCTTAGGGCAGTGCTGCCAGCACTGGGGGCCACATTGTATGACAGGGACCTTCCCCAGTGCAGAATTCTGCTGTGGTCAGGGCTGAGATGCAGCCCAGATGCTTCCAACCTGGATATGGCATCATAGTTACTCGGACCACTTGAGGAGGCCACGCTGAGGACCACAAAACTGTCATGGGCAACCCTGAGAAAACAGGCAGGTGTTCCTTTGTGCTCCTCAAGTTGGCTGCAGCTGTGGAGCTGCTTCAGACCAGCCTTGGGAAGGATGCACTCTGTAACCTGAACTTCTGAGCAATGCCAGAGCTGCCAGGAGACGAGCAAAGCAACAGCTTCTCTGAGTCCTGGTGTCTGCTGGCTGCACACCAACTGCTGCAGGGTCACTAAGAGCAGGTAAAACAAACTGCACCATCTCCTGCAGCAGCACTGTGCCCACGGTAGCAAAGAGCTGGCAGGTGCCCCATCGCTGGCACTGGCACTGCCAATGTTATCTTTGGATGCAAAGCCCAGGGAAAAATGGAGTGCTTGGAAGAGGACGGGCTCTCCTGGGCCACATTAGTCATTCCTTGTTAGAAAAGCCCTGCTGGTTTCTTTGTTTCTCTTGCTCTCCAGCGTACCTAGATAAATACATTTTCTAATTCTCCAAGTCCTGCTGAATTGAAGAACAGCAAGGTGGGAATATTAAAGCAGAAAATTACAGAGCGCAGCCCATGAACGGGAAGTCCAGCAGAGGGATGCTGGGGAGGGGGCTGGGATAACCTGCAGAGTGGGGCAGAGGAAGAGAAGGAAGAGGTGGATGCAGAGAAGAGAACCCAGGGAGAAACCAGAGGTGTTGGCGGAGAGTGGATGGGGGGGAGCCGGGCTGCAGAGTGCTTTGGCAGCCACAGGAAGTGTTACACATTTCAATATTTAATGATTCAAAAACACAACCATTAACATGTCAGAGGCAGAGGTAAATGGCAGAGTATTATTTTTTTCCTTCACGAGCCCTGATGTCTTTGAAGAACAAGGGCCATATAAAAGTGAAGCTTTTAAAGCATTTTGGCTGGGCCCTGTTGCCTGCCTCCTGCCCTCTGAGGGAGCAGGAGCAACACTGCCCATGTTTGGGTCCTTTTCTCTGTTTGTTTTTCTCCTATTTACTTTTCCTACCATCCCACCCTGGGCCTGGGATCTTCCTGCTGTGACACAGACCTGTGAGATGGGGAGAGCTCTGCTTTTCCAACACCCTCTGGTGAGCAGATTTGCATCGGGTGCAGACAGTGACAACTTGCACCCATCATTCCCTTCCTGCCCCTGCGGGGTTCTCCACCTGCTTCTCTCCTGTGCCCCTCATCCCTCCCCCCCCTTGCCTCACCCATAGGGACACCTGTGAGGCAGAGTAGCAAGGTAGGGCACAGAGCTCCATACAGGAGGGGCTGTGAGCCAGGGGGGAAGAGTGATGGCCGTTTGCCTTCCACACTGTGCTGTTCCTGCCCATCCTGACTGACCTGAGGCATCAGGTGTGACCCGCAGAGCTCGCTTCTCATCTCTCAGGAGCAGGAGGGGACATTAAGCAGACCCAGGCACTCCGGTTCCCCCTGCTGCCATCAGTTCTGTCCCAGGTGTTAAAGCAGAACACGTTGAACACAGCTGGCACTCCTGCCAGCTCCTGGCCATGTTTTGCCATGCAAATCAATAGAGTAAGTCTGAAATACATGAAAACCCAAGGAGTATAAAACAAACAGGAGGTACTGCGTGCCGATTGCGTATGCAAGGTTTGAATTATTTGCATTGCTCTGGCGAAGGGAGCAGCAGACCCTTAGAATCCCAGTCCTCAGACAGCCCTACAGCTCTCAGCTTGGGCAGGCAGGAGAGGCCCCTGCAGAGGGCAGAACTCTGCATCACTCCTCCCCACCCGCAGCTCTCTCACCTCCCTTCTGCTGACCCCACAGTTTCTGTTCCAGCTGGAAGTGCACATCTCAGAACAGCTCCTGAGCGGCTGTTCTCACAGCATTCCTGCCCCGCTCCAACATGGGAAGTGAAAGCTTCAGGAGAGAACGCTTCCTGCCAGAGCCCATGCAGTGCTGCACCCCAAAGGCTGAGCCCCATGGGGACCACGCGCTGCAGGTGGGTGCTGCAGACAGAGCCGGGCCGGAGTGGCTGCGGGAGGATTTCATCACTCACTCTTAGGCCGAGTGCAGATTCGTCATTTATGGATTTCTTTTTAATGGATGAAATTCCTTCCCCTTAAAAGAGAAACCCCACCGCTGATGGCACAAACAGCTGTGCTGAGAAATAGCATCGGAGCAAACCTTGTCGATATTCCTCCCCGGGCGTCCTGAGGATCCTAACAGCTTTTGACTTGCAGAATGACTCCGAATGCAAAGGAATTTCTAAGAGAAGGCAGAAAGCATGCCCTGGCTGCTCCAAAACACCCTCTGCTGGGCCCCATCTGCCAGCCCTTTGAGTACCCTTGGGTCAGGGCCACCCCTTGCTCCCTTCTCCTTGTGCCACAGAAGCTCCTGTGTGTCAGGGAGTGCTGTCCCACTGCCACTTGGCATTGACTCCAACTTAAGCTTCCAACTGCTCCCCAGGGAAGCAGTCTCTCCAGCTCCCCGAAATATTATTGAGTTGGACATGTGTTGTTCTGCTCCTGGATGGATCCTGGCCACTGGAATATCCATCTGATAATCAAATAAAACAGCCCAGCCCCCCTGCGTGCTGCATATTTTCTATGCTGCTCCCTGACTTCCATTGTTTCCCATTGTTTAGACTATTCATCAGAACTATTTGTCATCCTGCCCTGCTGCCG
The DNA here is from genome assembly GCF_026119805.1 of Tympanuchus pallidicinctus. Lineage (NCBI taxonomy): Eukaryota > Metazoa > Chordata > Aves > Galliformes > Phasianidae > Tympanuchus > Tympanuchus pallidicinctus. The sequence goes on along the minus strand of NW_026294648.1, from coordinate 18,192,705 downwards.
AGTGGGATTCAATACGTTTCAGGGGAAAACCAGCCCAGAGCAGGCAGTGGTGACACAGAGCCCTGGTGCTCAGTTCATTGAGCTGAAACCCTGTGCCACGGGGTGGTTACATGGAGCTGAGAGAGAGGCTCGGCCCCCGTCCCAAAGATCCCACAGGCTGGAAGCCACTGATGCTCCAGGAGATGTTGTCAGCCCTGCTCTGCTTGGGGTGCAGGGGCAGGATAACTGTGTTGGGCTCTCTGGGAGCTGCAGCCCAGGCTGCTGTTTCTACTCCTGCTCAGATCCCTTCAGGGGTTCCTCGCATTATAAACACCTCCTCAGGAGACAGTGATTGCTCTGGCTGCTGTTATTTTGCATGTCAGGTCTCCCTGTCAGCTCCACTTTGGTGTCAGGAGCAATGCAGTACAGGCTTGAAGGGAGTCTGTGGATAACGCCGCAGCAGGGAGCAGGAGACTGCAATTAAGGGCAGGCCCTCATCCAAAGAAGGGCAACAAAGCTGGAGAAGGGTCTGGAGCACAAGTCTGATGAGGAGTGGCTGAGGGAGAGGCTGGACAGGGTGATGGGGAGGAGCTGCTGAAACTTATTGGTGAAAGGGCTCGGTGGGATGGGGGGAGGGTTGGCAGTGGGGATGGCAATGGCCCAGGCATGCAGTGTCTCACGAGGGACTGCGCCTGCTCCGCTTTCTGTCAAAGCAGAGGAGCAAGGGGTATCCTCTGGCTGTACGTTGGCACGTTGGGGCTACAGTGCCGTGCAAAGAATTTAGAGAGCCAGGGGACTTTCAGGATCCAAAAAGCCAGTGACCAACCCCTGTAGTCTTGCAAAGGTGCTGTGAAAACTGTCAGGACAGTAGGATTTATCAGGAGCTGCCTTCTTTATAAGGATGTTACCCAAACGTCTGCATTCAAACAAAACGTGCCAGCCAGATCCCTGCATGAAGCTGAGTCCTGCTCAGAAGCAGTGGCTGCACCTTCTCACCCTTATCTCCAGGCTGCTCATCAGAAGCCAAGTGCAGCATCCCCTGGAGCTGCATCCCAAAGCAAACTGCACATTCAGGCCTTGCCTAGGAGGCAGAGCAAATCTCCATAAAACCTCTGAATGGAAACAGAAATGTATGCTATTAAAAGAAAAAAAAAAGAGGAGAGAGAAACTCACCTCCCCATCCATGCACACAGCACAGCCCCACAAACCAAATGCCCTTTGCACCTGCTCCCAATCTGCACTGCAACACAGGAGGTGCCTCATTATGCACCCCTAGAACTCCCCATGGCCACTCTCAGCCCCAAACCTGTTCCTCCCACTCTGCAGCACAGAAGGAGTTAACTCCCAGCAGCTGCTCCCCAGATGCCGGTTCTGGAATTCACATTTGTGTAATAATAAACCTCAGGGTAAGCGCTGGTGATGGGGGGAGCTGTGGGCCCCCCCCCTCCTTGCCTTCCACTCCTCACATTGGGCCAGGGGAAGCTGCTAGGCAATGGCCCAGGCTGCACAGCCCAGGTGTGCTGGGATCCCCCGATGCACTCCCAGGGAGATGAATTGCAGGGCTGCAGGGACCGCTGCATCCCACCGCTGGGGGGCTGGGGAGGACTGCATGGGTTCCCCTCAAATGGGGCAGCACTGTGGCATAATTTGTTTCAGGAGAGAGGGGTGAGGAGAGATGGACATAAATTTTCTGCAGAGGCTCTCTCTGTAATTGCTCCCATCGCTGGCAGGGCAGCACACCTGCTTCCAATAGCCAGCCCTGAGGTCCTGCTGCCTGCGGGTGGGAGGAGGAACCTAGCCTGCCATTGCCTCTGCACAGCCACGGTGCATGCATCCAGAAAGCTGTGGGTGCACAGCACCAAGCCATCTCTTTCCCATGGAGAAGGGGTTTCCTCCCTTCCCACATTCCAGGTGCTGCAGTAGTGTGGCCTTGGCCCTGCTGAGCTTCAAGCAGGAGGCTACAAACCTCTGTGCCCCCACCGCAGGCTCAGACTCATGAAGGCCCCCCAAGCTATGCTGGGAGTTGGACGGAGATCAGAGGTTTCACTGAGATGGGTAGGGGCAGGAAGAGAGTTTTCAGGCCTGATTTGAGCCTGTCACTGCATTTGTTCTGAAACCTTAAACCAGGTCATCTCTCCCAGACGGCTTTCTGCTGCCAGCCAGAATGCCTTTCTTCCCACTCCAGTGCTGTATTTCACACTGCGAGGAGCAGCAGGCAGCCACTGGAGCCCTCTGCTGCCCTCCAGCACCGGACTGGGAGCCACCAGCACACCTCTGCCTATGGAGGGCCCTGCACAGCCCCCCTGGAACCGGGAGCACAACAGGTGGGAGGGGGATTCAGCCCTCTCCCTAGAGGCTCCACTTGCTGTGGGGGCTGCCCTCACCCAGGCTCCCCCAGCAGATGGCATCAGATGGGATGTCCCCAGCACCGTGGGTGGGTTTGCAATTGTAATGTTATAATGTCATAGGAAGTACAGCAATAATTAGCAGGGTAGCAAAGTCCTAGGCTGCAGAAAGTGAGAATAAGACCAAATGCAGCAGCCATGAACACAGAAACAAAAGAAAAACAGCTGCTTACCTTTAGAATGCCTCAGGTAAGCAGGAACCTCCGGCAAGATGCCTTTACATCCACTGCCAACCCTTAAATGAGGGCCAGGAAGGGGTGGATCCTGGCTTCCATCACTCAGTACATTGCCTATACCTGAGCTCCCCTGGGCTGGCCCTGCCTTCCCCCCAGCTGCTCCATCACTTTTCCAAGCTCTGACTTAGCAATTCTGATACAGAGCCTGTCCATAGCCCCTCTGATCTGAAGGCTCTGCAGCATCTCTTCTTCGTCCTGAGCAGTAGGGGCTGGAGGTCACACTCATGTGTGGCTCATCCGCTTCTGCTGCTTGGCTGCTCTACAGCAGCGTGAGTCCAGTGCACCCTATGGAACCAGAGAGAGCAGTGGGTGCATCTGAAGAGTGTGAAGAGTGTGAAGAGTGTTTTTTATAGGGATGCAATGGAGGCTGCTGCTCCCTTGCTACAGGAAGCCTAGTGCTGTCACGAGCTCTCACTCTGCCATTATCATCCAGGAGCACTGCCCTGAGGTAGCTCTGATGCCCTAAGTAGGACCTGGTCCAGCCCTGCTCTCCAGTTCCCATGCACAAACGGAGCACAAGTTGCTGGGATACAGCACTGAAGCCTCTTGCTGCCCCTCCTGGGCTACACATCTCCCCTTGTACGTTGCTGGGGCTGCCCAACCCTGTCTGTGCCCTGTGCAGAGCTCTAGCCCAGCACAAAGCTCTGCAGCGACACAGGCAGCTCTGTGGGCTGGGGGCACACATTGCACTTTATGGGCAGCCCAGCAGCGTGATGCTGCTCGCAGTCCGCTGCTGCTCCCGCTGTGCTGAATGGCTTCTCCAACAGGCCAAAAAAAAGGAAAGCCAACCCTCCAAACATATCTCAAAAGGCCTCGTTATGACTATTTTATTTGTTGGCACTGGCCCAGGAGCTCGTGGCCAAAGAGCCCTGATTTCCCCCTCCAACTGCAGCTCTTTGGGGGAGCAGCCTGGCTGGGCTCCCATGCTCAGGATTCAGAGCAGTCTGGGTTTCCTTTGGAAAGTGCAGTTAATTGACATGAGAAAATAATCCAAGGCCCTTTCTCTCTCATGCAGCAATAGTTCTCCTCACGGGGCATCCTGAAAAGCCGTGCGGCTTTTTTTGGGACTGTGCAAATGCACCAGTCAAAATAACACTCCCCAGGCCAAAAACTCTTTCCTGGGACACGGCCGTTGGCTTCAGCAGCCGTGCTCCAGAGGTGTCCACAGCCGCTTGCATTATGGGCTGCCTGTGGACTCGCTCCAGCACTGTGGCACTTTCTGCTCCCCTTCCACACCCCTTCTGCTGGCTCAGTGTCTCCAGGGAGGGCACAGGGACTTGTTCACAGGGCTCTGTGCTGCTTCCCATGCAGCACTGCACCGATGCCCAGCACCACCCTGGGGACGGCTTGATGTCACCTCTGCCCGCCCTGCGTCATCCCAGCCTGGGAATCACTGAGAAAAAAACAGGGGACGGTGGACAGAGAAGGTGGTAGTGAGGGGCAGGAGCCAGAGGTGCCTGAGAACCCACGGTGCTCTCTTGTTTGTGGGATGTATGGAGGCTGTCATTCTTGGACACTGATTTCCTTGTTGAGACAGCATCCGTGGAGCAGGAGCTGCCCGAAGTGCAATGGAGCCTTGGGGGGCAATGAAGGCTCGCAGCTCAGGGCAACTTCTGCAGGTGCATCCCCTCCCCGGGCTGCAGAAATAAGTAAAGGATGCTGCTGTTACTGCTATGAGATGATAATTTCTATCAGCAATAAAATTTGCTTTTACGTTTGTATAAAATACACTTAAGTGCATGCTAAATGTGGACCAAATGAGACAGGAATTGCAAATGGAATGAATGCCATATTGATTATCAAGGATTTATTCCCTGAGGTTCAGCAGGTTTGCCATAGACACAGATCTCTTTGCACACGGCTGTCGTTAACACTCATGAAACTGGCTATTAATAGTTAATGGCTAATTTAATAATTAATCAGTATTTAACAAACGAAGAGCAGAGGAGAAGCCTTCAGCCATCAAAATCACAAAGAGAAGAAGTTTGCGGTGGTGGCACCCGAGTGAGTTTTGGGTGCTTTGCTGGGCTGGAGGCAGAGAGGTGGGCAGCGGGAGGGATGGCACCAGGCCCCTCATCCCACTGCCAGCCCCATGAATATTGCATGCCTACAAAGCGATGCATGCTGCCTGCTTCCTAATTGCTGCAACTGTGTATTAAACAGGCTCTAATCATTTCATAAATATTGATATTTGCTGGGTGGCAGCGGCTGGGATGGGCAGCCCTTGGCCGAAAGCAGAATGTCACCGTGGAGGGGCTACCAATGGCCACCAGCACCGCCAGTGCCCAGCACCCAGGGGCAGCACTGGGTGCCACATGGGATGGGTGGTGGCAGCGGGGCCGGGCGCAGCACCCGTTCCTGTGCCATGGGACGTGCAGGCTTTGAGCCAGCCTTGGGCGTTTGTAAATTAAAGGCTTATTATTAGCAGTACTTGAGATGTACATGTTCTGTCTCCCTTGGGACGTTCATTTCGTGCTGATTATCATATTTTTTAAAATGTAATGAATTTATGGAGATAATTCAATCCCACTGACTAGGAGTGTGTCTTACTTCTGCCACAAGTAAAGCTGCTGCGTGTGTGAAAATGGAAATTGCTGCGGCACTTTCCATGTCTTCTGCCTGCCTACCAAAGGATCCCAAAATGCTTTGCACACTCTATCTACTGGGGAGATCGACCAGAATTGCAGCACTTCATAGAAACACAGCCACCGCTGGGCTGGAACACAGAAACTCTGTAACTAGAAACAGAAATGTAATCAGATTAATTAAGTAAGTACAATTCCGAGGCAAGAAAGTCAATTAAATGAATCATACGTCAATATGTAAATAAAAGGAGCTGGCTTTGAAGCAGGATTAGAGATAGGAGTGACAATCAAGAGTGCTGCTCCTTGCAGAGTGTGTTCAAACGCCCCCCAGGAGCCACTTCTCCAGGCCAACCCCTGCAGCTGGGATGGGGGCTCCATGTGGGTGCAACACGCGCAGGGACACTCCAGCAGCTCCGTCCCCAACAAGACCTCCATGAACCCACGTGTGTTGGAAGGCACACCAGTGTGTCCGTGCTGCCTGCTCTGCTCCTGCCAACGTGCCACTGCCTTTCCATGCCCGTGTCGATACCCATGGCCGTGCCCACATCCATGCCCACATCCATACTCATGTCCGCACCCATGAGCGTGACCTTGCCCTTGCCCCATGCATGACTGAGTGTGTCACCATGTAGAAGAGCACATTTCTTCTGCCAGCCAAATCCCGTGCTCAGCCTTTTGCCCCAGCGGTGCCTGGCTTCTCTCCATTCATCTCTCAAGATGTCCTCTACTTTTCCAGCATGTTTCCTCTTCTTTCTCTCCTTCCTTTCTGCCAGTGAATCCCTGCCATGGATGTCTTCCTGTACCCATAAATCTTTTGCGTGGCTTGAAGTAGTGCCATTGAAGAAAGATCCTTTTTTTGTGCAAATTTCAATAAATGCCACTGGAACAACACGGTAAATGATCCTGAAAATACAAGACCAAAAAGGAGAGAAAGAAATGGCGAAAGAGAGTGAAGCACCCGTATTTAAGGCTGCCAAACAATGCATTTGAATGCAATCAATTTGCAAAAGTGGGGGAGAAAGGGAAGAGAAAAGAAAGGAGCAGAAAAAATCCAGCTTGTATAGCAGCTTAATAAATACAGTCAATAAAGAGAGCATGAGGCTGGGAAGGCAGGACTGAGATAGGCCTTCTGGCTAGAAGTTTCCATTGGAACACTAGCAAAATGAAGAGATGTTCTGATGGATTGGGGCTGCAATTTCACTGTTGGCTCCTCAAGTCCTCCTGAGGAGCACAGCCTTGCTCCCTGCCCCCCACTTCCCTGTGATGCTCTCAACAAGGGGAAAACTGGGCTCTGCAGCAGCTGCAACCAGGATGCAGCCTCACCAACCAGTGGCTGCAAGTCTTTCTGTAGTAGCAGGGATGACAGAGAGCTGGGGCAGTCACAGGACACCTGAGATGTGCAGGAACCCTCTGCCCCTGGCTCCCCCTGTGGCTCATTGCCTTTTTGTACTTGCTCCCTGCAATTGCCCCTTAATTACTGTGGCTGGGGTTAAAGAGCTAACTTGGATCTGGGAGAGAGCCCATCCATCCTGCCAATACCTGGCTATATATCCTTATTCATGACTATATTGTTGGGAAAATGAATCAAAATAATGATCACTCGTTGCCTTTTAGCAGCACAGCCCCAGCCAGGTACTTTGCAAAGGTACTGAAGTTTGAAGGAAAAGCAGAAGTGCCACAAACCAGGATGGGAACTTCAGGCTCTTGGCAGAGCCCTCTCAGAGCCTCCCTGCTCCAAACCTTCACCCAGAGCGTGCTGGGGACAGAGTGACCGAGTGGGCAGGGAGGGGATGCACCAAGGGATGTGCAGGGACCTCCAGCATCTCCAGGTGGGCACATCCCTGTCCCTGGGGCCAATCCAAGCCGGGGCTGCTGTGCCCATCTGCCTGCCGAGCGCTCCCTGAAGAGACCAAAAGGCTTTTAAACTTAGAAAAGCCACATTTTCTGTGAATAGAAACCAGAGGCCTCCCTTTTCAAAGCAAGAAAACTCAAAGCAAGCAGGGAACAGAAGAGAAATAAAAAGCTCTCCCCCTATCCGCCATACCCACGAGGGCAGAGCCCTGCTTCCACACTTGGATTCAATTAGCTCAGGGACTTGCAGAGCTGTGTCAAACTCTGCCAAAGCCCCTCCGGCTGCTCGGATGTCCCCTCTGGTCTCTGTGCTGGCTGTGATGCAGCGCGTGCGTTCTGCTTTTGGCCAGTGCGTGGCATGCCCACAAGAATTAAAAGAAATAAAAGCATTCAACAGCTCAGCCTATTGGCGTGTTTGGAGCAGGGGCAGCAATCGCAGAGCTTTGCCAAGAGGATGGAGCAGGATTGGCCTTACCTGCACAGATTGGGCCAGGGAGTTTTTCATTTCCAACACCCCGAGCCCCTCACATCAGTAATGCTGGGTCATGTATTTGAGATCTATTAAACTGCGAGGGAATGTTTAATTATCTGTTTAACGATGCTTAAAGCATGTCGGAAATATTATTCTGAAGAGGAGGAAAGTGCACAACCTCCTCTGCTCTCAGAGCTGTTCATTACCCTGGATGGTTTTTTGTCAGTCACAGAGCTGAGGTTCTCATTTTGTTCCCATTCACACCCCACTGCCTTCTGATCCTGAACTGCTGAAAGAGGCCAGTAAAGAGGGGCAGAAAAAAATGCCAGCAGCTGACAGGTCCCAGCATTGAGGCCTGGGGGATCCAGGTTTTGTGCACTGCCTGGCAGCTGAACCACAGGGACAATTAGATGGAGGCTTCCAAGGGATGCTCTGTACTGTGGATCAGACCCCCTCTGAGCCAGCAGTCAGCCAGCAGGTACCATAGGAGCACCAGGGGCTTGTCCTGAGAGCCACATCATACTCACAAAGCCCCAGATGAAAGCCCAGGAGCCCCCCCATCCCTCTGGAGCTCTGGCTGGGGGCAGGTAGTGGGTGCTGTGCTCAATGACCTGGCAATGCTGAGGCAGGGCACCAAAGGGATCTCCACTCCCTCCTGACAGCTTTACAGAGCCCACATTTCACCAGCTACAAAGCGCTGAGACTCACGCTCCCACTTAATTCCGGCACTGCAGCCCGTTGTGGGGCTATGAGCCTTGGAAAGAGCTGGTCTGGTTCACCCAGAGGGGAAGCGTAAATCCTCATTGAGCCCCTGGCAGGGAGCACTGCTACCTCCACAGCCTGCTTTTGCATTCACATCTCCTGCTTGCAGTGAGGGGATGGAGCTCCATCCGATGGAGACCAACTGGGGAACCCATAGGCAGCTGTGATGGAGAAGTCCTGCTGCTGGTGCCCCAGAACAGTTCCCCACAAAGGGAGTCCTGAAAGTGCAAGCCCTGAAACCAGCTTGAGTCCTGCATCTGCTTAAGAACAGACTTTGCTGCAAACTGGCTGAATGAAGTTTGTTCCCAAGCAGACTCTTGTCTGTTGGGAGTGCCTGTTTCAAAGGGTTTGGAAAGCCAGCCTATTTCTGGAAAGAACAAAGTGCCATTTCCTGATTTATTTCCAGTTTGAGTGGGACTGTGAAGTCCTTTTTCAAGGTTGAGGAGGAGGGCAGAAGGATTATCCCACAAACAGCTGTGGTGCCTTGAGCCCTAAAATACTCTGTGAAAGAGGATCCTAGCCCTATCGCTGAGCCCAGCCAAAAGCTTTCCATTTATTGTTCTTTGTCAAGCACCTGCGCTGCAGGATGTCATTTATCTCCATGCAGAGGACAGAGCTGTGATTTAAGTCCCCAAAGAGCACAGTACATCCGATGACACCAGCTGGGCATCCCAGCATCATTCCAGACCAACACAGAAAGGACAAGCTGGAACCTATAAGTCCTCAGGGGACAGGAAGAGAGCGGGGCACCAGAGGTACATCTCCTCTGCCCCATCATGAGTCCGCAGCAGCAAAAACTGGCAAATCCCAACATTCATCTTTTTGAAGCTCCTCCATTTCTGAGGTCATCTGCCTCCTTTTTGGGGAGAGAAACAAAGAGAGGTCAGAGAACTGCACAGGAGCAGCTCCAGGGTTATCCCTGTCACTACGAGGAGGGATGTATGAGCTTCTTGGGTCCCACAGAAAGGTCCCGTGCTGGAATCCCACATTCATTAGCGAGGCAATTATCCTCCATGTGGGCCCTCCAGAGAGGCCTTGCAGATCAGCTTTACATGAGGCAGAAAACAATGACATCCCAGAGCTTTCCAAGCAATTCAATTTTCTCGTACTCAGGAGAGCAAGTGTATACTCTCTTCTCTTCCAAAACACTCCATAGCCCGGATTTTAGGAATAATTACTGCTCTTCCTCCAGTGGTACCACTAACAGGGATCCTTGTGGTGCTAGGGCACGTTCCAGCCCAGTTCTCCTGAGAGCATCTCCTGCACATCAGAGTCCTGATGGTGCTCCTGCTGCTGCCCATGCCCTGTTGGTGCATTGGGCAGGGCTGGGGCTCCATGCTGAGGGCTGGGAAGGACAGGCCAGGGCTGCTGCAGCACTGCACTTGGCAGACACAATGCTCTGTAACTTTTTCCTAGCTCAGGAACGAATAACAACAGAGTAAAAAATAGCCTTTGCGCGTCTCCTGCACTAAAAGACAGTAGTGTGCATTATGGCTCGTGCCTGGTTCTCTCAGTGTCTCCCCAGGATGGGGCTCCTCCAGAAAACAAGGCAGCCCCGTGAGCAGCCCTGGCCCAGGTGAGGCCATAATTCAGCTCTGTCAGCAGCTCTAGGAGCCCCACACCAGGACCACCCCCACTGCGTGCTCTCCCCATCCCCATCTCCCCACCAATCTCACTCACCGCAGCCACAAGGACCTGGCTGGAAATCAATAGGATACTGGTTCACACCTGGGGAAAGCTGAGCAGCACTGCAGGGTGCAGAAGGAGGAGAGCCCTGTCACATCCCACTGCAATGCTTCCAGAGCACAGCCAGGCATACCTGCCCCACTGATTCACCCCTACCCCAGGGTGACCCTTTGGGATGCAGTGGCCGTACTGAGCATGCCAGGCTGTGCACCCAGCAGCACCACGTGGGCTCAGCAATGGGCTCCTAGATGGGTCTTGTCCTCTTATCCAATACAGCACAGGTCAGTCTCATCCTGCACCTTCTTCTCATCCAACAGGTTCGTATGCCAGGCTAACGATGCACCAATTGCTTTTACAACAAATCCTCTCGGAGCTCTCCCCGATGGCTACTTGGTGCTTGTGGCCTGCTCTGGATGCAGCATCATGGAGCTGCTGCTAACCCCACCATAAATATGTTTTTAATGTTTAATTTGCATCTCACTCACATTCAATAACTGCTCTGGGAAATCTAAAGTGCATCTCAAAAACGGAACCACAATCATTATTGAATATTAGATACTATCACTGGAGTATTAAAAACATATTTCTGCATAGAAATAAAGTTTGCATGCACAGTATGGAGCCACACCACACACATTGCGTGCCATGCACCGACAGAACGACCAACTCTCTATTACAGCACTGACAACAACCCACGTTTCCATTGCATTTCCCATCAGAAGGATCCCAGAGCAAGCAGGAGCAGCATGCAATGCACAGCCCCTCCCTGAGCCCTGGGGGCAGCTCAGTGCCCAAAGGGGCACCAGGACCATCGTGGTGGTCCTCAAAGGCTGAACCACAGCAGCTCTGATGCTTCAGATCGCTGTATCTATAGTCACAAGTTAAAACATCAAACCCAGCAGTGGCACTTGGGTGCATGAATGGAGAGATGTGCTCCTAAGGGGCCACTTAGCTGCATTCACGCTCTGTTTTACCTGGTTGGCTCTCTCCAACACAGTGCCTGCACAAGCAAATGAGACTTGCAGCTGAGCAGGACCTTTTCAAAGCCAGCTCCAATTAAGCTTACTCACAGGATTAGTGTACATATTCTAACAATGCAGATAATAATAAATAAAGAGAGAACATGCATTAGTTCCACCCGGAGCCCTGCAAATACCCAGAATTAGTGAGTCAGTGTAAGAATAGAGCATGCAACCATTATTTCCCCATCCTCCAAATTTTCATCTCCCAATAGATGCACTCAAGGGAACAGCTTGAGAGCATCTCCGTGAGACACTTTCTCAGTAATTTGACTGTAAGGGTTTTGCTTCTGTGCTCCCAAGCGATCGGAGGGGAATCAGCACTTCCCTTGATCATGCAGAACTTTGATATCACCAGGCAGACCTGCTTCATGCCTCCAACACCTGCATGCTTTGCTGTCACAGAGGTGATGATCACAGACCCCAGCAGCCGTGGAGCGCTGCTAAATGGAGGGACACTGATCTGCTGCTGGAGTTCCTTCAGATGCTGCCTGCCCTATTGCTCTGGTTTTGCCTTTCTTAGGCTAAAAGCAAATTCATTCTGTAGAGAAAGGGACTGCGATACAAGGGCAGTAAGGGAGCAGCACAATGCTCAGCTCTCCACACGCCAGGACTGAGTCTGAACACCAGGCTCTTCCCAAGTTCATTAAGGTTAATAGATTGGCTTTTCACACAAGGGCAAGATTATCCCTTGGTCTTTCCCACCACAGGGCTACAGACAGGCTCAGGTGCTAGGCAAACTGATGGAAGAGCAACGCAACCAAGCAGCCTCAATGCTCTCTCTGCTTGGCAAATCCATGTGTTTTAAATTCCTAAATCAGAAGGTAGAAAGAGAAAAGCTGATCTGGTTCTACATTATTTCCTGTATATGTTGTCTCAGAATCATGCCAACATCATTTTCCTGTCATCCTGGAATAAGAAAAAGCAAGGCACAACATATGGAGGCGTTCCTGTGGCACACTGAGCCACACAGCTGGCGACAAGGAGAGGCCCATTGCCACGTGGCAATGCCTTCATCCTTCCCTGCACCAAGAGGAAAGTGCCTGGGGGGGAGGGGAGCAGCCCAGTGCGGGGCACAGGGACACCCCCACCCCAAAACTGACAGGCAGCCGCTGTGCCATGCTGGCAGATGGAGATGAAGCAGCATCTCTCATGCTATTTCAGTCTTAGCAAGAGCTGTGAGGAAAATAAAAGTCACAAAAAATAGAAATACTTGACAGCAAAATGCAAGACTCCCATTCCCATAAGCTGCTTCCATTCGATGCTTGTTGCAGAGCCCCACGTCCCGCTGCGCCGTGCACCGATGGGGCTGCAGCCCCTGCTCCCTGCACTGGGCACAAGCAGCCATGCAGAACCCACTGCCGGCTGCCGGGGGCGAACTGCAGAGCTGTCAGGGAATCTGAGAAATCTGAGTGTGAAATCAGCATGTTTCGTGGGACAGCGGGCACGGACTGCCCATATGTTACCCACACACATCACCAGTCATCTGGGAAATGCACACATCTTAAAGGCTTTCATTTCTCCATTTTTCCCTGTTGGACTTGTCAGAGAAATTTCGCTGCCAGCCCATATACCTTCGCAAAAAAACGCACGGCTCAATCTTTCACAGATGGACTTCCCTCATGTCTGGGCTTTGATCAAGGCAAGAAAGCAGCGGGGGGGGATTATTACCTAGAAATGTGTCTGTGGAAGCATTTGTGCATGCAGCCACGCTCCGGTGCCTCTTAGGTTGCTTTCCTCACTCGTGTCCGTGCCATCGCGGCTGTGATGGGAGCTCGGTCCTGGAGTTGCCCAGGGACAGTGCTCACACCCAGGAGCACAGCGGGAGCGGGTGCCCCTGGGGGCTTTGTGCCCCTCTCCTCCCTGCAAGGCAGGCAGGGATCGGACATTGGCAGGAGCAGGGCTCCGACTTTGCCAGAAGAAAGGCGATGGAGAAAGCTGAGCTGTGCCAACTGTGTCCTGTTCAGGGACAACTGAAGCACACTGCCTCCGTATTATTGCTCCCATCCTTCCATCAGGAGGGGGAGAGGGTGCAAATCTCAGCTCAGGGATCCTCAGAGGCCTCCTCCCAGCCCCTCGGACGTGCTTTGTCTTTGGGTTCTGAGTAAAAGTAATCAGAGAAAGCATTGGGAAAATATTTTTAACCCCTACTTGCCAGCATTGGAGGGACAACCCAGTGCTGGTAGTTCACTTTCCTGGCTGTGCTTCCATCAAATCAGTACTGCTTTAATCTTGGGTGAGAGAATCATATCCAGCCCCCAAGGATGCTAAGCCTGCACTGGAGCACTTCACAGAGGGAAACGGAGTGGAAACAGCAGGGCTGGACTTGACAGCATAGATTTGCCCAGCTCCACTGCTTCTTCTGGCACAACACAACTGAGTACTCGAATCCCATGCAAAAGCAACATGCACAAAGCACTGTGCCTCTCACCAGGCTTCTGCCACAGCATTGTCTCAAGCACGCAGCGGTGTTGAGGATCACAGGGCTGGGGGCACCGAGAGCTCTGCAGCCAGGACACGAGGCTGCTGCCAGCAAGGGGACGCGTGACAAACCCCAGAGCCCTGGGCAGGCTCTGGGAAAAGCAGTGGAATCACAAGCTCACGAAGGCTGCAGAGCCTGGCCAAGCCATTCCTTGCATGCCCAGACCGTGCGCTCCAGCCTGTTTCCCACGCGGCAGCAGGTTTGCTATGCGCCTTCGGCAGCCGCCCCTTCCTGCTCATCACAGCCAGGGCAGCTCAGGCAGAAATCCCCCTGGCAGTGAGCACGCTTGTGAGTGGGAGCACAGATGGCACACGGGCACCCCCTGATGCCCACCCCTCCCTTGAAGGTGACCACAACCCATCATCCTGCAGCCGCCAGGGCTGTCAGGTCCCCCTCGCCCGTCTCCGGCGTGACGTTCCAGCTCATTAATTTTCCCCATTAGACGCTCCTCAGGGAGCTTAGGAACTTGGGTGCGATTTTTCTTCCTGGTTTTCAGCCCCTGAGCACACATGAGAAAAAACACACGCAATCCCCATTCGCCTCTTCCCTCATCGCCCGCGTTAGGGTTTGACCTCTCTGCTTTCTGCCCCCATTTTTAAATAATGTTGAAAGTTTGTCACTGGACCTCTGTCATTCTTCAGCCGTGATCCACTTCAGAAGGACGAACGGCAGAGCCAAAGAAAACATTGTGCATGGGACCCGAACAAGAAATACCAGACCTGCTTTCTCTGGCCTTAAAAGCACTGTGTGTTGGAGACCATACGTCCTGTCTGACAGGGGCTGCTCCAAAGGCTGTCCTGGGAGAGAAATGGCCTAGGAAATACCCTGAAAAATTAATTATTGCATGTTACTGCCTCCAGAACAAATGAGATAACATTTTTTGCGCTAATTGGGTAAACGGAAACTCTTGTTTCCACAGGGAACTTGGGCTCCATGTAACAGCCATTAATCAGGGGGAGAAGGGAGCCCTGGGGCAGCGTGGTGCCCCCCTACCCTCAAAACATATCCTGGTGCCCCAAGGCTGTGAGACTGCCTGCTGCCAGCACTGGGGTGCAGCTCATGACCCACCACCCCCTGCTGCTGCATTCAGCCTGCCCTGCCTCACTATGTGGCTGTGGTCAGATAACCCCAGTGTACCACTATGCCACCATTCCATTGTGCCACCACCACCCCTCCACCTGCCAACACAGCCCAGATTCCCTGCACGCTCCAGGGCTGCTCTTAACATGCCTCCCCCTCCAGCCTCTTACCCTACTTGCAGCAGAAGGCAAAGGCTTGTGCCTGACATCCCATCTGGGGCCCATCAGCACTGACTGACCTAGAGATGCCACTAATGAGAACCCTGATATTTCATTTAAAGGGGCTTCTGTCACCTCTTTCCTCCAGAAGTGATAACCACCATGCAAGAACACTCCAGAGCTGCAGAGACCCAACCACCACTCCAGGCAGCAGCTCCTTAAAGCTGTCTGTTCAGACACTGATCCAGAGAGGCACTGAGCCCTCTCAGCCCTTTGCAATTAGCAATTAGGGCCAGGCCCAGGCCCGTGGCTGCAGGAGATGAGCTGCAGTGCATACAGCTGCTTGCAATGCCCCATTTCCCAGCATAATTCCCCTTGTCCGCTCCTGCTTTCCTCTGGGGTTGAAACTTGTTTTTTGTGCACACGCACACAGTCCTGAAGGATTGAGGTCTCGGAGATTAAAAGGCACCATTATGGGAGTCAAACATAAATTTTCTTTTTATTAAGCAGAGTAAATGTCATCAGTGAAAAAAAGCAGAGGAGAATGGAGAGAAGAGGAGGATTTCATTCCAACTTCCCTTTACTTTCGTTCCTGCTTCTGGCCCTGGCTCGGCACAGTTGTTTATTTTAAAGTCCAGTAGGGAAAGCTCATATCTTCCCTGCATTCTGTGGGGATTTGCTGCACCATTACCATAAAGAACAGTGTATACCATGTCCGTGATGTTTGGCTCATGTCCTGCTGCTGCGATTCCTGGTTGCTGCTTTTGGGGGAGACTGGCACAGTCAGGAGGGACAGGAGTACTTTGCCAGGTGCCAGAGCCACCTTCCCCTTATCTCTGGTGTTGTCCCACTACTGTCCTGCTGCTGGTGACAAGGAGCAGAAGGTGGCAGCCTCCAGGTGAAGGCTGAGGTGGCCAAACCCCTCCGTTCACCCCATAACAGCCAGCCAGCAGCAGCTGCCCCAACCAGCCAGGTCCTGCCCCAAGCGATGGGAGCAGTGAGACAGCAGGGGCAGCCCGTGGGAACACAGGGGGGGCTCCGGGTCGATGCTCTTTGGTTCAAAGCCAAAGCCCTGTCGGTGGGGCTGAAACTTCTCCCTTAACCTGATGAGACAGAAGCAGATTTGTGTCACCTCATCTAATTGGCCAATGCAGCAACTCTGCAGCCCCGCAGGCACAGTGAGCCCAGGCAGCCCACAGCACCCTGGGGACAGCAGCACTGCAGGGACCCGGGGGCACACAAGTGTGCATGGCACTCTTCACAGCACAGAATGCCCCAGAGCAGCAGGGATGCCAGGGTTCAGTACTGGTGTTACGCAGCATATTTCAAGGTGCAAAAACGGGAGATGGAGAGCCCATGGGAAATGCTTTTCCCCCTTTCAGGTTTAATTCTTCTGCTGTGCGCTTGTCTGAGATGGTTTTGTTCACACATCGCAGCAGAGAAGTGGCTGAACAAAGAGATTCCTTTCTTTATACTTCTCATTGTCTTTGTAGGCTGAGGAATGCAGCTGAATTTAATGGATACAATGCCCTGCACACACACACACACACACACACGTGTGTGTGTGTGTGTGTGTGTGTGTGTGTGTGTGTGAGTGCAAGGGAGGGATCAAGGTTCAAGCAGGGCCAGAAGCACAGTGAGCTGAGCTCGCTGCTCCAGGTATAGTGCTTGCTCAGGTGGGCTGCATCACACTGTGGGGGGAGCACTCAGAACACATCTTAAATGAACAACCACTGTGCACAGCAAATCTGCTGTAGACTGGGCTTATGGCACAGCCAGGTGCTCCTTCCCAAGGGGACTTCCATTCTCCTGCAGTTAACTCTGTGTCCTGCAGCTAGGCAGAGTGGATTTGTTCAATCTTCAGCTCTGCTGGACTGACTCAAGCTCCAGCTCTGCCATCACGATGTTCCTATCCACTCATAGGCAGAGATGCACATGCATTAGCTCTGTACCCAGCTCCACAGGTGCTGCTTCATAGGTCTGCACGTTTCTATTCCACATCAGCCTGCTGGCCCCAGCGTGTCCTGCCGAGGTCCCATTGCCCATCTGTGGGAGCGTGCAATAAGCAAACGGATAAATCATGCACCGCAGAGGATCACCTCTTCCCTGACCTCTGAATAAATCAGCTTATTCCCTGTACCATGACATCTGAGCACTCTTGCTGAGCTCTGCACTCTAGGAACGATACGCCCAGCACATCTGGGGCTGCAGCCCCACTCCCCGGCCCAGACATCACAGAGACACAACTCCTGAAAATCACACTCAGTGCATCCCTCAGCCCTGGGGCCAGTCAGGCAGCACAGCAGCAGCCACCTGTCCCCTAATCCTCTCCTCCAGAAAAGCAGAACTATTGTGTCCCACGATGGCAAACCATTCCATCACCATCTACACAGCGCCTGACCATGCCATGGTAGCACACAGCTCAGAGGGTTACAGCAGTGAAATACATCCTAGGCCCTCAAACCCCAGGAAAGCTCATCAGTGCATTTTCACCCTTTCCCTGATGAGCTCCCCCAGCGCTCACCTTCCTCACTCTGCCCCCCTCTCCCCCCCCACACACTCCAACTGGCTTCCTCCTGTTATCTTTGTCAGCAAAGAGAAACTGATATGGTCCATTAGCTCAGCCCCCTCCCCTGATGTCCCCCCACTGACAGGGAACATGACACTGTGCTGCCGAGCACAGATGCGAGCTCTCCATCCTGACAAACGCGTGTTGAGAAAGCATTTTTGACCAAGTTCCATATCCAGGGTTGGTGTCAGACAGCAGAGGTGGAATAAAAGGACCTCTTGGCTGGAGACGCTGGAGATAAGCAACTACAGGAAGCCTGCAAGTGAAAAAAGATGCTAGCCTGAGAAATTTTAGAGGAGAGATCAGCGACACAAAATAATTGCTGAAAGAATGCAGCTTGATTGCAGACAGCAGGGAGAGTCTCAAATCTTGCATGGAATGAAAGCCCAGGATGATAGCTTGAGGGGAAGAAAAGTTATCAGGCTGGCAGGAGTGATTTATTCAATGGAGGGGATTAAGAGCCCAAAAGCTAATGTGTGAAATGTAGAATGGGGAGGAGGAGGAATACAGGAGGGTGTGCAGGCAGGGGAGGCACAAGGGTGCGTGGGGTGTTGGGTGCTACTCGAGGTGTTGGGTGCTGGTGGTGGTGTTGGCCATCGATGGCCATGCCGAGGCCTTGTTCCCCACACCCATCATGGGGGTAGGGTGCAAGGCATTGCTGTGCCTCCAAAATGAAGGTGGTTGGGTGTGCTAGAGTACAGATGATTCACCCCAAGCCCTCCACTCTCTTCCATATGTCAACAGAAACCAAGAGCGACGTCCTGGGGGTGGAGGATGCTCTCCCAGACCCGTGCCAGGAGGCCATGAGGGTTGGGATTGCGGTTGTGTCACCATGCAGGCAGCACAGGGCTGAGTCTGCGGGGCCAAGCATCCTGCTCCTCCCCACACACGCTCACAGTCCTTCCTCTCTCCGCAGGCTGCCAGCAATAGGCCAGATCCTGTCCCAGCTCAGCCCCTGGAGTGGTGGAGCAGTGCCAGCCCGACCCCACATCCCCGCATTGTTCATTTTGTGCTTCCCACATTCAGCCTTGCTCTTCTCCCAGGTGCCTCGCCAGAGAGGGAGGGAATCCTGTCAGTCGCTAACAAAAATACTGTGCAAATCATATTAAAATAAAAGGCTCTTGTAATTTTTAGCATTTATTGAAGTGGTTTCTCTTTATTTCTTTTCTTTTGGCTCCTCAAACGTTTTGGAGCACAGCTGCCAAAAATGAAATGTTTGACCAGCCCCAGTGATGCTTCTGTTGGCCTCCTTCCCTCCTCTCCTCTCTGTGCTGTGCTTCTCTCACATCACTTCCCTATCCATTCTTCCCAAGACCCCACACCCCCATGCCTCTCCACCTCCTGCTTTGCCCCATCACTCTGCCATTCTCCAGGTTCACACTGGAATCTCTACAGTACAGATACCGCAGCAGCCCTCACCGTCCCCGCGGTGCTTAGGGCATGGCAGCAGTAGCTCCCTATGATGGGTTGTCACAAGCTGTAGTTCATCACTGAAAAATGAGGGGGAAAGGTCTCCACCAGCCTGTGCCCCCCAGAACCCACAGGATGCTGCCAGCCCATGGCGTATCAGCGCGACGCCGTCCCTGCAGGACGCAGGGCTGCATGGGGACGTGGCACAGCAGCAGCATCACCGTGCAAGGACCGGCTTGTCTCCACCTGGTTGTCAGTGCCTGGTAGGTGCACGTGCACCACTCCACGCCGCTGGAGTTAATGCTGAGAGCAGGGGCTCTTGGCATGTTTAATCCCCTAATGGTATTAATTCCCTATTAAATTAAATGGCACAAATATGTCGCTGGTTCGGTCTGGGGAGGAGGGGTGGTGCCTCTCCCTCCCCCACCCTTTTATCCCAGTAAGGACACTGGAGCATTTGTTAGCAGAGAGAGAAAGAAAATCCTACAAAGAATTGCAGCATTTATGCAGATAGAAAAGACAAGAAAATGGCAGATTATTCCTCAAAAAAGCAGAAGGAAACTCCCCTTCTCCTGCACGGCAGCCCCTGTGCCCCAGGAAGCGGCCTGTCGCAGTCACAGCATGTGGGCACACAAAGGGCTGCCTGGTGCGGGGTGGGCACAGGGCAGCACGGAGCCCAGCAGCTCACCCAGCCGTGCCCGGCCCCGCTCGCATTTCAAAGCTGTTGTTTGAAATCCAATGTCCCTTTTTTTCATTCATATATGCATTCAAAGCAAAGTTATGACAAAAATCCAGCGCGGAGCTGAAAGCGAGAGCTTGAGTTGCATTTTGGCACGGGCTGGGCTCATCCCTTCTGCACGAGGCTCCTTGCCAGAAGACATCTTGGAGTGGAAGGAATTCTAGAAATCAGGATTCTGCATATTATCGGGTTTTATTTGTCTCGTTCGGGGAGGTGAGAGGAAGCAGCAAGAGGCTTCGTGTTAAAAGATCTGCTCTGGGATTTACCTGCGACTGACGCAGGTGAAAAGTGTTGGATGATGGATTCTTCCCGGTGAATGAAGAGACAAAGGGGAGCCTCTTCCCTGTCTGACACTTTGTTAGTAGCGTATTTTCAAGCAGGAGAGGTTAAGTAAAAAATCTGGCCTGGATCAGCGTGCTTGTATCTCATCAGCCAGGCTCCGTAATGGCGTTTCAGGTGGAGGTGACACACAGTGGGCACCTGGAGAGGACGCACGCTGGGATGCCTCCCTGTGCTGGGGCTGCTCATTGGAGATGCTGGCTTACAGATCATCACCCATGTCTGACTGTGTGCCTGTGAGAGGGCTTTGTCCTCGTGGTTGGTGTCTTAGCCTCGTTTCTCATAGCTTGATGCTCAAGGTCGGCATGAGCTGAATGCTTCCAAACCCTCTCACCGCCACCTGGGATGCCATAGCCCTGCTCTGCTGTGCCCCAGGAGATGTTCAGAGGAGCAGAAGTTCTCACCTCGATTCTTATAAATTTCCAGGGAATGTCTGTGAGGAGCTGAATTGGAATCCAAGCACGTGTGTCTGCATCACTCAGCCAGCCTGGAAGGAGAGGTATACCATGTTTCTTGGCTGTCTGATTAAAATTAACCAATCCTAATCAGATTTTCAAATACCGAACGCTCACAGGAAGCATGGGCAAATGCATAGTGATGAATCGTTAATATTGCTGGAGATACAGAGCCCTTAATTAATGCGTTCAGGAAAATCACGCAGAATGCAGGTTGCAGATGGAAAAGCAGGTAGAACTCAGGGATTTCATTACGTACAAATTTCTGGTCACAGCCTCCCCAGAGCACTGATATCTCTGCCAACAAGACCTGACATGGGCCACGTTTCCATCGGCAGCATGGGATGCAGGGCTGTCAGGAAAGGCCAACGCTGCTCACCTTGTCCACCCCTTGGCCTCCCGGTGCCTCTACCAGTGGTGGGTGCAGACTCACTGCCTCCTGAACCTCTGCTCCCAAGAGCCTCCAGAGAGCCCCACACAGCTCCAGGACAGCAGCTCACGTCCCATCCACACAGCCCGGGGCACAGCAGCAACTCTAAGAACATTGGAGCTCAGGGTTCATTCCCTGCTGCTGCCCCAGAGAGAAGTGAAACCCAAAGACAAAGTGCAGCGTGTTCTGTGGCTCCTTGGAGTGATTCCTAAAGGGGGATTCTGAAAACATGAAAGAGCGAGCAGGACATTGCAGCTCTGTGAAATGGAGGCCCAAGGATCTGCTTGTCCCTGCGGACGGCGGTGGGAGTGCTGAGGTGTTGAGGCGGTGACAGATGGTGAGCATCCCTCACTGCCCCGTCCTGCGCTGACCTGGGGGTGTCCCAGTTCAGAGGCAGATCCTGGGGACATCAGGCGAGAAGAGCAGAGGGGCAGATGCTCCCACAGCTCCTCTGCTATCACCTTCCTCCCCCATGCTCAGGGAGAACCCATCACCAAACTCTCCCCAAAGCCCTTTTGTTCCAGGGCAGCCACACGCTGTTACCAAAGACCCAGGGGAAGCTCAGAAAAGCACATCACAGCTGCAGCATTTACTTGATAGCACCTCCATGAGGGTTTTGCTCACAATTCTTTACTAAGAGCACAGCTTGCACCAAGCTGTGACGGTAATGGTAGATCTATTCTGCTGATTTACATTGCAGTGACAGTAACCCCCAACCACCACCACTTTCCTGGGTGGGTGCAGCAGATGTGACGATCAGGTTGAATACTTGGAAAAATTTCTTCTCCAAAAGAGCTGTGATGAAGGTCACAGCTGCCCAGAGAGGTGCTGGAGTCACTGTCCCCAGGGGTGTTCCGGAGCCACGAGGACGTGGCATTGAGGAATGTGGGGCTGGGCACGGTGGGGTGGGCTGGAGTTGGATTTGGGGAGCTGAGAGGTCTCTTCCAACCTGAATGATTCTGTGATTCAGAGATCATCACTACGTGAGCTGAAACCAAGAATCCGGACAAAAGACCTGAAGCAGCCAAAGTGGAACAAGAAATGAGATAACCCATAATAACCAGATCCCAGGCATGTCCCTAATTGGCAGCCCCACTAATTGCTTTCTATCGTGTCTATTCCTTCCTTTTTAAAGAGCAAAAGGATTTCCATATGTGTACAGCTGGAAGAGGTCAAACGAGCAGTGCCTGCTCAGCCCCACTGCTTGGGGCAGCTCAGCAAGGGGAGGAGACACAGAGAGCAGTTGTTGTCTGCAGAGCTGTGGTGAGAGGTGGGGAAGGACGACAGGAAAAGGGATTTTTCCAGGAAATGCTTCTGAAAAACAAGTACCTGCCGTGACCCTGTGCAGCCAACCCTGGCCGTGCAGCAAACAACAGACGAAGAAAACACAAGTCGAAGGAGCTGATCTGGCTCACAGATGATTAAGGCTTTGGAAAATCTATTTCTGTTAAACTGCTGAGGGATCTGGGGGGGGGGAAGGAGGGGGAGCAGACATTCAGCGACAGTGCAGTGTGAGTGCATCCTGCATGGTTGAGTTACCGGCTGTGATTAAAGTCCCAAGTCTGTTCCTGAAGACTTCATTTGGGTTCAGACAACTGACTTTGCCCTCAGCTTGCTTTGCGGGGACGGACCGGATTGTGATCAAGGGGAACGCCTGGGAGCGCAGAAGGAAAGGTGAGAAATGTCACAAGCGAAGGTGATATTTGCTTTCTCTTCCTGTAGAACAGAAGGACACCACGAACTGAGCTCATCTCACCTGGCTTTAGGATGGACCCCACTTTCCAAAGGCACACAGAGACCCCGTTCTTGCAGAGCTGGTGGTGCAGCAGAAGCCCTGAGGTGTGAGCCCTGGCCTTGGGTAGGGGCACGACTGTTTCACAAAGGCTGTCCAGCAACAAATGGGCAATGTCTTTTGCACAGAAGCATTTGCAATGACTCTTTTACACATCTCTGCAATGGTGGAACTTGAAGTGAGAACATGCATGCAGAAGGTAAAACAACAGAAGAACTGGAGCTTGTCCTTTGTTGAGTCAGTGTAGCTGAGTCCGTGGAGTAAAACACAATTTAATTACTGCTGTAATAAATAGGATGGCAGAGGCATATTACAGGCATTCATTTCACATAGTGACATATTTGCTAAGTATGCTTTGCTTAAGTTGTGCTCATTTGCTGAATGAATTAACAACCACCTTGGGCACGGGGTGGCCGAAGCACAGTCCCTAAAACTATTCTGCAGGAAACTTTCCTTACACTTTCCCATTCCACTCTCCACCGGAGGAGACCATCTCTAAAACATTCATGACCAGCTTTAAAATAATAAAAAATTAAACAACCTTTGCTATAAGGTATGAAATATTTACCATGCTGCTGTAAGCTAATTGCATACAGAAAGAACAAAGCGCTGGCATTATAGGTTCAGTGGCACCACCAGCATCCAGTGCCAGCATCCAGCACGGGTTGGGATGTGCAACAAGAAGCCAGCAGGGTTGCAATTCCCCCCAGCTGCTCCCCAGAAGGCTGATGCAGCCCTGGGGCAGCGAGGAGGCACAGTTCAGCCCCTGCAGCACTGCACTGGAGCTGCAGGGCCGCTGTGTGCCAGCAGGAGCCAGCTCCAGCCATCAGTATGCTCAGCAAACGCTCCTCATGCTGGAGACTTGCAGGCCCTCATCATACTTTGTCACTTCTCCTCCTCATCCTGGCTGCAACCCTGAAGTGCACTAATGGAAAATAGTAGAGCCGGCTGAATGAGTCGGAGCAAATGATACATGTGACAAATTAAGCCTACATTTCTGTTCACTTTAATCATCGCAATTTCCTCCAGTTTTTCTTGTTGTTTGGAAGTATTTAAACATCTTTGGGAGGCAGACTTTGCTTTTTTTGTGTGTTGATTGCAAACAGCTCCCCGCGGGTGCTTGGCGTTCACGCTGTGCTTGAGCTGGAGGCACAACTGATGGGATCCATCACCTGGTTCCACCCCCAGCCCTGGGTTTTTGCACACAGACACTCATGGAGAATGCTGAACGCATGCAGATCCCGATGCCAGCTCCGGAGGAGAGGTTGGGAGTCACTCCGTTTGAGAGAGGTGAAGCACAGACACCCAGAGCTTTGCAAGAACCAAGCAGCACACAAGAGGGATGTGTCCAGTGATAAGGAGCTGGCCTTCCCCACCATCCCTGTTCCCATCCCCAACTGCTGCCCCTGCAGCCTCCCCTTGCAGCCCGGCCCAGTGCTGCCCAGCTCCAGGATCTGCAGCTGCGCTGCTTCCATCCCCCAGACAAACCCCTCCTCTGGGGCACAAGAAGGTCGCTTTGCTCCCTGAAGCCATGGGAGTAGAACCACTGGGGAAGAAAGAAATAAACAACGGGCACAGAAAGTATCAGTTCTCTCCATTATTACAGGATTTATCTTCCTAATATCCGGGGAGCGTTGCCTGGCAACTCTCTCTCCGACCTCTACCATCTCCCCCCAGCACAGCCCAAATGAGCTGGAGCCGCATGGAGCCTCTCCGGCACAATCAGGGCTGATTTACATGACTGGAGAGAGCTGCTCAGCCCTCCATCCCCTGCCCTTCTCCTGCCTGGGATGAGGGCTCCCACAGAGCAGCTGGGCTGAGCCTGGCCTTATGAAGATCCTGAAAGGAAGGGGATATGGGATGGAGGCAGCTCCACACTCAAAGGATGAACTTCTCCGTGCAATCCCCCACCCTGGGACTCCAGGTGAAGGGGAAAACAATCAGCAGCAACAGTAAGATCTATGCTCAGAATCCGCATTTGAGGCACGTAGCACAGCGTGAGCATACAGGTGCACATATTATCCAAATAACTGCAAAGCCCATGCCGGAGTGCAAGCAGCTCAGCCAGGAGAGGAGAGGAACATGAAAGCAGGGGCAAGGAAAAGAGGAGAAGAGCAGAACTTCAACCTCCGTGTGCTTTCCTAGACAGCAGCTTCCCAAAGCAGGCGGCCGGTTGTTACACTCATCCAGCTGCTCTCATGTGCTGGAAGCTGCACGTCAGCTCCGTGTTAACAAGGGAGCAGCCCCGTTCCAACCTAAAGGCTTTGCATTCAAAGAGGCACACGGCTCTGCTTCCCCTCCCTTCACCCCGACGCCCAGCAAGGTGCACAGCACAGCCCTCCCTCCCTCACACGGCGGGGAGAGGAGGAGAGGACAAGCAGACGGAGCAGCAGGCGTGGTGCTCAATGGAGAACAAGGAGCTCGCACAGATACTATGGTGACGAGCATTGTGTAGAACCTGAATAGAGCAGAATAGAAAAAACTTCAACAGTATCACAGCCAGGATCACCGAGGCTCCGGGAAAGCCGAACTGGCTGCGTGCACTTGTAAACTTGAGGGTGGGCTGCTATTGTAAGGCAGAGAGCTGGCGGGAGAGGTAGGGGTGGGGAGTGCTCCAGTGATGGAGAGAATTCAGGTGAAAAAAGGTTAAGTGCAGCCAGATACTTAAGTGAGACAGAGTCGCCCACGAGAGCAATGCAAACAGTTCATTGCAAAGAAATCTGATCCAAGGCCATTCACAGCACAGACCCAGAGACAAGCAAGTGCCCCCTCCCCTCACACTCCATGGGATCTGGCAAGGACAGTGCTGGCTCAGAGTTCATAAATTCTTCAGCAGAAAATACTTAGATACTTAATCAAGGACTTCTCTGTTACTCCAGAACAAGTTTACATTATTAGAGGGGGAAAGAAAAAAAAAAAAAAGGCCCTCAACCAAACAAAAAGGGTCCTAAATAAAGAGATAAAGTAGTATGACAGGACAGCAATAATAGCTTTCAGGTGTATGTTCTGCATAAGATTTCCAGGCAGTTGGTTTAGTTAATGGATTCCCTTAATCTTTCAGCTGTCAGCGTGCAATCTATAGTCTACTGTTTCTTCCACACCGTATTTATGCGGACAAATTCAAACTTGTATAAACAGACAGGAGTATCTATTGTTGTGCAAGAGCAGAACACAATGGGAGCTTGTCACCGATCCATCACAGCTGTCGGGGAGCCGAGGCTGCGGAGCTGGGAGCTCAGCCGTGAGCTCGGGGGGACACGGAGGTGCTGGGGAGTGTGGGAACAGCGGCAGGGCGAGCGGAGGAGGCTTGGGAATGGCAGCAAAGGGGGAGGGAATGGGGAGCTGCAAGGGAGGAAGTCACGGCCTGGGGATGGAAGAAGGAAGCGCGGGGTTTAGTCCAAAGAAACGATGAGCCCGTGTAGGGGCGGGGGAAATCGGCTTGCCGGAGGGGCAGCCTTGGGGGTGAGATGGAAAGGCAAAGAGATGACACCGGTGGGGGAATCGCTGCCCCACGGAGATGATGCTTTGAGGGTCCCTAACAAGATCCTGAAGGGAAATCGTGGCCAAAGAGGAGGAGAAGTGGGGAAATGAAGGAGTTTGTAACAGGAAAATGAGGTGTGTCTGAAAAGAGAAAGGATGGGACCAGAGGGTGGGGGGGGCTGCAGGAGGAGGGGCAGAGGGAGGAGAGCACAGGAGGAGGTGTGACCCACAGTGCAGTTACTGCCACGGCCACCACCGGCCAGGGCTGGGCCAGCATCGCCTGGGGAAATGGCACAGCAGAGCCAGAGAGGGCTGATGGAGAGAATGACCAGGACTGGGGTGACAGGATGCCCATACAAGGAGGGCAAAGCCAGTGAGTAAAATCAGATCAATCCACAGAGGAACAACAGGAGGGAAAGGCACCATATCATAACTACTAGCATCTTCTCAGGGGTGCAGGAAGAGAGTAGCAGAGAGAGCATGGCATGGCCTCCATAGGTGGCCCCCGCACTGCAGGGCAGAGAAGGTGACATGGGACAGAGCCACGACACGTCTGCTGCGTGCTCAGAGCCAGAGCCTGTGCTGGAGCATGGGTGCACTGTGCAGGGAGTCTCCGGGCTGCTGCTCTTGCCCTGCCCTTACAGGCCATGCCCCGGGATGTGCAACATTGATGTAGTAAAGCTACAACATTGTTTCCACAGATCGGAGTTGTTGCAAAAACGATTCACACCATCGGAGGTTGTAACAACGATGCAAAAGGTGTGACAATGTTTTGGAAACTTGCAACACTGCATCCTCTTTGCAACATTGCATCTCCTTTGCAACACTGTGTCCTCTTTGCAACATTGCATCCTCTTTGCATCATTGTGTCCTCTTCACAACACTCTCCTCTTTCCCTATAGGAATGGAAGGGAGAAGGGGGGTTGGTGCCTGAGGTCTCAGAGCCAGCGTCCTGGCTCCCTTCTCCCCAGGAGCTGCAGGCAGCATGGGGAGGCTGGGGCCATACCCAATGCTTTGCAGCCCCTGCTGCCCCTGATGCTGACATGGTGGGGTTGGCTTCCCTTCCCTTTGGTGGCTCTGGACTGAGCAGGGTTCACAACACGTCCTGCAGCAAAGAGGCTCCTGGCACCAGAGGAATACAAAGAATCAGTGACAAGTGCAGAAGATAAGTTTCTGCTGCAGAAGCTTGGCAGAGCCTGCTGAAGCAAGCTGCCCGGCACAGAGGCTGTAGATATGTTTATTGGCAAAATGAAGAACAAGTCCTGCAGGGACTGACTCCCCATGCTGCTCTGCTTTGTGTACTTGAGCACTCACAAGGAAAAAAAAAAAATACATTTGAAAGCACTGCCCTAAAGATCTATCTCTGTTCATGTTTTACCTCTGTATTTAGAAGTGTGACTTGGAAAGATGACCTTGTCTGCCCCTCTATCACAATGCTCTTCCCTCATCTGTACCCCCAGCATCCCAGGGAACTTCTGTTGGGACATCCTACCCAGTTCCCTCTGGAAACCACTGCCTCCAGCACTGAGACCCACCGGGCTGCTGCTGTTGCTCTGCCTGTGGTGCACAGAGCAGCCTCCTCCAGCACCCACTGCCTCCAATGTGCATTGCCCACCTGGATGCGTGGGTCAGGGCAGCAGATGCTGTGCCTCACTCCAGCATTTGGCAGCAGAGAGACCAGCAGCATCCCTGCCCCAGCACTCCCTGCCCTGGCACTGGGGTGAATGGGTGGGACATGCAGGGCTGGCAGCCCTCAGCTCCCTGCCAGCCACAGCGATTTGAATATATATTGAAAACATTCCCAGTACACCAAATACACAGGAGGGCAGAGGGGAGAGGGTGTGGGAGAGCTGAGAGGGGTGGAGGGGCGGCAGGGATGGGGGTCTCTTGCTTTTTGCCACTGCCGCTATTCCATCAGGGTAATCGTCACAGTGAGGCTGCATCTCCCAGGGTGGCACTGAGCAGCCTGAGCAGGAGGCAGAGCATGGGAGCAGGGGGTGTGGGCTGAGCCACGGAGGGGAAGGGAAGGCTGGAGCAACAAGAGGCTGTGGGGCAGCTAATGGTTTATTAAGAGGGAAGGGGTCAGGGAGCTGTCATCAGGCCCTGGGGCAATTATGCCACGTATCCAGTCATGGCTCTTCCGGACACAACTCATCTCTCTCCAGGGTAATGCAGGCTGCCTTGTGCACCTGATCCCCACATTAACACTGTCACAAGCTGATGATATTATCAAGTGAAGCGTAGCCTCCTGGGGGAGCTGGCTTTTAACCCTTCCCACGCTGGCTATGAAGGGAGGGTGAGCCCTGCACCGTGTTGAACAACAGGTGAAAAGGGATCTTCTGAGGCTTGGCTGAGTTTGCGGAGAGAAATGCCTGAGGGAAGAAAAGGAAGGGCAGGAGAAAGGCAAGGAACAGACTGATGGCTGCAAGCTTGTGTCAAGAGTGAAAGCTTCAGTAATAATCGTGGCTGTACACTTGCTCACAGAGCCTTCCCAAAGGAGCAGATTAGACAGGCCATTGCTCTCTAAACGGACCATCCTCAGGGAAAGTCACGCCTGCTCCCAGCCCTCCTCCCTGCCAGCACAAAGCAGGGGATGTGAAACCACTGCACCAATGCAGCCACATCTTCAGAGTGCCATGCCCCAGCCGTGCCCCTGGTCCTGCAGTAACCCCCAGCTCTCTGCAGCACTCTGTTTGCTGGGTGTGGGCTCAGCACAGTT
Source organism: Tympanuchus pallidicinctus (assembly GCF_026119805.1). NCBI lineage: Eukaryota > Metazoa > Chordata > Aves > Galliformes > Phasianidae > Tympanuchus > Tympanuchus pallidicinctus. The sequence goes on along the minus strand of NW_026294648.1, from coordinate 18,164,057 downwards.
TGAAAGGTCCCTGGGCACAGCAGCCCCACCGTGTTCCCATCCTTCCCCACACAGCAATCCCCACCCCACCAGATGGAGGTCCTGGGTCCAGTTCTTCTTGCCCACAAGCACCCAGCTCACAGGGACCCTTCCCAGCCTCCCTCACACCACTTTCATGCTACTTTCACGCTGGAGGTAGGGGCCAAAACAGGGAGCATGTGACTGCAGCACGGTGGCTGCGATGCTGCAGGGCCAGCCCTGCCTGCCGGCCCCACCACACATCACCCTCCCGCTGCACACCCCAGGCTGCCCACACTGCAGTGCTCTGCATTGCACTCTTAACATCTTCAGGGTACAAAAAGCAGGAGGAGGAAAGCGCCTGTCTCAGGGAGCCGAGCAGCCGATTTAATTCATCCTTCCCATCGGAATCGGTGTTTTATTTGAGGTTGGAACAGGTAACTACAGCATAAAATTAAAGCGGGTGCCAGAGCGCGTGCCAGGGCCGCGCCAGGAGGCAGCCTGGTGTTTCAGGCTGTTCATTCTTATTCATTACCAGCTCCGGAGGCAGCATCTCCAAATCCCTCTAAATTCCTCTTCTCTCTCTCCTTGATTTCCCTCTCGTCCCGCATGCTGAAGTCTGCAAACAACTCACTTAAATCCGCTCCTCCACTGCCCATTAAGCTTTTAACACTTGCTGCATTTCCCGACAATGACGCAGGCTGTCTTACAGCTGCTTAAATGTTAATTTTTTATTGATTCGATGTATCCACATAAAAACAGGCACTCATGCAAACGTGCACACAGATATTGATGCACATATATTGATAGCCGGCGAGTGGTTGCTGCAGGTGGTGCATCAGAGGCCAACTGCTGCTCTGCTGGGGCACAAGGGGCGCTGCTGCCAGCAGGGAGATAGAGGGCAAATGCAAAAGCAGTTCTGTGAGCAACAGCTTGTGAAGCAAAGAACTTTTCCTTGGGGTGCATGCAAGGTAAAACCTGGAGCTGAGGAGGCAACTGAACAGTTCCTCGTAAAAAATGCCCTGTGCTGAGAGGTTTACCACCACTTTTATGGGCTTTGCAAGACCACAAAGCACCTGCATGCTGCAGTCAGGGGCTGCCTGGGGAGCCAGAGCTCTGCAGGTGGTGGTTTGAAGCCTCTCAAGGATTCAGAGTGGAGGTGAACCCCGTGGTGGGGGCTCCCAGCTCTGTGCTGTCATAAGGGTTGGACATGGGGGAGGCCAAAGGGGTCCAATCTATGGGAGTCTGATGGCATCACACCCAACCCTGCTCCCTCCTGCTCACAGCCACTGGCTGTTCAGGCAGCCCCATCCTGAGCACCTCCCCAGGCAGAACCAAATCTGTTGTCAAACCTTATAGGAACAAACTGGGATTCCTTTTAAAGCCTATAGTTTGGCTGAGCTTGGATGGGTTTTATCTTGGTTCAGCTGGAAGCCAGAAATCAGAGGGTGGAAGTGGGATGGGATCAGGGGCTGCAGCCTCAGCCTGATGGGCAGGGAGCAGGATTCCCTTAGCAGGGAGCGGGATGGCCTTAGGCAGGGGTTGGCTCAGGATCAGCAGAGTTGTTGGGCTCCGTGTTGCGGTCACGGCAGAGAAGCAGAACTGAGAAGCCAAATGGTTTTGTTAATCTGCTTGCTTTGATTTAGCAGTCCCAACCATTTGCAAACACAGCTTTAATCTCCGTTGCTGATTTTCAGCATGAAGGGCCTGAGCTTGACTAAAGACACCGGAAAGTGAGGATGCTCAAATGAAAATTGCACAGCAAAAGACGACGGCAGGAAGATCCTTTTCTGCAAAGCAGAGGTCCTGTGCAGGAGCACTGGAATGTACAGAACCACTCGTGCAGAGCTGCCCCAGCTGGGTGCTTTGGTTGAGGGTGGCAGGGCCCCATGCAGAGCAGTGACCCAGGCTGACACTGTGGGCAGAGCGCCGTGCCCCCAAGGCAGGGAGCCTGGGGGGTCGCACCAGGTCACGAAGGCTGCCCTGCCATTAATTAGCTCCTGGAGCCGGCTCATTAGATCGCGGAGCATGGCAGGACCCTAATTGCCACACAAGCTGCTTTGCAGCATGGCTGATAACCGGGGTGGCAAAGGGAGCAGATCGCAGCCCCTGACTAAAGGACCTTGACAAGAGGAAGGTAAGGGCTCTTCTCACCCTGTGCTGCTCCTCTCCATCTCATTCATCGCATCACAAAGGCATTAGCACAGGGTAATTATTAAAGATCAAAAAATGACATTTGCAAAGGTTGTGCAGGCAATGAAGCCCAGAAATACGTTTCTAGAGAGGCTCTGCCTTTGTGCCTGGATCTCAAGGAGAGCATTGTGAAGGGCTGATGAAACAGTTTGACTGTGCTTCAGAGTTGGTATTACTGCAACTCATTTAAAACCTGACCCAGATTTATTTCCATATTGGCATATTTCAACATTTCTTTTTTTTTTTTTTTTTTTTTTTTTTTTTAATATAAGAAGAGAATAAATGAGTACACCCAGCAAAAATGCACTAAATGTTTTGTTTGAGCCAAATCTGTGTTTTTCAGAAAAATAATTAAAAAAAAAAAAAAAAAGCAGTTGGCAAAGTTTTATCCCTGAATTAGAGTGAGAAAGTGGGAGAAGGAACAGATACATGTCAACATGTGAGCACACACACGCACGTGGCAGGGAGCTGCCCCAAACCTGTGTCACACTGCCCTGTGCCAGTGGCTGTCCTACAGCAATGACAATCCTCATCTGCAGGATGGATTCCCAGGCACTGCCTGGTGGAAGGATTGGGGGTGAGCGATGGCTGTGCCATGTTGAGGGCTGTGCTGACAGCCTGCTTGTGGAGAGGGAGCCGTGGTGCACGGTGCGTGCATGGGGTGCTGCTCCCTTTGCACCACTGGCTGCAGCAGATGAGCAGAGGTCTGTGAGCAGTGGGAGCAAGGCTCAGCACAGCCACGCTTTTTCAGTACCTCCACTCATCTGCTTATTCTGCCTTCAGGGCATGAAAGGGAAGCAGTTTTTCCACCTAATGGGAATTTTCTTTGGCATGGAGACCGCAGAGTGAAATCAGCCTGGCGTGCAGGTGAGCGGGGGAGGAACTGAGCGGACTGAGGCTGAGGAAGGAGGCAGTTGGGGCACATTTGGACCTGGGACAGGTGGTTCATCCAAGGACAGCGAGCAGAGGGCTCAGAGGGGATGGATTCCTGCCGACAGCTCATGCCTGGGGTAGGGACACAGCCTGGCACAAGCCCTGCGTTGCCACTGCCCACTTCTGCCCCACAGAGCAAAGCACTGCTGCACCGCTGCTGCTTTACAGGGGATTTAGTCTCCTCTAAGTAAACATGGAGGCAGCTGATACACACCTTATAATTACATTGCTCCACTCTGCAATTATTACATTTTCCAAGCTACAGCTGCTTCCTACTCATTATCAGGTTAAGAAACTTCTCCTGATAGCACCATCGCATTAACCCTGTAATTAAGAGGCAGACCACCCAGCGGCTGCTGCGAGGGGCTTCTCCAGCACACGGAGCTGAGCCAGGCTCTGAGGCGGCTCCCAGGGACAGGGACAGTCACCCTCCTATCGTCCAGGCACTGCCCTTCCCCCTCCTTTGCCATTTTTCAGCAATCCTCACAAAGCTGCCGGCACGCAGGAGATGCGCTGCGCTCAGAGCAGGGATGTGCTGAGTGCGGTGCTTTGTATGGGCACTGGGGCTCCCTAGGTGCTCACTCGCAGCATTGCGAGCAAACAATTTATCTGATGGATTCCACGTTTCCCATTTGCAAGCACAGATTTCTTTAAATGAGATTATTTGTTGTCAGAATTGCAGTTTCCTGCCACCCTGCCTGGACTCAACTCTTTACCACAGCTGCAAGGAGAAGCTGTCGGGTCACACTGCGTCTGTCTGGGGCCCCACAGGACCAATGAGTGCTTCTGAAAGGTGGGGACAACACCCCCAGCAATGCTGGCATGTTGAGAAGGCAGTGAGGGGCAGTGCATGCTGGCATGGAGATGTGCTCCCCAGCCCCAGAGCCAATGCAGAGCTCACATCCTTGCACGAAGTCCAGGAGCTGAGGCTGAGCAGCTGCTATTCAGGGGCACATCCAGAGAGAAGAGCATGTGAGGGCTGCAGATGGGCCAGAGCTGCAGGTCAAGCAGTTTGATCCCTGATCACAGCGATTCTCTTCAACCACAGTGCTCTTAATTTGGTTTGGACCTGTTTGTAAGAGAGAAGGGCACTCCTCAGACTAAGGAGTTCAGAGCACACCCATACCCTCACTACACAGAAGCTGTAATTGCATGACCCTCCCTGGCCTGGACAATTTAATGTACTTAGGGAGAACTTAGCTGCTACTGGTGAGTTCAGTCCGTGGCATAACTTGATGCCTTTAATTGCAGGAAGTAGAGCTGGGCTCTGGACGCAGCAGTGCAGAGCGGGGTTGTATCAATGCAGTCAAACCCACCAAGAGATGTAAGTGATGGCTGATGAGCTGCTGCTGCCCCTCTGCCTCTCCTGGAGTAGCACCCACACACACACACACCTCGCCTGGGTCTCTGTTCAGGTTCAGAAAGGCAGCTCCCTCCTGTTGCTTATCCCACAGCTGGCTCCCTGGTCGTTTATCACTCACCCAAAAAATCGATGACAAGCCGGAGCGACCCCAGGACCCGGAAGTATAAATCGTCCTTAATTATCACAGCACTCATTATGCCCCAGGCTCAGCCCAAGCACCCTGCTGCCCCCTGACCCTGCGCATCCCTCCTGGTTTCAGCACTTCCCTCCAGGCCCTGCCTGCCCCAGAAGCACCACTCGCTGCTTTCAGCCCCAGTCTTTAAAACAAAGCTGCAGGACACCCCCTGCGAGGCGTTTAATTAAAATTTGCAGGACACCCAAGGAACACCAAACAAACAAAAAGGGGCTGTGACACCATCATAGGATGGCTAGGAGGGATGGGAGGCCAGCAGGTTCCCAGGACGCACCTCTGGGAATGCGGCAGTTCCCCCCTCTGCCTCTTCCCAAGGCCCTGGCATTTGTTTAGCCCCAGGCTGCAGCCAAGGCAAACGGGACAGCTGACCCCAGCACCCCTTCCCAGTCCAGTTGCCAGGGGCTGCCGAGTGCCCTTGCAGTTGAGCAGCCCTTGAAAGGGCTCCTTCCACTGTAATTAGACATGTAAAAATGAAAAACCAAAGGAAAAGAATTTATGCATCTTCTAATAGCCCTCAAGTGTCCATCCAGCCACAGCCTTTTTCCCTGAGCTTTTATTTGGAGAGTTGCAGTAATTTATGTCATGCAATTAGGTTTTTGTCTACAGTCTCCAGGAGGGATCGTGAGTGCAGAGCTGGGGAAAGAGGAGCGAGCCCAGCGAATAGAGGCAGAAAGGGAAGCAGGCCCGGGAGCTTGCTGCTGTTCATTGGGTCTGCTGCAGGTCAGTAGAGAAGGATGCAGCCCCATCTGGCTGGGCAGCAATGGCTGTGAACAGCCCAAATCACAGACCAGAAAAGCGAGCATAAAACAAGGAAAAAATCCCAAATGGAACCCAGTTGTGACAGCAGTAGTGGCCGCTGCCGAGGGTGCTGCTGTGTGTCAGGTGGGGTGAAGTCACATTTGCTACATCACAGGGTCCTGTCCTCAGCATCAGCCATCACCCCTCTGCTCAGCTGGGAGGGCACAGCCCCCAGGCAGGAGGGACCCTGGGAAGGTCCTGACAACAGCGCTGACACCGCAGCTCCCAAGGGGAACCATGGAGCTGCTGGGTTCTTCCAAGCACAAATGCCAGCATGGATAAAGCTCGCTGACAGAGCCAGGCCCAAGCAGAGCAGGCTTCCTGTGCCTGTCTGAACTGAACTTGGACTCAGAAAAATCCATGGCCCATTTCGTTCTTCCCAGAGCAAAGCTCTAGATCTCAAATCCTAAAGATACAGTTCCAGGCTCAAGCACTGCTCACGCCATTGTGTTGCCTGCAGGACAAGCTTATCATTGTCCCTGTTACAATGGCTGGCACCTGCCACGAATCCCCACCAGGCAGAAGCCCTGATGCCAAACTCTGCCCCCAAAGCACACCCAGCAGCCCCTCACCCTGATGAAGATCTCTGCTCACACAAGGACTGCCTCCAGAGGGCTGAGCCCCGTCCCACCACCACCAGCCTGGGCACAGTGAGCAGCTGGGTGAGCCAGATGTGCTGCCAGCCCCTCTCATCTTTCTGTCAGAGGCAAAGCAACTCCCAGTTCCATGTGCAGATGGTATGGGTGGATTTCTGCAAATTTCAGCCTGGCACCTCCACCATTGCGGTGTCATCACAGGTCACTGTTCCTGGGGTGGAGGGGCAGGAATGGTTACACCACAGACAGGACTGGGGGCAAGCAGGATGCCATACTAACTAGGATGCTAACTGCAAAGGAACTCAGTTTCTTCTGACAAGGGCACGAGAGATGGATGCATCTCTATACAGCACTGCTGCTCTGCAGGGGGAGCACCGCAGTTCCTCCCAGGGGTCCAATCCTGGGGTGGAAAACATTTTAGTAACATAGAAATTAGGTCACATCCCCTCAATTGTCTGAGTAAATGGGACGGTGTGTACATTTTATTTACCTTCCTACAGGGCAAATGTAGTGAGCATGTAATAAATCATTTCTGCAGCTGCTGGGCAAGCCTCCTGCTGCAAACCCAGCAAAATTCATGCATACTAAACCTGCCCTAATTACAACTCCTTTCCATCTCTCTCCCCTCCCTGCTCCTTCGTGCACATCCTCTACTCACTTGTCACTCCTGGCTTGCTCCTCCTTTCCCCATCTGCTCCTTCCTCCCCCACTGCTGCCCATGGTGCTCACCCGCAGCCACAGCCCCACTCCTGCTCTAGAAACGCACATCTCAGCTCCTGTCCCTCCATATGACATCCAAGTGTGATTCAGACATTTGGAACCTCTGGGCTCTCACTGGGAGCCCAGAGGTTTCCTGACAGCTCAGAACTTCCCCTTTAGTTGCTGGAGCCCAAATTTCCCCTTCCACTGCGAGCATAGATTGGGGCTTCACCCATTGCTTTGGTGACAGCAGTGAGGTGGGGGTGACACCCTGTGGGTGCCCCCACAGCCCAGACAGACACAGGGGCTGCTCAGAGCAGAGAGTTCTCACAGCACTTCAGACATCAGAGCAAACAAGCTGTGTCTGTTTCGACGGGGCAGATGACAATAGTCTTAAATTGCAGCAAAAAAAAAAAAAAAAAAAAAAAAAAAGAAAGAAAGGAAGAAAAAAATCCAGATTGGTGTTTACAAAAGAACAGCGAATCATTGCAGCAGATTGCCTGGGGCCGTGCCAGGCTCCCCAGCACAGAGCCTTGGAGGAGCGGCTGCTGGGAAGCAAGGAGCTCCAAGCACCCCAAGCAGGGGGAGCACGGCTCTGCGGGGCCAGGCAGTGGGAGCTGGCAGGAGGTGCTCCCCACCATCACAGCCTCTGCTCAGGGCCATCAGCGTGGGGAGCAGCCGGGTGCCACATGTGCTGAGCCGGCCTCGCTGGCCGCAGAGACCTCGAGGTCCTTAAAATAATCCTTGAGAAATAAACAAACAAACAAACACATGAATGCCAAAAGCAAATGCGGAACAGGCCTGTTCCAGTCATTCCTCCAGCAGAGTCTATTCAAAGAACAGAGAGAGGATGACATGCTGGGCCAAGCTAAACACCCCTGCAACACACTGCAAACAATAGCTTCACAGAGCATGAAGCCAGAGGGAATCGTTGTGGTCATTTGCTCTGATTTTCTGCAGAACATTTGCCATGGCACTTCCCAGAATTCATTGTTTAAACTAGAAAGACGCATGGAGAAATATTCATTCTTGACATCAACTTTTCCAGGGAGAGTGGGTTCACAACGGAGCAGCACCAGGGATGAGCAAAGCCTGTCCATGACACCAGCGTGGGGACTCTGTGTAACCAGAGCAAAAAACCCCATTGACTGAGAACAGCAGCTCCAGCAAGATGGAAACTATCTGCATATGAGCTGAGGCCAGACTCAGCCAAGCCAGGCATCCCCAGCACACAGTGCTTGGGCTTCGTATTAGTTCTCCCCCAGAAAGGGAAGGGGGCCAATGCAGGAATGCCTAAATCCAACACCAAGTGTTCTATTTGAGGCTGGGGGTGCTCTGCACACTGATTCCTTGCCATCAGCCAAGCATCTCTGTGCCCCAAAGCGCAGTGCAGGGGGCAGCTCCTCACTGCTGCAACCACAGCCCACGTGCCAATCCCATAACAACAGCAGAACACAACTGGATGCTCCTCCTTGCAAGGGAGAAGTGCTTCCCTTGCTTCCAGGAGGAATGCTTCAGGTCTTACCTAATGCACCTGAGAATTTTAACAAAGTCTGGCATGCTGACAACTCTCAAGATTTGTCCAGGTACCTTGCCCTTAGCCCACGGCAAGGGAAGGGAATTTGAGTCATTACAAGCATTTGTAACTTGCTCTCTGTTCCTCTTCAGCTGTGATTCAAGCAGATAATTTTTGTTGTGCTTTTTGTTCAAGCATCCTGTTCCCAACCCTCTTCCTTGATTGATTCCCATCCAACCTGGAGGTGCTCAAGGTTGTACCGGGGCCCTGGGCACCCTGGTCTAGTATTAAATGTGGAGGTTAGTGGCCCTGCCTGTGGCAGGGGGCTTGGAGCTTCATGATCCCTTGAGGTCCCTTCCAACCTGGTCCATTTTGTGATTCTGCTCACTTATCAACAGATGCAGCATCACCAGTGGGCACTTTCTCTTGAAGACAACTCCATATCAGAAAAGCAGGACACTTCATCCCGGGGCTGCAGGGTCCAGGAGAGGCACACAAGCATCTCTGATTTGCACTTTGTGCTCCTTCCCTTCCCCAGGCTGTAATTCCTATGAACAGTGAGCTCATCCCCACTTCTCCACAGTAGTCAGAATTGGGAAATAAACCCACTTCCCTCGTAGCATACCCAGTCACTAAGGGAAAGCAGAGCTAAAGAAAAAGAAAGTATATGGGGCAGCTCCAACAGAAGGGTGAAGAGTGGGCAAAGGGAGGGAGGCGAAGCAAGGAGGAGGATATAAGCTATTGCCAAACCACCACAAACCCAGCGAGGAGATTATGCTTGGATGAGGCTCCTGGAAAAACCAGCTGGAGGAGGGAGCCCAGCCCCACCAGGGATTAATGAGCACTGACATCCACTTCCACCAGCAGTGCCCAGTGGCTGCCGGAGATGACAGCCTGAGTCAGGGTTTGGAGAGGTGTAGCTACTAATCCAGTGGCACAAAGGCCTGAAGCAAGGCAGACAGACAGACAGACGTCAGCCAAACCACAGGACGCTCCCCAGCCCTTTCCCAGTGCTGCCCTCCTGCCTGGGGCTCCTCTGCCCCCATCCCAGCAGGAAGGGCACAGGGCAGGGCTGTAGGAGCAGGGCAGGGAATCTCACCTGGCAGGAGCAGATGGACTCAAATGTAAACACTGCGAGCCCACGCACACAGCCCTGGAGAGCAGGCAACTTCTGAAGGATGTCAAGCAGTAATTCTTCAGCAATGACATCCTTACAGAAGGAAGTTTTCTTTGATTAAAGGAAAACCACTAAACAAAAGCACTGGTTTCAGAGAAACAACCATCCAAAGCCCAGAACCACCGAGGAAGCTGAAGGCTGTCCCTGAAGCCCTGGGCTGCTTCCAGGGGCTGGGAGGTGGCTGTGCTCACACACTGTGCTCTCCTATTGGAGACAGCAAATTCTAAACCTCACGTAAGGAACATCAACATCAGAGCCCCCTTCCTCACTATGACAAAAAAAGAAGCAGATACGTTTCTATTTGTTCAGTAAATGTTTTTTCTGGCTACAGGACCTGCTGGTTTTTAAAGGCAAGCAGAAGTTTGGCCCCAGCCAGCTGTTCCCATGCACAAGGAGAGGTGGGAAAACCAAGCTGGGAGGGAACATGCATACACCCCCAGCCCAGGGTTCCCTTCTCACCAGAACCTCTCCCACAATCCAGGGGCACCCCAGCACCCTCTTTCACCAAACCTGTGCTGGGCATTGAGGCCTAAAAGCATCTTGGCAATAGGGACTCACCTGAACTCTCATCTGCTGATGCTGCCCTGTGCTGGATGCTGCTCTCTTTCCTCCACAGAGCTCACCTACAGATTCACCCACATGCTTTGCTACCTCCACAAAACCTCTGCATGTGCAAAAAAAAAACTCTTCCAAAAAAAAAAAAAAGAAATCCTCATAAACCACCCCCAAAGCCCTCCCCTCATCACTGATCCGTTTTATAACATGGGAATGTGTTTGAAAAGCACCTGGGCATCGCTCGCCCAATTTTCCAGCTGGGAGAGCAGGGATGGGCAGAGGCACTCCTGACCTCCCCCAAGGCAGCCAAGAGCTCAAGGTGAAAACAGAAGCAGGCATGACTGCCAGGTGCCAAACTGGTGCTGTGCACGCAGGGATGCGTAGGGAACAGGTCTGGTAGTTCCCCAGGAGCCATTCTGTGGGGAATCTAAATATTTATCCAAGAAAGACAAAGGCAGAGCAGATTTCCCCATGAAGCTGCATGAAGCCAATGGCTCTGAGCTTTGACTCCAGCTCTGTGAGCCCTGCAAGGGCATCCCAGCTGCTTCACACACCTGAGTGTTCCGAGGCAATCAGTGTCAGCAGCCAGGAGCAGGCAAGCCCTGCCCAGGTGCTTTGCATCCTTCTCTGGATATCCACACCAGGCGGCTGTCATTGAGCACGGTGAAGGAAGTTAAATGAAAACCCAGTGCTCAGCCGACAAAGCTGACAGTGGCCTAATTTGGAGAGGCAACATGCCTCAGGCTGTGCCGGTGGGGCTGGGAGAGCAAACGTTTTTAAACGTTCCAAAAATCCCTTAGCACTGCTCCCTCTCCCCAGGAGACTCAGAGCCCCGGAGCATCTCACAGTTCTTCCCCCCACCCCCCCTGCAGCTGGGATGTGCTGTGGAGCTGGGATGGTGTGCGCAGAGCCAGCCTGGCTGTCACTCAGAGCTGCACATCACTCCCTGCTAATTGCTTATGACGAAGCAGCACTGCAGCATCCTTCAATCAGTCCCTGGGGACAAGCAGTGCTAAATGCATCCCTGCACCTGCCCAGGACAGCCCTGGAGCAGGGAGAGCAGCTGGGCTCACTCGTGGCTTTTGCACTTGGATGGATGTGCTGGTTCTGCCTTACCCACTGCAGCCCTTCGGGTCTCATCTGTTTGCTCTCCTGCCATCCATCCACAGGAACTGTGTCCTCCCTGTGCCCGTTAACCTTGTGCATATTTTTAAATGATGCCATTTCCTTTGGCTTGCACAGCATTTTATTTGTTCTTTATGGCTCTGGTCTCACGCAGGGCGGATGTTGCTCAGGGAGAAATAGATGCTGCGGGGAGGAGAGAACAGGCCAGCTCTATGTGCTGCAGCCCTCACTGTGACATTGACTCACCGCTCCTTCTCTGCCTGCAAAGCAGGGTTGGTGACACTCACATGGCTGCTGCAGGAGACCAGGGTGACAAATGGCACCATTTGCCCCATTGGCACGGTGCTTGGTGGGCAGATGCGTGAGGTTTGAGCACATCTATTCCTAGGGCTGCGAAGGTGTGGGGACTCCTCTGATCTCCTTCATCACTCTGTCCCCAAGCAAGGACCCTGCCTGTGTTGCAGTCGCTCAGCCCCCAGCAGTGTGGCCACGGCCCACTGTGCTTCGCTATGCTATGAACTCGAACCCAACACACTCAGGTCATCTCCTTGGCTCTGATGAATGCTCTGGCACTGCTCTGTGGAGATGCAGCCGTGGGATGGAGGAGGGGCAGCTCTGATCGGAGCAGGGCAGCCTGTTGGAGGCTGCTGGACATCGCTCAAGTGGCACTGATGTTAAATAGAAGTCACACTTCAAAAGAACACCTTTCCCCAAAGCACTGAGCATCCCCTGCGCCCTCACATCTATGGAGGCTGAGCCCCACACTCCCCACCTCCATTTGCATTGTGGCACCAGCCAGGAGACAACTTTTCCCTTGATCATTTACCTGATTTCCATGTAAACAACTGCACCTGACACACATCACGCTGTTCTGTAGAAGGGGCAGAGCCAAGCAGCCCCTGCAGCCCAGGAAGCAGAAGAATTAATGGATCTCAGCAGCTCTCACTCAGCACCCAACAACAGCAAAGTGCGAGGGACTAATTGGACATTTAACCCCACACGGGCTGTGCAAGGAGCGGAGAGGAAAGAAGGGCTCACTCCTCACTGCTGCCTCCCCATAAGCCTTTACTGTAATGAGATCCACAGCGTACACAGCCGCTGCCTCGTGCAGCCCTCACCAGGGGACCCTCAGTGGGGTCAGGCTCTGATGGGGCAGTTGGAGGAGTGAGGAACACGGGGACAGTGGATGTGAATGAACTGCATCTCATCCTGGCTCAGTTTGCCTTTTATTGCTGTTAGCTCATCTTGGGATTTTTTTTATTTTTATTTTTTATTCTCAGAGAAAAGAGGCTTTGAAGTTGCTTTCCCCACAGAGCTCAAAACGCATCATCTCTGTGCAAATAAGCAGCAAGCGAAGGTGACGGCAGGCACAGGACCTCCACAGAAGCCATAGGGCCATGGCTCTTACTGCAGTAACCGTGTCCAACTGCATCCTACAGCCATGCAGCTGTGAGCTGGATGGTTCCCGAATCCCTGATCCCTCTGCAGATAACTGCTTCAGCGTTCCCATTATAGCCAAGCTCTCATGGGAGCTGCTTGTGTCCTTCCCTGTCAATCAGCACTGACTGATGAATTTTTATCAGTGTTCAGCCCATCTCCTCCTATGTCTTTCTCTCCCCTATGGCCACAACACATGCTCTTCCCACGTGCAGGCTCCTAATCAGAGCTGGGCCATGGCCTCTCCACCAAGCACTGGGCAGCAGCTCAGAGGTTCCTGAGGGAGCACCATGCATACGCAAGGGTTTTCAGCGTTTCCCCATCCAAAATTCCTCTGATCAGAGCCAGCACTGCCAGCACATCTCCCAAGCTGCCCACCAGCACCACTCAGCTCCATGCAGTCCCCCGACCCCCTGCATCCATCTTGGCTCTCACCCTCACTGCAGAACACAGCCAGAATTTTCTCCCAGCTGAGCAGAAAGAACCAAAAAGCAGAGCGTTTCCCCATCCCTGCTGCTGGGAAATGCTCTCCGATAGCTCAACTCAAACGCCTCCTCACAGAGCTGGGCATCTGCTCAGGCTCAGGGCATTTATCTCCCTGAGAGCTGTAACCCCAGGTGAGTTTCCCTTCGCTCCTGTTCAGCATCCTGGTAGTCAGCCCCAGACAGTCTGGAATTGATAAAAACCACCGAGTGGTTCAGGGGAGGGATAAGAACTTGCAGGCAACAGAAGGCAGAGTGAGGAGAATGCGTCCCTTCCTCCTGCAGACAAGGTGCTCGTGCAGCAGGGATCCTCAGCCGTCCCAGGTATGCAGCAGTGAGTTTTTAATGCTTCGCAGACTTCGTGGGTCCATATATCAGCACGCCTTGCCAAGGGAGCTCAGCTAATGAGGATGATTTATGCAGCGGTCACTAATGGCTGACCTGGACTTCCATCAATCTCTCCTGGAGGTTTCTGAGTATGGAGGGAGATTACAGCTCCGCTGCCATAAATACGGGGAGCGGTGCTGTGGTGCTGTGCCAGCATCCTGCTGCAATGGGAGGCGAGGGGAGGTGGGTGCTGCCTGTCAGCATTGTGACACCACCTCCCCCCCACACCCCCAGGCAGCACCGGGCCCACACTGCCAGAATTGAGGCTGGGGAGAGGCACCCACCTTGGCGAGGAGCCCTCAGGGTGCCCCCGTCCTCCCACTGCTGCCAACTGTTGCCACTGGGCACGGCAGGGATCTCGCACTGGTTTTAAATCCAGCTCCATCCTTTTGTTCTGAAGCAAGCTGAGGTGCAAAACCTCCACGTGGGGTGTTCCTGCTATGGGCTGCGGTGGCATTGATGTGACACGGGGGCATGGCACTCAGGCAGCCTAGCAGTGCATGAGGGTGTTGCTTTTTATATAACGCACCTTGAGCCAGCACAGTATTGCAAACTCCAAATGACAAAGGACAGGTTAACTCAACCACTACCAAGAAAAGAAGGTGAGAATGGAGGTACGGGAAGATAAAAGGGCTCTCAGGAGGAGTCATCTTGAGAGCAAGGAGGAGAGAAAAGGCCCAATGGCCAAAGGAATCTGTGAGCTGAAATACCACAACCTGAGCGAGGTGCCCCATCCCCAGGCAGCTCTGTGCCACATGGACACAGCCCTGGTTCAGCGGTGAGCAGAGGTCTCTGGGCAGGAGATGCTGGAACAGGAGAAGGAGGAGGCAGCCATCCTCAGCCATACATGCCCACAGGCTCTGCTGGCATCTGAGTAACAGCAGAAGCAGCTTTCTGCTTGGCCTGTGGCTGTTGTTCAGTGCTTGGCTTCAGATGGAAACCTGGGGCAGTTCGGATGTGCCCCACGTTGTCCTTTCTGCTGAAAGCTGCCTCCTCATCTTGTTGCTACAGGAAAGAAACAACAGTGACCGCTGCTCCTCACCACAACACCAAATCTGCCCTGGTGGGCTGGGAACAGCTGAGGCTCCAGCATCCTGCTTCCAAGGTGATGCTTTATGCGACAGCTGCCAGGAACGCCCTGCGTGGGACAGGGCTGCTGGGGAGGGACCAGCTGCATCACTTGGGGTGTCAAGGCAGGATCAGGTGCATCACTCGAGGTGTCAGGGTGAGATAGTGAGAACAACAGGAGAACAACCCACGGGTGGCGAGGTGCTGGTGTGGCTCCATGTGCGCCCTGCCCAGCTGAGTTCCGTGGGCGCAGGCCACCGGCGGCTCTGGCACCATGCTCTCCTCTTGGCACCGTCTCCCTTCCTATGAAATGCATTAAATATTTAGTGGAGCAGAGCGCCAAAGCTGTCCGCCTCCATGCCAGGCAGGAGTTTTAGCTATTGGGAAGTGATCCCTTCCCTGGCACTGAGAAGGCTGAAATATGTATTGAAAGGAGGAACGGCTCCAAAAGGAAAGACAGAGAGACAACTTTGTTGTTCCGGCCAAATCACAGCCTGCCAACTTCTGCTTCTCTAAAATGCTGCCTGCATTTCCAATAAATAACAAAATTCAAACCGAGCCCAATCCTTTCCATCCCTGCCGAAATGCTTTTGCAGCGGCTGCGTAAACACCTGCCGCATCCACCCGGCAGCGGCTGCGTGTCATTGTTGGCTGAATTGATCTTTGCGTATAGCTTGCACATTTGTCTGTAAAGCTCATTAAGATCCGGCAAGATGAAAGGCAGTACAGAAATGTAAGATCATTATCGTTATCAAAAGAAACACAGAAAACTGCTGCTATAGAGGCAGATTTGTTTCCATATAGAAAGCTGTTCAAAGTTCTCCAAGACGCTCTCTAATAAGATGGCTGTTATGTGAATAAACTTCAAGAGCTGCTCTCACGCTGGGGAAAACTTCCAAGGCCCCGTTCGCCTCTCACGTCCGTCTCAGGGCTGTTCCTCGCCATTCCCAATGGCCACGTGGTAGTGCTGGGGATGCAGGGGATGTGTGGGTTGCAATGAGAGTTGCGTTGCTCTGAAACAGATCTCCATTCCCTCACCAAAAGCTGTCAGCCTGCGCCGAGTCCCAGGGCTCAGAGCTGCTAACAGGATTTGGATGTGGTGGCTCTTGCCTGGAGGCAGCAGAAGAGTTAAATCGAGGCACCATCTTTTCCAAGAAGAATCCGTTCTTCCCACACGGGGTCATTTCTTTTTTGAAACCAGCCTCCCTTTTATCCACAAGAAAATCTGCTCATAATTACAAACCGAGCAAGAAGGGGGTTCTGGAAATATTCATCTGCAGCTGAGCTGTTCTCACCCTGGCACGGGCGGCGCGCGCCTTCCTTGCGCCCATCTGTCGCGTCCATGCGAGCGCAATGCTGGCACTGCCAGCCAGGCTGTGCCACCCAGCACCACGGGGTGGGAGATGGCACAGAGTGGGGTACAGCATGAGGGGTCATGGAGCCAGGCCAGGTTTGGATCTCACATCCTGCCCCATGCGAACAGCTTGGCATGGCGAGGGGCAGAGGGAGGAGGAGGGGAAGAACAGACATCGTCCGATCTCACCGGGGGTGAGCTGAAGCCGAAGGGTCCTGGCACCAGGGTAGGTTGAGCCTGTGTCTCTTGGTCCATAGCAGCACTGAAACAGAGCGGGGATGCAGCCAGGTCAAAGCTGTGCTCCCCTTACACCCAGTGCCTCCATGGGTACCAACCCAGCTCATCCCACAAAGAAATGTCCGCATTTCTCCCTGCAATGTATCCTTCCCTCTTTAACTGCATCCCATTTACATCACCAGGAATAAATCAATCTGCTTCTCGGTGCCTACACCTTCAAATATTTATAGACTGTTATTATACTTTTCACTCCCTCCCTATACACACATGCCCTCTCCTTTAAACGTCTCTTCACCAAACTGTGTCTATTTAGTTCTTTTAATCCCTCTCCATAAATCTACCCCGATCCACTCGCTGCACAGCATCCATTTATTTCCATTAATGAGGGGCCCAGCGGCGCTCACCGCAGTGCATGGCCGGGCCGGAGCTGCTGGGGGGGCTCTTCTCACCTCTCCCATTGCCCAGAGCTTTGGGGACCGCAGCTCTGCGGTGCTTTCTCTCAGCACCCCCAGCCCCTACTGCAGTGCTCAGCTCTGTTCTCCAGCCAGACTTCTGCTTTCTGTCTTCTTTGAATTTTTACATTTTCTTTCTTTCTTTTCTTTTTTTTTTAACCCAACTGCAAATGACAAAACTGAGCAGCTCCCAGACAACGTGCAAACGCAGAAATGAGCTATTTCTGGTGACTGAAATTAAACTTCCTTTCTTACTTGCAGATTGCCTGTGAGCAGATTGCAAGTACCAGGCACCCAGAAGCTGGGGAAAGCTGTGGATTGAGATTTGGATGCTCACACCACGTGGGCTCCTTTCCTGCTTCTATCTGGCAAACCCAGAGCCATCAGGAGCAGCAGCCCCAGTCCTCAGCCCTTCGCACCCAACATCCCTTCTTGGCACTCATCCTTCTGCCCCTTCTTAAGCAAAGCAGCTCCTGAGCACCGCAATACATTGCAGAGCAAGCACCAAGGGCGTGCAAGGCTCGGGTGGGGAGAAGGCATTATTCTCCTTCGTCATGAGGTACATGATAAAACAGACTCAGGAGGGTCAGCAAGGGTGGCTGCATGCTGTTTTTAAAGACCTGCAGCAGAAAAGTGTTCTGGTCAGCCCCAGATCTGCAGTAGAGCATCTTCCCTCTACAGCTTTGTCCATCTGGAAATCTTTCCTCTGGTGAAGAGCACCTTAGCTTCTCAGATTTGTTTTGGTTTAAAAGAGTAACAGTCCCAGTGTCTCCAAGGGCCTCCCTTGATGCTACTCTTCACCTTCATGGCTGGTGAGCAGCTGAGCCCCCCAGCTCGTGAGCTCCAGGTGAGCTGAAGCTGCATTACCCATCTCAGCACTTTCATTTTGGGCCAGCCAAAGCTCGTATGTCTTTTTCTTTTAACCTCCTCTGCAGTGATTGTTTCTTCAGCCTTTCCTTCATGGCACCCTGAACCTGGCACAACCTCAGACCACCCAGCTCACTGCTGATGCTCTGTGGTGAGCAGGCGTCAGTCCCAAGCAGAGCTCTCTGCCAAGATTGCAAGGAAAAGGACCTCACCTCACCTGCAGTGCCTGACCTCCAACCCTCTGCAAACAGTGACAAGCAAGCGTCCAGCCCCTCGTTTCTGAGCTGCTCTCTGATCCCATCCAGCCTCCCAGCACTTGGCCACTTTTGTCTTTCCCACCCAGCAGGTGCTGCTTTGTATCGCCACGCAAAGCCCTGCTCAGCTGGAAGTCCTTGTGAGATTAAAGCGAGTTCGCTCCCATTAAAGTTGTTTCTGTGATCCTCTGCAAATTCCAGAGCTTGCAGCCATGTGAGCAGAGCCCACATCTGAGGGCTTTTGTTCACCTCCAGGGTGACGTGTGTGCTGCAGGACAGGCACCGTGCGCTGCCCCTTGCTGCTGCACCGAGCTGGCATTGCTCTTTGCTGTGCCCCAGTGGGCTCATTGCTGTTGGGATGGAAGGTGTGATGTCCTCGAGCTTATGCTGGGGCCAAGCTGTTCACTGGGTCCCTGTGCCCCAATAGCAGGGGCTGCAATTATCCTTTTGGCCCTCACACAAATTGCTCATTGACTTGGAGCACCGAGTGCTGACTTGCCGGCTCAGTTTGGAATTGGGGCTTAAATCAAAGAGCTTCCCTCCAGGGATATGGGGGAGATGGAGACAATTAGATTTGAGCCCTGAAGTTTTACAAGTCTAATAAATTTCCTGGTAGCCTCAGGCTGCTGGGCTGCCGTGCAGGAGCCGGGCGAGGGACTGTGGTGAGTGAGAGCAAACACCTCTCAAGACAGGAAGCCTGCACCCCGATCTCCCGTCTGTCAGCAGGGACTGGTTCTCTGGCCCTGCATCCTGCTGGGCTGAGCCTGAGGCTGGGGGTGGGTTTTGCTGGCCCTGGGTACTGCCATCCTGCTCCTCTCCCAGATCAGTAAGGAGGAGAAGAAGAGGAGAGAGGAAGGTCAGACCAGTAGCATAGAGGAAGGCAGTTGGCTGCTCGATGCAGGAGATGGGGAAAGAAGAGTATCTCCCAAACTGTGCTTCATGCAACACCACCAGAAAAGGGCCGTGGATAGAGCCTGCAGAGGTGTTGGCACTGCAGCAGCAAACACCAGAGCCCTCTGCTCCTTGCTCTGACCCAGGCAAGAGCATGCACTTCCATCCACCCCTTCCCTGTCTCATTGGGTGCCTCAGGTGTTTGTTTAACATAATACTGCCATGCATTACATATTCCTCTGACATGATGTAAAATATGTTTTATGATCCCATTTTCCTCCTGCCTTCCCGCTAACTCTTTTTCTTTTCCAATTTGAGCTGGATACACTGTGCCAGGGATTAGCCCAGACTTATTTAAGCAGCCAGTCAACTCTAAAGCATTGCTCATAAAACCTGGAGGTCCCTGCATGCCCATTGCACTTGTCGCTGGTGACCATAAATCCCCCTCCGTGTGGGCTGCACTCCCTCTCCTTTCCTCACTGCCTTTCTGAAGCAGCCTGGCAGCTCTGTGGTGCGTGGCACCCAGTGCTCAGTGAGGTCAGAGCCCAGGCACCTGCCACACAAACCCTAGAATCCAGCTGTTCCCTGAATGCCCTGTTGCCCCACGGCCCTTCGCACCCATGGGTGGGCACAGAGGGGTCCGAAGGACTTGGGTTCCCCACCAGGTCTAATCCACTCGCTGGTTTCCAGGCTGGATTCCTGGCCAGGAATGGTTATGGGGATGCTCCAAGGCAGCAAATGCAGTCATGAGTATGGGGAACATTTCCCATTGTGTCCCATTGCCTGCGTTGTAACCCCAGACAGGGTAGCAGTGGAGAACAGGGTTTCCTCTCCCCATCTTTAGGGGTCCCACCACAAGCTGACTGCATGTAGCATGGAAAGGTTGAAGCCACCACCTTGTTGTCCCCTGCCCTGCATGCCAAGGGCCAGTTGTCACAGCCAGCCCTGATGGTGGCAGAGGGAGGAGAACTGAGATGGGGGGGCTTTGAGCTCCTTCTTTAAAGCAAATATTTCCTTGCAGGGACTTTGAAAATCTCTCATCCTGCCAGGCTGGATTCCTGAATATACGTTCTACAAGAAAAGCTCCAAACAGAGATTTCATCCAGGAGGAATTCGTGGCACCCACACCGTTGACGGGATTGCGAGGCAGTCTGCACTTTCCCCCATGTTTGTATTTTGTCTTGTGCTTTTGGATGGGAACCACAGCAATCAGTGCACTGGCAAATAGCAGAAGATGCTGAACAAGCAGAGCCTGGGCCGGATCCAGGATGGGGGGTTTGGGTATGGTATGTGTGGGAGAGAATGTCCTGCTGCAGGATGGATGGACAGCTGGCATTGCTACCGTTGCACCCAAGGATGGCAGTTTGCCCCCTGCTCACGAGGGTCCTCTGCATCCAGGGATGGTGGGAGCACATAATCCCACCCAGAGAGCTGGCAGGAAGGTGGGGGTGTAGGAGGGAATGTGGGAACCCCCACGCTGCAGAACAGCTGCATGCCCTGTGCTGCAGGAGGGGACTGAGTCCTGCAGTGACCAAAGGCCCATGTCCACTGTGCTCAGCCAAGCAGAGGCTGGGATGGAGCTGTGCCCATCGTGGAACCCATGGCTTGTGCTCCTGTTTTTGTCACTATTTCAGGCCCTGGACCCGCACCCTCATCAGCTGTAGGACATCACATCCATCCTGCAAAGCCTCCAAATGCCTCAGCTGCAAGAGGAGTGGGGGCTCTCTGCTTCACTGGTGCACATAGCTGCAGGGGGTGCTGAGCCCTGTGCTGCGTTGTCCCATGGGGAACACACTAGGTCTTGAACAGGCGGTGCTGGGAGCAGGGTTGGATCCTGTGACTGCATCAGGCTAGAAGAAATGCTGTCACAGGAACACAGCAATAGGATAGGAGCAGATGGCTTTGATCTTTACTGCTGAGTTCCTTTCCCCTTGCCCAAAGGCAGGCATGGAGGGTGCAGTTTGTGCAAATGGGCAGCTCTGTGTGATATTGCTGTGACAACACCAGTGGGCATGCAACAGGAGTGGCACCGACCCAGAAGGCCTCAAGCAGTGACCCCAGCACAGCCAGACCCTGCTGTGTTCCCCTGGATCCCCAGGGACAACCAGGTTCACCAGCCAGGGAGGACAAACAGCGAGCAGCAGCTCCAAACAGTGAGCAACAGGTAATGAGGAAACCTTATCACTGCTGCCTTCTAATTTTCCGAGTGCGCCACAAAAACATGCAGTCCTGGGGACATGTGTAACTAATTAAATGGTACAGGGAAAAGAAAAACACTGATTTTTTTTTTTTTTTTTAGACTTTGAATTATGCCTGGAGGTGAAGGAGCCAGCAGGCTCAGGGGATAATTAATCACCAGAGGTGTGGTGCCAGCGCCTGCTCCTGTCCACCAGGCCTTGCAGGGCACCAGCAGTGCTGATAGTGGGCTGTGGGGCAGGAAACAGGAAAGCTGAGTGTGGAGATGGAGAGGATAAGGAGGGCTTCATGAGATAGAGGTGGAGTCTGGCATGAGGGATCCCAAGGATGCACTGTTGGAAATGCTCTCTCTGGCTGGGAAATCTCCTGGGCTGAGGGTCAGGCACATCCCTGGTGCTTCGTGGTGGGATTTCGGAAACTCCATGCTCTGGGCTGCCTGCAGAGCCCCGAGACAAGGCTGCACACAACAGCCTCACCTGTCAGCTGTGGGGCAAGGGTTGCTGCACCTCCACAGCAGGGCCACCAAAGTACCATAAGCATCCTCCCCAGATGGCTCCGTGGGGACGCCCTCCTCCTGCTGAGCGTTCATCTCCTTCTCCTGACTGCCAAGGGCTCTGGCACCAGTCAGGGGTGAAGACTGAGCGCTGCCCTCCTCACCTCCCAGCAGCATGCAGAATGTCAGAGATACCTCGTGCCATTTTGAGGTTCTTAATTACAGGGTTTTCCTCCTCGGTCCTGGAAAAAAAAACACTTCCTGGAACAGGGCTTGTAGGGCTGGCTCTGCTTCTTGGAAATTTGACTGCTATCTTGTTTCAGTGCATTTCATATCCAAGGTGTAAGAAATTAGCAAGAGCTCTTGTTTAACTCAATAGGCGCAGCTCTGTGGGAAGGGTGAGCAGATACACTGTAATCCCTGCGTGAGCTCACATCCTTTTCTCCCATCCCATGCAAATATCAAGTCCAAACAAACAGAGCTCCTGGTTACAGTCACCGTGCCCTTCCCTCGCCCTCCAGGAGCAGCGCCGTGCGTTGGGGCAGCTCCTCCTCCTGTCCACGCCATGCAGGAGAGTTCCTCACCAGCTGAATGCTTCCCCTCCTATCGTTCTCCCAGCTGTATCCAAAGCTCCCCAGAGATGCATCACCCAGCAGCGAGCAGAGGACCGGTGGCAGCCCAGAGCTCAGCACGGGGCTCGTCCTTCTGCCCCATCCTGGTCAGTGCCTGCAGAGCACAGCGCAGCCTGTCCCAGCGTGCACAGCATGGCTGGAGGCTGCTGCCTGTCTGCGTGCTGCTGCAATGCTCTGTGGCTTTGGGGAGGAAGCACGGCCGGCTCCTCGCCTTTGGGTGCCTGAACACAGACGGCTGGGCAGCAGGAGGGCTCCCAGCAGGAGCTGCCCTCACCCTTAGGAGGAAAGAGGAACGAATGCAGTGGGATGGGGGCAGGGGCTGCGTGGGCATTTCTGAGAGCTGACCCGAATCGTTCAGAGAGAAAACCGCCATCAGGAAACGCTGACCCCACACTTCAGAAGGGTTTTTTGGAAATGTATCTATTTCATCGCCGTGTTTTATGAATAATTATGAAAACATACTACAAGGCCCAGGAATTTCATTTCCATTTTATCATTTTTCCTGTTAGCTGAAATGGCGAAATCAAAACAAAATGCTCTGACCACTTCAAAAACACTTGAACCTTGCCAAGAGGAGTTTTTAAAGATATTTCTTCTACATCCTAAACAATATTTTCAGACCCGGCCATGTCCAGGCTGTGATGTCACATCCCACACTCATCACCCCATCACCCCTCCTGGGCTGTCTCTGTCCCTTTTGCATTCTGGGACATCCCACAAGAGCCAGGGACCCAGCTCAGCTCCCATCCTCTGCCGCACTGCTCTCCTCCCAGCCAGCAGCTCAGAGCAGAGCTGTAACTTTTGTCCCTTTCAATTAGCATTTTGCTCTCCTGCGCTCAGCAGCGATATTAGAGGTGTGTCCAACCAGCACCCAGGGCCCTCCCAGCCCATCTGAAATCCCATTTCCATTTCTGACCAGAGTAATTGATGTCCTATTTTCCCTTCATTCGCATGCAGGTGGCATGGGAAGACTGGCGTAATGCGGAGGAGCAGCAGGCTGTCACTGAGTCCCTCGCTGTTGCCTCTGTCCCCTAAAATCTGTGAGCTCGTAGTGTGGGGGCCAAATTGACACCTCTCAGAGAGAGGAATCCGTGCACTGAGATTCACCTCAGTGAAAAACAGATGTCTGCCATCCATGGGTGTACTGGGCTGCACTGCTCTCAGTACTCACCATGGGGCTCATCCAGGTGTGTGAATGGGAGCCCCATGTCCTCGAGCTGTGCTGGGCTCCAGGGGTCCCAGCATCTCCTACAGCTGTGCCAGGTGCCAGCCCCATTTTCAGCCCTTCCCATCACATAGGGGATGTGCTGTGTTGTCCGAGTTTTCACAGCCTGTCTACACACA
Source organism: Tympanuchus pallidicinctus (assembly GCF_026119805.1). NCBI lineage: Eukaryota > Metazoa > Chordata > Aves > Galliformes > Phasianidae > Tympanuchus > Tympanuchus pallidicinctus. The sequence continues at coordinate 18,140,818 of NW_026294648.1, read as the reverse complement.
GGCTGACTCCCAGGGCTGATGGCAGGGAGCCCAGTGGAGCAGGGACAAGTGACAGCGCTGGAGTGGCAACATGGCGGGGGGGGGGGCCCTGTGGTCCCTTCCTCCCCGCTCATGGGCAGCTGTGATTGATGGGTGCATTAGGTTTGAAAGAGAGCAGGTGACAACAGGGCAGCCCCCAGACAGCAGCGGCTCAATGACACGAGACAGGGAACACTGATTACTTCGCCAGCCCCAAAGCAGACACCTAATAACAAGGCAGCAAGGGAGCAGGGACAGCAGGATAAATAGCTCTGGTGATATTCTGTGCCTCTGCAGTCCTGTATGTGTGGGGTGCATTGCCATGGATGTCAGCTCTGCTGAATCGCTGCTTGTGGATGGGTGGTGGGGACGTGTGTGTGCCTGTCCCACTGAGCTCTGTGCAGCAGGTCTGGCCAGCCCTGTGCCCTGCAGCCTGTCCTGCTGCCTCCCCCATGAGTCACTGAAGCAGGAAGGGCAAGGCACTGCTTCACCACTCCCCCTGCATCAAGAACGAGTGCTGGGAGGAGAGGGGTTTGCTTGGAGGTGCCAAGGCAGGGCAGGAAGCCTGCAGGGTCCACAGGTCTCTGCACACACGTGTGGATGTGGCTGGAGGGGGGTCTCCACTCCGCTCACTCTCACTCAGGTAGCTCAGTCCCTTTGTCCCCATGCAACACAGGAGCACAACAGAGATGCTCAGAGCGCCTCAGGAATGGTTCAGCATTCCCTGCCAGCTCCCTGCAACTGCACAGCCTTTGAGTCTCTCCTGGGAACATGCATTCATTGTAATTTCATTTTGGGGTGCCCTTCAAGTAGTTAAAAAGAGATTAAGAAAGGGAAGGAAGAAAATTACAGGAAGGATTGCCAGTGAATCTCAAAGGGAAAATACTGCCTTGTTGCAATGGCCTTAAAATCTCCCCCTGAGCAGAAGAGGTGTTCCGAGGGGGCTGAAGCACCAGCATTCATCCCAGGCACTGCTGAGGCTCTGCATGCAGCTCCTTGGACAGGGTGAGGGGGGACAGAGACCAGGCACGGAGGCAGCAGCCGTTGGGTTCACGTTCGTGCCGGGGTGGTCGGCTGCTTGGCAGGAATTTGGCACAGCCCCACTTGGAAGAGCGGCTGGGCTGAAAATCAATGCCAGGATCTCTGAGACAAGTTGTGCTGCTGGGGTCACTGCACAGCCTATGGCCCGTCTGCTGCCCGGGGATGTGTGCTGAGGAAGCACAAGTCGCTGGCTGGGCTCCAGGAATAGATAAGCTGTTTAGTTATAGGATAACTAGATTAACCAGGCTGCGTGGGGACAGCAGATCACCGCAGCAAAGCCAGAGCTGTGGGTCTGATGTGCCCTTTGGCCTGTAATAGTAAAGCAGCAGGCTCAGTCTGGAGCAAAAGAAAAGGTGGGAGAAGCTTGTTGCAGTGCCAGGAGCAGCACACAGAAGCAGGGACTGGATGGACAGCTTTTGGGTCAGCTCACAAACCGCTGCCATCCCACAGTGTGAGCCCCCTTTCCGTGCCTTCCCTGTGAGTCCACGACTGAGGCTGCACAAAGATGAGACTTGCTAATGAGCCTGAGGAGGGAGGAGCACACAAATGTCTTATGGCCATGGCAGCATCCCGGAGGTCAGTCAGTAAAAGGAATACCTTCTCATGCCGGGGACGAAGTGGCAAGATAAAAGCGTGAACCAAGAAACCAACATTCTGGTGTGTGATTTCTCCTTTTGTAATACTTGGTGCTTTTCTGCTAATTGCTGGCACTCTGGGCAATGTGCAGGTGCTTCCACAGCTCACCAGGACCCAGAGCTGCATCCCTGTACCAGGAGGATGTGCCCTCAGCCCTCAGCCCCATCACTGCTGTCTCTGCATTCCCAACACACAGCTCTGCGGGATGGGGAAGGGCTGAAAGTTGTGCTTAATTCTTTTCATGAGCACAGGAGCTGCTTTGCGGCCTCTCATCAAACCATCTCTTGCTAACATTCCTCTGCAGCTTCCCAGAGCCATGCTGATTTTAACGAGGGAAATTTCAGGGATGGTGAGTAAGGCTGCAAATCCTTGCTCAGATTCATGGCCAAATCCCTTCAATCAAAGAGTCAGTGACTCCTAAGCGCTCCTCCCGACCTCACCCTGCAGCACAGAGCCTGGCCCCTGCTCCTGCCCCAGCTGGTGGGTGCCCTCTCAGGAACGTTGGCCCCGTGCATTTGGAGCTCTTGGTGAAAATCAACTGCAGACAAACCACCAGGCAGAAGGCAAATGGAACAAAGCAGCCTTCCCTGCCCTTCAGACCATACAACAGAGAAGTGCTGGCTGTGGTGAGGGTGGAGGTGTGACAGCCAGGCAGGGACAGTGCTCCCAGTGGGTTCCCCACAGCCATCCCCACCACGGGCTGCTCGCCTCGCACCAAAGATGTCTCCACTTTCCCCACAGCACATCATAAGGTAACCACACAAACCAGAGGATGGAAGTCTGAATAGCTCCGAGTGCATTGGGCAAATTTGATCCTGCCAGATTAGGGGAGGCATTAGCGAGGCTTTGAGCTCTTGCCTGGGTCTGGGGTTTATATATGGCCACGGTCACTGCTCCGAGAGTGACATTGCAATACATCACGCCTGCCAGCCGCAGCCCGCGGCTCCCTGGCACCCGGCCAGGCAAAGGTAATTTTGTGCTGAGTGATATCAGAAGGCAAAATGAGCCCCACATACTTTGTGCAATTCCCAGCGGCTGTAAAACACCTCGGCCGTCTCCCATCTAACATTTATGTGTTTTGCATTAAACCTCCCCAAATTAGTGCTAAGTGCATTAAAGTTGTAAAAATAGCCTGCGTAAAACCCCATTAAATGCTTAAATATACAGATCCAGTGCACGGGGATCCATAATTCAGGTCTGAATTCAGGAGCCCCGTCAAGCTGAGGTTCTGTGCCTGGGGACAGAGCCCACGGCTGCATGCGTTGGTGCTGGCAGAGCATGGAGCAGCCTGTTCCCCAACAGGAGCTTCCTTGGAGACGTCAGACATTGCAACTCTATTAATACTCGCTGGAGCATCGGATGCAGACAAGACAGGCTGGGGGAAAGGGAGGGGAGGAGGGAGGTGGGGAGGAAACATCCAGGCTTGGCCCTCTGCGCTGCTGTCCTGGCATGTTTGGTGGATAATGGGATGGAAGAAGGCCCGGGGGAACGCGTGCTGGCCCAAGTTCAGCTATTGTGAGGAAGCAGAAATCTCACTCTTGCCCTGGCCGAGGCTGTTGCCACACTTCAGAGGGAGCCCAGAGCACTGTCATCACGTTGGGATCATCTCCCACAGTATTGCCTGCTCGAGCTGGGGTTGCTGTGCTAGAGACCTCAGCCATGTGCACGAGGAATATTTAACTTCCAGTGCTTCTTGTCATCTGGCGACGTCCTTCTCACGTTGCTCTTCCCTCCCCAAGCACAACTCCTGGTTTACAGCCACTGCGGGGTGAAAGCCCCCGGGTGGGAGGCTGCCCACAAGGACAGGGAAGGGAGATTTCCTTCTGTTTGCTTTTCCCAGGCATTCCCAGAAAGGTGGGGATCTTTTCCAGGCAGATTTCAGGCTGGCTCATGGCCGAAGTGAGCTGGGAAATGTGCAAACAGCCATAAAATCACCCAATCTGAGGAGGAAATAGCTCTCCCTCCCTGGTGTTTTTTCATGAGGGAGCAAAGGATCAGCTCAGCCTCTGGTTCTAGGAAAGCGGACGGAGGGCTCATGAAAAGGCTGGCTGCTTTCATCCTGCAGGGCAACAGGGCTGTGCCCCACTCCCTCCCCCCTGCTCCTGCCACCATTCCTCTCCCAGTTCCCATAGGCACACCCCGAGGCTTTCATCACGGTTGTCCTTTCTTCCCTGATGCAGGGGCTCACAGCAATATCCATCACTTCTGAATACCCGACATCCACCATGTCCCCTCTGCAGAACAGGGACGGCCAGCCTGCTGTCACCAGTGGGAATAGGCATGCAATGCCAGTGTTTTGCTGATGGTAAAGCAACCTGTGGAACTTTTCGGGTTCTCTGATGGATGGGAGCAAGACCCCACTACCTGAGCCTCTCCCATTGCAACTGGAGGAGCAGCTTGCAACCTCATTCGCTTTTTCCCTGTCATTAATTTTATGCCCTGTGACAACCCTCTCTTGCTCTGCTTCTATACATGACAAGAAAACCATCAGTGACGTCCCAAGCAGGGCGGCCTGGGGTGCGTGGCCAGGTCCTGGCCAGCCCAATGCCATTATGCTCCATGCCTTCTCTCAAAGGTACCTGTCCAGTTTTATTACTGTCACTTCCCAGCCCTTTGGAAACATTCCCGAGATGTACTTACGGAATTACTGTTCTCACTCTGCAGAGAAAACAGCTAAAGCCTTGTTATAACTCCTTAATGTTAACATCTGAATGGGGGGATTATCCTCCTTTACAAAAGGCTACATGTTTGTTTAATGCTGTTTTCACTTGTTTGAAAGTGAATTTTATAAAGTCTCTTTCCCTCCCCATGTCTCCTCCTAGCTCCAGCCCTTTGGTTGCTCACTGGGGCCTGGACATGACTCAGTCACTCGTAGATTTTCCTGGTGGAAATATTGAGTTTAGAACCACCCTGAGATCAGGACTATTCCATTTCTTGCAGAGTTCCCAGTTCATCCAGATCCCCATCTCTGCCCGCAGTAGCCCAGTGCTGGTGCTGGTCGGTGAATGCCCTGTGGCTGTCGGTGCTGCTGACTCAGCTGGAAAGAAATCCAACAGCAATAGGGAAAGAATGTGCCTGCTGCTGGCCCGCTCGGTGTCAGTGCAATGGCATTTGGGAAGCACGGCTGGCAGCCAGGTGCAGGGTGGGACCAACCTGCATGGAAAACCATTGTGAAACTGCAGCCCAAGATGCTGTGCTCTCACTGCCCTCTGTGCACACAAATGTGTCCAGCAGCAGCAGCCCATGGAGGGGCTGGAGAGGGAGCAGAGGGAGGCAGGAGCAGATTTCCCTGCATCCAAAAGCAGTAGAAGCGGTTTTCCATGTATTCAACTTTGAGAAGCATGGAGTGAGTAAAAAAGGGAATGAAATTCCTCCAGATCTGAAAAGCTTCCAGCAAGTCCACACTGCCTGCATTGCACCCGTCCCACATTGCATCCCACACTGAACCCATGCAGTATGCCACGCTACACCCCACGCCACATCCTACTCCACCTCCTGCACTGCACCCTGCGCTGTACCCACACAGCACCCCATGCAACACCCCTCACCACACCCCACGCAGCATTCCGTGCAGTATGCCATGCCACATCCCACAGGTCTTCCATGGAGATATTCAAGACCTGTCTGGATGCCAACTTACGAGACCTACTGAAGGGAATCTGCTTCAGCAGGGGGTTGGACACCTTATATTTGACCTCCGTGATTCTATTCTATGATCCTACGACGATCTCCTGAGGCCCCTTCCAACCCCTGTGATTCGGTGATTCTGTGATCCCGTGATCCTAATCCATGTCCCACATCTCACACTGCACCCCGCACTGCACCCCATCCCACATCCTGCACCACATCCCATCCCACATCCTTCACTCCATCCCACACCGCATCCCGCAGTGCATCCCTCTCCCCTGCCCACCAGCTCCTCTCTGCACACCGAGCACGGAGCCGCTGAAGATTTGGACCAACTGTGTTGTTTTTCCTAGCAGCCACAATATTTATAAATGGTTGGTGAAATATTTATATTGCGAGCCAGTTTGCCTCTTTGGTTTAAAAAATTAATATAACATTAACTGCGTTCAGAACATTTAGGTTTTTAAAAATGGAGCTGAAAATTAAACAATTGTTGAATTTGTGGTGGAAGCACTGTGGCAGCAGGAGTATTTATCGCATGCAAAACAAATGAGATTGCCACTTTTCTGCCAAAGGCATCAGAATTTGGGGGTATTTTTATGCCCTGAGTAAACGTTCCTGATTCTTTGTGAATAGTTTAAAAACAACAAAAAATAATAATAAAACCTGGTAGTTAAGAGCAATCAAAACAAAGCTGAAGGCATTGATGTCATATTTTAAAAATACAGGAGGCTTAAAGATAAACTTTTACGTTGGTCAAATATAGAAACTCATTATACCACCAGAGCCCCTATAAGGATTTCTCTGCAAGGTCCCTCTGGTTTTGTCCTCTTTAAAGAACTGCTGATGCCTCGTGGAAAATACTGATAAACAATTTGTTCTAAGTTCAGCCTGGCTCTTCCCTCTCTCTGCCTGCTTTGTTCTCTCTTGCTGAGCTCTGTGTGTATGGAAACAGAGGCCAAAGCCATCCGTGTGCTGCTGTGCTGAGCAGCCAGCACTGTGGCCGTGAGCGGGGTCCCATTGCGGTCGGTCAGGCAGAGCCACAGCCCCGCAGGGCTCAGGCTGGGCAGCAGCACAGCGATGCAAGCCTTCAGGAAACAGCTTTCTGCTTTCTAGAACCTTTCCAGGGTGCAGGCGATGCGTGCAGGACGTGGTGATGTCCTGAGCCCACGGGCGGGTGGAGAAAGATCAGAGGAGGAAGAGGAGGCGGCTTTGGATGGCTTCCTCCTGCCCTTGGGACAAATCTTTCTCTTCAAGATGCTGCACGCTGGAACCTGAGTGGAGCCCTCGAGTTTGCTTTGACAAAAGTGGCGAGAAAGGGTGAGTGAGGAGGAAGAGCACTTCTCATGGGGATAAACAGCGTGTTGAGTAACCCTGCTTTGAGTAACCCAACCTCATCACTCTCCCCGTGATGTTTGGTGCCGTCTGAGTCACTGGCACAACAGCAGCCCACGTCTCCACAAGTAACAGTGATTCTGCGAGCCCAACTTGAGAGCGTGCAGGGAGGATGAGAGCAGAGCTGATAGTGCTCTAAGTCAGCAGCTTTGAAAGGTCTTCAGACAGGCACCAGAAAAGCTCCTCCGCTTTGCGGCTGCGAGGCCAACACTCCTCAGGAATCTGAGCAACATTTTCACGGAGTCATTGTGCAAGAGCAGACTTGTCCATTAGAGCGTTAGCCCTGCCCATGGTTATAGAGCTGGAGGGGAAGCGGCTGAGGGGCGGATAATGAACCTCACTGAGAGAAAGGCTGCCGAGAGCACGAGATCGGCTTTGATAAGATGAGGCATCGCGCAGTGAGGCAATTACTGCAGAAAAGGACACCGTGGAGGTCGGGGTGGATCGCCATGCCAGGGGATGTGCGGAGGTCAAGGAGAAGGGAGAACAGCCCGAGCGAGGCGCGGCGGCAGGAAGGAGTCACCCACCCCCAGTTCTCCCCGCATACCTTGAATAGCTACAATAATAACACCATAAAAACCAAACTAAACTGAAGACGCTGATGTCACCTTAGAAAATATTTAAGAGACTTGCACTTTTGTACTAGTAAAATAAGGGTGGCGATTAATTAAATCCCAGTGTGCCTTAAAAGGCATTTCTCCTGACGGCGTGTCTGCTCGCAGGGAGGCGGTTTCCGTGACACAGCGGTGTGGGAACTGGATATTCCTGATGGAGGAGCAGCTCGAGCGCTGGGGAGCGGGTGCAGAAAGGAAGGGGCACAAGGGAAGGGTGCCAAAGGGGCAACCGGGGAGGCAGCACTTGGCACAAGGTACAAAGCAGCAGCCTGGGAGGAATCAACAGGGGGACATCAGGCTGCAAAGCCATGAGCATCTCTGAGAATCCAGCACTGGATGGGCTGAGAGCTGGGACCACCACTCTGCTCAACCCAGTGACCCAGGAGGAAGGCACTGGGGCCACCAACAGCACAAGGCTCTCTCCTGTCCCCGCGAGGGCAACTCTTGCTGTGGGCAGAACCAACCCCATGCCAGCACTCAGAAGGAGGCTGCCCATTCCGGCAGTGGAGAGGTCCCATGGGTCAGGCAGCAGTGGAGAAGCCTCTGTCTAAATTGCTTCATTTAATCTATTGTTCAGCTGACTACATTGAAAATGGAGCATGTAATTGTTTCCCCGAATAGAGTCGAACACCATTAAACACTGGGCTGAGGCTTTGCCATCCAGCAAATATTCCAGCTGGCTGCAGATCCTCTGGGATTGGCTCAGCATCACCATGGCTACACACTGTCCACAGCTTTATTCCTACAGTTAATTACAAAGCCAAGCCTGATGTACCGGGCAGCTTGGCCTGAGGTCGCTGCTCTATCAGCCCCCACCCGGCCCCTGGCCCCCACCATAAGCAGGAGAATCTGCAGTTTTGCTTTTCCAAGCATCCTTTGGCAGCAGGTGAGGGCTCGTGTAGCTCTGCCTTTCTCACCCATCTCAGATGCACGTGCACAGCTGAACCCATCCTGAGCCCAGGAGCACAGCCAGGTCTGCGCACAGGCGAGCTCCCAGCAGACCGGTGCCCTGGCGGCTGTGGTGGCACCTGAAGGAGCTTTGTGCCTGCAGAGGCCCAGGCTCACAGCTCAGCTGACAGGCTGAGGGCTTCTCATCCTGGCTTTAGCATGAAAGCAGTCTCTGAGGCAAAGCAACATGGACTGAGCTTGGGAACCCAGGGATTGGAGAGCAGAGGGAGGAGCGAGTGCAGCAGGACCGCCTGGAAAACCCTTCCTCCCCTTCCTACAGGCACAGAGCAGCAGTGACGCTGCCAGAGCTCACTTCCTCCCTGGAGATTTCCAAGGGAAGAACACAAGGACCACACTCGAGGGAGCAGAGGCAACAGGGCATCGGCTCCATCCCTGCATTGAGGCATCGCTCCCAGTACTGAAGCGGGGCATCACCCCAGCCCTGCTGTGGGGTCCATGCCTACACCCTGGGGCACCCCATGAGAGCACGGTGAGGAGTATCCAAGTTATGTGGGAAATTACCTAATTAGTGCCCCGAATGACTCAGTCACTGAGAAATAAACAAACAATGCTCCAAAATGGCCAGGTGAAAATGTTGGGAATCGGTCCTGGTGAGAGAAACAAACCCCATGCACTTCCTGCAAACAAAAAGGAAGGACAGAAGGAGGAAGGAAAGGAAGGAAGGATGGGAAGAAGGGAGAAAGGGAAAGAAGAAGAAAAATGAAGCAAAGTGAAACAAAGCAAAGAGAAGAGAATAAAGAAGGAAAACCTGCACACAAATGACACTTAACGGTAGTGACAGTATGTAGCTGATTATCAAAGCCAACATTTAGGGATGGGTATCAGGTACCATCTGGTGCTTTGCAAGCAGGCTGGGAAGCACCAGGGGAGAACAGGCCAGGTTAAATCCCTGCATGCACATGGTGCAGAGGCTGAGCTGGCACATTCCCTTGCTGGCAGCAGTCCTGGGACCCCACACCCACAGAAGCTTTGGGTCAGGACCTTCTCCCCTGGCACTTAATGCAGGGCTATTCCCCCAGCACTGTGTGCTGCATGGAAGCTCCCTGTGAGGGCACCGCGACTGAGAGTGAGGCAGCTGTGTTATGAAAGAGAATTTCTGAGTCCTTTTGTCAACAGCTAAATGTTTCAGTTGACAAAGTCAGCGCCGTATGAGAAATTATAAATATTAGATTAATTGCATTGTATGGGATTATAGCACATAAAGATCCAAAGAGTTATTTTTACTTTGTGAGAAATAAAACAAGAGAGTTAAAGTGATTTGTTCAGACACATTTCCTTCAAAAACTTTGTCAAAATCCACTCATTCCCAGAGAACGCTTTGATTTTGATAAAACTGCATTTCTCAGTAGAACAATCAGCCTGACAGCAACTGCAGCCAGCTCTGCTGAGCGCTGACACAGAACCCGGCTCCAGAGGGGCACCAGGAGCAGCGTGGGCTCCTTCCTTGCAGGGAGCCCAGGGCCCTGCAGTGCCCCCACCCCTGTTCTGCCAGAGCCTGGAGATGCTCAGTGCAAAAGGATCCGTCCACCCTAGCATCCCCAGAGCCACCTTCCCACCCCTGCTCGGTCACAGTGTTGTTACCATCCTGAGCCTGCCCTGGCTGCAGCACAGAGGTGACCCCGCCTGCTACTCCTGCACAAACAGATCCTTGATGTGTCTCTTCCTCATCAATTGTGGTCCAGTAACACCAACTTGCCTACCTGCAGCCTCCTCCATCAGCAATTAACTCCAGCCTGGAGCAGCCCCCATGAAGAACCAGGGCTGCAGCATCCTGCCCGGGGTGCAACCAGGAGCTAGGACATGGCCCTGCCAGCTCCCAGCAGCAACCAGTCCCCAATTAAAGCCCCTTTTAACGAATGGACCTCCAGAACCAAAACCATCTCCTCTGAGCTCTGATAGCGTTCTCAGCCGCAGTGCCATCTCAGTACAAACACACATCACAGCACCCCCCTCTGATGGATGCACTTTGGGGCACAGATGAGTGCAGGGTTCACTTTGCAGCCCTCCCACCCTCTCGGCCCCCGCTCTGCTCCCACCACCTCCCTGCAGCCCCCCGCCCTCCCTCCGCCCCTCCCAGCGGCTGCTGCTAAAATCAGTGAGGAGCTTCTGTCCATTCTAATACTAATAGGCCCATTTTTAATAATGATGTTTTTGCAGCAATTTCAACCCATCATGGTGTCACAGGGGTATTGATGAAAAAAGCGTCTAATCCCTTTTAATAGATTCCATTTGACAGCGAACGTGTCTCAATGTTCATTCCCAAAGGCCCCAGCGGTTTCGGTGTCACTTCTGTCTGACCTTGGCGGGTAACAAGACCTTCTCCAGAAGAATGGCCCAGTGTCCATCTGGGACCACGCTCCCCAGCCCCCCGCTCCTCTCCCCCTGCTTGGATAACAATGTGCTCTGCTGCTGCCTGGTGCTATTTTGGTAGGTCCTAAGGGACCACACTTGGGTTGGCTCTTCCCTCCCTCCTGGACAAGATGCAGAGCACACAGGGCAACGGGGAGCTTCTTGCTGCTCTGCAAAGAACAGTTTCTCCTGCAGGGCTCAGGGCATCACACTGCTGCTTGCACACAGCATGGAGTGCAGAGCCTCTCCTGAGCCACCCTGCCTGGTCTGTGTGCAAAACAGCCGCTGAGCACCTGCTGAAAGGTGCCAGACACCGTGTAACCAGGCTGCAGAAATTATGTGGCCAGGAGTCATTAAGCAGGGAGGAATAATTGGCAGCACCTCACCAACAGCACTAGGCTGGAGCTGAGACAGCAATGGCTGATGCCCACCCTCCTGCACCCTAGCATCCAGCAGGGATGATGCTCACCCTCCTGCATCCAGCAGAGGTGGCACAGAAGCCTCTGCATCTCGCACACCCTCCATGCTCAGCACAGGTTTGGGAGCATCCCAACCCCACTGCGAGCCCCAGCCCTTGACTCTCAGGCCCCTCTGCTCCATGAGTGTTTGGTACCTAGTGCTGGGGGCTGCCCCCCAGGCAGCAGCTGGGGGCAGGAGGAAGGGCAGAGCCCTGCTGTAGCTCACAGCTAAATGCTGCCTTTCACTTTAGAATTCCCAAAGAAAGTAATGAGAATAATTAAGGGTAATTTCACTTACTTTGGCTTCAGTAGACAAGGAGGGAGGGCAGCAAGCATTGCTGCAAGCAGAGCCCACCACCAGCCTCCTGCTTCTCCAGGACCACCCGCTCTGACCTGCACTGGGGGCTTTGTGGGGGTGTGCAGGCACTGCAGAGCGAGTATGGAGCAAGGAGCAGTGCTGTGCACCCACAGCATCCCTTCCCAGATAGGGTGAGGTGACATTCCTCGGTGTCACGGCCACTCCACATCAATGCCCGACCCCAGGGGAAGTGCCCGGGGGAAGCTGGGAGCTGAAAGCGGGGCTGTTAATTGGTCCTTAGTTACACAAATAGCCTGAGAAGAACGGATCTAATTGGATGCCGATGGTGCCGCGCAGGGTAATTATAGGACCATACACCACACAGGTCACCGCTCTGCCATCCTTTCTACGACCCACGCTGGCAGCTCCCGGGACAAAGGCAACATTCCTGAGGCTGAGACCTCCCCTCTCTCCCCTCAGCACCAATCCCAGGAGTGCCTGTGCACAGACACTGCTTTGCAGGATCTGAACATTTCCTCATTTCTCAAGCACATCCCAGAGCTGCCCAAAGCAGCAGCGTACGGACAGGGACACAGCAGCACACAGGAGAGCAGGCAGCAGCCCGAGCCCCTGCTCACTCCTCAGTTGTGGGAGCTTTGTTTCCCCTGTGCTCCTGACCCCATTGTGTCTCCTCTGCATGAATAATGCCAACACTCAAACTTCCCCAGCAAGCACGCTCATTAAATATAAATCTTATCCTCAAATATTCGACAGCAGTGTCGTGAACGGAGCGTTTGGCTGTGTTTGATTTCCTCCCTGTGCCAGTAAGTGATGGGAGCCACCCAGCTGCTCTGTGGTGAGGACCAAGGTGACACAGCCAGAACCAGCCTGAGGCACACCATGGATGTCCCGGTGCTTGGGCTGCAAATGGGCTCAGAGGGGAGAGCATCAGGAAGAAACTGGTGCATCGTGACTATGATTTGGAGAAGCAATCTGCTCACTGGAGTGGCATCAAGGAAAAAAAAAAAAAGAGAGAGATAGAGAAAAGAGAGAACATCTGAGAAGGAATGCTTTACCTGTCTTTTTCCCCTGCTTCACATCACCAAAACTCCATCAGTACGTTCTGCACTGTTGATACCTAAAGGACAGTGTGTGGACGTGGCCCAGGACCTCGCGGTGTTGGTGCCCATCATTGCTTTTCTGAGCTGCAAGGACGCAACCTCAGAACCAGCCCTGAGCAGCCTCAGCTCTGCTGCCCACCACCTTTCCCTCCATTCTGCCCTATGCCCATGCCCTGTGTCCCTGGCAAGGTCTGGGGACAGTCCCTTTCGTCCCCATCAGCCTGGAGCCCCCTGCCCCCCCCCGCACGTCTCACGACGAGCATCCGTGGAATCTGCAAGCCATTAACTCTCTGTTATCTTTCTGGAGATGCTGAGGTGAGCCATATGGAAGCACTTATTCGTCAACAGCCTGGGACAGAGTTTGGTGGGGTGGCCAGGACTCAGCCCTTTGTGAACTGCAGAGAAGCTGGAACGCGTCCATTGACCCATTTAATGAGCTCCGGCGAGGGGAATTTCACACTGTGCCTGGAGCGGCAGTAACCTTATATGTAGAGAGAGGGGGAGATAATTTCTAATCTTGTCAATCACTCCGTTGTGAAATCCGCAGCAGGATTTCTTATAGCATGAGGGCCAAGGAGAAGGAGGAGGGCCTGATCCAGGTTCTCGCAGAGTGGGGCTACACAAGAAAGGCCTTTCATTATTTTTCTTTGCAGTCTCCTCATTTCCTCGCTGAAAAAAACAACAATATATTTATTAACTAGACAAATATTTGACTGGGACAACATGCTGAAATGACCTGCAAACGCCTCCGTGTTCCCACCGAGCGGGGCTCCTGCTCCTCTGCAGCCACAGTCAGGCCATGTGCTGTGAGCAGAGCCCCCGTGTCCCCTTGGCTTCGTGGAACAGATAGGGGACAACACCACCAGGTCCCCACCGGGTCACACTTCAGCACCAGCATTGCTTGAATGGCACCAATATCACTTGGATGGCCTTGGGGATGTTGCTGCAGCTCCTGACATGGAGGCAAACCCTTGTCATGGTGAAAAATGCTTGGTCTGAACACTGCAGCACATGGGGAAGGATGGAGGATGCCATTTCCCTTAGTGCTGGTCCTGCGTGGGCTTCTGGCACCCAATTTTGTTGGGACCTGGGAGGAGCAGAAGGTCCCAAAGGGTGCTGTACCCACAACCACTGCCAGGATGCACACTGGGGTCTTTCCAACCCCTAAAAAGAAACATGGTGCCCAAAACATCAAACAGTATTTACAACCTGAACACAGACATAGGCTTCATTAGCCTCACATCTGTGGAGAGCTGCCCTCCCACCAGGACAGGCAGAGGAAGCTCTCCCTGATGTGCTGGCAGCTGTGTCTCAGCATAGTGGGGCACTGTCAAAGCAACCCCAACGCACTGCAGCCAAGAGACTCTTCAAAAAGCCAAGAAAAAGCCCACGACCTTCATTGAACCTGCACTGGGCCATCACTCCCCAGTGTGCAGTGGGCCTGCATTACCAAGCCTCTATCTCTGCTGCCAGCACTGTATAGCACGGCACAGAATGGCACAGCACAAGACAGCGTGGCGTGCAATGGCATGGAATGGCACAGCACGGGACAGGCACCTCAAATACCACATCTCCATCCTACCCACCACAGGGAACCGCTCCAATGGAGAGCTGCAAGTTAAAGAAACAAACAGAGCCTTTTTTCCCCGTTGTTTTTCCTGTTTGCCTAAGAAACATAATCTTCCCCCCAAATGAAAAAAATAATAACTTACAGGAAGGCCCCAAGCATGAGCCGGTTTGTGTGTGATTTCAATCAAAACAGGCTTTAAAAAACAAATTCCTTCGATATTTGTCACATCTGTAAAACACATTAAAGGGGGATGGAGGAGCGGAACCCTCGGGTTCTTGCTGGCACCCAGTGTGCAGCCGAGCAGCAACAGTGGCTTCCCTATGGGGCAGAGGGATGGGTCACCCCCACAACTCACTCGGTGCACAATGCTGGCTGCTGTTACCCTACATGCTACAGAACCACTTTAATAACCTGAGCATCCCCAAATCTTTCCGTGCAAACCCCCAGCAGTTCCCAGCCATGCTCTGCACAGATCACACAGCCCTGCCCGCAGGGGCACGTTCCAAGCCTGCAGAGCTTTTGCTCTCACTGCAGTGGATCACTGCTCATTTGCACACATGCTAACACAAAGCGACTGACACCAAGAGGAGCACCCCGCCTCCCTGGTCACACTTTCCCTGGCAGGGGCTCTGCTCTCGGCTGGAGCCGCAGCCACGCTGCACCGCGCTGTAATCATTATCCGCAGTGTAACACTGCCCGTGTTCTGTGGGTTCCTCATTTTTATGAGGTGTGATGGGAAAGGAATGCTGTGTAGAGTTTAATTAGGGACTAAGTGCCATGGGGGGGGAATGGAAAGCAGCAGATACCCGGGCACCAGCTCCGAACACTCAATACCTTATTAAAGCAGCCCCTTTGATGTCTGCTGACGGTGCCTCACGGCGTGCAGCCAGGCAGGGGACAGGGCAGGGTCTGGCCATGGGGACTGTGCGACCAGGCAGTCCTGCACCCTGCTCTCTGGACTCTGCTGGGAGGTCCTCAAGGAACAGCTGCAACAGAGGAGCCCAGGGGACACCAACCACCCCGCGGAGCCACTTGGACAACAGGCATCACCTTGGACTTGGCGCCTTCCCGGGGGGTGAAGCTCTACTCTCCCCACCTTCTGCTTCACTATTTCATCCAAGCACATCTGGGAATGGGAAAAACAACCAAGCCAAGGGATGGCATAGGACACCACAGCATCCCAGCTGGAGGCTTTACCTCCTGGGCACAGATAAGTGCTGTGCTGACTGCAAGGATGCCAAACATCTCCAAGGAAATGAGAACTGGCACAGGAGCATTTTAACTCCTGCCACCCCTCGCCAGCAGGCCCCAGCTCAGACAAGGAACCACAGGCTGAGTGATTTCTCCTCTCTGTGGCAATGCCTGGCACTGCTCCCATGCACCAGGGTGGGTGCCTGCTCCTCGCCCTGTGACTCACGGCAGAGCACAGCAGAGGCTCCCACTGGACTGAATCAGTGCCCCAGGGACAGGATGGGCCCTTCCCTCCTCTGCACCAAGGAAAGAGTCACGAGCTGCCCCTCCTCCATCTCCTGACTTGTCATGGGCTGCAGACACAGGCTGCGAAGGCAGTGAGGTGGTGGCTCACCATGGCAGGGCTGCCCTATGTCAAGGGATGAGGAAAAAGGGGATTCCAGCCCAGAGATGCACTGGAGCCACACTGGATGTGCCAAGGAGCTGAGAGCCGTGTCACCTACCAGCCTGCCCAATGGCAGCAGATGCACAGAGCCCCACACGGATCTCCCTGTGCTGTGCAGGGTGCAGGCTGGCAGAGAGAACCTCTGGAGACTGGGCCAACCTCTCCATCCAGCCCTTGGCCTCAGCAAGGAGCTCACCAGGCAATGCTTTCCTGGCCAAGGGCCTGATCGGGTCTCTCCTTGCCACGACACCTTTTACTCTCAATGCTAGTTTGAATTACGGTGGCAAAGCCTCATTTCTCTTCCTTCCAGACTGGCAGGGAGCCGGGAGCATACAGGGAAGGGAAAGGAAAGGGGTGTTTCTGCTGGCAGCACTGCCAGCCTTCAGAAAGCTTACAGACACTTCATAAATATCCGGTGTTTCAGAGCTCACAGGCTGCACATGGCCATGGTGGAGGGCAAGGAAACCCAAAGCCCCCCACAGACACCTAAGGGAAGGAGGCTGATGCCTCCAACTCCCCGGGAAGCCGCTGGGAAGAGCTGCAGCACAACATGTAGCTCCTGCATGAAGCACCCATTGCAACGCCGTGCATTTGCAAATGTCTCCAATGCAGCACAGACACGGGGCAGCAGGAACAGGAGCTGCTGCCAAGGCTGGGTGAGACCTTCCCATCCTGGCTGCAAGGAACTTGGGCAGGGTGCTCCATGCTGCAGCCCTTCCCTGTGTGACACTGGGCAAGGCAACGTCCCCAAGGGGCAGCAGTCAGTGACCCCCACGCACAGCACTGCTCTCCTATCTCCTTGCCCACCTCCAAGCCACTCCAGCTCTGCAAATAATTCCCATTTTCATTCCTTAGCACCAGGGTGACACATGGAAGCGGAGATGTGAACTCAGCACATGCACACATGCCTCCCCCGATTAGGACAACTTTTAAGTAGGTCAGAGCCTGGGTTTGAGCCGCCTGACAGTTCCCCTATAAAACATACCTAGTTTAATGCCCTGTATATTTTTTGTGATGTGAAATAGGAGCGGTTTATAGGGGCAGTGTTGGGTAGCAGATGTTATTTCCGCGCTGGGGGAGGGCAGTAGTGGGGAAAGTGCCTGCAAATGAGCTGGTGATTAAGGGTCGTTAAAGACCCCGAGCCGAGGGGCACTTAGGGCCGCCGGGCTGCCTCCTATGCCTCCGCCGGGAAGGCAGCGTCAGGAAGCCAGTGGGCACCTTCCCTCTAGATAAACATTAAAACTCCAGTTCCCTGAGTCCTGTGGTTATGGGAGAAAAGTGACTTTTTTTTCCTCCTCCATTTTCTTCAGTGAAAATGGTCACCTGTTTTTGCTGCTGTGGGAGAGACACATTTCAGAAGAAAATCCCTACAGATCCGGATGCCACAAGGCAGATGCAAAAAGCACTCATCCTAGTGAGAAGCTGTAATCACCAGATGCTCCAAAGCCCATCCCAGCATCTGGAAATTCCCTCCTGAGTCCAGTTGTGATAGGGCAGAGATAACAGGAACATCCCAAATTTGTGGCACCAAAGCTCATGGGCCATGGGGCAGCTAGGAAATGATGCTGCCAAAGCCCTGTGCTTGTGCATCCTGCACATCCTGGGCTCCAACTCCCCAAGAACTGAGATACTCAGCACTGATTTGCTGCCCTGAGAAGCTGCTGCCCTTCCTGGGCTTTCCTTCCATACCCACCACTCACCCAACATGGCCCAATCCTCCCGCACACCTCCAGCCCCTAGCAGCACACAGCCTGGTGAGAAAGGTGAGAGGAGTGATCTAAAACCGACCTCTCACCCTGAGCTGTGTCTGTAATCAGACGAGCAAACGCTAATAGACCAAGCCAAGCAGCAGAGCCCAAAGCCCAGATAAAACCCAGCCCCGACGACAATTCAATTTCCTTCCATGAGATCAACTTGCAGCTTTAGCAAAGCCACTTGTGAGGTCGCTGGACTGAAACAATCTGGGCTGGCAGGCTCAGCTGCGCTGCCTGCAGCTGGCACCTCCTGCACAGCATTCCCCAGCCAGCACCTGAGCAGGGCTGCCCAGCACCCTGCACCTCCTTGGTGCTGCCTATCACCCAGAACAACCTCGTTGTGCTGTCCTCCAAGCCAACCTCGTGGACCTGGGGTTGGAAGCTCAATATGCCACATAGGAAGGGCTTTTATTCCCAGGGGAGGCGATTTCATACACCTTTCACCCAGTGGGAACTGCAGGCTGCCCTTCTCCCAGAGCACCCAGGGCACTCCAAGCCAGGCTGGCCGAGGTGCTGGGAGCTTACACCATGTTCCTCAGGTTGGGACAGCCCTGCCTCCAGGCTGGCTGTGCTGATCTCTCCAACACATACAAACCCTCCTTCTCTTCCTCCTCCTGCTCAGATCTGCTGTGTGCAGCAAGGTGGGAAAGACTGGAGACTGAGGCACAGGCAGGATGCGTTTTCTGTTGCAAGCAGCCAGTAATGTCCACATAAAAGACACGATGATGACTTTTGCTTTCCTTTTCTTTTCCCCATTGTGCTTGATAGTCTTTGACCTAGATAGTGAGGGAGATGGGGGAGGAGTCAGCTGGGGTACAGGGCAGGGCTGCAGCAAGCAGCATTCTGCTGGGCATAATGTGAAAACACCAAGGGGATGGGAAAGGGCAGACTCCAGAAGCGCAGCCCTCCGTTGGAGCAGTAATAGCAATGTTTGCTATACCCACACCCAGCACCAATGCACTGAACTCCAGATAATTCCTGGGTTTGTTGCCTGAAACCACTCAACACCACTTCTCAGCTCCAGTGTGCACAGCCTCCATTTGTCCCGTGTGTGCCACAACGGGATGTGCAGCTCCAGCTCAGCCTCTCCACTTTGGGTCTCAGCCCCACATCCACCCCACACCCTCCTGTCCCTGACCACTGGGCTGGAATTGCTGTTATTACCCAAGTGCAAGCCCTGTGAGATGCCTCCAGTTTGCAACCTGCTGTCACTGATTTCCAGCCCACTGTCACCGATTTGTTACCTGTTTCTCTTGGCTGAGCACACGCAGGGATACTTCATTAAAAAAAGGCAAATCTGCACAAAGAGGCTTTTACTTTAAATACGGACCTCAATAACCACAGAGAGACCAAATGTAAAAATAATCATCTGAAGTCTCAGTCCTGCATCTCCTGCACTGGCACTCACCAGCTTTGTTTCGAGATCACAAACTCCCCTGTGTGCCGCATGCACAACTCCAGCAACTCCAGTCTCAGGGAAAAGATTAGCTCTTAATTCCCCGAAGCCAAATCAGGACACGACACAGCCCATATTGTTCCAATTTACACCTCCTTATGAGTTTCCTCAGCTCCCTTTATAGTCTCAGTCTCTGCGCTGTGACTCTTCCCCATTTCCAGCCTCTCTGGTCTGGGGGCCTCTGTGTCCCATGGCCCCCACAGTGGGCGGCTGCCCCCGAGCTTCCCAACCCCAGGCTGCACCGCAGGGCCCCAGCACCCTCAGCCTGCATGGAGCAGTGGGGGACATGGGGAGGCGATGGCCCTGAGGAAACCCTGGGGGATGTGCTGGGGGCACTGTGGGATGTAGGACCCCCAGGCGTTCCTCCACGGTTGGGAACCAAGTGCAGTATTGCTGAGCTCAAAAGCGTTGCGGGTTTCCAGCTTGCATGCAGCACTCACGTTGGGTACTACTGCCTCATGTGCAGCAATTTTATCTCATAAGATGTTATAGGCTTGTTATTTTGATTGGGAGGATATATATATTTCTTTTAAATGAAACATGAGGATCTGATGAATGAGACAGCAGCCTCAGATAACCCCTGGCTTGGCATGCAGGCAAGTGCCTGCTGTTTGGGATAAACACTCATTCCCCAGCTCGAAAGCAGGGGTGCTGTGAGATGGAAGCAGAGATGGTGGAAGCAGAGCACCCAGCCCTGTTCCCCTGCAGGCTCAGGAGCAAATGCAGCACAGGGGCACAGCACAGGGGCCCTCCTTCGCCAGGACCTCACTCCTGGTCTGGCGTTTTTTACTCCTGCTTCTTTCAACATATTTAATTGAGAATGTGTTAATTGGGCCAGGTGTGAGCTCCTCTAGGTGCCCACAAGGATGTAGGGACAGGAGCAGTACCCGGCTCTGGCAAATGCCCACCAACTCCCCAGCACTTCTCCTCAGGATCTTCTTGGCCAGCCAAAGGAGCAGCGCCCAGAGAGCCGGGCACCCGTGGGACTGCAGCACCCAAAGGACTCCCATCTGAACTGAGCCCTGCAGGGCAGTGACAGCAGCTCCCAGCCCAGGCCCAACCCCAGCTCCTCACAGCTGCTGCCCCCCAGGATGGCTTTCCCCATCCTTTCTCCACCACTTGCAGCCATAGTCTGACAAAAGGGATTCAATCTCCCCATCCTCAGAAAGCCACTGCTGCTCTCCATGCTGTAGTGCCCTGGCCATGGCTTCCAGCAAAGCCTGGGACTCAGTGTGGCCCTGGCAGGGTTTCACCCTCTCTGGTGCATGAAGGAGTTAACGCGATGAAAACCTCACATCCTCCCTCGAAGGGTTTCCAGGGCCCAAATCCTATTACAGCAACACGTACCTGGGGAGTGGTGGGGAGGGCAGCCATGCAGCAAACCTCAGCGGTTTGTTACTTCATTTTTTTTATTATTATTATTATATATATTTTTTTTTTACCAGGACCAGAGAGCCAATGGCAGAACAGCCAACGAGCAGCCCAGGGGCTGGAGGAAGCCCTTATAGCCAGGAGCTGACTTTCTGCTCTTAATACCACAGTGGAGACCTTGAGGACAACACCTCTGAGAGCACATTTCTCCATTGAAGCTGCATGGCACAGGGAGTGAGAGAAGCAGCAAATGCTGTGTCTTGTTGTACCAATGGCTGTTCTGAGTAGGGCAGCAGAGACCTGGCAGGCATGGAGAAATAACAGCCCTGTTCCGGAGAAAGGAGCCCTCCTGGTGGGAGCCAGGTGGCTGTGCCCCTCCAGCCCTGATCCCAGAGCAAGGCTGCAACAGCAGTCCTGGTTGTATGATGGGAGATGCCAGCCCTCACCCTATGACCCCACAGCAGTGCTATGGGCTACAAACAAGTGTGGAACCCACGTTGCCTGCATCAGACCCTGGCATAGCAAGCAGCTGTGTTCCCAGGACATGGCACAGTTCCTAATGGACTGTGAGACAAGTAGGACTGCCAGCAGGTCACAGCCAGAGACAGGCTGAACAGCAATGCTGGAATGTCAAGGACAGAGGGGACAGATGGTTGGTGTCACTCCGGGAGCAAAGCATTCCTTGGCCCTGGATCTGCACTACCTGCAGGGATTGCTTTGTGCTGGGGGCAGCTGCCAGAGTAGTGAGCAGGGGGCACGCACATGTCTGGGGTCATCCACACTCTGCAGGTTTGGCTATCACTAGCTTGGGGACCTGGGCACAATGTCCCCATGGCCTCTTTCTAGAGGATGGCACAGCACATCACCCGTGTGCCCACTCCCCACTGGAGCATCAGGAGCAGCCATGAAACACAGCCCTGTCCAGACCAGGAGCCATATCAGAAATAAGCAGTGTCCTGGGGCAATGAGCTCCTTCCTGGCACCACAGTCTGCAGGATGGCCCCACACCAGACCCCCTTCTGCTCCCCATCCCTGGGAGCATTGGGCGACTGGAAAATGCTTTTATTTCTCTGCTATTTCTGGAAGTACAGTGATCCAAGAACAGAGTTTACACATAAATTTGGACTCCTCAGTCAGGGTACATAACACCAGCACAGCAGCCGGGCCCATAAATCATGCCTCATAAATCTCTGATAATGCATAACCTCAAGTGCTGGCGGCAGAACAGCTCCAGGTAACAGCATAGAGAGGAGCCAAACTTGGCAGCACTGTGGAAATCAGAAAGGACAGCCCCACACAACCCATTGTCACAGCCCCAGGTTACTCTGGACACTGCCCAGCACTCCCCATCCTCTGCACTTACACCCTGATGCCCACGAAGCATTTCTCACCCCCATGTATCACCATTGGAGAAAAAAAGATTCTCCTCCTGTTGCCTTCCTTAGAGATAGAGGAGCACCTCTGCAGCTCTGCATCTCCCTCCATGGCCTGAAAACATGTGAGAAGTGTGAGGAATTGGCTGCAGAAGCTGCAGGTACTTACATTCACTTCTTAGTCCATGGCAGTACAAGTGAGGGCATTTCTAGTTTTCAGCTAAAGCTGCTTAGCATGTCCCTCCAAAAACATAAATGTAACACAGTGGAAAGCAATATTTGCTCAAAAACAACAGCTGTGGGCACAGAAAGAAAGGAAAAAGGATCCTTACCTTTAGAAGACCTCAGGTAGGCAGGAATCTCCAGCAAGACCTCCCTACCTCCATTGCCAATCCTTAAATAAGGTCTGGGAAGGCTGGATCCTGGCTCTATCACTCAGTACATTGCATGCACCTGGCTCCCCTGGTTTGGCCCTGCCTTCCCACCAGGTGCTCCATCACTGCTTCAGGCCACGTCTCAGCATTTCTTCTACAACCTCTATTTGCAATGTATGGGATTTCATCAATAATTTTTGTCAGTCAAGCTCATCACACCCAAATCCTGTGCACTGTAGGAGTATGCTGTGCAAAGAGGAGGATCCGTGACGTATCCCTGGAGAGTAAGAGCAGGTGACCCTGCAGCCATGCTCAGTCCAAAGCCAGCCCCAGAAGTGCCACATCCCCTAACAAATGGCCACACCTCATGGATCTGAGGTGGCCACCACCCAGAATTCCTCTGGTTGCACTGGAGAGATGAGCTCATGGCAAAAAGCCTGGATGGAATTTCCATGCCTGGCCACCTTGCCACGTATTTGTTGTTTTTTACGGTATAAGGTGAGACAGTTTCCATCCTCAGTTCCATCAAACATCACATTATCATCCGTAGCATCTCATACAGCAGGGCAAGGTGGTGCAGCTCAACAGCAGTTCATGGGTGATGCTGGGTGCAGAGGGCATTAATGCTTCTCTCTGGGCTCCCTCCAGCCAAGGCTCTTGCACTGGTTGTGTCATCAGCCACCCCAAGTATCCCCAAGGCGAGGAGGAGGCATTTGATATCCCCTTCCAGGACACTCACAGTGCAGAACTTGAGGTTCCCTCGCCAGATGTGCCCCATTGCTGTTATCATGTAATATTAATCAGAAAGGCCTGTGTGTAATTGTGGAGTTTTGATTAGAGAAATCTTCCTTACAATAATAATCACACTGGGGCCTGTATAAATACCAGTGGCTCCAGGTCTGCTGGCTGGACGAAGTGGCACACTGATTGCTCACCTCGGCTGATCATCAATCACTCAGCATCACCCCACAGCTGCTGTCATCCCAGAGAGCCCCCTGGTCCCCACTGCCCTCATTCCCAGTGCTCACAGACACCTCTCTCCTGCCCAGTCCTGTCACAGTCCCCACGTGTTCTTCCCCTGCTCCTCACCAGCTCCCTGATCCCTGCATTCATCTCGGGTTATATACAGTTTGGCTGCCTTGAGTAAAATAAATTGCAGGCTTTTGAAGGGCTGGGGCTCTGTATATTTTTACTGTTAATGAATCTTCCTGTTTGAGTTTGGAAGATGGGAATTTGAGTTTCCAGCTGCCCTGTGCAGCCAGAGGCCAATGGAACCAATGGGGGATGCTTGCAGCCCTGGTAGGGGACATCGCTGGGCAGTGCCACCCTCCCCACCTAGTGACACTGCACCGAGCGCGGAGTGCCCCAGTGTGTCACAGTGAGCATGGCACAGGGATGAAATGGAGCAGTCCATAAGAAGGGGAAGGAAGGAGGCCATAACCCAGGAGGTGGTCCCTATACAGGGATCTTCATGAAGCCCAGCCCCAGCAGGGTGTCCTAACCCCATTAGGGATTGTCAACGCTTGAGCACAACCCCGTTGTTCTCATTCATCCAAAGGCGGCACACAGAGCCCTGCCCCACGGAGCACAGCCCTCTGAGGCTGCAGGGAGATGGTCCAGGTAGAAGTGAGCTCTGGGCTGAGCAGCAATCGTGTGCCTGCTGGACTGCCCTCCTCACCCCCTCTGCGCCCCTCTGGGCACACCGCTGCGCTCCCTAATTTATTCATCACGGCGACTGATTCATCATCCACTTCTTCTGTCTGGTTTCTTGGCCTGTAGATTATCCGCCAGCAGTTTGTTGAGCATATTTGACATGTGAAACTCAAGCTGTGTTTACTTGTAGTTCATGTACCATGGCGTTTGCGTTGGCCGCGTGCCATCGGCCACGTGGTGCGGTGCCGCGCGCGGGTTGGCCCCGCGATGCTCCATGGATGCTCGCTGCCTGCAGACGCTCCCACCGCCGCAGCCCTTCAGCGCTCCTCCCAGCTCTCCCTGGCAGAGCAGCAAGCAGGGGAGTTGGGCTTCTGCAAAAAGCCACATGCCTGAGATCTTCTACAGCGCGGGAGGCAGGGCTGGGAGAGGAGATGCGGAGGATTTGCCGACTCCCCACATTGGAGCTGTTTTCGCGCTCCACGTTTTTCAAGCTACACGGAGCACGAGGGACTGAAGGGAAGGAATGTTTCTCCACCTTAGGTGCTGAGGGAGATGAGGGTGCTGTGCCCTAACAGTGACCCCGAGCCCAGCCCAGTGCTGGACCAACCAAGCCAGGATGCCAAGCTGACCCTGATGAACATCACATGTGTGTGACAACGACCCCATTAATGTGCACGCACGTCAGAGACACGCATGCCAAAGGAGAAGCCCAGAAAGGAGCCCTTTCTGTCTGATACACTTCAAAAATATGTATTTGATTTTCAGATGCTGGGCTGGAATTACATCCAGATGGACTCAGGGTCACACTCCCTGACACTCGCTTCCCATCGCACCGATGCTGAAGGCAGATAGCGCTCATGCTGCGAGCTGACAAACACGGCACAGTGCTTTTTGGGGCACCAGGACCAGGGCCCCGTGACATCTCACAGTGCTCACTCCTCCGTCACCTCCAGAGCAGGATGGGGCACCCAGAGCCAGAGCAAACTTCCCCCACCCCGGCACTAAGCACAAACGAGGCTGAGGCAGGATGGGAAACAACGTGCAGTAATGTGGCAGGATTTGTGGGACTTAATGCGCAGCACTAAACGCGGCAATAAAACTGCACAGCTATTAATGGTGTCATTCCAGCGCCGAGGGCCTCGGGCAACTCCAAGTCTTGCCTCGTGTGTTTTACACTGTCACCGTGATCCACTGATGGAATTACAGCCACTTTATAACGGGAATAATAGTGACGATAATAATAACAATTGTATTTTTGTCGCTGAGCAGTTCTCCCAATCCCCACAGGGTGCTCCACAATTTGCTTGGCTGCTGGGTGCCATGCTGTCCCCATCCCCTGAGAGCCACAGCCAAATAGGAGGGGACATTGCGCAGCACCCAAGGTGTCCCCAGGGCTGGGGACAAGAAGATGCAGTGGGACAAGAGCCGCTCACAGAGCATGCACAGCCCCTAGCTCTGCTTGGGAAAGGCTGCTTCTTTTTCTCCTGGTAGTTGAGTTGTCCGGGAAAGGATCACTGTTTTCTCAAATGTATTCATTATCCAAAATTATTTGGGGCCTAACATAGGGGGATCTTTCCACTGACTTAGCTGGGTTTTGGATTAGGCCCTTAATGAATAATTTCTGCAAATAATTCTTGGCCTGTGTCTTGTTCACAGGCAGTTTACTGCAAGAATTCAAAAGTCAAGCTGCTTTATTGGCCGCGTAGGTCATAGGGGATTATTTCCGTTCCCTGAGCAGATGACTCTTAGCACCAAGTCTTCAGTGCACACATTCTGTATTAATTCAAAATTTGCTTTCTATGAATATTTTACAAGAATGCCTTAAAATTCACTGATTCCGTGGATGTTCCTCCCGTAGCTCTGTTTGCTCGAACGCAAACCGTGGGCAAACAAGGAAGGGCACATGGGAGGATGGACACTGCTCTGGAACACGGCGCAGTGCAACAAAAAGAAGCACACAGCCACATCCACCGCACTGCTGGGACAGCCCGTGCTGGGGCCAAGCTCAGCCCTGGGTCCTGGCAGAAGAAACACAGCATGCCCAACCTCAGTGTGTTCCTACACCGTGGCAGATGAAGGAGGGATCCCTCCAGCAGCCCCTGCTCCATCCCTCCCCAAGGAGCCCAGCGTGAAGGCAGCTCCTCTGCCACAGAGCAGCGGGGCGGTCCCTGCCTGGCGAAATGTGCGTTGCATTTGAGCCGAGATTCTAATAGATTGTGATGCGATTTTTTTCCCTGATTTGTACCAGGCCATCTGGATTTGTTTCTGCGAGATGCCGGTTTAATACACTTAAAATTTCCCATTCAATCTGATGTACCGAAGAGAGAGGGGGAGGGGGCAAACGAAAAGCAAATTTAATAACAGAAAGACCTGAAATCTATTAAATATACATTAAAATACATTTGGTTTCCCAGTGGGTGCAAAGTGCCATAACGTTTTACTGGGTTTATGACGCTGGCAGAGGCTCTGAATGAAAGCGGAGCGGAGCGGAGAGTCCAGGTCCCTGCTCAGTAGTTCACGGCGGAGAGAAAGAGTTGGCTGCAGTTTGCTAACACAGCAAAAACGGAAAAGCCTTCTCGGGTAGATCCACTGCGAACGTGTTTCACATGTGTTTCCGTTAAGGATGTTCTCAAAACCCAAACAGCCAGAGACGCTCAGGTTCCCCAGTTGCGTGGGACTCTCGCCCTCTCTCCCGTCAGCGGGGCCCCTCGCATCCTCACAGCCCCACCTTGTGAGGGTGCCCCAGCTGTGCATTGCACCCTGCTCAGCCAAACCCTCTGTGCACCGCAGCGCAGAGCCGTGACCGCCCCTCAGGGTGCCACTCCTTGGGACCCTACTCACAAAACCCTGCCAACGGCCTGGGACAGACCCCCAGGTCCTTCCTGCGTGTCTGGGACGGTCCCAGGTGAGCAGTGTGCCCTGGGCAGAGCCCACCCTGCTGGAAGGACGCGACCCTTTGCATTTCAGGCATCTGCCTCCAGCAGGAAGGAGCATTTCTTGGCATCGTTCTGCCTCTCTCAGCCAGGTCCCAGTCTGCACATGGTAAAGCAAGTCATGAGAAAGTAACAGGAGGAAATGCGTGCACCCGCAGCCACCCAGGGCTTCAAAAAAAAGGTTTTGT
Organism: Tympanuchus pallidicinctus; assembly: GCF_026119805.1. Lineage (NCBI taxonomy): Eukaryota > Metazoa > Chordata > Aves > Galliformes > Phasianidae > Tympanuchus > Tympanuchus pallidicinctus. Next base: position 18,113,984 of record NW_026294648.1, on the reverse strand, counting down.
TTGCACTTATCCAGGGCTCCAGCTGCTCCTGCTTTGATGTAAAGCAGTTCATGTGCCCAGACACCGATCCCGCTCTGCAGCAGTGCACACGCATGGCTGGCAGGGAGGAGCATGCATGTGTGTGTGCATGTGTGTGTGCATGTGTGTGCATGTGTGTGTGCATGTGTGTGTACATGTGTGTGCGCCTGCACTTGTGTGTGTGTGTGCATGTGTGCACACCTGAGTGGCTGGGCTGCACACAGGAAGACTTTTCTGCTGGGGCTGTGTGATACCTGGGGCTGTGTGATACCCAGGGTTGTGTGATGCCCAGGGCAGTGATACCCCCAGCTGTGCAGTGCCCTGGGCTGTGTGGCACATGGCCCCACGCAGGCAGCAGTATCGTGGCTGCGTGTGTTCCTACAGACCGGTGTCAACCCCACTCCCCACCAAGCCAGCAGCAGATGTTCAGGGCAGAGCGAGCCAGCACCGGGCCAGCTTTCCATGCTGGGAGGGAGACTCCTTCCTCTGCCAAAGTCAGGACGAAGCTTCCCCCAAGATAGGGTTAGCCAGCAGTGTGGAGATAATGGGAAGATGTTAAGGCAACACAGCTGGCAACCATCAGCACGCTGCTATGTGTCGGCTGCTGCAGTCCATGCTCCATTGTTCTGAAGGAAAGAGAAATGCCGACCTCTGGCCGGCTGCAGAGCCAAGTTCGCAGGGAGGGAAGGGAATGGGAACAGGATGGGCTTCAGAGAGGAGACCAAAACACAGCCTGGATGGGTCACAGATGATTAATATCACAGGGAGCTGCTCTCCCAGCACCAACAACTCCATGAGTTGAAGCCCTAATGGGTGGGTGAATCCCCCGTGCTGCCTGCAGTGCTGAGCTGGATGCAAGCCAGCCCTTTTTCTCCCCCTCCCCATTCCCACAGTCACCCCCACCCAACCCTGCAAGCAGTGCTTGGCCGTTTTGAATCCCACCTCATTTCAGCACCAAACTTGGGAGATGAAGTGAAAGACAGCAGGGCCAGGATGGAGTCACTGGATGGGAATGGGTGGCTGGGTTCCCCTCCAGGGAAGCCCTCCATACAGCCAAGCTTCCAGCAGAGGATGCATGTCCCCAGCATCCCCACATACCTACTGCACACTTCAGGTCCTCCTGACCAGGCAGGCACATGAGCACTGACCAGCAGCCTCCCTGATCTACTCTTGGGCTTCAAAACACTCAAAAGCTCCTCTCCCAAAGCCATCAGAGCAGAGCTCAGCCCTGGCTGGCCACACTCTGGGGGGCCACGGAGATGAGCACAATTCTTGGCTGTATCCACAAAGACGGAGGGAGGGATGCTGCTGCCTGGCCACATGGCACAAGGACCCTGCTGCAAAAATCCCAACCCGAGCAGGGGAACTTGGAAAGGGTTCAGAAGAGAGCTGGGAGTGAGTCAAGGCAGCGGAAAATAAGCATTGTGGTGACAGAGCGAAGAAGATCCGGCTGTTTCATTTATTGAGGAGACCAAGAGGTGGCTTGCTCACGGCCCGTGAGCATATGCATGGGGAAGAGATTTCTGATAGCAGACGGCTCTTTAATCTAGCAGGAAAAGGCATTACAACATCGCTGGTTGGAAGCTGAAACAAGGCAAATCCAGATTAGAAATAAGAAGCACATTTTTAGCAGTCAGAGCAATTAAGCATTGGATCGTATCCCCGGGGACAGAGCAGGATCTCCATCACTCGAAGTCTGCTAATGGAGACCGAGTATCTTTCTAAAAAATATGTTCCAGTTTGAGCTAGAGCGGTGAGGTTTCTGCCAAGGCAGTGCCTGTGGAATGCAGGAGGTCAGTGTGGCCGATCACAGAGGCCCTTCTGGCCTGGAAAACCATGAGTTGTGCTCTTATTTTCTGATATAGTCAACAACAACAGCAAAAAAGCCAGGACTACGTTGCAGCATTTACCTTCTCATGCACTGCATTGTGCAGATGCCCAAGAGCCTCCCATGCAGGATGGGTGAAGACAAGGCAGGGCTCCGTGCTCCAGGGTCACCAAGCCAGGCATCTGTCTGCTGCAACCCCGTGGCCAGGAGAGGTCCTGCTGCTGGGGACCGCAGTGTCCTCCTACCAGGCCTGAGATGTGGGCTCACAGCCCCACTGCCTGCACGTGGGGATGGAAATCGGGTGGAAAAACCTGTCAGGGTCAGCAGAAAGCTGACATTGAATGGTTCCCTTTCTAATTAATTTAATTCCATTTTTTAATAGCTCCTTTAAGGCAGCATTTAATCCCTAACAAAAGGAGCTTTAAAGTCTCCTGGAGCAGTGACTGCTGTAAAAGGGGCAGGGGAAGGTGGGAAGCCCACGGGACTTCGTTAGGGGCGTGCAGCCTAATGGCAAAGCTGCCACGCAGCATGGCCCAGAGCACGGCCTGGCAATTAGCACAGCCCACAAAAAGCCTTTACTCCTGTCCTTTCCCCTCAGGAATGCTGACAGGGCAGGGATGGGGCTGCGAGGCACGGAGCCCCCCATTCCCATTGGTCCCACATGGCATCAGCACATGGCAGTTCCCCAGGCACTGGGTGCCCTCACCTTCACCAGCTCCTGCAGCCACCAGGCAATGGGTCACCGACGTCTTAGAGACCCAGGGAGCTGCATGAGGACCGGGGCAGGCGACTTGTGAAGCCCACCCAGCGCTCTGCTGGCAGCTTCCCACCCGCAGGCCCTGCATCCGCCACCCCAACCGCACCTGTGGCCCTGCAGCTGGTGGGGGGACTGAGAGCCCCCCTAGGAGCGATGGGACGTGGGGAGCTCAGTGCTGTGCATCTGTGCTTGGCTGTCGGTGTGTCCCACAGCATCCGCCGGGATGAGTCAACCTGCACGCAGCAGGCAGCAGACAGACAGACGGACAGGATGCGCACCAGAGGCGGAAGGCAATCCAGCAACACCTGCCACTTGGCTACGGATACCCCAGAGATGGCTGTGACCCCATCCGCTAAGAATCCTCAAGCATTTGATACTTTATTTAATTTAATGTGCCTCTCTCTCATCCTTAATTGCATTTATCGTCATTAAAATATCAACAGAAGAACCTGGCTTGAGCCCAGGCTCACTGATGCTCGTAGGAAATTTCCCATTTACTTGATGGATTTGGCCGATGCCCTGCCACCTGCTCTTGGCTCTGCCCTGCTCTGTTTGCACAGGGCAGAATTTAGTTTGGGGTGGAGTCAGAGCCAAAAAATAGAAGCAAATGAATGTGAGCAGAGAGCTCCGGCCGTTTGGGAGGAGGGGAAGCACACACACAGGTGTGGCACCGCCAGCCACACTGAACACAGGATTTTGGGTGTTCTCAGCTCATCTGAGCTAATGCTCAGTGTTTGTGGAGCTGTTTTTCTCCCCAAAAAGCAGTAATAAATATGATTAAGTCTCAGCAGTACTTTGGCACGGCTCAGGATTTACACAAGGCAGAAATGGAGGGCAGAGCAGCAAGAAGCACGATCCCAGTGCTGCTCACAGTGGGGGTTAGAAATGAGGCAGGTGAGCACCAGCTTCACTTCATGCCCAGAGCTGAGAGCTGCCCTTCCCTGACCTCCTCTGTGCTCCTCCAAGGGCTGCACACACCAACCACACGTGGTTTCCATTACTGCTTCAGCAAAAGCACAAGGAAAGATGCTGGTGACTCCCCAAGCGTCCTTCATCTCCACGGGGGACATCACAAGGGGATGTCAGGCTCCAGAGTGGGCTGCAAGCAAGTACTGCTGACTGTGCAAAAGGGAGAGGGGAGGGATGCTGAGGTTTCACAGTGAGGGGGACCTGGGATGCTCAGGAAGGCTGATGTCAGCCAGAATGCCCCCGGTGAAGGCGCTCTTAAACTGGAGCATCAGATCCCAGGGGATACATAGCATGGAATCAACAGGCCAACGTGGCCCTCGCTGCAGGGACGCTGGCAGTGGCAGTGGAAAATTGCTGCACCCTGCTTGGGGATGTCTGCAGGGCCTCTGTGATGGGATGAGAGAGACACAGGGACGATGCAGAGATGGCTGGAGACAGCACAGCTCGCCCCTTCCCTTGGACAGGGCTTTGATTTCCTTCGAATTACAACCCAGCAGCTCCCGTCTGTTTTTTTCCCAGAAGAAAGACAATACGCACTGTCAGATTTCCAGCCTCTGCCCAGGGCAGCTCTGGTAACCAGAAAATAGGAGGCATGGAGCTGCTTTGGGCTCCGGAATGGAAGCAGAAACCAGACGCGTTTGCATGTGAACATTTTTGCTGTCTCTGGAGCAGTAGAAATGCCTCTCTGCGGACTTCTGTGGTTTCGTTCTGTTTTCGTGATGAAATATGTGGCACGGGGAGGGGTTCGTTAGCAAAGCCCCGGGAAGGTCTTGCAAAGCCCTCAAGTTCTCCAGCGTGCTCTTGCGGCAGGGAGAGCCAAAGAAAACTCCCTGGCCCCGTTTCAGGATCTCCTCCATCGCAGAGCCTCCAAACCACATGGGGAGCTCTGAACCCCCCATCCTGGAGAAGCACAGCTCTGCCAACACTGAGTCTGCCTGCCATGGTTTTACGACTTTTGGTTATCAGTATTCCACACCATAACATCATGTAATGCACTGGGGGTCTGACTGCCGATGCTCAAGTTCCAGGTGCCTGTCCAGAGGAGAAGAACTACATTTCCCCAAGGGGCTTTGCAGTCAGCGAGGAGATACAGCTCCTGGCAAGGTCACCTGATGATCTCTTCTTCACCTGCTCTTCTTTGTCTGTGCTTCTCCATCTGCTCTTCTCCATCTGCTTTTCTTCATCGGCTCAACTGGACTGCACTTCTCACCTCAGCGCTGTGGCGAGGCCTCTCCACCTTTCAGGCACACTCTCTCTCATTATATTCTGCTCATACTATATTTAGTAAATTAATTTGTTCCACCTCAGATCGTTGCTGCTACTTTCAATTATTTTGGGGTCCCCTGTTTCCCTTTTCCAGAGGCGCGGATCCGCGGATCCTCCTCCCCGCTGGTCACAGAACTGGGCCAAACCAGCCTGTAAATGGCTGACAGTGTCCCAGGAGCTGCACACCCATGGAGGGTCCACCCCCATTGCAGAGCCCCCCATGGCGGGCTGGGAGGGATGACCCAGCGCTCTCAGCATCCTCCCAGTGCAGAGCTGGAGCCGCAGGCTGCAGAGGGCACAGCCCGCACCCTGCAACTCAGTCCCTGCGGATGTTCGCAGATGGTGTTTGTCTTCAAAGCTCTTTTGTTCCTCCCTCTGAAAGAAAAGCTTTTTTGCACGGGCGGTGTTCATCAGAGCAATTCCCTCCCAAGCTGAGGGCAATCAGCCTCCTGGCTTCTGGCTCACCTCCCTGTAACCGGGTGCTCCCAGGCTGCTGTCAGCGCTCACGTGCATGGAGACAGCCTGAGAGCCAGCAGAGCCACACTGAGGGCAGCCAGGGCTGAGAGAGTGGGAGCTTCGCCTGATGGAGGAGACGAGATGGAGAGGGTGGGACAGGCAGGACATGTCTTGTGGATGAAGACCCTCTGGGCAGAAACGGTTGGGTTTAAAATACCGAGAGAAGATGGGAGGATTCCATGGAACCCATCCCGCTTTTGTTGTTTTGTTTTCTCTCCATGACTGCCCTCTCTACTTAATAAACAAAGAAACACAATGGTTTCATTATTATTATTGCGCTGGGGAGATGTTTGCAGAGCCGCCATCCCAACCCTTCGCCATTCTCCTTCCTCCCCTCCCCACCACTCTGTTGTGCTACAGCAGAGGATGCACATGCATTCTGATAACTCTGATTGCTTGGAAGCAAGGCCAGGCCCCTGGCAGAGCCTCCCTGGCAGCAGCTTGGGGCAGAGGCAGTGCAGGACTCAGGGCCGCAGTGTGGGCACAGGGCAGGGGAAGCACGGGGACAGCGCAGGCAGTGCGGGTGGTGGGGACACCCCACAGACAGCCAATGCCTCACAAGCACATTCAGCCCTCCAGATGGTAGAGAGATAACTAATTACTTGCTAATTATTAATCAATTCCCTGTGATTTTATCTTAATTGGGCTCTTGCTATCCAGCCTCCTGCAGCATCTCGCTGGCTCTGAGTGAGCAGCTCAGAGCTGTGGTCCCCTTGCTGCTGGGCTCTCCCCATGCCTGGTTCATGACCCATATGGGGGGGCAGCAGCTCAGGGTGTCCTTCTTGGGGGTGCAGCCAGTACCTACGTTTGCTCACAGGAAATGCTGGTGGGCTAAGGGGGTCTATGCCTGGGCTGCCAAGTGAGGAGAGCTGGGGGATGGCGTGAATCCTTGAGAAAATCTTTTGCATGATTTATTCCTATTCCAGGTATTTCACCACATTGACTGTAATTAAAGTTCAACATCTGAGGCAAAATAAGAGCAAAAATCTTCCAACCACTTTAAAGAGAGACTTTGAGAAAGGAAAGCAATAAAACATGCCGTGCTTAAACAAATCCTCTTTACCTTTCATCATTTCCCTTCACAGCCCTGGCTAATTATCAAAGCTATCTGTGCTTTAGGAACGGGCCCCACTCCCCCAGGTCCCTTCCCCCTCTCCATCCCCGGCCCCTCCCCCAGCACATCCCAGTCCCTCCCAGTTCAGAGCCAGCACCCTGGGGGCCGTCCCTCACGCCCTGTCCCTGCTGCCAATAACAGAGCCCTTATGGTCTGTGCCCGGCCAGCATTGTTCCACAGCAAGAAATTCACCCCAAAGTGATTTATTTTGAAAAATGCAAACAAAGACGGGGTTCTGACTTGGCTGCAGGGCACGGTAAGAAGGGAAGGGGAAGGCAGAGCTGAAAGCTCCCATTGAGCAGGCTGACTCCAAGAGGGCACAAAAGCCCCCAGCCGGTTCCCAGGCTGTGCTGCGCAGCCACAGGCATTTTCCCAGGACAGCAGCACCCAAAGCAGGAGGAATCAGGGGCAGCCACGGCCACCAGGACCCGCCATGGGGCCACCAAGCTGCCACAGGGCAGGGACACCACGCAGAGACAGTGCCATAGTGCAGGGTCAGCGTGCAGGGGCACGTGCACAGCGTCGTGCATCAGGCAGAGCTGCAGGGAAACAGCTCTGGGGTGACAGAGCTGGGCAAAGAGAGCTCCTGTCCCACAAGGGGCCATGCAGGTGTTGCTGGATCTGGCGCTCAGTGCTTCAAAGCATCCATCAGATTCCCAGCAGCACGGGAAAGCCTATCTCCCACACCTGCTCAGAGCACTGATTTATCTCCTTACATTTCCCCTAAAGCCTGGCAGGAAAACAAAGAGGGGGAAATATGAGAACAATCGCTAAAATAACGATCGCTTTAGTGCATTATCAGGCAGAATGGTTTCCTAGTGTGACGGGATGCTGGAGTGAGGCTGGCAGGGCGTGAGGGAAGGCAGAGCGGTGGCTCTGAGCTCTGGGCATACACTGAAGGGGGCTGAAATGCAGCCAGGAGATGGCAGGAGCACAAGGTGCCGTCCCACGTGCCACCTGTGTCCCCTGTGGGCCGGCTGTCCCTGCACCCCAGTGCTGTCTCCTCCTTGCTTCCTTGCTACACTTTCTTCCTCTTCTATGGGGAAAGGTGATGGAGGAGCAGAATGGAGTGAGATTTCCTGTTGTTCCTGAAAGTAGCACCTGGCTCGGGATGCAGGGAAGCTGCAGTGGGGAGTGTGTGGGACCGTTAAATCAGAGTTGAAACATCTCTGAGAAGGGGGGATGCAGGCAGAGAGAGACCTGCTCCCATCAAGGATACAAAACTACCCTCCTCTTCCTGCTCCTGTACCCATCCGTCCCTCCTGGTTCTCTTGCCAGCAGGTGATGGGAACATGCAGAAAGAAGAGACAAAACAGGCAGGCCCTCGAGTGCAGAGCTCAAAGCATTTCGGCAGCATCTGCAGCACTCTGCCAGGGCCTGGGGATTTCCCTCCCCATCTCTAAGCCAACCCCTCCGGTTGCTGATCCCAGAACATGTGTCCCCCATGGCTGCACTCCATGCAGTGCTGGAGAGAGGAGACAGGAGGTGCCTCCTCCATTCCTGCTCTGTTCCTGCTCATTACTGGAAGCAGCACTGTGCAGAAGAGGCTGCCGGAGCTGTGATAGTGCAGTGCCTGTCCAGGTGTCCAAGGGCCCTCAGCCCTCCAGGGCAGGAGATGGAAAAGTAGAACAGTCACAAAGGGAGGAGAAAAGTGCCAGGTGCATAGAGCGAGCCCGTTCCCAATGGAGGTAAATGAACTGCAGCTATGGAGGTGCCAAGCCGAGTAACTCACTGGGGCAGCAATGAATGGCAGCAGGAACAGCAGCAGTGCCTTCATCACCTACTCTGTAGGATCCCAACAGCCCCAGGACAGCCCTCCAGTGCCTCAGGGCAGGCATGCAGGGATGGGTCCCACTCCATGCCTCACCTTCGGGGCTGAGGAACCCACCAGCCCCTCTGCGGTTCTCACCACCCATTCATAGCCCATCCCCAAATCCCTAGCATCCAGCTTTACAGCCACCCCTCCAGGACACACACTGCAATTTCTCCTTGCATGGAAGCAAAGAGGAGCCCCCAGCCGACACTGAGCAGGAAGAGGAGAGGGATGCTGCTCTCCAAGTCAGCACGTTCTTCGGTTTGGGTTTCCTATTTCTTTCACCCAGCACTGAGAGGCTCTTGGCAGGTCAGTTCCACAGCCATGCCAGCTCTGTGAGCCGCTTGCCAGCTGCATGCTTGCCACTGGCTGCCTTCTGGTTTGAGTTACCCAGGCTGGTCACATTCCAGTGTAAAGTGCATTTTTCCCCCTCTCTTCCCCTTCCCCCCCACCCTTCTCATAGGAGCCCCCTTTGATTTAATGCTTGTGAGAAGCTGCAGGACACGGACCTGAGCTGCAGCTCAGGTACAGTGCAGCAGAGCACAGTGCTGGGGACGAACCCCCAGGAATCCTCACAGTGGGGAGCACCAACTTGCAGCCATCCCAAAAGGGACCTGACCCCCAGCTGCTCATAGAACACACTGGGGAATGCAACCTGGGAAATCCAAGGTGTCCTCCTTTGGGGTGAGAATCCCACCGGAGCTGTGGGGCTGCAGCATTTCTCCTCCCTGCAACAGGAAAGTGGTTCCCAAAGCCCTCATTGTAAAACTTCACAGAGAATGTGCACATATAGGAAGGCAAGAAAAAGAAAACCGTCTACACATGCGCAGAGCAGAGGGCATGGAGTAACCTTAGCACCAATACACTGCACACAAAACGACACTGAACCTCTCTAGAGATCAGCTCTGGGTTTGCAGGGGAGCACAGAGAAGACAGAGCTGTGCTCAGGAGCACTGCCCTGTGTCATGGGCCCTATGGCACGGGCCATGCAGTGGGGGCTGTGGGGCTGCAGGAGCATTTTGCTGCTCCCATGGGAGCTCCTGCATGGATCCCAGCACAGCCCACAGGGGTTGGGATGCTCCGGAGATGCAGCCACTCACGAGCAGGGTAATGCTTGGGGGCATTTGAAGTCTGACCATTGTTAAGGAAAAGATGAGGAAACTGGGAAGAAAAGAAAAAAAAATTAAAAGGGCTAATGTGAAAATAATAAATTGCAAACATTCCTGTGGTGGAAGTGGATTCTCTGCCTCCTTTTATCCCTGCACATTGTCTTCGCAGCAGCCGTCTGTGAAATTGCACTGTTATTGAAGTAATTCTGGGGGTAATTAGAGTTAATAATTCAGTATTTTATTTCTATTCTCCAGTTACTGCAGGGGGAAAAGCATACATATATATAATCCAGGGAGCAAAGGCGTGGTTTTCCTTTTCATGGCAAAAAATAGCCCCGTCTGGGTCCAATCCCTCCCCGTGCCCACCCACACATCCCGTGCTGCGGTCCTCCTGCCTGCTCCTGCTTGCAAGCATCACGCTGCCCCAGCGCCTTAAAACTGCACCTGAACTGCCCCAGAGATGTCCCAGAGCTGCCCCTGCAGTGGAAGGGATTGAGCCACCAGGACCCCAGAAGGGACTGGGGCTGCAGGAGGGTGAGCAGCGCAGCCGGGTGCTGGCAGCAGCCCGTGCAACGCAGCGCGAGCGTGGGATGTTTGCAAAGCGCCCCGGGCTGCCCGCGGTCTCCCCGTGTTTACCCCCTTTGAAATATTAGAGAACTTCTCTGTTAAATTATTTGGAATTAAGTTTGGCAGCTGAGCCCTTTGGGAGGAATCGGATTGATTTCCTCAGTGAAATGAGTTTGGAGAGGACTCAGTCTGGTTCCTCGCGCTAATTACCCCGTGCAATAATTAAGCCGTCAGCAGTTTGGGAGACAGAGGCTGATCTGGGAGCTGGGGAAGGTGAGCCCACCCCAGGGGCTGCGCTCAGCCCTCGGAACAGGATTAGGGCAAAGAGACAGGCAGAGCGCAGGAGTTATTAGAGCAGGAAATTTCAAATGATATGGAAATAATCTTCTGAGTGAGAGTTTATTTTGGAACTTTAGACTTAATAATTCAGCACTTCTGGGATTTGGCATGTGAAGTGACAAAGATTAGAGGCGTATTGTCAGGTTCACAATTCGGGACTTTCAAACAACACGGTTCCTCACCTGGGCTGCTCGCAGTGGGCCCCGCTCCGCCCTGCGCTCCGGAACCACATGGAGAGCAGCACATCCCCATCGGGTCACACAGGGCTGGGGTTACCAGCAGTAACGGCTGTGCTCCTCACAGCATGTGCTGGAGCATCGCAAACATAATCATCAATAATTCAAACTTAGCTACACTTGTCAAATAAATGAACAAAGTACATTTGGTGATGCGCTGTCCCCGCTTTCTCCGCCTGTGTTTGTCGCTCCTCCTCGAGCCGGGCCAACTATTTATAGCAAACCATTTCTTCACAGCGTTTTGCCCTTTTTTTCTTTCTTGCAGCTCGGGAATTGTTCACAAACAGACGCCGATTCTTTACTAATTTCTCCACTCTCCTTAATTGCCCAGAATACGCTCAGAGCGCATGGCTCCAGCGCAGGCTGATTGCAAACAGCTCCTGCCATTTCCCGTAGCTATTTCTGTTGCTCCCAGCCCTGGGGTTGCTGCTTTAGCCTTATTTCGTCCCCAGTGCAGCGCAAAGGGACAGCAATGCGGGCCCACCATCACTCAGAGAGGCTCTGCTTTCCCACCACCACGATGCCAGGACCCGACTTCAGCGCATTCTGTGCTCAGCAGCTCTGCAGCTCCCACCACGCAGCACAGCCCCTTCTCCTGCACTGCATTACCAAAACTCGGGGTGTGCCCTGCACGGAGCCGGGGTGTCTGGGGAAGTCAGCCTGGGGGCACCGCTGCCTGGGCCCCCCGCATTGGGCAGGATCTTACATGACCCAGCAGCTCTCCGTGGCTGGCTGCAGAGCAAATATGCAGAATGAGCTACTGGAGGGGGAACGAGATCAGAGCTCACGGTAGCACGCGGGTTGTTCCTCTTCCACTGGTGGGGTTATTTGCATACAGAAGTGCATCGCTTTTTTGTGTTGTTGTGGGTATTTTTTTAAATAAAAATTACCTTCAGAACAGCATTTCCACTGACCCCTCGCTGCCACGAGCCCCAGTGTTGCAAAGACACCCATGGAACCACATGGCAGAAGCAATGGCTCTGGGGAGGGAACAGTGGGTGAGGAGAAAACCCCAAAATGGAAGGGCATCCCCACAGCCCGCGGGCTGGATTCTGTTATTGGAGGATCCACAGCGAAAGTAAGAAGAGCCAAGTGGCTGACGTCAGCACCCATCGCTGGGTGGCAGAGGGGTGACTCAGACAGGGCCAGGCACTCCTCACCCAGGGGCGACGTCTGGCATATGAGGATGCTGCAGGATGGGGAACCCCAAAACCTTCAAGCCCCAACCCAAAGAGAGCAGCAGGGGGAGGAGGAGACGAAAGCCAGCAGCAGTGCAGTCACCAAGCGGTGGCACACCCAGAGCTGGGGTCCTGTTCCAGGTCAGCACCCACATGAAGGCAAAGAGTCAGGACAGAGGTGTGACAAAAGTCTGTTTCGGGCATCACCACTCCCAGCTGGGACTGCCAGGAAAAGCACACAGCTCATGGGAATGGCAACAGCCCACAGGCGCAGGAGCTCAGCCCCATCCCTGCCCGCCCTACATCCATCCTATTCCCCCACAGGTTCATTCCCAGCTCCTTTCTCCTCTCCGCTCCAGACGCACAACGCCCATCTGCAGCTGTAATGCTGCTGGTATTTGCAACGTGTCTGTGCCCCCAGGGAGCTGGGGACCTTCCAGCTCTCCTATCGCGATGTGGTGCATCAGGAAATTCAGCCCCATCACCACAGCCTGCACTGAGCATCGGGCACAGGGAGCACCCAGTGCAGAGCTGCAGGTGGGGGCCTACTGCAAAAGGGAGCAGAAAGGTGCACGCACACAGCACAGCTACAGAGCTCCTGTGCACCCCTTCAGGACACGCACAGATCAAGGTGACACAATCAGGAGCAGTGGTGGCTGCAGCAGGCACGAAGCAAGCACAGCACCCACCCATCCATCTATTGAGATCAGTGCAGAGCGCAGCGCTGCTCAGCCCCACTTCGCCCAGGGCTGCAATAACGCTCAGGGATTTCAGAGGATTTTAGGCCTTTCTGTGTCTTTCACAAACGCAGAAAATGAAGAGGTACTTAAGAATCCGCTGTTTATACTGAAAGCCAAAATCCCTTTAGAATTTAATCTCCCAGTGATGGATTTAGAACTGTTACAGACAGCAGGGGTAACCCTTTGAAGCGAGGTTTGGTTGCAAGCAGAGCGCTTGTTTGCAGTGCCCCATCACCACGATGCCATACCTGGGGCAGTGCAGCAGGCACGGAGAGGGCAGGAGGGCCATCCCTGCGCTGTGACACGCCAGCAGAGCACTGCTGTGAGGAGCAGACCTGCCCCTTGCTGAGAGCAGCGTGCCCTGAGCACAGCAGGAACAGAGCTGCCCGGTACCCCCAGGACGTGGCTGAATGCCGTCACCACCCTGAGAGCCATCTCTCCATTCTGAAGCTGGGCTCCTTGCTTTAAATGGCTGCCATTACCCAAACCCCCCATGTTTCCATGGAAGAGGCGATGCCCAGCAGACGGAGCTGGCAGCAGCCGGCAATGCTGAATCAGCCCTGACTCAGAGGAAGCGGCCCTGAGCCACAGCCCCCACCGCGCTCAGTGACCCAATTCCCACTCCACATGTGAAAGCTGGGAGATTATCCACCGCGGGCATCACGCTACAGACACCCCACGCACCCGCAGGGGAGGAAGGGCTGAGATCATTTTGATGTAATGAGAAATAAGGCAGAAAGAGAGATGGAGCCGTGGCAACAGTGGGACAGGGCAGGAGCTCAGATGGGCTTCCTATTGGGAAACCAGGGATCTCTCCTGGTGAAAACAGCCAGGCTTGGCGGCTCTGCCATCTGCAAGCCTTTATAGCAGCCCGGTGCTTTATGCAAGCACAGAGTATCTCTCCCACCCCAGCCAGGTACCCAGAATGGGGCTCCCCACCCCCCAGACCTTGCATCTGCTGCTGACCCCAAACTGCTGCCTCACTGCTTTGCATCTGTCTCATTGGAAACTTGCTGGAATGACGTGCCTGGGAGAGCTGTCAGATCTGGTTAAAGTTACCCAGCAGTCTCCAAGTTCTCACCAGGGTCCAGCTGGACGTGGGTGCACTCAGAGCACGGCTGCCTGTGCCCAAAATCATGAGGAAACGGAGACAGAGCTGTGAGCATAGACTCAGGGAGCAGAGATGCAGGATGCAGTGGGTGGGCTTCTGCAGCAGAGGGGTATTTGGGGGTCAAACGTGGGCTGGGGACCCGGCCCTGAGCCTGACAGCAGTATGCTGCTTCTGTCCCTGGGCTCATGGAAAGCCACAGAGCCCATCCACGTGAAATGCTTCCGAAACCCTCCATTTAGGAGCAGGAGGGGACACGCAGCCCCTGCCCAGCCCAGCAGCCTGATAGCACCTGCTGTCGAGGACACAAAAACTCTCAGCAGAAAACCCCGATGACTGCAAGCAGCCACGAGAGATGGAAGCCTCCTCCTGCTTCACCTGCACAGGGTTTGCCCTGCTGCTAGGAATGCTTTGGGTGCAGCCAGCAGTGTGATGAAGGGACTGTCCCCAGCACACAGCATCAGTCCCCACAGCCCCTCTCACTGGGTGCTGCATCCACCCAACCCTGCCCAGCTGACCCCCAGACTGATGACTTTGCAGGAGCTCACACCAACAGTGCCACCTCCACCTCTCGGCTGGTCTGATGCCCCATTCCCTCGCAGGCAGATAATTACCATCTCTCGGATGTGGCACTGTTAATGAGGCCAGGTGCTCATTTCCCATCTAAGCAATTTGCTCAGCAGATCCTTCAGCAGAAGAGAAGTCCCAGCAAAGGGCCTCAGAGAGCTCCTGAGCCTGTGATGGATGCATGGGACATCTGAGCAGGATTATCTCCTCCAGGGAGGAAGTGGAACAACAGATAAGGGGAAGGCTGGAGAGAACAGGGATGGGGGAAGGAAGAGACAAAAGGAAGAATGGAAAAAATGCAGGCCAGATAACGAAGGAAAGAGAGCATCTAATGGATGCTGTTCCATGGCTTCCCTGTGACCAAGCCCTCTAGCACCATAGCTAACACAGACCCAAATAACACATTGCAAATACAGGCCTCGGGACTGCAGGGATACCAGCAGAGAGCCCCAAACAGAACAAAAACACAAACACAGGAACCCAAAGGAAAACAAAAACATCCTGCTTGGCATTGGAGCCACGAGGAGGGGTGAGGGAAATGGAGAGCTGAATGAAGGCAGCACCAGGACCCAGCCTGATGCTTCACTCCTTGCAGCCATGTGCTGGAGCAGCCTCCAAGGAGGAAAGCAGCATTTTGGCCAAGCAAGCAGCCCCACACACAGCTCCCAACTCTTCCCAAGGCTGCTCTGGACCTGCACTGCTTGACAGTTCAGGAACCCTATTCTGATACCAGCCTGCACGCATGCACAGCTACTTGACAACCATTTGATCTAGAGCTGGCATCATCACGTAACGTAAATAGTTTATCTCCCTCCCTGGCAATCACTCCTCTAAATTTGTTTCTTAGGAGTCATTAAACCCTCTCCCAACCTCCATGTGGCCAGGCTGAGCAAACTGCTCCCTGTCCATTTGCAGGGCAAATAAGGTCCACCATCTCCCCCCACCCTCCTGTCTGGGTACCAGGACCAACGCTCACAGCTGACATCACCACAGCCCCAGCACCACCCTCACCCTGGAGCAGATCCTGCTGGGAGCTCCCAGCCAGCTCTGCCTGCACAGGGCTTGGGATCAGCAGCTGTGCCCACAGGCACCCACCTCCAGCAGCACAGCCTGAGCAGGGCCGGGTCAGCAGCCGCTCTGAGCATCGCTCTGCCCTACTTCTTCTCTTCACACTTCCCTGATTTGCAACTGGGCAACTGAGCCAAATGCAAATGTACCCACAGCAGCCAGTTCTGCTCCCCCAGCTCCACGGAACAGGCGTTTTCTCCGTGACCACGCAGCAGAATTGGGGTCTGTGCTAGCAGAGCAGCGGTGGTAGCTGGGGACACCCAGGCAGAGATGGAGAGCTATTAGAAAAGAACAAATGATCTAAACGTTAAGGGAGGAAAAACTTAATATATTAAATGTAAATCTATTTTTGTTACATCTGTTCAGATCCTTTAAGGAGCTTTAGGACAGATGTTTCTATAGCCCATTTAATCTTGATGTTATTGTAATGAGCTGAGCCGCGGGGTCTCCGCTGCTTCTCTCCCCAGGCACACTGCTGCTCAGTGCTGAAGCCCCACCCCGGCCCTGGGAGCCACAGCAGCACCCAACACCACGGTTTTGGCCACCCCCAGCCACCCCCACTGCCCTCTGGGTTCAGCCTCCAGCTGCTCCCCCACGTCTCCCCTTCCCCCCCCCCACCCCCCCAGAAATGGCCACATCCCCCCTTGGCCATCCCCTGTTCACTGGCAGAGTTATTACTCCAGCATTAGAGGCTTTGTTTTTAATTTCCTAAATTACAGCATAATTTAGGCTAATTATTGCTTTGTCCCTCTGATCTTATTAAACCTTTAATCCCCCGGTGATTCCCCACCCAAAGCACAGAGCTTTTCTCACATCCATTCCTGCACAGGGCCGGCTCTCACCCCTCGCCCCAGGCAGCCTCACCTCCCCAGCATTACAGATGCCCTCACACCCTCCCTCCCTGCATCCCCTCCTCCTCAGTGCTGCAGGAAGGAGTGTGGGATGCCGCACAAACACGCAGGAGCCACGAGAAGGGCTCCCAGGGCACCTCACTGCCCCACCACACACACCGCCTGCATCAGCTTTCAGAAGCAGCACCCACAGAACAGTGCAGGAGAGCCTGGGAGTGCTCACACCACAGCAATTAACCAGGCTCCCTGCCTTTCACCCTGCGCTGTTTTCCCTGCCCACCTCCTGCTCCTCGGTCCTCCGGCTGCCATTCAGTTGCATGGAAGGCTCAGCACATCCCCAGCTCTGCCACCCATACCCAGCAGCATCCCACCACGATGGGCACCTCTCAGCATCCTGCAAAGGCAGGAGCCTGGAGATGAGGATGT
This sequence comes from Tympanuchus pallidicinctus, assembly GCF_026119805.1. Taxonomy (NCBI): domain Eukaryota; kingdom Metazoa; phylum Chordata; class Aves; order Galliformes; family Phasianidae; genus Tympanuchus; species Tympanuchus pallidicinctus. Next base: position 18,097,514 of record NW_026294648.1, on the reverse strand, counting down.
TGGCTGCTTTTAACCCCCCTCTTTGTACCCCCAGCACTTGGCAGCAGCAGCAGAGCTCTGCCCAGCACAGCTGAGGGCACTGCGCCCATCCAAGCCCAGCAGAGCCCAGGTGCTGGGCACCGAGTGCTCCAGTTCATTTGCTAAGGCAAAACAGGTGACAGCAATGCACTCTACAGCAACAAAGTCGAAGGGTTTTCTGACCACAGGCTGCAAAAATCCTTTTAATGAAGCCCCACAGCTCTCTGGGGCTTTAGGAAGAGCTCTGGCCCCTGGCCCCCCTCCTCCACTTGAAGCATTGTTTCTGCCTTCAGTCTCCTGCCAAGAATCTCTTCAGCTCTGCAGCTGGATTAGATACAGGGTGGGGAGAGAAGTTTAATCACCGCAATAAAGAGAGTGGCAGAGGAGCTGTTCTGGGGGAGTCTTTCAAGGAGTGGGGTTTAAAACGTCCCCAAGAGCAGAGGGGGCTCCCAGATGTAATGCACAAAGCTGGAATAGAGGGAAGAAAGAAAAAGAAAGGAAAAAAAAACAAACAGAAATGCCAAACAAAACCTCTCCTGGGCCCTTTCTGTCTCTAATTTATCCCAGTCCCCGGATTAGAAGTAGGTCATTAAAGTGGCTGCAGGGAAGGGGCATGGGCAGCACTGCGAGCGCCAACGAGGCAGCAGTAAATCACAGCCCTGCGCTGGCTGTGGAGGGGACGCTGAGGGAGCCGGGGCTGCGCTGAGCTCCATGGGGAGAGCTGTGTCCCACGGGCACCTGTGGAGGAGAACAGCCAGGCCTGAAGCAATGGAGGTGGTTCCAGGACTCTGGGACCTCTGCACACCCCGCCAGCCCTACGGCTGCTTCCAATTTCCATCTCCGGAGCGGGGCACACCTGCAATTACCAGGCACAGCGCCGCCGAGCACGGGGACAGCAGAGCTCCCGGCCCTGCACAAAGGAACCCTTACATCAGCTCAGCAGCCGACGTGCGCTGGAGAGGGGAACAATTATATTTTTATTCTCTCATTTCGGCACTTATTAACATTCCTTCACACGGCAGCCGAGGGCCGGGCCAGAACAGCTGGGAGCCGTGGTGAGGACGGGCACGGAGGCAGATGGCCCCAAGGCACACTGAGTCCCAGCATCTGCTGCACCACCGTCCTCTCCGAGAGAGTGCCAGCAGCCCCTGGCAGCGTCGGGCAGAGCCGGGGGGAGCTGGGGACCGGCCACGGCTCAGTGCTATAAATAATAATAGCAAACCTGTTTGTCTCAGCCTGACGAGGAAGTACAAGTCAGAAACCATCGGCTGCGGATCGTGGAGCCCAGACACGCTTTGCAGAGCAGTGGGGAGAGGAGAAGGGGCTGAAATCCCCAATAATAGTAATTATACCAATCATGGAACGGCGTGGAGCTGGGAGCTGTTGCCGTCTGCCGTGGCCTCCCCTGGGACCCACCCTGCTTGCTGCCCCAGGTTCCTGTTGAGCATGAACATTTGCTGGGAAAGGGCCAAGATGGGCAGCTCAGCTGGGGGTCAGAATGCTGGCAGGAGGCCTGACAGCCCCACAGCACAGCTGGGGCTGCACTGTGAGCTGTGTGCCCAGAGGGATTCACTCAGCGCCCAGCACAAGGGATGTGGGCGGGAGGAGGGGCTCAGTCCTATGGCAAAGGTGGGGTGTTTGTGTGCTGGAGCACCCAACCTTGGCAGCAAACCTCCTTGGGGCACGGGCAGGAGCAAGCAGAGCAGCCTGCTCCAAGGCAGGTGGCCCCAGCAGCTCCTTGCCATGAGCTGTGAGCTGCCAGGCAAGGGGATGCTGAGAGCTGCAGGTTTTTCTGCTCCACCCAGAAGGAAGACAATGTCACAGCAGCTGTGAGCATTTGGAGGTTGGGGCAGAGGAAAACAAGGAGGGGACCCACGCACACCACCCCAGAGCCATCCTACACATCCCCCTGCCATCCCCATCCTTCAGCACCTGAGGATGTCCCGCAAGCATTGGCACGGAGATGCACTGCTGTCCCCAGTCAGCATCCAGCTGCCCACAGTTAAGCAGGCACCTGAGAGACATTCAACTGCCCAGCAGCGTCTTGCCCACTGCGCCAACCCTGTGCTCCTCTCTCAGCTCCTCCCTGCAGCGCACAGGGGGAGATTGCCTGAGGACAGCGGGCACAGACAGGGCTGGGACTGCTCTCCTGCACCTGGAATGGCTCAGGAGCACCCTCACCCCGCCACCGCAGCCCGAGGGGCTGCTCCCTGCCTCCCACACCCACCTCTGGGCCCCTCGGAACCCTCCTAGCCGCTGCCTGGGGTCGGGGGCCCGGCCGCCGGGGCTGACAATAGCGAGGAAGCGCTGGCTGGTGCCGGCGCCGCGAATCCTGGGCAGCCGGGCTCACCACCCACGGCACAAAAGCAATTAAAAGTTGCACACAGAGGCCACTGTGAAGAATGAGGGCACGTCGCCATGTCGCCGCTGCGGCTTTCACGCCTGTCACACCCGCAGAGCCGGTCCTGGGGTGCACAGCCAGGCTGGGGACGCTGCTGGGGAGAGCCTCAAAGCTGCTGCAACGGGGAGCGGGGCACGGCCACCAGCAAGGATCCTTCCAGAGCAGCCCCCTCCTACCGCAACAGCAAATAGAACACCTCCGGCTGCCGCATCCAACCTCTCCCAGGGGCCGCTGGAGCCGTGTCCCGTGCCCGTGTTGCTTGCAGAGCTCTGAGAGGTGCCCCTATGGCCATGGAGCACGGGCAGAGCTGCCACCTCCACCTCTGCACTCACCCAGCAGCACTCTCAGGGAAACCTCTGTGATACAGCCCGGCTCCGCTCTGCCTCCGTCCCACTCTGCTGCAGCATCGGCCCAGGCGTGACCCGTCCACACGGGGGGGCTTCCTCTCCCCACACCCCCCTGCCCATTGTATAACATGGCCGGGCCGTCAGGACGCATCTCATCATCCCGCACGGCCGCGGGGAAGCGGCGGCAGCAGCTGCCAATGCGCATTAGGGAGCGGTGCCTGTGTGCGCCGAGGTGGGGGCACCCAGCGTGGGGAGCTGCGGGGAGATGGGGAGGGTTGGAGCTCCAAAACGCAGCAAACTGGCCCGAAAGGAGCAGCTTGGGGGAAGCAACAACCCAAAGCGGTCCTCTGGTGAGAACCGTGGCAGGAAGGTGGGAGAAAAGCTGATGGCTGTGATAACCGTGAAAATAACTGATTTTCCATCCAAGAACCAAATAATAATAGTAATATAGGAAAGGAATCAATCTGAGTAGGCCCGGAGCAAAGGAGGAACGTTGCAGAAGGGAATGTCTTTGTCTCCAGAAGGATAAACAAACAAACACACGCGCCGTGCAGCCAAGGAAAAGTTTATTTAGGGAAGAGAGTTATCTTTAAGAAAACGTTCTGCGCAGCTTAACCTGATCTCCGCGCTTTGTCTCCAAAGGCAAAGCCAAAATATTGTATTTAAAAAATGTCAAAGCGAGACATTTCTGTAGTTTAGAAAATCCGCTCTCTTGGCCACGAATCCAGAATGTATGAATAGTTCAGCCCGGTCCAAAGCTGCATACTTCTACCGAGCGAAGCATCCATCAGAAATGCTCCCCCGGCTCTTTGGGGAACAGGAAGGCGCCCCATCAGCTGCTCAGCCACCTCCCAGCCCTCGGGGTGCTGCAGGGCATCCTGCTGGTCACACTGTCTGCCATTCACAGACCTCCATCTCCCAGCTTTTGCACCCCCTGTGCTAACGCGACGCCCCGTGCATGCAGCTATGGTGCAGAGGCACAGCAGCCTCCTCCCTGCTCTCTGCCGAGGAGCAGCGTGCATGGCTGCACTCCCTGAAAGGCCCTTTCTCTCCCATTCACACCGACCACGCTGGGATTTGCTGTGCACACAGCCGGCATTGCACGCATGCCCCCAGGTTGCTGGGGCAGGGCCGGAGCACCCCAGCAAGGCAGGGAAGGGCTCCGGGCCAGGGAGCCTGGGCTCTGCTCCCGGGGAGCCGTTCCATTGCACTGAGGTGCAGGAAGGTCCCCAGCCCTCGGCCGCATCGTGGCTCCGTGGTCCCTCCGCACCGCTCAGCATCTCTGCCAAGGGCTCCCTTTTATTAAGAGCTAATTACCCCTCTATTAGTTTGGGGAAGGATAGCGCCGATGTTTGTAAAATCAGCATTCATTAACCCTTTCACCCCGGGCTGGGATTAATTTCCTGCTGACCCCGCTGGGCGATGCGCGCCCGACGGGAGCGCGGCCGCAGCGCAGACAGAGGAGCTTTGTTCGGCGCTGCTGCCTTGTTGACGCAGGATCACCTTACGCCGAGAGCTCCAGCCCCGCGGCCGCTTCCAAGAGCAGCACAGCACAGCCCAGCAGGCAGCGGGGGCTGCTGGGGGCCGGGCAGGGCGAGGGGCGGCGGTGGGAGGCACCCGGTGCCGTGCGCGGCCGTATCCGACCGGGACAGACGTGCCGCTCCATTTACAGCACGGCTCTGCTGTCCCTCGATCGAGGGTTCCTCCCCGGGCTTGCTTGTTAAGCACATAATTAATGGCCGACACTCGGTTGCGTGGAGCGGCAGGAAGCTGAAGCTCGCCACGCGGCGCCCTGCCGGGCTGCTTTCGCACTTAGAGGCGAAACTTGGATGCTGCTGACCTGCGCGTCGCGCTGGGTGCCGCCGCCTGGAGCGAGCTGAGCGGGCACTGCCTCCGTCACATCCCTCAAATCGGGGCGCGCAGGGAACGGCACCGCTGTCCTGCAGGGACCCGCGTCGCCCCAGCCGTCCTCGCTCCCATCTCGCCACAGGCTGCGGCCGTGAGGCACCTGCCCGCAGCGCGGGGCCTCCCGGCTCCTTCCTCTCATTAATGCAAAGGAAAATAAACCCCGCAGCCAGCTGCCTTTGTGCCGCTGGCTGCGGCCGACGTGCCGCTCGCCTGTTCTTCTGGCAGACTTTTCCTGCCGTCCCGCAGCTCCCGCGTGGGGCCGATTCCCCGCGCCCTGCCCCAGCCTTCTGCCATCCTCCCGGCTGCTGTTTCCAGCATCCCCCGGCACGGGGCTTTGCCCTGCCCGGCTCCCGTTGGCTGTGGCACAGCAGAGAGCAGAGCCGTCCCGAGCCGCTTCCTCTGCAGCCGCCGTCTCTCTTTTCCTTCTGGCTCAGCCGCTTTTCAATGACCCCTGAGCCACAACCAGAGCCAATTTCCAGCCAGAACCTGGCGCTGGGCTCGCTCGGGGGGGATTACACCAGGCTGCAGGAATTGGGAGGGGGAGAGCCCGGCTGAAACCAAAGCCCCAGCCCTTCCCAACCCAAACAGACCGAGGTGACCCTGGGGACAGCGGCAGTGGCTCACAGCATCCTCACGGGGCTGGATGAAGCGCTGGGAGCGCAGTCCCTGTCACAACCCGCAGGGCACTTCCACCCCGCAGCGCTCTGTGCCCCGGGGACGTGTCCTGGTGCTCAACAAGTGGCTGCACCACACAGAGCACACCGGCAGGATCCCCCCCTGCTCACAACGCTGACATCTCCGTTTACCTCTCATTCTGAGTCAGGACCAGAAAAAGGAAAAGCTCTCAGTTTCCTTCAGGCTCTGCTCCAGCAGCCAGGAGACCCCCTCAAAGTGTTTTGTTTCAGTAACATTAAAACCTTGCACATAATTAATTTACATTTGCTGCAGAATAATACTCGCACTCGTTCCTTTCTTTGCACCAATGACGAACTACTGGATTTGCCCTCAGACGCTGCTTTGCTGGGCCTCACCCCGCTGGAAGGAATCTCTCCCCCTCCTCCACTTCCCAGCTCCTTTTCTGGGCTCTCACCCTTGTTCCAGCCTGACAGTTTCCCCTTTCCGCTGCTCTCTCCTGCACCACAGCTGGCACCTGAGCTCCTCACCCACGTGCACCACGCGCCCAGTTCCACAGCAGGACACACAGACGCAGCAGGGAGGACGGATTTGGGGACAGCAGCAGCCCTGCCATGGCACAAGCACTCCTCCTGCCTCGTGAGGAGCTTTGTGCAGAGCTCAGTGCAGAACAGTCCAACAGCAGCGCCCAGCCCTGAGACACAGACTGAGCCCAGCCCTGTGGGAACCACCCTACTGCTGTCCTGGGGGCTCTGCAGTGGGTCTGTGCCAAGCAGCCCACGGGGCCCTGCAGTTACTGCTCCCATTTCAGAGCCCGTGGGACCTGCTGCATATCACGGCCCTAATGGATCTTCCAGGACCCTCCTGGTGTGAGCATAGAAGCCAGGTGCAGGCGGGCTGGTGTGCGGCACGAGGCTGCAGTGTGGGAAAAGCCATAGCCCCTACCAGAGGAACCTGTTAGTTATTTCAGATATACTACAGGGAAAACAAGGATAAACCTCCCCGTCCTTGCTGTGGCAGCTGGCCTGGCCAAGGTTTATTAAGAGGGATTGCAGCTCCGCAGCGCTGTACAGGAGGGGTCTGCAGAGGAGATGCTCCCTGAACACACTGCTGTGCCACCCAGAACCCGGCTCACACCACAGCAGGAAGTGCTGCATGCAGCTGGCATTGCAGATGTGCCCACACTGCCCGGCCCCTGCCCACGGCTCAGGGTGTGCAGGCGCTGCTGGCTGCACAGAGCTGGCGGCCAATCGGGTGGGATCTGGCCAAGGGTGAGTTAATAAACTTGACAGAAAGCTCCTTTACGTTTTATAATTAAAATAACTTCTCCAGGCCTGATGGATGTCCAAAAGCATCAGCGGCTGTAATGGGCTCTCCAGATCTGCAGGCTCACGGCGAGATGCTGCCAATCCCTCGGCACCGGCTGGCCCTGGGGAGCACAGCCTGCACTGTGCTGCAGCTGGGAGCAGGGATGCTCTGAGCAAAGCCCTTCCCATCGCCACCGCTTGCGTTGGTCGGGGCTGTGAGCAGATGGAAGCACAGCCCTGTGCAATAGGGGATGATGCACCGTTGGGTCCGTCCTTGCTCTGTGCCCATGGCCACGCGGGGTGGGACTGCAGGGGCTGGCAGCTCTGTGCCGCTCTCTGGGTGCTGTCGGTGCGCCCCGGTCCTGCAGCAATGCCCCCCTGCTGGGTGCAGGGCTATAGGCAGGTCCCAGCAGGCTGGGTGCTCGTGGTTTTCCCCTTTGGCCATAAGGGCCCCGTGAAGCTGTTTAAAATTAAAAGCATTATTTAATTCACACCGGGATCAAAGCATGCGGAGGAGAGGGATTTCAGAGCAACAAACCACGTATGAGCCCACATGTCACACCCCAGGGCCCGCTTTCCCCCTGACCCCAGGCTCAGGCAGCCCCTGCCCACTGCTGGCACAGTGCTGCAGACCCACCTGCCGCTTTGATCTCCCCGTCCCACCTCATCCAACACCCTCTGCACATCTGCCAACGGGAAGTTCCTCCTCCATTCTCTAAAACCCTTTTTCCCCCAAGACCCCACAAACCCAACTCAATCCCTCGGCCATCACAGCAGCACCACACGGAGCAGCTCAGCACCCGCAGCCCACACGAGGTCTGCAATAGGCACAGCCTCAGCTCTGCTGTATGCTTTCAGAGCAGCCATTGGGCAAACAGGGGAGCACCAGCCCTGCTCCTGCCCTGGGCTCCCTGGGTTTGCCATGCAGGCGGCTCATGGACACCAGCACACACCTTGCCTCTTCCATACTGCATCCCCACCCGACATCCCATATCCCACAGCCACAGCAGCCACCCCTCACACGCTGCTCCACGGCACCCCAAGTTCCACCTTACAGCAGCTTGTAAAGAGCTGGAGCTACGGCCATGGTGGAGCCCGTTTTGGAGCCGGTTAAAGTACCGCCTGTTAAGGATTTACTGGCGTCCCATTTCCTGAAAGAACTTTTTAGTAACTTATTAAATGAAGCCAGGAGGGATGAGCCTCCTCAGGGAGCAGACCCTAACCCCCTCCCCATCCCTGGGTGCAGAGCTGCTCCACGGGAACGGCACACACAGCACCAAAATGGCACCAAAATGGCACCAAAACAGCACCAAAATCCCTGCTTTAGCACTCACCACGCACACAAACAGCACCTGGCTAATGCCATGCTGCACTGTCCCAGCCCTTTGGAGCCAGGCTGAGTGATAAGAGCACAACCTTGGGGCAGCAAAAAAGCACACGGGAGACAGCCAAGGTTTCCATAGGAAAAAAACCTTTTATTTAACAATATATCAGGTTCCATCACGGCTCCATGGCGCTCAGCTGCCACAGAGCGGGTTACCGATGGCGATGATATGCTAGGGAGGGCCGGGAGAGGGAGAGAAAGGAGGGACATGGCGAGAAGAAACAAAAGCCCGCATCGTGGGGGGGGGGGGGGGCACACGGGGCAGCGGCATCAGCCCCCATCCCTGCGTGCGCCTGCAGGGACCCCACGAGGGATGCTATGCAGGGGGCGCGAGGGCACAGCTCTGAAATGCAGGGGCGGCGCGGGGTGCTGCTGTGCAGGGGGCAGGGTTGGGGCTGCCTGCTGGTTTCCCTGTGTGGCTTTAAATCTTGGGCTCCCGGGGCAGCCGGGACTCGGGGTTGCCCAGGGCCGTCACCTGCGCTGGGGGCGATGGCACCCCGTCCCCTGGCTGCCCCCTGGCAGAGGGAAAAAGGGGCCCTGCAACAGCAGCAGCTCTGCGGGGCTGCAACAGCAGAGCAGGACCTCAGGATGCCGCATGGAGGTTTTGGGGTTTCTATCTGCTTTGATGGGTCTTTTTAAAATAAAAAGAGACGAATGGGACGCTCCTATCGCTGATGTTGCACTGCCCAGCCCTCAGCCCGCGCTCAGCACCCTCCTGCAGTGGGGCACGGGGAGCACCCTGCACAGCAGCACCCAGCACCCCCCCCAGGGGCACCGTGGGACCCCCGCAGGGGCTCTGGGGTGGATTGCAGTATGACAAATGTTTTTACACCCGTTCTCATGGTTAAATTTTCTTTTTTTTTTTTTTTTTCCCTTTTTTTTTTTCCTTTTTTTTTTTTTTTACTTCTCTTTTTTTTTGTTTGTTTGTTTGTTTGTTTGTTTTTCTAAGAAAAAGCAACCAGAAAATAATTCAGAGTTTATACAAAACATCTTTACATTATCTCTTCCAAAAAAGACTACTATTTACACGAACCAAACGAAACAAAAAGGAAACAACAACGGGGGGGGGGGGAGGGGGGGGGGAAAACAAAACGAAAACCAGAAACAAAAACCGAAATACCAACAACCCAAAACCAAGCGCAGCGCTCACAGCGAGCAGCAGAAAGGGACGCCGTGAGCCAGGGCACAGCACTGAGGGCTCAGCCAGACCCGAAAGCTCCACTCCCCGCTCCTGCACACCTATTTACAAGGTCTGCCCATCTCCACCCACACCACGGAGCTGCAGAGGGGACGCGGCTGCTCGGTGATCGTCGTGAGGACGCGGCCGTCGGGTTTTGGCATGGGGCTCCTCACCCAACCCTTCCCTCTATACATCGCCTCCCTCCCTGCTGCCACAGCCCCTGGGGACTTCCATACCGTTATTTTGGGGGGAATTTGAGGGCTTTGCTTTAAATTATTATTATTTTTTTCTTTTAAGACATAATTCACCGCGATGGAGAGCAGAGCCCACAGCCTGGGGCAGCGCCGGCGCAGCGCAGCATCTGCATAGACACCCGTAGGGGAAGGCAAAGGGCCGAGGGGGTCTGGAGGGCGTTCTGTGGGAGGGTGAGGAGAGAGGGATGCCCACAGAGAGGAGGGGAGCAGAGCTGGGGCCGCCCGCACTGCTCCATCCCCACCTCAAAACAACACAACCAAAGCAACACAAAGGAACGCTCCGCTCAGGACCGCACTCCTGCCCCAGCCCCTCCCCGATGGCACCTTGGGGCTGCCCCCTCCTGCCACCCCCGGCCCTCTCCTCATCAAGGCACTTTGGCAGAGCAGCTCTCTCGCTCTTTGGGCACTTTGCAGCCCGGTTTGGAGCCGCAGGCAGGTGCCCGGAGCAGGGCGAGAAGCGGGGCCGGGGGCACACGGCAGGCAGCAGCCCCCCCTCACCCCACACTCACTCCCTGAGCAAAAGCAGCTACTTCTGAAAGGAAAAAGGAATGCGAGGGCTGAGAAGGGCAGGGCACAGGGCTGTTATCGCCGGCCCCAGCGTGCATCCAGGGTGGCAGAGAGCTGGGAGCGTCCCACCAGGACAGCCCAAAGCTCAGCCCTTCCACTTCAAGGCATGAGATGGGCCAGGCAGCGGCACAGCGCGGTGTGATGGAAGGGCTGGGTGAGCAGCCAGGGGGGCTGGGCTTGGAGAAACTGCATCAGAGGCTGTGGGATGGCTGCACGTGGAGCACTGAGCGCCGCAGCACCGCAATGCCTCCCCTGCAAACATGAGCCAGGGCACGATGAGGCTGAGGTGACAAGGAGGGGGGTGAAGCTCCCCGAGGGCGAGCAGCCCTGCCTGGATGGATGAATGGAAAGATGGATGGAAGGATGGATGGATGGTGACCCAGACATCAGCTTGCTCCTGGCAATGTCCTGTATGATTGTTTTCCAGTTTTGCTTTCCAAGGAGAAGCGCTGCAGGGCTGCACCCCGGGCCAGCCATCTGCAGCCCCAGCTCTGGGACGGGAGCGGTGACAAGGGACATGCTGCCAGCCCTGCCCTCCCTCCACCCCCAGCTGCTCCACATTTTGCTTCCAGCAGTCCCAGCCTGACGGGAACCTGCACGGGGCCTTCCTCTGCCCCGCACTGCCCGGAGCCCTGGGCAGGAGGATGCCCTGGGGTTGCCCAGGATTGCTGCTGCTCCACAGGCAGAAGGAGTGCTCGCAGCCCCACGCGCTGAATGCTTGAGACATCATTTATGTGATTTTTTTTTTTTTTTTTTTCTTTCTTTCTTTTTATAAAGAGACTAAAACAAGAGTCAACAGCTACGAACACAAAAGTTTAAAACGGCAGCGGCGGATCTGCCTGCGCCAGCAGGACGGCGTGCTGGAAGGAGGCTGTGGCATGTGCCCAGGGCGGGGGGGTTCCCGCCACGATTCACAAAAATAAAAATGTTACAAAAAAATTAAAATAATTATAATAATAATAATAGTAGTAGTAGTAAATCGGGTTTGCCAGCTTCCTCCCTGCACAGTTCTCTGCATCTCGGCACCTGGGCGAAGCATCCTCCTCCTCCCAGGGCTCCTCGCTGCTCCTCTCGGCGTCCGTCGCAGCTCCCAGGCCCCCCGCACGGGCACTTGGCGTGGAGGCGACGAGGGGAAATCCCAAAGTGCAGAAGGGGAGGTGGGAGTCCGCGGGTGCCGGAGGCGCGCAGGCAGGCGGGCGCGGGAAGGCAGAGCGCGCGCTGCAGCCACAGTCCGAGCAGGAGAGGAGGATGCTGGCGGCTCACCCTCAAAGTCTTGGGATTACAAAAGCTGAGAACTACAAAACTAAATACAAAGAGGGAGAGGCAGCGCACGGGTGAGCACGGCGCTGCCAGGCGCCAGACCCCTGCGCTCCCGCGCCGTGCCGCGGCCGGGCACCACGCTGCCTCCCGCCGCCGGCCCCACCGGGCGCTCCTGCGTGGCGTGCCCAGGCTGCTCCTCACACCTTGTAGTAAATGTTGGCTGGGCTCTGAGGGGGCATCTCCTGCACGATGTAGACGGGGTGCCCGTAGTCCCCGCTCACCTTCTCGTAGTGCGGGCAGTAGTTGTTCTCTGTAGTCCGTAAGGGGATGATGATGTCGCTGGGCTCTGAGCCGGCGTTCCCGCTGCATTTGGGGCTGGCCAAGGTGCTGAGGGACAAGGCTGCGGCCCGCTGCTGCGTGTGCTTCCGGTGCCGCTTGCGGATCTTGATCAGGAGGACGACGAGGAAGATGATGATGAGGATGAAGATGACGCAGCCTGCGCCGATGGCGGCAAAAACGGCGACCTTGGAGCTCAAGAACCCGTCGCTGGGACCTTGGGTCTCCTGGCCGTTCTGGTTGACGGAGCCTGCGAGGAAGGGAGATGGGCGTCAGTGTAGCAGCTGGGCTCCCTGCCCTCCCACCCAGCCCCACATGGGACATCTCACAACCCCCCCCCCTCCAGACCCAGCACACGGCTCAGCGCTGGGCCGTGACCGGGCTGCACCCTGGAAGCTCTGCACACAGTAAGGATCTCGGGGTCTGGTGCCCAGAGCCCTGCAATATCCGATGACTGACCCCCACCTCCTGCTGACCCTGGCCCCCGAGGGGCGGTCGCTTGGCTGGCTGCGCCGCAGGAGAAGAAAAGAGCAACTTTTCCCTACTTCATCTGATTTCACTTTTCTCTCAGCAGGGTCAGGAACTCAGGAAACCACCTTCAAAGGGCTTTCACACTGGCTCGGCTCAAAAACCCAAGGACCTCAACTCCTCCAAAACCTCTCAGATGTACGTGGAGGAACAGATGGGCAGCAGAGGGAGGAGGAGGAGGAGTGTGCTGAAACAGCACTTCTCTGCTGCACTGCTGCCAGCACAGCCCGGAGCCAGGAAAACAGCCTGAGAGCTCTGCTCAGCAGCACCTCACTGGGCCACCGGTGCAGAGCTGGGCCGCGAGATGCTGGGGATGCAGGGATGCAGCAGGTGCAGGGATGCAGTGCCCAGCATCCTGCAGCACGCACGCCAAACTCAGCACGGAGCCACCCTGCCACCCCGCACAGCTCCAGCCTGCACAGCACATTCCTGCAGAAGTTACCTGGCTTGCCAGGCTCCTCCACCGTGGGGACTTTGTGGCGTGGGCTCTGTGTCACAATTTTCACGGTGTTGTCTGCCTCCTTGCTGGGCCGACTCGTCGTCAGCTGCTCTGGGATCACCGCGTTTGGATCTGAGGGGAGGAGAAGTGATGGATAAGAAATCTCAAGACAACCTTACCACAGCTGGCCACCCCAACACAGCCACTCTGCTGTGGCTTAAACACACAAGAGTGGCAAGCCCAACAGTAAGAGAACCTTGACACAAGGATGCAGCCAGGGAACATCTGTGCAGATGGGCTCCTCCTGGAAGAGGCATGGGGATGCAGAGTTTGGGAGAAGGTGCTTCCCAACCCTGTCCCACACCCGACATCTTTTCATGCTTTCCAACCCCCTGTGCGTGGGCTGCATTGCGCTCCTTGCAGGGGAGCAGGAAGACCACGAAGGAAGGGAGGCTGCCAGGGCTGCAGCACGGCTTCTTTTGTTTGCTATAAATATTGGCCCCAACGTGAAAACAAAATAATGGGAAGCAGGCAGCAGGAGCTCTGCATCCACGGTGGGGCCAACACAGGCCTGTGGCATGGATGGAACTGGAGGCGCTCGGCAGCACAGGAAGGGGGGCTCCAGGGCAGAGACCCTGAAGCCCATTGAATCAACTCTGAAAGTTGTCCATGCTCTCAACGGCAACTGGCCCGGCCTCATCGTCCCCAGAAAGCAGAAACAACCTCATGCTGGGTCCAGGGCCCTGGTTCAGCTTCCCAACCGAAAAGACAGGCTGCCATAACACAGCTGGAGGAAGCTCTATCAGGAAGCAAAGCCATTTGAGGACAACTTGAAGGCCTATGATGGCGGCTGGGCAGAAAGGGAAATGGGAAGGGTTTTCAGCTCCTCTGCGGGTGTGGAGGGATGATAAGCACCCCAGGAATGGCAGCCTGCTGCAAGCTGCAACTTATTTGCATGGAAACAGAACCAATTCAACCTGACAGCCTTAGCAAGGAACAAAGCAGCTCCTCACCCCTCAGCTCCCCCAGCTTGCCTCGCTCAGACTAAACCGAAGGAAGCCCTTCTCCTGCCCCAGGCACTTGGTGCCCACACACCAGCACTCACCCTGCCCCACTTTCATGACGATCTTCATGGAGCGCGTCTGGCAGACCCCTCCTTCCCGGTTCTCCAGGCCATCCAGTGTCCCATTAGAGGTGGCTGTAAGGGTGAAAGGCAGGGGTTACAGAGTTGTAAGGAACACACAGTGCTGACAAGCTGGCTTTATTTATCTCTCTCCTGCCTGTGCCTCGTCCCCTTGGGCCAGCTTAGAACAATGCCAAGGAGCAGAGAAAAAGACGCGTCCACCTCTCTGCACATCCCCTGCCCTACAGAACCATCTCAGGGTGGTTTCTGTAAAGCAGCATGAAAGCTGCCCACATATTCACCCATCAGGAGCCACACAGAGCACTCTCTGCAGCTCCAGGTTCCTCCGATTGCAGCACAGTGCCCACCAGGTGCAGCACAAGAACACGAAGGGTTATTCCTCACTCGTGGCTGCCAGCGGCCAGCACTGGGCAGGCCTGGCCCAGAGATGCTCGCAGCGGCGAGGATGTGAGCCCTCCAGCTTCCCCCTGCCACCACATCCACACAAGTGAGCCATTCTCAGTGCCTGCACCCTCCTCCCCCTTTAATTCCTGGATAATTTCCTTTGCTCCTCAGTGTATAATAGGAACACATGCATATGCACAGTTTAAATTATACATATATAATTACACACTGTGCCTCAGTAAAGAATGTAAACTCAGAGCCCCAATGGGCTCGAATGGCTTTAATTGCAGGGCAGAAGTCAGTTAAATTCACATTAACTTTTTTCTTTAGCCGGCACAGATTTTTTAAGCCTCCCTCCTGTGGGAACACAGTGAGCTGCATCCCCTGGTACCCACAGCAGGATGGGGCACGGGAGGGGAAACCACCAAAGCAGCCAGGTCAAGCATCCACCAGGCAGCCTTAGAATCACAGAGTCATTCAGGTTGGAAAAGACCTCTCGGGTCACCAAACTCCAACCCATCCCACCATGCCCACCGACCGTGTCCCCCCATGCTACATCTTCACCATTCTGGAGCCACGTTGGGCCACGGTGCAGCACCAGGATGAGGAATGGGTAATGCTTTGCAGCAGGGCCAGGGCAGGTCTGAGAGCCGTGGGAGCTCTGATGCTGTCTCCCTGTGGGGCTGGAGCCCTCAGGAACACAGCTGAGCTTGCAACGTGAGCTTGGACCATGCCAGAGCTGGGCCTGCAAGCCCTCTGTTTGGTCCAAAACCATCCTGCAATCCAACCTCAGCGAGCATTTTGCTCATTAGAGCTTCTTGGGCAGCCAGCAGCCCATGGACGGAGCTGGATGCCCACAGGTCAGTTTGATAGGAGCACCAGCAGCATAAATGTCAATGCAAAGGTATGAGGAAAGCAGAGAAATGTCCCCCAGTGCTTGCATGAGCTCTTCCCAACTTGAGCCGAGTTCAGGCCCAAGCTCCAACAGCCCATAAAGACATCTGAGGGAGCACATTCCTGCAGGACAGACAGCAGCTCTGCATTCCAAGGCCAGAGGCACTGCTTTTGGGCTGAAATAAACCAAGATGTTCCATGAACCCTGCCCAGCATCACACTGCACCAAAAGGGGACACGGGCTGCTCCACGCACACCTGGGGCTGCTCCATCTCCAACAGACCCCAGTCCTGCATCTTGGAACGGGGCAACACCATCCCACAGCCAGGAGCCGGGCACCTCCTGGGGACAAACTCATTTCCACCTGCTTCCAGCCCAAACTGCAGCCTGCCCACACGTCTCATTGCCTGGAGCATCACAGCACCCAGCTCCACAGAGCTCCTGCACAGCCAGCAGGGCTGTGAAACAGCACTGCAATCACTTCCGCAGACCACGAGGTCTTATTTAGGAGGTGATAACTGATGACAGCAAAATGACCAAAAGAAAGCATGGCTGCAGTGCTGGAGATCTTGCAAAGCTAGAGCACGTGGCGGCAGCGGGAGACGTCGATTTCTCCAAAATAACTCCACAGACATGGCTTTCAGACCAAAATATCAAATGTTCAAACGATATAAAAGAGTGCCAGATGGAGAATCACATGGATGGGCTGAAGAGGACACAGCTGAGCGTCCTTTCTCCCAAGCAGCATGTAAGACTTTGTTGAAGGAGCCTCTTCTTATCCCGATCACAATAATTACGAGTAGAAAAAGGAGCTTTGAAAGGGGAGCCACAAAAAAAAAAAAAAAAAAAAGCAGCAGCTACTTGAGAGAACATGAAAGGGGCAGCAAAGAGGGCAAAACGCTCCCAAAAACCATGGCTGTCGTCTGCAGTGCAGCCTCTTGAATCAGGCCTGAAATGAGGACGTGCGCCCTCAGCTCCGGCTGGACCAAAATAGGCCACAGCCAAAGCACAGCCGGCAGCACGGGCAGCACAGCCACATCCCAGTGACACGGCAGCACAGCTTCTGGCAGGCTGTATGTGAGCAGCGAAGGGAGACCGAGGGGCTGCTGCAGGGCTGTGGGCACAGGATGCAGCGCGCCGTGAGCAGCCCCCATGCAGGTGAGCTGGAGAAGTGCAAGCAAGGAAATAAGGATATTTCAGGTGAAAAAGTCCTTTTGTCCAACGCACCTAAAATCCAGCTGGAACAAAGAGAGAAGAGCAGCTCACAGGTGCACCACCAGGCGCTGTGCACGCCTTGCTTCTCACTGAGGATGTATCAGCAGCCACAGGAGTGGCTCAGGAGCAGCGTGCAACCTGGGGAGCACCTTCCTGGCAACGACAGGAAAGCTCACAGCTGATGTCCAGGTATTGCTGGTAGGAGCTGCTAAGACAGGTGTGGAGCTGTGGCAGCAATGCGCAGCACAGATTTTAAATGGCATCACCAAACACAAAGCAACGTATGGGAGAGAAAGGATAAATATATATATACTGCACAGCGGGTTCATGAGAAGATTATCTCTTGGGTGGCATGCTGGAGACAGCCAGTAACAGCAATCACAGAAGTGAGGCAGAGCCACACGCCAGCCACCAGGCAGGGTCAGACCCACTGCCCCCCTGTGCACCACATCCCTGCATCCTGCGGCACCACGAGGCTGCTGTAGGATGGAAGCAGCCCTAAGGCCTCAGGTGACTCGCAGGGCAGACCCCCAAAGCAACACATGCAGCTGGGGAGATGCAGGGATGGGAAGAGGCAGATCTCACACCCTGGCAGTGCAGGCAGAGACAGGGCCGGGTACAGCAGTGCCCAGTGCCACCTTCCCACGTCCCTGTGGATCCGAGGGGATTCACAGCTCCTGTAGGACCAGGAGAACAAAAGCAGCCTCCAGACAAATCACTTCTACTCGGGCTTAAAGACAGCACAGCTCCCAGCCCGGAGAGCTATTAGATGCCTTTGCCTTAATGAAGCATTAAGCCTCAGGCTGCTGAGCGATGAGGATTTAACATTGATACTATTAACCATGTAATTGCTTGTCAATTCAGAAGAGATGCTCAGCCTGCGTGGAGCACAGGCAGGATCTCAGCGGGCTGACACTGCTCACCCCGCTCCTCGGGCACAGGACCCACCCAGCAGCAGCCCATGGCACACCTCAATGGATGGGCAGGACCTGCCGTGGGGATGGGAGGGACCTCCAGCAGCACTCCCACTCCCATCCCACTGCACTCCCAGTGCATCCTCTCCGCCTTCCTACCACTCCACATAGAGCTGCACCAAATCGCTTTGTTTCCTCCACTAAAAATATTTCAGACAAGAGCTTGGTTTTGGCAAGTTGGAACCTCTGGAAGTAATACCTGGCAGCAGATAAAGGCAAGGGTCTCTTAAACGGTCAGCCTTGGACAGAGCGAGACGTTTGGTTTCTCTTCTGGATTCCCTCTAGCAGGACTCCGTTATGATTTGGGCCCCAAAGCACAATTAATGTGCTGAGACTGTAGCGAATCCAAGTCTCTTTCCTTTTATTATTCTTAATTACTCTTCCATCTGTGTACAACAGCCCCGCTCCAGACCCAGCCAAGTACCGCATGGATACGGCGCGGCCGCTGGCCCGCAGCCCTCCCTCACCCCCAGAAGTGTCAAAGATTCAGGTTTCCACACTCTATCTCACAGCCTGCAGCGGCGCTCACGGCGGATTTCCCTTCCTTTCGCTGAGCCCCAAGCCCTGCACTCGGATTGCACACACCTCTCGCACCCCTGGGTGCAGATCCGCAAACGCACTGCAGGAAGCTTCGCAACAAAAACAGCCCGTGCCACCCTCCCTGCTCTCTTGTCTTTCTGGTTGTTTTCTGCACCCTCACACACCACACTGCATGGAAGGCATTGGTGCGTGTGCTGCAGTGCTGCTCAGCTCCACCCTGGAGCATCTTGCTCCCTCTTCCCCACCGGGGCAGGAGCACAGGGACATTGCAGGAGCGCAGGGACACTGCCAGCTCCCCCCCAGCAGGGACACCGTGTGCTCGGTCACACGTGCCTCCTTGCAAGCCATGAGGCACCAGCACACATTCCTGTTATGACCCCCATTACTTTACCCCTCCCCACTGATGCTGGGGGGAGTTGAGCCCCGCACGCAGCCCCCCGCACCCTCCCCACACACCGGGGACGGAGCTGTCGGGCTGCCAGCAGGGCTGGGAGCCGCCTCCGATCCCAACAGCAGCTGCGCCGGGAAGGGGCCCCACAGCCCCAGCAATGCGCACGCATCCAGGCCGGCCCTGGGCTGCTGCAGGAGGCACAGGGCTTGGGTTTCACACGGCCGGCCAGCAGCCGGTGAGCCCAGCTCTGCTCACAGCAGAGCTCACGCTGACGGCAGCGCTGGGGTTTGCTCCCACCCTGCACTCCAGAGCTCAAGGACCTGCTGCAGCCCCAGCACCGTCCTGCTCGTGGAACGCAGCTTACAGTTAACGCTCCCCGTTCATTCCCTGCCTCCTCCTCTTTGCTTCTCCGGGTCCCACAAAGAGTGCTTGAAAAACGTGGATGTTTGCCACAGGACGCACCATCCCAGGAGCGCACGAGCTGGGACTGCAAGAGCAGTGGGGTGCAAACTCATCTCACTTCCCAGCACCATTTGCTGCCCCCACTGCCACAACCCACACACATCACAGCTCCTCCAGCACCAACCCCAACAGCAGCTTTGAACCACCAGTACAGTCAGCTTTTGTGGCTTTGCTCTCAAGGCACAGGCACAGCCCCGTGCAGAGCAGCGTGCTGCCAACACAGCTCCACTGGCACAGCCGTGCTGCAGGGACCTGGCTGGTGGCACGTGATGGTGACACACAGCTCCAGCTGTCCCCTGGGAGGGAGAGGATGGCACGAAGCACCACTGACTGCAGCGATGCACCAGGAGGATGTGCAGAGTGCTGCCACCCACCAGCAGCAAGCAGGCAGCCCTGGATGTACCTGGCTGCATAAATACAGGCTGGATAAATAAATAAACAAATGCACGTTGGAAATTCAATATACATACATAAATATATAGTATAAATACATAAATAAACAAACGTAGCTGTAAGTAAACAAAACATTGAACAAAGCAGACATCCTCCCTGCAGCAGGAGCACCGGGGGCTCGTGGTGCCCCAGCCCTGTGCAAGCGCAGCAGCCGGAGCCGCCGTGCAGACAGACCCTGTGCTGCACCCATTGCTGGATGCCTGCAGAGCTCACACCTTCCAGACTGCATTTTCTTTGCTCCAGCACTGCTAGCACACTGCTGGTGAATAGCACCAGACGCGCCTTGGAAAACAGTAAGTGGTTGCACTGGGTCTGTCTGGGGCGAGGGAAGCTTTCTGCTGGCCAGGGCCAAGTCAACACCAGGACCAATAAAACACTTTGTTAACCCCATCCCTTACAGAAAGGCAGCTGTACCACAGCGCACAGTTCCAGCAGGGGAGGCTGAGAATGCGTGCCAACAGGCAGAATGGAACATGGGAACAGCATCAGCCTGCAGAGCAGACACACGCTGCTGGGCTCTCACTTTCCCTCACCCTTCCACATGCAACCCACAAACCCGGAGATGTGGCACAAGGACTCATACAACAAAAGATTTGCTTTTCAGCATCCTGGCCGCATGAACACCTGCCCACCTCCCAGGAGCTCTGCTGCTGCCCCTGGGCAAGAACCGAGATGCCACACAGAGGAAGATGCTTGAACACAAGTGATGACATCGAGAAAGTAATTTCCTAGAAAAGCAGCTTTTTGATGGAAAAATTATAATCAGCTCTAATTAGCACTGTAATTAAGAGTCACAGCCACGCGGCAGGTAACCTTGTCAGGGCCAGAAAGTACTGCTCAGTGCAGCAGCACCGCTCGGCTGCACGCTCTCCTGCATCCAACACACTGAGAGTCCACGTGGGATCAGGTCACAGAATGAAGCCTTTGTCCTACATCTATCCACCCCCTTCCAAAAAAAGGCAGCGTCAGGAGGAGAGAGACTATTGCAGAGGCTCAGGGGCAGCTCTGAGCAGCGATCTGCACGTCACAGGAAAAAAAGTGCCATGTAATTCTCCACCTGATGCTCTGCCAGAGTCATTTGTGGGCCCCGCTGGGACCCGGGCAGGAGGAAAGCACTTATTGAGTTTTAACAGGGTGTAAATCTCCTTGGTTAGGTAGCAAAACATCTGTGACTCCGACCAAGCAATCTGTGGCGGGGCCCCGAAGGACAGACGGACGGAGATGCACGGCTGCAGCGGGCTCAGCAGGGCTGCGTCAGCACTGCCCAGATGCAGAGCTGGAGGTGGCTCAGAGCAAAGCCAAAGTTACCAGGAGCAGAGCGGCTGATTTACATGTGTTGGAGGCAGGATCTGCTGGGCTTGCCTGCGGCTGAGAGATGCAGAAGGTGGGAAGCAGCAGGGATGGAGAGGGTTTGGGGCGCGCTGCGGGACAGCCAAGAGAAAAGCACGCTGCGCATGCACACCAGGAATCTGCTGGCAGCAGAGAGGGTTACACGGGTACAAACAGCCCCGCAGCTGGGAGGGGGCGCAGGTCCAACCACCCTCCTGCTCCCAGCCCCGCTCCGGGACGTGGGGCTGCTGCTTCTCTGAGCTGTGGGAGATGGGTGCTTCCAGAAGGTGCCCAACACAAGGCTGTTCCCCAGCACACACCTGCTCGGTGGTCACAGCACTATGGAGGATGGGCCCCACAGCCCTGTGCAACGCGGCAAACCGGGATCAAAGCACGGCGTCATCACACAGCAGCAAAACCATCACTCCTAGGGCAAAGCGACTTCAAACAGCAACACAAGCTCGTCCTCCCCAGCAAGGCAAGCTCCAGGAGGTGAGCATGCAGCCGGGCAGCCCTCTGCCAGCACAGACAGGCCGGCCGAGAGGATTTCAAAACGCAGACCATTAGAAATTAAAAGAAGATGGAAAGGAGCTACGGATCGCAATTCATTCATGCCAGAGCCCAGCTCGCTTGCAGGGCTGCACGTCCCATGGAGCAGGTGGTGCAGCGCTTCCCAGAGCCCACAGCACAGGCTCGGCTTACAGAAGCACAGCAGAAGTGACACACGACACATTCCACGTGAGGACAGGTCAGAGCTAAGGGACGCTGGCAAGCCCACAGCAATGCAAAAAGCGCAGACAGCTCCTGCGGGAGCTGAGCTCCCCAAGGACAAGAAAGCATTGCTGGGAGGTCCTCTGTGCAGCCAGGAGTTGGATTCGATGGTCCTCACAGCCCCTTCCATCTCTGGGTACTCTGTGATTCCATGAAAGCACTGTGGGTGCGCAGGCAGCAAAAGGAAAAGCAGCACGAGGGGCTCGGGGAGCAGCAGGGATTTAAAACAAAGCGTGGCACATCGGCTGCCTGCGCTTATCTGCCGCGCACCGCCAGGCCTGCCCACATGCTGGGAGCTTGTTACAAACCATCCTCAAGCTGAAGGCTCCTGCAGCCTTTCAAGTGCCTTGGTAAAAACTCACTCCCAAAGCAGCCGCGCCTCGGTTTTCCCCGTGCTATGGAGGAATCGCTGCTGAGGACAGGGTCCCTCCTGGCAATGCTGCGCTTCACCCCAAAGACCCCCCCGTGCTGCTGGCAGGGAGCTGGGCTCTCCAACAGGGCACAGCGGGCAGCAGGAGATCAAAGTGCTGGGCACTGCCCTCCCGGCCGGGCGCGGGGACGCGGGCCCTTTCTGATGGGGCTTTTCATCCCTATTAGCGCCGTGAAAGGCTGAGCCATGAGATCAGCTGCCAGGGGCTGCGCGGGGACAGCGCTGAGCCGAAAAGGTCAGGAGGGAGGAGGAGAAGAGAAAAGAGGCAGAGGCTTAAGGGACAGGGCTCAACAAAATCGCATTTACCGTGGTCACGGTCTTCAGACAAGCCTCCGAGACAAGGAACCGCGTGTTGTCTAAGGGCCATTATTTGGGTTTGACATGTCCAGAGCAGGGGCTTTGAAGTTCTGAGTCAGGCACGGCGAGAGCCTGCTCGTCCCCCACACCACTGCCACCTCCCGCAGGGATCCCAAAAGCGGGGCATCCCCCATTACCCCATCGCCCACAGACCTCCAGGACCCCTACGCCTAACCTCAGCTCCAGGACCTCCAGATTCAAGTTGGACCAGCTCCGGGACCCCCAAACTGGGGGCCAGCTCCGGGCCCCCTTGACCCACCAGCCAGGGAGGAGGAGCCCATGCGCACAGCTCAGTTCCCACAGCGCGTCCCTGCAGCCATGTCGCAAGGGCAAGGAGGTTGCGCAGCTGCAGCCCATTTGGGTGAAGCATGAGGAAGTTGGTTAATTGGGGTTTTATCAGCTGAAGTTCACAGCTCTCATCACAGCATCAAACGGCACTTTTGCTTTCAACTTGATTTCACCCATCGAGTTGTGGGACAGGAGATGAGGAGCATATGAAAGCAGCCGCATTCAAATGGGACCAGCAGGAACGCAGCGGAGCGCGTGGCTGGCGGGCACCCGGCACGGCCCCCCAGCAGCACTGCAGCTGTGCACATAGGGGACAAGGAGGTACAGCAGTGTGTCCCAAAAAAGTTAAAAAAAAAAAAAAAAAGAATAAGAAAAGGAGGATTCTGGCATTTGGCAGTACACAGGTGACCCTCGTCTCCACATTAAAATTCAATCTAGAATAGAAATAGAAAAGTGCTGAGGAAGAAAGGCCCAGGGATGAGACCCACATCGCAGAGGCAGCAATGGCTGACAACAATAGCTCTTGCCAGGTTGGGTCTAATTGCATCTAAAAACAGAAATGCAAGACAAGGGGTTTAAGGGAACAGCCGGTGTAATGTATCTGGTTTTGCTGAATTCTGCTGCCAAAAAATGTTAGATTGGATTACAAACATTATTACATCAAAAATGGATTGAAGGGCTTAAAGACCAACAATCAACAGCAAACGCGTTTGGTTTGTGAAGCACACATCTTCTGCAGCCTCCCTTTACTTCAGCACTTCCAGCTAATGACCCTGCAGAGGACGGGCATCCAGCAGCTGCCTTCCCACTGCTCGCCCTGGGGGGGGGACAGGTGAGACGTGAGTCTGCCCAGGGTGCTCACAGGGGGACACGAAGAAGGCGCACCCAAAAACCAGAGATGCTTCTGGGCAGGGGATGAGGACACGCACAGAAGCGGAACAAATCACAGGAAACTGGAGCAGATAAGGCTGAAACGAGGTACGGCCAGGTCTGAGACCCTGCAACAGACATCTCCGGGACCCACCAACACCTCTGCGACAGCACAACTCTGCAGTTATCACCTCCTACAGCGTTTTGCTCCTGTAAGCCCACAGAGCATCTGCTGGTTTGTTTGTAAGCACTGGGAGCCATCCTTCCCTCACAGTACAGCTATGTACAAGTGACTGCTTCCTCACCTGCACGACCTAAATCCCCCCCTACACACAGTGCAGCCTCACTGCTGACCCTGGGAAAGGCAGCAGCACCCACATCCATATGTGGGTCTGAAGGGAAAACCCAGCCCAACCCCTCCACTGACTGCCCAGCAGCCTGCCCAGGCTGGGCTTTGTGCATGGGAAAGGAAGCGAAAATCTGCTTTTGCTGGACTCACCTCCCCATAGAGCAAAGCAGGGATTGCACCGCACAGAACCTCTCCCCTTCCCATCACCAGGTGCCGACCGGACCCCAAAAGCAGGGCACCAAGCACACAAGAACCCCCGGGCTGCCCCGAGCCCACATCTGCCAAGGAGCAATAATGGAGGCAAAGCACCAAATACGCAAACAGTGCCCCATCCTGCAGCCCTGCCGAGCCTTTGTGCACGGCCCCGCCGCACAGCCAGGAGCTCCTGCATCTTTTTCTTTATGAAAAGGCTTAGGGAGAGGAATCACCTTCCCCTGTCCAGCCGCGGGAGAAAAGATGCTTTTAATGAAAGCCTCCGGCTGGCATTGAGGGGCTCGGCGCGAGGACTCAGAGAGGATGGGGAGAGGTTACATTTGCTTTCAAAAGCCTTTTTCATCGCTAAAGCAGCCTAAGCCGAGGGCTGAGTGTCCGTCGGTGATAAAAGTGGCCCTAAACGAGGCTTGGCATATCCAACGTGACGCGGGGGAAAGGGGGGGCGGCCCTGAATGGCGGGGATGGGGCGGCGGGCGCTCGCAGCAGGGCTGGGACGGCACAGTCCTGCAGCCGCCCGTGTGCTGCATCCCCGGCTTAGGGAGGGCAGGAGAAAAGGAAGAAAAATCCTTTTGTGTATCCGGGCAGGCTGGGGGAAAGGAGAATACAAAAAAAAAAAAAAAAGACAACACGTGGGTGGTCTGCTCGGGAGACTTTTGACTTTGTTTTTTTGGCTATTTTGTTTCTTGGCAGAAGGAGTTCCTGGGGCTGCTGGGCAGAGGCTATGGGCAGATCACAGGAGCATCCCCAGCCCACCCAGAGGCCAAAGAGCAGCGCACAGCGGCCGCCCGGCCCCCGCGCAGCCGGGGCTCGCATCAAAGCACGGAGCAGTCAGGAGAAATTAAAGTCAGAAATGGTCGGAGCCGCGCGGGCAGGGGGCACCGGGGGGGGGGGCACCACAGCACCAGCCCCGCTCCTGGGGCGGGCAGTGGGAGTGTGACAGCCTCCAGTGCTCAGATGGAAACCAGATTTCAGTGCAAACACAGCGAAAACCGCCGCATGTGGGACAAGGTTCGGTGTTCTGGTAGCGGATTAAAGATGCAGCTGCAGCCTTCTAACTCTACAATGAGAGAGGAAAACCACGGCGAGAAGTAATGATTAAAAAAAAGAGGGACTGCTTTCACACCAGCAGCCAGACAACACAAACACAAGCAGCTGAGGAGGTGGCACGGTGGGGACAGGTGTGCTGGCAGCCCAGGTGCACAGGGTTTGCAATCCATGCACTTATTCTCCCTGGGGCTTCTATAGGCTCCGAGTTTGTTCTGGTGAATGCGTATGTCCTGGAAAGGTATTTCCAGCTGCAGAGGGTGGTGGGCTCACTGCTGCTGCAAGAGAGCTGCCTGCCAGGGGTGCAGCTCGAGGTGCAATGCAGGACTCAGAGCAGCCCCACACGCAGAGCAGAAGCTGCCCAAGCACTTCCTGGTGTTTGCCCCAAACAAAAGGAAAACCCGCGGCTGTGCTTTCAGCCCCTTCTCCCCCCTTTCTGCCTGCTGCACAGAAAGTTCACAGCTGAATTCAGACCTGCTTCAGCCACAGACCTGCAGGGGAGGCCGACCTGCCCTATCTCACAGCCACCATGCTGCAGCCAGCCCTGGGTACACACAGTGAGCAGGGGTGCATGCAGTAGGAGGAGCTCATTGCTGCACCAGGTCCTCACCCAGCTGCAGCTCCTCGGGACTGGGAGCAGGTGAGCAGAAGGGCCATTTTGGTGAGAAACTGCTGCAATCCCTTTTGCAGCATCCTGTGCTCATGCCAAGCATTATAGAGCTGAGCAAATGTATGTTAAGGATCCAAGGGTGGGCTGAAATCTGACCTGCAGGAGCCCATTTGGCTGTTTCCTCAGTCCCAGGCTTAGTGCAATTACGCTGCAGTGAAAATAAAGCAATTTCCAACACCAGATAGGGCAGCAGGGAGCTCTGAGGCTGGCAGTATCACCGCAGCACCTCCTGCCCCACAGCCTCAAGCTGGAGGATGCCTGTAGGATCCTGGCCAACCACTCTGACAGCAGAGAGCTCAGGCTAAAAATACATCTCTGACCGACTCCAGTGCCCCAGCCTGCAGTCTCGGCTGACCCCTGTGCCAGGCTGCTTGTCGTGGAGCCCGCAGCACGTGACAGTGAGCGCAGGGGGCAGCAGGGCTGCCGTGCCCTTTCCTGCTGCGCTGTGGGCTCGCATGCGATGTGAGCAGCCAAGCAGAAATCCCAGGGCAAGGGGCAGAGGGTGAGTGAAGAGGCAGGCATCGCCCAGCACAGGGAGGGAGGGGAGAATGCAGCCCCAGCAACGAGCTCACAGCCACCATGGATGCTGGAGATGCGCTGTTGGTACCCACAGGTGCACCCTGTGCACATCATCTGTGTGCTCAGACGAAACTCAGCCTCCTTCCTTCTACAAAGCCATGTTACAGATGGAAACAACAACTACAGGCCAACGTGTAGATTTTACAGCCACTTAGATCATGACAAGCTCCAGGAGCAACTCCCCAGGCTGCTTCCTATGGCAGGCAGCAAGGATGGCCGAGACACTTTGCACATCGTCAGCATCCCAGCGCCCTACAGGACGACCCTGCAGCACTCCAGCCTCACAGCCCGGCTCCACAAACAAGCTCCAGTCACGAAACCTCTCCAGACACAGAAACCACTCCGGCTGCAGGCAGGTCTCACCCTGCTGGAGGGGCCGTCCCGGCTCCTGGCGCTGCCAGATAAAGGCCCAGGACCCCTCTGCCGGCACATTCCTCCCTTCTCCCATGCAGTGGGAAATATTTTCCGTGCGTGTCAGCACTGAGCAGCAGCCAAGTCCCAAACAGCGCCTGGTGACACTCCGCAGGCGCCCGCAGCCCCAGCGAGGAAGAGGAGGGCGACTCACATGTGATGAAGTAATCCTGCTGCCGCTTGAACTCCAGGCCCATGTAGTTGGGGCTGAACTCCTGAAACTTGATGGTGAAGCGGATCTCCTGCTCGGGCCGGTTGCACGTCACCAGCACGTTGGGGTCCATGACAGTGCTGCAGGCATCTGCCTGATCCTTTTTCACCAGGTACAGCTTGTAGTACTCGTAAGGCTTGGACGGCTCCGCCTTGGGGCAGATAATGTCCAGTTTGTCCCCAATCTCCGGGTAGATGACCAACCCTTTCCCACTCATGAATCTGAAAGAAGAGGAGAAGGCGAGATGTTAGCAACGCTCACACCCAGGTGTTCCACCCCCGCGCACAGCCCACAATTTATTTTGGACATAAATTCCTCCGCTCTCCCTCCACAAAGTGCTTTTTTTGTTGTTTGACACCAACATGAAGCTCTCCCGTTCCCAGCAGCAAGGCCAGAACCTTCCCACCGCTGCTGCCATCCCACAGAGCCGGGCTGGGCTCTGCCCATGCGGCGTGCCCCAAGGCAAGGCAGCCAGCTTCCTGCAGGGCCGGCTGCAATTAGGGAGCAGTGGGGAGGGATCCCTCCCCACCCCGCTCGTGGAGGAATTCCTGTCCTTACATGGCAGGGAGGGAAGCATCTCGCAGGGCAGCTCCTACCCACCCGGCCGCTGCCGCGGCTCAGCAGCATGCCCAGGAGCGTGGGAGGACCGGATGGAGAGGAGCGAGGAGGGAGGAAAGCTATTTGGGGCTGGAAGGCAGGGCATTGCGGAGGGAAGGAAGGCAATGTGCTGATAATTAACATTCAGATTTCATTATTGCAGAGCCATACTCTGAAGTAGAGGATTAGGGCAACGAGGAGGGAAGCAGCAGAGCATCTACTTTGATGTAGGCAACGTAATGCGTTCTGATGGAAGATAACATGGGAATGGATGTTCCTGCAAAGCTCTCTGCTGCAACTCCCTCACGTAATCTGTGCAAACCGGAGCTGTGCTCCGCCGGGCTGCACACATCCACAGCTCCCCTCCTCCCTGCAGCCCCTGCCCCGTGGCACGGCAACGGGGCTGCTGCCTCCTCCCAGCCTCAGCGGCGCGGGCTGAAGTTCCACGCACCAAGGAAACAGCATCAAACATACAGGACCAACCTGCTCTGTGGCTCCTGTGCAAGTCTTAGCAAGAAGCCGCGGAGCTGAAACCAGAGCTGCAGCAGCCCAGGCTGTGGGCCTCTCGCTACACGAGATTTACACGCCAGGGAAGGCAGGCGGAGCCCAAGCCCACACACACCCCATGCCCTCGGCAAGGGCTCCTGAGTCGGGTTTCGGCTGCGGGATTGGGAGGGAAAGAAGCAGCAGGCATTGCCTGCACCACACCATCAGCCCATGGGGCAACACCACGAGGCCAACCGGAGATAGCAGCTATGACTGCCCTCCATCCGTGTTGCCTCAGCCGTGGAGCTGGATTTGGGTATGCTGGCCACACCATGCCATCTGCCCCTCACATCCCTCCAAGGACAGCAGAACACAGTAACCCAAGCAGTGCAAGCAGGTCGCGAGGAACGGGGGCAATCTTGACCATCCCCACTTGACCAGCTGCGTAGAAGCAGCTCTGACTCCTAGAAGCCACAACCTCCGGGACAAAGCTCTCCAGTAGCCCCAGAACAGAGCAGGAAGTTTCACCCCTCCGCAGCCAGGCTGCCGCAGGAAGGTGGAAGGAAGGCAGCCGGCGCTCCAGGTGAGCCACCAAGTAGGTCAGCTGGACCCCAGCCAGAGCATTACACGCGATAAAGGCTTCCCCCACCCATCGCCTGTGCCCTGATGCAATCCCAGGAGATGTTCAGTCAAAGATGCAAAGAAGCCCCTGCCCCTCCCTCCCCTTGCTCACCAACCCCACCCCATTCGAGGCCACAGACATGCAACACAAGTAAACACTTGCATGCTCACTCACAGGTTCCCACCCTGCGAGGCAGCTGGATCCCACATTCATTTCTCCGCAGTTGGGCTGAGTCAGACGCTTTCTGGCAAAGGGCTCCCGAGTGACTCAAATTCCCTCCTTCAGCCTCTGCCAGCTCCCTTCTGCCCAAAAGATGCCAAACAGGAAGCCGCAAACAAGTCGAGCAGATGTCTCGCAACTCCGGAGCCAGGGCAGAGGGCTCCCATCCACCTCCCAGCAGTGCCAGCACAGCCCGCATGCCATCCCCGCGGCTCCGGGTCGGGTCACGCCAATTTCTGAGCGCAGCAGGACGGGAAAACGTGGGGAGGGAGGGAGACGATAAAGGAACGCCGCTGAGAACATCCAAGCGCAGCTCCCTGTTGGCGCACCCTAATCTCACAAAGCTCAGAAACGTCTGTTGTATTTGTTTTTAAGGACAAAATCACAACCAATTTTCTTAACACGAACGCTCCATCTCAACTTCAGAAGCACACAGCTTCTGCCTGGGCATCAGCCCAGGAATATTTTCCAGGCTTTCTACACCAGCACCAAGAACCATTCACCGTCGCCGCACGCAGCACTCTGTCACTGTCATCCCACGGCCCCACAGATGTTTTCTCCTCCGTTTCCCCCTTGGCGTGCTCCTCTTCTCTAAAAGCAGGGCTGCCTCCAAGTGAAAAGGCTCTTCAGCCTTAGCAGCGATAGGAAACCCCTGAAAGTACCTTCAAAACAGCTCCTCGTTTCTCTGAACCCTTAATGGCACATCAAGGCTTTCCCCCTCACATTTGGAGGTGTTTTGCAAGCACTGGCTTGTGGCACCTATCCTCCCATTGGGCGAAAAAGGTGAAGAGCACCATTCCTCACAAGAACAGCCAAGAGAAAAGCACCAAGCATTTGGAGAAGTCACCCTCGGACATTATTAGAGCAAGTTCTACACATCAGAAATTTTACTTTAAAAGGGTCTCTGAAGGCAAAAAAAAGGCTCAAACTCCTGGCACGAGGTGACTCATCCTTACAAGGACACATCTCCAAATTGATGTTAACTGGAAAGAATGAACAAATTACTTTTAAATTAAAAGGGAAACTCAGTGAGCCCTGAGAGCACATACTGTAGTTTTGGGGAGGATCTGCTGTATTCCTCATCCATACAGAGAATGATTTCCCTGCTTTATGGGGGGGAGTGGAATGAAATTCAATTCAACCTTAAGGATGAAACTGTGACTGACATCTGCATAATAAAGCACTCGGGGATGCGGCTCGAGACATGCAGTGTATTAGACAACTTAAATTAGGATACGGCAGACTGGTGAAGCACTGAGAAGGAGGATGGCTGTTGCTCAAAGCAATAACCTACTTATGTCCCAGCCTCAGACAGCTACAGCCAGCACTGGGGATGAGCGGACCCCGCGGCGGGGATGGGATGGGAATGGAGTGGGAATGGAGAGGGCAGCACACAGCCTGCAGCACCTTCCTCAGCACCTTTGCCACCCAAAACCTCCAGCCAGCCCTGCTCTTCTGTGCAAATCACAGCATGATGGTTTCAAGGGCAGCAGAACCAGGCAGCCTTGTCACCCTCTGCCCCCCTCTGCTCTCCCAGCACCCCACAGGATCTCTCTCACATCTTGCACTGGCTCCAGCACAAGCATGCGAGGTGCCCATCCTGCACACGCTGCATTTGCTGGGGTCAAACACGCAAGAAAGAAAGCAAAGCCGCTGCTGGGCTGGAGAAGCACGGGCTGCTGCACGCGCTGGGATGCTTCTTCCCCAAGGACCTCCCAAGTCTAAAGGCTGGAGCCGTTCAAGTCGCTACGAAACCAGCGGCAGGCACTTAAAGCCGATGCAAATCGGGAAGCGTGCTCTGCTCAGCTCAGCTGGGCCTCCTTTTTATCTGGAAATCTCAAGTGCTTCATGAGATCGAGCCTCGCAGCCGCAGGAGACAGCTGAAGGGCTTTGTCACCCCCGAGCGCAGCGCTGCTGCAGGCAGGCTGACGGCCACACGGTTGGCTCGAGCTCAGCTCCATCCGTCCCTGCAACCCAGCGCCTCTCACGGAGCGCACAGCCTCCCCACGTGCCCCCCTTTGGGACAAGGAGGACATTTCTGCTTCGATTCATGGAGTATTTGTAACCACCGCGAGTTAACAGCTCATGGAAAACATCTCCACATCCTTTCTTCCGGCGTCAGACGCGGTGGGAAAGATTAACTGCAGCTACTTGAGTCACTTTCATTCCCAGCGGGCTCACCACATCAGGGTGATGCTGGTGGCACTGGCATTGCCACCCACAGACCCAGTCGGGCTCCCAGTGCTGCATCCCGGGTGTGCAGCCCCGCGCACCGGCCGGCCCCGCAGCCCCACAAATTCCTGGCCCTGCAGGTTCCTAGGGAGCTATCAGGTGGCAGCGTCCAATTTCCTCATTGTTTCGGGAGGTGTTTTCTGATGGGAAAGGTGAAAAGGGTATTTGTGAGCCTTGTAAACCGATTCCTCCGAGTTGGGTAAACAAGGGGAGCTCTGTTGGCAGCCAGCCCCTGCAAGCCGGAGATGCCTGAGCTGAGAAACCCAAGCGAGGGGCAGTCCCCCACCCAGCCAGGGACTCAGGGTCGCTGGGGGAGCCCCATGCCCCAGTGTGGATGGAACCAAAGGGACAAACCCTGAGCCCCCAGCCAGCGGGAGCCCACAAAGCGACAAGGGTGCAACAAGTGGGACCAGTGCAGTGACACAGGTTCCGTGCTCCCCAGCTTGCACAGCGTCTGGTGTCAGGCACGGCTGCACTGGCATCGCAAAGGGGATTTAATTGGAGAGGAAAAGGACCAGAGTGATAAGGGATAATCCCTCAAAATATGCCGCTGGGTTACTCGGGGGGGATTTCTGCGGCCTTTGTTGCGCCAGGCTGCACTCAAGTCAGTTTACAGGACTCTAGCCCAGAATGTTCCTCAAGCAAAGGAAGACACATCCCGCAGTGCCTGCTGCTGCTCACCCTGGTTCCACACTGAAGCACCACAGCTCCGCCAGTCTGTGTCAGCACACGGGAAACTGGTAAATATGCACATAATTTAAAGAACGGGTTAACATGCTTTCAAACAACCTATCTCCCAGCCCAGGTACTTATTGTGCCATGAGAACTGCAAAACCTCTGGGGCAGGCATCACATTTCCCTGTGTCTGAAGAACAAAACGTAGCTCTTACTGTATTTCAGGCTTTGCAGAAAACAGAACAACACAGAACAGCCACCCCCCTCCTTGGATAAGATACTCCGAAGCATGAATTCTGACATACATACAAGGTGACATATGCTGAATGCTGTTTTCTTCAAAGAAACCCAGAAATAACCATCTTGCAAGGAGGACATGTACTCTTAGCAGCCAGGGCTGCAGGGGGGCCTGGCACAGTGACATGCTGCGAGCAGAGAGCAGCAAACAGCCATTTAGATGTGGCATTTACTGCTGTGCAAGAGCTCGGGTCCTGCTAGACCTTCAGGAGCTGAGGACCACGTCAGGAGAACCCACCCTCCTAACAGAGCATATGGGCTTGCTCTGGAGGTTATTTGGGGGCTACACCATCCCCAGGGCTCCTGTAGGTCCCCGGGGCTCAGAAATGTGCTCCAGGAAGCAGCCAGCAGTTCTGTAAGATGAAGTGGTTGAGGAAAAGAGCTGGAGACTCCATGGAAAAACTCCCGAAAAGCATTCATGCAGCGTACAAAACACATGAGGGCTTCACTGGTGTCCAACCACAGCCAGAAGCAGAAGTCCTCTGCTGCCTGCTTTGTTCCCACTTGCTTTTCAGGAGCCCACCAGCACCACCACGTCACAGCCGAGGAGCTCTCTGCCCAAGAAGAGCCCTCCTGCCCATACAGGCAGCCTCCAGCAGTCCACATCCATCCCAGAGAGGTGCAGGAGCAGCAGCACGGTGCTGGAACACCAATACATCCAGGTTCCTATCCAGCTACCAGGCCATGGTAGAAGCAGGAGGATCCAGGTCCATACAACCTCATTTTTTCAATCTATAGTGCTAATGCAATCCAATTTCTTCTTTTTGACTCTCGCTAACTTCTTGGAACAGAGATATCCCACGGAAGGACATTCATTACAACTTGAGCAAAGCGGTTCCCTGCCCTCCTCCACCTCCCATCCATGTCTGTCACCTTCCCATTTGTCGAGTTCTTCGTCACTGCAAGGAAGGGTAAATAGGAGCACGTGATTCCCCATCCTCACGCTTTCCCACTTCTTTCATGTGCTCTTCTATTCTTAGTCTCCGCTAAGTGCTGCCTTCGATCTCTTTTTTCCTGCTAATCTCTGTATAATTATTTCCACTGCCCTTCTGCAGACCTCTTCTATTTCTGCAGTATCCGCTCTGCGCTGGGGCGATGAGAACACAGCACAGCGACTCAGGTAAGCCTCAAAGCAGCCTCGTGGGGCGGTCGCTCCTTTGGCCTTGGCTCCAAGCACGACCACAGAAAGTCAGTGCTTCTCGTTGGTCCTTCACGCCATCCCACCTCTGTGCTTCCTTCCACCACCTGCTCTCCATCCATCCTTCAGCCACGGAGCCCCAGGAGCAGCCTCCCATCCTTAACCCTCACACCAGCAAGTTCTTGGGCAACACTCCCCGCAGCCCGAGTCTTAGCAAAGAAGCTAGAAGCCACCTCAGCCCACCGGCTCACATCTTCCACCAACGCCAACCGCAGGTGGTTCCCACCATGGCACGAGGCTAATCAGCCCGGCCCGTTTCCTCCAGGCATTGAACCAGCTCCATCGCAATGCACCCCCGGTCTGTAATTCTCTGGGATCATTCCTAATACCTTTAATGATAAACACTACGCTGGCTCCCTGCCCGCCCCCTGACGCAGCAGCCGAATTAACGACGGATCTGCCTCGTTAGCGGTGCTGGGAATGACCCCTCCCGGTGCCCCCCCTTCCTCCACCCCACTCGCGGCCCCTCAGCCTCGTTTAGCGGGGGGGCAGGCATGGAGCATTTTAGTACTGCTGTCAGCACCCACGAGCCCCCCAAAAAAGGGGCCGTGCAAACAGATCCCCGTTCTTCACTCCAGCACACAGCGGCTGCCCGCACAGCCTGCAGCTCTGCCTTCTCTGCAAATCACCCCACAGAGCCCCCCGCTCCCCACTCGACCCCGTTCCTCCCCCGGACACACTTTAAGGCCCTTTTTTTTTTTTTTTTTTTTTTTTTTTTTCCACATTTCAGGTTTAATGAGGCCCATTCAACCCTCCCAAAGACAAAAGGCCCTTCTCGTTTCTAAACGGATTTACACGACGCATCAGTGAGGCAGAAACGGGTCGCCATGGCAACGAGGCCCAGCCGCCCCCCTTTTCCCCCCCCAAACATGGCTGCCATTTTGTCCCCACGCCGCGCCCCAAACCCCCACCGCTTCCACAGGGGGAGCACGGGAAGAATGGGGGGAAATGAAATAAGCCATAAAGGCGATGCGCGCTGAATGCACTGGAGAATGAAGATGTGCAGCCCCTGGGGACCCCCCTCCCCCCCCACCTCTGGGGTCCCTGCTCTGAGGGACCCCCCAGAACACGATGTGGGAACCCCAGAACAGGATCCCACTGTTCCACAGCCGCCCCGGCCACCTGCCAGGGCCACAACAGCCACAGCCCACAGCCATGGAGACCTCCAGGCCCCCCGAGGAGGAGGCCCCTTCGTAGATGAACTGAAATCTGCTTAAGTAAATGTTTCTCCAGCATATGTAATCCCTTGCAAGTTTTGCACTGATGACTGATTGGGGTTTATTATCAAACCGTAGTTAAAATGTAAGCAGAAGGCAAGTAAACACCGGCTGTGGGGGGAAAAATAAACCGGGAACACCTCAACTCCCAGCAGGAGGCTGCAATGGCGGAGCTGGGGAAGCTCTGCCCTCAGCTCCCCCACGTGTCCCTGCAGGGCGACGATGGCTGCGGTGCTGCTGGAGGACCATCCCACACCTCCCTTAGGGCTCCAGCACTGCAAGCTCCTGCTCCACACCTCACACCCGAGCTCCCTCCTATGAGCAGCGCAGATCCCATCGCGCAGTGCCAATCCCTATCAGCTGTAATCCGGAGCCACCACATCCCAAGGAACCAGCAGCCCATCCCTAAGCGAGGCTTTGCTCAGCCACTGCCATTGGGAAACGTTGACTGCAAGTGTCAAGCACAAGCTGGCCAAATAAGCTGCCGGTCCGCCTGGAGCACAGCAGGCATTGCTCACACCTCAGCAAGTGGATGAGGGAGCAGCCTCACAACAAACACTGATGGGAGCTTTGCTCAGGAGGTGCACGGGGGCCGCTCTGCACACACAAACTCTCTCTCCCAGAAGACAAGGAATCCAACACAACAGGCCAGAGGTGGACCAAACCTTCCCCGCCTCCATCACCAGGCATGCTTCCATCGCAGGAGGTGCTCCTCCTCCAGAGCAGCCAACAAGGGACAGCACAGTCCCTCCGCCATCAGAGCACATCCTCTTTCATTATCACTGCACCAAACGACGTGGCAGGGGAAGTCTGGCTCAGGACCAACTATCAGAGCACACTGGGAAAAAAGGGCAATTCCCACAGCCCCCAAGCAGGTTTTTCTGCCCATGCTCAGCTACCTGCTTCCACTCTCTCAGTCTGCAAGCACTCCAGGTTCCAGATCACATTGCCACCAGCAGCACCAACTGAGGACTCCAGCGGTCCTCTCGCCAGGGATGCCACAGGTGCCAGGCCAGCAGGAAAACAGTTTCTGATTGCCAAAGCGGAAACCATTGCAGCTGCATTCCCCGTGCTTATTCTCAGCTTTCTGTCTTGCTGGAGCTAGGGGTCTCTGGGGTAACTTTGGGCTTTAATCATCAGGACACACTTGCTCCTTCAATGCAAGACTGGTGTTCATTTGGTGAACCTGCTGGATTTCCAGTGAAGGAACAGGTTGGATACAGCCAGAGAAGCGCTGACCGTGTGCGCACTGCACCGAGGCATCGCAAAGCTGCCATCATGCATTACAGCCACTTCCCAGCTCTGGCCTGCACAAAGGCATTTGTCTGAAACAGCTTATTTATAGCTGCACGCCGCTATGCCGTGCTGCCAGTGACATCCCCAGCCAGGGGACAGCCAGCAAGCTGCATGTGGCCCCTGAGCTGCAGGAGAGCCGGAGGTGGGCATGCTGAGTCCATGCATGGGCACGGGGGGGTTCCCAAGCTGAGTGACAGAATAAAAGCACCCACAAGAAGGCATATGATTCCATAATGAGATAAGCTCTGTTTCCAAACGAGTACACGACCAGAAGAGCCTGGCCAAAGCTAATGCAGCACACACAGTGCATGTCTCCTGCCAGGTGAAAGCTCTTCTGCATGGCAAGAGCACAAGAGCAGAGTGCTCCCATGCCTCCCCACCCCGCTGGGATGGGTGCATCCTCCCTGCCCAAGGAGGAAGAGAAGGAAGGCAAGGGGCTCTTACAGGAGCCAGGCACTGATGTGAGCACCCCCCATACATGCAGGCGCTGCACCCAAACCGTACAAACAAATACTATTTATCCCAACCCTGCGAGGAAAATTAAAAACAAGCCGGTAATTGAGGCCATTTGGAGGAGATTTAATTGGGGCCAGACCACTGGCGCAGGCTGCTGCTGCCACCTGCAGCGCTTTCTGCAAGCAGTGACAGCAGCTCCGGGGGGACCAGGGCCCCGGTCCCTGCTCTCCGAGGGCAGATGCTGTTGGGGCAGGACAAGGGATGCATCCTGGGTGCCACGTCTGCCCGTAGGCACTCCGCACACTCGTTGCTGTCCCGGCACGATACGCTGTTCCACCAGCGACAGAACCGAGCAGCTGGCCAAAATAACAGCCAACAATAAATAAAAAAAAAATGAGAAAGCCTCAATTTCCTCCCCCAGACCCTATCAGCCCGCACCTCCCCTCGCAGAAATAAAGACAAGCCGTGCTATCTAATTAATGCTGTCAGGCTGCGGCGCAGGGCGGCGGCGGCGGCCACAAAGGCGGCGTGGGGAGCGCTGAGCCCGCAGCCACGGCCGGCAGCCCCGCGCCGCGCCATCAATGGGGCCCCACGCTGCGCATGAGGTAAGATGCGATTCAAAGCGGGGTTTGTAAGAGGTTTTGTTTTTTAAAATGGGGGAGGGGAAGGGAACAGGGACTTGACAAGAGCTGACAGACAACTGAACAAAACCATAAGGGCCATGAATGGCAACACGGCTCTTTAATTGGCGTAGGAATGGGGAGAAAAGTGAGACAATGAGGCGCAGCCCTGGTCGCGGGGCCCCAGCCTGCCGAGGTGCAGGGGAGCGAGTGTTCCCCTTCTGCTGAGCTCGCAGCCCCCCTGGACAAGTTGTAATATAGTATTAAGTTTGCTGATGATATCCCTGCCCTGCCACTTGTTTAGACAACAGAAAGCGACGCGTCTCTGAACCAAGGAGATAAGGAAGTTCTGCCCAGTTTTTGCACCAAGGAAATAGAAGGTCCAGCTTGGAATCGGTCCCTGAGCATGTAAAACACCTCCTGGAAAACTTCTGCATAAGTAACACAGGTGATATACATAAACTGAATATCATCCCTGTAAGTCATGCTCGAGAGCAGGATTACCCCCATGCATCCAGCTATCTACTAAAAAATGCCTGCTTTCTAACACTCCAACTTGAGTCCTAGTTTCCTTACTGACCATCCTACAGTATCTCACCAGCCCACCATGCCCAGAGCTGCACACCCCGGGCCCTACCAAGCACGAAACCTAAAGGTGCCAAGGGAAGAGGAATGCACAGAGGGGCAGCACAGGGAACCAAGTGGGACCACCAGGCCAGCCAGCGCCTTCCAGCCCCCCAAGGAGCCCAAGCTCCTCTTGCAGGAGGCCAGCCAGGAACAACGTCCCGCAGCCAAGCCCTGCTCACCACCAGGAATTTCAAAAGCTAGAATTGCTCCGAAGCGGCACAGACCCAAAACCCAAAGCCTGGACGCTGCAGACACAAAATGATCCGACGGAAGAGGATCGGGTTCCCCGCTCAGCTCCGTTTGTTTTTCTATTTTGCTTTGGTTTGGGGGAGGCCCAGGAACGCCCGTGCCCGTGCTCTGGCTGCAGCCCCGCTCCTTCTCCATTCATTTGGAGGCTAAGGGGAGAGGGAGAGACGGGTTAAAAGGGAACAAGGTCTGACCAGCGGGGTTCCCACTTCTTCCCTGACCCCTCAGCAATAAGATGGAGGAGATTTCGCCTCCCAGTTCCAAAGCAAAGAATTACTTTGGCATGGCACACAACGGCGGCTGCGCGCCCACTTGGAAGGGAAGGCAGCGGCACTCACGTGCCCGAGGAACCCGAGAGCAGAGCGAGACCTCCCCGCCAGGCCCCGCTTTGTGATGCAGATGCAGCCCCAGAGCAGAGCATTGCAGCCCCCTGCCCTGTGCAGGGGCTCAGCCAGGGGTCAGCGCTCCAGCCCTGGCACCTTCTGGAGGATCCTTCCCTCCACAAGCCTGGCCTCAAAAATCAAGAAATGAAAGCAAACAGGGGAAAGGATGAAGTTACAGGCTGCAGTTAGCAGCACAGCACGGGGAAGCAATCGCCTCTGTTTGCAGCACGCTGTGCCCCAGCACCTGAGCAAATGCTGTGCGCAAAACCCAACCAGTCCCAGACATGGGAATCCAAAAGAAAACCGGATCACAACGGCACCAGGGTCCCACGGGGGCCTGTAGAGAGCGGGGACAGGCCACCACCAAGGGCTGCTGCATTCTCAGGGGCAAGGAGGGAGCTCCCCAAGTGACTGAGCTCTTTGCACCCCACGTGCCAACCCTGGGCCCTGCGGCTCAGCGTGCTTCGGCTCAGCGCTGCTGCAGCTCGAAGGACTCATCCTGACATCAGAAACCGGGCACGAAGAGGAGAGAAGCCCAGGAGTAGTGAGCACAGTGCGACGGGATGCTCAGCCCAGCACCGACGGGTCGTGCCGGCTCCAGCAGCCCCGCGGGCAGGACAGGGCCGGGGCTCCATCCCCGTGACTAACACCGCTGCTTTTGATCTGCTGACTCCCAGGGTGGCGAAACGGGTTTTGTAATTTGGGCTAAGTCTGGAAGCGCCATCTTCCCAGGCAGCTGCACATCTCTCCGAGCCCTCGTGTCATTACTGGGAACTGGCTGGACTACAGCCTGCGTTAGAACTTATTCAGGCTTTCTTAACCACTCCATTATAACGAAATGCATGCATACAATAACCATAACGACTGTCCGCTCCAGCCGTGTAATAACTGCCCCAGTAACCAGGTCACACGATATTCCTGCCCTCTGAGTCAGCCCTGTAATCTTCACGCTATACTTGGCCATACAGGACTTTCAACCCAACACCACAGGCTGTTTTGGATGGGTCTACGGCAAAAAAGCTAAAGATGAGTCACCAGAGCTCAAAAGACGTTTTCTTTTCACCCCTCCTCCCCCCTTGTCCTCATGCACACAAAAAGTAAGAGATTCACTGAGGACTGGTGAGCCTGTTCCACAAGAAAGCATACACCCAGCCTCCACCTCAGGCTGCGTTCCTGAAAGTCACTTGGCAGGGCAGAAAATGGCCCCTTTCTCCTTAAAGCCCCTCCTCAGACCATGGGAGGTCCCGTCGAGATGCAGAAGCCGCCGTTTCCACAACAGCTACAGGATAAAGCCCCAGCCCCGGGGGTTTAGCAAGGAAGGGGCCGGGAGCCCCCGCGCCCCCCCAGGTCCCAGCAAAGGGACGGCGGCACAGCCAGCACAACGCAGCCGTGTCGGGTTGAAGCCTCGCCCCTCGCTGAAAGAGATCTGGCTCGTACTCGCTTTTATTTTTAGGCTAGATACACGTACGGCTGAACTTTAATAAAATGTACAACCTCCTTTGGGGAATATGAGAAGCCAGAGAGGAACAAGAAAGGCCATTACTTTCTCCGGTGTCAGAGCAGCTGCCAGAGCTGAAGGTCTGCCCTTCTCCGGGGACATCGCGCAGACCCAGCGGGTGGCACAGAGCTCTCTGCACCCAAGGCACACGCAGTGTGCAAGCTGGCAGGAAGCAATGCACCAACAGCTCCAAGTTCTGCAGTTTAAACAGAGACGAGCCCAGCTCTCTAGCACACAGAGGAGAGCAGCGGCAAGCCTAGAGATCTGGAGATGTGTTGGACTACATGATCTTTAAGGTCCTTGCCAACCCAAACCATTCCGTGAGTCTTTAAGCTGCTCCCTTTGCAGCAGCAGGGGTACCTGGACCTGCACTGCTGCAAGAACTCCTCCCCCACCAGCACAGCAGCGTCCCATCAAAAGAGACTTTTAACAACACGCCAAAGAAAGCTCGCCCCAGCCCAGCAGCAACCCTTTCTTTAGGGAGGCCACCACCACAAAAATCAGCTCTCCAGACATGTCATTAGGAGCTCTGTGGACTTCCTCCTACGCCAACAATCCGTCACACTGCAGACCGGCCTGTCTGTCTTTAAGGCAGGATCTGTGATTGCAAAAGGGAAATGAGCTCGCTGGTCTCAGCCTTAGTCCCGAGCGCTGATTTCTATGAAACCCCAGCAGTCGGTGTGGCTGGCACCCACTGGGGCCGGCCTGAATCACCCCACACCCAAACCCAGCCTATGGAGGGCTTTAATCTTCCGCTGCCCTTTTGCAGCAGGGAACTGCAGGCACCCTGGGAGGGCCCATAAATCTCGCCCCGCTGGCTGGCCTTTCCTCTGCATCGCTAGGCAAATAGCAAAGGAGCTAAAAGACAGCAGCTCTCTCTGGCCGAGCCTTCTGCTATTTGCTTTAAGGTGATAGGGCAGGAAGAGAGAAATTGCCTTTCTCCTGGACAGCTTTTCTCAAGGCCCCAGCCCGCCTGCGTTCCCCACCACTTCCCTGGGAACCGCCGGCCAGCACTGAAGTTACCCCGGAGATATCCCCAAACCCAGGACCCCAGACAGCCTGGGGAAGGGATGTGCTGGCACCTGGCAAGAACACAGATGGCAGCGGGGCAAGCAAAGCCAAGCAGAGCCCTCGGGAAAGCCCCACCGGGGTCCCAGCAGGCACAGGGACAATGGGACCACATGCCACCAGCCTTCACAATTAGCCCACGTGAGGATCGCGGGGATGGCGAGCAGGAGCAGCCTCCGAGGCTGGCATGTTCACTCCGCTTTAAAGCCTGGAAATAAACCAGCACAGAGGAGGAGGAAGAGGAGCAGGGTAGAAGCACCCCGTCCATCCCCACTCCCAGGGCCACCCTCGTGCTGCTCCCACAGCAGCCGTTTCCAATTGCCGGCAGAACCCACGGATGGGGACCATTCACAATCCCCACCCCAGAGACAAAAAACCTCCAGCTTGCCACCCACACGCATGGAAGAAAGCTGACGAGATGCCGCAGGAGACCAAAGTTCCCCCAACCACTTCCTCCCCGCGCAGTTCTGCTGCCAGATGCCATTCCCAGGGCCGTACCCCAGCATCCCACTAGCTGGCCACAGTGCTCTCCCCACCAGGACGGGGACGTGTCCCCACGGTGCTGCTGCTGCTGCCATTCCCCGTACACAGCGCTCCCTGCCAGCTGAATGCAGAGCAAGGCTGCTCTGTCCTGCTGTCCTGCAGGGTGTTACTGCAATGCACTTGGCTGCCTGCACAAGGGCAGCATTCTGGACCCCCAGCAGGAAAGGGGCTGTAGTTACCACGCTTTAAGCCACAAAGTCAGTGTGGATGTTACCAGAACTCTGCCCTGCCAGACCCCACAAAAGTCCCCCCATAGATCCCTCAATTTCCACCAAGAAGCCACCACAAGCATCCCCAATCAGAGCAGACCCGGCCCTGAGGAGCCCACCCACCCCACACCAAGGCTTCAGCCGCCGCCAGCCCAGCCCTGCTGGGCACACAGCGCTGCTCCCTGCTGCAGCATCCCACCGCCGCCTCATTTCATCCTGCTACCCAACTGCATTTTCATTTTGTTTTGCACTTGAGGTCCTTTTTTATTTTTTCCACACTTATTAAGGAGAAAGTTCAAAACGTCTGCAAGGACTGCGATGCACTAATTTAGAACTTACTGCGGTGTCGACATTGCATTAAGCATTGCTGTCAACCGTGAGGACAGCCTATGTCTATGTAAGAAATTACACCAGCAATTATAGCTAAAGAGGCATGTAAGATTTAAAAAAAAAAATTAATGTATTCAGAAATGATAACTGACATTCTTATTAGGATTAATCTAATTTTAGTAGAGTCATTTATATCCTGCCTTCGGATAAAAAAAAAAAAAAAAAGAATTTCAATTTTAAAACCTGGGTAAAAATTGGCATTTAGGAAACTACTCTCAGAAGTCGCCCCACATGATGAAGGGCGACGATAATAAGAGAAAGTTAAAAAGAAAAGAAAGCTCTTCCATTACAGGAGACATTTGTTACATGGGCACGGAGCCCCCGGCCCCACTGTGCCGAATCCCAGCTGCAGGGCAGAGCCAGGGGACGGCCGTCAGAATCCTCAGCTCCCACTGCAAGCATTACATGGGACACGTTTATAAGCACGCTTCAGTCTCGACTAAACCTGTTAACATAGGTTTGTACGCGCGCCAATTAGTGGCAGCCCACACCTCTTCACAAAGAATAGCTCTGTTTGACAAACCTGACATCATCCTGAGAGGAAATTACATGTTTTGCTGATAGAGGCAACTGCGTGGAAGCACCGACTGCGACGCAGCACCAACCCAACCCAACGGGTCCCGAGCAGAGCGTGGGCATGGGGCACCGATGGGGCACCAATGGGGCACCGATGGGGCACAGCACCGCGGCCAATCCTGACTGCACCATGGTTTGTATGGCCTGGAGGTGAGCAGAGCATCACTCCTCCCCAGTGCAGGAGCGGAGGAAGGCTGGCACGGCTCAGAGGGAGAGAAGGAGCCAGCAGGTGCTCAGAGCAACGCCTCTGGATGCCAGAGCGTGGGACAGATCCTGCACCCAGCATGCATGCATGAGCAAGGGCAGCACCGGGCACTGTGCAGAGCAACACTGCCCTCGAGGAACAGCACTGACCGAGGGTGACAAAATACATGGGCCAGCTTGGCTTACCCCCCAAATTCTGAAATCCCCCAGCACCAAATTCCTCCCCGTGAAGAACCATCGGGGCACTGCAGTCCCCCCTCACAGCACAGCAGTGCACCAGCAGCAGGCACTCGTGCCATTAGCAGCCCACATCAGCAGGGAGCACGGCGAAGCACAGCAGTGCTCTCCCACCCCAGAGCTCTGACACAAATCACTTGTCTTTTAGAAAGAACGCACCGCTGGCCTCAGGCACCATCCCTGTGCTGCTGAAACCAGCTGCCCTGGGTGGCACAGATCCTGCCTGGCCCTGCAGTACAGCCCAAGCAGCCCCAGCCCGCAGCACCGAGCACAGCAGAGCACGGCCACGCAGCAAAGGGAGAGGGGAAGAAACCTCCCGGGCTGATTATTTTATTTTCTACTGACAGTTTCAGCCACGAAGGCCAATAAATCCTGATTACAGATTTTAAAAACGCTTCCTGCAGACACTTGGACCATCAAGGCAATTCTGGGCTCCCATAACTCCCGTTTTATGATGGTCATACATGTCAACTTTTCACAGAGCCTGGCATTTCAATAAAAATGACCGTAAACCTAGATTAGAGATTAAAGGACTGCCTCCGAAGCTTGTCAGAAGAAGAAACAAGT
Source organism: Tympanuchus pallidicinctus (assembly GCF_026119805.1). NCBI lineage: Eukaryota > Metazoa > Chordata > Aves > Galliformes > Phasianidae > Tympanuchus > Tympanuchus pallidicinctus. Next base: position 18,054,510 of record NW_026294648.1, on the reverse strand, counting down.
TCGCCTGCAGTTGGCCTGCTGTTCTGTTACCAACAGGTAGGTCATTTCTGATGGTTTTACACCAGCAGTGCGTCTCCAGGCTGCCGACAGCTCCGTGCACAACGACGACGTGTGCAGGGACACAGCAGGCACAGGAAGGAGCCCAGCTCCAAGCCCTTCTATGACACAGAATCGTGCAATCACTGGGGTTGGAAGAGCCCACTCAGATCCCCAACCCAACCCCAGCCCACCCCACCATGCCCACCACCCCAGTGCCACATGCCCACAGTTCAGGAACACCTCCAGGGATGGTGACCCCACCGCTCCCTGGGCAGCTGTGCTGTGCACCACTGCTCTTTTGCAGAAAAGACTGTTCCTAATACTCAAAGTGACCCTTCCCTGCCACAGCTTGAGGCAATCACACCTCATCCTACCACTGGCCCTTGTCCTCTGAACAGCCTTCCAGCCACTCTGCCCCAAGCCTGCAGCAATGCACGGGTTTTCTGTGACCAATGTGCAGAACCCGGCACTCGGTCTTGTTGAAGCCATGGGGTGGCAAAGCATCACAACAAGGGACAGCACCACACGTGGCCAAAATCCACGGTGCTCAGCTCCACCAGCACAGCAGAGATGTGATGCACATTCCCCTCCCTTCGAGCTCGCTTTCACAGCACAAATGCAGCCACCAGAGCTGCCAGACCTTCCTGTGTCTCTCCCTGCCTGCCCCCTCCCTCCTCCCCAGGAGCAGCCCTGTCCTCGTTTCTCCTCATCTCGCCTTCACAAGGTCGGCTGTGCCACACAGGTGCACATGGAGAGGTGACAGGAGGGGACAGCCCATCACCAGCAGCTGCAGTGAGTCAGGAGAAATGGAGGTGCTTCTCATGCAGCTGACACCATAGGCTTCTATGGTGTGAGGCTCATTGATGAACTGATGCTCCCATTTAATAAATAGGGAAGGAAAAGAACGACAAGAAAAAAAGCAACAGAAAGGATGTCAGATGACTCACGACAGACAACGCTGCATCTCCACCAGCACCGAGAGGTGCTGAGATGGTGCCAAGGACAAGGGCTGGGACGAGGCAGGATCAAAAGGACAGAGCTGGAGACAGCCCTGGGAGCAGGGAAGGGCTGGAGGACCGCTCAGAGCACCCAGGACTCAGCCATGCGCCCCACTGCATGCAGCCTTCTCCAGGGCAGCAGCAGCTGGTTTCCTCTGAAACGAGACTCGCCAGCTCTCTGCTCCCTCTGAAAAGCAGTGGGGGAGGATGCTGCCCAGCACCCAGCCCCTCTCTTACAAAACTCTTCCTCAAACCAAGTCTTAAATCCTGCTCTGTTCCCAGAGGCAGAGGAGGATGAAGACGGCCACGGTTTGTCCCTGTGAAACGTGACCATCCCCATCACATTGCTGCCCACCCGCCGGGCACGTGGTGCTGCCCCTCACAGGGACACGGGCAGCGATGGGGTCAGTGGGAACACTGGCTGATTGTAGGTGCTCCAGCTAATTGTAGGTGCACCCAACAAAGCGTCGCAGTGATCAAAAAGTGCCCTTTCCTGATCGCATAAAGAGCCCGGAGCTCTGCGCGCTGAAGGAGGCCGGTGCCCTTTCTGCTGGTGTCTCTCAAAGTCCATCAAAAAGTCCCATTTACATCAAAATGCACTTCCAGACATGCTTCGATTTTACTTTTCCCCTTTCATCTCCTTCCACCCTCCCACCCCACCTCGCGGACCCATTGTCGGCGAGGCATTTGCGGCACCTCGCGCTGCAAGAAAGCTGCCAAAGTTAAAGAAACAGGACAGGAAGAATGGAGCTTTCAACTAAGCAAGAAGCCGGAATCGCTGCTGGTCGCGCTCCAGCATCCGCGCGGGGCAGGCAGGAGGCAGCCCGCTGCTTGGCGGCCGCCCCGGGGCACGGCGCTGGCCACGGCCCCAGCCACGGGTCCCGGCTCTCTCTGGCTTTCTGGTCAGGCTCCGGTAACCACAGATGGTTTTAATGAGTTTTAACAAAAGCCCCGGAGCGATGGGTTTGGGATGAGTGGTCCCACACCCTGCAGGGGGCCGCCGTGACCTGGTGCCACCAAACCCAACGAAGCGCCCAGGGTGACGGATTCAGGTCCTCCCTCTCCTCCCCAGGAGTGCGGTGGAGGAGACGGGCCGCTTCCTCCCGGCGCTGGGTTCCTCTGTGCTGTTTGGTAGGAGAAGCCATTTCCAATGGGGTTTAACAAATTACCTCCTTCCAGCCCAGGTCCCTGCAGGCTGCACGTCCCAAGGCGCTGCCTCCAAGCAGTGGGAAAAGAAACTTTTGGGAGACCTGCATTAAAAGAGGCACTATTCCCAGGCTGACTGACACCCAAACCTGAGTACAACCCGCTCCAGGTTATGATGAGCACAAATGAGCTTTAATTCCGGTCTGCAGCCATTAAAGCCCAGCTCCAGCAGCGCAGTGTAATCCAGCAGCCTCTCGCCCAGCTCCTGTCCACTTCCCTTAGCACGGAGCTGTTTCAGTCCTTCCTTCCTATTGTCAAGTGCCTATTTTTAACCCCGAGCATTATTCCTCCCTGCACGGCTTCAGAAGCTCTCTGGGGATGTTCTGGAATTGCTGAGCTTGTACAAGGCAAAGTGACTCCACTCTCACCTTCACAAGCACTACAGAAAGCACAGGAGTAGTAAATTTCTCTCCGCTCACACTTTCCTTTCTCCTTCCTACTGAGCTTTGTCCGGGGCTGAAAGCAGGGGAAATTGTCCATCAGCCTGCAACATGAGCCGAGCCATTCTGCTCCCCTTCCTCCCCCAGCACCCTTACCAACAGGCTGCATTTATCCCCGCTGCACTGAAAAAAAAATCAAAATGTAAATAAATAAAAAAAAAAAAACACCCCACATCAACAGGCAGCAAAGCAGGGCCAGAGTCACAGCCCTGAAGCCGAGCGTGGGGAGCAGCAGCGCAGCAGAGCTCCATCACACACAAGCAGGAGTTCTCCCAGCAGCCAGCTGAGCGCAGTGGGGAACGGCGGCGTTCCTGCCCCTGTGATCCTGCTGGAGCTGCAAAGCAGTAATTAACGAGGAGGGCAGCGGCGGAGGAGTCTGGGAATCTCTACCTTGAGGAAAGTTTATCCAAACAACCCCATTTGTTCGGCAGTTCTCCCTTCCCGGCCTAATTCATGAAGTGCTTCCAGCCCAGCTGAGCGCTGGAGATAAGCCCGCGTCCCACCGCACCGCACATTTGCGCTGCATTAGCCAGATGTTTACATTACTTGGCATTAAGAACCAATAAATAATCATTAATACCGTTGCTGGCGATGCTGCTCTCTGCACGAAGGCGCGGAGGCCAAGAAACACAGCGCAGACGGCGCAGGAGCAGATGGGGGGTGGGCAGAACGCAGCCCCCGGCGCCCCGCAGCTCCCCCAGCCCCACACAGGGCTCCTAGACCCAGCAGTGCCCAAAGACGCAGAGATACCCTGAGTCCAGCACTGGGAACACCCACAGCATCGCAGGGAGAGCTCCTGGAAGCAATCAGCCCACCGCCTCGCCGCCTGTCACCCCTTCTCCATCCTGGTGCAAGGAAACCATTCGTTCTACCCACAAAGCTCCTTATCTGTAATAAAGCAGGAAGGAGGAGATGCTCCTGCTGCTCCCTGCAGAATGGCTGCTTTGCAAATGCAGGGTGCAGAGACACAGGGGGAGCTGGGAGGACGCATCCTCAGATGGGAAAGCAGCAGTTCCTCTGTGCTATGAAGCCGGAGTATATTCACGTTCCACATGCCAGCCTGACATCCCATGAACCAGCAGCTGCTGCGCGCACAGCTATGGACTCTGCAGCAGAGCCCATGCACCTCCAACCCAAACTGTGCCCGAAAAGAGAGCTGAAAAAGAGGCCAAGTGCTTCTCCTGCACTGGCACCAAACAAACCCGGTGCACAGCAGCACCCTGAGCACCAGCACCATCCGAGCGCTGGAGGAACAGAGCAAGGAGCACGGCACAGCGGGAGCAGCGCTCAGATGGACGCCCAGCTCCCAGCTCTGCTCACACACCACAAAGGGAGGAGGTTCTGGAAAACTTTCGTGCCTCTCCTGGATGTTATGATGTTATGAAACTGGGGAAGGAGCATGAAACTGCCTGCCGTGGGTGGGAGCACCCAGGGCTATATGAACAGTGCTCCAGGATTTCGGCGCTGTATGGGAAAGCACGCTGCGCTCCCCACCCTGCACACGCCCTGGCAGGAGGGCTTTTATTAATTTTATTTTTTTTTTCCTGAGAGAGATGGTATAAGCACAAACAGCCCCAGCAGCCCTGCGTAAGGGGATAATTAGAGAAGCAGCTCCATCGCTCACCAAGTCAGGGCAGAGATCAAAAAGCACCATCCTACATTAAAGCCCCCGGTACCCGGAGCTGCTCCTCTGCAAGGGACGCGCATGGCACTGCCGTGCCCCACAGCCCCTATGGGGAGCAGCACGGCGCTGTCCCCACTGCCTGGGCCTGGCCCTGAGCAAGCTGTGAGGGGCACCTCCTGCCCACACCACCAGGCGTCCTCCCCAACCCTTGTGGGACCAAAGTCTCACGACACAAAGGAGCAGCGCTGAGGCTGCTCCCCTGCTTCATCCAGGGGGGAAAAGTCCCTGAGACCCAACGCAGCCACCGCAGCCTGCGCCGTCAGCGGGGCGGGCGCACCAAGGACGCATCCCTGCCGAGTTTACACCAAGTAAGAATAACATGGATTGAAAAACAAACACAGCTGAAGGGGAAATTCCAGCCGCCTTCGGCTCTTCGCACCTCCGCACGGCTTCCTGAAACCCTAACCTGAGTGGCCCAGCTCTGCCCAGCCAGTGCAGCAACGGGGCACCGAGCTCCACATCTCCATTTCTCATTCTGCTGCAAAGGGCTTGGACTCAGTGATCCGCAGGGATCCCTACTGACTGGGGAGATCCTATACTGTGTGAATCTGAGAACAACGGAGTGCAGTGCTGCCAGCTGCAGAGCAGACAGCGAGTGCCACCGTGATGCACAGGGATGCTGGGGACAGCCACCAGTGCCCCTCACTGATTGCTCAGGGCTGCAGTGTGGGCAGCCCCTGCTCCTACTCGGTGCAGCAGAAGGCAATGCACATCCCTGCCACCTGGAGATGGCTTTTTTTTCATAAGGTTTTTCTCTTAAAGAAAAAAAAAAAAAAAAAAGATCCTAAAAATAATTGGCTAATTGGCCCAGTCCCAGTTCCGTGCTCGCAGTGAATTCCTGGCTCACTCTTGCATGAAGCGTTTATTAAATACATCAGAGCAGGAGATTAGGATAAATCACAACACCAGGCAAGCCAGAGAAACCGGGCGGTGCCAGGTGGAAATTTCCCATCGCACCCAGAGGGAGGAAGCCCAGCATTCATCCCGGCCCCCAGCACTGCCCTGCCTCGAGGCACAACTCAGCCAGGGGTGCCCAAAGCGCAGCCCCACGTACGGCTGGCCCCACGAGGGACCATTCCCCCTCCCCACGCCGGGGGCTGCCCCCTCCCCTCAATCCCCAGCACCAAAGCAGAGCCCTTTTAGGGGAAAGTGTAACGCAATACCTGGAAAATTTCTCCCACCCGCTCTCCGCTGCCGGCTGCCAAATTTAAAACATATTTGCTGCTCCGCGCTGAAGAAATGTAACCTGCTGCTCAATTCCAGCACATCGATTCTTTGGGGGCAAGGGAAAAAATCCGTGCTCCTCTCCTTACATGCTGCAGTACCGAAACTCAGCTGGGTCCTCCTGCATCCCCAATGGGAGCATCCACACAGAACCAGGGAGCACCCCAGGCACAAAGCACCCCCCGAGCACAGCAGGGACCCAAAGCCACTCGAAGGAGGGGCAGGGGACACTGCCAGCCCTGCAGGAAGGGGACCCCTCACCCCCACTCCCTCCACCCTGCAGGGCAGCCCCCAGCCCTGCCCCACACTCCAGAGCTGCAGGAATTTTCCATAGGGGCTCCGTTTGTAAGCAACGCAGCGCGAGTGGAAAAAGGCAGCGCAGCGCGGGGCGGTGGGGGCCGGGGGAGGGCATGCAATGCGTTTCACAGACTGAGCGATCCGACAGGGCCCATTAAAGGAAACAATTTGTAATACAATAATTATTATGTCGTTTCTCTGGACTCTTTCCTAAGCCTCTCTTTAAACAGTTTGAGGCTTGACGTGCCTGTATAAAACAGACATGATCTGTGGGGCTAAGGATGCTCGAGGACCACGCGCCGCGGGACGATGCTCTCCTGCACCCCACAGCTGGGATCCGAGGATGTTCTGCATCCCAGGATGGGGGCAGGACCTGCGCTCCCCCCCTCTCTACTTCTGCGCTCCCGCGCCCTCGGCCGCACATCTGAGGAGCGCAGCGGGAGCGAACAGCACAAATCCCCAGGATAATGAGCCCGGAGGAGGGAGACGGTGGGCTCTGTCTGAGGAGGGAGAGCTGCTTTTATTGGAGAGGCCTAAAAGGGCCATAAATCCTCCGATTCAAAGGCGAGCTCGAGCTCTTTCAAGTCGGAGGAAGGCCTGGGATGTGTCAGCCGGAGGACTAACCGCGCCGCGTCCCCTGCTGAAGTGGCCTCTTCAGCAAAGCTGTTCTGCAGCCCGGGATATTACACCCAGATCCTTTCCATATGCTGCCCATGCGCTGCAGCCTTCCCCCCCCCCCCCCCCTACACACACACAGCCCCCTGGCACCTGGTCCAGCCCCGCACAGCACAGCGCTCCGCACGCGCCGCCCCTTCCCAGCCTATAACGCTCTGGGCTGCCCCTCGGAGCCAGGTGGGGAAGGGGCCCGGATCTGGGGGGGCCCTCAGGCCTCCCCCTCGTGTTGGGCTGCATTACTACACGAGGACAGACAAAGGAGTGCCGGCCCCGTGCTCCAACACGCACCGCTCCGTCTGTCCAAAACCAGCATGGCAGCAGCAGGAGGAAAGCACCGAGCCCTCGGCTGGGGAGCATGCAACCATTGCTCAGCCTTAATGAGAGGGAATGCACGCAAATATTCCACGACTGATGTGAGCACGGTGAGCATATTCATAGCCAACAAGCAGCAGAAGAACAGTGTGGGCTTCTTGCAGCAGCCACCCAATGCTGGTGCATGCTGAGAGCCAGAGATGGGACACACAGAGCTGGCACAGCATCCCCCAGGCAGCATTGCCCTGGATGGCACATCACACAGCACCCTGCCCACTCCCCAGCACCAGCACACCTGAGGAGAAGCACACCCAACTTCTGACCCCCTCCTTAGGACCGCTGCTTACACCCAAAGGTCACAATGACAACGAGATCATCGAGGCCGGATCTCAGAACCGAGCAAAACAAGGAGGACCAGCTTAAACTTGGGAAACAAGCGCCCAGATGGCACAGCCGGAGCAGCTCCACCACAGCAGCACTGAGCAATGCCAGATTCCACGTGAGGCACCGGTGGGGAGAGCTCACACAGCAGCTGCTGCAGGCTCAAACAAGGGGAAACAACCCCAAAGCGCTCCTTGGGGGCGGCCGCAGTGCCTGCAGTGCCCCTGACCTGCACCACACACAGAGCCGGCCCAGCACAGCAGCGTCAGCCCGGACTTATCCTGCACAGTACGGCCCATCAGCGGGGTGCTGGAACCGGGCACCTGCAGCTGCTGGCACCACGCTGCCCTGGTACCACGCACAGCACTGCCCTGAGCCCAGCACCACTGTCCTGGCACCGGTGCCAACCTGTAGGCAGCGCACACACGGCACGAGGAGCCTCCCCGAGGGATGCTCGGGTGCTGCCCAGGTTTGGCAGAACAGAGCGCTTTCCGGGATGCTGGATGGAAGTCGTTCCCTCCTCCGGCAAAGCAGGGAATGGGAAGGGAAATGGAAAAGAAAACCTCAGCAGAAGGCAGCAGCACGGACCCTGCTCTCCGCAGCCGAGAACACAACAAAGCCCCACGCCAGCACCGCATTCCTGCCCAGATGTGACGCCGCGATAGCGCCGGGCCCGCGGTCCTCCTGCGCTCCCGATACAAGCCATCATTAATTAGACACAGAATGGATTTCAGCTTTGTTTCTCCCCACCCTGTTTCGGCTGCCAGACTCCAAGTAGCATGTGCTACTGATCGCTACAAGATGTTTTCCCACCGGGCTCAGCGTTCTTTGGCTGCCGAGCGCAGGGGACAGGCAGGGTGCGTGGCAGGAACCTGCATGGGGAAGGGAATGGCAGCGCAGGGACACCTCGCCGTGTGCCACACAGAGGGCTGTGCAGCTCCAGCACAACCTGCACGCCCTGGGAGGAGCCCTGCCACGACGCACAGCGCACCGCTGCGCACACACACACTGGGTGCTCACACGCAGGACAGCCCACCGCCAGCAAAGCCCCACAAACCATCCCACAAACGGTGCTGTCCCAACACAGCCCCAAGGAACCCGGCAGCCGTTTTGCTCTGGAGAAAGCTCCAGCACTTTTACAACCAATCAGTCACCCCATCACAGCGCTTTTTGTGTTGGTTTTTTTTTTTTTCCCCCCTCTTTCCCCCTCTTTTAAAGGAAGCAGTTAAATCCATTTTATAGAATCCATGGTATTTACCCAGCTACTGCAAGAGCCGCAGCTCGGCGCTCACTGGCTGTTGTTTTTCTTTATGGAAGTTAATGAAGTCATTCCCAGGAGACACGCACAGAGCCCCAGGTCCCCCCAGCACAGTGCAGGCAGGGAGCAGACCTGCTCCCAAAGCACTCAGCCATCCCAACACCCCAACCACTGCGAGAGGCTCTGAGGGGAAACTTAGGGCTGGGCTCGGACTGCTGGGTCTCACCTCACCCAAAGCAGCCTCAGGAGGCCAGGCAAAGCCCCCAGGCACGGCCATGAGCTCAGAATGTGGCTACGTGGATGAAGACCTGATGGCACGGCATCCTGAGCGCCCTCAGTAAGCAGAAACAAAGGCACAACGCCGGGCCCCCAGCACCACGCTCACAGAACTCCACAGGGCACCGCCGAGCCTTTAAAGCCAGAACAAAAATACCACCAAGGATCAGACGCCGAGCTGCGTCTGGTTGTTCTGCCTGTCCTTCCCTCCCCACCCCACTTCTTTCTCTCAGTTTTGTTTTTAGCAAGTCGCTCACGGCCCTGCAGAGCCACAGCAAGAGCAAAATCGGGGAGGATTTATAGGAGGGAAGAGAGAAAAGCTGCACGGGAACGAGAGATCCCTAAAAGCTGTGCGGATGATGTGTCCCATTTCCCCCACCTCCTTATTAAAATGCTTTCTGGAGAGCCGAATTCCAGGCCGAAATGAATTTTCCAACCCATATTTTATTAGGAACGCTTCCTTTTAACGCTTGGCGCAGGAGCCCACCAGGGTCAATATTTCTCCTGAATTACAGCCGAGGGATCGCAGAGCACATTTCGCCAGAATTCCTCGTGCCATTCCGGGCTGCTTAACAATAGCAGCAAACCCCAAGCACCGACTGCTAAGTAGCGAAAGGGCCGATTCCATCCCTGGAACCACACTCCAGCTCCCCCTCCCATAAACGCAGGGAACGTTTTGCACAGAGCCCCGTCAGACACGACGGGATAAAATTAAAACCAGATCGGTTCGCCAAGACCCCTTAAAGGGGCTCTGCTCACATCCACGAGAGGCACCACGTGGAGCCCAAACTCGCCCCAAGCACAGCGTGGCCAAACGGCAGCCCTTCAACCCAGCACAGCCACTGCACGCCTGCCTTTTTCCTTCCTTTAAGGACTCAGAATTCTTCACGGTGCAATTATAGCAACAAGTTTGGAGCTCAGCGCTCGCACCGGGAGCTTCCCCAGCTGAGGACTGAGCTGGTCCCAACCCGTGTAGGAAGGTGAGGAAATCATCCTGGTATCAGCCATGTTATCGACGCCCCTCTGATGACAATGTTTCTCAGATGAGAGCCACCCGTGCACCGTGCCCATGCACACCGTGGGCTGCCCAGCAATAACAGAGGGCAGGAGATATTTCCATCAGTCACAGAGCCACACCAAAGCCAAGGGTCCAACGCACGGCACGCTTTGCTCCTATCTGCTGGAAAGTTCCGCTTCATTATGTTATTTCTTTAAGGTTTCTGCTTTCTTTCCTCTAGAAATAAACACTGTGCTGCATTCAGAGCCAAAGGAGCCCTGGGATCGGAAACGGGAGCCCAGCACCCACGTGGTTCGGTGACCCCAGGGATGGCAGCGGACCCAAGGCATGCAGGATTGGGGCACTTTGGGGCTTTTCACTGCAGAGGCCTTCCTTGGAAACGCGCCGCTCACCAGGCTGGCAGGAGCGGCCGTGAGGGGCTGTGCCCAACTCCACACCAGCTGAGGTGGAGCACAAAGGCATTAAAAAAAAGGGAAGAAGAAGAAAAGAAGCGAAAGAGAAGTTGGAGGGGTGGGAAGCCACGCAGTGTGAGCCCACACCACTCCGGGCTCGGAGCTGCCTTTCCAGCACCTCCTCCTGCAGCATCACCGCACGGCACGGCTGTGACAGCAGTGAGCCGTGCCCCCAAACCCACACGCACAGGGAAGGGATGCGGCCGGCGCCGAGAACAGCGGGATGGATCCCCGCCCGCAGGGCTGGGGACGCGCACAGCGATGGACACAAACCCACAGACGGCAGCGTGCAGCCGCGGCACGGCGGCCCTTCGCGTGTGCTGCACCGCCCGGCGCTCAGCCCTGCAGCTGCGGGACCCGCACCGCTCCCTCTGGGTTCCCTCCATCCCGCAGCTCAGCTGCGCGGCCCCGAGCTCCACCGCACGGCTCGGCGCGGCCCGGGCTCGGCCACGGCTGCGGGCATCGCCAAAAGCCCCGCACGGAGCGCTGAACCCCCCCGGCCCACCCGCACCGCCCCGCCCTGCCCGGCAACCCCCCCAACTCCAACGAAGCCCCTTTTTCGTATCAGGTGGTGGCGGTTTCTGGAACCAATTTGCTTTTTCCTCACCCTCCCACCCTTCCATGCTGACTGAGCAGACTTAGAAACACCAAAGATCAGTTCCTAAGGGGAAAAGTTCCCCTTTCTGCTCCGAGCTAACAGACGGATCTTCAAAAGGAAGGGGAGGAAAAAAAACAAAACAAATAAGAGAATTAACTTATTGGAGTTCCTACAGCCTCCAGAGACCTCCTCCAGCTTTTCCAACACGCTGAATTAGAATTCAAGACTTTGCACGGCGCTCCCCGCAGCCCCTTCGGGACACAACACAAACGTTCGGGTAGAAGCGAATGTCCGACCGGGAAGGGCTCCAGGTGGGCTCAGATCCTTGCAAACCTCGAGAACGCGACGGATTTTCTCCTTTGAGAAATATGGAAGGCGGGGAGGGGGGGGAACCGAGATAAAAACCAGATTATTTCTTCCCTCAAAGCGGAGAAGGGGGAAGATAAACAAACAGTCCGCGATTTACAAGATAAAGCCCAGCGAGAGGGCTACCAAAAACATCCCGATACAATCAGTCCCAAAACATCGACGGCTCATTAGTGACCGCGCCGAGCGCTGGAAGATCTTTTCAGGCTCCTTCGCCGCTCTCCATTGAGGGAGCGAAGCCACGCGCATTGTTCGCGTCCCGAAACCACGGGCGCAGCCGGGGGGGGGGGGGTTGGGACTCGGTTTCCCCGCGGTGCCCACGTTACAGGGCGGACAGATTCCCCCCCCAACCCCCCCACGCCGCACCCCAGGCAACGCCCGGGGGGAACACAGGAGGGGGCACGGCACCGCCCGAGCGCCGCACACCTGCTTTGGGGCAAAAAAAATCGCCGTTTTCGAGGCTTTGGAAGGCCGGAGCCGCCGCCCCCCTCCCCCCGTCACACACACACACACACCGGCCCCCGGCTCAGCGCTGGGCAGCCCGGTGCCCCCCCCCCCCCCCCCCCACCAAACCCCCCAAATTCCTGCACACCGCTCCGGGGGGGGGGGGGGGGGGGGGAGGGGGGGGATTCAGCCCCGCTCCTCATCCCCAGATTCCTCAACAGCCTATTTATAAAAGAAAAAACAAAAACAAAAAAAAACCACAAGGAAAAGGCAGCCTAATGCTGCTCTCGCCACACCGAATCCAATCCCGGAGCGGAGCCCACCTCCCCCCACTCCCCGCCTTTCCCCCCCCCCCCCCCCCCCCCCCAACCCCCACCCCCCCGGCAGTCCGAGCGCTGCAGGGCGCTCCCGGTGCCTCCAGGCGGGACGCGACGCGCTCCCAACATTCCGGACGAGAAAAAAAAGAAAAAAAAAAAAAAAAAAAGAAAAAAAAAAAAAAAAAAGAAAAAAAAAAGGAAAAAAATCGAAGAAAAAAAGAAGCACCACCCGCCCGGGCGGCAGCGAAGCGAGCAGAACGCCGCCGGTGCAGCGCTGCAGGGGTCAGTATTCCAAAGGGGGGTTCCGTCCGTCCGTAGAACGCAGCCTCGAGCTCCGGGCGGCTCCGGCGTCCGGCGGCAGCTCCGCACGGCGCGGGCGCTCTTCGCGGCACCACCGACCGCTCCGCTTCCGAGACCACGGAGGTTATTTTAAATAGATTTTTTTTTTCCTCGCTCTGAGTTTTTATATATATAGATATATATATATATAATTTTTTTTTTTTTTATCCTGCCACCGGGGGAGGGCGAGGCGGGCCCCCCCGCACCCCCCGCGCCCCCGTATTGCCTCACGTACTTGGGGTTGCCGGCGCTCCAAGAGACGGGCTCCAGGCTCTTGGCGAGCGGCGCGGCCAGGCGGCACAGGGCGAGCAGCACCCCCAGCAGCCACCGCCCGCCGCGGGGCCGCGCCATCGTCCCTCGGCGGCGGGACGGCACCGGGCGTCAGGCGCCCATGCCGCGGGGCTCTCCGCTCCTCAGCCCCGCATCGGCGCCGCGCAGCCCGCGGGCAGCGCCCCGCTGCCGCCGCCGCCCTCCTCCTTCTCTTCCTCCCGCTCCTCCTCTCGCCTCGACGGCGGCTCCCGCTCGTCCCCTCCGCCGTCCCGGCTCGCACAGCGCCGCCGCCCGCCGTGCCGCCCCCTCTACTCCCCTTCGCAGGCAACCGCACGGACGACTCAAAGAGGAACGGCCAATCGCCGTTCGCCCCGACGGGGCCTTCGAGCCTCGGGCACGCCTCTCTCCGCCCCCACTGTCTGTTCTTAAAGGGCACGCACCGCCTCGCGGCTGCCCCCCACCGCACGAGCGGGCGGGGCCGGGGGCCGGCAGGGGCCGGGCCGTCGGGGCGGTGCGTGCCCTTTAAGAGCCGCCGGCGGCGCCCAGACGGCCCGGCCCCATCCCGCCCCCCCGGCCCCGCCCCCAGGCCCAGCCGCGATCCAATGGCGCCCCCTGGCGGTACCGCGGCGGCCGCTGATTGGCCGAGTGCCGCGCCGAGGTTTGCCGCGCGCTTCCCACGCCCCTCGGGACGGGCACGGCGCTGGGCAGAGCCGGGGGGGCGCGGGGCGTCGTTGTGCTGGGAATTGAAAGGGCTGAGCCTTATCGCCCCTTCAGTGCGGGTAAATGGGCCACGCTAAAAGGGATTTGTCCCCTTCTGTGGGGACGGAGGGGGGGGGATTTGCAAGCCGGAGCATCCCCGGCCGATTGCTCTTTTCTTTTTTTTTTTTTTTTTCTTTTTTTTTTCCCCCTCTCTGAAACTTTCTAAGGTTTGAGGCGGCTGATTTTTAGCCGCGTCACGAGGAGCGAGGTCACTGCGTTCAACAGTGAGAAATCTGAAATGAATTTTCATTCAAAGCATCGGCCAAGCGCTTGGAGCCGGCTGGGTGCCTCCCTCAGGGGCAGCTCGCGTTCTACTACGACTTTTGTAAAACATACTCCCAAGTTAGATCGTTTTCCACGAAGGAAATCCGACCCCCCCTCGTTTTGAGACAGCCTTAAATGCCCTCAGCGCCCTCGCTCTTTCATTCTGCACGTTTCTCTTCTCCGGCGCCCCGCACGGCACACCCCTGCCATCCAATTGAAATCGACGTTTATTGGGTTTCTGCGTTTAAAAAGAAATTAAAATCGGGAATTAAATGTGTTGTTAAATTGAAGCTGTGCAGATGCTTTCCATCGGCCAGGCCATTCCCGGCTCCTTAAATCAGGTTACACCGTGCCTCTCACAGCCTGTTGGAGTCCTGGAGACAATTGTCGGTTTGATTTAAACTAAATGAATGAGTCTATCAATTGCTTCTCCAACGACACCTTAATTCAAAAGAGACAGGGAAAAAAAAAAAGATCGAGGAAGGAGGAAAAAAAAAATAATCGTTTTCATTTTAGGTGGGAGGATTTCGAGCCTACCGTAATGAGTTATATTGCAACAAAGGTAATTATTCTAAGCGAGCTGGCTGGGGAATTGAAAACTGCATTAAAGCGTCAGTGACTTCCCTCCTGCATCTCCCATCGCTGCTTCCCATCAGAGAAACACGTACGTGGCGCGGAGCGGGCGCAGCCCCGGGTCGGCCGGCCGGCCCCAGTGCCCCCAGGCGCTCCGGGGGACACGTCGGGCTCAGCCCGGTGCCGCCCCGTGCCCGGAGCTGCGGCCAGGAGGATCCCCCCCCCAACCCCCGGCCGGTGGCAGCCCCAAGGTGTTCCTGTCCAATAATCTCCGCAAATGACATCACGATTAGTTGCCATGGCGACGTCTGCTCACAGCACAACGGCTCAGGTGGGAGATGGGGAGCCGAGGAATTCTGAAGCGGGAGAATGGTGCTTTCACGCTTTCCCGGTGCCAAAAGAACGGCGCTGGGCGGAGGGGAAACGAAGCAAAAACAGCTTCGGTGCCGCCCGAGCCCCGCGCTGGGCGCTGGAACCCACTGCCCATCAGCCTCACGTGCAGCACAGCACAGCGCCGTGCCACCTCCACACCGCCGTGCCCAACCCCGCTGGTGCTGCTGCACACAAAGACCTTTTGCCTTCAGCGTTTCAGCTGGTTTTTTTTCCGAGGAAAACAAGGCCCAGGGCCTGTCTGCAAACAGCCCGGCGTGTTGGGATTGCGTTGCTGAGGTCTCTCACACCCCAAACCAAACCAGTGGAGACCAGCTGGGTGCCAATCAACACTGGTGCATCCTTAGGATGAAGGGAAACGCAGCCATGTGAGCAGCGCGAGCCGGCTGTTGTGGGCACTCATTGCAAGTTTAAGATAGGCAATGTCAACAGCGAGCATCCAAAGGTCACCCGGTGCCTCTGTATCGTGGGCTGAAATGGTATGTACATACCTGACACACCAGTATCGCTGTGTGCTTGTGGGCTGTGTCAATATCCAGTCTAACTCAGTGTTTTTGTTGCTTCTTCCCGTGCTGGAATTCCTCAGTGGACAGACGGACACAGAATCGAATGGTTCTGGCGTGGGAAAGGCAGCCCGGCTCAGGAGAGGCTCCTTTGGCTGCAGCCCAGCTGGTTTGGAGGGATGGGCACTGGGCTGTGAGGATGGGACACAACTTCCAGTGCCACCATCACCACGGCCACAAACCCTGCTTTTCTAACTGAGGCTATGAAGGGAATTTGTGACACCAGCTGAGGCTGATACCTCAGAATTCAGAAGAAAAAACTGATTGAGGAGAGGCTCCCGGCCTCAGCTGGTGATCTCTGGCATCCAGGGACACCTGTGAAACCCATGGGCTGCGTGCAGGGACAGGAGGAAGGGTTTGCTATTTTGGGGCAGCAGGGGAAAGATTGCAAAGCAGGTGCTGGGCTGAGTGCTGGCCGGGCGAGGAGGTGCAGTGGGGAAAGGATGCCCCGGCCTTCCCCAAAAGCCCAGGCTCTGTGAGCCCTCCTCTCACCTAGACAAGCAGCAGGAAGATGGGGAGACACCGCCAGCAAGCTGACACCTGGCCCGTTCCTGCTTGTCACCCCCAGAAACAATGGGAATTCAATGCCCTCCCCACTTTCTGCCTTTCTGCTTCCCCTGCACACACTCTGGGTTAGTGGGGGTATCCTCCCTCCAGCCACCAGCAGGGCCTCACCCCATCCACATCCCCACAGACACAGAGCGCCCCGAGGCAAATGTGGGTCTGGAGGGCAAGGAACTGAGCCAAGGTTTCCTCACGTGGCTTTGCCTGTGTGCCTCACCCATCTTCAGGATCACGTCCAGGAAGGGCAAAAGGGACAGAGCGGGCACAGTGTGTGTGCACAGTGTGTGTGCACAGTGTGTGTGCACAGAGAGCGTGTGCACAGACACCGCAAGGAGAGTGTGGGTGAGCTGCTTGCACGGAGAGCACGACGAGTGTGCAGTGTGCGCGGCGGGGCTGTGCTGCACACAAACCTGATCCCCTGATGGCCAAAGTTCTCCCCCTTTCCACGGGCGCAGGGTGCCACCCCCAGCCTGCTGCCTGCACCCAGCACCCAGCCAGGCACCGGGGGAAGCGGCACCTCTAAGATCCCACGCCCTGGGCAGAGATGTGCACAGAGGTGTGGGGACAAACACAAGCACACGTGCATCCCAGACCCGGCCCAGCTGCGAGGCATTCCTCTGTGGCACAGACACACACAGCGCGAGCAGAGCAGGCTGTGGGGGTACAAAGGCACGATGGGGGCTTGGCCCACAGCTCTGGTGCAGCAGTCAAGGGTGGCTCTTGCTGCTTTGATGTCTCCCCAGGGACAGCTGCCTGGAGCATCCGGTGTCACTGCTGTCATGAGCTGCAGGGCCCTCGGTGCTGCAGGATGCTCCTGTTGCAGATGGGGTCCCCAGCCCAGCCCTGCAGCCGCTCTCTGCCCTTTCCAGTGCGCACTGCCCGTCCCTTAACACCTACAATCACACCCTCATCGAGTGATGAAGCTCTGCAGCACCAGATGTATTCCGCAGCCGCTTCATATCGAAATTACCTGGGACGGTTTATAGCGAGAGAGCAATGGGATGAAATGGAGCAAAAGAGAATTTAGGCTGAGCACCTGGAGAAAGCGCTTAGTGCTGAAATCTGCAGGATGGCTCCCCCAGGGAAGCGGGTTGGAGTTATTTAAAACTCACCTAAATAAAAGCCAGGAGGGAATGAACTCCGCTTGTCCCACAGGCGCGGGCACGGCGGGACCTGGGGGACGTTCCCCGAATTATTTTCCGTGCTGAAACACGTGAGGGCTCACACAGCTGAACTCGTGCGGCCCTGGGCTGAGCAGAGGGGAAAGCAATGGGGCTGCACAGCGGGGAGTGGGGAATCAGAACTCACAGCTGAGCCAAGAGCCCTGCATAAGGAAACAGATGGATTTTTGGCGCATACCAGATGCACGGAGCTCTCGGACGAGCCGTGTGGCTCTCAAACAGCAAGCAGCCGGGCTGAGAGGGGTGCCAGAAAGCCTACGTTACCCTGCAGGGCCACAGGATCGGATTCAGAAATGAAGGTGATGTCAAGGATTTTCCCTCGCTGTGATTTATGCCGTCATTCTGGTGCTCAGACTCCTGGAAACTTGCACCTCCTGCAGATGTGCCGGCTGATTAAAATGACGCAACGCAGTCGCTCGCTGGGTGATGTGATTGAAATTAAAAGCCCTGCATTCCCACCGAAAATGTGCTGTGGCTGCTGGCAGCTTCTCACTGCCACGTCCCACCTGTGCAGGCAGCAGGTGTGGGGCTGCGGGGAGCTGGCCTGGCCCTTCGTGTGCTCCCAGGTCCTGCAGCCGTGGGAAAAGGCAATCCTCACCCGCTGTGGGCATCGGGCTGCTGGGACAAGGAGCAAGCGTGGAAATCAGCAGCACAGAATGGTTGGGTTCCAGAAGGCGCGTTTTATGGGGCTGGGAAATCTGCTGCATTACGGCCCAGGGAAGGGAGTATGAACATCCTTAACCAGGTTTGAGAGATGTGATAATTAAGGTGTTGTAAGCTTCCATTGCCTGGAAAAAAAAGGAATACAAAAAATAAAATAAAACACCACAAGGGCAAGGAGTGTGATTTTACCTAATTTAGGAAGGAGGGAAGGAAGGAAGGAAGGAAGGAAGGAAGGAAGGAAGGAGGGAAGGAAGGAAGGAAGGAAGGAAGGAAGGAAGGAAGGAAGGAAGGAAGGAAGGAAGGAAGGAAGGAAGGAAGGAAGGAAAATGAAGGAAAATGAAGGAAAGAATCCCTGCAAGAAAAAGAAAACACAAGAAATGAGAGAGGAAGGTCAGGCTGGGGGCTGGAGGAAGGATGGCCTCAGAGCTGCAGCTCCGTGTGCAGCCTCAGGTGCAGAGAAGCTGGGGAGCCCAATTCAGGAAAGCACTCAGCAGTGCCCCAGCTCCGGCCATTCCTGCTCCCATGGGGGACTTGAATGGAACTCAAGCACAGGTTTAATGCTTAAGCATTTCAGTGGAGCAGCTCTCTTTCATTGGGACCCCTGGGGAGGAAAGAATGTTGGTTTAAATTAGTGATGCCTCTGAAGTGGTTGAGAGACACGGAACTCAGAGCTTTCCTCTCTCTTCTGAGAGGAGTTTGGGTGCAGGACAGCAGCTGGTGGTGGGACATTGACAGCATCCTGCGAAGGGTGGGAGGAATGTACCCCAATTCCACACACTGGGAGCCAAGTAATTTCTTCAGCTGTGTCTAGATGAGGGGAAAGCTGGCAGAGGAACAGAGCTCACGGGCTCCAGCCTTCCTTGTGTCTGTCTGGCAGCTCCATAACACACAGAGCCAGGGGCAGTGGGGAAAAGGTGCTGAGGCCCAGATGATAATGAACCCTGAAGGGCCTCCTTGGGGAGGAGGAGGCAGGGGATGGTCCCAGGGGAGCTGGCAGCAGAGCTCTGTGGCCATGGGATGCACAGAGAGGGGCTCAGTGTGCAGCCGCTGTGTGAGCTCCTCTCATCCACCTCTCATAGGGAAAACCAAGAGTGCATTTTCAGGTCACTGGTCCACCAAAAGAAGGAAAAGCCCCAAAAAGGAGCAGGAGCCAGAGGAATGGCATGTAAGCTGAGATTTTAAAACACATGGATCTGTTTTCTTTGGACGGGGAATGGCGAAGGGAAGTCACAACGGCATGCAAATATCCCACAAGGTTTTAACACTAAAAGAAAGATGATTGAGGGTGGCAGGAGAACAGAAGGCAACCTGGGCTGTATCCTGCCTGTGGGGAAAATGCTGGGCGCCCCGTGGCTGTGCTTTGCAGCCAGGTGCACGCTGCAGGCAGAGGAACTCGCACTGCTCCCAGATTGTGCAGCATCTCATGTCCTTGTGGGCACACGGACCCCGCAGCTGCTGCCCCTGGACTCTGTGTTGGCACTGTGGTGGGTTCTGCTGACCCACTGAGAGGGTCTGCACGGAGAGCACGTGATGTGCCACAAAACCACACCAACCGTGATGGGCTGGCTGAGTTTTCTCTCCGTTCCAGCCTGGGTTGGGGCAGGGCAGGGTCCTGCAGTGCGCACCCACCCGCGCGTGCCCCGACCAACTCGGTGATCTCACGTGAATGAGCTCAGAGCTGGCTTTGCCCTGCCAGGATTTACATGGGAGGCTCCAGAGAGTCTATGTGTACTCAGAGCCCTCCTGCAGAGCCGCTGCTCTCCCCGCGGGGCGCAGCAGTGGGGCTCCCTTTCCTGTTCCCCACCCTGAGCTGCTCCGGCTGTTGGCAGCCATCCTGCGCCGGGCGGCCCACGCTGTGCCCTGCCCCAGCAGCCCAGGCCCTGCGCCCCGGGCCAGTGAGCTAAGGCATGCTGCACCCTGCCACCTGCACCATGCACCCCTGCGTCCCTATAACCCTGCATCCCCACAACCCTCTCCCCGCAATCCTGCAATCCTGTACCTTGCAACCTGCATCCCTATCGCCCTGCATCCCTGCAACCTGCACCCTTCAATCCTGCAAACATGCAGCATTGCAACCTGCACCCCGTTCCCTGACAACGTGCAACTCTGCAAACTGCATCCCTGCAGCCTGCATCCTGTAATCCTGTTACCTGCACTCTACATCCCTGCAGCTCGCACTCCCACTCCCTACACCCACGTAACCTGCACTCTGCATCCCCGTAGCCCCGTATCCCTGCAACTTGCATCCCCACTCTCCACATCCCTGTAACCCTGCACCCCACAGCCTACATCCTGCATCTCTTCATCTCTGCACTCTGCACCTCGGTTCCTCTGCACCCCAAGGCCCATCCTCACCTACTCCACAGGTCAGGAGGGAGCTTCAGCTTCACACGCAGATATAAAATCCTCCCATCTAGGCAAAACGTGCTGCTGCACACACACAGGGCTTGGACCCACGCTCTGCATCCTGGTGCACGGTGTGTGTGTCGCAGGTTTCTCCTTCTCAGCCAGTCAGTGCTTTCCATGGATGCTGGGAAGTGCTGGCTCACGGTGCGCAGCAGGACGGGGCGAGAGGCGGAAAGTGGAAACCAGAGAGAAGATGTTTTATCTCAGCAATCGCCAAAAGGGATAAACTGACATCATGAGGAGTTGCACAGCAGCATTTCTTTTGTGGGGCTGGTAATTTGTGACACCGAATATCACGGAAAATATCTTAATTAATGTTTATTTTGATGGCTGTGTAGGTTTGGGGTGACGTGTCCCTGAGTCTGGAATGGAAAGGGGGGGCAGGGGGGCAGGGAAAAAAAAGCACATCTTTTTTTGACTTGCTGCCCAGAACCACAAAAATGCCTTTAAAGACTCCCTCCCTCGCCCCGACAGGCTCCTCGGGAGGGGAACGAGATCATGGAAAGAAGAGAGATAGAAAGATAGAAATCCGGAGGAAGGGGGAGAGGGGCAGAGACATGGGAAGGAGACAGGCAAACGCACACGGGGCAATTTGCATGTTTTATGAGTCTTTGATTTCAGCGTATTTACAACCTCGGTGCTAACACCCTGGTGGGAAGTTCTGGAGGTGACTGTATTTACCCTCCGTTCCTCTTCACATCTTTATCAGGCGATCTGCCCGTCTCGCCCCCAGCCAGCCGTTACGAGCTGCGTCCCAGGGAGCAGCTCCTGCCCGGCTCCGGGAGCGCTTCCCAGCGACGCACCCAGCAGTGCCCCCTCCCAGCAGTGCCCTCCCTGCATCCGCCGCGCTGCCCCACATCAGGCCAGGCCGGTTCCTCTGGGACGTAGGCATGAGGATAAAGGATAACCTCGGGAAGCAGCAAAGCTCCTGAGGTTTTGCTTTCGCTCCTCTCTGTTGCTCTTGTTGTTTTTCCTCAGCTTCAGAGATTGCAGCGTTCCTGCAATCAGCTGCTTGCTGCTGGGATGTGAGGGGTGGCTCAGCACAGGGGAAGGGGACTCTGAGGATGATGCCTTCCGCCCCTACGTGCCCCACTGCCTCCTTCTGCTCTGTTCAGCTGCCAGGTCTGTGACCTCCCAAGTGCTGACATTGGCTCATCTCTTTTTTTCCCATTTCTTTCCCATTTCCTCCTCTCTGAGCCATTCCCACTGAAAGAATCACATTCCCAACTTTAACCAAGGCTGCCACGCCAGTGGGATGGCCAAATGGATGGGCAGCAGAGGGCCAGCACAGCCCATTGCTCATCTTTAACATTTGATGCTTGAAATACTGACACCCGGCTCCTGCAAGCCTCCTCAGCCTCAGAAATGCCTTTTCTATCAAGAGACTCTGCTGGGAGAGCCCATTTTCTGTGGCAATATGAAGATCCACTGGAGATCTGCCATGTCACAGCGAGCGCCCGGCACCCAGACAGCAGTGCTGTGCAAAGAGCAACTGCCTCACGCCAGGCTCAGAGCAGCATCGCTCCAAAAACCACGCCGTGACCCCAATTAGCACCCTGGAGGAGCAGATAATGAGTGCTTTTCCTAATGCCCTTTCCAGCACATTTTGTTGCTACGGATCTTACGATCTGCCTCCATCCATCAGCGTGCCCAGAATGCAGCCCTTCTCCTCCGACCCTCGGAGCGCGCTGAGCTCAGATCCAGGGAAGGTTCCCGAAGGATCTGCCTGCTTTTTGCTCCTGGATTTCCCCCACACCACTGTGATTTCTCTGGAGTTTAGACACCCACACGCACACACAGGAACCTCGAGGAGGGCTGGGGGTGGCTCTGCCTGGAAGCAGCTCCCGGCCGGAGGGAGCAGCAGCGCTGTGCAGTGTGAACCAGCGGCGCCCGCTCCAATTGGCTGCACACCCCCTGCTATCATTTCCACTCCATAATTGGGCAAGCGATGCTCTTCATATCAGATCTCCAGCGCAAGCACCAACGCGTACCTACAAGTCCAACGGCTCTTGGGTGAATAATGAGGAATATTCAAGGAAAATCTCGTGCTTTTTCTCATCTCATTTCTGCCAGGAAACTCATTTTTTGGGCTACCTGCAGGAAGCGAAAGCAGCAGAGGCGCAGGCCCACAAGTACGGGCAGCTCCTGCATGACTATTCCTGGTCCACCTTCAGGGTGCCTGCCTGAACTCCAAGAGGATTTGGGGGAGAAGAAGAAAATAAATGCACAGGCCCGGAATGCAGCGCCAGGGGAGCAGCGCAGCCACCAGCCCTCCCTGCAGCTCTGCTGTCACAGAGAGGGGCGGCGCGGAGGAGACCTCTCTGCCAGCGCATGCAGCTCATTTATACTACGTGTTGGTTTGGCTTTTTTTTTTTCCCCTGACATTATTTAAATCTTGTTCCTTAATAACTCTACAACTAAAAGCAATTAAGGAGTTCAGTGAGCAGCATCAATTTCAGCTGTTCTCTAAGCATGTCCAGCTGAGATAAGCCCCCGCATGCAGGTGGCAGGGCAGGGGCACCCCGTGCCAGGGCTCCATCCTTAGGGCTGCGCTCACCTCCCCGGCCCCAGCAGGGACGTTTCTGCCCTGCGCCCATCTCCACTGCTGCTCTTGCAGCCTCTGAGGGTCGCTCTGAACACCCCTGTGATTTGCAGACCCCTCGACAAGGCTGGAGGCTGTGCTGGCCTGCACACCCCTTAACCAGAAGGTGCTGCTTCCCTGATAAATGATGTTTAAAATAAAATCTAGGGGGGAAAACGCTGTATATATGTATATATAAAAATATATTATTTATTTATTTATTTTGCAAATGAAGCAGCAGATCAAAAGCAGCCGTCTCTGTGAGGCAGAAGATAATTACCAGCAATAATCTCCCCGCAGCCACCGGCGGGGAAGCAGAGCTGTGCACGATAACGGATTGGAGTGATGCACACAGAGCTGAGTCACAGATGTGAGGGACAGGCACAAACCAGGGCCTGGGCAGCGCATGGGGACACCTCACATCCTGGGGAGCAACCCAAAAGGGCCAAATGTGCAGCTGGGGCACAGCACCCGGGGGTCCCCTTGTCCATCCTTCCCTGCCCAGGGAGGGCTCAGCACTTCTTCAGCTGCGCAGCCGTGTGCCCCAGCCTCTCAGCACAGTGCAGCTGCAGGCAGATGTTCTCCTGCGCTGCTGCAGGACGTGGATGCAGGCATGGAAGTCCCAGCAGGTAGAGAGCGTAGCTCAACCTGCTTTGCATTCTCTGCAACAAAGGGATTTTGCTTCCATCCCAGTCGTAATAAAAACCGAGACAGGAGAGGTAACCTCTTCCCACAGCATTTTAATGAAGAAAACACCCACTGAGATGTGAGCGCGCAGCCTGCAGTCCTCCTCACACTGCACTGAACGCCGCGCTGCTCATCGAGCCCAGCAGGCACCAGAGGAGCCAAACGGTGACAGCAAAGCCCATGGCCACAGTGTTGACACCCCGGAGAAAGGAGGATGCCACACGAGGGGTGAGGTGGCACAGAATGGAGGCGGCGGTGCTGAGGGCGAGGGGAGGGAATCTGCATAAATCAGCTGGAGGCAATTTGGCGCCCGCGTTCTAATCGCCCACTGCACACGCCGCTCCGCAGAGCTAATAACAAAGCAGGGCGGTTTTAGCCCGTAAGCGTGCTTAAACAAAATGGAGACACAGCTTTAAAGGTCAGCACATCCTTCATTAGCAGGGAGCAGGTACTTGATCCGGAGAAGCACGTGGGGCTTTGCAGTGAGCAGGAAGTGGAAGGCAGGCAGGAGCAGCCCTATGGCACCGCCAGCACTTGGGGCAGGTCCTGCCCTCCTCTCCTGCGCTCCTTCTGACAGCACACATCTGGGCTGCAGCCTGGTTCCCAGCTGTGTTATCCCAGCGTTGAGCCTGGATGCCTCCATTTACATTGCAGCAAAGTCATCTTCATCCTCAGTGTCACCACAGATGATGGGGAAGTGTGAAGAACGTTGTTTTCCCTCCCATCCCTCAGGATATCCTGCTCCCCCACCCCATGTCCTCCAATTCCATCCCACCCCATCCCATCTCACTTCACCCCATCCCACCTCACCCCACTTCCACACGACGTTGCCTTTTCTCCACAAGCAGCCAGCAGCTCCCATGGTGTCTTTTTGTCTTTCCTGCAAAAGTAAATTTAAAAAAAAAAAAAAAAAAAAAAAAAAAAAAGGTTTTTATTTTTTTTGCTCTGCGCTGAGCAGCCCCACCTGCAGCACCACACCTGGGCCAGCTCTGCTCCACCTCCATCCCCGCTGCAACTCCCCATTCCCAGCCCGGTTCCCAGCCTTCCCCCCGGCCCTAAGATGCTCTCCCGCGGCTGAGCCCAGACGGGTGAGGCTCACTTCTGTCAAAACATTTCAGAACGAGAGTCATAAAGCACGGCCAGGCTTCAAAACAAGTTAAAACGGAGCCGCTGAGGTCCGGTCACCTCATAAAGCACAGATAAAGCCAGAAAGGCCTCGCTAGAGCAGGTTTGATCTTCCTCCCTTCCTGTATCTCTTTCATAAACATTTTTGGGGGCTACAGGAGAAGAATCTTATTGATGAAGTCTGAAAACTAACATCCTATGGATGCCAGGGGAGCCCCACGCACTATCCCACACTCCCTGCCCATCCACAATGGGGCCGACCCCACTGTGCTCCGCTTCTGCTGCTGCCCGTCCCTCTCCCTCGTCCCTCTGTTTATGTTAGGCCGGTTCCTGTCTCACTCTTTGTTCCAAAAGAGGGGAAAAGCAAAACCCAAGAGGCCCTTGTGCTGCCTCACCTCAGCGGGGTGTTGGCCAAAGGCAAAGGGTAATGAGGGCAACAGGGGAGCATCTTTAGCAAGGTCAGTGTGGCAGGACAAGGGGAAATGGACTCAGACTAAAGGAGGTTTAGATTGGCGATGAGGAGGAAGTTTTTCACAGTAAGGGCACTGAGGCACTGGAACAGAGTGCCCACGGAGGTGGCGGTGCCTCATTTCTGGAGACATTCATGGTCGGGCTGGAGGGGGCTCTGAGCACCTGATGGAGCTGTGGGTGGCCCTGCTCAGTGCAGGGAGCAGCACCAGGTGACATTTAAGGGTCCGTTCCAACTCAAACCCTTCTATCTTGAGCTTTTGCCCAGCCCAGGTAGCTTCCCCAAGCCAGCGGGATGGCATGCTGAGCCACTGATCCCATACCCGGCCCTATGCTCAGGCAGTCTGACCCAGTGCCCACACTGAAGGGCTGCAGATGATGCCCTGGTGGTGCATAACAGGGCAGTAAAATGTCAGGTCAACGTCACTGTCTGTAATTGCAAAGTTATGGACATGAAAAGCAGCTCACTCGTGTCTGTGCAGAGCAGTGGGCTCCGTGTTGGCAATTACTGTTCTCTAAAGGGATCTTGGAGACATTGCAGAGAGCTTTGAAGGCATCCTTTCAGCAATTAGCGGGAGTCAAAGAAGGCAAGTGAGATGCGAAGGACTCTTAGAGCCAGAGACAAAACAAAAGAGAAAACATCATGATTCCTTCATCTGAAGCTGAGGAGCTCCAGCAGCTCGCTCCAACTGACCCATGAAACAGGCAGACAAAGCGGCGCAGAAAATCACTGCAAACACTGATCAAAAGTTTGGGATGGTGTCTGCATGGAGTTAAAATGGGTTGGGAGCTGTCTGCCTGGGAAAGGGGATGAAGAGGCAAATAACTGGAAATGACAGAGGTTTGCAAAAGCACGAGTGGAGAAAGTGACAACGCAACCTTCAGGTGACAGCTTTAAAATCAGCGAGTAGAAATGCTTCTCCCACAAAGTGACTCCATGGGAAATAGCTGGAGCCTTCTAGGGACCTGGATGGGCTTTATTCCCGGGCTGACCGTGAATTTGGGCACGGGGTGTCCTCCCATATCCTCCATGACATCCTTTCTTGCAAAAACTCCACTTTTGTTTAGGAATTTTCCAGATCTTCCTAGGAAATCCTCGGTCTGAAGCCTTCAGTGATCATGGCGGGGATGGGTTGGTGGTTGATGATTGTAGAGGCCTTTTCCATCCTCAGTGGTTCCACGATTCTATGATTCTCATAGGTCTTCCTTGTGCCTAGAACATCCCCAGGAATACTCATGAAATTCACAGGTCTTCCTCAATCAGGAACAAGTCAAGGAATGCCCCAGAACTTCACTGATCTTCAACCATCGAGAAACTTCCCAGGAATTTTCCAGGCTTCCAAGCACTTGTCAGGCATTTCCTTATCTGCAGCCTTCCAAGGGGCATCCCGGCGCACGTCAAGAAGCCCAGAAGTGCCCTCGAGAAATTCCTCAGTCTAGAATCTTTCTGTAACATTCTTCACGTGCTTTTCAGAAGTTTCTCCACCCAGGAAATCCTCAGCCTAGGACTTTTCCCAGGCTTCCAAACTGCTTTCCAGACATTCCTCAGATGAGGGTCATTGTAGATATTTCCCAGGTGATTTTAATCTTTTTCTCCCTGATTTCTAAGTCTCATCCACCTGCACTTCTAACAGATTAACTCCTTGCTCTGGTGGAGTCCTCTCACGCTCCCAGCTTTTGGGGTGCCAACCACCCCACGCATCCCAGGCCTCTATGGGATGGAGCTGTGCGCAGGAGCTCCTCTCAGCCCGCATCCCACCTGCGTGAATTGGATTCTGCAGGCTGGATTCAGGCGGTGGCAGCTCGCTGCTCCCCTCCAGTCCCCAGAGGCCCTTCCTGAGCTGCCCAGAGCACGGTGTGAGGAGGCTGATCTGTCACTGCTGCGCCGAGCTGTACCCCGGGATGTGAGCTGTGCTTCCTCTCCTGCCCTCATCCATCACCTCCAATTAGCAGGACACACATGGGCTGCAGGCACAGGGCGCAGCCGGCAGCTGCCCTGGCCAGATGAGAGGAGAGAAAGCAAAAGCAAAGTCGTGACAAAGGCAAGATAAATCAAGGGTCCAAGCGCCCGGATCGCTGCTGAACCTTTGCTGGTCACTCTCTTGGTTGTTGATGGCAGGCTGGAGTTCCCCAGGAGCACACAGGGGTTTGGGGGGACAACTAAAGGCAGCTGTGAGCATTCAGGTCTCCTCACAAGGCCTCCCCACCAAGGATCCAGGAGCCTGATGCTGGGGTCCTACTTCTACAGTCTCCTCTGCACCCTGAGCATCCCCTCCTGCAGTGTGAGCATCCCCCCAGGGGTCACCTGCCCCCAGCCCAGCTCGGGGCTGCTGTGGGCTCTGCACAGTGCAGGGAAGAGGAGAGGGGCCAGAAGAAGCAGAGCAGCCAGGAGCTGCATAGCCTGTGTCTTTTGGGGGCTTCCTGCAGGTGCAGACAGGACCCTGCACCGTCCCCTGGGAGCACCCTGCCCGGCTGCTGACTCACACCGTGCAGGATGGGCATGTTTCTTCTACAAATATTTTCTGAAATGAAACAGCCCAGGCCGTATTTACTCTGTTTATCTTTCTGCCATTATTTATTTCCTACCTGTCGATTAGGGGGAGGCGGGCGGTCAGCGCTGAGCGAGGCGCTGGGGCTGAGTTGACTTTGGCAGAGGGAAGAGAGCGTGTGTGCCAAAGTGTGCAGGGCAGGATGCAGAGCACGGCTGTGGTGAGGAAGGGGAGGCAAGGAGGGGAGGGAGAACCAACTGCTGAGCTCCTGGGGCACCTGCTGTTGTGCAAGCAGCTTAGAGAGAAGCCGCAGGATTTGTGTCTCTGCTTCGTGCTTAATTCCCCTAAGATCCGTTTCCCTGCGAGGAAGTTTTCCTCTGCTCCAACCATAGGGGCCTTAAAACCTGACATAGAGCACCTCAGGAGGAGCTCAGAGCCTTCCCTGGCTGGGGGTGAGGATGGGGTCCCCATGCAGAGCACAGCCCAGTGCTGCCCAGACCAGGGCTGATGAGGAATGGCTGCTGATGGCCACCCAGCATCGCTGCTGCGAGAGAGAATCATTTAGGAAAGAGGATTGCTAATGAAGCTCAGCTCACATTGCTGTTTAACTTAAACGAAGGCCATTTTCTCTCCAAATCCTCTCTAATTCCTCGCAGATATTAATTATAGCTCATTGTACCCAGCCCTCAGGAGCAGCAGCTCTTCCCCACGTCCCAGGCCGAGTGCTTTCCCGGGGGCCCCATTTGCAGCCAGCACTCGTCAGGCTAAATAAATCCCTGCCCTAATGCGCTGACTTAAATTAGATTTGGACCCTCCATCCCCTCTCCACTGCTTTCTTCTCATTTCCCTAAATATGTAATGCAGAGAAAACAGAAGGGATTTGGAGAGGCGGATTTGGCCGCATTTTCATCGTGCTGGGGCTGCAAGATGGGAGCTGTGCTGGTGGCTGCTCTGCCAGGACCGGCCACTGGCTACACATACAAGCAGGAGGGATGCTGCCCAGTGTCCCCTTCACTGGACCATGGCTTGGACTCATTCCCTAGTCCTGTCCATGCTGGCTGTAGTCCGAGAGGGCCAGGAGTGCACACACAGAACGCACGGAACTCTTCTGGCTCCCCACAGCTGCTGTGGCCCCATTTAAACTTAAGGCAAAGCTCCCAGCTTTTTTCTCACTTTGGTTCTGCTATGCCTACCTCCAGTGCTGCCTTTTGGGACACACATCAGCCCTGCAGGGCTGGTGCTGTTCCTGTGGGGAGGGTAGGAGGTGCACATCCCAGCTTGTTTGGTTGCTGGGGGGCTCCGAGGCCACACTTCACGCATCCCCCCAGCCCTGGCAGTACAGAGGTCAGGCTGCGCATACTGTCTGAGTACCAAACATGCTGTGTATGTGTTAAAGAGCAGGATGGGGAGGGCAGTGCCACAGAACTCCGAGTGGGGGCTGAGGGAGGCTGAGCTCAGGAGGGTTTTGTGCTGACCTTTCAGCTGAATGCCACTTTAATGAAGCAGCAGCTTCCCGGGAAGGAGGGGAGCGTGCTTTCAGCCTGTGTGCAAACAGATGGCCCTGGCAGCAGCAGCAACCAGTGCAGTCAGCTATGCAGGCAGAGCACAGGGAGTGGAGCTGGCCTAAAGCAGCAGCACCCGAGGGTGCAGGAAGCACTCTGACACAGGTCACAGCTGACTGAGTCGCAGGCTGCGCGCCTAACTGCCGCAACAGCTCTGCACAGAAGAGTTGCAGACCCAGAGACAAGACCTCAGTGCTGCACAGCAGCCCCACTTTGTGGTAGATAAGGCTCCAAAATCCCCCCACGGGCTCTGCACAGTCCTGCGCTGCCCCACAGCCATCAGCCCCTCCTCAAAGCGCTCCTCCCATGGGGCACAGCACTGGTCAGCAGGGTCCTGGGTGCAGGACTGTGCGTGGGATGTGCAAGCCCAACACAAGCTGTTACTGCAGAGCCACTTCCCAGAGCAAACAGGAAGACCCCCAGGAATGCCCTTTGCCCACAGTTGGTGACCTGTGAGCAACACCTCGCCGTGACCAGGCACCACGCTCTGCAGAGCTCTGGGCTGCAGACCCTCCACAGGTGGTGATTTCCAGGAGGCCCTGGCTGCAGAGCCCTGGCTGTGCTGTGGTCAAAGCTCCAGCAGGGTTCAGGGTGGATGAGTCCCAAGGTCCTGCAGAGGACTGGGGACGAGGTGCTGTGGCAGTCCCCCCTGGTGCTGAGCAAGCTGAATACTGCTCCCCCCCCACCCCCCCGTTGCACAGAGGCTCACTTTGCTTACATGCATCTCACTCCCTCTCCCTGGGGAGCGCTTTAATTTCAGTGGGATCTTCATTCTGTATTTTTCCTTCCGTTAATGTTTACACTGCTCAGTGCCCAGCAGGGCAGGCAGAGGCACACCCTGTGCACCCTGGGGTCCGGGACCCCCTTTCCCATCCTCCCTCTCCACCTGCTCCCTGTGCCAGCAGGCATCGCTGACTGCTTAGAATCAGCCCTCTATGCAGACCTGGCTCCCTTTCACCCGGGTTTCCCTGGCTCCCAGCTGGTTTCAGCCAGGTTTGGACTTGGGAGAGGCTCCTGCCAGCCCACTCACCCCACCTCAGCTGCATCCTGTACCAGCTGGGCATGGCCTCACCCTGCCACCCCTAAGGGCCAAAGTCCCATCCCCGTGGGCTGCGATGGGTGCGCCCAGCAGCCCCTCCCCACCATTCCCCCCCCCCCCCCGACCCCTCATTGCTCATTAACCAGCTCCTTTACGAAGGAATAATGAATCGTAAATCACACCTGCAGCCTGCCCGGACTTTACCCAGCAGCCCTCAGTGTGGTGCCGGGGCTGCACCCATCCATGCTGTGCTGGGAAGTCCCCGACCCGCAGCACCCGCCTGACCCTGCTCCTCAAGGCAGCTTTCCTTGGGTTTTTGCAGCCCGCGGGCTCTGCCCTAATCTAGGAGCAAACAGTCACTGCTGATAAGGCAGCCGATGACCCACCGAGCCCCCAGACCTTTGTTTTCCTTTTGGCATGCAGGTGTTTGCTGCGGGATCAGCCCTATCGCAGCGGGATGCCACAGTGGGCAAAGTCTCCTGCGGGTGGATGGAAGCCAGGCCCAGCCCTTCAACCCCACCCAGATCTGCTCTGAACCCTGCTTGCTGCTCCCCGTACCCCCTTGCTGCTACCATGAGCTCTTTCCTGGCTTTGCAGCAGGTGATGGTGATGATGCAGAATTTGAGGCTGGGCAATGAGATCACTGTGATCCCTTCCCTTACTCCACATTTGCCAATTAATGCAGCTGTGACTCCCAACCCCCGTGTTTCCACTGGCATCCATGGCCCAGCCCAAGGAAAAGGAGTTGGCACTGGGTTGAGGTGGCCAGTGCCTCTGGCACATGGAAGAGAAAGGGAGAACTGCGTGTTTTCAACATCTAAAGAAACTGGGGTGGAGAGGTGGATAATAAATTAAATTATTGAAGTGTAACATAAAAGGGAAAAATTCATCCCTGGCTGTTTGCCTTCAAATTCTCCCTCTGCGCTCAAGGTCCTGTGTCCAGACTGGTGGCCCAGCTGCTCCGACACCAGCATCACCCCTGTATGACGTGGGGAGGACGAGTGTGGGTGTCCTGCAAAGGACGGACCCGTTTCCCATCCCCGTCCCCACACACAGCTCACACTGCACACGCAGCTCCCACTGCCCCTTTGAACCTCCTCCCAAGATGCGCTTCTGCTGGGACACCTGAAAGCCATTACCCAGCAGCTGCTGGTGGGATGGAGCTGTGGGTGGCTTCAGATGTGCAGCAGGAGTGACCTGGCTTTGATCAGGCCTGCTGCTGCTGCTCCGTGGTGGGAGAAGAACAGCCCTCAGCACTGCTCTGCAGGGGCTGTCTGCACCCGTAGATGTTGGTGTGCATCTCCTGGAGGTGTCTCACGGGGGCTTTCCATTATCACAGCCCTTACACAGATGGCACACACGCGTCCCATCCTGCCCAACAGGATGCTTTTCCAAAGCAAAGCA
This sequence comes from Tympanuchus pallidicinctus, assembly GCF_026119805.1. Taxonomy (NCBI): domain Eukaryota; kingdom Metazoa; phylum Chordata; class Aves; order Galliformes; family Phasianidae; genus Tympanuchus; species Tympanuchus pallidicinctus. Next base: position 18,023,198 of record NW_026294648.1, on the reverse strand, counting down.
AGAAAAGGCTGAGAAAAACGGATTGCACCGCCAGGAGGACAGAGATGGTCCATCCACCTGCCTGTGGCTGGCACTGCGTGGCGTCCCTCACCCTCAGGGTCAGGCTGTGGGTGCTCTGCCATCACCACGCAGTAGCTGGGACCACAGCTCTGTCCAGGGGGGAGCCTGCAGAGCCCATCAGCCGTGCGCTGGGGTTGGATCCCAGCTCTGCATCGGGGGCTTTGTGCAGGGGATGCACACAGCGAGACCTGTCAGCGGCGGGGCAGGAAGGGCGGCTGTGCTAAATGGTGCATCCCCCCACCACCCCCACCCCAGTGGGCTGTGCGAGCGCTTCCCGACACGGTTCAGGGCACAGGGGTCTTCCCCAGCCCCCGCTGTGAAGATGGGAAAACAAGAGCTCTGCTTTGCCCCGTGTTCTCAGTGCTGAGCGATCCCCCCCAGCCCCTGGGCTCCCCCTGTGCTTAGGGTGAGTTTGTGCCATGATTGATCTTCCCAGGAACCCTCTGCAGATCCGCTTCACGCCGGGGAGGGGACGTTTCAGCCACTGCCCCCAGTTTCTCTGGATTAGCAATTTAGGACATCTTTTCTCACTTTATATCCAACGGAGAGAACCTCTGCTAGAGCCATTACTGCTCTCACACAGCCTCGCTCTTTATATGGGAGACATTTCCTCCGCAGTATTTTCTCAAATCTTTCACTGAGGTATTTTTTTAGGGACCGCAAGCTTAATTAAAACCCTCGTTGTAACTTTAGCACCCAGTGATACCTCAAAGACTTTGCAGTCCCCTACTGAAAAGCCCTGGGATGCCAAATAGCTCCAGCGCTGGTTGGGAAGAGGCAGGGGAAGCATCGCAGCCCCCACCCATCCCCAGCCCTGGCACCAACGTGCTTTCCATGGACAGGACTCCATGTCTACAGGCATGGATCAGTTTGCACCCCGTGTCCTGGTATGTATTTCCTGATGGAAGAAGCGTTGCAGCTCGGTCCCTGCGAGCTCCTGCCCCAGGATTCTGCCTTTCACAAAGCACTGTGGCTCCCAGAGCTCAAAGGATGCTTTGGGAGTTCCCACCCCTGGGATGCTTCTTGGGTCTGTGTGGAACTGAAAAGATCCCAGGAGAGACATGAAGGAATGATGGTCCAATGGTCACAAACTTCTGGGTATTGATAAGCAGCCCCATGGCTCAATACGTGCTTCAAAAATTCTGAGCTGGGTGCTGCAAAAAGCTCCATTGGAGGCACTTCAATCTTTTGTTGCTGTGCTACACTTTGCCCATCCCCGACTTTTCTGATTGATGTTAAAAGGTTTGGGTACCCAGTGAGGCAATCAGACATCGGTCTGTTACAGCACCGTGTCTCTAATGTACTTTATTGGATTTCTTCATGGGAATAGAGCTGCATGCAACAGGGCAGATGATAAGCCAGAAATCGGTGAACCCTAAACGTCACCAAGGATTTGTTCCCCAGAACCACGAGGAGTGGGAGCAGAGGACAGCCTGGCTCTGCCTTGGCACCCACCCAGGGCAGAGCCCGGCTCCAGCCGCAGGATGCGCCCACAAAACCCTCCCCCTCCCCAGGCTGAGAGTGGCTGACCCAGGGCAGCATCCAGCACACAGCCCCATCCATCAGGACAGCAGAGCCCCCGGGGTCCCGGACCTTTCAGCAGCCAGATGCAAAGCACCGCTCCTGCTGCCCAGGTACTTACTCATTTCCACTTGATTGAAACATAAATACAGGTCCTCAGCCTGATGGATCGCTTCTGCCCCGCGCAGCATTTACCTTTGAGGGGGAGTAACAAGGGGAGAAAATGGTTTCCTATGTACTTTCCATACACAGGGAGAGCACACAGCACATGGAAAACATCACTGCTCCATGGATAAGATACCGATCTGACTCCTGGACGTGCTGGTGTTGTCTCAGCAAAGCCGTGCAAGCATCTCTTGCTGCCACAGGTCTCTTTTTCACCATTTGTCCTTTCTCTTTAGATCTCAAACACTCGGGGCTGCTTTTAACCATTTGCTAGTGGTCAGCGCATCTCTAAAGAGCCCCGGCACCGAGGAGACAATGAGACAATGAGACAGTGCAGAATCCCTTGCTGGGAGCCATCACCCCTTGCCGGAAGACAGCCCCGTGGTTGTGCCCAGCCCCTCGTCCTTTCCATCCAGGCGAGCCAGGAGTGCAGCAGGGCGAGGCGAGGGGCCGGAGCTGAGATAGCAGGGCGGAATTCCCAGATAACCCCGGCAGATATATGGTCAGACACAGGGACCTGCCCTCCCTGCTCGGTGAATTACAGAGGACATAAATTAGCGATGGAGAGCAGAGATAGGGGGCAGCCCTGCTGCTGGGGCTGGGGGGGGGTGCGGTGGTGTGGGAACGCTCCTTGCATGTGGGGTGAGCTGTTCCTCATGGGCGTGAGGAGATGGTTCATCCCCACTGACCCCACTGACACGGGTCAGCAGCACAGCGTCCCACTCGGCCGGGGAAGAGGCCTTTGCAGTGACACAGAGCAGCACGGCTCCGTGCGGGGTGTGCAGCCCAGCATGCAGTCCTGCAGCCCAAGAGCTGTGGGAAGGATGCACCCAGCCCATCCCATGGGGGCACAGAGGCGCTTTCTGCCAGGACAAGCACCGGGGATGGGATGCACACCCCGCAGGGAAAGGCAGCCTCGTGCCTTTGGGCTGTGTTTGCACCACAGGGTGACTGCCAACCTCCAGCTCGGTGACACCCCTCCCGGTGCTGGGGACCCCCCCTGCACCCTCCTGGCAGCACTAATGACCGCTGGCGCCGAGAGCGTGGGGCAGTAATGAGCCCAGCTCTCATTAGCACGGCAGTGCTGTCAGCGGGTGAGGGTGTGTGGGTTCAATCAGAGCCCCCCAGCCGCCCCGATAGCAGAGGAGAGGTGGAACAGAGCATCCTGCCTGCAGCCCTGCACGCTTCCCAGCACCCACAGTTGCCTGCCTGCAGCCCGGCGCTGGGCAATAGCACGCAGCTGCCATTTACCTGCCCGCCGCTCTGCGCAGTGATGGATGCTGTTGTAACCAACCCGAAATGGAACGGGGCAAAGATGGAAACCAGCCCCCACCTTTCCCAGCCGCCTTCCCCGGTGTTAACATTTTCTTGAGTGCACGGAGAGCAGATAAGAAGAAGTTAAATTTATCTTCAAAGAACCCCCAAAAGCGACTCGCTCTTAACCCCCTGCTCGCCGCCTCCCTCCTCACCCTTATAAATCTTCCCCTTATCTGAACTTGCAAGGAGCGGGGCTGGGCGGGGGAAGGAGCGGGAGCACAGTGGGCTTTTTTCAGCCAAAAACATCTCTGGTTCATATTAACAAGGCGGGATAAAAGAGCGCGAAGGTCCCACTGTGAGCATAAATAACGCAGGATGGGCCCTTTGCTGAGATTTACGCCAGAGAGGCACAAACCCCAAACAACAACAAGGGGCACAGAGGGAGCTTTGTCCCCACGTGGTTTGGGATCTATTTGCCTTAAAAGGGAAATTGTGTCTCGGGGAAATCACAGCTGGAGCGATAGGCGATGGCTGGGGTGAGGCGTGGATGGGGCAGCACCCAGCGCCCGTTGCCTCCTGCCCCCCTGCCCCACACCTAGGGAGCAGAGAAGAGGGGGAAAGAGGGAGAAAGGCAAAGAGAAGGGGAGAAGGGGAGGAATTGCACCCACACTGCGGTGACCTGAGTCTCACACGAGCACAACGCACCCCTGCTGATCGGACAAAGGAAACCAGGCAGACACAGACAAATTCCAGAAAATTATTTTTTCATTTTCTCCTTTATTAGTTTTTTATTAGAGGAAAAAATAAACGTAAGCTGACTCTGCCCGAGTGCTGTCTTCACCAGGAAAGCTCCCGGCTCCTCGGAGGCTCCCCCAGGGCTCGGGGGCGCTGTGGGTTGGAGCTCTGTGGGTCTGGCTGCCCCCTCCCCCCTTATGCAGGGGGGCACGGGGCTGCCATTCCCATGGCATCAGCAGCAGCTCGTCCCCTGCTAGTCCATGCGGCGTTGCATCCTCAGGAAGCTTAGCACAAAGGGAATGAGCACTGATGGAAAAGGGGGGCAGGATGGTGATGTGACAATATCCACAAAGTGTGGGGCTCAAGGAGTTCTTGGGAGCCAGCTGGACACACAGCAGATGGGTGAGTAGACCTTAGCAGGGTTCCTGGGGGGGGAAAACATCACAGCCAAGGAATGAGCTCAGAGCAGGGTCAGACACAGCAGATACCGCAGTGTTGGAGCGATGAGGGAGAGCTGCAGCACGATGGGAACCATTGGAAAAATCCTTTGACCTTCCTTAACCCTCAGAAAGATAGAAGCAACACCTCCATCCTGGGGAGCAGGGGGAAAGAGGAGGGCATGTGCAGATGCAAGGACCTTATGCAAGGACACCTCCAGTGGCCAGGGACATCCTCACATTGAGGCACGCGTGGCTCCACGACTGCAAGTCCTGCTGAAGGTGGGAAGGGCTGCCAAGAGCCATTGCTGTCCTGCAGAAACGCCCCGATGTCTGGAACCAATTATTCTTCAGGCCCAGGAATTAGCACATTACAAAATCGAGCTGACTTCAAGGACCAGGAACGGGATCCGTTTTTGCTCAAATTGTCACCTGCTGCCCCTGATCCTGCCCTGGGCGCGGGGAGGGGCGGCTGCAGGGCAGCAGAGGGGCCATGGGGGCAGAAGCCCTCATTCACACCCGGCAGCTCCGGGCCGAGGTTACAGAGAGGTGTTGGTGCTCGCTCCCCACGTCAGAGGAATTTTCCTCCTTCCCATTGAAGCTCTGCAGAGCTCAGCCCGAGCTGAGCAGCGCCCTCGGTGGGCTCAGGCACAGCCGCCCAAACCTCCCACGTGTCATCACCGTCAGGGGGGCAATGTGTCCTCCTTCTGTGCCACGCACCTCTATCTGCACCACCGCTTCTCTGGGGGGCAGTGATGAGCTGGGGGTGTCCATCCCCTGGGCACAGCAGCTTGCAAACACACTTCACCAATCCCAACAACGCAAACGGGAGGTGCCAGGAGGGCACGGTGCAGCCCTCAGGCTCTCCTCCCTCATGGTGGGGGTGAATTGCAGGGGCTGCAATGCCTCTACTCCCCCAGCATACGGGGTGCAGCCCCCAGCTCCATCTGAAATGAAATGCACTGTGCAGGACAGAGCAAACCAACGCAGGATTTGCATGAACAGCGGTCGCTACAACACGAGCGCAGCCAAGCACAATATTGGACAGGCAGTTTCCCCTCTGTCCTTAGTGCTTCCAGATGGAGCCTCTCTCACAGACCAAAGGGCCGGGCCGCAGCTCTGCTCTCAGCACGGGCAGCCCCGTGTGGGCAGTGGGACAGATCTGCCCTTTGTTGGAGGCGGCGGAGCCCTGCTGCGGCCCCGCGCCCTGAGCTGCGCATTTGTTTCCACTTCCATCGGAGAAAGTTAAAAGAAAAGAAAAGAAAAGAAAAAGAGATCAGGGCGTTCTGTAGGGCCCCGGGGGGGCTGTACAGGGGAAGACATCCCTGGAACAACACCTCCGGCCCCATTGCTGCCCTCTGAGCCCGGCCAGGAGTGCTCTCTGTGGGCACTGGGAGCGCTACAATGCCATGTCAGCACGGAGCAGCCGGAGGCTCCTTGGCTCACACCTGGGTGTGTGTGCCTGTATTTGCCATTAGGGTCTGATGTCCCCAGGGCACGGCCGAGCCCTGACAGCTGTCCCCCCCCCCCGGGACCCCCTCCCCAGAGCTGTCAGCTGTCAGTGTCAGTATCTGAGCCGGGGTCCAGCCGGGCTGTTGTGATGAGGACAGACGCCCCGTGCAGACGTGCAGTGCAGCACCCACTGTCCCAGCACTTCAATGCTGCTGTGCCCATTCCTGCCCACCCCCCGCCAGGCTCTGCTCACATCCCCTCATGCAGGGAGCTCACTGCACATGCAGGCTAATTTCTGTCCATGTTACGTTGCCGTGGGCAGCGGTTCTGCCCTCCCCAGCCTTCACAACATGAAGTGGGTTCACCACTTTCCCCAGGCAGCCCAAGAGCAGGCTGGGGGTTCATCCATCAGTATTAAGCTGGTCGCCTGCTGTCCTTGGGACCGAAAGCCATGTGTAACTGCCACCCAATGCCCCCAAACCACAGCATTCCCATTAGTGCTCATGCAGGATCACAGCCCCAACCATGGACAAAGCACCTTCAGAGCGACATGAAAATCAAATTGAAGCCACAGTGTTCTCTTTCTTCCACTGGCAGCCTGCAGCCCTTCTTGGCAATGATGTGAGGAGCCGAGGCAGCGCCCAGGATGGATGCAGCCATTCCCATCCCATTCAGCCCCTTGGCCCCTCTGCAGCTGGGAGGGTTGGGGGGGTCCTTCCGAGGGTGCTCTCTGGATCCAGGCCCACGGAACGCAGTTGTTTATGCGGCCGTGGCTCCTCCAGCCCCACAGCTGCACTGGACAGGATGCTCAGAGCCCCCCCAGCACGCTCTCTGTGATCATGGGGTCTGGAGGTCCTCTGCCGGATGGGAGGGAGATGAGGGGTCCTTCAGCCGGGAACCCAGGTGTGCTGCAAGCTGGGTTCCCGGTGCCACGTCTTAACCAAGGGGCCGCATGGGGTCAGGCTGTGGGAACACACAAATGTGCAGCCCTGGGGTCAGCGCACACCTGTGATGGGAGCACATAGCAGCTGGAGAACAAGGAGAGGACAGAACACGCAGTGCTTCCCTTCCCCTTCTGCCCCCCAGCCTCTCACTGCTCCCAGCCCAGCAATTTGCAGCTCTTCCCTTGTCTCTGTCCTGAAGCAACGTGGGATGAAATGGGTTTGTGCCACAAGGAGGTGCAAAAGCACATGGCCAGCAGAGAAGAGAGGGACACTCCATCACAGCATCTTCCCACAGCAGATGCAATTTGCCAGATGGAGCTGGGGGATTTGAGCTTGCTTTCACAACCCAAAGGAACAGGACAAGCCATCATCATCCTGGGAACCACAGACCAACTGCTTTTTACTCCTACCAAGGCCACCACTACCATGGGGCCATTCCCGCACTGCTTTGGTGGGGCCCAGCAGCACACTGCAGGGCAGGAGCACGGGGCAGGGTGGGCAGTGTGCTGCTGCAGTCAGAGAGGCCACAATGGTTGCCTTTACACACCCAGAGATACCAAAAGCCAACTTGAAGAGGATAATTGCTCAAAAAAAAAAAAGAAAAAAAAAAACAACAAAAAAACCAACAAAGGGTGCTTCATATTTCCTGGCTCCCTGACAGAATGAGCACAGCGAGCGCTCCCAGGTTCTCTTTCATTCCTCTCCAAAAACATCACTTTCCTGGAGAGGGGAGGGGGAGGAGTGAGCAAAAGGGGATGGGAAACACTGCACCCTGGGGTGCTCGGCCCCACAACCCCAGCACAGGGCTCTGGGTTCAGCCTCCACCCGCAGCAACTCCAGGCCCTGCAGCAGGCGCTGTGCCCACAGCAGGACTGACCCACGCGCTGTGGGGCGGCGAGCAGCTGGTGAAGAGCCTGGCAGGCTTTTCCTCCAGCTCTGCCGTGCTGTGAGGCAGCGTGGGGCTCGCCCCTGAAACCAGGTGTCCTTTGTAATGCTGGGGCAGCCCCAGCACTGAGCAAGTTGCAGCCGGCACGGGGTTGTGCCCGTGGTGCCAGCGTGCGGGTGGTTGGAGGTGTGGTGGCTGCAGGTGGGGAGATGCCGCTCGCCAGCACCACTGGGCAGCGGGGTATCCAGAGCCCTAACCTGCAAAGCAGCCCCAGACCCACGGTGAGCATCGCTGGAACCAAAGGCTGGCAGAGCCTCCTGGCATTAAGGCCCCTCGCATTCACCCCAGTGAAATCCCTGCTGCTTGCCAACCCCTGCAGCTGGGGGTGCTGCCACCCCCAGGGCTCCCCTCCACCCCCCCCCCCCAGCTGCTGGATCTCAGCCCCTCGCGGCTTTTCAGGCCTCCCCATAAAGAGTGTTATTCAGGGCTGGAATTAAAAAGCTTAAGTGTAAAAGAACGCTAAAGGGAGCAGTGGAAGAACCGGATTTTCTTTTATTTGATTTTTTTTTCTGCTCTGAAGGATGCTGTGTTGAGCCGAACATGACAAATATGCCAGGAATGTTTGCCCTCGGGGCTCGGGAGAGCAGGGAAAGGCCCAGAGAAAGGCACCGCTGGCACCTTATCAAGCACGGCCCTGCAGTTTGTGCAATGCCCAGCATCAGTGGCAGGTCCCCGTGCCCTGCCCAGGATGCCACCAAGTGCCAGGTGTCACCAAGGGGCCACGTCACTGCTGCTGCGATGCCAACACTGCGTGGCCACCGCAGACACGGTGCTGTGCTCTGCCTGCTTGTAGGGATGAGAAGAGCAGCAGAAAACATCATCTCCGTTCTTGGACCCCGATTAAATGCACCACAACAGGAGCACATTGCCCCGGTGCTGGCATCCTGCACACTGCTGTCCCCACCTGTCCTTCCAGGTCCTTCTGCCCCATCCCATTGAAACCTCTCCTCCTTGAAGAGACTTCAGTGATGCAGGGCATCCTTGGCTCACACTGTGCACCCAGGAGAGCTGCTGCCACGCTGCTCCACACAGCAGGCTGGGGCCGGGGCTCATTAACAACCCTCGTTAAAATATATATTGCGGTCGGTTGAAAAGAGGTTCCCCCAAGCCAGAGGAAGCTGGGGAAGGGGCTGCAGAGAGATAGCAAGGCATTAAGGGGGGGGAGGTGGTGGCTGGGTGCATTTATTTCTTTATTTACTTCCATTTCGAAAATAAAATAAAGTGCCTCTCTGTAGCTGCAGGCGCCCTCACGTCTATTAAAGTACCACATAGGAAATTGTAAAGTGCAGGAAAACAACCCAATCAGCCTGACCCCTTAACAAACTCCAGCCAGAGCCAAAGTTGCAGAGTAAACAAAGCAAATCCGCCGCCGCCGCTGCGCCTGGCTGGGTGCTGGGGCTGCAGGGCTGGCAGCTGAACGGCCCCACAGCCCCATCCCAGCCCCAACACCCCAAAACGGGGATGCTCTCTCCAGTGTTACCCTGGTGGCGTTGCCCTGATGGCTGCAGCGGTGCTGTGGGACAACTGAGTGCAGCTCAGCACGTCCGGGCACACGGTCGTCCTTGCCCAGCCTGGCAGCACCGCAGCCCCTGCCCCTCTGCAGGAGGCAGCTGGAGAGCAGCACTGCCTGACCACAGGCTTCCTCAGCCCCTCGGGGTGTTAAATGGCTCAACAGCTGGCCTGAGCACAGGGGTCGGAGGGTAATATTTCCTCCAAGTCGGATTCTGCCTCTCCTCCTGGCTGGAGACACTCAGGACCCACCTCCCCCGATGCTGCCGTGCTGCTGAGGCACAGATCTGTGCCACAGCCCTCAGACACCTGCAGTCCCACTGCCAGCCATGGGCACTGGTCCCACCCAGGCACTGCTCCGTTCCCCTGGACACAAATAATTCCGCCACAACCCAAACTATTTTCAGTGCATAATAGCCAGAAATTTGCTCTCAGCTGCAGGCTCTGAAATCAGCGTCCCAGCAGAGGCTGCCCACATCAATCAGGCTGGCCACAGCTTGGAACAAACCCGCTGATTGAGCCTTGGCAGAGGCAGCACCTGTGCCCCCTCCCCCCCTTGCACAGGCACAGCGATCAGAGATGTTCACAGAGCAAAAGTCTGCGTCCTGCTGCCCCCTGCATCCCTCATCCCAAGGGACCCGGAGGAGCTGCCTGAGCACGGGTCCCCCTTGGTCACTGGGAGGGGACAGCACAGCCTCTGCTGCCACCTGGCCCCAGGTGTGTGCTGGGAGGGAGGCAGGAATCCTCGAGCATCCCGACAGCCCCACATCCGTGCTCCCTTCCTGGTAGAACAGCGGATGTTTACATGATGGTTTCTTGCTGGTGAAGGACACACAAAGCCTCCAAAAAGAAGGGAAAAAAAAAAAAAAGAAGAAAAGGGAATAAAACACACACACACAAAAATCCCCTGTTGTTCCCTCCAGCAGATGGAAAGTAAACACAGCTGCTCCTCTCACCCCACGCACCCCAACCCCCGCCCATGGAGGCCCCCCCACCCCCCGTCAGGCCTTGCAGCCGGAGGCCCTTTTGCCTGCAGGGTTCCTCAGCACAGCAGGCACAGGAGAGGGCACTTCTGCACGGGGTGCCTCTCACGCTGTGCCTGATGCTGTAGCATTTTTTTTATCCTGCTATGGTTTCCTGGACTGTGGCTCTGTGCCTTGGGGTCACCCCCCAGGGATGCTACGGGCCCCCTCCTCGTGGGGATATTGGGCATGAGTGCATTTGGGAGAGCCACGCTCCAGCAGCGACGTGGAGGCTCCAGGTGCACCACCACGCCTGGGATTCCCCATCTCCATTTCTTCTTCCTTGATTTCAAAGCAGGCAGCAGCTCCCAGCACCAGGACCTGCTGCAGCTCTGCAGCCCGAAGGTGCCCACCCCACCCTGTCTGACCTGAAACGAAGGAGAAATGAAGCATTTCCCATATTTACTATGCAACAGCAGCAGCCCGGGGCAGAGCCGTGAGTGGGAACCTTCTCAACAGCTTCCTCAGAGTAACACTCCCAGTTCTGGATTTGAATAAAGCAAATCTCAACCCCACACGCATGCAGAAGCACCAAATCTCCTCCCGTTCCTCCTTTTCCATCGCTCACCTGGCGCTGTGTTTGCAAGCAGCCCCAGCCCATCCACCTCTGGGTCTGGGAGACGCGCGAGCCCCGCGGGGCGGCTTCGGGGCAGCGGCGATGCTCGGGGCTGCGGGCTCCTGGCGGCCGTTCCGTGGAGCTCGGCTGTCCTCTAGCGCCCGCCCGGCTCCATGGCACGGCGGGGCCGGGCGGGGAAAGAGAAACGGAAATTACAGACCCGGCCCTGCGGAGCCCGACCTCCGCTTCTCAGCCTCCCGCTCCGTTTCAGCCCCCGGTTTTCCTGAGCGTCGACGGTTGGGGATGGTTGTGGGGTTTGTTTTTTTAGCCTTTCGTTACCTGCCGGCATCCCAGCCCCATTTGGACCCCACTCTTTCTGGTGTCCTGACACTTTTAAGCCTCCTACGCTTCTGTGTCCTCCCCTCTCTTACAGGACTCCCCCATTTCTCAGCTTCTCTGCTTTTGCTTTTCCACCCTCCCCCCTTTTTTTGAGCATCTCATCCTTTTTTTTTTTTTTTTTTTTTTTTTTTGGCCTCTAACCTCTTTTTCAGCCTCTCATCACTTCCAGGCCACCCGTTCATTTTATATACATATATCTTTTTACCTGTACATTTTTCTGCACCCTCCACTCTTTTCCAGCCTCCACTCTTTTTCTGGTACATCCACCCTTTTTGATTCTGCCCCCATCTTTTCAACCTTCGCTTTTGTTCATCCTCTACCTGTGGTACTCCAGGGGGGTGCAGGACGCAGTGTTTTCATTGCACAAAGCGAGCTGGCAGAGCTCGTATTGCTCGCAGCTGCTGCCTCTCCGGGGCTCCCCTACTCACAGCGGTGCTGGCGGGGGCTCAGCACGGGGCGGGTCTCGCAGCACCGCCCCTAAGACCCAGAGGCGAAGGGTTGTTTGGGAAGAAGAAGGAAGAAAAACCGAGCCGGGTGACCCCTCCGGCCCTGCCGGCCTTCCCCGGTCCCGGCGACGTCGCTGTGCAGTGGCGGAGCGCGACCACGAGGGGGCAGCAGCGGGACGGGGTCGCGCGGGGCTGCGCTCGGCCGGGCGCTGGGTGCCCGCCTGGCATCCGCGGCGCGGGGCCGGGAGCCTCGCCCTGCTGGGGGGCACCGACCCTGCTGGGGGGGGCGGCCATCCCTGCTGGAATTCCCTGCTGGCTCGGCATCGCTTCCGCAGAGTTTGCCTTGGAAAAGGGCGATGCTTCCCTGCTGGGCTGCACGCTCGGCTGGACCCAGAAAGGACCCGGAAAGCGGAGCGCTGCTGCTGCTTCCGCCTGCGTTCCACCACCACGGCGTTGCCCTGTCCCAGCCCGGCCGTGGCCGAGGCCCGGATACGAGGAGCTCTGCATTCCCAGCCCTGCATGCCGAACGCGATCTCCACTCACAGCCCCCCCTCACCAGCCCCTCTCCCACCCCCACCATCTTCAAAGCCAGCGACCTGGCAGCCGTTCTGAAACCCGGGCAGAGCCTCCATGCCATGGCTTGGCACGCAGCTCAAAGGCTCAATTAGCAACATCTGCTTTTGTGGGCTGTAAAACCTGCTCCCTGCTCCCCTCCCTCTCTCCCAGTGCTCACAGCTGGGAGCAGCATGGGGCTGCAGCCTGCCTGGGCCGGGGGAGCTGCACTGGGCTGCCCCGGTGGGATAGATAGTAACACAAAGGGATGCCGCCCTGATGGGATGCTGAGGGTGGTGGGGCATGTCTGAAACTCGAAATTGGACAAGGATCAAATTTCTCACCCCGGAGTTTGTGTAAGGACCCTTGTAACGTGCATTCGTGTTGGTCTCTTCCAGGAGATAAGAAATGTCAGAGAAAGAATTGGAAAGTGCCCAAGGCAGCTGGCAAGGTGGCGGGGTGCATGGAGAGCAGAGGGCCCCGCAGCCCTCCCCAGTCCTACTCCTCATCTGCAGCTTGGCCACCCTCAGACTTATGGGCTGGTGAGAAACAGGGCTGATTGTTACAGCTGCTGCTGCTCCAGTCAGCTAAGAGCTCCAGGTGAGATGCGTTTCTCACATGAGATACAGCCCCCCGTGCATCCTACTGGTGTCCCCACCAATTGGGGAGGGTGCACAAGGGGCAGTGCAGGAATGGGCTCAAGGAGCGGGGGTTCACGTGTATGCAAGTGGCACAGCCTGAGCCCCCCCTGCCCATAGGAATGGGACAGCAGTGATTCTCCTGTCCAAGTTCTCCTCTGGGGCCAAACAAAACCAGGGCTCTCACAGAAATTAGGGCATGCCCTGGCTTATGCTGTTCTCCTGGCAGTTCAGGGCCCAGAACAGCCATCTCTAATTCAGCTGATTTCAATCAGAAATTGTTTCCCTGTATTACAGGCATGGCCCCGTGTACCTTTGGTGCACCTGTAGTAGAAACCAGTAAATCAGCATTTGAAGTTTCATCCCATCTCCTTACACACACCCAGACTGGCTGTGTGCAGTAAGAGGCGATTGCTAAGAAAACTGAGCCTCTGCATCTCTGCCTGGTGTAAGAGAAATGCTGGCATTGGCCCTTGGAAAACAGCATCGTTGGTAAATGCAGAGAAGTCCAAGGAAGGCTGAGCAATCGGACCCTTTTGCTCACAAGGGCTGTGTGTAAACCATTATTTTTGCAATAAAAGAGCAGGGACTGGGAGGAGCAGTTAATGTTTTCCCAGCAAGGGGAAACTCCCAGGGGAAATAGCCCTGCACCCTGGAAACGGCCCCTTCGTCAAACAGGGCCGTGTTTGTGCAGCCTTATCTCAGCTCGGTGATGCTGAGCAGGCTCTGCAGCAGGACTGCTCCCAGCAAGAAGAGGTGCTGCGAGCTCCCACCAAAGCCTGGAGCAAGATGTGCCTGGGCAGAGATGTGAAGATCGGGGCTGACCTGGGTTTCTTTGCCAGGGCTTTCCTCCCCTGGAAGCCCTTCCTGCTGCTTGTCCTTCTGCTTGCATTCAGCCCACATGCACCCATCTCGAGCATCCAAAGGGATGCAGAGTCCTCTGGTCTGGAAAGAAGCTGAACACAGAAAAGAAAACACATCCACTCTGCTGACTCAAATAGCACCCAATGTGAGGAACTTTTATTGGCAGCCAGCTGACCCTTAGCAGAGCCTGGGATCAGCTGGGTGCAGGACTCTCCCTTGCCACGTCTCCTGCAGAGAGAAGTGCTGGCATGGGATATGTGGTCATGTTCCTCTGTGCTCCACCAACTGCCACAGTGCCCAAAGCAAGTATGTGGAGCACTCTGCTATCAGCAGCATCTCTTGGGGTATGACAGCCTTCAAGGGACTCCACTATTCCATCTATTCCAGCATCTCCTGCCCAGCTGGAGGAGCAGGAAGGGAGGAGAGGGGAGAGTCAGAGGGAAGCTGTGCCATGGGCTCTATAGTAGTGCTCTGCAAGTGCCACAGACACGCTACAGCCCATCCTCCAGTCTGGCCTGCAGCTTTGCCTACATCACTCTCCATGATGTTTGCCATTTGCTCGTTCCGGCTGTAAAACCTCTCTTGGCTCTTCCCCAGCTATTTTCTCACCTCAGTGCCTCAGCTGGAGCACAGCTACCTGTAAGAGCACACGCAGCCTGGGCACACTGGACCTGATGGTTAATGCACACTGGGATCCAGGTGACAAGAGGCCCGGTGGGGCAGCTTTCTCCTCCTTGGTTCCCCTCCTGACGCAGTGCTTATTGTCCTCCGGGGGAGGAAAGGAGAGAAAGAAAGAAGAGAGCAGCCGGGGCAGAAGCTGGAAAACCCAAAACCCAGAGCTTTAGAAGGGAATTTGCCTGGATTGAGCTGTTGGGTTTGGGGCAGGTGAGAGGCAGCCCTATGCTCATCCATCCCTGCAGAATCCCACCTGCCCCAGCCAGTCAGGAGACCCCAGGCAGCCAGCAGAGAACTGCAGAATCGTAGAGTCGTTGGAGTTTGAAGGGTCCTTTAAAGGTCACCTGGTCCAGCTCCCCTGCAACGAACAGGGACAGCGCCAGCCCCTCCGCTGCTGAAGGGCTGCTGGCGCCGCTGGGCGTGCTGTGTTAGTTCATCTGGGGACAGAGCTTGATGAAAGCCCCATAAATAGGAACACTTGAACCAGTTCCCACAGCCAGGTTAGCGCCCGAGGGTGAGGATGGGTTTGTGTACGGTGGAGTCTGGGAGCGGCTCCGCCAGCGGGGCTCGTGGCACAGCGCCGTTCGTTTCCGTTCCCGGGGAAGCCGATAGCCGGCCGCACGAGCCTCGCGTTCCACCAGCCCGCAGACGGCGTGCTGGTAGGGCCGGGGGCGCAGCGAGTGACCCCCCCCCCCACCCCCGTTAGCTTCGACTCTTCTTCAGCGCTGCCCGGAAACCCAGCGCTCGGGAATGGGCTCCTCCCAGGGCGGGCAGGGGGTGCGCAGCGCTCGGCCCGTGTCACAGCCGTGTCCGCGGCCGGGCCGTGCGGGGCGCCCCGGGAGGACGGGCGGGAAGCGGCGGCGCGGAGCTGTCCTTCAGCACCACGGCACCTGCCGGCCGGCGCCGCTCCGGGCGCTGCGGGGCCGCGCGGGGCCGGCGGGCAGTGAATGGGCGGCGGGCGGCGGGGGGGCCGCGCGGGCGCGCAGGCGCAGGGCTGCGCGGCTCCTCAAGGTGTTGGCGGCGCGGCCGAAGATGGCGACAGACTGAGGGCA
Organism: Tympanuchus pallidicinctus; assembly: GCF_026119805.1. Classification (NCBI taxonomy): domain Eukaryota; kingdom Metazoa; phylum Chordata; class Aves; order Galliformes; family Phasianidae; genus Tympanuchus; species Tympanuchus pallidicinctus. The sequence continues at coordinate 18,007,968 of NW_026294648.1, read as the reverse complement.
ATGGGGCCCGGCGGTGGGTGCGGCGGAGGGGCCGGCGGGCTGGCGCAGCCCACGGGGAAGCGGAAAGCCGAGTGAGAGCGGGGCCGGGGCATGCCCCCGCGCGGCGGGCCGGGGCCGGGAGCGGGGCCGGGAGCGGAGCCGGGAGCGGGGCCGAGCCGGCGCCGCCTCCTCCTCCTCTTCCTCCTCCTCCTCCTCCTCCTCCTCCTCCCGCCGCACCATGCCACGGCCGGCGGCGGCCTGTAGGCGCGGGCATGGAGGCGGCGGCGGAGCGGCGGCGGCGCGGCGGCCGCAGGTGACATTGGCGGCAGCGCGGCCGCAGGACCCCCGCGCCGCCCCCGCGGCATGATCCGCGGCGCCTGGATGTACCCCCGCGGGGGCGCCGGCGGCGGGGCGGTGTGCTGCGCGCCGCGCCGCAGCGACAAACCCGTGGCCGACCCCGAGCGGGCGCAGAAATGGCGCCTCTCGCTGGCCTCCCTCCTCTTCTTCACCGTGCTCCTCTCCGACCATCTGTGGCTCTGCGCCGGGGCCAAGCTGCGCGCGCGGGAGCGGAGCGGCGCGGGGAGGCCGCGGGGCCGAACGGCCCGAGCGCTGCAGGAGCCGCCCGCCGGCAGCTGCGAGGCGTTCCTGGGCAACCTGAGCCGCGCGCCGGGCCCCGCGCCGTGCCCCGCAGCCCGCGCGGACCTGGACTCGGCGTGCGCCCGGCTGCACTCCCTGCAGCGCCTGCTGGGCTCCTTCGCCGGCGTGCCGCTGCGCTCGCCGCCCGCCACCGCCCTCTTCTCCTCGCCCTCCTCCAAGAGGAACTTCTTACAGGCGTACTTTAGGAACTTCAACCTCTCCTTTTGTGATACTTACACGATCTGGGACCTGCTGCGGGAAATGGGAGGCCCGGACAGCTTGGATTGCAGCGTGGAGAACCTGATGGTGGATCTGGTGGCGGCGGCGGCGGGCGCGCTGGGCGGGGAGGCGTGCAGCAGCTGTGTGCAGGCCTACCAGCGCCTGGACCAACACGCTCAGGAAAAATACGAGGAGTTCGACCTCTTGCTGGAGAAGTACCTGCAGTCGGACGAGTACTCGGTCAGGTCCTGCATCAGAGACTGCAAGGTAGGAGCGGGGCCCCGCCACCCTGCCAGGGCTCTCTGCCGTGCGGCTGTGTGAAACGGGCTGGGATCATGGGGAGGGGAAGGGGAAGGGATGGGGCATCGGGCAGAGGTCCTAGCTGTGGCAGCATGGGGTGCTGGAGCTCCGGGCCCTCATGTCCCCATACTGGCCCTTAAATCCACGGTGTGGGACTGGAGCCTTGGGACGTGGCACAGTGCTGAGCATCCCCTCTCACCCACCCACTCTCACACACACACACTGCAGACCTCAGCAACGCATGCAGGTTGAGTAAATCAGGCGTGGGACTTCTCACCTCTGCCTCTGGCCTGCACAGAGCGCTGGGGCAGCGCAGGGCCTTCCCTGTGCACTGCTGTACAGGATGTACAGATGGCAGTGACCCGAGATGAACCACAGAGTGGAGCCCCCTCCCCATGGGCACAGTGGGTGCTCAGACATCTCCCAGCACCTCACCCCCTTGTCCTGGGGGTTGGACTGGTTGGTGTCACCCAGCATCGCCCGCTGCCCCAGCCTAGGATGCATGGTACAGGGGGCCGGGAGGTTAGGGCAGGTATCACCAGCCCTGCCTTTGGGGCTGTACCCCAACGTGTGGCCCCATCTCTATGCCCTGCTGCACCTGTAGAAGGTGGCAGAGCCCGAGTCTCGCAGGCATCGCCTTGTTGTCAGCAGAGCAGAGGTCTGCAGGGCAGCCCATTTTCCTAAAGTCACAGCGCTGCTTTCCTAGCATCTCATGGGCTAGATGTTGCTCCTCTTGGGCGTTCCTCTCCCTTCCCCTCCCTTCAGTGCTGTCTCCAGGAAGCTCAGCGGTCCCAGTAATTAACCTGCAGCATCTGGGAGCAGCAGGAGTGCCATAGCAAGGCACTGTGTGTGTGCATCACCCCAGAGGGCTGCAGGCACAGCATCCCTGGGAGTGGGAGGGGGATGCCCCTTGCCTGGAGCATGTCAAGGGACACATGGAGCTGCACAGCAGCTCCTGGAGCAGTGTTTTCTCCTGGGGAAGCACAGACCTGCTGGGGGTGGTGCCTTTCATGGGCATGGCCGTGTGGTGCTTCTAGGCTTCTCAGCACCTCCTGCATGGAGCCGCTGTTGGGAGGCAGCTGATGTTGGCATGCTGGGCTGGTGCCAAGCCAGGTAATTGCAGTCTGCTTACTGAACTTCTCCCTGTGGTTTTGCAGCTCCTTAGTACTCCACTTGCACCAAAGGGTTTGGTGTTGCTGCTCCGCTCCTGGCAGCAAAGGAGGCAATGTACCTCATGCCACGTGTGTGCCAATGGTGCCCAGTGGGCTCAGCGGAGTGCAGGAGGAGATCGGAGGGATGGAGCAGGCTCTGCAAGGTGCCTGAGTATGCCCAGGGGCATGGGGACGTGGGCAAGCTTGTGTACAAACCGAGCTGGCACCAGTGGTTCCACTGGGCAGTTCCTTCACCCAGTGTTATCCCACTGGCATTAAAGGATGGTGAGAAGAGGTTGGCTTTTTAGGAGAGCAGAAGGAGCCTGAACACAATGTATGAGGTGGGGTTTTGGCAGAGCTCCCTACTCCTGCTCCCCAGGATGGACCTTCCTGGTACAGAGACCTCGAGAGCAGTGATCAGAAAGAGAAAATAGACCTTGTCTATGGTGAAGAGGGGTTCTCACTGACTCCAGAGCACTAGAAACAGAGCCTGGCTCGGATGAATTTTCCTTCGGTGTCCGTGGGCTGAGCATCCTCAATGAGAAAGCAGGAAGCGAGCTTGGGAGATGCAGAGCTGAAGGCAGCTCCCGACTCACCCGCTGTCACACACACTCTCCTCCTTGCAGCATCTGCGAGCACAGCTCTGGGCAGCAACAGGAGGGTGTGAGCAGCACGTGCAACCTGTGAGCACTCACCCGTGCAAGATGCAGGGAATTTCCCATGCCTGAATTTTGCAATTGCCCACGCAATCTCTCGGCTCTCCCTCTCTTTTCAGCATCTGGTGAGCATCAGGCCGCTTGTTTGAGGTGCTTCTGTCTGCACTGAGTTGCCTGGGGGCTTTCAGCAGTGGAAAGCTCAGCCCTGCCCTCTCTGTATGCGTGGGTCCAGAGTCAGTTTGGTGCGTTCTGGCCCTGTTTCCTCGTGGCTCAGCAAGGCTGGGCTGGCAGCACTGCCTGGCGGGACTTTGAAACAGCCAGGCTTTGCAACCCCTTCCCAAGCACTGAATAATATCGCGTTTTCTGATGCTGCTTTTGGCCGTGTGCTGCTGGAGTGAATGCCTGCGTGCAGCAACAGCAGAGAGCTGCTGCCCAGTGGTGGCAGAATGCACGGGTCAGTGACAGCAAAAAGCGAGAGGAGAAAAATACAACAGGGAGGTGGCCAACAATCTGACCCTGCCTCCATTCATACCTTCCTGCTCCACAGCAGGGGCTGGAAGATTTGATGCCAGCAGCTCCATCCTGCTCACCTGTGCACCCCTCAGCCGCTGTCCCACTGCAGGGCCAAGTCCTCCCCAGCAGTGATGTCCCCAGGGAGCAGCACAGCTCAGAGAGCAGCACTGGGGAACTGGGAGACAGTGAACCAGCGTGGGGACGTGGGCTGCGCTGCTTTAACTGAAGTGTGGGTGCCGCTCAGACACCTGGAGGCTCCCCGTGTGTTGGGTGAGCGTGTCAGTTCTGCTGTCTTCCTCCTGCTTGTCTTGTACCTTTGTGGCTGCGGGGCAGGAGGGGCTCTGTGCTCAGAAGGGCTCTGGCAGCTGGAGACCCACAAGCACGGTGTGTGCTGTGGCCGCATCCCCCTGGAGACGCCCGGGGCACCGGGAGCCTTTGCGCACGCGAGCGATCCGCTCCATCTTTGCAGGATGCAGTGCAGGGGGAATCCCCTGTTGCTTTGAGCCGCCGTCCCGTGGGATCCTTCAGGCTGATTTTTTTTCCCTTGTTTTCTTGTCTTTCTGGATAGACAGAATGCAGCGCTGCCTCTCGCTGAGCCGCCGTGAAATGAGATGTTTGTTGCTTTAAAGGCGGTGGCACTGCGCGTGTGCTGCCCGACGCAGCCAATCGCCGCCCGGAGAGCACTCCGAAAAGCACGCATCCCCACCCTCGTTAGGGCAAATAAAGATCTATGGGATGGAGCCTGGCGAACTAGGGACTCGTTAAGCTGCGAGAAACAAAGCTGCAGAGGGAGAAAGCCTGACAGGCGGGAGCTGCTGGGCGATGCCGGGCAGCCGCCTGGGCAGGACCTGTAGCATCTCAAGGCAGATTAGATTAGCAGGGCTTCTCTGAGTGCGGGGCTGGCACTGCATCACCCTGCAGCCCTGGCTCTGTCCCCGTAATTTCCTCATTATCTGCTAGGGAGCAGGACACAGCTTTAACAACCCCCCTCTCCCCTCCAAGGTTTTCAGGCAGTGCAATGAGAGATGGAGTTTGGTCTCCTCAGCCGGGACACGGCGTGGGGAAGGCCTGGCTCTGCTGCACTTCTGCCCTGCTGTTTTCTTGCTCTGGCACAGGGGGTCAGAGTGGAGGGATGGGAGCAGGGGCTGCAGCAGCCACCTGCAGCAGGAGGGGTCTGAGGTGCCCTGAGAGGTGTGCTGACAGCCATGACCCTGGGTAGCTGAAAACAAAAGGAAAAGTGGTGTCTCTTCCCCAGAACTGCTCTTTGCTGGTGACAGCATTACTCACATTTCATGAAATGAACAAAAAAAAATCCCAAATAAGCAGTGGATCAGTGCAGTACTTAAATTGGCAATTTTAGCAGAGGCCATATGTGCGGGCTTAGCCGAGCATGCAGCGCAGCCCTGCACGCCCATCCCCTATAAACAGAGGTAATCTCTTTCAGCCCTGCACCACGATGTGATTAAAAAGAAGGAATCTGAACCAAAGGAGCGTGCAGTTGGCGAGCAGTTGGTGTGCAGTTGCAGCAACCGAGGCACGGTTCATACACCTCATGCAAGACCTTTGAAAACTCACATCAGAGATGGGCAGGGACTTCTGCAAGTAAAACGGGAGAGGCAGAAAATGAATGGGCTGTCGTGTCGTGCAAAGGGGGCATTTTGTTGGTGGATCCCACAGGGCAGAAAGGAAAAAGGAAAGAAAACCGATCCAAGTTTCTGACCGCAGGCAGACTTTGTGTAGCGACAGCCGGGTTAGCAAATGGTGCATGGGAGGGTGAGAGCTCCGTCTGCATCGGCTGTCACCGGGCAGCTACAAGTGACGCAGGTGCCAGCGCTGCTCCAGTGCCTGCGTGCTGCAGGCGCGTGCCGCGGTGCCGAGCAGCCCTGCGCCTCCAAGCAGGACATGAGGGGCGAGGCTGGAGCAGCTCCCCGAGCCTCCGGCAGCTGGAGGCGATGGCTTTGGAGAGCATCCGGCGTGTGAGCTGCTGCTGGGCTGCGGGCAGCGGGCGGTGAGCTCAGCAGAACGTGCCCCGTGCCGGCAGGCTGCGTGCTGGCGAGCTGCTGGGCTGGAGCGGGGCCACCTCATGCTGGGGCTGTGTGACAGGCAGCAGGACGTGCTGTCGCTGCAGACGAGGGGACCTGGCAGTGTTACGCTGCCTCGTGCAGCCCCGATGCGCTGTGGCACCCCGAGGCACTGCGACTGGTGCGGGAGCTCTTGGCAGGGCGTGAAGCCCCAAAGGCAGCGGGGCTCCGTGGCGGCGATGCCCGCGGGGTTTTCCTGTGCTGGCAGCAGGCAGGATGCACCTGGGCTGTCACCGAGATGCCATTAGGATGCGGCTCATACGTGGCTCTGCACGGAGGAAGCAGGGCTCCGCTGTCGTTTGAAGGGCAGTGACTAAAGGATAGCGAATCTGTGAATGAGACACGGAGGCTGCTTGGGTGGGAAGGAGCCGACCCTGCCTGCCCGCGGGCCCTGCTGCCCTTCCCCTTCTCTCTTCCCTGGGCTTTTGCCGATGTGGCAGTGGCATCCCCTGGCAGGGTTCGTGCATTGCAGATCTCTGCCCGGTGAGCATCGCGGTGCTGCTGGGGAAGGAAGCACCGCCTGCCCCACGCATCCCCGAGGAGGAAGGCACGTGCTTGGCATCACAGCTGACATCTCTGCACGGCAGCCTCTCAGAGCAGCTGGTAAATGGGTACTGGGCAGGGGCAGCTAGGAATGGGAAAATGCTGCCAGAACTTGAGTGGGGGGATAAGCCACGGCCTCCAGCTTACATCCCAGCCCTGGGTGCTTTGGGGGATGTCTCCTGCTGGGGAGGTCCTTGCTGTGTCGCTGATGCCATGTGCAGCAGTGCTTTTTTTGTGGATCCCCACCAGTTTGCAGCAACTCCTTGCTGGGCAGCATCAGTGCGTGCAATTAACGGGCGGTTCTCCTGCACAGTGATGAAGGTGCTGGAGCTGGTTGTGGTCTTGGCCTCGGTGGCATCTTGCTGGACTTCTCTCCCCAGTGCTCCCTGGGCTGGCACCGCCATTAATCACAGGAGGTAATGAATCTTCACACGGCGCTGTGCAGTCTGGTTCTCTGCATGTGGGTGGTGTATGCCTTAAAACCCGTCTTGCATCACAGCAAGGAGCACAGCAGTTGGGCCATGCAGGGTGCTCAACACGATCAAGCTCCTGAGCAAGGCCAGGGTGAGCCTGGTGAGCCGAGGAGACCCCTCTGTGCCGGAGAGACTTCTCCTGGCTGCAGCCTGCCGTGGGTAATTTGTCGTGTGTGGCACTGAAGTGTCTAGCCCTTATTTTTTTATATCCTATCTAATGTAACAGGATGTTCTCATTATCTGTATAAATGTTTAATCTGCTTTTGAATCCCAGCTGCAGCAGTATCTAATGGGGGTGAATTCCTCAAGCGCTCCTAATAGACGGCGGGCACCCGATTTTTTCCATCTGTCCCGACTCTGCCATCATCATCATCTTCATCTCCATAACTGTCTTTAATCACTTTGTCACTAATCAGCCAGCCAGCAGCGAGGCTGCAGCTTCCCAGCGCTTCCCCAGCAGCTGCAGCAGGGAGAGCTGCTCAGGGAGGCAGCGGCTGTGCGCCGGGGTAACTTCATTGCACGTCTGGGCCTTGCTGTGACGTTGGTCTGTTCATCCCTGGAGTCGGGCTTTGTGGATGGTTGTTGTCAATAGGGACGGTGCCTGCTGGATGCCAGGGGCTGTGCCTGGGTGCCCAAATGGTGAGGAATCCCAGTGAGGATCAGAGGGCTCCTGCGTGTGCCCTGGTGTGTCAGTGCTGATCAGTTGTGGGGCACCAAGGAGGGGGGATGCAGTGATGTCCCCCCCCCGGGTGACGGTGCAGATGTGCCCAGGGAGCAGTGGTTTGGCTGGGGAGCACTGCAGCATTCGGCACACCTGGTGCACGCAGTGCCATCCATCGCAGTGTTCCCATCCCTCCATCCCTACAGCCCTGAGGATGCCCCGTCTTGGCTCCAGACAGCCCAGTCCCCACTCGCTGGCCACCAGCTGCACGTCCCCGCCTGCTGCCCACCTCCATCCCCTTCCCACACATACCTTCACGCTCCCCAGGCCGCGCTGCCTTGCTGCCCCTCTCCCCTCTCAAGCCCGGCCAAACTCCTTCTAAAAGGGGACAGAAAGCAGCTGCCAGGATTTACGGCCGCCCCTCTTGCTGCGTGGGAGCGCTGCTGCCTTCTGCCTTTGCTCTCGGGTTCATGTGCATCTGAAGTTTCTCAGGACAGCGCCTGTCTGCTCCCCGCATCCTGCAGCACAATGGGGCCTGCTTCTATAAGACTCAGTGTGCATTTTGTTTGCGTTCAATACATTTGTTTTACAGCACTGCCTGCAGGCAGCCCACCAAGACTGGGGCCACTTTGTCCCAGACGCTGCCCGAGCGTGGGCAGAGGGGACGGAGCTGGCTGCGGGCACCAAGCGCTCCGCCGGCATCACAGAGGCATGGCACAGACTGGGGTCTGCACTCTCAGGAGCTCTTCCACCCCATCGAGTCCCCACTGGGAGGAAGGACACGTCTACCCCAAGGTGGCATTGAGTAATTAAATGGCAATGTTGTTTCGTGGCAGTCAGAGTGGTCTGAAGAAGCGGGGTGGTATCAAAAGCAGAGGCACATGGCCAGACCCTGGTGGCAGCAGGGCCACGGTGGCAAGGCTGCGCTGGGCAAACTGGGGGCTGTGGTGGAGGAGCAGTGGTCTGAGGTCCCACGCTGCCTGGTTCCTGCACTGGGCTGCCCGCTGTCAGTGCAGGGGCTGCTGCCTCTCCCATCATCCAGTGATGATGTTAAGGAGCCGTACTGTAAGGTTGAGGTACCCAGGGCTGTGTCCCCAAAGTGCACACCCAGCCTCATTCCCAGGGGATGCTTCCTGTTCTGATACAGACTGCAAATAAGAGTGATCCCTTATTTGCTGGGGTGAGCGTGGGCTGAAGCGCTGCTCTGTGCTCAGTTCGTTGGTGCTGAGCTGGGGCTGAGCCAAGGGGATTTCAGCACTGGAGGCATCCTGCAGCATCAGTGCCACGTATGGCCCCAGGTCTGTCCTTCTCATGTCTTTCTCTTTGGGTGAACCAGACAACCTAAGCCCCACGTTTTCCCCTTTCCCAGCATCCCCACAACGGTTAAATGCATGCATGCATGTGCAGAGATCCAGAGGTTGCTATTCCCCTGTCCACGTGTCTGCATCTGATCTGCGGTGTGGAGAGAGGATTTCTCCGAGCAGTGGAGGTGCATGGAGGTCGTGCTGAAAAGCTGCTTTCTTTGAGTTTTGAAAGAGATGAGCTCAGGGGGCCACTTGTGTCTCTGGCTTGCTCTGAGGAGGGTTTCTTACTAGGGAGGCTGTATCATCTATAAAAGAAAGGGCTTTATGCTAGCTTCTTTATTCCAAGAACTGGGCATTCAAGTGAAGATGCTAAAAGCGTGTTTCTTCCTGCAGTCACGAAGGTCAGCAGTGCTGGGAGCAGACGGACAGTGCTGCTGGGTAATCCTGGGGTGGTGAGGCCGGGGTGAGGTCTGCTCCTGGGGTGCGGATGGCTCTCCTTCATGGTGCCGCCGCCCCGGATGAGACGGAGGATGCTTGGCTCCAGCACTGTCAGCACCAGGCACGGGAAAACACCATAAAAACCAGCATGGAGAAAAAAAAGGAATTGCACAAAGTTGTGTTTTTAGTTCCCCCCCTCCCACCCCAAAGCAGAGCTTGTGAATGTGGCAGAGCCAGGCTAACGTGGCCACGACACAGCTCCGGGAATATCAAAGTTACCGAAAAAACAGCTGTTCCCGATATGATGTGAGCACAGCCTATAGCAGGGCTAATGAGAAAAAAATACAACGCTGCTTAAAAAGCTCGACATCGTTAATGTCAGAATTGCAGGCAGCGGTAATTGAATACAGCGCTAATTGGACGTTGCAGGCTGTGTTTGTGACTCCTGGCCGGCCGCTAGCGAGCATTCCCTTAATCCTCTGCCATCCAGGGGGCTCTTCTCTCCCCCTGCCGAGCCCTGCTTCCCCCGCTGCAGCCTGATGTGCCAGAGCTTGGAGAGGTGCCCAAGCGGCTCATTAGCAGTACTCATTTCCCTGTGTCCAAGATTAATGAGGCGCAGCCACTCCAGATGCTCATGGCAGGCCGTGGTGGAAAGGCGAGTGCTGAGAGCGGCTCCTCCGGCGCGGGCAGCTCCATCTTCAGGATGGGGACGTGGGGCACCGCAGGCATGACCTGCTGGCTCTGGGTGCAGTGGCACTGCTGCTGTTTTTGTGGCCCCAGAGACAGACAGCTGCCATGAGCTCAGTGGCACCAGCAGTGAGGAGGAGGAGGAGGAAGGGCACGAGCGCAGAGCAGCGTGCAGAGCAGATCCACCCCAGCGCTCCTGGATTGTTCTGCAGAGCTGACCTCGGTGCCTTCTCCCAGCACTGCCCAATATTACTGTGATTAAGTGCTGCTCTGAGCAGCTTTGCCAAGCTCTAAACTCACGCGTGGTTTCTGCAAGCCCCCAATTTGCCTGCAGCTGGCAGAACAGCTGATTGCAGCCACTCCGTGCCTGCCTCCTGTGCAGCAGGAGGGCAGCACCCTGCTCACCTGCACAGGGACACACTGCCTTGCTCAGGCACAGCGACGGCAGCAGGTCTGCCTTGTCTTTGCAGGGCAAGATAGATTTGCAGACGGATTTCCTGCTTTTTTCCCTGCCCTCGTTGTCTCCCTCCCCTTCGGTCTGCAAATCCCTGTGTGGAGAAGCAGATTTTGAGCCACAAGCAGAATTTCCCAGGGCTCATCTCCAGCTCCGTGTCCTGCTCTGGTGGGAGAGCAGCTGCTTGTCGGGTTAATTACAGCCATTATCTGGGTGAGTGCCAGGGATGCTCCTCCATCCCTGTGTTTTGGTCCTCCCAAACGTAGCTGGGATAGTCCAACAGCCCTCACTGCTGTTGGCAAAACATTGACATCAAAACCTATCAGATTACTTCAGAACAAACAAACGAACCATTATCTGGTTTTGCGTGGCAGTTCTCAGGGAAAGGCTGTCTTTTGGAGGGGCTCTTGTGCACCTCCAGGATTTGAGTGCAGGCAGGTAAGCTCACCTTCCTCATTGCCTATAAATGGGGCGTCGGATGCTTGCCCCTTTCCTCAGCAGCAGAGCTCCGTGTCCTTTCATGGTCATCCAGGCAGTGCTCTGAACTTCTGGGAGACCAGATCGCTTGTATTCACTTGGATGGGCTGGAGATTGGCCAAAAGCAAAAGCAGAATGGAAGAAACACCCACCACAGCCCAACTTGCTGCCTACAGAAACGAGAGGACAGGGAAAAATGGGCAAGCTCTCCGTGGTGAGTCAAGCAGAGAATAAATCTCCACCTGTCCTAAATTCTCACAAGTCTATTAGAAGAGCAAGAGGAAGCAGGCTGCATGAGATAAGCCCAGAGGTATCGAAAGCTGCTGAAAACCTGAGCTGTAAGCTCAGTGCTTAGCGCAGGGAGCCGTGGCTGTGACGGAAAGATGCTGGAGCCTTCTTGTTGGCATGCACTGAGTCCTGGAAATGCCCAACGTTCAGCCTGGCTGGAGGTAGAGATCAGCCTGGCTGATCCCACGTGCATCCCGCATGGACCTCACGCATCCCTCAGCTGCTCCCCAGCCCACTGGTGTGCCCCTGGGTGACTCGTGGCTATGTGGAGGCTGGAGGATGGTCTGGAGGAGACCATGGGTTTGACTGGAGCTGCTTTTCCTTCTCTCCTAGCATGGTCATGGCTGGGGCAGTGCTACTTAGGGGGCAGTGTGGTCGGTGGGTCCTGTCTGCTCACAGCTGAGGTGGTCACTGCTTCTGAGCAGCAGTACAGGAAAGAGACACGGATGATGAAAGGGAGGGAAGAAATGTGACAGTAAATCAGTCAGGCTCGCCTAAGTTATGACTAAACGGGGAGCGTGATACATCTGCAAATATTAGAAATGTGTAAACACAGAGCAGGGAGAGGGATGATTTATGGGATGATTGAAGGGAATGAACTTTTGGATGGGAAAATGTAGGTCAAGTAGCGAGGAGAACTTGCAGGCATCGAGATAACTGCCGGCAGCAGGAGCAGCTCCTCCTCAGCAGTGGGGCTAAATGCCATGGGGGCAGTGGGGACCCCCCCGGGGATGGCAGCAGGGTGATGTGGTCCTCCCAGAGCAGAGCAGGCCACGTGTGGGCCGTGCACTGCATGTGCAGTTTGGTCCCTTTCCTGTTCCTGCACCGTATGGGGGTGGAGGCGATGGTTTGCTGCTGTGTGCACGGCTGGCGAACGCTTCAGCAGGATCTCAGCGTAACGCAGCCTGCTGGATATGAGCTGTGCTCGTCACCTATTTGCTGTTTGTTATTTGTAACCATGGAGCGTGGAAGGGAGTGTGCAAGAGAGGCTTCAGTGGCTTTCTGTGCTGTGTTGTTGGCAAGCTGGCTTCAGGGGAAAAGCCCAAAAGATCGCTCACAAAAAGCAAGTGGTGAGTTGTCTGGCAGCGGATCTGTGCTTTTAGTCCTGGCGTCTCAGGCTTTATCTGCTGTCTTCCAGGCTCACTTTTCATAGAATCATACAGTCATAGAATGGCCTGGGATGAAAATGACCACAGTGACCATTATGATTCCAACCCCCCACTGTGTACAGGGTCAACAACCAGCAGAGCAGGCTGCCACATCTAGCCTGGCCTCGAATGCCTGCAGGGATGGGGCATCCACAGCCTCCTTGGGCAACCTGTGAACAGTGCCTCACCACCCTCTTTTGCCCTGAGACATCTCATGAGCTTTACCTAACAGTATGGGAACTGCTGAATCACGGCCTGAACCTCGGATTGAGCACCTGAGGTGAGCCATGAGTCAGCCCTGGGAGCACAGGTGAAGGCAATTCTGTGCTACTGGAAGGGGTAGAACCAGGCTGCACTTCTCCTAGACCCCATTTAAGAGCTGACTGCCAGTGGGGAAGGATCTCTGCTGGAGATTGCTCCTCTTGGAGTCTTCTCAGTGAGCTCAGGACATGGGTAAGCTTTCCATCCATTCTTCTTTAGTATGATAACATGTTTAGCATGACTTTCTTGTACATTTCTTAATTGTAACATCCATATATTCATAGATCATGCACTAACACGCACTGCGTGCAGCTCGGCTGCTCATGGTGCAGTCAGCGCATCCTGTTTGTAGCCCCAGAAAGGCTGTGGCTTTCAGGAGAACTCATCCCACCCAACTTCAGCCATTTGGAGCATCTGATCTATGCTGGCTGTCAGACACCAAGCCCTGGAGCTGCCCAGCACTCAGCCTGGCTGGATGTAGTGTGGGGCACTGAGCGCCTGGCCGGCCCCACATGCGTCCCCACAGGCATCACACATCCCTCAGCTGCTCCCCAGCCCACCTGGGCGGCTCATCCTCAGCAGGGAAGGAGCAGCACCTCCTATAGGAGGTATGCGTGCAGCCCAAGCCCCTACCTCAGAGAACAGCCGCAATAACGAGTTTATTTTAGGTCGGAAATCAAGTCCCGAGCGCCTAACAGACCGAAACGCTTTGACTGGGGCGGTTCTGTGGAAGGGAATGCATTTCATAAGGCTGCTGCTCTCGCTGCCTTTTCTTCCTGTTGCTCTGACAGCCGGGCCGATGCCCGCTGCCCCCGCTTCCCCGGACTCGCCCGCTCCGTGCCCGCGGAGCGCAGTGCGTGCCGCCCGTGCCCCCTAACGGGGAAAAGGGGAACGCGCCCGGCCGGGCTGCACGGCGCCGAGCCGTCGGCGGGACGGAGCGCCGGAATCGCGCATCTGATGCGGACTGCGTGCCCGCCTGCACCCACACGTCAAGGCTGTGGGGCAGAAGTGGGGACTTGCCGAGCTGCAGAGTCGTAGGGTGGCTTAGATTGGACCTTACGGATCATCTGTCTCGTCCTGTCCTGTCTGGCCGGTGGATGCTTTCTCCCGTTCTCCTTCCTGCCTCATTTAACGTATCTTTACCTGCCGAAATGCTTAACGGTCTGCTGTGTCTCGCCGAGGTCGCCCTGCAGCAGTGCTGGGCACTCCTTTCTCTGAGCAGAACCCACGTGCCTGCTGAGCACCGCGGGGCAGCTCAGTGCGATGTGCTTCCCTGGGCCTCGTCCTCCCGGCTCCCCGCTGCCCAGCGCCGGCCCTGAGTCTGGTTATCCTTACCTGCAGTCCTATAATAGCTTATCTGCAGCCTTACAGAACCCAGTCTGCAGCCCTTTAAGTCCATGTCTGAGCCATGGAGAAGGAGGTTCAGGAGGAGGAGGAGGCGGTGGGGTTGGGGACGGGCTCACTGCCCATCTCCCCTCCTCCTCGGCCCCAGAGAATGAGCTCAGGCAGATGCAGATCCAGAAGCAGAGCTCTGAGCTCTCCCTCCTGGCCCTGTCCTCGTGGGCTGATTACAGCCAGTCCCTCCTCTGGAGCTGTTCCACTTTGTCTAAATAATTAACATCCAGAGGGCCAGAGAGAAAAAGCAGGGCTGCAGCTGGAGCTCCACTTCCCAGCTGAAGCCCTGGCCACAGGGCTATTGCCTGCTCCATGTATTGCGTCCTGGCCCCCAGTAAATTTGTTCTGATGAAAGTTTCAGCAAAGCATGCTTCCATGAAAATTCTAGTTTTCATGAATTGGCATTTTCCAGGAAAAAAAAAAAAGGTGGGGGGGAGAGGGGGGTGAAAAGCAATAGAAAGAAGTTGCCAAGAATTTCCCAACCAGCATTAATCCTGAGACATTACTATGGTCCAAACAGACAATGATAAGGATCTATGGAAAACATGGGGAAACAAAGAAGAGATGTTTTTAAAGCCTCCAGAAAATAAAAATCCAGCTGGAAGGAGGGGCATGGGGTTTATCCCAGCACGCTCAAGGAGGGAGATTCATTCCCTTTGAATGGCGGGGAGCCCTTCTAGTTGGTTTCAAAGGAAGTTGGATGTGATCATTAATGTGACCTTCATTTTGTTGCTAAATGATACGTTTGTGGATGAGCTGGAAATGCTGGGGAGGTGCAGCCTGAGGAAGCTCACTGCTCAGAGCTCTTCTCCAGCGCAGATGGGCTCTTCCCCCCCCGTGCCCCTCCGTGGGAGATGTGGGGTTGAGCTCTGCACTGTGGCCATAGGGCTGTGCCCGGCCCCACGTCTCTGCAGCTACAGCAGGCACTGAGGTGGGGAGGTGGGCACAGTCTGTGAGTGGCTTTTCCAGCAGGCAGAGAACTCGGAGATGCCCAAAAGATGGGCAGCTCCACGGGGAGGGCACCAGCAGCTCGGCACATCCCTGCCCATCCCGTGGCTGGTGCCGTGTGGTTGGTTCACTTGTGTGGTGATTTTTATTTCATTAGATGAGCTCTGCAGCCTCTCAAGTTCTCCTTTAGTTGGTGGTTAGCTCAGTAAGCAGCCCAGACGTGCCGGCAAGAACTTCCAAGTGAGATTGGGGCCTTCTTCCTGCTAACCCAGCTCTCTGCATCTCTGGTGTGCTGGGGAGTGACATGTCCTTCTTGGTGACTTTCTCTAGGCTGTCTACAAGGCCTGGCTGTGCTCCGAGTATTTCAACGTGACGCAACAACAGTGCCGACACCGGATCCCATGCAAGCAATACTGCCTGGAGGTGCAGACCAGGTGCCCGTTTGTGTTACCGGACAACGACGAGCTGATCTATGGAGGCTTGCCTGGCTTCATCTGCACGGGTAAGAACAGCGGGGCTGCGAGGGATGGAGGTGCACCTCACAGGGGTGCCCGTAGAGCTTTATGGTCTTGAAGTCTCTATGGGAGGGAGGGAGGAGGAGGTTCCTGGGCTGGGTCCCCTCTGTGCCACCTCACTGACCCCGGTCTTCCCGCAGGGCTGCTGGAGA
This sequence comes from Tympanuchus pallidicinctus, assembly GCF_026119805.1. Lineage (NCBI taxonomy): Eukaryota > Metazoa > Chordata > Aves > Galliformes > Phasianidae > Tympanuchus > Tympanuchus pallidicinctus. Next base: position 17,992,689 of record NW_026294648.1, on the reverse strand, counting down.
GCCAGCTGCCCGAGGAGGAGGCCAAGTGCTGCGAGGTGCAATGGGACTCCTGCGACCACCCCCCGGACAGCAGCTCCGACACATCCCCCAAATCCACGGCGTCAGAGTCGCTCCATTACCACCGCCACGACCCCCACCTCCATCACCAGCGGCAGAACCACTACCATCTCTACCACCACCACCAGTACCACCACTCCCCGTCCTTGCTGCCGGTCTCCGCAGGGTCTCGCCTGGGCAGCAGCAGGATCCGGCTGTGCGTGCTGGTTCTGATGCTCCTCCACACCATGGTGTCTTTCTCGAGCGTGCACGGCGGCGGCGGGGGGCTCGGCCCAGAGACCCTGCCCTCCTTGGATGAGAGCGTGGCGCGGGACGAGTGATGCGGAAGGCAGAGCCGACCTCCGAGAGGAAACGCCAGATCTTTTTCCACGAAAGGGGGCACATGCTATTCCTCCAATGGGAGGCACGGGATCGGGGGTGACGCACACAGACACACCCCCACACATTACCCCCAAGAGCTGCTCGCCGCGGGGCATCCCCGTGATGAAGAGTCTCTAATGCGCACAGGGCTGCGGGACTCGGCGGTGAGAAGGGTTCAGTCAGCAGCAGCCAGGTGGTTCGGCGTGGGGCGGGATGGGGAGCGGAGGGGGTGGGACCCCTCGGGAGGTGGCCCCATGGGTACCACATGTGCCTTGGGTACCCACCAGCTATGTGCCAGGAGCGTGGAAATCAGCCTAACCCCCGTTTCTCTTCTGTCCATAAAGCCCAGCACCCCGTGGTCCCAAATGGGTGGGAGGGTATGGAGACAGCATCTCTCCGCAACCCTCCTCTTCCCGTCCCTGGGGAAAACCCAACAAGGCAAGGCAGTCCCTACACGGCCTGGCCGGGCTCCTTCTGCTGCTGGTGGTGCTGGCGGGGCTGGAGGATGCTGCCCTATGGTGCTGGTGGGGTCGGTGGGGCAGGAGGATGCTGCGCTGTGGTGCTGGTGGGATTGGTGTCGCTCGGCCCGGCGCTCCCTGCTTTGCAACATGATGGTTCCATTTACCATCTCTTGCTTGCTTTCCCCACGGGAGAGGCTGCTCTCGGGGAGGCGTTAGGGAGACGTGGTGAAGCTGAGGGTGTCTTCAGCTTGCAGTGGGATCAAGGCTGGTAACAATTGGATGAAAGGCTTCAGAGGGCATCCTTCCATGCTTCGCGGCCACAAATCATCTACTGGATGGCAGAAGGACTGGGTGAAGGGCTGGAGAAATCTGGCTGGTAGGGATGGTCTCCCACACAGAGCAGAGGCGCTAATAAGGCCCAGCTGGAGAAGGGAGTTCTCCCAAATGCTTTTTATCAATAGTTGCCCCCAGATCAGAGAACATTGAGGAGCCCACCCGGGGCAGCGGCGCTCGCTCAGGCAAGGTGCAGCCTCAGTCAATGCAGACTTTTTATACCTGAGTTCAGCATTTCTGGGCCCCAAACAGACACCAGGTCCCTCCCTGCCACGAAGCTTCCAAATTCTCCATCCGCCCACAGGGCTCTGCAGGCAGCACGGAGGAGGTGGGGAAGCAGGCTGCAGACTGCTGCAGGGCGCTGCGGTCACAGCGCGGGTGCACATCTGCTGCTTCCATCCCTGCCCCTTCAGGTCAGCTCAGGGTAGGGTCAGGGTGGCCCTGTGGAAGACATGAGGATTGTCCTGCTGTGCCCAGACCTGTGCCAGGGCCCTGTGGAGCAGTGGGGAGGTTCAGGGCGGTGAGCATTTCTGGTTCCTGGTCTGGTGAGGTGAAGCAAAGCCCCGTGCACAGTGCTGCTTCTGACCTGGAGGAGGGCAGCACCAGGAACCTTGCAGGAAAGGCTGCTCTCGATGTTTCCAGCCCATTCACAGACCAAAGAGGCTCTGAAAAGCAGCTGAATGTGTGACTTGTGCTTCGACTCGAACCTCAGAGCTCTGGGGAGATGTTTACACACTACCAGTTACCTGTTACCAAAGTCCTGAGGATGCAGAGCCCATGGACTTGTTGTGCAGGGCTGTCGGGCAGGAGAGCTCACACTTGTGGGAGGTGCAGAGCGTTTCCCAGGCAGATTCTATTACGGATGGCACCCAGGATGGATAGGCAGGGAGATTCTTGTTTGAATATTCACGGCAGCATCCCTGTATTTGCGGTCTGGTTTACACCAAGCTGGGAACTCAGACGTGCAGCAGCTCAGCAAATAGGAGTGGGGCCGCTCCGTTCACTGCGGCACCGCGGCGTTGTGGCGAAAAGCGAAGGCACTCAGCAAGAGCGAAGGAGGGAGAGCAGCCGCGTCCCTTTCCTTCTTAAGGAAATGAGATTCTTCACGTACTGCCAAGAGTGAAGCTGATTCCAGGCGCCTCTCCCCGAGATAGGCTGTGTCCAATCTGGGAGAAAGCGTGGCCCCGCGCGGTGCGTCAGCGTGCGGCCCTGACTCAGCTCTGCTCTTTCTCTGCCCGCAGCTTGCTGGGGGTGCTGGGCCTCTGCCCCACGGCTACACAGAGCGACAGCAGCGGGAACAGCTTGGGGACGCTGCATCTGGGTGCGGGGATGGGGATCCCAGGCAGGGAGCAGCCAGCTCAGGGTGCTGCTGTGAGGGGCCGTGGCATTACCTAGTGTGACTGAGGAAAGTGCTGAGTCTTCACAGAGCGGGGCTGTTGGAAGGAGTTCTTTTATTTAGCAAGTCTGGGCTGCTGTCAATAAGTTCTGTGGTTTTCGGGCACCATATGCTGTATTCAACGCTTTGCCAATGGCGTTAAACAAATCCAGACGTGGCTGTTTGAGGAGCGGGACGGAGCAGCTGGGAGCTGTGCGTGGCGCAGTCTGACACTGTAGGGCCAGCAGATAAAGATCTTCCCTCTGCCCTGACGCTGCAACCCCGATAACCCTCCGCATCAGCCTTGGCTAGAAGAGAGAAGCAGAAAGCAGACCGGGCGCAGGCTCAGCTGATAACCCCACGGTTCCCCTTTCAGAGCATCCCCGGGGGAGCGCAGCCCCACGCAGCCCATGCAGGAACTCAGCCCACGGAGCTCCTCCTTTCCTTCCACTCTCCGATCTGGTTTCTCCCCCCCGGTGCTGGGGGTCGGATGGTGCTGCAGGGATGCGGCCACGGCCCGTCTGCTGCGCCAGCCCTCTGCACCGCGCTTTTATGTCGCTGCCAGTTGTACAAATTAATTAAAAATAACTGAAGAAAAATCCCAAAGAAAGGCCCCGCTTCCTCTGGTGAAGATTAATCATTAGTTGAGCCTTTTTCTTATGAAAATACAGATCCATGGTAGCCCCAGGCAAAAGATTCCCAGGGAGAGCCCTCACCATTCGTGCTCTGAGTTAGGGAAATCGCTTTGAAAGCATCTGACAACTAAAGCAGAACATGTTGAGTAACTTGGCAACACTCTGAAAACATCTTGAAATGGTTTTTGTTCAACACATTTTGCTTCGCTTCAATAGGAGATGTCAGGGCAGTTCATTCACTGCCGCTCAGGGCTGCGGGCGATGCCGGGAGACGGCTCCTCTGCAAAGAACTGAGAACCCCGATCTGTGCTGCTGTGAGCCAGGGCCAGGGTGGTGCTGCCACGTTGGAGCGGCCCGGAGCTCTGCACGGCTGCCTGTCTGCACCCTCATCCCGCATCCCCTATCCTTCATCCCACGTTCTGCATCCCACGTCCCGTATCTCTCATCCTCCATCCCACCCACGGCAGCCCTGTTCCCTGCTGCCCTCCCAGCATCCTCGGATGCCCGTCTTCAGCTCGCGCTGGATCCGATCCGTGGCCACCACCCCAGGAAGGAGCACCCCTAGAAATTAAGAGACAAATTTGAAACAGAAAAATGATCCGAAGAAAACGGCTGTGAAAATCTATGCAACGTGTCCAGCAATTTTGTTTATAGGTTTGGGTTTTTTTGTTTTTTGTTTTGTTTTTTTTGAGCTGCCCTATGAATTTCCATCCGTGGGAGCATAAATCATTATTCCAAGTATATTTAGAATCATAGAATGGCCTGGGTTGCAAAGGCCCACGATGCTCATCCAGTTCCCTGCTGTGTGCAGGTCACCAACCAGCAGCCCAGGCTGCCCAGAGCCACATCCAGCCTGGCCTTGAATGCCTGAAGGGATGGGGCATCCACAGCCTCCTTGGGCAACCTGTGAACAGTGCCTCACCACCCTGTGTGAAAAACTTCCTCCTCATATCCAACCCAAACCTCCCGTCTCACTTTAAATCCTCCTGCCCTGTGCCCTGGATCCTGGCAGCTCAGGGCCCGCAGGCTCCATCTGGGTCATTCCTCAAGGATTCTGTCACAGTTCCTTGCACACACAGTGTTGGATGTCCGTAGGGTTGGGCTGCAGCTCAGCTCAGGGCGCTGGAAATGGTGCTGAGTGGTTCCCACCTCCCCAGCATTCAGAACATGGGCCCTTCATGGCCGCCCCATTGCAGGGATGGCTCTAACTTTGCTTGCTGTAAAGTGAAACTCACCCTCGGAAATTTTTCAATATATTTATTTATTTACTTTACAAATTGGCTTCAGCTTATGAAATTTGGGTTTGGTTTTGCCATTTTTAAATGCATTTATTTGGGAGCTGTCCATGCTTGAATTGCAAAACAAAAAGCCGTTTCGAGCCAGATGGCTTTTTGGGTTGTTTCTTCTTCTTTTCATTTTGAAATGTATCAGGAGGCATATCGATAATTAGCGCTAATTTTTTTTTTTTTTTCACATTCAGAAATGCATCCAGAACTGCCCTTTCCCACAAAACGTTTCATTTTCCAAAAAAGAAAGAAAGAAAGAAGAACAAAAATCAATCACACTTTTTCTGCTCGCAGTTGGAACTGGTGGCGGTGGATTTGGAGAGAATAGCAATTTGTCAGGAATTCCAACCAGCTCGACTCAAAATAGCAAAACAGCACCCAGCCGTTTCTCGGGGGCAGTGGGCTGAGCAGCGCCGTGGTGAAAGCAAACTGGAGAGCTTCCTTCCTTCCTGCCTTCCTTCTTTCCTTCCTCCCTTCCTTTTTCCCTCCTTTCCTTCCTTCCTCCTTCCCTTCCTCCACTCCTTCCTTTCTTCCTTCTTCCCGTCTTTCCCCCTTCTTTCTTTCTCCTCTCTTCCTTCCTTCCTCTCCTCCTCCCTTACTTCTTTCTTTCCCTCTTTCCTCCTTTCCTTCCTTTTTTCCTCCCACCCTTCCTCTCTTCCTTCCTCCCTTCTTTTCTTCTCCTCCCTCCCTTCCTTCCTCCCCCTCATCTTCCCTTCCTCATTTCCTATTTTTCCTCCCTCTCTTCCTTCCTCCCACCCTTCACCTTTTCCTTCTTCCTCTCTTTTCTCCTCCCTTCCTTCCTCCCATCTTCCCTCCCTCCATCCCCACAGCTGCAGACCTGACGTCCCACCTGTGGCTGCAGAGATGCTCCATTGCAGACACCACTGCAGCCCCGGTGGCCGTCGGCCTCCCGCAGCCACCCCTGTGACCATGCTCCGTTCTTCCCCAGCCCGTTGCCTCCCAGCTCCTCCCCACCCGCACATCACTCCTCCGGCACCGATGGGAAGCCCTCAAACCGGAGCGTTTTCCAGGGAGTTGAAATAGGAAGGAATCAGACCCGCGGGTCCGGCAGGGAACCGCAGGGCTCACGGGGAAAAGCGAGCGCTGCAAAGAGCGACCCGAGGGAGCAGAGGGGAGAACAGGGGCAGGGGCGGCCCGTGGGGGCTGATGGTGACCGAACCCTTCTCACGCGCCCGGGGCCGTCGGTGGACGCGGGGCCTCGACCTGCGGGGCCTCCCGGCGCCGCGAGGTGAACCAACCATCCTGCTGAAGTCAAAGTACTTTCTAATCCCCCCCGCCCGGTTTTCTCTTTCTTTCCAGCTTTCGTCCTCTGCCTCCCCCCCGCCCCTCCCTCTGTTCCCACCCCCCTTCTGTTTCTCTTTCTCCCCTCTGTCATAAGAAAGTGACTGTGTCCTCGAGGGGACGGTTTTCTTATGCCATTTTATACACTGTGCTTCATGTTTAGAACTTTTTTGCACTAGTTCCTATTACATTTATTTTCCAAACCGGTTTGACAAAAAACAAACAAACAAACAAACAACAACAAAAAAAAACCAACAAAAAAAAAAGACAAAAAAAAAAAAAAAAATACAAAACCAACCGACAAAACCAACACAAAACCATGCTATAATTCCGTTGTATTAAAAATATTATCCTACTACTCTCTGTGTTCAATAGTCTCTGTACCTGTAATGCTTTCAGTTCTGTTGTATCCGGGGCAGAGGTTTGCTCCGCTCCTTGTTTAACCCAGTACGGAAATAAAATGTTAAGAGTTGACGATGCCCTGCCGCTCTCTGTGCCTCGCTCGGGGCTCGCAGGTCCGCGCTGCGCTCCGGCCGTGGCTGCCGGCGGAGCCGGGTCCGCTTTCGTAACCTTCCTTTGTATTTCTTTTGTTTCTCGCCTTCGCGTTTCTCGCCACGGGGCTTACCTCGGAACAATAGGGGCGAGGGCTGTCACCACGAGATCCATCACGGAGCAGTGACTAAGCCGGGCTATCCGAACGATGCCCGGCTGAAGCCCACACCCGCCTGTAATCTGGAATTAATTCATCTGCACCACAGATCGCGGCACGCAGCGGAGCCGGGGCTCTCTGCCCCAAACGGAGCGCTGCGTGCCCGCCTGCAAAGCTCTGAAGTTACGCTTCGGCAGCCCCCACCCTGAGCTGCGAGCTCTGAGATCGGGAAGGTGGAGAGAGAGAAGGGGGGAATTAAGGATAAAATGCGATCGGTGCAGAAAAGACAACAGCAGAGTGCTGGAGAAGCAGATGGGGAAAAGCGGGGGCACTAACGGGGCACGGGCAGCTGAGCGGGGCTGGCGCCGTACTGCTCAATGCCACGGAAAGCCCCCGAGCTGCGGCACGGCGCCGGGGGCAGCAGCTGAGCACAGGTGTGCTAACAACCCTCCCTCCCACAGCCGTCTGCAATTGCCAGCAACGAGCCTTACGGCACAGATGTGCTGCTGAGGGCACCAACCCCCCTTCGGTTTGAAGAAGCAAACCATCCGCGTTCCTCTTGGAGGGCGCTTCAGAAGCAGCACGAGCTCCGTTTGGAGTTCCCAGGTAACCTCGTTGCTCTGGTGTGGTGTCATGGGGAGCACTGGAGCTGTGATAAAGCTTGGTGGGTCCTCAGTCCTGACGCCCATTGCTCTGGTTTGTTCCATGCTCGTCACTTTGATCTTATCGAGAACCTGGAAAGCAGATGTGTGCAGGTAGAGCCCTTGCTGTGCACTTGGGTTCCTTCCCACCACCCCATCCCTCCCCTCTTATTGAGGAGGATCTGCAGAGCCCTGCGTGAGCCCTAGGCTGTGCTGCTGGCACAGGCTGTGTGGAAGCCCACGTGGACCAGAATGAACCACCTCCTCCACCTCCCTGGCCAGGTAAGGATGTTGCCATTTGTCACCTGGTGCAGAACCTGCTGCTGTTTGGTGCCTGGAACAAATCAGGTGCTTAGGAAAGGGAGAAACTCTACAAACAGATTATGTAAGAGGGGGCTATGCCACTTTCCTTAGAGCTCCCTCATGTAGGAGGTCAGAAGTGTAACCTGGTGCCCCTGACGTATGAAAATAAGGCCAAATCAAAATGGTCTCCATGAGGAGAAGTGTGCAGGAGCTGCTGGTGGAGAAGCATAGCTGCCAGCAGTGGGGGGTTTTCCTATCACTTGTGTAGAGGGGACCATGCTTAGACTCAGCAAAGCATACAGAGGGGTCTATGTCCAGAGCAGCTCTCAGGTGCAGTCAATGGGCTGAGGACGCAGTGCAATGCATTGTGCTTCTTGGGAGATGAGCTGAAGGTCAGCCCTTCCTTCAGGCCATGAGCCACCACATGAGTCACAGAAATGTGGAGCATCCCAACCTGGAGGGGATTTACAGTATCATAGAGTCCAGCTCTTGGTTCCACGCATCACCAACCAAACCCTATGGTTGAGAGCAGTGTCCCATCACTCCCTGAGTTCCGGCAGCTTCAGGCTGTGCCCGCTGCCCTGGGGAGTTGTGCCTACCGCCCTCCGGGGCCTTCCTTTGACTTCCCAACTCAGCTCGCCGTTCCCTCGAGCCCCATCTCCGGGCATTCACTCCGCAGCACCGCTCCTGAAGCGTCGACGTGCGGTTAATGGGATCTTCGGGGATGGCGGCAGTGTCCCTACGGAGCAGCTCGGGATGCTGCGGGGCCGCGCGGGCGCTCCCAGGGTGTGCAGTACCACGCCTGACCGCCAGGGGGCAGCACCGCGCCGCCCGTAGGTCCCACCTGCAGGGGCCGGGCTGCGCACCGCGATGTGCGGCACGGCTGGGCGCGGGGCTCGGCCTTCCCGCGTGTCGCAAGAAGGCATCGGAAGGAAGCGGTGCGGTCTTCAAGCGCGGACATCATCACGCCAACGTCACAGTTCTACTCCAGAACCTTTTCCGAGCTCCTGAAGCTGCTTTGTCTCCTCCGCGTGCGCGGCCGCTCAGAGTTGTGAGAATTGGGCTGTGTGTCACCGTGGGTTCCATCACTGACATCAACGTTTGGACACGAAATGGTGAATCCCAAAGTGATGCCTGTGAGCCGTTGTTCCCTGCACTCCTTGCTCTGCGCTGAGCAAGGAGCCCCTGGCTGTTCCAGGCCCTCTGAGCACCAGCGATGCTCAGAGCATCATGCCCTGCTGCTGGGATGAGCCCTTCATCATCGGTTCCTTTTCATCTCTATTTGGGTTTTGCTGAGGATCAAACAGGTACCTTGTGTTGAGTGATGGGTTCTGCGGCTGGAAAGTTGGCGTGATGCCTCCTCAGAGGACCGATGAAACTCTTGTAGCTGGAGCTGAAGAAATTATTAATGATCGTAATTTCCCACAACTTTTGCCTGGAGGACTCCTTTGTTCTCTTCTTTGTCTAAAACTTGTGTGAAGTAAGAGCTCACAATTTATTCTGCATTAGCAGCCCCTTTGCCATAGAAGAGCAGGCACTGCCTGGATGGGCTGTAGGTGGATCCATGTGAGATCTCTGATCCAGATGGGGCTTTGCTCTGCTCTTCCTTCCTGGGCACTGCTTTGCTTTACTCATCACCCAGGCACTGCACGTGGCACTCAGCATCCTGACTGGTTTTGGAAGCAAGTCTCCACCACATCAATGTTCTCAGTGAAGGCAACATCAGTGCCTTTAATTCAGCTTTGTCTGAATTAACTCTAACTGCTTTCTTGGGCTGAAGTTGTCTTCCCTTCTGCAGCACAGCTCCAACCAGGGAAGGTCTGCCTCTAGTTGCCATCCTCAGCAAGCCGCTGTTCCTTGCTATGTAGGCCATGGCACTCTGAGCAGCTCACTCCTGGTGAGGGTGATGGAGAGCCTTCAGCTGGTGAAGGTGAGAGCTCAGAATGAGATTCTGGAGGTGAATTTGGTGGTGCTGGAGAAGCGGCGGCTGCGCCGTGCCACCAGGTGCCCGATGCTTGGTGCTGGGACACCCAGCCCTCACGCTGCCCTGGGGCAGCATCCTGCAGGGAGAAGTGCAGGAGGTGCTCTTCCCTTTGAGGAGGGCAAGGTGATGTGCTACCAAGGATCGCAGAGCCTCTCTGACCTGCTAAACCCAAAGGATGCTGGATTGCATCCAAACCTTCTTCACCATGAACAACCAAGACGAGGCCTGAACAGGATAGCAGGAGCTGCTGTGTGCCTACGCTGCGTGTGGGAGAGGTGTCTTGGCGTCACGCTGGGCGCGTTGCCCACTCACACCCTACCCCCAGCAATCTCCTTCGTGCATCGGTATGAAACCATGCTCCCACCGCAGGGGCGTTTGCCCTCTGCAGAACCCATTGCTGCTCTGCCCCCTGTGGGAGCACTCCTGCTCTTCCCCGCAGGGAGGCTGCAGGTAGCCCAGCCACCAGCGTCTGCTGCCAGCCACCCCTCGCGTGTTGGCATCCGTCAGCCTGTCAGCGTTCAGCTTTTCTTTCCTGCTGGAGGAATGGCTGCTGCTCCTCGTGATGAACGAGCCTGGTGGCAGTGCCAGATCCAGGAGCTGTGCTTGGGGTGAGCCCACGTGCAGAGCTGTGACTGCGTTGGCATCGGCTGTGGTGCAGCCGGGAAGCCAACAAGAACCTCTTTATATAAACTCTAAGGGGTTTTTTTTGTTTTTTTTCTTTTTTTCATAAAAGCCCTTCTAATTTGTACCAAAGAGGCTGGAGCACGCCCTTGGGACTGGTAAAAATAATAATAGCTTAAGTGGTAGAAGACTGTGAATTTGAAACAGAAGGTTATGAGACTTAAAAGTATTACAAAAACGTCAACATTGTATATCAATAAGCGTAATTTAGATATACAGAGAGATAGCGAAGGCTCAAACAAAGAACTGTCAAGTTTTACCTCTTCAGATCTCCTTGAAACGAAGCAGATGTCTTCATCCAATTGATCCGAGAAGCTGGCCTTCGCATCCAAAAGCATTTCATTTAACATCACAAATGAATTACTCATTACAAAAATTACATGGTTTGCTATTTTTTTTTTTTCAATCTTTTTTTTGTTGTTTTAATTCCGAGATGAAACACACATGTTGGTGTTGGCTGCTCCAGCACAGCGCTCCCCAACGCTGGGAACAGGGAGCTGCGGCCGGGCGATGGGGGGTGGAGACGAATGGCTCTCATTACAGCCCTATCTGTTGGCTGCCTGAAATATGCCTCCTAACAAGCGGTTTAATTGCGAGCGCTGCGTGCCATGACGAATGGCTGCCGCCTCCTTCCAAATCCTCCACCGGCCGTCCAAGCGTCCCTCATCAAACCCTGATCCAACGCGGAGTCTGAAGAGGAAATTGCTGCTTTAGGGCCGTGTTACCACGGGATATTACGTCTGAGCCCTGTGATCTTCCTCCTCGCATAAATCTGTGGCTGTTGGGACACATCTAAGAACAAGCATTCGGGCTTTCCTTCCCTGGGTTATTGCTGGCACGCTGCGGGTCCTGAGGCTGCAAATCACTCAGCCGGGAGCCTCTGCCCTCAGCTGGCTGTGACCACAGGGTGAGCAGCAGGCGGCTCTGTGTGCACCTGAAGGCTGCTCCTGCTTGGGCTGCAATTCCTGGGATTTGCCTCTGCGAAGGTGAAGCTTTGGCTCCTCACCCTGAGGTGTCCTGGAGCAGGAGTCACCCCAGTTGCAGCTCTTTGGGCAGCTGCTTTGCTGAGGTTCGCCTCACCTCATCTAGAAGCAAGGCTGCAGCCCTGTGCTTGGTGCACCTGGGCCGTGACCTCACTTCCAGCCTTCAGCTGTGGGGCGGTGCACCATGAAGTGCCCTGGAAACCCTTCGCCCTGTGGTGTGCGTGCGTGTTTCAGCCCTTCTATGCCTTTGGAGGCCACGGTGCGTGGGGAATAGTTTCATTGGGACCGTACCTCCAAAGAGGTAACCTGTGCCATGCATTAACGGGGACAGATGTCAAACAGACAAAACCATTTGCAGAGGAAACCACGGCGTGAGCCCCAGCCTGAGCGCCGTGTGCAGGGAGATCCTGCTTGGAAGGAGCTGCTCTGCTCTGCAGGGGTGAAGGTGCACCTGGGGGCCTCCATCCCAGAGGCTGAGAGGTGGCTTTCCTGCAACCAGCCCAGAGCTGTGGCACTGGGCAGGGTGGGGAGCGCCCATGCATCCCTCAGCCCTTCATCCAGACACAGAGCTGCGTGCTGAGCTGCTCTCACATGGGCTGCTGGGGGCTGAGCAAGGAGCAGAGCAGGCTGTAGGCTCCCCAGCGCGTGCCTTGCATGCAGCACGACCTACGCCCCTCCAGACAAAGATCCTATCACCTCCATTCCCAAAAGTGGACCCCAATGCCAGCCCTCGAGGCCGATACTCACCAGCATCCCGCAGTTGGGAGCCCAGGGCTGGGGGTGAGCAGCAGGCGTTGTATAACACAGAGTGGAATATCACTGCTGCAGCCAGGATGAGTAAGAGAACAGCTGACGTTGGTCACCGGCTGCAGTTCCGTGCGGCCGAGGGAGGGGGAGGCTGAGAGACGGCTGCACAGTTGAAAAAATAAAGACAATGAGTCTATAAAAGTTGAAGAACTGAATAGATTCCGAACATTTGCTTTTCATTATCACCAAATAACATATAAATAAACATACGACAGAAACGAGAGCAACGTCCCAGCTGCCCTGTCCAGAAGGAGCCGTGTTTAGGCTGAACTGAGCCTTCTGTGGCCAGGCCTCCTCCCCGTGTGCTCTGTGATGGGACTGGGATCCGGCTGAGCTCCCATCCCAATGCAAAGCCAGGTGTGTGGGAAGGAGAGCTGTGCTGGTTGTCCTTCGAAGGCAGGAGGACAGGGGGAAGGGTGTGCAAATAAGCACTGCCAGTCCATGCACTGCTTTGCTTTCTGGCGCGAGCAGACCTGAGTCTTTTGCTGTTGTTGTTTTTGCACGTCGATAATTAATAGCGCAGCTCAGAAATGCCATCCATAAAGAATAGCTGGCTTTGCTTTTCCTTTCCCCACGTCTCACGGTGCAAAATGAGCCCTTGAGTGATGCTGAGCACGTGGCAGAGCAGATGGCTCAGGCTGGAATTGCAGCGGGTGCTGCACCATCAGCATCACCACGCTCTCTGCTCTGGCTCTGCTGTGCACATCCCCCCATGGCAGTCCCAGAGCTCAGCTTTGCACTGCTTTGCAGTGACCACCGGCCCGGGGAGGACTGCAGGTTCAAGGAAAGGAGAGGGCAGCTCTGCAGCTGCAGATGTAAATGGCAGAATGTGGTGGAAAGAAGGAATCCCTGTGGCTGCTCTCCCCGTGCAGATCCGCTGCTCAGTCCCTGCAGACGGACACAGCCTCTGTCACAGCACAGTCAGAGCCTGCGGTGGCTGGGAGTACAGCCTTAAATAAAGCAGATAACATGAGGAATGTCAGCCCTGTAGCTGCAGCAACGGCTGGAGGCTTTCAGAAAGTCAGGATGCTTTGTCCTATGGGCTCACAGACGCATCTGAGGACACAATCCCTGCCCGCTGTGATCTCAGGATCCAGGAGGCTGCGTTCTATTAGGGTTGCTAACATCACTGTGTGAGCAGAGGAGATGGCTTTCCTGCAGTTTAGCGGAGTTTTCCTCAAAGGAAAGTCATGAATTCCAAAGCTTTTAGGTCACGCATGTTAAAATCCACTCTGCTGCTGCAGCAGATACAACAGCTGGTGCCAAAACGTAAATGGGAAATGGGCTCGGAACTTATTTGCAGCATGCCTCGAAGAGATTCGCTTAATCTCCTAAATATGCAAAGCGCTGGCGCTGCCCCTGTGGTGCCCCCGTGGTGCTGAGGGCTTTGCCGAAGGAAGGAGACCTGAAGCATTGATCTGCTGCAGGTTCCTCCTCCCGGCTGTTGTCTGGGACACAGCAGCTCTGGCGTGGTGGTGCTGGGAGTAACGGCGCTTTGGGAGCCAGCAGGGAAAGCCCACGGGCTGAGAGAGGCGGCTCCGTGTTCCTCCCCCATCAGCCCCCAGCCATCCCATCCCTGCGGGCTGCAAGGAACAGCGCCTTTATTTCTGGGATGTCTCCTTTTCCCCTGGATTTCTCCCTGTTGTTCAGGGGGAAACAAAAGCAGGGGCAGCTGGGCCCGATGGATTCCTGCAGATAGAGGCAAAATCCAGGCATGGGGAACCTCCTCCTTGCGCAGCAATGCTGCTTTCTGGTTCAGAACTGCTCCCTGCAAAGCCGTGCGGTCCACACGTGAGGGGCCGCTCTCAGGTCTGGGGTGGCACATTCACTGCTTGCTCGGATGGGATTTCTCATTAACCGGTGGGATTTTGTAGGAAGAGCTCCTCAGTGCTTCATTCTGAGGGTGTGATGTGTGTCCCGGTCAGATCCCAGCGGAGGCGGCCAACTCAGCTCTTCTGGATGGTTCACGGATGGATGGAGACCCCCAAGCAGACCCTGAAAGCACAAAGTAGTGAGGGAATCGCTTAACCTCTAAAATTCACCCCGAAAGGAAGGTGAATTACCCTTGAAAACAGAGCCAGGTTGCAGCCTGCCTGAGGAAGTCGCTGTTTGTAAATAATTTGGATCTCCATCTTGAAAAACAGGACCAACCCTGAGTGTGCAAATAATTACAGATGTCCCTAAAATAATGGCAGTGTTGTGTACTGAGAGTCCGTTGGCTTTTATTTGCTTTTTGCTCTGGAGCTGTCAGGGTTGGTGCTGGTTAATGCTTCCAGTTTTTCTATACAAATATTAGGGAAACATTTCTCTCTTAAATGAAAACAGAGACTCTCATATAATTCCATGACCATGGCACAGAACTTAAAGGCAAAATAATAATAATAATCCCTATTGCAGAAAAATAAGTCTAGGAAGGAGTACAAAGAGGTCATCTGGTTCATCCTGCTCCCCAAAGGCAGCACAAACTGTGTTCTTTATGGCCCCAGCCCATGAAATACAGAGTGCTGGAGACCCCCCGTGCTCCCCATGCTCCATCCCAGTGCTTGCAAGGCATTCTCAGAGCCTCACGTCCCCCTGCCCTGCTCTGTGGGGGGCAGCCCCCTGCTGCTGCTGCGCTGGGGGTCCCTGCACCATCCCTCCCCTCCTCCCCCCCCCGGGCCTTGGGGATTCAGGGTTGTCCCATTCGGTGTCACAGCAGATTTCTGCTGGCACCCTGTTTTGCTTTGGGCACCTCTCCGATCTGCTAAGAGCACAGCTAATGCTTGATGCCATCAATTCCCAGAGACATCCCTGAAGGATGCCAACAAAACACTGCCGTTGGTAAAAAGGCTCACGGTGCCATTTCTCCCCCTGCTTTCTTTTCAGCTTGGACATTAGGAGAGATTGCTTCTCCAACACAGCGGTGCTGCCCATGGAGCGGTGGGGTCACCGGCCCAGAGGTGTCCCAGAACCGTGGGGAGGTGGCACGGAGGGACGTGCTTTAGTTCCTTTTTCTCATCTCACCCATTGCTGATGTCAGCAGTCCCTGAAACACCAGTTTTGAGCGTTTCTCATTAGAATCGCCCCAAAGCTTCTGTCTGCTTCAGCTCCTTGCCCAGAGGGCCCCTCCACCTGCTGTCCCTGCCATGTCACACACAGTGACACCTCCATGCCTCCCCTTGTCCCTTGCTGCTGCAGACACCTCTGTGCCCCATCCCTTCCCTGTCGCTCCCACTGCCTGCTCCCTGCAGCTCCATCCCCACACCCCCGTGCTGTTCTTCTCCATCAGGAAGGGCCCTGATTTATACTTTCTGTGCGTGTTCCTCATTGTCTCCGAGATGACCGAGCTGATCTCATGCTATTCTTTCTATCTTGCCTCTGCCCTGGGATGTTCTGCAGATGTGCCCTTGTGTTAATCCCTGTGAGCAGCTGGCAGCTCCCCCAGCCCTGTGTTCCCAGCCACACCGACCCCCCCTGCACCTCCCACTCAGGTCTGCTTTCTCAAAGCCCCCCCTCCCAAACCCCACGCCTCTGCCTCATGTACTTTTGCTGTCAGTGCTCAAGAGGCATTTGGATAAAGCCCCCAGGGATGAAGCTCTGAATTGCTTTTCGGTAATCCCCGTAGGTCCCTTCCGAATGAACTCTGCTATTCCCTTCCATCCCACTCTATTCTGTTCCATTCCCACCCGTTATTTAACATTCCATTCCATTCTACACTATACCATCCCATTCCACTACTTCTTTCCATTTCTTCCCTCTTCCCTTCTCTCTTCCCTTCCCATTTCCCTTCTCTTCCCTTTTCTCTCACTATTTTCCTTCCTTTTCCCTTTCCATTTTCCCTTCCACATCTCCTTCCTTTTTCCCATCTCTTTCTTCCTCCCATTTCTCTTCCCTTTCCCATTGCCCTCCATCTCCCTTTCATTTTCCCTTTCCTCTTTTCCTACCTTTTTTCTCATCTTCCCTTTCCCATCCCTATCCCAACCACTTCCCCTTCTCCTACCTTTCTCCCTTCCCCATTTCCCCTTCCCTTTCCACATTTCCCTTTCCCTCCCCTACCTTTCTCCCTTCCCCATTTTCCCTTCCCTATGCCATTTCCATTCTCCCTTTCCCATTTCCCATTTCCCCATCCCTCCCCGCTCCCCTCTCAACCCACACCTCCCATCCCCGCCCCCCGCCCATTCCCCGCCCGCATTCCCCGCCCCGCTCCGTTCCCCGCCCCCTGGCGTGGCGGTGGGGCGGCCCCGGCCGCTCTGCCCCCGGCGCCCCGTCGCTCCTCGGCCGAGCATGGAGCAGTAGCGGAGCCGCCGCCGCTCCGTCCCGCGGCCATGGGTGCGGAGCGCAGGGGGGAGGCGGCCCGCGGCGGCTGCTCCTGTGCCGGCGCCGGGAGCTGGCGCCTCTTCCTCGGCTTCTTCGCCCTCTCTCTGGCTCTGCACGTCCTCACCCTCGGCTGCTACCTGGAGCTGCGCTCCGAGCTCCGCCGCGACCGCGGCCCTCAACCCGCGGCCCCGCCGAGACGCGACGGAACGGCGGCGGCCGCCGCTCCCGGAGCTCCGCCCGCCGTCCGCCCGCAGCGCCCCGCGGAGAGCGGCGACCGGCGGCAGCAGGTGGGTGCGGGCCGGGCGGGGGGAGCCGGAGCGCCGCTTTGGAGCTCGCGCCGTCCCCGGGCTCCGTTGGCGGTCGTCCCCGCTCCGCTCGGCCATCCGCGGGGCCCCCCGACGGCCGGGGACGCGCCGCGTTACGCTACACCTGCTGCGGGCGGCGCGGCCCGACGTGCGGCGCTGCGGACGGAGCTGCGCGATCCGTGCTGCGGAAGCACCGCTGCGACGCACGCGAGGGGAGCCCGCAGCGCCCGTCCGCTGCGCCCGCGCTGCTTGCGGCGTTCGCTTTTCCCGCGGCGCAGTTGGCCGCAGGGAATCTCCCCGCCCCGTTTTGCCGCTGGCACCGAAGGGCCTCGAAGTCGGAGCGGCTGCGGGAGGAGCCCCGCGCGTGCCGAGGGCCGTCGGTGCGGGGGGACCGCGCGGGAACGGCTGGGGAAAAACCCGTGGGTTTGGAGCCTCGGCCTCTGCGTGCCGCTCCCGGCGCCGTTTGGGTTCCGTGGCTTCTGATAACGAAGCGTAAGCGGAAACTGGATTGGGGGAAGCCGGATAATGCGGGCATCTCCCCGCAGTGCGTGTTTCTGCGGTGTCAGAGCGAAGGGAGAGAGCTGCTCGGTGTTGTGGTTGAGTTTGGGATTGCCCCGTGGCTGCACATGGCCGGAGCTCCGGCTGCGTGTTGTCACGTGAAATGTGCTTGGGCTGCAGAGCGCTGGGTCGCGGAACAGCACGGCACAGCTGAGGCGTGAGTAAGTTACAGCCTGAGATAAGCTGAGTTTGTGCTGAGACCTGAGCGCCGCTCTGCGCAGCTGCCGTGCTCCGGAGAAAGGTCTGCGAGTCGGTCCTTGGTTTGCTGTGTGTCCAGTGAGGGCTTTCTTGCTGTGCTGCAGCGGTTGGTTATGAGAGAAAGTTCCCTGTTCCCATGAGCAGCAGGCTTGGCACGATGGGCAGGGAGCTGCTGGCACCGCACGGCGCTCTGACAGCATGCAGCTCGTCTTATTTGGAGCATTTCTCTGCTCTTTCTCACTGCCTTCACTGGAAAAAAAACCAACCACCCAACCCTCAATGCTGCAGCGTTTCATTAATCCATCCGTTTCCGGATGGCCGCAGTGAAACAAGGTGTTTGCAAACAGCCTGCCTTGAGGAGTTAATGACGGTGTAAAACTCCTCCATGTGCTCCCCGCGGCTCCTGCAGCCTCACTGCACACAGATGTGTCCCGAGGCATCAGCTCGCAGCACCCGGCGCGGCTCAGGGCTGCGATGGTGACGCTGCAGCCTGGGACCCCTCCGGGTCGCTGTGCTGTACCGGAGCGGTGACGCAGGCTATGGGAAGCCCTTCCCCTCGCTGACCCCTTTGTTTTATTTTCTCCTCGCTGACCCATGGAGGAGGAGGGCGGCCGCGATGGTCAGCGCTGGGATTTTGGCAGGAGCCGCGCTGGGCTCTGTGCCAGCAATGACCTCATGACAGGAGCGAGATTTGGCAGCCCGATAGCGCTCTGCTTCCCTATCTTACAGGGTATTCAAATATGTAACTAATTTAGGATACAAGGGCAATTTTTCATGGCAGAGGTTGAGGCATTGTGCTTCACATCTTTGTCCCAGAAGCTGCGGGGTGTTGCGTCAGCAGTTTGGCCTCTGGGTTAAAAGTTTGTTAACGCCGCGTTAATTGGCTGGGTTGGGGCGGTTGGTGGTGCTGGGGAGCAGCGCGTGGGACGGATGCAGCCCTGGCAGCGCAGCCCTTAGCAGTGGGTGCTCCCCTGGGTGCTGGCACCGTGGCACAGAGCGGGCAGAGGGGATTGAAGCAGTTTGTGTCTAACCCACAGAAAGTCAGACAGTTACTGCTGTGCTGCTTGAGTGTTGCGGTGGCCTCAAGGCGCTGAGCATCCAAAACGATGCTCTGACTGCAGGATGGCTGCAGTGGGTGCAGCCCGGCGGGGTGATGGGGCTGGAGCTCCTCTGATGGATGTGAGCATCCTCAGCTGGGCTCAGCAGGTGGGAGGGCTGCCTTAACAGTGGGAAGCGCCTGCTGTGAGCATTGCTCCTAGCGTGCCGCAGGCCCCAGCCCACTCCTTGTTAGGAGCTCAAATGAGGTTTTAGGTTTGCTCCTGTGCTCGGTGCAGCCCTGAGTGGGTGCTGTGCCTCCCAGCACCTCGCAGTGGCTGAGGATGGGGGTCAGGGGGTGCAGCACCATCTCTGCACGCTGCCTGCCCTGCAATCTGCTTCTCTCAGTAACGCCATCGGTTTGGGGTGAGCAATGCTGCGCTGCTGCTGGTGGCTGAAGATCAGCACACCAGGTGTGGGCAGTGTGAGGCCAGGATGGTGCCTGTGAGCAGTGCGTGCTGCTATAGGCACAGGGAGCACACAGGGTTGAGTTCAGCACACAGCTCAAGTGTATTTGGCCCCTCCTTGCAGAGCCACAGGGCCTGTGAGTGCCCTCAAAGTACGGAGCCTGTACACAGAAGGGTTTATTCCTCAAGCTGATGGTTGGCTGCAGCTGATGACCCAACTGCCATTAAACTGTCCCCAAAGCATCCCCCAAAAACAAAAAAGCTCCTCCTCTGATGCACCCCAGCCCCCATCCCCACAGTGTGATGGGTGCACAGAGAGCTGAGCCATGGCCACGGGACGCGTCCTGCATCTCCATGGTGTGCATCCTTTGTGCTGTGCTTTGTCATCCAAACTGGGGCTCTGCTGTACGGTGTTCAGCATTGCTGAGGCTGTGTTGGTCTTTGGGTGCAGTATGCCTGGAGGGCTCAGAGAGAGATATCAAATGGGAAACACATTTGTGCTCCTAAGCCTGGGGATATTCTGTGTGAAATCCGGCACCGATCCATGCGCTGCGTTTCTTTAAAGAGCAGATAGTGCACAGCGTTGGAGAAGGGCTGCAGGGGGCAGGGATAACCCAGTTCATCTGTAGGGATCAGCGGTGCTGCTTTGGTTCCATCTCAGGTGGGAACTCAGGAACTCAGTTTCTTCTCAGAGCGGTGATGTGCGGCTGCACAGGGAGCAGTGGGGTCACCGTGCCCAGGGTGTCCCAGAACTGTGGGGATGTGGCACTGAGGGATGTGGGGATGGGCATGGTGGGGTGGGCTGGGGATCTGAGAGGGCTTTTCCTGTGTCCCAATCTCCCCCCATGCCAGTGGGTTGCAGGGAGGGCTTTGCTTTGGGTGAGTTGCCCATTGGCCCTTACACCAGGGGGGCATGGAAAGCAAGCGAGCACGGAGGTCACAGCACCAAGGGCTCCATCAGCCCAGTGGGATTTTAACCTCTTAATGTGATTTTTCTCACTGCACAGTACTATAAATCATCTCTGCTCCTCCGTACGCATGCAGTATCTTGTAGTGCTAATTAAGCTGCACGCCATCCTAATTTTGCTCTCATACTAATCCCATATATTTTTCTTGACTCGAAGCCAAACCCTGAAAAGTTCAGAGCATGCGAAGCTCCCAATCCTGCCTTATTATATGTTAATGACTTGGTGTTTTAATGTCTTTCAACACTTTAAGAGGATGTCATTTCTGGAGGTTTCTGGCTGCAGAAGGTGACCTGTGTGTGAGTGCAAAGCACTAAATGGGCTCTGTGCAGCGCGTCAGTGCTGAGTGCATCTCAGCACTGGGATCTGTCAGAGCTCATTGTGCACAAATACAAATTGCAGCGAGATTTGGATGTAATTTTAAAATAGTTAACTGTCTTTATAGGTTAGGAAAATAAAGCTCCTGCCTAGACTTTACATGCTGCAGTTGTAAGTGCTTTCTTGTTAAACTCTTGGGGAAATGAACTGTTTTTGTGTGCTGATGGTGCTGATGCCAGTTGGGCCTGAATGCTACTATAACAAATAATTACTTGCAGATGTGTGCATATTAAAATGAGCTCTTTCCATAAGGCCAAATAAAATTCTGTTGTAAGTGCAAAGTACTAAATATGCAAGATTGTATTGATGAAATGCCAGTGCTCTAATGCTTTCCAAATGGCAAGTGCCAGCATCCCTGGCTCAGGCTGCACCTCGACTGCAGCTCCTCCTCCTGTGGTTGCTCTGCACTTCCTCAGCAGTGGCTCATGCTATGGGGAGGCACGGAGCAGCACCTGGAAGTGATGTGTGGGTCTGCGAGGGATGCGGCCCTGTGCAGCACCTCCTGTCTTTTGTAGCAGAGAGGGTTCTGTGCAAAGCCATGCTCTGTGCCCCCCACGCCTTTTGCTTGGGCAGAAGAGCTCAGTGTGAGGAGCCCCGTGTGCAGGAGGCGCGGTGCTGCGTAGCTGTGCAGCAGTGGGTGTTGCACGGAGCAGTGTTGTGTTGCATGGTGTGGCTTTGCAGCAGGGTGTGCTGAATGGCGTTGCATGGCATTGCATGCTGACGTTGTGTGCATGGCTTTGCAGCAGGGTGCATTGCATGGTGTGTCGATGGCTTTGCAGTGGCACTGGCACCAACAGGCATTGCTTGGTGTGAGGTCACCATGGGAGTTGCATTGTGTGGTACTGCGGGCACTGCATGGTGCTGATGGCTTTGTGGGGTGCAGTGATGCCTTGCAGGGCTTTAATGTCTGTCTTTAATTGCTGCGGTGGGCACTGCATGCTGTGATGTGTGTGGCTCTGCAGCAGTGCAGCTTTGCAGCACTTTGGTGCTTTGCAGTGGCCGGTACCAGGTGCTCTGTGGTGTGGAAAGGGTGCAGGAGACGTGGCCTTGATTTGGGTTAAATTCAGGCAAAGATGATGATAGACCACGCCACAAAAGTGATAGCAAATGTCAGCTTGCAACTTCTTTCTGCTGCTCTTACCAATTCCCAACAGATGTACTGTGCCAGTAGCTCCCAAAGCCTCAGCCCATCATCAAGCAGCATTAAATGCCAAACGTGCCCCAGGCAATGGGTGCTGGTCCCCATCCATCCCTGCTGCAGCCTTTGTTTGGTGCCCATTCATCCCAGCTTTGCCATTCATTCACCTCTGCCGCCTTAAATCTCTCCGGAGGCACATAACAAGGGATGGAGACAGTAGGGTTGTTGCTTAAGCGGTGGCTCAGAGTCAAACACACCTCCAGAGATCAGGGAAAGGCCCAGTGGGGCATCTCTGCCTGCTCAGCCCTTGGTTTTGGGGTACGGTGCTGGGGATCGCACAAAGGAAGCCCTGAAAGTGCCAGGGCTGAGCTCAGGGCTGTTAACCCAGCACAGGTGCTGCTGGTGGGTCCCTTCCAGCTCGGGTATTCTGTGCTTCTGACCCAGGGAGCCGTAGTGGAGCAGTTTACTTCCACCTCACACATCAGCCTTGGGGTTTCCTCGGTTTCCCGTGGGATGGGAGAACAGGGTAAACCCTTCACAGCCGATTCCTTGAGCTAATGCTGCTCTGGCTCGCTGTGACACTGAGATGAATACACAGTTCATGTTTATAAAGATATGTTTTTTACTGCTGTTTTAGGATTCTGGCTGTCAGTGCGTTTGACCCATTGCCTCCTTCCGCTTGGAGAGGAGGGTTTGGGAACTTGAGGTTACCAGAATTAGGAAGGGTTGTTTCTGTCTGGAAAGCCTTAACTCTCATTCCTTCCCACAAAGGCAGAAAAACGAGATTGGAATGTGAATTGCAGGTTTGCCATTGGTGTGCTGTGTGAAGGCAGCACGGTGGTAATGGTAACGCACAAGGAGAACAGTTTCTAAGTGCAGCTGTTAGTGCCTTTTTAGTGGTAATGAACTCAATTAATCCAGTGCTGCCACTGAGCAATGGCCATGGGGGGACATCGAGAGACTGTGCTCTGCTGCCATGACAGTTGGGTTGGAGGTGTAGAGGAGCCTTTCTTGTCTGCAGACAACAGATGGAGCATAAAGGTGTCAGTCCTCATCTGTCAGTGAGTGCTGTGCCTCCTTATCAGTACCACGTGTAGCAGAAATGCCGAGTCACAGCCTGAAGCAGTGATGGAGCACCTGGCAGGAAGGCAGGGCCAGCCCAGGGGAGCTCAGGTGCATGCAGTGCACTGAGTGATGGAAGGAATGGAGTCAGGATTCACTCCTGCCCAGCCCTCATTTAAGGGTTGGCAGTGGATGTAAGGGTATCTTGCTGGAGATCCCTGCCTACCTGAGGCCTTCCAAAGTTAAGCAGCTTTTCCTCCTTTGTTTCTGTGTCCATGGCTGCTGCATTTGTCTTGTTCTCATTAGCTGCAGTCTGGGATTGTGC
The DNA here is from genome assembly GCF_026119805.1 of Tympanuchus pallidicinctus. Taxonomy (NCBI): domain Eukaryota; kingdom Metazoa; phylum Chordata; class Aves; order Galliformes; family Phasianidae; genus Tympanuchus; species Tympanuchus pallidicinctus. The sequence continues at coordinate 17,970,105 of NW_026294648.1, read as the reverse complement.
CACCCTGCTATTATTGCTGTACTTTCTATCTCATTATAGCATTGCACTCCATCATGGCTGGTTGGTCATCTTTGGGTCACAAACCTACGTTGTTTTGTTCTGAGTTTGCACTGATTGCAGCTCTGTTCTCCTCTGGCTCTGCTCTCTCTGCTCCTGCTGGAAGTTGTGCACAACTCCCTGCACTGGGGCCGGTCCCAGCCGCAGCACATGTGGCTGGTGGTGACTTCCTTGTGACACAGCAGAGCACATAGGCAGCCACAGGGCTGTTTCTCTGCTCTTTCAGTAGCATTTGTTTCCTATGCTCTGAGTGCTGACTCAATTTTTACAAAGGAAAATCACTGTATTCACTACTAAAACGAAAGGTGAGCTGGTTGGGTGCAAAGGAGCAATGCAGAGCTAAGCAGAATTACCTCTCAGGTGCTGTATTATCAAAGGCAGCATCTGAATGTAGGAACTGCGGGGAAGCAGCCACAGAAATGAGTTCTGCCTGGCATGATGGAGTGCTGTCCTGTGCTGCAAGTGGGTGACAGCTGTACTCACCAGCAGCTGGAAGGAAGGGTGCAGTGGGGCAGGAGCTGGTTGGGGCACACGATGCATTTCTGGGCCCCTGGGTGCTACCAGAGCTGCTAGGAGTCAGCATGGGTGTGCAGGGAAGCACTGCAGTGTTGCAGCAGTCTGTCATTGTGGTGGGTGCTGCTGAAGTCTGAGCCCGTTCTTGCAGACAGATTGCATCATGTTGTAGTGACTGCTGTGATATCTCAATTGAAAAGAAGGAGGAGAAGCAAAGGCAGAATAAGCAGAAACAAAAAATTTAAAATAAAAAAAAAATAACAATTCCCCAAACCAAAATAAAAATCTGAACCAAACTATCCATGCTGATAGCCAAGAGGCTTTGCATGATGCTGCCAGAGGTACCGGCCTTCTGACAGTTTGATTACATCTTGCTTAAGGTATATTGACAATGCAGCAAGTGCGTTAGGAGGTGTTGAAAGCAGAGATGATGCCCTGTGCAGCCTTTGGCAGTTGGGCAGTGAAGGCCTTGGGGACTCGGCACCAATCCTGCTCATCCACGCTTGGCTTTAGGTCTGGTGGGGCAGCCAGGCAGTGGGAAACACCGACTACTGGGCAGTGCTGTGTGGGCTCCTGGTGAGCTCAGGGCACGTCTGAGTGCCAGGTTTGTAAGGTGTGGAGCAGCTCTGCCCCATCCCTCACCCATCAGCATCTGCACCAGCACCACACCTTACACCTGTGCAGGGTGCTCCAAAATCAGGTGCCTCGTGTGCTAAGGCTGGCTGCTGAGCGCCCCAAAGCAGGCTGCCAGATGCCCCCACGTCAGGTGCCCGTAGCAGGGTGCCGTGCCGTGCTCCCTCAGCCTCACGCTATCTCCAAATGCTGCAGCCGCTGTCAGAGTCACGTAGCAGGGAGCAGCAGCCCACGAGCGGCTCTGAAGCCGAAAGCAGCACGCCTGTAATAAAAGCAGGCTCCGACTTCAAACAAATGTGTACTGCACAGTCCTTGTTAGCACTCTGATGTGCGGCTGCGGAGCTTGGACAATTTATAGGCGCTGCATCAAGAGCCTTAGTCAGTTCCATATGTGCTGCCTTCGTGCGTTTGCCGGTATGGAGCGGTGGGATGGGATCTCGGAAGTTGAGGTCTTCAAGTGTTAAATACAAAGCGTTGCTCCTGCAGGCTCTGCTCTGCTGATCCAAGTGTCTGGCGCACATTTCTCACAACAGGCTGAATTTGCCAAGGAGAATTACGCTCGGTGCAGCAAAGAGCTGTCAACTCTTTCCTCCCTCGCCTGCCAGGCTGCCCTTCAGCAAGCAGAGGGTAGTGCTTGAGGTGCAGAGTTTGGTAGTTAGCGGTGGTTGCTGGGGCTGCTCAGGGAGGTGTGTGGTCGCTCAGCTCTCAGCCCAGTTGCTGCCTCCCATTGACTCTCCCGAGCCGGGCGCTCAATGGTTAAACGCTCCTGCTCTTGGCCTACAAGAGCCGGGTATCTCCTGCTGGATCCCTCTGCTCCATCAAATCTGGCAAATAGCACAGATTTTTATGCTGTGAACAGAAATGACGCCCCAGGGCTACGACTGAAGGGAGAGGTTGACATACTTACCTAGCAATCTTGTTATCGTTAGCTGCGCTTTCTCCAAAACCCCAAATCCCAAGAACAACAGCAGCAGAAAACATTGCAGGTTTTGTGAGCAGATGCCTGGAGATAACAAATTACTTTGCTCTTTGTTTGACTCCTTGGCACTTAGTCATTAATTAAAATGAGGCCAAGTGTGCTTAGATGGTTCATATGGAAGGAAAAAAAAGCAAAGCTTGCTTGCGGAATGAAGCAAAACTGCCTTTGTGAGAAATAGGGGCAGCATCCCATGCAGTCAGCGTTAATCTTTCAGTCTACGAAGCAGCAGCACTAATTCTGATCCAGCTCTTCCCCTTTTCAGTATTATCTTTTGTGATAGAGAGATCTGCTGGCATTGAAGTTGGTCCAAAGTACACCTAGGATGCTGAGTAGCACTGCCATGTGCAGCAGCACGTGTTTCTAAGGATGGACTTGGAGGATTTTTGTACAGAGAGGAGCCTAAGAAGCGTGGTTCTCCAGTTGTGATTATAGGCACAAGTGCTTTGCAGTGGGAGATGTTACCTTGCATACATGCCTTTCTTCTAGCTGGGGCACAAATGGTGCTGTTAGCATTCAGTGTTTGGATGTAACGTCTTTGCAAGAAGTATGCACTGCGTTCCCCAGACTGAGTTATTGCTGTACTTTAGGGAAGGCCCAGTGAGGAAGAGCAGAATGCAGGGATGTAGCAGAAATGCTCAGTCATGGCTTGAAGCAGTGATGGAGCACCTGGGGGGAAGGCAAGGGCCAGCCCAGGGGAGCTCAGGTGCATGCAATGCACTGAATGATGGAAGGGATGGAGCCAGGATCCACTCCTGCCCAGCCCTCGTTTAAGGGTTGGCAGTGGAGGTGAGGGCATCTTGCTGGAGATCCCTGCCTACCTGAGGCCTTCCAGAGGTGAGCTGCAGGATGGGTGGATGCTCTGTAGTGGCGCTCACTTGTAGTTCTACATACATTGTGCTGCCTCAGAGATAACAGGCAGCTGGTTGGCTTGGGCAGAGAGCAGTTCAACTGCACAAGGACTTGTGCTCTGCAGGGCTGTTGTCTGTGCAAAGGGAGAGATGCCTGTTCATGCAGTTAGTGCAGACTGCTGCCTCTGCAGGAGGCCAGCACAGCTGGGTGAGGAGCTCAACATGGCACATTGGGCAGCAGTGCACCTTCCAGCATCCTCCTGAGGACAGCCAGAGCTACGTGGCTGTCAGCCAGCACCGACAGCAGGACGAGCATCTCCTCCTTTCACCGTGGGGTGAAAGCAAGTGCGCGTTGTGTGTCTGCAGCATCTCCTCTACGCTGTCCCTCTTGCACTGCCTGGATTCTCCCAGACCCTGGTGCAACGATGCTCAGCATCCAGCTGGATTCACAGCCCCTGCATGGGCTTAGTGGGAGCAGTGGTTGGTGTTGGGGGAGCACAGTGCTCCTGGGTTTGTCTCTGGAGCATTGCTGCACTCATTCAGAGCCTCAGGTGTTACAGTAGGTGAAAGTCAGATGCCTAGAGCTGATTGCTTTCAGTCTTCCTGCTGGCTGCTTGGAGGCCCGTTGCTGTGTGTGCTGCATGCTGTGAGGGTCCTTCAGTGATTATTTGCTGTTTCCCAGTTCCATGCTAAGAAGGAACAAGAGCAGAATACTTGCTGGCAAATGACTTCTGAAGTCTTATGAATGATTCTGTTAGTGCTTAAACTATGCAGGGATATTGGTTTTTTTTCTTCCTCCCTCCTCCTTCTGTGATCTAAACTTGGGTTTCTGTGGTCATTTTTACGTGGTCCTTTTTGAATTAGTGCTACACGTGGATGGGCTATTCCACAACTGCTTGATGAACTGCTATGCTCTTATCAAATGACAGAACTCTGTTTTTAGTGCTCTAGTGACTGAATTGGCCCAAACCAGCAACTTAGAATCAAACCAGCCAACGCCGTTGTGGTGATTTGGGAGCAGAGACGCATCCTGTGGGCACCTGGGGAGGAATCTGAGGTGTAAACTCAGGGTGCATTGACTCACACCCAAGCCTGGTGTCTGCTGTGCCCTGCACAGATCCTATGCACTGCTGGGCTGGTCCACGCCACCTCTGGCTTCTGCCTGGGCTGATGACTCCTGGAAGCACAGCCCTGTAGGTGGGATCTGCACTTGCATGGTACTCGTCCCTCCAAGCAGAGCTGCTGATGGCAATTAAAGCTGCTCCGATGATGCTGAGCATCTTCCCTCTGTGCTGGTTCTGGAGGTGTTCTGCAGGACGGAGCCACGCAGCTGGCACAGGAAATGTACTGCTGCCCATCTGCAGCCAGAGCGGGTCCTGTGTTGAGCAATTGAGGGTTCAAATCCCCTTCTAATTTTGTGCCACTTGTGGTTGCTTTGTGCCTACCTGAAGCTCTTCACTGCGGCAATATCTGAAAGCAGAGAATACTCCACGTTAGAATTCTTAATTAACATTAATTATTTGGAGGGTGGGGGGGTTGTTTATCAAACGTGACAGTTAATGAGCGTCCAGTTGGGTCTGGTTATCACATGGAGGACTGAATGCATTGAAATCCGCTGCTGGCAGTGGTGGGGTTAGGCGGGGTGATGTGGAGCAGTGCAGCAGAGGTGGGCATTACGGTAGGAGAACGTCCTGAGCAGGGCACGAGTTGGTGCCCACAGCCACTCAGCTTCATAATCTCGCTGTCTGTGTCGACTTACAAATGAAAGCTTGCAGTAATTTGGAGCAGCGTTTGAGTTGCGAGTGGTGGTGGTGATGCTGAGCTCGTCTTTTAATGCCGAGTTTGGAGGCTTTGAGGTTTGGATTAAAAAAAAACTTCAATGAAACCACAAGAAAGACATTGGAAGCATAACTGAACAGGTGGAACAAATTTGTTAAATCTGTTATTGGGAAAACAGCAACTTGCTTTTAAGAAATAAATCAATCTGCAGCTCAGCGTTTCATAATGAGGAGTGGGATAGGAAAATCTAAAAATATCTACAAATGGGAGCTAATGCTCTGAAGGAACAGATCCAAACTCGAATATAATATTGCCCATTGTGGTGACAATAAGCATTTTAAAGTTCATTGAGATCCGTGCTGGGATGCAGATGGGAGCCGGCGTGTTTCTCTTGCCTGGGTCCGGTTTTATTTGCATAACCACTTATAATTTGCATTGCCAGTAGCTTGCAGAGCTGGGGTTGGGAAACCACGATGAGTTCATCCCACTTGCTGTGCTCAGTGCGTGAAATGGCAAATCTGGAGGGCAAATCTCTGCTCCCTGATGTGAGTGAGCCGGCTCTGTTCTCTGTCACCTGGCCGTGTTTGTCCCCTGGCAGCACTGGGAGCAGCCCTTGGTCAGCACAGGGACTCGTGCTGGTGGTGTGGGTTGCGTGCGCCTGCGTTTGCAAAAGGGCATCCCTGCATCCTGGGCTTGGCTTTTTCTTTAGATTCCGCTTTGATGTTTGGGCAGCACTGCCCAAGCATCAGCTTCCCCGTTTTCTTGGAAAGCCCCATGCTTCCCAGCTGGGTTTTCCTGGTGGTGTTGCATTTCCCCTGCTCAGCCGTGGCACACAGCAGCGCTGCCCTCGCCTGCCATGCTCCAGCCCACCTTCCATCCCAGCCTGCTGGTTGCTGAAGGCTTCCCTCTGCTCCTCTGGAGCAAGTACTGGAATGCATGTGGACAGCTGTTGCTCAGAGGCGCACAGGGAAGGAAGTGCATCTGTACGGCTCCTGCACGGTGCTCGCCTTTTGCGGAAGCGCTGTGCCCTTATGGCACTAAACCAGGAAAACCCCTCCTCACCATCCAGTTTTGGGTTGAACAGTGCTTAGTCTGGGTGCAATCGGGGCTCTTGGGGCATCAGGGTGGGAAATACCCCCGTTGCTGTCCATGCAGTGGGTAGGGATGCCCTGTGCGGGGCTGCGTGCTGCCCCAAGTGGGTGCCTCGCTTTCCTCTGCGGGAGGCACCGCAGGATGCCAACGGGTCCAGAAGGGCACAGACAGTACTTCTGCAAGGCTGGGCTTCCCTCGCTGCATCACAGCCCAGCTGTTTGCCCTCAAACCCATCACACCATTTAAAATACTCTTTTTCCTTTTTTTTTTTTCTTAATGGTTTACCAAAACCCAGCCATCAACCTGACCATCCACGCGCTGCTCCCCGCGCGCGTCGCGGCCGCTGCAATCTGGCGGCTGCTGCTTTAATGAGGACTGGAGCTGTGCTTTCGGGGCCCGCGTGGCAATTGTGCTGACTCCTCATGATGCTTTTGGAAGCACTGCTCGCCTTCTGTTGTTGCCGTGGTTTGGGAGGGCTTTCATTTGATGCTCTGTCCCTGGGAGAGCATCCCCGTGGTGCAGCTGCGCGGTGCCCGGGGCGGAGGTGGGGGTCCCACGGTGCCCATCTGTCCCCCAGCCCTCACCCATGGGTGCGGGGGCTCTCGGGATGCCCTGCAGAGCTGTTAAGTTGGCAGCTGCCGAGGCCAGGGGTTCAGGGAGGCTTTTGTGTCCCCGCTTTGAAGCCTGAGTCTGAAAGTGTTGTAATGAGGTTTTATGATGTATTCTGGCAAGGGCTTGTTATTTTGTGTGTGGATTTATTGTATAATGAACGGAGTGATTTTGAAATGTTTTGTGCAACCATTTTTTGGAAGGGACATTGTATTTTGTTTATGGGGATGTGTGAGTTTTTATGAAACTTTATTTAGCTTTTAGCAAGAATAATCTTTATTCAACAAATAGCGCAAATAAATCTTTAATTGAACAAATATGTGCCAACTTTCAAACACAGCAACAAACAATGACATGAAACGGGGCAACTTTGGAACAGCATACGACTTTAAGCATAGTAAAGAAGTAAGTAATAAAAGCTAACAAAGAGCAGCTCGGGCCGTGCAGGGCAGGTGGGGGTGGGCCAGGCCCCCTCCCCACGCTGCGCTCAGCCCCATGCCTGCTTGCATTGGGCTCCAGCCTGACCCAGGCTGTGCTGATGAGTGTAGCTGTGGGTGATGTGGAAACATTCTCCAGCAAAGCTTTGTGTCCCCACGGCGGCTCCAGGAAATATTTCATATATGTCGCTGTCTTTGCTCAGCAGCACTCCTGGGGGGCGAGCTCTCCCCTTCTGCATCCTGTCCCGATGGCGAAGCGTCGTGGGATGGCTGTGGGGAGCAGCACCTCGTCCCTCTGCAGAGCCGTCAGGGTCCTGCTGCATTGCCGTGACTGAGATGGGCACAGAGTGACTGGTGGCAGCTCTGTAGCATTTGCTGGTTTCTCCTATAAAAGCAGTGAACCTCACGGCGCCTGGAGGTGGCCGAGCTGGTGGCCGTGCCGTGCGTGGGGCTCTCTGCAGCATGACAGTGCCCTGTTCTTCAGTCCTGCTCAGTCTTACCCTCTGAATGCTCTGCTTGCTGAAATGTCTTTATCAGGAGCAAATATTTGGAATTAATTCTGGGTTTCCCGGAGTTTTTCCATCAAATCTGAAGATAGATTGCAGCGCAGAATGGCTCATCCTGATCAGTGACGTTTTCTCTTTCCTTTATCCTTTGGGCTTTCCCAGCTTTTCTGCTTTACTTCACTTTTTGGAGCGTTCCTTGTAGGAAAGGACAGAATCTTCTTTCTGTTCATTTCCAGGGCGGTTTCGTTGTGCTTCATTCCTTGCTCCTGCACCACAGCGTGGTGATGCTCATCGTTTTTCATTCTGGTTGCTGTCCCCAGTTACAGAAGGAACCTTTTGGTGGGGACACGTGTCCCTGCCTGGCTGCAGCTTTCCCCGAGGTGTCTGGAATTCCTGTGCTGAGCTTCTGTTTGTTTCTCAGACCTTCCTGCCCAACCCTCCAGAGTTGGCCTTCACCACTTTGGTCAGGGTGTAGAGCAGGAGATGAAATGCATGGGGTCACGAAGCCAAAAGAACATAGCTATATTTGTGGAGGAAAGAGACCAAACTGCTTCCAAGTGTCTTTCCTACTTTCTAACCTTGGAAAAACCAGGAGCACGAAGCCTGATATTACTTATTTCTGTGGGAAATCTCATGTAGCGAATCCACTGTTACTGGGAGGAGCATTTTCAGCCCCTCATTGGCCTTTTCAGCCCCTACAAGTTTTAACAAAAGAGCTTTTCTTCTAATGGTGAGCAACGGAATTGGGTGTTAATGAAAACAAATTAATTCTGAATGGAAAATTCCTTCTCGACTGTGTTGTGCCATTCTCTTCTAATAGTGCAAACCTGCCAGATCTCTCTCCCATCACTTTTCCAGGAAGAATAAATGAGACTTATGTTTCCAGAACCACGAGATGGAGGCATCTCTTGGTTCGTGTCCAGCCTTCTTCAGCCCTTCACAGTGCCCCTGCAACTGCACAGAGCCAAACTCTGCTCTTTTCTGTGCCACTTTACTTTGGAACGTTGGTTTCCCTTCAGGTCTTTCCTCCAAGTTGGCTCGTTCCTCTTTCTTGCACTTTGTCATTACTTTATATACCCGAAGAATCTGGTCAGGACTCTTTGTTGTTAGCTACAAATTCAGCTTCTCTTTTGGTTTTGGGTCCTGATGTGGATGGGCACCCTCAATGCAGGAGCTCCGTGGGACCGGAGGATTGCATTGGGTTTGGGGAAGCTCTACCCCCATTTGTCACTGGTGCCTTGCTGGAAGCCATGAGCCTTCAGTGTCAGTGGGATGTCAGGCATGTAAGCGTGTTGGCAGCTGAGCTTCCTCTTGCCTTTGGATCACAAGGGAGGATGGAGCAGACGTCCTGCAAATCCCATGTAGAGGCCAGAGCCTGGTGAGCAGTCAGGGTGGGATGCAGCATGCAGCCACAGGGCCACCGAGTGCTGAGCTTGTCCCATGGAGGGGGAGATGGGGGCTGTGCAGCTTGGTGGATGCCCATCACTGGGACACAGAGATTGCTTCTTTGCACCGAGCTCAGCGTTTCGGTGCTCACAGGTAGCTTTCCTAACAGCTCGGCTGGAGCCCAGCAGCGCTCACACATTTTGGTCCTCAGCTCTCAGTTCTGCCACTTCAACCTCGCTTTGCTGCAGGACCTTCCTTTGGAAAGAATGCGGCGCCGTGCGTCAGAGCGCTGCGATGGAATTGTGAGCTCTGCCTTGGGGGTGAGGATTCTGATCTGAACCTGTGAGTCAGAGCACGCGCTGCTGCAGCGCCCCGAAGAGTTTACGGCTCAGCCTCTCATTGCCCCTCACAACAGGTTTTTTATTACGCTGGAAAACTAATTTGCATCGCTTGTTGTAATTAACGCTGTAAAATGTTTAAACAAAAGCACGGATAGAAATTAAATTTACAGGCCTTGCGAGCAATAGCATTAGAATAGAAACCTTTGGTTCGCTTTTCTCCTTTGGCAAGAAAGTGATTAGCTCAAATTAAATTTATGGAGAGCTCTCTGCTCAGATTGAGGGATGTAATGAAAAAAACGCGTGGCAGAGCTGGTTTTGGACCCAGAGTCTTCCAGTTGTTAATCTTCAAATGGAGTCATCCAACCAACCCGTCTCTGCCCTGATTTGCATGGTGGGCAAAAAATTACGATGTGGGAAAATGGACTCTTGGTCATGTTGGGATTCTCTTCTGTTGTTTTGAGTTGTCGTTCTGTTGTTTTATGGCTGTGATTATGGCTGTGGTTAGAGCTGACTTGTTTGTATGGGATGAGGCCATGAGCTGTCCCTGCGCTGCCATGGGACCACAGGATGGTGTGTGCTCCTTTGGGGCTGTCTGGCAGTCCTTTTGCTAGTCGAAATTCAGGTAAAAATTGAAGTGTGTGAGCATGGCTCTGTCCTGGAGTCCTCCGAGGGGTTTTGTTGCACAGAGGGTTTGCTTTTGGAGGAGAATTTGCAGCTGTGGGGAAACACAGCCAGGTTGGGTGGTAGGAGCAATTCCTGCTCCAAACGCTGATCAGGCATCAGCACCAGCTGCCCAGGGAGCAGCGAGGCCACCCAGCAGTGCTGCAGAGCTGCAGGAATGTGGCACTGAGGGATGCAGTGATGGACACCGTGGGCTTGAGAGATGGCTTCTGCATCCTGAAGGACTCCGTGGTTCTGTGGCTGTGACCTGGCAGTGTGTGTTCAAAGCCTGCTGTGTGGCTGCAGGGGTGGGTTTGGCAGTGAGTTTATGCCTGATGCTCTACAAGGAGGGAAAGGTGACGTTTGTGGCAACGACTTGTGGGTGGTTAGGATGAGAGTTGTGGCACTGATAAAACTCAGTGGCTGCTCCACCTCCGTGGCAATTTGGTAGCTCTGTAATAGTCATATTCCTGAGTATCTCTTTTTTTTCTTTCTTTCTGGGTGAAAACCAACAGCAAAGAGCTGTCTGTAGAGAGGAGCTTTTTAATTTTTGCATCAATCTCCCACGTCTGGGAAGGTGCAAGATGGCAGCAAGCCTAACGTGGGCTGCAGGGTGAGAGGAGAGCTCCCGTGTTGTTCCTTTCATACACTCCTTGCGTGGCTGAGAGACAGACAGCATTAGGGACAGTGTTTGTATGGCAGCAGTGCATGGACTGAGCCCTGGATGCTGAGGGGAGTTTGCAGCATCCTTTGGACCCACGACCCCGGCTCCATATCCTGCCAAGCACTGCAGCTGGGAGCACTGTCACTTCTCTCCTCGTGCAGCGTTTTCATTTTCAGGGCCCTCTTGCACTGCTGCTCTGCTTCTTGCTGTTCCCCAAGCAGCAGCTCTTTAAAAGCGTTGATGTGTTATCTGTGTTCATCTGAGCAGACTGTCAGCTCATACAAAAGCTCTTTCAAACCCTGCCAGCCTGTCTGCAACCTGTCTTCTTTTTTCTTTCCGCAGCCCTTTGCTTGTGTAGGCACTGTGTTTATGTGCTGCTCTTTCTCCTGATTAAATTCTCTTGCACCCAGTGTGACTCCGTGCTGGCTGAGCACATCTCCAGCCCATATGTGCATTGCAGGAATGCTGCTCGGAGTGGTGGTTGCATCACTCAACAGTCTGAGCTTTATCTGAGAGACAGAGCCCTCCTGCTGTAGTGGCAATGCTCAGCCATGGCCTGAAGCAGTGATGGAGCACCTGGTGGGAAGGCAGGGCCAGCCCAGGGGAGCTCAGGTGCATGCAATGCACTGAGTGATGGGAGGGATGGAGCCAGGATCCACCCCTGCCCAGCCCTCATTTAAGGGTTGGATGTGGAGGTGAGGGCATCTCTTGCTGGAGATCCCTGCCTACCTGAAGGTAAGCAGCTCTTTTCCTTCATTTCTGCATCTGTGGCTGCTGCATTTGGGCTTGTTCTCATTTGCTTTAGCCTAAGACTTTGCCACCCTGCTATTATCACCACATTATAGCATTACCTGCCTCACCTGGGAGATGAAGAGGGTTGGGTAACGGAGCTGCAGAAAGTAAGGATTGCTTTGGAGCAAGTGATTTCAATGGGATAAGTAGGAAGGAGGGTTGGGCTGTGCCAGTCTCGGTGAAGATGGATCTGTCATGCCCTAGGTGCTGACTGTGAAGAGCAATTAGAGCTTTTTTTTTTGCTGGTTGGGTTTGATTTTGCTTTTCTAGGCCCTGTTCAGGATTTTGACATCTAAGCCTCTGAATCAGTTGCAAAAGAGAGCTGTGCAACTGGGGAAAATGCCGTTCGATTGTGAAGTTTCAGGGAGTCTCAAAAACACCGAACTGCAGGTTTTGGGTCTCGTGACCAGCTGGTGGAGAACATCAGAGATGTGGGACTTCAGGTTTGTGTCTGTGTGTGTGCTGGATGTTTCGTTTGAGAAAAGTTTCTCTGCGTGCACAGTGAGGTGCTCAGACCTCATTTAGCCGCGCTGCCGTTGGGAAGCGTGAGCTGTGGCAGGGGTTTGGTCAGGTCCTGCTGGGGGTTTGCTGGGATATGGGGGGAGTTTCTGTGTTGCTTTGTTTCGGCTCAGGTGTTGGGCTGCCGTCTGCGGACCTCAGGCAGCCTCACAGCTGCTGTGACACACGGGGATCCCATGGCATCACCATGCAGAGCGCGTGCACTGCTGCGTGTCTGGGCAGACGGGGAGCAGAGCAGCTCTTCAGGGCGTTCGCTCTTTACGAGCTGACCATGCATGTGGATGGTGGTCCTCAAACCTGGCTGCTTTTCGGGAAGCAGGATGGAGATCAGGGCACCCTCTCGCACCCAAACCCCCAGCAGTGCCTGCAGTGGGGCAGGCAGCCCTCCGTGCATGGCTGAGCTGCAAGGTGGGGGCTTTTCCTTGCGTCTCGCCTCCTCCTCAGACCAGCAGGGCTGTCCCTGATGCACAGAGCTTCCCCCACAGCCTTCGTGGGAAGACTCCGCTATCAGGTAATGATGTTTGGAAATCTGCTTGCTAGCAAATAACCTCTCTTTAAAAAGAAAATCTGGTGTTAGAGGTATAAAGGGGTGCTGGGAAGTGGAAGAGTGAGGCTGTGTCCCAGTGCAGCACTGTGGAGGCCTGGGGAGGTGCTCTGAACCGGGTTTGGCAGCGGTGAATTAGAGCAGAGTGGAGGAGCAGCTCCCATCACTGCCTTCTGCTCCTTCTGCTGTTTTGTTATCCAGGAATGAAATGGGGTTGCTTGCTCTGTCACTCCAAGCTGAGCATTTCCAATTGGAGAAGCTCTGTGCGTCCCCTCAGTCGCAGGGCGAGAGCAGCAACTGTTTGCTGTGCTGCTTTCAACTGTTGCTGCCTCTCGTTTGGTATTCTGCTTAATGCACGTGGAAGGGAATCGCAGTGCTGCTCCTGGCTAGGAGGAGAGCAGCTAATCCACAGAAACATGTGCAGCCCAACCTTTGTGGCTTTCCATTTTGCATAATTCTGCAGAACAGGATGTGTCAACACTCCGGTGTTTGACAGAGAGCCACTGCAGGGTGTGTGGATGAAGCGATAAGCTGGGGCTGACGGGTAGGTGTTGGGACATGCTGCTGGGTGCCGAGTCTGCACAGAAACAGCTGTTTTATAAACCCCTGCTCTCCTTGGTAATGGAAAACTGACAGCATCCCAGACGTGAAGTGAGCTCGGGAGGTGCGGGCTGGTCTGTGCCTCTGGGTGTGCTGGGTGTCCCAGCAGTTAGCTGCCATTATTTTGGTTCTGTGTTTGTGCTGCTGGGACACAGCGCGTGCTTCATCCCTTTCAGATGTTCTTTTGCTGCTTTTCTTTCTTTTCTTTTTTTTTTTTTCTTCCCACCTCAACTAGAAAAGTTGAAAGAGGGATTTTGTTTCTCCTGCCTTGAAATGCTGACCTTACTGCATCGTGTTGTCTGACTTCTGCTTTTCCATCCAAGCGATTAATGTCTGCACCTGGTAACAAGGTGGTGGGTACTGCTCGTTTTGCTGCATTTCCATACCTGTGGTGCCCATCCTGAGGTTCTCCTGCCAGTCTGGGAACAGCACTGTTTGTGCTGCTGTTGGCACTGTGCCTCTGCACCATCCCAGCCCCTGTGGTCACTGCAGGGCCCTCCCAGCAGCTGCTGTGGGGCACAGCCATGGCTCAGGACCCACAGCTTGCTTTGCCTTCCCATGGAGACCTCGTGGCTCTGCATCACAACTGGGCCAGAACTCATCCTGCTGTTCTGATGTAGCACTGATGATGCTGTACTTCCTGCAGCAGAAGTGCTCTCTTGGTGTCCAGCAGTGGTGAGCTGTTTGTGTCCAGCACAGCAGGGCTCTTGTCTTGTGCCTCCTGACCTCTGGGTTAGGTTGTGTTCAGACTCCTGAGCATCCAAAAGTGTCCCTGTGTATTAAAGCTGCCCTTGTAACTCCTCAGTGACCCCATTCTTGCGCAGGGCACCTGCAGGTCGCTTACTTCTGAGGGATGTGATTCAAATTAAGTGTTGGCTGAGCTCTGCAGCGAGGTGTTGACGTGCTGAGTTCGTGGGAAGAGGCACGGTTACACTTGGCAGAGGTTAACCCCCGTCTGGGTAAATGTTTACTTTGCTGAGTGCTTCAGCACTTGTTCTGAGTGTCTTTCTTTGGAAGATGGATGTTGTGGGATTCCGGGGAGGAAGATGAGCACGAGGGGCTGAGAGCTGCCTTACAGCCTCAGTGCTTGCAGAGCTGTCAGCAGCCCGCTGCTGGGAGCTGCTACAGGAGCTCCCCAAAGCACGGGGCTCCTGGCTCCTGTGCCTTCCTCCTCCTCCTCCTCCTTACTGTCTTCAAAAGGAGCCTCTGGAGCCAGGACAAAACCCATCCTGAGCAGCTGAAGTTATTGCCTTTCCTTCTCGTTATTTTCCTCCATTTTCAAATACCTTTGTTGTCTTTTCCAGTAATTGTAACAGTATTTAATGTCAATGTTGGCTTGTTCTGAGTAACGGGAAGTACTTACAAACCCATAGCATGGTCTGGCTGTCTCTTGGTGTGTGTTGTTTTGTACCCCAAGCTCTGTAGGGCTGTGCTAACAGCTACAGCTTATCACAGAACGTAGAATGGCCTGGGTTGAAAAGGACCTCAATGCTCATCCAACCAGCAGCCCAGGCTGCCCAGAGCCACATCCAGCCTGGCCTTGAATGCCTGCAGGGATGGGGCATCCACAGCCTCCTTGGGCAACCTGTTCCAGTGCCTCACCACCCTCTGGGGGAAAAACATGTTTTCAACATGCTTGGGTTATACAATTCCATGAAAAGTCAGTGGACTCTTAATTAACATGTAGGGAAATGAGTGTTGCCAGGCTGTGCTCCTTGTGGGGTGCAGACCCACAGGTGAACCTGTGGGAGAAGGTGGTTCAAGGAGAGCCCCCTGGAGGTGTAGGCCATTGCTGCCATAGCTGCCAACAGTATAAATATTGGTGCCCTTCCAAAACAATCTGTTCTATGAGGCTTTTTTTCTGGGTAGTTTCTATTCTTTGCTGCTCTGTGGGTTTTTCTTTCTTTGAAGTGAGCACAATGAGGTCCAGCACAAGAGGCTCGTTTCTCACACTGCCTGAGTGTCCGTCTCCACACAGCAGTTCTTTGGTTTGCTAATGCAAAAAGAAACAACAGAAAAAAAAAGCCTCAACCAAAGACAAATTGCTGTCTGTGTGCACGAGATGCTAAGGAGGGCCGGGAGGTTAACATGCAGGTCTCACCAGACCTGCAGCAGATGGAGCTGCACTGCAGCCCCACTCTAACAGCAGCTGCAGGATGAGGAGCAGACGGGACAACTGCTGGGACCCAAGTGTTTGAGCCATGCTCTGCCATGTTCTGCCCCTTCTACCAGGGAGAAGCTCCTGAGAACCTCCTGCCAGCAGGGGATGTTGCTTATTAAGGACTTAGGTTGTTGCAGTGTGACTCTATGGACCCAAAGTGAGTGAGAAGGGGGTTTTTGAGGGGAAACCTGTGCTAAGAACCAGACCTTATAGTGTAATCCAGACTGACTGTGTCCTTTTGGATGTTCAGGGTCAGATCTTTATGTTACTGATAACACCAGAAGCATTTCTCACCTCCAGAATATGGAGATCTTAGCACGTGGGTTTGGGCATCGTGTCCCAGTGATGTCCCAAATTGTTCTGGTTGCCCATTGCCATGCTGCAGGTTTCTGCTGTCATGGATGTCCATCGTGGGCTTCCCCAGGGTATGCATGTAGTCTCAAGAGTTGAACATCTCATGTCCTGTGGTTGGTCCCGTTGAAGAACCTCTCCCCCCAAATTTCAGCACATGCAGCAAACCCCGTTGTTGGCTTGGGTGCAGTTTTTACTCTTCTACTCCTTTGTCTCCAGTGTTGCTGGAGCTGAGATTTTGTTTTCTGGAGGCAGAGCCTTTCTGCTCTGCTCCCTTGAAAGTGGCAGATGCACACTTGGGGCTGCATCAGGTCCTTTCCAGCGAGTGTGGGGCCACATCCCCTATTCTGTTCTCTCATTTTCCAATGCAGACAACTGTCTGAGACGTCCTTCTGCTTTATCTATCTTTTCAGTTGCCTTTTGCAGTTCCCAGCAGCATCTCGCCTCCTCTGCTGCCTGTTTATGTACAGTTCTGGTAAAACATCCCTTTCATTTGGGAGCCTTTCCCAGTCTGGCTGCTCCCAGGGGTCAAGGGAATAAAATCTCATGGCGCAGAGATCTGACAGCGCGATGCCTGTAAGCAGGCTCTGCCCAGCTGATGCTGCAGGGATGGGGCTGTGGACAAGGAATGCCCACTTGTGTGGGTGCCATCTGATGTGTACCAGGGGAAATAAAGGCTCTGGTGGGCTGAGCTCAGACTGAAACGTGCTCAGCAGAACCTTTCTTTGTTTGGGTATCTGGTCATTGCGCCGTTCCTCTTTGTCTGTTTAGGATGATTTAGAAAGCCAGCTTCAGAAACAAACAAACCCAAGCAAAGCTGCCTGAAAAAAAAAAAAAAACAACAAAAAAAAAAAGCAACCAACCCTGTGAGGATACATTTGATACTTTTTCCTGGCAAAAAGTAAACAGTTTCCATCCTCCTTCAGTTTCCAGCCTGCTAAGGTCTCCGGGAGCCCCTCGGTGTGTGCTGCCCACCCATGGCTGTGCTGGGGGCTGTGGGGCTGCGGGCTGCCCCCGCTGCAGGTGGGGCTGCACGTTGCCCCAGGCTCTGCTCCATTCCACGTCCCCACCACGGCCAGGAGGTGACCTGGGATGACACTGGGAGCAGTTGCAAAAGTCTGTCTTTAAACAGTAACTTTTCTTACCCTCAGCCCCAAGCCATGGAGCTGTTGGTCTCACCCAGAAAAGCAGGAAAATGCTTCCTGGCTGCAGGAGTGAGGGCTTTTTTTCCTAATTTTCTTTGCTGCAGCAGTGTTTCTCATTAAGCAAAGGCATGCAGAGTGCCTGGATGAGACCTCTCTAGCATATATGCCACACCAAGGTGTGTGCCTATGTATGCATGTATGAGATGCATCTGTGTGTGTGTACAGGTGGGCACGAGGGCACGCTCAGATGGCTAGGAAGCTTCGCAGCTGCCATAAAGCAATCCATAGCAGCACTTGCTTCTTCCACGTCTGCTTCCCAGCAGTTTGCTGGGTAAAAAGGAAGAAAGGATAACGATAAAATGTATTGTTAAAGAGACAGAGCAGCTGAGGCTTCCTGGGCGGGAGCAGTGCGGGGGGTGATGGGCTGTGCTGGAGGAGCAGCTCAGGGGCACTGCGCTGTGCTGGGCTCGTGCTGGTGGAACTGCTATCACAGAAGGCTTCAGAGCCAGCTTGCAGTTGATGTGAGCCTGTTTAGTTGTCGTTTCAGGAATTTGGCACGGGCCGTGTTTATGAAATTTTTATTTCCTGGCTTGTTTTTTTCTTTTATTTTTAACCTCCAGAAAGTCACTTAACCTTTCCGTGCCTCGCTTTGCTGCTCTGCAGAAAGCAGCTCCCAGAGCAGCAGAAGCCCCTTTGCAAGCTCAGCATCACACCCCGATATCTAAATTCGCTTTGACAAACTCTCAGGACCCTACAAAGGCTCTGTGTGTCTGCATCCCAAAGTGCAAACCTGGGAGCAGCTCCCGGCAGCTGTGCTGCAGCTGGGCTGGCGCACGAGATGGGAACATCTGGCCGGCCTGACGTCCCGCAGCCCGGGTGTCGTGAAAGCTGCGCCGATGCGTTGTGCACAGCATCTTTCTGCTGCTCTGCTCGCCTCTTTAGAAGGCGTGCTCTCTCTGTTGCAGCACATCAAAGCTGGAAGCAGAAAGGCTTGGCTTGCAGAAAGCAGAACGAACCAACGCCTCTCCTTTCTTGTACTGCTTTGCTGCGTCTCTCGCGCACAGCCGGAGATTGAGCCTCGTACGTGAGCTTTATTAGCCCAGAGGAGAAGGCAGTTCCTCTGTTAGCTCCAGATTGCACTTGCTAGCGCTCTGGTGGCTGCTGCCCAGGCTGCTGGGCCGTGGGAGGCTCTTGTCTCCTGATTGCAGCACTCCTTGGCCTCCACGCAGAGAGTGAATGGGGGATGTTTTTCTGCTTACAGATCCGTGTGGAGCTTACACAGCAGGCATGGGGCAGCCCTGGGGCTCAGCCTCTGCACACTGTGGGTGCCTGGGACCGACTGTGCACCGTCACAGAATCATAATGGATTGCGTGCATTGTATGGAAAATGGAGGTGTGGATGAGTTGAAGTCCCCAAAGGATTCTCAGCTCTTTTCCCATGGATTCCATAGTGTCATATGAGATCACATCTCCTTTCCCAGACTGTATCTGTTTGGGGCTGTGGATCCGGGCAGGGCACAGAGACCACCTGGGTGCCCTCAGCCACCCCAACCCCTCCAGCATTCAGCAGGTCTCAACAGCACAGCCTTGGCTTGGCGTAGGGCCATGCTAAGGGGATGCTGGATTCCCCCTGGTGCTGAGGTCCGGTGTGCTCCAGGACATCACTCCTTCCAGCAGGGCGCAGGCAGCCGGGGAAACCAAACAAACACAGTTTGGATTTTTGGCAAGAATCGCCTTGATCTGTGGATGAGGTAATTGGTTTCCCAGGTGCCGTGTGCTGAGGAGAACCTTGGAGCTCTCTGCTCTCAAGAGCAGGGCCTCGAGGGCCATTCCCGTTCCCCAGTCCCATACCCCAGCTGAGTGCATGCCGGCTGATCCTCCGTCCTCCAACTGATCATCCTCCCTGCATCTTCCCACTGGGAAGTGCTTTCCCCCTCCTCTCTGCGATGCACAAACCTCAGCCCTGTGGTGAGAGAGCTGCCAAAAGCACGAGACCTTTCGCTTCCAAAGCAGTGCAGTTGGTGCTGGGGGATTTGCTTTGCTGGCGCTGCTGTGCCCCACGGCAGAGTGAGCGCTGTCAGAGCTCTTGGTTGTGTTTGCATGCAGCCGTAGTCTCTTTTGACAGTAATTGCAATGGATCTGATTAATTAGGCAACAAAGCGTGATTTCTTTAGCAGGTTAATTTGATAGAATTAAACTGGCAGTTGCTGCCTCGCACCATGATACCCTGTGGGAGTGGCTGTTCACCTTCCCTGCTGAAATAGGCGTCTCATAAAGGAATGAAAGGATGTGCTGAGCTGCTGTGTGCCCCTAGGGGGTCAGAACAGCAGCCAAACCAGTGGCTCTGCAGCCATCCCAGCGCAGTGGTGCCACTGAAACCGATGGCAGCCCCAGCTGCTGTGCTGCTGCTGGCCTGGCTCCTGGCTGGGTGTTTGGTGGTTGCCACACATACAGTGCACTTGGTTTTCTTTTATGGTGATACTGTTTGGCTTGGACTACTTGAAGTCCTCCTCCTGTTTCCTTCCCTTCTGCCTCTCCTTCCAGTGAAATGTCATAGAATTAATCACAGCCAAGGGCCTGGTTGAGCATCCAGATTTAGAAAATAGGGTTTGAAAGCCCTCATGCTGAAAGTAAAGATGCGCTCCAACAGGAAGTCTTTGTTTTGTTACGGAGCAACAAAGGGAAAAAATAAAAGTTTTAAAAGTTGACAGCAAAAAAAAAGAAGATGTTGAGACATTGAAGATATCCAGAGTTTGTGAGGAGCTGATGTGGCTCCAGGCTGTGCTGGGGCTGCAGTGGTGGGGAGGCAGAGTGCAGATGGGGGAAGGCAGAATGGGGAAGGTGTGCATGGCGTTGGGTTGGTGGCACTGCGCTGCGCTCTGCAGCCTGCGAGGGCTTTGGTGGGAGGATGAGGAAAGCATTGCTATTGATGTGCGAGAGGAGAAGCTGTGACCTCCATATGGAGGGGGACACAGCCCAGCTGGCTCAAAATGGGGCTGAAAAAGACTATGAAGGCTAATTAAAATGTGAAAAACTGAGAATTCGTGCTAATAGACAGCAGATCTCTGTCTGGCGCTGGTTCACAGCTAAATCTGATTTCCTTGGGAGAGGAAAGGAACTGATTTGAGGCCCATACCTTGCGCTGACACTGATTCTTCTCAGCCCTTTTACCAGCGTGTTCCCAGAGCGGGGTTGGGTTTCTGCAGGTCTGCCTGCAGCAGGAACCTCTTAGTGCCGCTACCATTAAGAAATTCAGCACAGGTGTCTTCCTGCATGGTGTTAAACTCAGCGTTGACCTCGTTCTCCCCCAACATCTGGGTTGTGTTTTTAGCTTTCCCTTCCCGTGCCAACAGGTGCAGTCAATTGAACCCAACATTGCAGCGTGCCGTGGGGCTGGAGCATCAATGCTTGTGCACGGCCAGCCTGCGTTGAGCACGAGAGGCGGTGATGGAGGTGCCAGCCAGAGCAGCTCCTGTCCCCGTGGGGATGGAGTTCCTGTAGTCACAGCCTCCCTCACCTCACCACCACCTGGAGGGCAGGCCTTGGGGCTCGCAGCACTGTTGTTCTCTGCAGCTGGCATGGGTCTGTTTCCATCTCCCCTTGGCAGCTCTCAAGGTCCGTTCCCTTCAGCGCTGTCTGTGGAGCTCGTGGTTGCAATGCTGAGGCTTCCGTATGGCTTTCACTCCCCCTCTGGGCTGAAGCTGTGTAAAAACAACTGCTGGTATGGATGAGCAGTCATAGTTGCATTCCCCTAGGCCACGAAGGAGCCATCATAGGAGGAGGGTTGGACTGCTTTCCTAAGCCAGCAGAGGCCAACTCCCATTGCTGATCCCAGCGGCACCTCTGCACCCAGGGCTGCACAAATGTTGCCCTCCAGCAGGCTGCTCTTGCTGGCGATCAGCCTGAAATATCTAAGAAAGATCCCTCAGTGGTCTGTGCTTAACTTGCAAACCCTGGGCTGAGGTGTCCAGTGAATGGTATGGAAGTGTCTTGCCCTGCTCCATCCCCACTGTGGCATCACTGAGGGGTTCTGCAGCATGGCAGGATGGTGAGCAGCTCTGAGTCATACAGAAGGCATTCATCTGTTCTCTCTTCTATAACGTGAGCGTGCCATTAACTACAGTTAGCAGTTAGCTGTGTTTGAAAAGTAGAAATGAGTTAATGGTAGAAATATAAATACATGGGACGTTGCACGTTAAACTCGGCTAAATTTATGGGATGTGCAGGAGGCGCTTTGATTAGCTGTGCAAAGCTGAAATAGCTGTGAAAGCACCGTGAGCCAGCACCACACTGTGGAGGGAGAAGTGCTTTTGCTTTGAAGACAGGGATGCTTGTGGCTGTTTTTGCTTGGAGGGCCGTGGGTGCCCCATGCCTGCAGGATTCAGGGCCAGGTTGGATGTGGCCCTGGGCTGCCTGATCTGATGGGTGGCAGCCAGCCCAGGGCAGCAGGTTGGAGTGAGATGACCTTTAAGGTCCCCTCCAACCGAAGCCATTCTTTGAAGTGGTGTCAGGATCCCTGTGGGGTTGCCCCTCTGCTCCAAGTGGGTTCTGACCATCTCCTCCCTGTGCAGTAAGTGCTGCCCTGAGGAGGAGCAGAGTCAGGCTGCTCGGTCCTAGCTCAGCTCTGCAGGATAGTTTATGAGCTGCGTTGTAGCCTCTAATGACCATTAATTGTGTGTGAGTATTGGCTGGTAACGAGCCTTGAACTGATAACCGGCAACTTTGTTGAATGCTCTGTGCTGAAAAACGCAGTAGCTTTCCCGAGTAATGAAGTTAAAATACCAATAAAATCTTAGGAAAATATGCTCCCTCCCTCTTTTATTGTTGTCTAATCACTTTATATTACCGCAGTGCCTCGAAGACCCAAGAGCAGGACTTGGTGGGTTCGTGTTTAAAGCCCTGATTGCGCAGTGCTGTGCTGAGAGGCTGCTCAGCTCTGGGCAGGAATGCTCCATCCCTCTGTCGGCGCAGTCTGCCCGGATCGCTTGGCCTGAGCTCAGTGGCATCTCTGCAGCTTTCATCTCCTGAAGTGGTTCGTGGGGCGTCTCAAAATGGAAGGGACCCACATGATGGTGAAGTGCAGCTCCAAGGAGGCTGTGGATGCCCCATCGCTGCAGGCATTCAAGGCCAGGCTGCATGTGGCTCTGGGCAGCCAGGGCTGCTGGTTGGCGACCCTGCACGCAGCAGGGGGTTGGAACTGGATGAGCACTGTGGTTCTTTTCAACCCAGGCCATTCTGTGATTCCAGGCCCCACACAGAATGTCTCAAAATGGGTAGGAAAAGTCCCTGCTTATTGCAGGGCAGTTGGGTTAGATGACCTTTAAAGCTCCCTTGCTAACTCAGCCAATTCTATGATTCTAGAAAATGTTGTTTGCAGAAATTCCTTTGCCTCGTGGCTTTGGGAGGTAAAGTGTTTAAAGACGGCTGTCCAGTCCAACAGCCTCAGTGAGGATCCTCATGTGGAGATGAGAACGAGAGGGAATTGTGTTTTTCTTTGCCTTTTTTTCCCCTGTCGATTCAAGAGCTTCTGTTCTGTGCCTGTGGGACCTCGGGCTGCAGCGTGAATAGCTGGCACAGCAACCCAGCTGCCATGCAGGGGGAAGGATGGCAGGGAGCGCTGAGAGGTGGAGCCATAAGGCGAGAAGGGTTTTGGGCAAGGGAGGCTGGTGACTGAAGCTTTGTGAAGGAGATGAGAACCACAGAACGGCTGACGTGGGAAGGGCCCCCAAAACCCATCCGTTTCCATCCGCTGCAGTGGGCCAGCAGCTCTCAGGCTGCCCAGGACGCAGCTCCAGGGATGGAGCATCCTGCTGTGTGCAGCCCCCCAGGGGAGGATCTGAGCCCCCAGCCCAGGCAGGGCGCAGCTGTGGGCTGGTGGCAGCTCAGCTCTGCCCAGGCGTTGG
The DNA here is from genome assembly GCF_026119805.1 of Tympanuchus pallidicinctus. Lineage (NCBI taxonomy): Eukaryota > Metazoa > Chordata > Aves > Galliformes > Phasianidae > Tympanuchus > Tympanuchus pallidicinctus. Next base: position 17,947,586 of record NW_026294648.1, on the reverse strand, counting down.
CTCACAGCATAGCTCACGTTTCAGGAACTTTGCATTCGGGGCCGGGCTGACAAACACGGCGTGTGTAAATTCTTGTCGTGTTTTGTCATGTTGAAATGCGAATTGTTTACTCTTTCTCTCCTTGCGTTTTTATAAGAACGAGTCACGATGACAAAAAAACAAAGCCGAAAATATGTTGAATGGCTTCTTTGGTATAAAAAAAAAAAACAAACAACAAAGCTGCTCCCCAAACTTCTTTTTTTTTTCTTTTTTTTCTCCAGCCTGTTTGAAAATAAATGATCTCCTTCGGGTTTGACACCACGTGTCACCACGGGCGAATTCCTGCTGTAGGACAATGGGCTGCGATTCAGGGAGCTGCTGCTGGAACCGCAGGCTGTGCCTGCTGACCTCCAGAGCCAAAAAGCAGCGGCAGCGCTCGCAGGGAACGGCTCCGAGGAGCTCCGGGTGGCTCCCCGTCCTCACGCCGCTGATCTGCAAAGCTGCAAATGAGCGTGAATTGAATGAGAAGGGCAGCGTTTGGTGGTGAGGGTGAGGAGGGCTCGGTGCCTCCCTGCTTCCCCCTTGGGAGCAGTTTGACCCTTTGGATTGTGGTGCCCAGTGGGTCTTTGTTCTGATGTGATGCGTGGTGTTGCACAGGGGTGCAATTAAACCCCCAAACCTTTGCTAGTATTTATATATCCCAGCGCTGCCTTGCTTTTCCTTATTGCTTGTAGTTTATATATCCAGCCCTAACGATGCTCCATCTGGGTCTTATATCCTGAAGAAAGATTCCAATTTATGGTACCTTTAAAATGTATTTATATATATATATGTGTGTGTGTATAAATATATATATATAATACACAATAAAATGTCTTTATTCTTCCTTTTGCAGAGTCCTTTCTTACAAACCAGATTGGCTTCTGAGTAACTGCAGGCGACGTTATTTTGGTAATTCCTATTGTGTTCTCATGGCATTCCAGAGTGTTATTGTTTGGTGTTTCCAGAGAGGTTCTGCATGTTGCTGCAGAGCGAACCAGTGCTTTTGTGTGCACGCCTTTGTGTTTGCTTTATTCTGCTGACAGAAAGCAAGGTATCACTGATTCATTGCAGCAGGGCGTGCTTTGGGCTATTGTTCCGCAGGTTATTTTGAGGTATGTTTTCCCCTGGGGGTTTTTCCTCTCTTTGCTGTTTGACCTTCCCAGAGAGATCTTGGTGATTAAACATAGGGAGTCATAATGGGTTTACACGGTGTTGGCCGTTTCAGGCCTTTGCATGGGAGTGCTGATGCCTCCAGCTTTGTGTGTAGCTGTAGCAAAAGTCCAGCAGGAGCTGCTGCTGCTTTGGCTGCAGGTGTATTTGCAGGGCTGTTTTTTGGGTGGTCCTGTATGGAGCCAAGGGTTGGACTCTGATCCTTGCGGTCCCCTTCCAACACTGGATGTTCTATGGTTCAACCCTCATTGCTCATGGTGGGAAGGGTCCTTTGCAGTACATCTGTGCTGTGACGCCGTCCTGGTGAGTGTTCTGCCTGGAGATGATGTCTCTCCCTGCATCTGTCCCAGTGGCTGCGCTGTGTTTTGCAAGCTGGGTGGCAAACACCTGCAACTTTCTGCTGGTACAGCCTCCGCTCTTGGAGACAAGTGGAAAACAAGAGGGTAGGTGAGGTTAATTCAAGGCAGAGTGCAGCCCAACGGCCAGGCTGAGAGCTGCAGACCCGTGAGCAGGGTGCTGCTGTTAGTCACATCTCAGGGGTGGCGGATGGGAGGAGCATCTCTGGCTCTTCAGCCCCACACAGCTGTGCTGGACCCGAGCGCTGTTTCCACCCGTGTGGGTGTGAGTTCTGTGTCTGAGAGCTGTATGGTGGGTAGGGGCAGTGGGGAGCATGGCTCTGGGCAGCTTTTTTGCTGGAGCTTTTCTGGCCGTGCCATGCTGTGTGTGCTGCTGGGAGCACAGCTCCGTGCAACCAGAGCATCGCTGGGGCTGGAAAAGCCCTCTCGGATGCTCACCCCCCTACCACGTCCATGCCTGCATCCCTCACTGCCCATCCCCAGAGTTCTGAACTCCTCTGGGACGGTGACCCCACTGCTCCCTGGCAGCCGTGTCAACGCCTGACCGCTTTATGGAGAAGAAATTGTTCCTAATGTCCAGTGACCTGAAAGCAGTGCTGATGTTCCTCTTCCATCCCGAGGAAAACCTCTCTAAGCCCCTGCGTGTCACTTCCTGGAGCTCAGTGCTGCTGTTTGCACTAATGAATGTTGCAGAAGCAGTCTCAGGCCAGGCTGCTCTGTACATCTTTTTTCCCCGCACCAGTTGTGTCAGTTTGCAGTCCAGGCTGCAGTCAGTTCTGCCAGACAGCTTTCTTTCATTGGAACTGTTCTCAGACTGCTCACAGCTGCTGTGGCTGCCATCGCTGCCATAAGCAATAAGTTCTGTTATTTTCCTAAGACTGACTTTGTACGGTGATGGAGAGAGGGCAGGGGATCCACAGGGTTAGCAGTTCCACCTCCTTGTCCTTCAGTCCCCTTTTGTGCGTTGTTCCCTGGAGATCACACGCTTACAAAAGAGGGGGAAGGAGTGGGGCAATGAAAACTTTGAATGGGTTTTACAATCACTGGTTTTTTTTCCTTTTTTTGCTCTTGTAGCTGGGTGAGCACAGTGTGCCCAGTGTGGGCAGCAGGGGTCCCAAACTGACCCTAGCAGGGGCTTTTGTGGCCTGTAGCTTCATACACTGCCCTTGTAGCTGCTCATCCATGAAAGGGGTTGGTTCTTCCCTGCTATTTAAAGGCTGCTTTGATGCGCTGGGTTTTGTTCTCTGTGCTGATAAGCTTTGGTGCTGCTTTTGGAAGCCTCTTTGTTCCTTCCTTAGATGGGTGCATGTTTGGTGTGGGTGTGTGTTTGTGGACCAATAAATGCAACCGAGTTCCTTCAGCGTGAGGAGGAAAACCCCATCCAGGTCACCAGCAGTGCAGTGCAGGCTGAAGGAGGTGGCTGCCACAGAATCATAGAATGCTTTGGGTTGGAAGGGACCTTTCAGATCACCCAGTTCCAACCCCCTGCTATAGGTAGGGACACCTCCCTCTAGCCCAGGTTGCCCACAGCCCCATCCAGCCTGGCCTTGACATGCAGTCTCCTGTTCTGTGGAGCAGGAGCGCATGGAGGAATGCCCCCAGCAATGGGCTGCTGCCACAGCTGTGCTGCTGGGCTGTGTGCTGCTGACCATCACGGGGCTCTGATGGCAGTGAGTGCTCTCCACCAACAGGAGATTGCTGCGGAGAAACGTTTCCCTCTTGGCAAAAGCCGTGTTATAACCATGTACTTGTCCTAGGTTTAAAGTGTTAATGATGTGGTATGCTGAATTGGATTTAAAGGTCCCTGAAGACCTCTGAATCTCAGTAGCTAATGAGGCTTACAGAAGGGAGCTTGGGAGAGGAAAACTTACTGGCAGTGAGCAGTACTGGTGAGAGCTCCAGGATTGAGCAAGTTTTGCAAAGGATAATTAAAAGCGATTGCATCAGCGTTTGGGGCTTTTGCTTATTTCCAGCTCGACCCTCCATGATCTGCGTGTTGGCTGCAGGCAGCAAGGTGGTTTTTACTGGGTTACCAAATAGGGAACAGAAATAACTCTTCTGGTGCAGCTCAGCCCCGTTGGGAAATGCCCAGCTTCATCTTCTGCCTTGTGCTGTGCATCGATGTGCCCGCCTGCTTGGATGCCTGGGCATCTCCAGCAGCCTTAACCTTGTCCTTGTCTTGCAGCTGGCCTTGCTGAACTTCTTTCACCCTGAAGAAAAGCTGCATGTTGGAGAAGGCAGACGTGTGCGCCGGAACAAGAGGAGTAAGGGCAGCGAGGGCCCAGATGGTGAGTCCTGCTGTGTTCCTTGTCTTCTCACCAAGGGACCAAGCATAAGGACCTTTTCCTTCTTATCATGGTTATACGCAGAATTCTGTTTGTAAAGGAGAAAACAAACAGCATTCGTGATGTATAGCAGTTTCTGTATGATTTTGATTGCCTTCCAGGGTGCTAATTCCAGCAGTCCTATTCCTACGTCCTAGGCCTAGTGAACTTGTGCACAGTAGTGCTACTGGGTGTCCTTGTCCTTAATTCTTCCACAATACTCGAGGCTCTGTGCTCATTCCAGGTAACTGTTTGTACTTGTATGCCCATATTTGTTGCTCTGTTGGCCTGTTAGCTGTAGATCATCAAGTAGCTCTTCACTGTCTATCAAATGACTGCGAACATCTGCATCGCAGAACGTTAGCTGTTCTCTAATAGGGTTTCAAGCACGCTGGAGGATCTCAGGTGGCTTCAAAGCGTGTGTTTATCTTTGAAAGCACACGTTTAATCTTTAACCTGGAAGCCACGGGCAGCGGAGCCCATTGCTGACATCTGTGATGGAGCTGGGCTGGTGCGTGGGACATGGGGTGATACGGGAGCAGCTTCCACTCCATGTGAGCTGCGTGCACGGTGCTGCCAGCAGATGTTTGGGGGATGAGTCTGGTCCACGGGGCTGTCAGAACGCCGGCTTCATGCTGACAGATGTGCAGAGAGCTGTGCGGTGAGCAGGAGCTGCTGAAAGCTGATGGAGGCTTTTCCCTCACTGTTGTGCCGAAGTGAGAGCGTGCCCCTCTCGTAGCACTGCTGCAGCCTTCCCACGTGTGCTGCAGGGCTCAGCCATCCCTGCAGTGCAGCGTGCTCCCACCGTGTCTGCTTGGAAGTTATATTTTGACTGTGTGAGGTGATGGGGATGGGCAGAGTTGCCATAGTGATGGGTTGTGTCCTGGTGAGCTTAGCAGAAGGGGTTACATTAGCAAGCAATTAGCTAGTGTTTGGCTATCGCAGTTTTATTGGGTAGAGAGGCATTTAACAAGTGTCAGCTGCCAGGGAAGGGACTGTTCTGCTAACAGCCATGAAGTCAATAAACAAACAAAACCGCATTCTACCCCGTGCGATTGCTGGGGTTTGTTTTAGGTTTGCGTGCAGGAATCTGTTTTTCACAGAAGGAAAGTGACTCATTTGAAAATATATGTACAAACCAATGATACTGGTATGGCATCACTGTTTTCTCCATGAGTTTTGCAAAGCTGCTCAAACCTTTGGTCTCCAAAGAGCCCCCAGAAGATAAAAGTGGATGCACTGCAGATCCCAGGAGGAAGCGGGTGTGCCTTCCATTGAGGCCTTGAGAATACTTGTCCAAAATTGGTCTGGGGACCCTCTGAGTCCCTTGCCATGTGCAGCCCGAAGCACTGGGCAGGGTGGCACACAGCTGCTGCCCTTCCCACTGCACCAGCCCTGCGCTGGGCAGCGAGATGGGAACACGGGATGTGACACTGGGAAGAGAATGTGGCTGCTTTCCTAAAAGCTGTTCTTTTTCTTTTAGGAAAATGAGCCTCCACTGCTTTGGCAGTGAGTGGGGCATTTGGAGGAGGGGGCAGAGTTGGTCCCATCTGTCCTTGGGGCAGGAGGCTGGGATGCTGAGGGGGCTGGGATGCTCATGGCTGATGAGTGCATGGGCTTAATGCTGGTTGGTGCCCTGGAAGCACCTGAACAAAGCCAGGGTCATGTCCTGGGAGGAGCAGGATTAGGGAGGAGGCTGCCATGGGGCTGCCTTGCCTGGCCGTGGGCCTGATGCCCATCCACGTGCTGCCAAAATCAAGCTTGCACCACTGAGAGCTGCAGCCGCTTCTCTCTGCTCTTCAGGGAGCCCAGCACTCTCCTCGCAGTGCCCTGTGCTACCAACTCCACCTGCCTTACCCTGCTCCACCCCGTCCCTCTGCAGCATCTCCTCTTTTCCCCTCCGTCCTTTCCATCTCGGTGTATTTATGCTGCTGTGGAACTGCTGCAGCTCCCAGATGGACAAATCATTCTGGAGCTGGTAATTAGCAACAGTTGTGCTAAAAGGAACCATCAAGAATGTTAAATTAGTCCACTTTTAAATAAACTGTGTATGAAATGTTAGATCTCTATTCCCAGAGCTGCAGTAAAAGCGCTGCTGGCTCTTTGCTAACAAAGCCAGAATATGGGAGTAGCATGGTTGTAAGTACAGAGACAATTCCGTGCTCTTGAGGTTATAAATAATGACAGAACATTTACAAAGCAGATGTCAATAGGACTCTTTAAAAAAACATGCTTAAAAAAAAAAAAAAACAACAAAAAAGTAGTTTCTTTTTCTCCTACTTTCATCTCTGTTCCCAGTGAGATCCCTGCAGTGCTGCTTTCCTGGTCTGGTTGGTTTGTGCTGTTTGGTTTGGGGTTGGCCCTTCTTTGTGTTTTTAATCCCTTTCCTAGGTTTGTTCCTTGTGTGCTTGGTGAGAAACACGGCTGATTGTTCCCTGCCCTTTGATGGGGAGCGTGGCAGCTGGGGCACTGTCCTTAGCTGACAACACTTGGGTTCCTACTGCTTTGGCAGTCATTGCCGCCGAGGAAAGTCCTCAACGAGCAACGAGTTTCAGTGCTGCTGGTGGGTTTCGCTGGGGTGGGAATACCAAGGGCTCTTGGGCTGCTGCCCTCACACCCAGGGCTGCAGAGTGCAGGGTCAGCAGGGTGCCCAGCCGTCCCCGGGTTACGACGCAGGTCGGTGCGCGGCGCTCTGTTGTGCACTGAGGTCACAGAGGGACTTTTCCTGCTCGCTTCCTCTCCGTTGGAAAGGGAAGATGCAGCCCTCCGACTGCAGAGCCCAGAACAATCAGTTCCTTTGTGCCGGCCCCGTGCAATTCCCTGCAGCCCAGGGATTCTCAGAAACGCAGATGGATGAAGGGCGATAGAGCCTTATTGTGCTCGGAAACCATGGCGATGAGCTCTCCGTAAATAAAGAGCATTTCCTGGATACTGGAGCGGAGGAGACGGTCCCAGAAGAGCCACCTCACCAGAACACACTTGATCTTCTCTGGTTTCCCCCGAATTTCTCTGTGATTTCCCCCAAACCAGGAGGAGTTAAGCTATGCCAGAGCAGACGTTGAGTCCTCACGTGTGAGGGCCGTCACCTCCCCGTGCTGACGCTGTCAGTACTTTCTGTTACCACGGTTAAAACTGAGCCCACAAATCCCTTACAGCCCCTTGCCTATGGTGCACCTGCACTTGTTGTAATGGGGCATGCTACCTGTGGCTCACACAGCTCAGGCACTGCTCTGCCAGGAAGATTGGTGGCTACAAATGCAGTAACCTGATTGTAGATCACAGCCTGGTGTCTGTGCTGTTCTAACTGCTGTTTCCACAGGGACGCATCCAGAGAAGCTTAACAGCTGTTGGAACGTTCAGAGTGACATCCAGGTGGTGGTCCTCAGCTCTCTTGCAGCAGTGGCACACAAACACCGACCCGTTGCTGCAAACAAACGGAGGTGGAAGTTGTGTTCAAGGAATCCTCTAGCACCAGGTGTGACATGTAAGGCAGTGCACAGACAGCAGAAACATTTTTAGCTCATCCTCGGCTCAGACTGCTTGGAGCTCAGTTCTTCTGAAATTACTCTTGAATTCTGAAACCACTTTGAGGCCAAATCCATCACAGTATCCATTAATGACCTTTGCTGAAGCCTCCCTCAGGCAGCCCTGGCCGTCCTGCAGCAGAGGCATCATCTCAGGGATGTTCCATGGGAGTCTGGGAAGAGCAGAGATGCCAGCTCAAAGGGTTTGGAGTCACTTTCTGCAGCAGGGAGGTGCATCCCAGCAGTGTGTGTTGGTGGTGTTTGGGTGAGGCTGTACTGCATCAGAGGTGAGGAGGTCTGCAAACCAATGGAGCTACAAAGTGCTCACTGAGCTCTGATGTGCATGGCTACCCCCGGTAGCATCCCTTCCAGCTGTGACCTGCACTGTTCCAAAAGAAGCCTTGCTTCTTCAATATTCCCACAGCTGTGATAGGATGCAGCTCTGTGTGTGTGTCCTCTTGCTCTGGTCCCTCCCCATTCATCTCCTGTCCGGTGTGGGTAAGGTGGGAGGACAGCAAGATTCTGAGATGCAGAGGAAACTTGGAAGGCTTGAGAGAGAATTCTGTGCTCAGAACTCCATCCAGGCCGTGCATTCAGGTCCTTGTGCTGATTCAGCTTTTGGATGGGTTTCAGTCCTGTCCTGCCCAGATCCTCAGCGCAAACCCAGCGCCGTGTGCTGCAGCAGGCTGTGCTGGAACTTGAACTACTCTTTGAAACTTCTCTTAAAGCTGCGTGTTGAGCAGGGACCAGTATCATTAGAAGTAATTGGTGACTCCATATGAACTCCACTTGTGAAAACTGGGGCTTTTCATAACGCCTCTGGTCAAATGCTGACGCTTGAGAATCTCAGTTTCTTCTGTTACAAAGCATGGCCCTGGCTAATGAGAAGAGAACAGATGTTACAGCAGGGCGGGAGTGTGATTGCATCTGAGCTATGTGTGCATCTGGACCGTGAATGCCACGTACCAGGCATTGTAAAGGCTGACTTGGACTGGTGGCTGGTGATTCCTTCCCCACAGTGTGCCGGAGGCTCTATTGTCTGTCCTTGGGAAGTGTTTGCAGCTGAGCTTTGATTTCTGTGCACGCTCTGCTTGCTGGCCATGGCCCTGCAGCGCTCTGCAGGCGCGTGGTGCTGTGGTCCATCTGGTCACTGAGTTGTGCTGCTGTGAGAGCTGGCTGTTGGGTGCATACCTCTCCAAACGGCTGGGGATGCTGCTCAGGGTCTGCTTGGCGACTGCACGCTCTGCCTTCTGCAGATTTGGGACAGAATAGTATTGATCTGGTTTGCTGGCAGCCCTGCTTGTGACAGAGGTGTTGGCACTTGCTGATCCTTGAGGTCCCTTCCAGCCTGAGCCATTCTGTCATTGTATGAATGCCCTTATTTTCAGTCCGTGGCAGTCAGGGTGGGACTGAATAGCCAAACACAGAGCTGCAGCTCTGGCGATGGAATTGTGGAGCTGCCTTCAGTTGTGGCCTGTCTGTGCGCTCGTTAAAAACCCGCTCGGTTATACGAGACCAGATACATTCACCATAAAATAGGAGAAGTTGCACAAAGCTGCAGAACAGCACCAGCGAGGAGCTCTTTGGGGAAAAAGCTGTGAATGAGGCACGACAATTCCATGTTTTCATTAGGGCTTTGTTGGCAGTGATGTATAGCTATTGGTGCTGTGAATGTGAGCAGGGCTCAGCTCAGCGCTCATTCATCTGACTGCGGTGATGTGAATGGATGGAGTGGGGCAGAGCCAGGTAGTGCTGTGCTGGGTCAGAATGCTGTCAGTGAAGGTGCAGGCTTCCCAAGACGCGGTCTCTGTCTCTCCCTTGGGTTTCTTTCAGCTCCTTTTCAGGTTCCTCCAAACGTGAGCACACGTGCACGCATGTTTGCATCAGCAACAGAGCCTGTGCAGCTCTGCGTCATTAAAACCATCAGAACAGCTCAGAACAATGCAGAAGTTTGCAGTGCAATGAGGTTGCAGGCAGGAAGAAGGAGAACCATGTCGGCTTGCGCAGAGAGAGGAGGGCTGGATGGGTTTCCTCCTGCCTGCTCTGGTTCCTCAGGCCTGGCTGTCTTAGAGTGCATTGGAAATGACCCATTGCAGAGCATCTTCCCTCCACTCAGCTCCAACCTTGCAGCAGCACTGCTGGGGAATCGCTTCTGCAGGAATTCGGGACATATGTTACTTGTTTATCTTAGTGGGATGTGACTTAAAATGCCAGAATGTTTTGTGTTAAGCAACAACCGAATAAAACAAACAAAATAAAAACACAGCTGTAATACCACGCTTTAAATAGTTGCATTCAAATATGTGGTATTGATAAAGTAAGCAATAGGGTGCAGCGGTGTGTAGAAAACAAGCGTTGCGAGGCCGGCCAGCCAAAAAGCAGCCTTGAGATCCTCGAATTGGAAATAGTAATGCTGTTTGTCAGCTCCGCTCAAAGATCCAGCTCTTGGAATCCACCCGCAGCGCCCGAAGGGAAACAAAAGCACATCATATTCTTCCATAGCCAGCGAGAGTGCAGAGAGATGAAATGTGACGGCCGCAGGTTCTGCTGTGAGCCCCAGGAACTTGGCTGGGACTGATGGTGTGGGAGCGGAGCTACGAGGGGCGGAGATTTATGTGCGATTGGTTTTGTGCTGTTCTGAGAAGCCGGCGCAGCGATGTTCTGCCAGCAGCGGTGGCTCTGCAGCTAATTGGGGGCAGGACGGGGTCTGTGCTGGGGAGCACCGTGCTGTGCTCCCTCCTGATGGGGTCAGGATCCTGCACAGCCCCTCGTGCTGGCAGTGCCGTGCCGGTGCTGTAGGCGCACGCAGAGGGTTGAGCCTGCTGCCACCTCAGCTCTTCCCTGCTGCCAGCCGCGGGGCCCCTCTTGCCTCCAATCCTTCAACGCTTCAGTTTGCTGAAGTTTTTCTGTTCTTTTGAGGCAGCGGTGCAAATGAGAACCTCTGGTGTGATGAAAGCTTTGAGTTTCAGCTGTTCTCCCAGCATGGTTTTGAGGGATGTTGCAAAGTGCTTGGTGGGTTACCACGGCCAGCAGGGACAGCTGGGAGCTGCCTGCAGGCTTGCTGCTGGGCCTGTTGCTGCATTGGGGTGCTTACACCTGGCAATGTGACACACGCTGTGCTGCTGCTCTCCTACGTCTGTCTGTTGCACTCCTGCTTCGCTTCGGTTCAGTTGAGCAGCTCTAACTGATGATTTTTTCCCTTTAATCTGATTAAAGACCATTGTAAAGTGCATCACAGCTGCCTGTCGCTGTTAGCCAGCATCTCTGCATTCCTGCCTTTCACTCATGAGCTCGACCAAGTTATTCCCATTGTGGAGAGCCTTGCTTTCTTAATCATCAAACCGGGCAGAAATCTCTCTGAAGCGCTGGTAGGAGAGAAAAACAATGGTGACAGCAACAAACCTACAAGGTGATGAGCTGTTGTGGCAGCCTGAGGCTGTCTGAGGAGGAGCACGGTGCTGCTCCAGGGAGCACAAGAGCAGCAGCGAGGAGCTGGGGCTGCTCCCACAGCAGTGCATGGGCTCAGAGCAGCAGGGAGGGAGCAGGCTGCTACCCATGGGGCTCCCGGAGCAGAACGATCATCTGAATGGCACATGGGTGTGGGTTTGTCCTCTGATAGATTGCACAGAGGAGAGCAGTGAGGCAGCAGAAAGCTGCTCTCGTACCGAATTCACCAGCAGATAAATGATCTTCAGCCTTTGGCGCTGGTGCAGAAGCTCTCAAAGCCTCGTGGCCGAGCACGCAGCGACCCAGAAGTGCCAGGGGAGACCTCAGCGTGGGATACTTCCCCTGGAGGTGTGTGGGAAAAGTCCTCTGGGGAGATGAAGAATGGCCCTAAAAGTGGATGGAGCCGAGGGAGTGCCTCGAAAGAGCACGGAGAGCTGCAAAATGCTCATCATCTTGAGGAAACTGGTTTTGAGTGTCAGTTCAGTTCAGCACAGGGGTGGGGGATCGGAGCCGTGGCAGATGTGAGTTGGGGCTGAGCCTCGGCTGGGCACTGAGCAACGTGTGGCTCAGGATAACGGTGGCACTGTCTTGTAAGCAAAGACCCCTGACGTGTAGGACGTGGGGCCTGTGGTGTGCGGGGGGCCATCGTGGAGCATCTCAAAGGAGTGAGAACAGGATAATGGAGGGTGACTGTGTCCATGTGTGAGCTTAAAAAAAATCATTGGAACAAAAGCAGAGAGAGGCAACAATGGTGGCTGAGAATAACCGATGGCCCGGGGCTCTGCCCTGTGTGCTTATGCGTCAAACAGCACGATTTCATCCTTTTCCCCTGCTTTGTACAATGAGCTCCCCTTTCCGTTCTGTAATACGTTCAGTGTATTTGGATTTACTGAAGATACTCCAGGCCTTGTACCTGGGACATCCCATCCCACGCTTGGGTTCACCCCTTCCTCCTGCCATTGCTGACAGCATCTTTCCTCTGCTCCCAGCAGGAGACCGCCCTTCCTCTTCCCACCCCCAAAATCCACTCTGCCAAAGCATACCAGACGTTTGGAGCAGTGCATGGTATGTTTTATGTCTTGGATGCTTTCCTACATCCATAATTCATCCTATTTTCTGGAGTGATAATAGCAAATAAGAGCTGCTCCTCGAGAGCTGCTGCCTGGCTCTTTGGAATTGGTGAAGAAGCACTTTCTGTGCAAGGGAAGGGGAAAATTCATCCTGCTTCAGTATTTGTATTGCTGATATTTCAGCGGAGTCCAAGAAGCTTTCATCTGGCTAGACCAAATTTCCTGAAAATGTTGAAAACATATTGGTTCAAAACCTCCCCAAACCCACGTGTTCTGGATTAAGCATGTGTTGGGAGCTAACATCCTTCTTTCCCCAGCTCCGCCATGGTCTGGCATTAATAACACAGCACTTGGAAATGTTTGAAAAGCCTCACATATCTCATAGCCCCGTGAGTGGAGTGAACATCAGTGCACCCATTCTGCAAACGAAATGATGGAGTTGCAGAGGTTGAAGTGGGCCTTCCCATCTCATCCGTTGGGACAGCGTGTCAAAGCGTGTCATGGGTTCCTCATTGCTTGAAAACTTTATCTCTGGAGTAGCGATTTAGCTTTTCTTGGTCTCTTCCCTGCTCCCCCCAGCATTAATTAGAGAGGGATACAGGGCTCGATGGGAGGCTTACTGGGCAGGACTTCATTAATCCTTGGTCGTCATCATGGTTCCTTGTGGTCTTACCTGCTGTGAAATGACAGCGTCCACCATGCAAGGTTGTACCGACTGCCACAGCCTTGTCTTTGGGACACCAAAGTTAAGAAGGACTTTGACCAGCAGCCATATGTCTGTTGGTCGCTTCTCTAGTGATGCTTTCCCCGCCGTGGCCAGGTGGGTTCTGCAAACCATCTCTTCTCCAGGGGCCTCTGGTGGAGTCAGGCAGCATTCAGAGCTCCCTCTGGGATCCAGCAAGCGATCTCTTTGTTAAACCAGATGGCTACCAGGATTTGGAAGAGTGCTTTGCTCAAATTCCCATCGCTGTTGAGAGAGGCGGTTGTTAAACCTGGCATTCCTCTTGCAACCACAGCCAGAAGCTCCCGCTTCAAAGAAGAGGCTGCAGGTTTTTGGGAGTGCACAACATTAGGGAAGATGGGCCTGCAGGATAAGTCACACCGAGCTCCTGCTTCTGTTCTCATCTTCAGATTGCAACTGTGCTGGAAGTGAAGGGACGTGTCTGCAAGGTGGACAGGGAATCGCTGGGTCTGGGTTCTGCCTGTCCCTGGGGTGAGGGTGGCTCAGCAGTCTTCCTTGGGACAGCTTTCTGCAATGGCCTTTTGCAGGTTTTACATCAAACCAGCATAATTACAAAGATCTGTTCCTGTCAGTAAGACCAGTTTGAACCATTCTGAAAGAATTCGAGCTATTTCTCGTTAATCCACACACACAGCTAATAAGTGAACGCAGGTTGGTTTGTGTTTTTTGTTATTTTAAATATGCTATTTATATCAGCACATGACCTAAAGAGGTTTGGGGGTATTTTTGTATTTATAGCAAATCACAGCAGCGTGTAGCACACAGAAAGTAAAATCAAGGGGGGTAGGGGGGGGGGGGGGAAAGTAAACTCTCTTAATCTTTATAAGCGAAAACATGTCATGTGTAATATCCTCGAGTTGCATCACCATCTGGTTTCTCTGCAGCCCGTGGTGGTTATGCAGCAGATGTTGGGGTCGACCCCATCCCTGCAGCACTGTGCAGTGCCCTCTGCGTGGCCACATGTGCTGCCCTGCACAGCGCTGGCCCACCTGCTGCAATCCCTCCCTTGGCGTTGGGAAGCGGCCGCAGGGATTCTGCTGGTGCTGCCCCAGACCTCCTCCCGTGTTTCCCCCCTGTGCCAACCCTCTGCAGGGGGAGGGCCGTGTTTGGGTTATGGAGGGTATTACGAGTGGTAGAAGCAGCTCAGCTTGCTGGCTTTGGTGCTTTGAGTCAAGTTAGCAGCCTGCTTCGTGGTTCTGTGCTAACAGCTTGCGGTGCCCTTGGGAAGAATTCTCTCCAAGAGGACTGATGAACTGTTGAGCCTTTCTGGCAATGCCCTATGGGGATGAAGGTTCACACTGAGCCAGCAGACCCCTCCAGACCTGTGCTGCTCTCCTGGAGGTTTGGAATAGCCCCCTCATTTCCAGCTTGGCTGCCTTTGAGCAGGAGCCTTTCTACAAAAACGTTCTCGTTTGAACTCAGCTCTGTATGGAGGAGCTCCACCAGGCAGCAGCAATCTTCACTCCATGTGTGTGGGTCATTTGTAGGACTGTGCATCCTGTATGAGTGAACCCCATCCCATGCTCACTGCTGTGACCTTCAAGGCCTTTCTTCTGCTGCCCCTCTTCTCTGTCTTGGTGCTTCTTGACAGCTTTGCTGAAGCAAAGGGTTCCACAGGACTGTGAGCTCTTCTGAGGAAGAGCAGCATAGGAGCGTAAGAGCAAATTTCATTTCAGCTGAAGCAAAACAGAGGGGAGGATAAACTTCCCTCAGTTTGGTTTGGCCTCAAGCACGAATAGAAAGCTTGCAGGGGAGAATATAAGTGGGGTTATGAGGAGGAAGAGTGGAAGCTGAGCACAAATACAAATGCAGAAGAGCCCTGTGCTTTGGCAGGTATTGGGGTGGAACTGTGCCTCCCAAACTCAGTGAGAGGCTGTTACTGCATGGCAGTCAGTTCAGAGCTATCTGATGAGTTCTGAGCAAAACCAAGCAAAGCTTTGGCTGCTGGTGCATCCCGTGAGCCCCATGGCTCCCCGTGCAATTAAACTATCCATCCCTCCCTGTTGGGAGACGAACAGATGCAAACCCCAGAGGCTCAGAAGCTCCCAGGGCTAATAATATTGTGTTTTTTTTCATGTCAGAAGTATTTTTGTGTTTGTCAAAAGATTCACTTGCACAGCCGTAACATCTCTCTCTGCCGTGCCTGGAACAGATGCGTGTGTTGTAATATAGACTGCGAACATCCCCATCGCATGTGGTTCTCATTCCTCCCATTCATCTTTGAAGCTAATTGGTTCCATCCATCCCCAATGTGTTTGGCTCGCCGCAGCTATTTGTACTTTCACTCTGGTTATGGCGCTAATGGTGTGATATATATAACATGAAATAAACTCTCGTGACTCCGAGGTCTGGAGAGGCGCAGAGGCAGTGCTCGCCTCGTGCTGCCCGCCCTGGGTTGTTCTCTGGGTGATGTTCCCTGCCTTGTTTGCTTTCCCTGAGCACGGTGTCGCGGTGCTTGGCAGGTGTGGGCAGCATGGCAGTGGCCGCCAGGTGTGTTGGCCTGGCAGCTCGCCTCTGCTGGGCTGATAGGAGGGTGTACGTTTGTACAGAATGCATAAGAAATAGCTTTTCAAAAGAGCAGATTGATAGAGGTAATAAGTCAGATGATACCCTACATTTCCTACATGCAATGCGTGTGCCTGGGCTCCAGGGGTTCTGCAGGCAGGGTGGCACCTGGGGGTCTCGTTCTCATCCATCATGAATCGCTGGGGAAGCAGCGGGGTGTGCTTCACGCTCATGCTCAAGAGCTGTGCCCTGCTCAGCTTCTCTAGGAATGTTTCAGCCACGAGCTGAGCTGGGTTCCCTCCCCAGCCTGCTTTCCCCAGGACATTCGCTGCATCACCAAGGCAGCAGGGCTCTGCACAACCTCCCAGCAGTGGCTGCACAGCATTCTGCATTACAGGGATCGAGGCTCAGGATTTCTGCTGTCCAAAAGCTCAGTGTGCCCCATTGCAGAGGCGACCTCGGCGGATACAGGCAGCACATCTGTGTGCAGAAGTCAGGCAGTGCTGCAGCAGAGCTGTGCACAGAGCATCCTGCAGAGCTGGGGGCTCTCAGCCTTGGGTGACCGCTTCTGTTCCCAGTTTTGTTCCAGACAGAAGCCTCTTCCCAAGTGCTACGGGTGGCAGCGGGGATTTTTAGGATTAATTGATCACTGAATCTTACTGGCTTTCTTTTTTGTTTTTTTTCTTTGTAGGTCCAAGCTCAGTTAAAAACAAGAAAAAGGGTAAGTTTGATTTTTAATGTAATTTGACCTCAGTTAGCCCTTGGTGCACCTGTGTTAGTGTTCTGGCTACAAGTTCTCCACCTGACATGAATGGGAAAACCATTCATTCACATCCCAGCAATGGGCACAGCATCAATGCAGCACTCTGGGGCTGCTCCCCATGCCTCCACCATTGCTGTGGCAGAACTGCATCCCCCAGCAGCACTGTGGAGCTGGAGGTGCTTGCTGAAGTCTTCTTTAAAAGCAAAGGGAACTTAATTGCATTGTATAGAAGCGATTCCCATAACAAACAGCTGTGCTGCCATGTGCCAGCTGTGGCGAGCTGCCTGCTCTCTGCAGCTCCAGCTTCCCTCTGCTCTGCCATGGGTCCTGCTGCAGCTTGGTGCCTTCTTCAGACCTTCAGATTCTCTGAATGCACTCTGCAGCTTCTGTGTGCACCAAATGCAGAAGTTCTGTTTTGTGTTTCCATGCTGAGTGTGGGTCGGCCCACAGGTGATGCCTGGCTTTCTCACCACGTTCCTCAAGCTGTTTGCAATGTGCACCTACTACCCAAAATGCAGACTGGGGAGGTGTAGTGTTTTGTGTTTTGGGCACACGATTCCGTGCTTTGTGGGGCATCTGGTGCCATCTGTGTTTGTGCCTGGCTCCTTGGCACACACAGTGGTTGTGCATGGATCTGCTACCAGAACACAATCCAAAGATCTGGGTTGCTTTGTAGGCTTGTTCTCAAAACCAAGCAACAGCCATTTAGGGTTTTAGGTTTAGGGGAGTGCAGCCATTGGCCCCGTGCTGCTCCTCTCACCCATCAGAGCACCCATCAGAGCACCCACCCATCTCACACCCAGCACACGCCCACAGTGCCCTGCAAGCAGCAGGAAGGTGCCAGCTGTGTGCAACTCAGGGGCTCCCCCAGACGTCTCTGCAGCACTCAGTGCTCACTGCTGATGCAGGGCTGCACGCAGCCAGGGCTGTGACAGCACCTGGGGATGGGGCACGCAGGATGCCACGTTGCACTGCTGCATGGCCCTGGCACTGAGCTGCAGCAGCCCCTGCACGGCACAGCACAGCACAGCGCTCTGCTCTTGCTCCTTGCATGCAGCCTCACGGCTGATGGCTGCTGTGCTCAGAAACATGGGCTGTTTGTGCTCCAGAGCTGCGTCACGTTTCATGTTCACAAAGTTTGTCCTAACAGAGCTCTGAAACCCCAAACCCTGCTAAATCAGCTGAGCTAACAGCAAACGGTGCTGTGGTGTTCGTGCAGTCCTGGAGCAGCTGAGGGATCTCGCAGTGCTGTATTACATACAGCTGTAGTGCTGCATGGAATATTTTTCTGTTATGCTGTTGTCACATTTTCTTTAATTTATTTTCGTTTTTTGGACTTAGAGCTTATTGTTTGGCAAATGGCAATTAGGGAAAGCACACGCTGACTGTGCTGCACTTGGGTCGTGCTGCCTGTGCAGTGCATGTGGCTCCTGGGAGCAGGGCCTCCACCAGCAGCTCTGCCACACTGAGGGGCTCTAAAAAAAGTCCAGAGAGGAGGAAGGGGAAGCAGCAGCAGCAGCAGCATCTCATTCTTGTGTATCCATGCTGAGCACTGCAGTGCACTCCTTGCTCCGTGCTGCAACCCACCCGGCAGTGGTCTCAGCTGGAAGGTGAATTGAGCTTTGTGTTTTAGTGAATAACCACTTTTTGCCTTGTGATATCAGTGAGCAGGATTCCATTACAACAGAGGGGGAGTTGAAATTGCTCGAAGGAGCAAGAATGCCCAGAATGCACATCCCTGTGCAGCTTCAGCATGATGCGTGGTTGTTTTGCTGCTGAACGAGCAGCACGCTGAGCTGCAGACCCCACTTCTGAGATGGATTGGTTAAAACAGCTGGCATGTGATCCTCTTGGGAAAGAAAGAAGGGGAGCCAGCCGTGGAACTGCTGGCCCCATGTGTGAGCCTTCCTCAGCATTGGCCTAGGTAGAAGGAAGGGCATTTGCAACGTGCTGCTGGGGAGATAGGTGAGAGCTGGGACTCGAGCTGCTCATTTCGAAGAGCTGTCACCATCCTGAGGTGGAGCATTGCTGGCGTGGCCTGGTGCATGGCCAGCTCAGGTGTGAAGGCACAGCTGCTGATCTGGGCAGAAATATTGCAGGTCACAATTTGTCCCCCTGTTTTTATGGGATACTGGCGTTACTGCCATATTATTTTGGTTATGCATAGCTAGTTTAGTTTACTTCTTTGATTCAGAAGGTAACATTCTGCTTCCTTTAGCCCTAGAATTTACAAGGCTGGAGGTGAGTTGTATGCAGGGAGCAGCAATGTGGGGAATGGCCGTGAGGCACTGAGCAGCACAGCTGTTTCTCATCCCTGGTTCGTAGCCACAGTGCACCAGGTTGTATCCCACCAGTTCCACGCAAGCTGAAAATTCTTGCTGTGTGCAGTGATGTGATGCTGATGCTGAAGGTTTATGTACAATGCATCAGCATACAGCAGCTGGGAAAGATTGCAACTGTTTTCCATCAAAAAGCTTCGGTCACATCCACACCCCTGGGGCAGATGCTCCGTCCCTCGGGTGGCCCTGAGGTGCAGTCCTTGTTTAGGTGTAATTGCACTGCAGGTGATGACCAGTGGTCATGCACCCACACGGCTGCCCGGGGAGCAGTGGGTTCCCCCAGAAGTGTTGCAGAGCCGTGGGGACGTGGCACTGAGGGACTTGGTGCTGGGTGGGCTGGGAGCAGAGGGGCCTCTTCCGACATGAGTGATGCTGTGTGCTGACACTTGGCCTTGTGTTTTCCAGGTAAGAAGGCCGGTCCTCCAGGACCCAACGGTCCCCAAGGGCCACCAGGCCCCCCTGGGCCCCAGGGCCCCCCTGGCATCCCCGGCATCCCCGGGATTCCTGGGACCACTGTGATGGGACCACCCGGCCCCCCTGGCCCACCCGGCCCCCAGGGCCCCCCAGGGCTGCAGGGCCCCTCAGGTGAGCGCTGCTATTAGAAAAGGCTTCTTCAGAGAAACCGGGGCTGTCCCCCCACAGCTCACACAGCTATCAAGGGGAAGCTTAGCTGACGTCAGTCTCCCCCAGGATCAGGGGACAGCAGCAGTGCCAGGTCCTCAGTGCTGCCGCATGGTGCCCACGAGCATCTCCTCTGTCACGGAGCTTTGGCTCTCAGAGAAGCTTCAGCAGAGCATGAGTGCAGCAGATGGCTGCGTTGCTGCCTTCACACTGCTGTTGGCATCCCAGAGCCTCTGTTGGCACTGCTGCCAGGAGCAGAGTGCTGCAGTTTGTCCTTCCAGTGGAAGCTGGTTGAGTGATCTGAGGATGCTTCAGTGACGCCGGGCAGAAATACAGGATTAAGACAGGAAAAAAGCAGGATGAGGTGTTTTCTTATTTCGGTGCTTTCTGACACGGAGCTGTACCCCACTCAGCTGCTGGTGTCCTCCTGTTAAAAACGTGTCTTTTATGCTTACTGTGGGGTAAGAGGAGGTTTCTCTGAAGGAATAGTTACTGCAGCTCTTTCAGGCTTACCCTGCAACGATGTGCATTGCATTTTGCAGGTGCCACAGACAAAGCCGGCTCCCGAGACACCCAGGTTGGTTGGCCTCCTTCCCGGTTACCAGCTTTGTTGACTAACCTTATCTGCTGTGTTTACTAACACGTAAATCCCACCCTTCCTGTGTGTGCTGTGTTGTAGCTACCCCGAAAGGACCGGCTGAGCTGACTCTTCTCATTGCTCAGAAGCAGGCTGTGTTAATCTGCCCTGGGTTTCTCACTCCTTGTGCAGTGCTGATGCTGTTCTTGGCCGCTCCGCTCTTTTGTGTTTGTGGAGAGCAGTAATGATCTCAGAGCTGTGGAGCTGTGCCCAGTTACTGTAAGACGACACGGTGTTTCTGACCGACTTTAAATCCCTGTAATCTCGTTTGCAGCCAGCTGTGGTCCACCTTCAAGGCCAAGGCTCAGCCATCCAAGTGAAGAATGGTAAGGATCTCATGCTATTGGCACTTACTGGGCCCATCCTGCAGCCCCAGGCATATATGTGGAGCTAAGACCTCCCCTGTGATGTGGGTCGGTGCTGGCTGACCGTAACAGACTCATTCCCATTGCCCAAACCCCACAGAGGAGCCCACTGCTCAGCATCCCCCCATTTCTCCTGCAGTCAAACTCATCCCCCGGTTTGTCTCTGTGCATCTCCCACTAGTTCTGCCCTACTGGATCTCACTTTCCCTTCACCTCCTCCCACCTGTTGTAAAGTCATCAGTTTTTCCTGAGTCCCCTACTGGCAGCCTCCTTTCCCAGCCTCTTTCTTCTCCTATTCTACGCCTGCAGTGTGTCCTTTTCCCACCTCAGCCCCGTTAGTCTGCTCTTTTCTCCATTTTCCCCATTAGTTTATGTCAGGAGAAAATGCAGCTGTAATGGGAGCTGCGAGCACAGAGATGCAGGGCCACCAGCTCCTGCTTTGCCGTGCTGCAGGCACACAGCATGCAGCCCCTGAGCATCCCTACCCATCCATACCCACCCCAAGTCCTGCCGAGCCATCTCACATCCACCAGCACTTCTTTGCTCTTTTCCTTCCTCCCCAAACCCATCTCCGATTTCTGCTCGCGTTCCCTTTGCCAACAGCTGGGTCTCATTCCTTAGCTGCTGCCTCTCGGCTGGCCATATCTCGCTGTACTGGAGAGGAGCTGCCTCATCCCCTGCCCAGACCCAGGGAGCTCTGGTTCAGGGCTGCAAGAATGGGACAGGGCTGCAGGAATGGGTTCACCAACCTCCGCCCCATGTGTGGGATGGTGAGGGCTGGCCAGGGCTCCTGTAGGAGGGCTCGGTTTGTCTCTCACCAGGCGTGAGCTGCAGGAGCTGACATTTCTCACGATTCTGTCTTGGAGCTGAATGTGTTTGTTATAGCAGGGTGGGGGGAAGCTCCCAGCAGCAAAAAGGAAATCTGCTGTTTCCAACAACAGCACAGGGGAAAAGATGCTGTCGTGCTTACATTTACAAAGCAATTATTCCATTATCAATGGGACCCTTCTATGTTTACAGAGCATACGCTGCTCTCTAAGAGTGGGAATTACCCTGTAACTGTCCTTCCCTGCTGCTTGGGAACAATCTGCTATGCTGAGCCTGCCTTCCTCGGGCACTCTGACATTAATGCTGTCCAGCTGACAGAGAGCAGAAAGCACAGCCTGGCTGGCTCACAGCTGGGGGCAGGGAGCAGAACAGCAGATAAAGGCTAGGAGGGGAAAGATTGCTTTTGATACAACCTGCAGACTGCAAGCTGTCCTCAGCACGTAGCAGAGCATGTCCTCGGATGTGTCTGCTGATGCTTTCAGTTGGCCCAGTGACAGAGGAGTGGGTGGTGGGTCTTCATGCCCCTGATTGTGCTGAGGATGTATCTCAGCACAGGGTAATGTGGTGGGATGCGATGCCATTTCACGCAGGCAGGTTTGCCATGTTTTGTCCCATTCCTATAAGGACAGGGATCACAGTTCTCACCCTAGCCTAGTTTAGAAAACACAGCAAATAGTTTAGAAATACTGGCACTGGTCTCTGTGTGCCAGAGTGTCCTTGCTGTGCAGCAGGGATGATGGCAGTCACTTTTGATGTTACTGGGGCTGGGAATCGCTCAGCTACTTGGTTGTATCGGGAGAAGACAAGTCAGTCTGCACCCAGCCCAGGGGACGAGCAAAGGGCCGTGCACTGCATCCCAAGGATGAGAATTGCTCTTAACCAAAAGCGAGCAGAGATCGGGTCGCTCATCCTGTGCACAGAGCAGAGCGGGTGCCCCGTTCAAACAGCAGCAAGAGGTGGCGCAGGTAGAGCTGCTGCCCTGGGAAGGAGCCAGAGCAAACACAGCACAGTGCTTAACCGTGGGGTTTTCTGACCGAGTTCCCCTGACTTTCCCACGTGGGGCTGCGTCAGCTGCTTGTGTTGCAATGTGACTGTATTTGTGTGCTCCCGCGCTTCTCATCCTGACGGGTACTGAGTGACTGCCGTTTTCTCATACTGAGATCTTTCAGGTGGAGTCCTCAATGACTGGTCTCGCATCACTATGAACCCCAAGGTGTTTAAGCTGCATGCCCGCAGTGGGGAGCTGGAGGTACTGGTGGACGGCACATACTTCATCTATAGTCAGGTAGAAGTGAGTACGGTCCTAGGCCTAACTCCTATTCTTGTGTTCCAATGGAAGCCTTGCATGAACCACGAGAGGGCTCCAGACATCTAGAGAATGCCAAGAACTTGTATGTGCTTTTAACCACTTCGTGCTCTAGGAGATGTGTGTCAGATGAAGAAGTTAATAGAGTTGGGAAGTGCGAGGTCACACGTTCTGCCACGACACCAGCTGCAAGAGCCTGGTTACTGCGACACATGCACAGAAGCCCAACCAAATCCCATGTGCCACCAGAGCCTTTTTTTTTCCCCTCCACATTGTCTGTGCAGTCACTCAGCCGCAAATCTAAACCTTATTGCAGAGCAAGAGCCCCAGCAGGAAGCTGGGCTCAGTGCTTTAAGAGGGATGCCGTGCCAAAACCCTCACGACTTGGGATGTTTGGGCAGCCGTGGCACTCTTTGTAAGCATAGGGCTCCCAGCCCAGGTAATTCCATTTTGCCTCCACATTTCAGACTGATGCTGTGCTCCAGCAGCCTTGCTGGCTGTGGGATGGCTCAGTGCCTGCATTAGGCAGCACCAATGGTGGGTTTGCAGACCTGCTTATGTAGAAAGGACTGAACAAAGTAACAATTGCTTGTATTATGACTTAGGATGGAGCTAATTAAGACACAATTTCTGTAATTTTCCCATTCAAAAAAAGAAAAAAAGCAGGAGGTGCTCTGTCAATTTAATGCCTTGCTGCTGGTTTCTTGCGAGTCTTTGACACGGAGCATGAATGCCACGTTCTGCCCTTCCACAGCAGCCGGGGTGTTCGGACACCTGAGGACTGAAAAACTGTGCAGGCTGTGGGACAGATCTCAGCACTCCTGCTCACAGTTTGGCTGCATTCAGTGGGCAGCCCCACGGGGATGGCAGCAGCAGGATGGGCTGCGGCCGTCAGGTTAGACAGGGCTCTTCTGTGGGCACGGCTGTGCGTCCACATTGGATGGTGGCAGGGAAAATAACTCTACTTGGGCCAAAGTGCAGTTGTTTCCCAAGTGCTTCGTGCTCATTGCTGGCCACCGAAGCCGTTGCTGTTTGTGGTCCGTCAAGGAAAATGGGGACTCGGCCTTGCTTAGCTTCTGTGGTCACACAGCGTAGGCTAAGAAGAACTGGCAGACGCATCCAAACTGAGTAGTTTCCTTCTATCAGGAAGAAGCAGCTCCCTGGGATGGACTTCTCTCTGTGCAGGCCTTTCTCAGGCATCCTGGAGTTCTTCAGAATCAGTACGTGGGAGATGGTTAAGTTCCAGCAAGCTGCACAGTCCTGGGGGCTTTGTCACCAGATCTAAGAGTTAAATCAGTACAGATACTGTGAGGTCATTTGCTTCCAAGCTGTGGAGGTTGGGACAGTGTCTTCCCTGTAACAGCTTATGCCTTTGAGAGCACCTCAAGTCCAGTTACAAAGAAGGCAGCTCCCAGTACATCTTAGGGCATTGTTGATGTCAGCACTAAAGGAGGCTCATGGGACCCAGAAAGCAGGACTTGCCAGGTAAGTGCAAGAGGACTTCAGTTAACAACTTTGTTTGTTTGTTGGATGGTTTGTTGGCAGGTAGATTTGTTCTCAGATTGCTGTAACTAGGCTTGCACAGGTTTGTACATTCCCTATAACAGCAGGGTCTGGCATGAGGCTTCCTGGCTCAGCCATAGAGATGCTTGGATTCACAGGCACTTGCATGCTTTTATTAGGATGAAGTGAAATACGGAGTTTCCTTATCTCTCATTGGCTTGGGGGTCATTCAGACAAGTCGGCCTCCCATGAATGTGTGTGGCTGGGGGCTGAGGAGAGGATGGTTAGCAGGGGGAGCATACATACGCACCGAGAGGAGCGTGGGCTTGTTCCTGCTTCACAAACACGCTGCCTAATAATCTCTCTTCTTCCTGCTTCACATCAGGTATACTACATAAACTTCACAGATTTTGCCAGCTATGAGGTGGTGGTGGATGAGAAACCCTTCCTGCAATGCACTCGGAGTATTGAGACCGGCAAGACCAACTTCAATACCTGCTATACAGCCGGGGTCTGCCTCCTCAAAGCCAGGCAGAAGATCGCTGTGAAAATGGTCCACGCTGACATCTCCATCAACATGAGCAAGCACACAACTTTCTTTGGGGCCATCCGCCTAGGAGATGCGCCAGCATCCTAGATGAACTTGGCACATCCAAGGAGACTCACAGAACTGCACCGTGCTGCTGTTCATAAGCGTATCAGTATTTCAGGGGGTTCTGTAATCCGGCCATAAGGAAAGCTGATCCAGAGCTATTTATTCCTATATGTGAATGCAGGAAGCACAATGTCTTCTGTGACTTGCACGGAGACTCGGATCAAAAAGCTAGCTGAAAAAGCGTGGTGAGGAAGGAAGGCTGTTGTGTCCGCCTTGTCTCAGTATTTCAAGTATTACTGCACTGATATTCTGCTCTGTGATCTTCACGTGGGGCTTGTTGGGAGTGACGTGGCTCTCTGCTTTTATGTTGCACTAAGCACGAGCATCATCCCAGGCAGGAGCAGGAGAGAGCCCAGCCAGGCGGCCCTACCTGGCGCTCCTGCTTCTGCCCGCTGATGAGAGCGAGGATTGGGGTTTCTGCTTTCCTGCCTTCTCAGTTCTAACTGGAGCGGCGCGCGGCGCGAGAGGAGGTGGGTGAGAGTCAGTGGTGTTTACATTCATCCTCAGGAGTGGAGAAAGGAGAGCAAAGTGCCTCAGGCAGAGCTGGGAAGCAGGCGGTGAGAGTGAGAGCGGTGCGGTGGAGGGGAAGGTGGATGCTGAATAGAGCAGGCTTAGCACACGGAGAACCGCCTCTGCATTCCAGAAATCACAAAGTCCCAAAGAAAAAGACAATCCTGGTTCCAGAGCCTCTGCTACTTCCAGCTCCTGCCGTGACCCCGGAGCTGTGCGCTGCCCACCGGGGGCTGCCGTCACCCACTGCTGCTGTCACAGCTGCCGGTGGTTTTTGTTTGGGGGTCGGGCTTTTTTAATGTGTGTCTTTTTAATTAATATTTTGCAAACCAGAACACTTTTCTACTGGCTTCCCAGAGGCACGCAGAGCAGACACAAGTACTTGTGAGAACACTCTGAAGAAGTTTGTCATGTTTAAGAATAAAATATTCCAACAGGAAATTATTTTTTCTGTTTTAATAGCAGCTGCCCTGCTCTTAGATGTGGTTTTCATCCTTCCTCCCCACACCCCGTCCCTGTTGGCACCCTCCTACCTAAATTGCTCCAATGAGCAGCGATGGAGTCTCTAGCAAAAATGTGTATTTAAAAAGCCTGGTCTAGCATGAAGTCACCGCTTTTCTTTGCTCTGAGCCCTGCTGGGTCTAGTCCTAACTCGATTTCTGGTGACTAATAGCGGAGCGAGGACGCTATTGTTTCTTTTGGCTTCTTGAGCAACTCTCTCCCGTCACCTCCCCACGGCTGGTGGTGAGATCTGAAGCTGGAAGTTGTGCTGGAGCTGAGGAGGAGGCCGGAGCACGAATTGCCCCTGGTGCTCGGTGGTGCGCGCCTGCTCGTGTCCTTGGGTAGGCGGCCTTCGCTAAGGGAGGGCAGTGCGATTGCAGCCCCTGTGGCAAACACAAACGGCTGCGTGGGGAGCCGAGGTCCGGGTGACAGCCAGGGCCGCCCCAGCCGTGCTCACCTGCGGTGTAAGCCAGCACTGCTGTGCCCCTGCAGGCTCTGCCTGCCCGCACTGCTCCCGGCTCCGCTGCTCTCCGCGGCCGTAGCGAGTGATCTCACTTGCCAAGTATTGCAGTTATTGGGAGATAAATATTTCTTGGGGGCACCCGGCTTTGGCTTCAGCCTTGCTATTCACAGGAGGCGTGCAGTTTATAAAATAACTGCATGAAAAATTGCCTGCTATTTCTTTTTCAATATGTTCTCCTCCTTTCTAGCCTTAACATGTTGGGCTAGCGAGAGCCTGAGGGGCACTGAAGCAGCCTTTGTTGTTTATTTCCTTTAAAATCAATTAAGAAGGAGATGTTCCTCTGACAAGAATGAATCGGGACAGCTTCTTATAGTGAGAACATGAAGCAAATCATTAACAGGATTGCTTTAGAATACAGTCTGAGCAGCGAGGCTTAGGGGCAAGCATAAATAACACGATGGCTTGGGAGAGCGCGATGGATGTCACTGGCATTCCTCATCCCCCGCTGGCAGGAGCTGTGGTTCACTTCTGAATGTGCCTGTGAGCAGCAGGAGGCAAAGGGAGAATCCCTTTTGCTGTGAGCATCCCGGCACTGCTGCCACGATCCCTTGGCATGCGTGCAGGAGCAGGGCAGGAGGTGCTGCTGGCTGCAGGTGGCCGTCCTTCCTCGCTGCTCCATGCCTGGCAGCTGTGGAGTCCTTTGTATTTAAACCCTGTGGCTGCTGCAGCAGCACGTTCTCACGGATGCAGTACTGTGGCACAGTTACCCAGGCTGTGGTATAGCTGCTTCTGTTTGATACTGCTCTGTGCCACCGCCCCTGGGGCCTCTGCACGTTTCCGTCATTGGAGCCAAAGGGCCTGGAAGCAGCTCAGGACAGCTGGAGGGGGTTCATTGGTGTGGAAGATTGTAAGCTCCGGCAGGAACAGGGCCTCGCTGCATCCTTCCCTCTGGTGTCTCTCCTGCAGAACTCCCAGCAGTCCTTCAGTTCGCCCTCACCCACGTGCCTCAGCTCTGCTGCTCAGCCTTCGGCTGGACTCCAGTTGCAGAAATGTAGCAAGCAGCCGATTGGTATCTAACTCAGCATCTGAAATCCTTCTCCCTCTGAAGATCCCCAGTACAGAGACAGCCCTTATGGAAGCCAGCTCTGCTTCTGTGTTCAGGGTGCCTTTGCAGGAGGGATGCTCCCCAGCACACCCTTCAGCTCATGGCTCTGCACCCACACGTGCTGGCTGTGCTTCCTCCAGCACCTTCCTCACCCAGGGTGGGGGCTGAGGGGCTCCTGCCATCACCAGCAGCCCATCAGTGCTGCAGCTCTGTCCTCTTAGCATTGAGCGTTGTATTTCCCAGGCTGAGAGGTACAGGGCAGGTGCTTCCCGGGGCTGCTCTCAGGTGAGCTCTTTCCACGGCTCAACGAAATCCAGACGTGCTGTCCCAGCTCAGAGCATGGGAGCAGGAAGGCACCGGTCCCAGCACTCAGCACTGCAGGCTGAGCCCCTCCAGCTGGGGTTTGTCCCATTTCTTGGGCTCTCCCCTGCCCAGGCACAGCTGTGTGTGGGTGCTGCACCCTCTGGCCTGGCCCCACACATTGCCCACCCTCATGGCTTCCAGGGGTGGAAGGAAGCCCCTCCTCACCCCCCAACCAAAAAGGAATGGGAGAGGAGCTGTGGGAAAAGATGCCCAACTCCACTCCCGTTTATCTGAGCTGCACAGAGATATTCCAATGCTGTTTTGTGCTTCGACATCTTTATTCAAGACACTATCTGTATATAAAATATACATAATGTATATAAATTAGGATGTAAGTTTATGTAAATTGTCAATATTTTCTTTGCAAATAAAGCTTTTTCCTGATCTCTGGGCGTCCCTGGATATCAGCTGGTTGCTGGGCACGGAGGGGCTGGGCCCTGTGGTGTGGCAGCCCCAACTCAGACAGGAGCGGGGCAGGCTGTGCCCTACAGCAGTGCCCCAAAAGAGAGGGGACAGGACGTGGGGAGTTCACAGGCGTAGGATGCAAATGGCCGGGGGTTCTCCACACCAGTCCCTGCCTTTGATCTGGGACTTTTGGCTGATTTCTTCTTCCTGTGTGCTCTGCAGACCCGTAGCCAGGGCTTGGGTGATGGCTGGGGCTCCCTAAGATGTGCGGTGCAGAGGGATGAGGATGATTGGGTTCAGCCAGAGGCCGGTGGCTCCTGGGTGGAGCTGCCTGGTTCCACATCTGGACAGATGTGCGCTGAGAACAATCAGGGGTTGTTCTGCTGCAGCTGCCCTTGGCCCGAGTGCATCCACTGTGGGCGGTGGGGAGGGCTGAGCCCCCAGCACTGCACTCTGTGGGTCCAGAGCCTCTGTCTGTCTGTCCAGGAGGAACCGCAGCCCAGAGGCAACAAAATGCTCTCCATGGTATGAGCTGGCAAAGGGCAACCCCAGGAAAAGTCAGGCTGCTGTGTCTTTAGATACAATCACATATATATGGAATGTGCAAGTAGGGGGAAAATGTTATCTATCATTCTGCCAGGCGCATCTAGGAACAAAGCAACCATCTGCTGCTGCACCCTTAACAGAGGCAGCCCAGCTCGGGCTGAGACACAGCAGCGTCTTCAAGGGGCCTCTTCCAGACCCACTGGGGATGTGTCACTGAGGAGCACAGCTCTCTTTCCCTGCTGGGGATAAGGAAAGGGCTGCGTCCACCCCGGCTCCTACCCAGAGCTTTGCTTTGTGCCCCCCCCCGCACAAGGGCTGAGCAGTGAGAGCACAGTGGTTGTGTCTCAGGGTGCACAGGAGGGGGATTTGTTCCTTACTTGTGGTCCTGGGATCCTCAGTGGGAGTTGGGGCGTCCAGGCTGTGGGCACATCCCCGGCACAGGGCAGGGGAAGAGCAGCTCTATGTGGGGAAGTCCTGCAGAGCCTTCTGCTCTCCCAAGCACGGCGTTCCTTCCTGATGCTTCATTTCCACGGTGGTTTCAATGGATCACCTGAGCCCTCGTGCAGCCCTGCCTCCCCCCACTCCAGCGGTTTCTCTTTCCCTTCCTTGTGGTTTTGTGCAGTTTTTCCCCTCCATGCTCCTATGTGTCTCCTTTCCCACTTCCGCAGCTGCTGACACCCGCTCTCGCTATCTCCTTCCCCCGTCCGTGCCACAGCCTATTTATGGGGCTGTGTGCAGGGGCTGGAGCAGAGCGGTGGAGCTGCGAGCAGGGCTGGCGGTGCCACCATGCGGAGTGTCCGTGGGGCAGGACGCCTGCTGCTTTGCCTGCTGCTGGTCATCCTCAGGACCCAGGCTGGTGGGGAGGCGAAGCCCAGGCCTCCACCGTGCCAGCAGGTAAGGCTGCTGCTTCCCGAGGCTGTCACGGCACTCTGCGCTGGTTCACAGCACCCATCCCTCTGTGCAGCAAAAGGGAGATCTCACATGCCTCTCCCCCACGGCACTTACCTCACCCAGCCTCCACTTCTACCCGTCCTGTCTCTCCACCTTCCTGCTCCCCTCTGCTCTCCTGGCTTCAAGCTGTTTGCCCATAGCCTTTCGCAGCTGCTCCCCGTCACTTTCAAACCAATGACAACATTTCCAGGGGATAAGACGGGACAGGGGCTCTGCAGGGCAGCGCTGTCAGTGATGCCATTAACTTTTCATTCACTGCATGAGAGGACAGCCTACATGGCCAGAGTGTGGGGCTTCTCCCATCTCCAGGAGCACCATCAGGCAGGCTTTGCCTTCCGCTCCCTCACTTATCCTCCAGGGCTTAAGGCTAAGGAGTGCCGGCGATGACCCGCACCCAAACCAGCAGATTGCACCACGCACAAAAACAGATGTGAAAAGCAAGATCCTTCACCCAGAAAGCCCACCCCATGCTGGTCTCCCGAGCAGCTTCTGGTGGCCTCACCCCTTCCCGTTGCAGGCACAGAGCAGATGACAAAGAGCAGCTCCTCTGCATGGAACTGTGCCGGCTGCTGCTGATGGGTTTCCCCGTTTCTCTGTAGAGCCCCACAAAGGTGTCCTGCAGGGCTGCTGGGCTGCACAGTTTTCCCAAGGACCTTCCCCAAGGAGTGAAGCACCTCGATCTGTCCCACAACATCCTTCAGAACCTGTCAGAGAGCCGCCTGCCTGCACTGGGGCAGCTCGAGCACCTGGACCTGCGCTCCAACCGCCTGGAGGCCATCTCAGGGTCGGTGCTGGCCCAGCTGCCACGGCTGCACTCGCTGCTGCTGGGCTCCAACCGCCTGCACCAAAACCATCAGGACAATGCAGTGGCTTTCAGTGCACTGCAGGGTATAGAGGTGCTGGACCTGTCGGCCAACGGCTTGGAGAGCCACATGGTGAGGGGGTTCCTGAGTGGCCTCACTGCACTGCGGGTGCTGCACCTGCACGGAAACAGATTGAGCCAGCTGCCAGCGGGCATCTTCCAGGGCTCCCCGCGGCTGAGCGAGCTGGATCTCAGTAACAACTACATCATGGACATAGAGGAGGGAGCGTTTGAGGCATTGCGGGAGCTGGCGGTGCTGAGCCTGGCCCTGAACTCCCTGCACTGCCTCTCCAGCTTCAGCCTGCGGCAGCTGCAAGTCCTGAACCTGAGCCACAACGCCCTGGAACTGTTTGGCTGGGAGGAGGGACGGGGTCCCTACCTGCTCCAGGTGCTCGACCTGAGCCACAACCGACTGCTTTCCTTCCCACAGCTCCCAGCCGCGCACCGCCTCGTGCACCTCAACCTCTCCCACAACTCCATCACTTCGCTGGACCCCAGCTCACAGCACCCAGCCCAGTTTGCACTGCACTACGAGGAGATGGTGAGCTTCAGCACCTCGCTGGCCACCGCAGCCAACCTGGCCCGCCTGGCCGAGCTGGACCTCAGCTACAACTGCCTGCAGCTGCTTCCGCTGCTGTTCTTCCGTGCCATGCACTCCCTGTTCACTCTCAGCGTGGCCATGAACTGCCTCCAGAACATCACCATGGAGCTGCTGACCAGGGACGGGGATGGGGACAGGAATGGCACAGCTGTGTGGCAGGAGGACGCAGCGCTCTCTGTGCGCTCCATGGACCTCCATGGCAACGCCATCCGTGCTCTGCCTCGTTGGTTCTTTGATGCCCTGCCCCAGCTGGAAGCCATCGACCTGGGCTCCAACAGCCTTCAGCCCTGCGGGAGTGACATGGGGGAGATATCAGGAGGGGGCTCTCCAAGGGCAGAACCCTGCACCGCCTTCCACAGCATCCCCCACCTGCAGCACCTCAGCCTTCGCAGGAACAGCCTCACCCAGCTGCTGCCCCACACCTTCAGCCGAACCCCATTGCTCTCTTTGGACCTTTCTGAGAACCAGGGCCTGGCCGTGCCACGGGTGGCACTGGAGGGGCTGGAGCACTCCCTGCAGCAGCTCTGGCTGCGGGGGAACCACATGGACAACAGCAGGGCTGAGATCCCTTGCTTGGACAAGCTCAGGGTGTTGGACCTCTCGGGCAACCGCCTAAGCCTTCTGCCCACGGGTTTGTTCTGCTCCCCACTGCAAACCCTGGATGTCAGCGATAACCAGCTGCCAGCGCTGCCCAAGCAGGCACTGCTGGGGTGGACCCACAGCCTGCAGGCATTGTGCCTGGCAGGGAACCCCTTCCATTGCTGTGAGCTGGGCTGGCTGGATGCTCTGCAGGCAGCTGGCGTGCAACTGCCCGACCTGCACCGCGCACGTTGCATCCACCACAGCATCACAAACAGGACAGCACCACTCGGCAGACGCCCGCCATGGCCGTGCCCACAGCCCTGGGATGGCAGCCCAGCACTGGTGCTGGCAGCCCTGCTGGGTGTCCTGCTGTGTGCAGGCTGCAGGGTGTGCTGGCTGCGGGGCCACAGGATGTGCATCCTGCTGCCACAGCCCCAGGTAGACAGAGTGGCCGAGGAGGAGCCAGCACACAGCGACACCAAAGTATAGCCAGGAGAACCAACTGCAGCTGTGTGTTGTCAATACTACTATTAATATGATTATATTTCAGGCACCTCTCCCAACACGCTGCGTGTTCTGCAGATCTGATCGCACACATCCAGCGCTGGATAGGCAGCACACAAAGCTGGGTCCCTGCAGCCCATTCTTTGCAGGGAGGAAGATGCCTCATCTGCAGGGCCATGAGCAGTGTCAGGAGAGGTTCTGCTCTCTGCTCATGGGAAGGGAATTGTCCCTGCAGCCAAGAACGTGGTGCCACCACCGTGAGTTTGGCAGCCTGGCTCCCAGCTGGCACCCATAGGGTCAGCAAGGGATGGACGAGGCAGCAGATGGGTGCTGGCTTTGCCAAGGGGCTGAGAAATAAAGGACAGCAACCAAAGAAGGACAAAGAGGGACTGAGGCGTGGAAATCAATCCAGGGAAACGGTGCATGGTCCTCTGCATCTGTATCTGATTTAACAAGCAGCTCTCTGGACTGCGTCCCACGATTGCTCCCAGGAGAGCCCCATGGTTTTGGTGTTAGGAGCTTTCTCTTGGTTGATACCAAGCTGAAATGATTATGTCAAAATGCTGTGTCAAAGTGATTCGTGCCCAGCTGTGGGACAGTGCGACTCCTGGTCTGAGAGGAGTGCTGGCACTGACAGACCCTGGCATTACAGATTTTCTAGAGAATCAGTTGAGAAATCCAGCAAAACTAATTCTTTCCAGTGGAAACCTTTCACATGTCACTGAATCACGCCATTTTCAAAGTAAAAGAGATTTTATCAGAAGTTCCCAACTGGCTGCTCTGCTAACTTATGTGGAAATCACCTTGTCTGCAACTAACTGGAGTTAAGGCATAGTTGAGCTTTGCCCCCTTTTCTCCATGCGATCAGGAGCCTGGCTGGGAGCTGTGGGATGCAGTGGGCAGAGTCCCCCCCGTGCTGCCCCTCTGACGGGCACAGCTCAGCCCACACCTCCCCCAGCTCTGTTGTAGGATAACACACACTTGGGGCTGCTGTGCTCCCACTGTGTGTTGCATCCAACTCGCACAGCCACGCAGGGCCACGATGGCAGAGCTGCTGCTGGAGCTGTCCCTACTTTTGAGTTTTTGCTGCTGCTGATCTTAAAGCCATCACCCCCCTACTTCATGCAGATGGGATTTATGTTTCCAGCAGCTGTGGTGTTCGCTCTGTGGCTTCGGGATGGGACCGGGGCTGATGGCAGTGCCTCTTCCCCATCCCATCCCCATCTGCACGTCCTCCAGGACCTCTGCCCTGTGCCCTCCCTCCTGCAGGACGGTTCCACCGCTGCTTCCCATTATCACTCCCTACCACCACTTCTGCTGCGTGACTCAGTGCCACCCCCGCCAGCCACTCCTGCCTCATTGGTGAGGTCGAGCGTGTCATGCATGACACTCTTTTCGTCTTTGCTGGGGCTCCGGCCAGACGGGGACCTGCACCTCCCTCTGGCAGCCACAGAGCTGCTGGCGAGCAAAGAGGGAAGGCAGCTCCCAGGCATCCCTTGCCTCGTTCTCAGGGGCAGCCGTGCAGATGCAGACAGCTGTTGTGCAGCTGGGTGCCCCCACCCCGCCGCCTTCCATCCTGGTGCCCTGGGGACAGGGCGTGCAGCAGAGCTCAGTCTGTGCTGGGACACTTCTGTCACAGTCACCCCATGGCAATGTCCCCACGTGCTCTGTTCTCTTTCCTCCCTCACCCACAGCAGCCGCACGCCCGTGGTCTCTGTCCCCAGCTGTAAGGTGCCGCCGACCCAGGCAGAGCTGAGCGAGTGCCGTGGGAAGCGGGGACACATCATCCCTGTGTGTCAGTGTCCCAGCAGCTCAGCTGATGGGCACCTCGGGAAGGTCGCTGCCTCCCGCAGCCGTGTGAGCATCCGTCCTGTGCTGAGGTCACCGACACCTCGGAAAGAGGAAGGAGGTGGCTTGGCTGAAGTCAATTGTCACAACCACCAGCACAGGGGCACCTCCGGTACCAGACGCACCCCAAGACATGACAGAGGTGGGCACGGGGGCTGGGGCAGAGGCCACACTTCACAGGTGTCCCCCCTCTGCTCTCACACCAAACCTGTCCCCAGCTGTGCATCCCTGCACTTTCTCCCAGGCAGAGAAGGGGACGCCTTTCCCAGGCTGGGAATCCCCTTTCTCACCTCCTCCTGCCTCAAGGCAGCTCCACATGGAAGTGGAAGAGGTATTTTTAGCACTTGCCCTGCATTCACTTCATGGATGAGGCAAGAAAGAGGAAGTGACATCAAACAAAGGGCGGCTTTGGCTTTAAAAGGAATCCTTTCTTTCCTACTACTCAGTCGTCGCAAAACTTCTGTGAAGAGGGGTTGGTAGAAATCACCTGGTGGGAGGCAGCGAGGGGGAGGCAGGAGGTTGATGCCAGACGTGGGTGCTCAGGGCCCAACCAGTGCCATCCCACTGCCACCTGTCACCCCTCCGGATCCCAGCCAACGACACCATCTGCACCCCGAGCAATTTTCCTGGCAGTGACACAGCCAACGGGGGCACAAAGTGCTGAGGGTGGGACCTGCTGGCCCCAAGGAGAGAGAAGGCAGAGACCCCGAGGGGAAGGGGCGGCCCTAACAGCAAAGCCGTTGGCCAGAAGGTGGCAATGTGCCCCTCCGGCTGGGGCTGGCACTGAGCGCCCCGTTAGGATGCGCTTTGCCCATCTCTGTGGGCGCTGCTGCCCTTCCTGCCCAAATCCCCTCACAGCACAGCTGTGCTGACAGATGTTTGTGAGGGGCAACTGCTGGCCTTTCTGAGTGATTGCTGCCCCGTGTGCTTGGTGGCAGGCTGAGCACATGGTGAGCAGAAAGCACCCGAGCACCTCCCAGCACTGACAAAAGCTGCTTTTCCTCCTCAAGAAACTCCTCATTCCTCCAGAAGCTGCTCAGATTTCCCCCCGATGTCCCCCTTCAGGCACAAGGCATTTCTCCATTCCTTAAGGTTGAAAAAAGGGGATTCACGGAGAGAAAAATGTCACGACACCAGAATCTTTGGGGTTGGAGCGAAAGGCCCATTTGGGCTCACAGGAGGGAGAAGTGTGGATGCTGCATCTGGTTCTGGCCAAGGTAAGAGAAGGATCTGCAAAAGCCGTGGTGTGAAGGTGGGAAGACAAGAAATATCAGGGACTTCCAAAGACTTCACGTGCAGCGGTGTCTACATGGCAAACCCATCACGGCAGGGGCTCCAGGGGCCATGCGTCCCCTCACAGCCATTGGCAGAGGTGGGTGGGATTCACAGATCGGTTCCTCTCTGCCACTCAGCACCTGGGATTGGAGTCAATGGCCCAGAGTGGGTTTACTTTACAGAGGACGGCAGCGCTGAGCCTGAGGTGTGGAAGGAGCAAAGCAAGCAGCAGCTGCCCCAGACAGCAGGGATGCTGCAGGAGGTGCTGGGCTGGTGAGGGAGCAGCCGAGCTGGAGCTGTGGAATGGCCTCTGGCCCTGCAGTGCTTCTCTGCTCTGACCATGGAGGCTGTGGCAGCAGTCTCTCTCTGCCTTTCTTTTTTTTTCTCTTTTTGTTCAGCTTTTTGTACTTACGCTTGGGATTTGTAATGCCAGCCTTTTCCTAGCAGGACCCCACAAAGCACTGTGGCCTTTCCATCCCAATAGAGCACACTGGGGAGGTCAGCCATCCACACTGTGCATCCCAGCTCTGGTTCATGTGACAGCGAGTCAGTGGGAGGTCAGGGGGTGCTCACCAGACGTCCTGCAAAGGGAAAGCACCTCCTGCTAGAAGGGAAGTGGCACAGCGAGGGAGAAAGCACAATTCCAAAGGAGAAGTGCCAGACATGAGCCCAGCTGCTGCCCTGCAGAGCATCCAGTCAGACCCAGCACCGGCTCCTCTGCACCTGAGAGCTGCATGCAGGCAACCCGCAGTACCAGGCTGGGAGGTTTCCAGGGTCGTGCTGGTTGGGAAGCTGGCTGTGCTGTGTTTAGGAGGAGTTAACAGCAAGCAAAAAAAAGAAAAAAAAATAATCCAGAAATCAGTATCATTCCTTGCCATCCCTTTTGTCCCTTACTAATGTCATCGCTGCCTGATTCCCACTAGTCTACATCTCCTGCTTATGGGGACAAGTTTTTATCTGCTGAGAAAAGAAGTGTGTGCTTGCTTTGCAAACAAATGGCTCTCCTTGAGCTGAAGGTGATATCCCTTTGCACCAAGCTGCTCTGTGCTCCCTGAGGAGCAACTATTTCAGGAGCAACTGACCGCAGCAATAGTGGGGTGTCTGACCAGTGAGATCCCACTCCAGGAGAACCCAGACTGGGGACCAGAGCCAGGCAGTGGGGGTGGCCACTCCATCCTCCCCCAACAGCTGTGAGCTGTGAATGGCACCAAAACCGCCTTTTTTCCCCTCCCCAGTGGGCAGGACAGAGGCCAGAGGGTATAAAGGGAGCAGAGGCCCTGCTCACAGCCCTGCTCCCAGTCCCATCCCCAGCCATGGGCCGACTCGCTGTGCTCACTGCTGCAGTGCTGCTCTGCCAGCTGGGGCTCGCCATGGCCATCCACTGGCTGTGAGTAATGGAGAGCAACTGGGGGACAGGAGGAGGCTCCCTTGGGTGTCCCCTGCAGCATTTCCCTTTGGTCTGCCCATCTCTCATTCCCTGGGTCCCCATCCCAATGCCTGCAGACCCCAACCTCTCATCCCCAACCTCTCACCCCCATCCCAGTGCCCATCATCCCCGTCCACTCATCCCCATCCCTGTGCTTGTGGTCCCCTCACAACACAACCTCTCTCAACAGAGCATTGGCAGAGAATGGCAGCGCAGTGTCCTGGGACAGAATCCACCACTGCCGGCTGCTGGCTGGGCTCGTGCCCGACCAGGTCCAGATATGCCGCAGGAACCTGGAGGTCATGCACAGCATCGTTCAGGCTGCCAGCAAAACCAAGAGCATCTGCCAGAAGACCTTTTCCAGCATGAGGTGGAATTGCTCCTCCATCCAGCGTGCCCCCAGCTTCGGTCCTGACCTGCTGAAAGGTAAAGAAGAGAAAACTTGCTGCCATTACACCGGTGTTAATCGTGTGCCATTCGATCTGCAGGAGATGAGACATCTCCCCCTTTCTTTCCAGGGACCAGGGAATCTGCCTTTGTCCATGCGCTCTCCGCCGCCGCCATCGCACACTCCATTGCCCAAGCCTGTGCCTCAGGGTCACTCCCACTCTGCTCCTGCGGCTCCGTGCCCTCCGAGCTCCCTGGATCGGACTTCAGATGGGGTGGCTGCGGGGACAACCTGCACTACGGCCTCCAGCTCGGTGCTGCTTTTGCTGACAGCCCCCTAAAATCCAACAAGCTGGGATTGCAGGCTCTGAGGGCCGTGAATTGGCGTAACAACGCGGCAGGCAGGCAGGTGGGTACGGCCCACGGCCCCTTGAGGTTGGATATTAGGAAAAATGTCTTCTTGGAAAGAGTGGTGATGCACAGCTGCATAGGGAGTGATGGGGCCACTGTCCCTGGAGGTGACCCAGAACCATGAGAATGTGGCACTGAGGGATGCAGGGGTGGGCTGGGGCTGGGGAGCTGAGAGAGCCCTTCTAACCTCAGTGATTCGATGATTCTGTGACGCAGGGTGCAGAGGTGCCTGAGGTAAGGAGGTAGGCTC
The DNA here is from genome assembly GCF_026119805.1 of Tympanuchus pallidicinctus. Lineage (NCBI taxonomy): Eukaryota > Metazoa > Chordata > Aves > Galliformes > Phasianidae > Tympanuchus > Tympanuchus pallidicinctus. The sequence continues at coordinate 17,910,420 of NW_026294648.1, read as the reverse complement.
CAGAGGAGGACACAGTTCCTGAGCCTTTGTGAGAGCTGGGGAAGCTGCCACCCCACTACGAGCTCCACCAGGGCACTTCCCAAGGGTCAGACTCTTATTACAAAGGGAACAAAGCAGGATGAGTCCTCAGTTGCTCCACTGAAAGAAGGCACTCTCTGGATGTCCCAGCAGCACCACTGTCTTTCACCTCTAAATGAGAGAGAAGTCTCTCTGGTGGCAGTAAGCAGCTCAGCTCTCCCATCTCTTGAAAGTGACAGTGGATGTTCTTACAAACCTGTCAGTGGAGTGGGAACCAGGAGCAGCCACTAAATTCTTATTTCCACCCTCTGTAGGTGCTGAGTGAGTCCCTGGATACCAAGTGCAAATGCCACGGTGTTTCAGGCTCCTGTTCGGTGAAGACCTGTTGGAAGGCACTGCCGAGTCTGGCTGAAATTGCCTCCGAGCTCAAATCCAAGTACCTGGCAGCCATCAGGGTGAGCCACCGCCTCGTGGGGCGCAGGAAGCAGCTGAAGCCCACGGAAACAGACATCAGGGTGATGAGAGACACGGACCTGGTTTATCTGATTCACTCCCCCGACTACTGCACGCCCAATGTCCACCTGGGGTCTGTGGGGACACAGGACAGGTAAGGACCAGCTGCAAACATGCTCTAAGAGCCGCTCAGGTGGGCACCAGCACTGTGGGTGGGAGGCATACTGCCTCATTCTGACCCATGCATCCCCCCTTGGCAGGCAGTGCAACAAGACATCAGCGGGCAGTGATGGCTGCGACCTGCTGTGCTGTGGCCGCGGCTACAACGCTTACGTGGAGGAGGTGGTGGAGAGGTGTCACTGCAAGTACCGCTGGTGCTGCTACGTGCTGTGCAAGAGATGCCGGCGGCCGGAGGAGAGGTATGTCTGTAAATAGTGTGGGGCATCACAGCAGGCAGCAGGACGTGTGTTGAGTCCTCCGGTGTGCAGCTGGGGAACGGGCACCATCTGCAAGCAGTGCTCTGAAGGGGACTGTGCTGCAAGCCTGGACTCTGGAACTACAACAGAAGACCTCAAACTGGGTGATGATGGGAAGCCTCAAACCAGAGGACGACCTCTGTCTCACCAGAGTGAGACAAAGGGCTGCCCTCCTGCAGTGGATCAGCATCTGGCCCTCTGTCTCCAGCTGGGGACAACCATTTATCACTCGGCCCTGTTCTCCAGGGGTGAATGGGGACTCTGCACTGCCATTGTCCTTTTGCAGGAGGCTTTTGACAGTGGCCTGAAAGCCAGGAGTGATGGATGAGAAGATGGGTAAAGAGTTGTCCATGGGGGGAAGGCTGCAGAAAGAAAACCGCTGAGGTTGAGGGGGTCCTGGTAGACCCTCTGGAGCCAGGTTTCTGCTGTGGATTCACCCAACACCACTGAATGTTCCTCCTCACGGGCAAACACTGTTCCAGAGCTCTTTGCAGCATCTGAAATAAAGAGGCAGATGGCAGTCAGTGATGGCTCCAAGAGACAGAACTCATCACTTTCCTCCACGACCCACATGGAGATGGCTGCAGGTCTCACAGTTACAAGACTTCAGCTGTGGCTGATGGAAGTTGCTCCTTCCACCCCCTGACCCCAGGTGTGCTGCACTGGCCTGGGGAGAGGACGGGACTCCTGAAGAAATAAGCATAACTCTTTAGACTCACTGTCAGTGGGATTCCGGTGCGTGCTGCTTAAATAAATGTACCATACCATGCCTCTGTGACAGAACTACGTGTCACCTCCTCCCACCTTGGCATTCAGCTGACCCCAGAGAGAACAAGCTGGAAGGAGAGCGCGAAGCACAGTGTATAAGGTTCTGGTAGCTGGAAACAGAGGCAGCTGGGGCTCATTTTCTGATCTGCATGTATGTGGGTTGGAGCACAGTGTGCATCGAGGACAGGGTCCTGATTCACCTCATCCTTCCCTCAGTTGCCATGACTGCTTTTAGCAGGAGAGTTGGAGAAGTGCTTGCATAGAATGAGATTCCAGTTCATGCAGCCTTTGGAGAGAGGTGGTGAATTTAAGCACATGTGTGCTGAGGAGAACCCACAGCACAAGGAGTGCAGGTAGATGTGCCTGAGATCCCAGGATGGCTTCCTGCAGCTCCCACCACGACCTAGAGGCTCTGGCAGCCTTGCGTGCGCCTTGTGTAATTTGTGGTTTGCATTGAATGGAGCTGGTTGTGCTCAGCCCTGAGTCCAGCTGTAAGATTACTCATTTCCATATTCATTCAATCATTTTTTAACAGCCTCAGCTGGGTCACAGAATCAATTCATAAGCTTTTGTTGTAAACTATCCCCTCCACTTAATGTGCTCCAGGTTTCTCTATGAACAGTGAGTAAGAGCTGAGAGTCCGAGGCGGCTCGAAACAAGGCTGGGAGCTGGAAGCCCAAATCCTCAGGGGTGAAGCATATGCTCACATGGCTAACCAAGTGAGTTAACCATCATTATCAGTTGTTAGTGCAGCACTGACTCGGTCTGGCTGCTGACATACTGCCTTCCCAGAGCCACGGGAAGGCCACAGCTGGGAGGCTTCCGCTGCAGCTGCAAGGGCAGAGGAGCTATCTCCTGTTTGTCTTTTAAAATGCAATTAGGAGTTAGTCACCAGCATTCCTCGAAAAGGGAGGCTTCAGCTGCAACCCAGGACCTGAGTACAGAGGTGATGCAGGTACTTAATTAGGAGGACTGCTTAAATACCTTCCCCATAGCCACCCCCACACCGCAAGATCACAGGGAGGTGAAGCTGGGAGGGGCTGCGAACTCCTCAGAGCATTGCAAAACGAGCTGGGGAGAAGAAAAGAGGGGAAGGATACTGTGAAGGGAGAGATTCCACCAGGAGGGTGGGAAATGTGATTTGCATTTGGTAACTGCAAACACACATTGCCTGGGGTGGAGGAGAGGAGTCACAATAGCTAGGAGCGCCCTGGGGAGATGTCCTGATTCCCCTCCTGGAGAGGTCCTGTTTGAATTTCTGCCTGGGAAACGGCAGGGTCAAGGGTGGAATATGCAGAGCCCTCTCCTCCTCTTGCTGCTTGCATTCTCGCTGCAGACCCAGCAGGGAAGGGCTGGAGGGGCAGTCAGCAGTGGGATGCTGGGTTCCATCTGTGTCCTGTGGGAGATGGGGAAGTGCTGTAATTAGCTGAAGGGTGCAAAGAGGTCAGGCTGGCAGGAGGGGCTGCGGTGGAGTGGTGGCAATTCACTGACAATGTTTAGAATGGGAAGTGCTGCAATCTGAGTTTGCAGCTGGAATTTCCAGTCTTGTGAGATCAGCTAGGCTGGAGGAGTCTCCTCAGGACTGGGAGCCAGAGCAAAATCCAGCAAGGGATCCAGAGGGAATAAACTATCTGCTTGGCTCCAAGGTCTGCTGGGTGTATCTTCTCTCTCTAACCCTGCCAGGGCAGGAAAGCCAGCAGAAGGCTGCTAAGGGCACCCAGAGCCCTGTTTCCCCAGACCAACGCGGGCGACCTCCAAGGCAAAAGATGGGAAAACTTGGACCCTGACATCACCCTCAGGTGTCTTCCAGCACCCATCAGTGAGATGTTGCCAGAGAAAACAGTGCAGGAGGGCTTTACCTTAGCTGCCTGCAAACCTCGCTGCCATCGCAAACGCCTCAAGGTGTGAAAGGTGCCTCTTCATGATCTGAATTAGCTGGACAACAGTGGCAGCAGTGTCCCTGATGCTCTGTAAGGATTATGGGTTTGCAGCCCTTCAGACACATCCCCCTTATTTCTTTTGCCCCATGTTCACAATCAGTCCTCTCCACACTGTGGCAGGCTGCTGTCATTACCCTCTGCTTCACAAACCCTCTTTGGGCTCATCGCTGATGTGACAGATCTACCTCTTTGACTCCTCTCTCATTACCCATTTTCCCCACGTCTTGTGGCTTTTTGTTTATCTGTCTCTGGAAATGAGACTCCCGGAGTTGAATGGTCATGGCAGAAGCTCTTCACTTTGCAGTGCTGTGAACTGACCTGGGAGAGACGGCTCTGAATGTGGCTCATGCACAGAAGAAAACCGTCCCTCTGCAAGCAATTTGGTGAGAACCAGGCAAAGGGTTTGCTCTGAAAAGCCTCCTCCCTGTTATTGCTTGGCTTTTGCGTTTGAGAAGAGTAAAACAGGTGTGAACATGGCTGTTCCCTGCTGGTTAAGGATGCTGCTTAACTAATTCTAGGCAGACAATCCAAGCAAGGGCAATGAGCTGTTGGTAAATAAGTAAAATCTATGGGGAAGAATGGCACTGCCTTCAAGGATGCTTTGGGATATTCCTTCCCTACAGCCTCAGAATGCAACTCTGAGAGGAGAGTGCTTGAAGACACAGCTCCTTCCTTCTGCTGACCCCACGGATGGCTGAGCCAGAACAAGGGGGAGGCACAACTGAGGTCACTGTTGGGGCTCAGCAGATGATCAGTGCCTATTCCGTCCTAAAGATCTGGGGAATGTTACCTTGACCTTTGGTGTTTACAGTATCACACCACCAGATACAAACATGAGCAGAGACTCGTATTTAAGGAAAAACCCTTGGCTCTTTGTTCTCCTTTATTTGTAGGGTGTTCAGCAATGTCATGAAGTCTTGAGGATGACAAGTAACAAACAGGGATTGCCCTTGTGGGGATCTTCAACTGAGTGATGTAGGTGAGTAACAGACATAAGACCAGAGGGGGAACTGGTCCCCAGTCTGAGGGCCCTTGAGCACAGCTTAAAGGGCAGCTGCAGCAATGGCTGTGCTGGATTCAGAGAGGAAGAAGACTTCCATGTTTTCCTTGAGGCTCAGCAGGCTGGAAACCCTCCCAGCTCCGCACCCCTCAGTTCACCAAGTTGCAGGGCACAATTCCCAGGTGGAAAAGGCTTCTACAGAGAACAGCAGTCCTGTAGTGGAAATGCTAACTTATGGCCTGAAGCAGTGATGGAGCACTGGTGGGAAGGCAGGGCCAACCCAGGGGAGCTCAGGTGCATGCAATGGGAAGGGATGGAGCCAGGATCCACCCTTGCCCAGCCCTCATTTAAGGGTTGGTGGTGGTGGTGAGGGCATCTCTTGCTGGAGATCCCTGCCTACCTGAGGCCTTCCAAAGGTAAGCAGCTCTTTTCCTTCATTTCTGCATCTGTGGCTGCTGCATTTGGGCTTGTTCTCGTTTGCTTTAGCCTAAGACTTTGCCACCCTGCCATTATCACCCCATTACAGCATTGCGACTCCGAAGTTAAAATCTCTCTTGGTGCTTGCTTATTGCTCTCCAGAGCAAAACTAACGTGTCAGAGAGCTCAGGAGCACGATGCTACCTGCTTCTGTTCCAGCACTCTGTGGCCTTTTCCAACTATCTTTCTGCCAGTACAGAAAAGGTGCTGTGGTCCTCCTTTGAATGATGAAATGATACCAACCTCCTTCTGTTTACCTATGGAGAAACTGTCTCTGAAGGCAGTCAGAAAGTGAGGTAAGGTGGAATGAGGGCTGCAGAACAGCCTCCTCTACAAAGCAGAAGCAGGCACAAGCCATGAGCAGCCCAGGGTCTCTGTGCCACGGGGCTTTTCCAGGCATGCCCTAGAAGTGCAGCCAGATAGATTTTGAGGACCTTCTCAGTTTGCATATGTGTCAGCCTTGACCACTGCGCAGTGGAGCAAGGGATTTCCAGGCATACTTCTGTCTGGCTGGAGCATTACTGGTGTGTGCTGTGCTACAGGGCTAGCAGGAGCTCTGAAGCCTTCCAGGTGGCTGGATGCATTTGTAATATGCTGGTGCTCCTGGGGAAGCACAAAGTGGGCCCTCTGGTTGTGCAGTCAGATGCTCTGCACACATGCCTTAAATGCAATACACCAGAGCAGTTCTAGGTTTGCTACACGTATAGTGGAAAGCACGAGGGCATGTTTCATGGCTGAAAACATAAGAGCTGTCCAGAACCTGTAGCCGGGCCCTAGATATGGACTTTATGCTGAGAACCTACCATACTGAGACACACAAGAGAATAGAAGAGCAGGAGAAATCAATCCTGCTTGTCAAAGCTTTTCACATGTAGCAGGACTAATCACAGCCACCATCCCTACCGTCAGGGTCTTGCTGGGTAATTACACCTGCCAAAGAATCATTTATCTTTTCCCTTGTGTTAAGAATGCCCCTGTAATTGGAAGAGGCAGCTCGAAAAAAAGCCTCACATCCTGCCAGTCTGTAAGAGGACGCTGTGTGTGGGTACGTGCACCTCATATATTGGGGCTGGAGAGCAGACAGACCACGGACACTTTGGTCACCAGCCCTTATTGACTTCATTCTCTGCGGTGTAAGTGAAGCCTGTTGTTGACCATATGGGACAGCAGACAAAACCAGGGGTAGTTAACTGCTAGCAAGGAGCTTTAGAAGCCTCCAACTAGCAAACAGGTTTGCCCACTCGACTCCTCCTTCTCCATCTTGGAGGAAGCAGGGCTTAATGTAGATTTCCTGCTCTCTCAGTCCAGCTTGCGTGGTGAGCTGTGATAACGTGCTGCTCGAGGCCAGTCCTGTGCTGCCACTGATAGTCTGGGTCTAAGCTGACCCCTCCTTCCTGATTTTAAAGAGAGGGAAAGCAGGCTGAGGTCCCGTGCTCCATCATCAGCCTCTGCACAGCTATTTGGAGAGCAAGCAGACAGCTCCTCGTGAACCTGTCCGGCTTGTTCTGAAGGCTTACAAGAAGAATGCCCAAAGGAGAAGTTTAATCTTTAACAAACAGAGATATTCTACAGGCAATGTGATCTCTGAACTGCTGAGGTTGTCCTGATAACACAAAGGTGATGGCGTTCATTCCAGCATTCTCTATCGCTCTGATCCTCAAAACGTTGTTGAAATTTAGAACCTTGGAGATGGTGATACGATAGGTTTACTGTGGGTTTCAAGTAATGCACATGAAGGTGAAAGATGCTGTATCAAGTGCATTGCTGCCTCTCTAATGAAAGTGAACTGGCTGTAATTATTGGGGATTTCGCAGTATCTTCTGCCAGTGAGCAACGAACGGCTGTAGATTCCTGGCCCTGTTCGACTTCCAGTTAATACATTAATTAGTTTTCCCACCACTGGACATACTGCTTTTTACTTCCTGCCTTGTGTGCAGGATTACCACAGAATGATGTGTTAAGCTGTTGACAGAGTTCACACCACTGGTGTCTGTGTTTTCAGTCAAAATATGGTCATGCAGAGGGAGGATGAGAGAAAAGTACAACCACCAAGATGCACTCAGGACACGGCATGCAGGATCCTAAACTCACAACTCTTCAGCTTTTATGATTAACTTTTTATCAACGTATCTCATGCACGCACGAATAAAGCAAACAGAGCAAATCATAAACTGACTCATCTGTGGAAACTGAATGCTTCCAGCCTGCCCTGAATTATTGTCACACCATATAAATTGTTCTCATCTAGGTCAATGACTTGTATCGTGTTTCTGTGTTTGTAAAAGTGTAGCTTTAACCCTTACCCATCTTATGCCTGTTTTAATTTCAGGGGTACATAAGGGAAGAAAAGAAACATGTGGAGAAGAAATGGCAGTAGGCACTGCACCTGAACAGCAAAACACAGCACTATGCTGCCAGGTGTCCAGGATGCTGTGTCACATTCCAGACCCGGGCAGCGATGGCTGCGTGCAGAACGAGCGCACAGTGCAGCCCAGCCTTGACATCAAGGTGCCATCAAGGCTCTTCCAGGAGCAGGACGGGCCACGTGAAGCACCCGTCCGTGCCTGGGGCAGGGCGTGCTGACTTTCTGACCACGCGTTTCCGCAGTAGCGGTGATTTGGGGGCCCCTGGAGGGACCCACGGCAGTGCCTGGTGTGTGGGTGTCACGGCGATGGCTTGGCTCCCTCTGGTGCAGCGGCACGAGCAAAACACAGCTGGCTGCACCCAGCCGAGGGAGCTGAGCCCTGCAGGGCTGCCGGCACGGGGTCCTCGGCACGGCGGCACGTTATCCCGATCTCTGGTTGGTTTTACAGCGACTGTTCCCCATTCTGGAGCGAGCACTGCTCAGCTCCAGCTCGGCTCCTGCTGCACTGCGCTGTGTGGACGGACTCTGGCCTTCGGCTGTGCTTTTTATTTAATTAACAGAAATCGATGAAGATAACGGAAAGAGACTTGCGCCACTGAACAAAACCAGCAAACAACCATCTGCAGAGGAGGGGATATGGGAGCACTATTCAAATAAGAGGCAGCCGGAGGGGCTCGGTGCGATCCGGGATGGATCTGTGCGAGCCCGGATCTGCGTCACTGCACGGCGCTCCGGGGCCAAGAAACGGAGAGCTGCCGCCACGTGTGGGTGAAACTGAGGCTGAGAGGTGCGCAGATCCGGATAGGTGCATCCCTAACTGATTCGACCTCCGACTTGTTAACGCTCTGCTTTGTGTTCCCTCCGGCCTCGGTTCTGACCATCCTGTGACCGCGATTCTGCGCGCTCACGGCGGCCCGGCCCCGCCCTCACCAAGATGGCGGCGCCATTCTCACCAAGATGGCGGCTCCGCCCTCACCAAGATGGCTGAAGGGGCGTCGCCGCCGTTACCGGAAGCGGGCGGCAGGCGGTTCCTTCCCGGCCCAGCATGGCGGAGGCGCCGGGCGAAGGCCCGCGGCTGCCGGAGCTGCTGGAGACGGGCTGGCGGCTGCTGGAGGAGGTGGAGGCCAGCACCGAGCCGTCCTCCGGAGCCCCGTCCGTGCAGGCCAAGGTGCGGCGGGGGCTGGGCGCGCTGCAGCAGGCGGCCGCCATGGTGGAGGAGCTGCAGCTGTTCAGGTGAGGCGGCGGGGCCGCGGGGCCGGGGCCGCAGCGCCGGGCGGGCTGTGAGCCGATCCGTTGCCTTTGCAGCGAGAACGAGGAGCTGGAGGAGATCGCCTCGGCAGATCTGAAGTACCTGCTGGTGCCCGCGCTGCTGGGTGCGCTGACGCTGCGACAGGTGGAGCCGAGCCGGCGGCGGGAGCACCTGGAGAGCGCCCGGAGGCACCTGTGCCGCTTCCTGGAGCTGTGCCGCTCCTACGGGCTGAGCGGAGCCCCGCCGCCCCCAGCCGCCCCTCGGGAGGACGGCGAGCCCGGCAGCGCCGCGCAGAGCAGCCTGCTGGCCATGGCCTCCAGCCGGCAGGCCAAGATCGAGAGGTGAGAACCGCGGGTTGGGCTTTGAGGGCTCAGCCTTGCCTGCACGGGCACTGCCTGCCTGCCCGTGTGCAGCGCTGCGGCTCCTGCTGAGCTCCACCCCAGCTGGCCCCACCTCAGCAGATGGGAGGCGGCTGCCCCAAGCCCTGCTGTGAGCAGGTTCGTGCTTGACCCGCTTGGAGGACAAGCCATTGCAATTACAGCAACAGGGACAAAACTTCCCAGAGCTCTGTGTCATCATGCAGAGCTGTCCCGTCCCAGTTGCCATTGTCAGTAGTTGACTAAAGGGAGCTCATCCTTCTGCAAACAAACCAGAGAGGGGCGGTTTGCTTTGCCTCCCTGCAGCACAGGGCTGGGCAGGCAGGTGCTCAACTTCTTAAGATGTGTTTTTCAGGGTTTTCTGTGGAGTGTTTTATAGAACAGCTCATAGTCTCTGTGTCCTTTCAGCTCCCATAGGCTGCTAATCTTCGATTCTTACTGTTCGTTCTGTGGTGACGCTGTAACTGAAGGATTTACCCTGGAAGTGTGTTAGATAGGTAGTCCTCCTCCCTGCCCCCTGCTTCTCTTAACTAGGCCAAGAAAATCCAGAAAGCCAAAAGCATAGTAAAAAACTCATCTGCAGGCATATAACCATCTGAGACAGAAATTGGAAATGTGCTCAGTTGTCCTTTTAACCTCTGGCAAAGTCTAGTAAAAATCCATTGCAGTGCCCAAGTTGGAGTTGAGAGTAGGACAGAATGGGGAAAGTGGGTGGAGAGGATCTGGATGCTGCAGGTATGTGTATGGTCATGCATTTTCAAAGCCTTTGTAAGCACAGTGGAACTCTTCTGTAGTTTTCATCTGTCAGAAACTCACACTGAGGTGGAGTTATGTCCTCATGCTTGGTGTTCTGCCTCTTACTTGTGCTTCTTTAGAGGTCACCAGGAAATGACAGCTGGTATGATCTGTTGCTATGTTCCTGAAAGTCACTGCTTTAGCTCTGTGGGACTGTTGGTCCTTTGCTGTATGAGTGGGTCCTGCTCTCACTGGTACATTCCTCAGCAGTATGAGGCTCTTTATGAATAGCTGGGATTTATTTACCCTAGTGAGCAGTGATCAGAAACTGGCACTTCTGTGCAAAGCAATTAACGTGGGACAGGAAATAGCTCTCTAACTACATTTTATTCAAGTTCAAGAAATAGTTTATTTTGGAAGACACAGTGGGCTGTGCTGGAGAAAGTTTATTGGAATTAATTAATTATTCTTTTCTCTTCGAGCCAGATATAAGCAGAAAAAGGAACTGGAGAACAAGTTGGCCTCTCTGAGAACCTTTGTGGAGAGCGGGCAGGCAGATGAGGAGCAAAAACGGGAGCTGTATTTACTGCAGGCCCGTAAATGGGTCAACATCAGCTTTGAGGAAATTGAGAGCATCGACCAGGAAATGGTCATCTTGAAGAGCAGGGATACAATGAAGCAGGTATGAAGTCTCTCTTGATCTGCAGGTCCTGTGAACTCTGCATAGTGAGATCTCATGATAAAAGCTGTTGTGGGTAAATGAACCATGGAGGAATTCATCAGAGTTTCCTAAATCTTGTTCTTTGGATTCTAGATCAGAGTCTTAGCTCGTGCACAGCATAAATGGATGGGGCTTGGTTTAATTCTGAATGGCCAGTGGTGCTGCCACATATCTTAGACAGTCATGGGTTGTTAAATGCTGGAGCACTGAATATCAGAGTGTAGCTGCTCTGCACACAGAGGCTTTTTTCCACTTAGCTGGGTTGTGCCAGACCTTTAACTCTAAAGAAGTAAATACATTTTTTAATTAAAACAAGACCTTCGTGGCTCTTATTTTTTTCAAGACTGCACTTCTGAGCCTACAGAAAATCCTGATGTTAGAGTAAAACATTCCATTCCGAGTGAGGAAAGCTGCTTAGGGACCTGCAAATCATGTGTAGGACAGTTTCTCCAGACTTCATGCTACTCACCTCAAATGTCTGTCTAGAATTAAAAAATCTGAGTGTACCATAGTCCAGCTTTGGCACAGCTGGTTTGTGCAATTCTGTATTGCAGAGCTCTGCTGTTCTGTAGTGCCCTGGGTGATATCTTCATGAATGATGAGCTTGATTGGCTTCATAATGTACTGCGTTTGATCCATGGAAAAAATAAGCTATATTTCATGCTTTGATCTGAGCTGATCTGGTTTAGCTCTGTTGACTTTCTGCTTTGATCAGAGTGAGTATAATAAAGGCACAAAGCGGAGTGATTTGTGGAAGCTCACAGATGGAGTTCATGATTTAAACTGGATTAAGAGCTGAATTGTCTGACTTGGGATGTTGCACTGACAGCAGAGGCATTTATTTTCTACAAGACCCTTAGTAACTTGCTTGGGGTGGGAGGTAAAGAAGGGAACTCTTATCTACATGACTGTCTTATGACTCTTGTTGGCAATTTCAGTCCTCAGCACCGCCACACGGTCCTTCTCGGCAAGTCAGGACTCCATTGAAACCTTTCATTCTTACCCGGGATGCAGCTCAGGCTAAGTATGTTGGTTTTTGACTATTTAAACACAGTGTGATGCAGTGTTGTGTCTTCATGGTGAGTCTAAGACACTTTTCCAAATGCAGGAGAGCAGTCATTGTCTTCAGGTAGCGTGTCACACCGAGATTGCATCTGTTGTATGGTGAGGGATGGGGGAACTTCTGATACGTTTCTTCCAGTCTCTAACTTCTTTTGTTGTCAGCATATTTCAGTGTCTCAGCTGTCAGTACAAGCTGGGGTGCAGAGCAGTTCCATGCACTGATGTTGGTTCAGTCGTGCAGAACGTTCCTTGACCATCTCTCTCTTCCTGTAGAGTGTTTGGTGCTGGATATCCTGGCCTGCCAACTATGACTGTAAACGACTGGTATGATCAGAAGAGAAGGGAAGAAGCAGCGCGTGGTCAGACTGCACCTCAGAGGCCACCAAGTAAGGCAGAATGGATCCAAAATGGGAATAGAGAACTTGGTAGCTCTCTTGAGGGGAAGGGCGAATGGGAATGTATTCAGGATGTGAAACACCCGCTAGCTTTCTCCATTGGGTTTGAGGATAAATGGTTGCTGGGCTGCTGTGTGGCAATTCCTGCTTTCTGTCTGGACCTCACTCTTGTTCTCGGCCTTTAGCAGACACAAATGACGAGGAGTCGCAGAAGGAGCAGCAGGAGAAAATAAAGGAGGAGGATGATGAGGAAGCTCTTCAAAAAGCTCGGGACTGGGATGACTGGAAAGATACACACCCAAGAGGCTACGGCAACCGGCAGAACATGGGCTGATGCTCCAGCAGCAGAGAGAGCAGGGCCTGGAAATCCTGTAAGAGTTGCCTGTGTCTCGCAGATGTAAGAATAAATGCACTGTACATATGCAGAGGTATCCTTGGCTTCTCTGCGAGTCACTGGAATCAGAGGAGTGAGCGTGACAGTTTGCTTTGGTTTACATGAAACGTCAGGCTGACAGCGTGCTTGTCCTGTGCAGTGACACCGGGGGCTCCTGGCAGCGGGCGCTGTGATGGGTCAGGCTGCCTCTGCCCTCCCAGTCAGAGGAAGTCCTTGAAAGAAAAGTACCTGAGTTTGGAAACCGCTCTTTGTATTGTTGGTGGATGTATTTATTTTTTCCTCTATATTTTAAACAAAATAAAATCTCTCGTGTTGCCTAGTTCTCCTTGTGAAAATCCATTGCTTTTCATCCTGGTCTCTTCCAGGGCTTGTGTCAGCTGGACAGTTATTTTAGCCAGGGCTACTGTTGGCCCTTTCCACTGCCTCATTGCTCTGTTCCTCCCCGGGTGGGAGGTTTTTTGTGGGTTTTTTTGTATGTTAAGTAGATCAGGTGTTCTGAGGGCAACGTGTTGAAGTGCCCACACTGTGTAGTGTGCCCACTACACATAGTACAAAAGCCTTATTATGAATGTTTGTCCTTTTGCTTTGTGTAACGTGGAGTGTGCATATGTATGGACAGTGTATGTCCTCAGGACCCTCTAATGGGGCATTGCCAAGGCCAGTGCTGGGACACAGCAGTGCCACATGCAGAGGAGTAATGCGTTGGTGGTCAGCATGCTCTGAAATATCCTTACAGAATAGCCCTGAAGGATCTGGGTTCCTCTAAAGCAAGCTAATGGGAGCTCTGGCCTTGCCAGCTGTGGGCCAGCAGCTGCCATTAAGTTGTTCAAAACCTGTTAAAAATGCAAAGTATGCTACAAATGTCAGGATTTAAAAAAAAAGAAGTACCTTTCCTGCTTGTGTGATAGCACGTTTCCCAGAGCAGTTTCAATCTTTTATTTGGCCTCAGCTGAGGCTTCATCAGCGGCTGCTCCCTCACCTTTAGGAACAATGGGATTTTAGAAGAATTCAGCTCTTTTTTTTCTTCTTATGAGCATGATTCATGCAGGCTGGGCTGCACGATTGCTCAGATGCAATGTCAGCACCTCTTGGCAGCGTGTGCTGAGGAGCTGCAAGTAGTCTGCAATGGATGCAGCTCCCTCTTTTTCCAGGTATTCTTTTTTCTATGACTTACCATATCAAATTGTGGATTTCTGTGCCTTCCAAAACTTTTTTTTCTTTGCTTTAACAACGTGTGCAATCTTGAATACGAATTAACTCCTTTCCTGTGTTGCTGTCAGCCTGCTGCTCCTGCTGAGTCCTTCTGGAAAGACGTGGCTCCGCTGGATGACGTCCTGCAGGTTTTCTGTCCCTTCCACTGCCAGCCTGCAGCCCGCTCTCTGGGCTGCTTCCATGCTGTTTTGTTTCCTCCTTTCTTCATGCATTTGGAAGGGAACCTTTCCCATTTTTATTTTGTTAAGTTGCACCCAGTCTTTTTGGTCTTCTACACCTGTCCTTTAGCAAGCAGGACTACATGCCAGCATGAAGGCTTCATCCAGTGGAGGAAATCTGGATGTCAGGCACCACCCCGGCCATCCTCTTGGTTTGCTGAGGAGGGAACCACGTGGCTGTGGCTGACAACCAGCTCACCAAGCTGCATCCCACCCCACTGGGCATCAGGGTGAGATTTTCAGGTGCCTCTTGCATCGCACCAGCAGGGCAGGACGGCGGGTTGTGAAACACCCACAGTGCCATTCCTGGGGGGCAACGGCTGCCGGCGGTGACAAGGAGGAGTTGTCACTGTGTGACTGCTCCCAAGGAGCTCCAGCAGCCACCCTGGCCCTGCTCCTGTCCACACGTCCCCCTCGCATCGGCCGGGGCGGTCACCGAGGCCGGCTGAGCGATCAATCGCCGCCCAGGATTTCCAAACCTGCCTTTTAACCCGCTGAGCCGGGCTCCAAAGCAGAGCTTCCTGCCACCATGAAAACAATCATTGCAGCCTGTTCCCAAAATCTGAGTGGTAAGGAATATCCAAATGTTTGAATGGTTCCTAACGCTCCGGCGCTGTATGGGCTCGGGCAATTAGCGTTTGCTGTCACTTATTGTCTGTTTGCTTTAAGACTGCTCAGGGGAAAGGGAGGTGTTGGGAACAATTTGGGGTTAGCGGCACCAGAGGAAAACATAAAGTTGCTCAACAGGAATGGGATTTCTTAAGTTAATGCTGACCAGGCGTTAGGAAACGCTCCTCCTGTGAGATGCTGCAAAGTGATGCCAGTTCTGCTCTCATCTCCGCGCTGCCCGGAGCCGTGGACGCTGAGCTCCTCAGGGGAGGCTCCCACCACGACTGGGGAGCGGTGTGGGCACAGCACCGGGCATCGCCCATTGCTCCGCTGATGGTTTTCATTGTGCAGTCTGGAAACCAGCGGAGTGCTCGAGGGGCTGTAAAAAGAGCTAAAAAAAGCAACGTTGGGGTAGGCACAGATGGGCTGTGTGTCTTCGCTGGAAAAGTCAGCAGGCATTGGGAAAGCTGAGAGCCACGGGGCTGGAGGATTTCTGGGAATGCGGCATAGCAGGGGGGTGTTTGGAACGGGGACAGCGCTGAGAGGGGGCAGAATCCTTCTGCCAGGCTGGTTCCAGCACTCTGTTTTTCCCTATTGCTCCGTTCTTCCCAATTGCGCTGTTCCTGATTTGGTTTGAGGTGGGAAGAGGTGAGCTCCCCCCGGGACTGCTGCTGGTCCTCAATGGGCACAGCTCTATCCCCTCTTCCCCTGCACATCTCTCTCACTGCAGGTTTCAAGTTGTTTTCACAGCCCTGCTGCATCTCAGACCTTTGGACGATGGCTCAGGCCCGTTTTGGGGGAGGAGGGATGGGGCTACTTGTGGAGTTTGGATCCTGGCACTGTCTGGGGTAGTTAATGGTTCACCAGATCCAGCAGTGGGGAGCAGGGCCAGGCTGTCTCTTCAGGGACAACGGGGGCATCCACCCCTACTGCTGTCCTTGGCACGGCCGGGAGGGCAGACATCAAGCATCCCCAGCCCATCCACCCCACATCCCAGCACCAGCCAAACAGGGCCACTCCTAGCATGGCGGTGACTCTGTGGATGGGAACGCTGAGCCCACCGTGTCTGTGTCCCCACAGGCAGCCGTGCCAGCCTCCATGCCGCCCTGCGCACACTGCTGGCCGTGCCATGGCCCTCACAGAGGGATGTCCGTGCCTGGCTGCAGCTCCTTGCAGTGCTCCAGTGGGTGCTCAGCTTCCTGCTGCTGGGTGAGTGGGGCCATGGGGGCTGTAGGGCTGGGCGTGCGCTCACTCACCCACCCCATCCCACAGGCCCCGTCACCCTGGTGCTGCTCCTCTACCTGGTGTTCACCCGCTTCTGGCCCATCTCTGCTCTCTACCTGGCCTGGGTCATCTTTGACTGGGACACACCAGAGAAAGGTGGGATGGGATGGGATGGGATGGGATGGGATGGGATGGGATGGGATGGGATGGGATGGGATGGGATGGGATGGGCACTATGGACACTCCATTTCTCTGGGTCTGCCCAAAGCAATGCCAAATCTTCCTCCTTCCACCTACAAATGGCAGCAAGAGGGATACAGCCCTCTGTCTGCTGGGATGGGCCCTCATGACTCCATTCCTGTCTCACTTGCAGGCGGCAGGAGGCTGCCATGCTTGAGGAGGTGGTCTGTGTGGAGGCATTTTCGGGATTATTTTCCTGTGAAGGTGAGGAGCAGGGTATGGTGTGGGGGTGACAACACAAACAGCTGTGGCACCATCCCAAAGGATCCGCCGTGCTCTCTAAGCAGTTCCCATGACTATGAACCAGACGGGAGCAGTGCTGTTATTCCAGGTGTCCCCAAGTCCTTGCCTGCAGCACACAGTGCTACCACAGAGCCCTGTCAGTCCCCTCTGTGCCCACAGCCCTCTGTCCCTGCAGTTGGTGAAGACACACGACCTGTCCCCCGGCCACAACTACATCATTGGTTCCCACCCCCATGGCATCCTCTGCGTCGGCGCCTTCTGCAACTTCATCACCGGCTCCACTGGCTTCTCTGAGCTGTTCCCAGGCATCCGGCCCTTCCTCACCACACTGGCTGGCAACTTCCGCCTGCCCCTCTTCAGAGAGTACCTCATGAGTGGGGGTGAGTGGTGTGGGGTTGGGGTGGGGGTCCGGTGCCTGCATCCCTGCTTCCAGCCATGACCTCTGGTCCCCAGCTGTGCCCAGTGGCTGCACTCCCAAGGAGCGGGAAGGGCATGGGCTGAGACTACCTGTACCTGTGCACGCTTTGCCTGCAACCTTTGTGCACCTTGTTTGCATCCTGCACGTATCTTTTTTGCAGTGTTTACATCCTCTGACATCTTGGTTGCATTCTGATTGCACCTGCGTGCATCCTATGCTTACCTCCTCTTGCGTTGTTTGCACCATCTGCAAACCTCGCTCACATCCTGCTCGCATCCTGTGTGCTCCTGATCTGTGCTGTCTGCACCTTACGCACACCCTGTGCACACCTGTGAGCACCTTGTTTGCATGCTCTGCACACCCTGCTTGCACCCCTGCCCAGATTTTTGCATTCTTTTGAACACCTACACGTCTTGCTTGCACCCGTGCACACCCTGCCTGCACCCCATGTGCACCTTTTTTGCACTATTTCACTCTGCGCTCTGTGCTCACATCCCACCTGCAGCCCTGCTGTCCCCATTCTGTCCCTTCCAGACACGATCCCTAGCGGGGTCCTTTGCACAGTTTCCCCCCACCCTACAGACTGCATTTCTCCTGCCATAGGCCTGTGCCCAGTGACACGCCGTGCCATCGGCCACCTGCTCTCCAACAACGGCACCGGCAACGCCGTGGCCATCGTCATTGGAGGAGCAGCTGAGTCCCTCTCCTGCAGCCCCGGCGTCACCACGCTCATCCTGAAGAACCGTAAAGGCTTCGTCCGCATGGCCCTGCAGCACGGGTGAGTGTGGGAGCACTGGGAGGGCACCGGGTGAGAGGCACGGGGTCCCAGCACACCCCCTCAATGCCACCGTGTGCCCCGGCAGTGCCTTCCTCGTGCCCTCCTTCTCCTTCGGAGAGAACGAGCTGTTCCGCCAGGTGGTGTTTGAGGAGGGCAGCTGGATGCGGGCCGTGCAGCAGCGCTTCCAGAAGATGATGGGTTTTGCTCCCTGCGTTTTCTATGGCCGTGGCCTCACCTCCGTGCGCTCGCGGGGCTTCCTGCCCTACGCCCGGCCCATCACCACCGTGGGTGAGCGGCTACAAGGGGAGGAGGAGGGTGTCTATTTGATGCCGGGAGGTGGAACTCGGTTCACGTCCCACCAAGCTCAGTGCTGCCCTGTGATGGCTTCCCTTCCCGCAGTGGGGGAGCCGGTGACGGTGCCCAAGATCGAGGAGCCGAGCAGCGAGGTGGTGGATCTGTACCACGGCATGTACGTGCGCTCCCTGCTCAAGCTCTTCAATGACAACAAGACCAAGTATGGGCTGTCAGAAGGGGATGAGCTGCGCATCGTGTGAGTGCTGTGGGCATGGGGACGCGTGGCTGACGAGGCCCTGCCGCTCCCCCTCCTCCTCTTCCTCTCCTGGCACCCAAAGGCTGGTGGAGGCCCCAGAGGTGCCACCTCCAGGATTGCAGTGATGGGCACGGCCCCATACAGTCACCATGAGCAGAGGGAGGGCGTAGGGTGTCGTGAGGAAGAGGAGGGAGGTCGTAGATTTGCATCCCCAAGGCCGGGCAGGGGAGGTGTTCCCCCCTTGGAGCAAGGGAAGGGACGCTCAGACACAGGAACCGGTGACAGTGGCCTCGACGTGGTTGTTGGGTGATATCTGTCATACAAATTTCCATCCCCTCACCGTGTCCTGAGTGTGCTTTGGGGTGCTCGATCGATCGGGGCACAGCATAGGGGTGGGTGGATGGGGTTTGGTGGCACTGCAAGTAATGGCGACACAGTGCCTGTGCTCTGGATCTCCTTCCCCAGGCATGGGCTGGGTGTGCAATGAGGGGCAGGGACAGCCCCATGTAGGGGCTGACGCGAGATGCAGCTGATAAGCATCTCCAGGCTGCTTGTCTTTACGCAGATCCACAGTTAAACATAACTGAGTAAATATTTACAGAGGAAACACCCATAAAGGCAGATTCTCCTACAGGCCTTCCCCACCCATCTCTTGTCATCCCAGTGCCACCCTCCCCATCCCATGGCCCCAGGCTTGCCCCAGATTATGTCTTAGTATGAAGGGGCTTCACTACTGTACCCTTACCACGAATATGTCCTCCTTCTTCCTCCTGATACAGGGAGGACCAGTTTAGCATGTGAAAAAGGGAAAAGTGCTTTATTGGGGTCCATTGGCAGCACAGCCCTTCACCGCCTCCCCCAGGACGCTTTGGGGGGCATCTCTGAAATGTGGCTCCATGCCCATCCCCCAAGTGTCCTCACCCTGAGGACAGTGCAGCGCATTGCAGCAGGAGACTGAGCCCTCAGTGCTGGCGGCACTGGACTGAGTGACAAAGTCTCAGTAGAGACCCTGGCCAGGACCATGACCATTCCTGCTGTCCCCACGTATCACCACCTGACACAGAGCTGCTCCTCCACTGTCCCTAATGTCAGTCCGCTCACTGAGCTCTATGGTCAAGCACTCTGTGCATGCCTGGGGAGGGACAAATGTTTTCTTAGTGACCTGGGATGCACCCCATGGCCACCCTCCCTCAGACCCATGGTCAGTGCTTCAGACAGGTTTGTGGGACCAGGGCTTCCGTGCTGTGTCTCACTTCACTTCTCATTGCCCACCTCTGCTCCTCGCTGTCCCTCCCTCGACTCTCACTTTTGCAGCAACTGCCAACCACACTGCTGTCCACGGAGGGGGACACGAGGCCCAGCAGGGAAGTGGGCACAGGCTGGGGCCGCTGGGCTGCCCCCCGGCGCAGCCGTCCCCGGTACTTGTCCCCAGCCATGAAGTACAGAATGGGGTCCAGGCAGCTGTTGATGCTGGCCAGGGGTCGCGTGATCTTGTAGGTGAAGTTGATGATGTTGAGGGTCTGGCAGTCAGCTTGGAAGTAGCGAGAGGTGTAGTAGAGGGTCCGTGTGATGTGGAAGGGCACGAAGCAAATGGCGAACACTGTGAGCACGATGATGATCATCTTGATGGAGCGCTTCTTGTAGGAGGGCATGCGGGGGCTGGGGCTGGGGAAGCTGCGCTTGCAGAGCCTTTTGGCCATCAGGCAGTAGCACACAACAATCACCAGGAAGGGAATACCGAAGAGGAGGGCCATGACGGAGGAGCTGTAGTGCACGTAATTGTCAAACTCCTCGGGTTTGGTGGTGTCATGGCAAAGGGTGGTGTTGTCCTTGGAGCTGGTGGTGACGAAGATGAGGTTGGGGATGAGGCAGATGGTGACAACCAGCCAGACACCCACGCAGATGAGCCGCGCGTGTTTGGTCTTCACCCACTTGAGGGAGCGGATGGGGTGGCAGATGCCCAAGTAGCGGTGGACACTGATGCACGTCAGGAAGAGGATGCTGCTGTAGAGGTTGGCGTAGAAGAGGAAGCGCACGATCTTGCAGAGCACCGTCCCGAAGGGCCAGTTGTTGCGGTCAGCGTAATAGTAGACCAGGGTTGGGAGGGAGAAGACGTAGAGTGTGTCAGAGATAGCCAGGTTGAACATGTAAGTGGTGGTGGCATTCCAAGGCCTCATCCTGGAGACAAAAATCCACACGGCCCAAGAATTGAGGGGCAGACC
Organism: Tympanuchus pallidicinctus; assembly: GCF_026119805.1. Classification (NCBI taxonomy): domain Eukaryota; kingdom Metazoa; phylum Chordata; class Aves; order Galliformes; family Phasianidae; genus Tympanuchus; species Tympanuchus pallidicinctus. The sequence goes on along the minus strand of NW_026294648.1, from coordinate 17,890,276 downwards.
CACCAAGAAGACGATGCCGTAGGAGATGGGCAGCAGGATGAACTTGAACTCCTCGTTGAAGACGCACTCTGCCTCCGCAGCAGCGGTTGTGTTCCCTTCCAGCCAGGGGGTCGGCGTCGGCGTCCACGGGGCAAGTGAGAACATCCTCACCGGAGCGTCCATGTTCTCCCAGCCAGAGCTGCGGGAGCAGTTAATAAACACACATTAGCTGTTGATCCCGACCATTGTCAGGCACAAAGCAGGGCAGGCGGCCAAAGATGCCAGATTTTCCCCCCCTCCAGGAGCTCCGGCCACTTTGATGCTTCTCTGTTTTTTCTCAGCTCTTGGGTTTGGGCTTGACACGTCCTCCCCTCCGGAGCCCTCCCAGTGACACCCGCGGATCGTAGCTCGGAGCAGCGCGCCGTGACACCGCGTGGAGCCGGGCAGGGTGCCCAGGGCCAGCCAGCAGACCCGCGGCGCAGCAAACAATGAAACCTTGATCAGCAACAGCAGCTCCTGCACGGTGCCAGCGCAGCCTCTTGGAAGCCGGCTCAGCCTAATTGGCACCGCCGTGACAATGCCGCCAGTCCCAGAGGGGTCCTCCCCAGAAGAAAGGCGGGAGGAGAAGAAAGGATTGTCTGGAGGGGTACGATGGCCCTGAGAAATCCTCGGGGGGCTGTTAGGGGAGCCTTTGGGAGGGCATTCCTGGGAGCGAGGGGCCTCCAGCTGCCCGCTCTCCTCCCCAGGAGAGCAATGAGTTCAGCTGCACAGAGAGGAGCTGCTCCCGTGCCAAACCCCAGCCCGACACAGCGCGAGTTCGAAGCCATCGGGACATTTCCCCCTTTGCACATTGTTCGGATCAAAGGCCGGGATTCTCATCGTCCCAGCAAATTGGTCCCCGGGGGTGAAAAGCGAGGGCAAGCTGTAAAACGGTTGCACTCGCCTTTGGAGATGTCTAAAGTTCAGCACCCGCTGCTCCAGCAGACATGGGGCAGCCGCCCTGGGCAGGGGTTGGCTGTGCTAAAAGCCTCCCCTGTGCTAAAAGTCAGCGCGGGCTGCTGGTGGTGGGAAGGGCTCACAGAAGGCAGTGCTGATCTACAGGTGGGCACCGGGATGGAGCAGAGCTCGGCTCAGGGAGTGAAGCAGGATGCTGGTTCGGGAGGGGTGAGAAGAAAGCTGTGCCACCCCATGCTCCTGTCCCCCCATTCCCTTTACCGCTTTCCTTCGCAGTGAGCACAGCTGGCAGGGCTCTCCCCAGGGCACATCCGTGGCTCCGTTAAGCCATCGTCCCGCAGAGGCACCCCACTGTTTGCAGAGATGATCATAAAGTAACGAATGGCACCAGGACCAGGCACCAGCTCCGCTCGCAGCCCAGCAATTTGTTTGAGTTCTGGGCTGAGCTCAGCTTTGGGCCCAAACCCAGCACCCCTTCCTGCTGTGAACGGCTTAATGACCGGATGAGTTCAGAGAGCAAGAGGCTGGCCCTGATCAAACATTAACAGCGGGACCTCGCTCTGCTCTCCTTGTAGGGACTGGGAATACCAATGGGGGCAGCAGGAACAGGGGGTCCGTTCTCCTCTCCCACCCTCTGAGGATGGCAGAGCAGCACAGCACAAAGTCCTGTAAGAGCGGCGGTGCTTCAGGTTGCGGCCACCGCTGCCAACCTCTGCGAAGCTGCCGACCAACGAGGATGATCTGAATAATCCAATTAAAAAAAAAAAAAAAAGACATCTGATGTAAGAAACGCACAAAGAAAACGCGGTGCCGGATGGCTCAGGGCAGAGGGCAGGTGATAAAACAGGTGAAACCTGAGGCCGGCTGCAAGCGGCAGCGTGATTTGGCTGCTCCTGAGCAAGCTGCCTTCAGGAAAACCACTGACAAACTGAAATGCAAAAGAAGATGACAACTGACAATCTTGATCTCAGCACTCGGGGTTTCCTACTTCCTCATCTTACTCACGATCAAAGGCAGTGGTTTAAAGGGCTCTGATTTACGCCCATCCACCCCGAGGACACGTCACTGCTGTTTGTGTTCCTCGAGCACGGCCCCAGGGAGGCTCTTGCAGCCACTGCTTTCTCTGTGCACTTTTCTGGACGGACCACCTGCAGCGGTGAGGCTCTGAGCCCAGCTGGGAGCTGGCAGGGGATGACGCAGGGCCGGGGAAGTGATGCTCAGTTCTGCCCTGCCCCTTTTGTGGATGCACAGGGCTGTGGTGTGGGGACTAGTATTTCCCCTTGCTGTGAGTGCAGCTGGTGGCACACAGGGATGATGGCCAGAGAGAGAGGGGGGCTGGGGACAACCTCAGGGCACAAATCTGGACCATGTGCTGCCCTTTGAAGATGGGGCACGGAACAGACTGCAGAGGGGAACTTGGCTGGGTGAGCCAAAGGGGCTCGGGGAAAACACAGGGCTTTTCTTCTCTCTTAAACCCTTGGAAATTGCAAAACAAGGGGAAATTGTGCAAAACATCCTGCAGAAGACCCTTGTCCCTAATCGCCACGTGGTGAGCCCAGCCAAAGCCCTGGCACCAGGGGAGCGTGACCTGATTTCTCTGAGCTCCCTTTCGCTTGCCCGAGCTCCGTCCTTCCTGGGGCTGGCAGTGGTGCTGGGGCTGTGCAGTACCCCACTGCAGCCTGCCCAGGTGCCCCCAGGTGTCGGCAGGATGAAGGTGACAGCCTTTTCGTCCTCAAGTGCTCTGTTCAGCCCTTCCACCGCACCAGTTTGCAGCACCGAGCAGAGCTGCAGCAGCCACAGGGCCAGCCTTGTCTTCAAAGGAGATGGCATTTGGGGGCTGCAGAGGAAGATGAAGGAGGGGAGGTGGCTGCCCCTGGACATACAAAGGTTTTTGGTGGTAGAGGTTCGCAGTGGTGTGGTTGGAAGGAGAAATTTAGGGATGGACTGACCCCACCCTCCCCCCATCCCAATCGTACACCCCCTGGATGTCACTGCCAATCTTCTCAGGGCCAAAGCTGCATCTCCAGAACCCCCAAGCCTGGCTAGGTTTGTACAGTCATCACATCACAGTGGGACCATCCCAGCTGCTGCCCTCCCCAAGACCCCCACCTCACCTCCGCTCCAGGGATGGGGTGACTCTCATCTGCGGGGCTCCCCCAGGGAACACCCGTCCCCCATAGGACCCAGGGCCATGCCGCCGTGCCCGGCCGGCCCGCGTCGTGCCTGCTCGTGCTCTTCCACGCTGGGAGCAAAGTGCCTGGGAGAGGCAGGGCTGGAGGTGGGCGGAGGCGGGGGCAGGAACCCGCTGCTCGCTGTGCGCCGTGCCGGCGTCCCTGCCTGCCCCGCGGGCCGCTGCGGGGCTCAGCGCTGCTGCTCTCCCGTCCTGCCCTGCCCTGCGCCCGTGCAGCCTTCGGACTGGATGCAGCCCCCGAGATGTGAGATGTGTGTTTTTCTCTCTCGGTTGCTGGGGACCTCAGCCCCACGGCTGCGGTCTGCCACTCACGGGCACCGCGTCCCATTTGTCCGTGGGCGCCATATGCTCTCACCCACGGGATCGCGGCGCCTTGCAGATGGGAACCGGCCGCGATCCCGTGGGTGAGAGCATTCTTCTCCCTTGGGGACCAAGCGCCCTCAACCCTGCGGACTCCGGCCTTTCTCCTTCGGGGGCAGGATGGCATCGCAGCCCTGCGAGGCTCTCCTGGGGAGAAAGGCGGCCACTGCCACCTTGAGGCCGGCCCGGGCATCGTGTCCCCAAAGCGGGCAGCAGCAGCAGCCTGCGGTTCGGCAGCACGCAAATGCGTGTCGGGTCTCCCCGTGGCTTGGCAGAGCAGACGTCTGTCCTCAATGTGTGTACGTGCACACTTCAGCGTCCTCCAGACCCTGACACTTTATTCTGGGTGATAACAGCGCAGTGCACCCCAAAGGACGCAACCTCAGGAGCAGCTGCTGCAGAGCTCCTTGGGGAACTGCCCAGCCAGGGTGTGCAGGGCCTCAAGGACCAAAAGTCCAGCGGTCCCTTTGTCCTGAGGGGCCTCAGTGTGTCCTGTGCCCCCTCCTGCTGGTAGGGCTCAGCAAGGTCTTTGCATTGCTTTGGGGAGGGCCATGGAGACACACAGTGACACCCCGAGAGCATCCATCTGACGTCCATAGGAACTTCATGAGACTTCCCAGCAGAGGCACAGCAGTCAATCACTCCACATCAGGGTGCTGGCCACGGTTAGGTGAGATGCCAACAGAGTCGGCAAGGGAACAACTATGGGACATCTCCAGTCTCACATGCGCAAGTTTAGGTGTTGGGTTTGGGGTGGGCTCAGTGCTGCTGGCTCCCCGAGGGGCTCCCATGCACTTTTACATGGTGCAGGGACGTGCAAGGCTGAGCACCCCAGCTCCCAGCACGTCTTGCTCAGTGCCATCCCTGCACATACAGCAAAAGACCCTTTTGCCAATAAGTGGGGACCCCCTGGGTGTCCATGAAGATCTGGGGACACACAGTGGGTCTGTCTCCCCAGTCTCCTGTACCCTGCATGGAGGGGTTCACCTCTCATCCTCCCCCAGGCGCAGGGCTCTACTGGGGACCCTGGGGACAGCAGTGCTGCCCTGCTCCATGCCTGCTGCTGCCAGCTCCAGGGCTGGGGGGTACCTGAAGATTTCAGTGCCGTCCCAGCCATGTGCACACAGCCCCTCCTCACGCTGCTGCACTCCAACGTGGCCTGGCCCAGCACCAGCACTGCAGGACCTGTCACAGCACCACTGGGGAAAGAAAAACAAGGGAAGGCTTCAGCCCCGTGACAGCAGAAATGCCCACCTTTGTGTCCCCACCCTGCATGAACCGTGCACCCCAGCACCACCACCCCTCAGCCATCCACACCCCATTGGTGTCTCTACAAAGGGACACCTTTGTAGGTGCTTCTGGGGGTGGCCCTGCTTCTGGGGGTGGCCCCTTAACCAAAAGCACATCCCACGGTTGTACCTCTCTGTGGTGGCCATGCTGGTAAGCGCTCACTCCATGCCCCGGCACCCGCCGGCAGCGTGGTGAGGGTGGCTGAGGGGCACTGTGGCTCTGGTGCAGCAGCATTTGGTGGCCATCCCCTTCACCCCTGGGGAGCATGCGGTCCAGCTGGCTCAGGTCGGTGGCCATGTGCAGCACTGTCAGAGAGTAGTCGCCACCCTCCGGCACATCCCTCGCCAGGACGGCCGATTTGGGGCGCTTCTGCCTGCCCACACCAGGAGGGCTCAGCAGGGACCTGCAGGGTGAGGGCAAAGGGGTCCGTGTCTGGGGGGGACCCCGCACGGGGCTGTTCTCCTGTGCGTCAGCACCCAAAGCCCACGTGGCAGGTAGTCCCTCAAAGATGAAGTAGGCCGGGTTGGTGTAGCTGCTGGTCACCTCTGGGAGGCTGCGGGGACGGCTCCTGCAGGGCACAGCATCACCAGGCTCAGCGTCACCTGGGGATGGGGCACGAGGATGGACCCCAGCCTGAGGGGGTACCTGAGGAGCGGCTTGGGGCACAGCGGGGAATCCTCTGCTGGAGCATCCTCCTCCTCCTCAAAGCTGATCCACTCTGCAGAGCACAGAAGTGTCACTTCTCCCCACTTGGGCACATGGCAGCAGTGGGGTGGCACGGCGGCACCTTACCGTAGAGCCTCTCGCGGGTGCTGCGCCTGTCCTTGGGGACGCGGACCTTCATCCGGCCCCGCATGGAGCCTGTCTCCTCGCCGTGGTGGAAGAGGAAGGTCTCAAACTGCTGGGCCATGCTGCCGATCATGGATCGCATCGCGATGCAGCACTCGCCTGCACACAAAGCACGGTGAGCCCCACACCCAGCAGCACCCTGCCCGCGTCCCCATCCCGTGCGCACCGTACGACTCGCAGCTCTCCACGCCCTTGATGCTGAGGAGCAGGTGCTGGTCACCCAGGTACTCCACGTCGGGCAGGATGGGGTTCAGCTGCACGAAGTGAGAGGGGCAGGGCGGTAAGGAGCGCCTCTGTCCTCGGGGGATGATCACAGCACGCAGGGGGGGAGGGACGGGAACGAGGAGGCGGGAGGATGCTGAGCCCTCCCCTCTGTGCTGTGCGTACCACGGGCAGCTGCTTTGCTGACCAGCACATCCTCAGGAAGCCGGGGACGTCGCAGTTCTGCGAGGTGTTCTCCCCACTGCGCTGTGCCTCTGCCAGGGGAGAGCCATGGGGACAGCTCCAGCCCCACGCCAGGCACCGAGCTCCCCTGCTCAGCACTGCAGCCGCAGGGCACCTCACCCTCCAGGCAGTAGGAGTGGAACTCGATGTAGCACTTGCTGCGGCTGGCAGTTTTGACGATCACCTCGATGCTGTCCCACTCGATGCAGGCCAGGGGCTCGGGGCCAGTGCCAGGAGCTGCAGGACATGGGGGTTCTCAATGGGGGCCGAACCCCAGTGGGGATCAGACCCCGTCCCCTTGTCCTTACCCTTCTTAGGCACAAACTGCGACGTCACACCCACCTCAAAGGTGGCAAAGACGGGCGAGTGGTCACTGGTGACGATGTCATCAGTGCAGCCTGGCATGGGGAGAGGCAGCTGATGGGCTGCCAGAGCCGTGAGACTGCACGGGGCTCAGCCCCATCCCCAGGTGCCACTCACCATAGGAGCTGCAGACCAGGTGGGTCTCTGGGAGAGACTTCCAGAGGATGCGGTCACACCACGAGGGGACATTGATCCTCATCTAGGAAGGAGAAAAGCGACCGCTATAGGTGTCCTCTTAGGGTCAGGATGTTTTCTCCTAGCCTGCTTCTTCCTCGCCACCAAGAAAATGTATAGAGTGGCCCTAAAGCTTCACCTCCCCCCAGGGGAAGGCTGAGCACCCTGTCTAGCACCATCTGTCCCACTGTCCCCATCCCCTATCTGTGTCCACATCCCAGTGATGTAGGAACTCACCCCTGTGGTCTTGAACTTCTGCCACATGTAGTTGTCCCGGGAGCCCCGCTCATACCGGTAGGTTGGTGGGAAGGAGATGTCGCCCTCTCCTGGGAACCGAGACACACAGATGATATGAAGCCAGCATTTCCAACTGTCCCCAGAGGTGCAAACTGCTCCAATGGGGTCAGGTCCTGAGTTTCCCCATGCCCACATGCTCCCAGCTGTGGGGACGCTGCCCAGGAGGGGCTCATGATGCACATGACTTTCCCCAGGTTTTTGGCAGCTCGCACAGAGCCATGCAGGGACACAGTGCTGGAGGTGGCACTGGCAGAGAGCTGGAAATCCCTGGCTTCCACTGGGAAGGCAGCAAGCAGCCCAGCAGCCCCACACTCACGGAACTGCAGGAACACCTTGTTCTTCTCCCGCTCCATGTTGAGTTGGTCCATGGCTAGGAGGATGTCAAACTCCTTCTTAGTGACATGGGTCAGGACGTCCTGAGCAGGCACAGGAGGAGCAGTGAGCACTGGCGCTGACACCCTGAGCCCAGCTCCCCACAGACGCACACCTGCACATCCATATCCAGGCGGTAGTTGAGGTCCCCGAACCAGAAGAGGTGGGTGAAGCGCAGCGTGAGGTCGAAGGCGCTGAGCCGTTTGTCGCCCAGTGCCAGAGAGCGCAGGATGTCACTGTAGTTCTGGTTCCGCCTGTGCCGTGCGGAGGGGATGGCAGCCACGTGTCAACCACTGCGGGGTATCGTGGGGCCACCCCTTGCCCCTGAGGCAGGAGGGGGATGGGGTAACCCCACACCAGCCCACGGTGTCCCCATCACCTGTGGGTCTTCTCGCTGCCCGAGGCCAAATGGCAGTTGACAAAACCGAAGGAAGTCCCGTTGAAAAGAAAGGAGACACCCACAGCCCCCTTGTTCCCTATGGGGACACCGAGCTCAGGGGCGTGGAGGTGCCCTGGGGCAGCCCCCCCAGCTCAGTATCCCCATCTCTTCCTTACCCAGAGTGTTCGCAATCCCTGTTTTGACACTGGAGGTGTGGACGTGGCTGATGCGCCGCTCGTGCTCTGGCTTCACCAACACCACCATCTTGATGCTCCAGAGGCACTGCAGGGCCACCTGCGGGACGGGGCAGTCAGCCCAGCTCCCACATTGCAGGAAGGCAAAGCATCCCCAGAAGTTGCTCATTACCACTCGGTAGTCGATGGCCATCAGCGTCTTCAGGGACGCGCGCAGGAACTCGACCCACTCGCGGTCACCCAGGGAGTTCTCCTGTGTGCCGATGACGTAGATGTCATGCGGGATGCAGGCAGTGGTCTCGTCCTGTGTGTGTCCCAGGCCCCTCGAGGTCAGCCAGGAGGCCAGGGAGCGGGGCGGCGGTGTGCTGCCTGGGGATGGGACAGCAAGTGACTGCCTCGCACCCTCCTCCACCCCAGTACCTGCTGGGGATGGGAAGCATCACACCAGCACCGTGGTCCACCCATGCCCATCTCAGACCTGCAAAGCCCTCCAGGTACTCATGTCTCCAACAGCAATGGGGCAAGCAAACTCCAAACCACGAATGGCCATGATGGGGACTTCTACAGCCTCTCCCTCCCACTGAGGACCAGCTCACACCTTGCCTGTCCTAAGGCAGCTCCCTGCAGACCCTTCCAAACCGTCCCAGGTTTGCAGTGGGCTGTGAAGATCCCCCAGGATGACTTGACTTCATGGAGGTCACTTACCCATGTTCCACGTCCCGACATAAACCGAGATGAGGTCAGGTTCATCCAGGTTGGAGTGTTGGATCTTCATCAGCTGCAGCAGCTGGCAGAAGGCTTCTCGCTTCTGGGAGCAATGCAGGGGGCTCAGGGCATACAGGGCTCAGAGCTGGACCCAGGTATAGGAGAGCACAGAAGCCTCAAAAGCAGACAGGATCAGGGGGATAAGAGCACCCAGGTGCCAGAGCTAACAGAGGCCTGGCCTTGACCTCAAGAGCACCTATTCCCTGCACAGCTAAATAATGGCTCTGTGCTCCCAAAACAGCCTCTCTGAGGAGGTTGGGGGGAGAGGCTGGGGGACATCACCCCACAAAGCCACCCGCATTGCTCACCTTTGCACTGGGAAAGATGAAGTCCTTGCTCAGGCTCTTCTGCAGGTCACGATTGTACACCAGCCTCACCTTGCTCTGCACGCTCTGGTACTTGATTAGCTGCAGGACTGAATGTGGGGCATGAGGGTTACAGGGGGACATCCTGTGTGACAGCACATGGCATGGGACAGAGCTCGGTGTGCAGCCCATGCCATGGAGTCAGGCCCAGCCCAGCAAATGCCTCATGCAGAGAACTGGGGGGCAGCATCCATTTACTTTTGTCCTGTGGGATGACCTCCTCTGGGGACCCACTGCCCCTCTTGGTGATGCTCACTGTGCCCTCCTCCACATCCACTGTCAGGGCTGCGCGCTGCGACTTGCCCACCTTCACCTGCAGCATGGACAGGGGGGGTTCCTGGGTCAGCCCCCACCCATGGGTGACAAAGACGCCGGGGCCACATTGTGTCCCCTATCCTCACCTCAAAGCACTGTGTGGCCATGGGCTTGGTGTCTGGAGGCAGGGCTGCAGGGCTGGGCAGTGCCAGGTTGTGTCGTGACACCGTGTCCTGCAGTGACACGAGGACCTGCCAGCAGGAGGAGTGAGAGATGGGGACATGGTGGGTGACAGCCTGGGGGTGGCTGAGGCACCCAGATTGGAGAGATGCTGTCACTGGGAGTATGGGGTAAGGGGCCCTACGCATGGGGAAAGGCCAGGGGTGCGTGGCTGTGCAGCTGAACAGCAATGTGCTGGAGGGATTAATTAGCTGACCAGTCGGCCAAGCACAGCAAGGAGCTGGCAGCATGTGGGCACCTTCTTCTCCAGTGATGAGAGCAGGTGGTTGACAGCTGAGATCTTGCTGAGGAGCAGCTCCAGGTCAGGATTGCTGGCCAGGAAACCCTGGAGAAGAGGACTGGTGCTGGTGTTGTGTTCAGGTGTGCCCAAGGCTGGCAGGGACCTGCTGCCCCCTCCTGCACTGGGAGCACATAACTCCTTGTCCCCAGTGGGGACCTCATCCCCTCCTTTGTGCTCAGAGAGCACCACAAGGCGTGCAGCACCCTCAGACGCCAAAACCACCCATAGCCCCTGGAGTGGGATGAGCCTGCAGGACTCACCTGCTCTCTGGCCAGACTGCGTGGGGACACAGGAGGCTCAAACACTCTGGCCAGAGTCTCCAGCCCCGCCAGCGTGAAGTCAATCTCACTGCAGAGAGACAGAGGAGCATGAGAGCTGGAGATGCACAGGGACAGGGACAAGCAGGCGGTCCCTCAGCCCTGCCCTCCTCCTGCCATCCTGTGCCACTCACCTGTGCAGCCCCCGGCAGGCGGTGACGAGAGCAGCACTGAGATGGTGCAGATGCGGGTGCCCACTGTGCAGTGCAGCCAGGTCCAGTGGTAGGTGCTGTGTCAGGTAGTCAGCCATGAAGCCCATGAAGTCACTGGATGGGCTGTAAGGGGGGGCAGTGGCTGGGAACGGAGGTACCCAGGCTCAGAGAGGTGCCAGCCTCAGCTCGGGATTTGCAAACCACAGGGAAAGGCATCTTGTGCCCTGCTCCAACTCCAGCATGAGCAGGGCTGGATGTGGGCAGCCACCCTTAAGGGCATCCTCTTGGTCTTGCATTTTTGGGATGTGCCACTTCCATCCTGCTATGCTGTGCCCACCCCGGTGCATTACCTGCTGTGGATCTGCTCCTGAAGCCTCAGCTGCAGCTGCTGTGAGATGTGGGGATGGGTGGGGGGAGCACCAGGCCCTGTGCTCTCTGCATTAACCCTGGTGGGCACCATGCTGCCAACATGGCCACCTCTTCCATCTTCTCCATCTGCAGGCACAGATCCCAGCTCAGCGCCATCACCTCTCTGCCGGCAGCCCCAACCCTTTGCCCCCATGCCCTCACCAGAGTCCTCATCAGCTGCTTCCCGGAGCTGGTGCACAGGGTAGAGCAGCTGTGTCACCAACCCATTGTTGGGCTGCTGGTAGGCGCTGATCAGCTCATGGAGGCTGCGGAAGTACTTGGCCTGGATACCCTGTATGGTCTGGAGGGGGGGCAGAGGGGACGGTGGCCACCATGTACCCCATCCACAAGCCAGGTGCCTCCAGCCAGGTTCACTGTGGGCAATGGGGGATGCGCTGCACGCTCTCACAGCAGGGATAGTGGCAGACAGGAGACAGCATTTTCACAAAGCCTCCCCCAGGAGCAGCAGCAGTGGGCGGCCATGGGGCTGCCCAAGTGGCATCGCTCCCAGGCGGCTGCGCTGCAGAAAGGGTCGGTGCAGAGCTCCCACATCCTGTGCTGTTGCACTTATGCAAAAAGCAAACCGCACCGCTCACCACGTGCGGGAAGCTGCAGGCTGCACCTCGCCGTGTGCTGTGCAGAAGTTGGAGGTGGGGGTGAATGCCCCCCTTCCCTGTGCACTGCTTCCTGCACTCACCTGGACGGAGAGCAGCCCCTCATCGTTGGGCAGGATGCGGTAGGTGTGGACGTGCCGCTGGAACCTACAGGAGAGCAGAGCATCTGCACCCTGTGCACTTTGCAGGTAGAAGAACTGAGCTCCTGCTTCAGGTAATGAAGCTGTCACCTTCTGCCCTCCCCATAGCCCATGCTCCCCAGCACCATGTGTTTGCCATTCGCACCATGCACCTGGCCAGGAAAGCCATAGGGAACTGGGGGGCATCCTTCTAAACCCGCAGAAGCACTGTCCGTGCATCTCCAACACATCTGTGCAGTATGTCCCTCAGTCGTAGTGGAGGTCCACCTCAGCCCCAACCCTGTGCCTCCAGCAGCAGCAGTGATTTAGGTGCTGGGGCTGCTCAAACTGGCAGCTGAGAAGTTAATAGCAGGCACTGTGGTCCGGATGCTGGCGCGCCAGAGGCTGGACGCAGAGGGGATGATTGTATTCACACAGAGTGAGCTGTGCTGGCCGCTTCCTCCACCCCACGCAGGGGCCAGGCAAGCACCCAGATGCACCTGAATGTGAGCAGCCCCACAGGGCACAGCGTGCTGACCCATGGATGTGGGGTGGGAGCTTTGCAGGGCCCCCCACCTCACACCGAGCTGGGCATCACCGAAAAAGCCCCATCACTGATTGCCGAGCAAAGCAGAAGTGGTGGCTGCACCCTGCACACATCCTTTTTGCTGTCGAATGATTTGCAACCCCAGCCCTGCCTTGCTGTCGCTCCGCTCCATCCCCCCACTCTGCTGCAGGGACCGGGGACAAGAAAGAAGCCAAGTGCAGAAAGAAGGCAGAACTCACAGGAGGCACAGGGCGTACGCCCCTGCGATGGACTCACTGTCCCGCACCAGGAAGCAGCCATCGCGCCCAGCCTTGGCCAGCAGCTCCTCGGCCACCACCCTGCTGATGTCCCGGTGGTACCAGCTTGCTGCTGCCATCCTCGTGGGTGGCACAATGTCAGCTGCACTGCGTTGTGTCCCTCACCCAACATGGGCTGATTGCCGTGGAAGGGGAAGGTGGGGGCCCGGAGGCTGTGGGTCCCGATGGGCGATGTGCAGCTCCTGCTCACAGGGTGCCCCGCACTGATCCCCCCAGCTGGGTGGTGCAGTAGGAGTGGGTCTGGGGGGGCTGTGGGGTGAAGCTGGGGGTCCGGGTGCTCCTCATCATGGGTGGCTGCAGCCTGCAGAGTGAAGGGGAGCACAGAGGGGGAGATCAGGAATCCGCGGCAGCATCACCCCACCGGCGTCCTGCCCTGCTGCACCACGAGCATGAGGCCACACGGACATCCCGGCAGCACGTGGGATCCCGTAGGTCACCAGAAGTACTCACCCTCTCTCGCAGACATGGCACTGCACACCCTGTGCCCCCACCGCCTGTCCCCTGCAGCCAAGCCCACTTCTCACGGCCCCGCTCTGCACTGCTGCGCCTGCCCACACCCTTCTTCCTTAACGCTCTGCTCGCTCCACATCTGGGACAGCCTCCTCGCTCCTCCTCCCACTCCAGCCCTGCTGGCAGGAGGAAGCCGGCAGCCATGCTGGGCCCCGAGCACAATGGGGGCTGCCCAAGCACCACCACCCTGCTGCCATGCAATCCCAGACCCTACCCCACAGTTGTACCCAGCGGAGGGGATGGAGGGCTGCACGGCATCACTGTGCTGTGCCGGGGCTGGCAGTGATGGGGATGCCTGCACATGGGGGCTGCCTGCACACAGTGTGGGGCTGAGCTCCAGCCATGCAGAGATGGTGATGCTGTGGGCATTGGGTGGGTGAGAAAAGTAGGTACCCAGTGCTGCATTCACTCATCCTGTTCAGGGGTGCCCTGGCTTCAGGAAGAGGGGAAGCAATGGGCTCAGGGAGGGTATGGGGACCATCACACTGAAGTTTTGCTCCTCGTGGCATGCAGTAAGCAGACCCCACGTGCCAAGAGCTGCGCGGGGCAGCTGCCAACAAGGCTGCGTTAGGGTGATTAGCGCCACGGCACTGTTAATTACAGACAAGCTGCAGCCACCATCTGCTGCAGGAGAGATGGGATGGGGGCTTCACCACCCACGCCAGCCTGGTTCCTCCCTGCTCTTTGCACGATTTGCTCTGGGCAGTTTACAAGACCAGCACGTGGGCACCCCCTGCAGCAAGCAGCAGCAGGCACAAGGACATCCCCACCACCCTCTGCACAAACCTCTCCAAGGCATCCCCTGAGCTCCTGGCACCAAGGAGGAACCTGGTCACCTCAAGGGGCCACCACCTGGTTTGGGGATATCAGCTACGGGCTGGTGGCATTCCCATCCCTCAGCTGTCCCAAGCACAGCTGCATGGCACGGGGCAGTGACTGGGGACTCCACCACCTGGAGACCCCCTCCCACCAGTGCTGCTTTCAGTTGTTACTTAACCATTCCTGTGTTTGCAGGTCCGGCGGCAGGCAGGATTAGTGCTGACCACAGCACCTAATCCAGCTCAGGGTAGGAAGGCACGACGCTGCCAGGGGCTTTGGGAAATCATTGCTGTCTGTCTGCCAGCTTGCCCTGCAGCAGGCTGTGTGTGAGTGGAGCAGCACACAGTGTGGGGACCTGCAGGTAAGGCTTCGTGCCATTCATCAAACAGGAGAAGGATCCAAACACGGGGCTGCGGACCCCGGTGTCCCATTACCTGTGCTGCAGTCACACCGACGCGTGCAGGCACCCAGGTAAGGCTGCACCCAGACCTCCACCACTGGGAAGATCACAGTTCACGTGGCCTCTGCCCTTGGCAGAAATAGTGCCTGCTAATCTGCAGCGTAAGCAGCTCTGTGTGTGCAATTAAAGAGATCACAAGTCATGGACCTGGTCAGCACGTGCTGGCAGCTGCAGCCCCGCATTTCTGTGTGCTCAGTGGGGTGGTTGTGGGGTGGTCCATCCCCACCTCCCGTGTGTGTGTCCCCACACTGCGGGACGACAGTCCCCACCATGGACCCACTTGGTACTTCCCCAGTTTTCTTATTTGCAGCTGTGCATCCTGAATTAACAACATGTTAACTGGGTAAAGTGAGGCCAGCCTGCAGCGTTATGAAATGACCACTGGTGAGGGAGCAGCCCTCGTGGGTGTGTTCACACCATCATCTCGTGAACCACTGTTCCTGGGCCTTCTCTCTTTGGTTCCTATTCTCCCACCACCATGTGTCTGTGTGCTGAGGGCAGGACCAGGTGGCAGGGATGCACCCACCGCTCACTGCCCAGGGACTGATTCTGGGTCCTGAGGGGCTCAAGGTCCTTCCCAAGCTGTCCCATACCCATAGCAGGATTTAGGAGGTGCCTGGCCCCATCATGGCAGCCCCACAGAGTGCACAAGGGAGGAATACAACCGGGAAGCCCCTTCCTTCCCTTCTGTTGATCCCATCCACCACCATGTGAGGACCTGCACCCTGCCTGCACCCTGCCTGCCAGGCACTTCCACCCCAATTATCATCACTTCACTCCTAAGCTTTACCAATCTCCATAATCTGCTTTCCCAGGGCTCCAGCCACCACCCCATTTATAGCCCACTCTTACTCACAAAGCATCTCCCTGGTTAAGAAACTAATAGGATTGCAGCCCCAAAATACCTCTCCCATAGTGCACACATGGCACACCCCCGGCCAAAGCCTGGTGGGCGAGATTTGGGGTGGGAGCAGGTGGCTATAAGAGGCCACAGAGCTGGGAGCAGCCGTGGTGAGCAGGTGGCAGCAGGACAAGCAGGAGAGGAAGAAGAGAACGTGCATCCAACCCCAGGTGAGCGCTGCTGTGCTGAACGGGCAGGGATGTCAATGGCTGAGTGGTGGCTGCAAGGAGGGCAGCCTGCAGCTGGGTGGGTTTCAGTATGGGTGTAGGCATCCTTAGTGCAGGAGGACTTGGCCAAGCCAGGAATCCCAGTGCCCATTCTTGGAGTTCTGGCACACAAAGGAAGGCTTCAGCTCTTTTCTCCTTTCTGTCCTTTCATCCTCCCTTTCCCCATCACGCAAATCGTGCTCCTTCAGCACCTCAACCTGCTGTTCCCAAGGAATCTGTGGATTATGTCTGAGACCCACAGCCCACCCGAGGCCATTCCAGAGCCCGTGCTTGGGACTGACGCTTTGTTTCCCCATGGGGAAGAACATCATCATCTTCCCTCCATTCCCTCTCTATCGCCTTTTCCCTTCTCCCCACCATCACTGGTTACATAAAGGGGTGATTCTGCCCACGCGCTCCTGGGGCTTAAAATCTTGCCTGGCCTTAAGCCCAGCTAATGTCAGAGCTGCCTAAGTTTAAGAAGCAGAGCTCATCCCTCCTGATCTCCCCACAAATCAGCCAACAATCAGCGAGACATTTGCCGTTTAATTCTGGACGCTGATGTTGATCAAGCAAAAAGCAGCAGCCCCCGAGGGGAGCTCAGTCCTGTCCCACTGCTGGCCCTGAGGCTGTTGGTGAGTGCGGGATGGGGCTCTGAATGGCACTGGGCTCCCCTGCCCATGGTTTTTCTCACTGTCTTGTGAGTGAGCACAGTGAGTATGTTCCTCCTCCTTGCAGGTGATGGCAGCAAATTCCCAGCAGCTGCAGTCTCCAGCAGCTCCATCACTGGGGTGAACCCCCAACCCCATAAGGTCCTGAGAGAGCATGGCAGCTCTGGATGCAAATAGAGCATCTGAGCCCTGCTAAGCCTCCAGCCGTGCTGCTCACAGTGCCAACCCCCAGGAGGGCCATTGCCAAGGGTTCTGCACAGCATTGGCACACGAACCATTGAGTCCCCATTGCTGGTGATGGCCAATGGGGCTCCTGTTCCCATCTCCAGCATTTCCCCCATCTCTCCCTGCAGGTTCCTGGCTGTGTGGCACCTGACTTACAATGGCAGAAGGATCAAAGTAAGCCCGAATCCCAAGGCTGGGACATATCTGCCTGCCTGGGCACAGCTCCTGAGGATGCTCCTCTAGGGGGAGAGAGCAGCACTGCCCCCAGCCTCACCACTGTTCTGTGCTTTTCCTACAGGGTATTCAAGAAGACCAGTCCCAATGGGAAGGTGAGTCCATCAGGCACATGTGGGTCTGTCCCCAGTGCACATGAGCTGGTGGTGCCCAATGGTGAGGCTGCGAGGGCCTCAGTGTGGGGGACAGGGGATGCAGCCCAGGTTGCCATTCCCTCTGCAACCTCCTGATTCCCCTGTGCCTGCTATGGTGCCATCACTGGGGTCACTTTTCAAAACAAGTGTTTTAAGAAACACACGCAATTCCTGCGATGCGATGCCTGCTCCTTCACACCAAACACCTGCAGCATCACAAAGCTCAGCACCCACTGACCTGATGTGTTGTTTCCATTTGCCATGGGCTCCTCCAGCTGTCCATCTACCTGGGGAAGAGGGACTTTGTGGACCACGTGGAGTCGGTGGAAGCCGTGGGTGAGTGTGGTTCCCAGGGTGCAGGTGGCAGTGAGTGGCCTCGACCATTGCTCTGTGTGGAGAGAGGAGTGAGGGCAACTCCAGAGGAGCAAACACCTCATTTTCCTACAAATATCTTTAAAGCAGTACTTACAAAGCAAAATTCCTTTGCAAGTAAGCCCTGGGGGTGGAGATGTTGAAGGAAGGGTCACCATCCCCATGCAGGCAGGTCCCCTGGAGGCAGCTCTCCTGGCCTCCTCCTGTCTGAGCATTTTGACTGTAGAGCATTCTCACAAGGACCTTCCCTCTCTCCAGCACACCCAGTTCACCACCTCTTCTCTCCCGTTATTTGCAGATGGCGTCTGCCTCATCGACCCGGAGTACCTAAAGGACAGAAAAGGTATTAAGGCACAAAAACCCATGTTACGCAGGGCAGGGACACAACCCCTGTAGGTCGCCATGCCTTGAAGAGACCTGATGAATCTCATTAACTTTATGTTTGGCGCCTGAGATCTGCTTTCAATGCCAATAAGATACAAACACACCTTGTCTTTCTTTCCTCCTTTCCCAACCCTTCCCCTGCGCCTTTCCCTCCTCGCTCCCCTCCATTCTCACCCAGTCTATGTGACACTCACGTGCGCCTTTCGCTACGGCCGAGACGACCTGGATGTCATTGGACTGACCTTCAGGAAGGACCTCTACGTCCTGACCACTCAGATCTTCCCACCGGTGCCTGAGCAGGTGCCCAAAACCCTCACCTCTCTGCAGGAGAAGCTGCTGAAGAAGCTTGGTGAGAACGCCTACCCCTTCACCTTTGAGGTAAGGGTTGCTTGGTGCTTCCCAACCACGCATCTCAATGGGGATCATCCTTGGGCACGCTCTCTGTCTGCACTCTGTCTCTGTTCTGCCCAGATTGCCACCAACTTGCCCTGCTCAGTCACCCTCCAGCCGGGACCGGATGACGTGGGAAAGGTCAGATGCTGTCCCAGCCTGTCCCCAGGTTGTTTCTCTCTCATGGGGAAGAGGTTGGAAGGGACGGACAGCTGGAAGCAGGGCTGGGATCCGCAGGGATGTGGTGGGGGAAGGAGGGGAACAAATCTGAACCTCGTGCAGCTTAGAGCCTCTTTGTAACCCAACGTGTCCTCCCAGGCCTGTGGTGTGGACTTCGAGGTCAAAGGGTTTTGTGCTGAAAACCTGGAGGAGAAGATTCACAAGCGGTATGTATTGCCCTCAAATAGAGGGGAACCCTCATCCATTTCCACTGCCCTGAAACTGAACAACTGAGCCATTTGGGGGTGATCACCTCCGGAGCTGAGACAAGGCTGCAATGCCTGCTCGTGTCATGCTTGGGTTGGGGACTTTGCCTAAAGGAAGGGTGATGGTCCCTATGCCTGTGTCCACCCCATCCTCAGAGCAGCCTGTAGACTGCACTGTTTGAATGGAGGAATTGAGGTGCCCCCATAGACAAGCTATGCGTGCCTAGGGAGGCCAGGGGGTGACAGCTTCTCGCCCTGCAGGAACTCAGTGCGCCTCGTCATCCGCAAGATCCAGTTTGCACCTTTGAAGACAGGCCCAGGGCCCAAGTCAGAGACCACCCGGCAGTTCATGATGTCTGACAAGCCCCTGCACCTCGAGGCCACCCTGGAAAAGGAGGTCAGTGGGGGGCTGTTCCCAGCTCCTGCTACCATGTGTGTTCCCAGGGATGGGGACCGGGACTTCTTCGGCCCCAACCCCATTTGCTGGCCACGTAATTGAGCTTTTTCTGACTGCAGATCTACTACCACGGAGAACCCATCAACGTGACTGTCAATATCAACAACACCACCAACAAGATTGTGAAAAAAATTAAGATTGCAGGTGAGAGGAGTTGTCCCAGAACCCCCGTGTTGGGTTGGAGAGGGGGAATGTGGGCCTGGGTCTCTGCCGCCATGCCAACGCTGCTCCCTCCTGTGTGCCTCCAGTTGATCAGATCACAGATGTGGTTCTCTATTCACTGGACAAATACTCAAAGACTGTGTGCATGGAGGAGATCAAGTGAGTAAAAACGAGCTGGCAAACAGAGCTGGGGAGAGGAGGGAGGGGGAGAAAGAGAAGCTGGTGGCAACGATGGTTTTACACTGAGCAAGAACAAGGTTAGAAGTGCAGATGTGAGGAAGCGGAGGAGAGGGAAGGCTGCAGACACTGAGAGTCCAGCTCGAGCCTGGGGACGTCCCTGGGGAAAGGTGCACAGCTGCCCCCAGGCTGCTTCCTCTCCCCGTTTTGCATCTTGAGCCCAGCCGCAGTCAGACGAGGTCTCTGTGCTCCTGAAAAAGAGGAGTGACAGAGCAAAGATGGGAAGGCAGAAAAAAAGAAGTGGTCGTGGGAAGGAACAAAAGGAGGAAATGAGCCCAGGCAGCTGCAAGGGAGGGGAGGATGGGGCGGGACTGAAGTCAAACTGGCACGGTGCTGAGCACTGATCAGGGGGTGCTGGGTGCTGGCTCTGAGCTCTCCTCTCCTAACCCTTCTAGTGAGAATGTGGCAGCCAACTCCACCTTCTCCAAAACATACTCTGTCACCCCCACGCTCTCGACCAACCGGGAGAAGCGAGGCCTGGCTCTTGACGGCAAGCTCAAGCATGAGGACACCAACCTGGCCTCCACCACCATGTAAGAGCCTCTGCATCAGAGCAAATCTCAGCTCAGGCACCTCAAGTGGCCTCCAGAAGCTGTGGCCTCAGCCACTGATCACCCTTCCCTTCTCTCTGTCCGCCACGTTGCTTTGCAGTACAATCTAGTGCACCCCACACCAGTACAATTGCTCTGGGGGTCATGAGGTTGGCTGCATGTCACAGCTCTGCTCTGCCTCTCTCCTAGCCTGAGACCTGGCATGGACAAGGAGGTGCTGGGGATCCTGGTGTCCTATAAAGTGAAGGTCAACCTGGTGGTGTCCCGAGGAGGGTGAGCTCTGTGGGCACGGTGGCAAGGACACCTCTTGGGTCGTGCGTTGGGGTCTTGTACAACTGAGCTGGTGACAAGGGGATGGATGCAATGAGAAGGAGCTCATGCTGTGGGTTCCTTTCTCCCTGCCCATTTCCAAGGACTGTGGAGGCAGCTGAGGTCCACATCATCCTCTTTGTCTCCACCACTACTGCCCTTCACTTATTACAAAGCATTTTATTTCAAAGCTAAAAAACCAACACCCTTCTCTTCTTCCTTTGCTGCTTTCTTTCCTTTATCTCCATGGCCAAAGCATCCTGGGGGATCTCACATCCAGGTAAGGAGGGAGCTGCCCACAGCGCTCAGTGCCAGCGCAGTGCAGAGCCGGGGCCAGCATCGTGCAGCACTGGGTGGGTTCACTGAAGGAAGTGCTTCTGCTTCCAGTGATGTCGGTGTTGAGCTGCCCGTCATCCTGATGCACCCGAAGCCTGCGGATGGTGAGTAGCACTTGACATGCTGCCGAAACACCAGGGAAGAAAATGTAGTTCCTATTCAAGGGGGAACTGATAGGACTGATGGCTCTGGAAAGTCCCAACGGCTGGATGAAGTGCCCCAGAAAATGAGGCACATGTGACTCATCAGCCACGTGCTGCTCAGGATCAGACAGCGTGCTGGAGGAGCAGCTCTGCTCCCTGCTGCCACCCACACATGGCAGGCTGTCCAGAAGAGCACCTGAGCATTGAGATGCCTGTTGAATGTCATTTCTTTATTAACCATAAACATCTCTATTTCAATCCTTGCCTTCCCACGCTGTGCTTACAAATGGACTACACAGATAAACCAAGGTAAGTTTACTTACACCTCAGACTGCATTTCCTCCAACACGCAAATTGTGTAAACCCATCGCAGATATTCCATTTTGGGTAATGGAGGTGCTCTTAAATTAGAACATCCATGCCAGCAAGCCTTCTGCACGTGTCACAGCAGGCAGCACGGCATCCCCTACAGTGGCACAGGCAATAGGATGTAGGCCTATTCATGGCAGCCATTGCTACCAGCCGGCCCCACAGCTCTCACAGCTCCCAGACCCTGCTTCTGTGTCTGGTTCGTGCCCCAGTGCAGGGTGTTACATGGGGGTGTGGAGCCTGGAAACTCAGTCTGCAGCACTGCCTCAGCTCAGCAAGGACACAGAGGCTTACAGAGAAGAAAAGCTGTTGGTTTGCTCCCACCATCACAGCCCATAGATTTCCCCAGGTCGTTTCATATTCACACACTCCTGGAATTGTTTTTGCTGACTCTTCATTTCCATCTTTTCCTTTTCCTCTCCCTTGCTGTCATCCGCTTGCCTTTTGCAAGGAGGTAACGAATCCCTTTGTCACCACTGTAGCTCCCTTCCCCTCCTTTTTCCCCTTGACACTGTAAAACACTGCCTTGAATTAAACCCCCCAAAGTTGCTGGCCCTCCCCCGGCTCCCCAGCTCCAGTTTGGGCTGCACGCCCGCAGGGTGTCTGCAGGGGGAGCCGGATTTGGGGTGGGGTTCAATCGTTCCAACCTCACCGCGCTCCTTGCAGCGAGGAGGACATCGTCATCGAGGAGTTCGCTCGCCAGAAGCTCAAGGGAGAAAAAGACGATGAAGACGAGAAGGAGGAAGGCGAGAAGGAGGAGAGCTGAGCTGTCTGCAGACAGAGGCACGGGGGACCGTACCCCCACAGCACCCCGCAGCCCTGCCCGCCCTCAGCACCACGTGCCCCGTAGCTGCCCCGCTCTGCCCCGCTCTGCCCCCTAGCTGCCCCGCTGCCCCGGCGCTGCTATCGGGCTGTCCCACCGCCCACACTGAGCGCGGAGCTCCGGCGCTCGCACGGCCCAGCAGCGGCCCCGAGCGCCGTGTCGCCTGTCACCGGCCTGAATGACGCGATGTTTTCGGCGTGTTTATAAATAAACCGACGCGAAACAAGAAACAGAGTCGTTTTGTAGGAGCGCTACAACGGGGGTGGGCTCGAGGCCGCCGCCCACCGCCAGGTGGCGCTGTGCCGTGTCGGTGACGCCATCGCGGCGGCGGCGGAAGTGACGCCATCGCGGCGGCGGAAGTGACGCGCGGCGCGGCGGGCGGGGCGGCGGTGCCGGTGTGTGCTCGGTGGCCTCTTCTTCTCCTCAGTCACGGCTCCGGCTCGGCCTCTCCGCGCCGCCATGTCCGCCCCAGGCAGCGGCGGCGAGTTCGGCAACCCGCTGCGGAAGTTCAAGCTCGTCTTCCTGGGCGAGCAGAGCGGTGAGCGGGGCGGGGATTGGGCCTGGTGCTGAGGTGCCGTTAGGCGGGGCGGGGCCGGCGGGGCGGCGGCCGGAGCGGGAGGGGGGGGGGGAGAACCGGGGGTGGCGGGGCGGGTCGGGCCAGGCCCGGCCGGGGGGTCGGTGGGCTCGGCGGGCTCGGCATCGCCTCACCGCCCGCGGCTGCGCTGCGACTGCCGTCGGTCTCCTTTCAGCCGGACGCCGGCTCTGTTTCGTGCCCCTGCCCTCACGGTGCGTGGATGACTTGCGTTATTTTCTTGAAATCGGGGTACTTCGTCTGTGTCGCTCTCCCGTATTTATCGTCTCCTCGACCGCAGGACTGCGTCTTGCAGGAATTTCCAGAAGTTTTCAGGTTGAGCTGCCTCAGCGAGGCGGGATCCATGTTGCTGCTGACAGGTGCTTGCCCTCCTGTTGCTGGCGCTCACCATTTCGCTGCTTTCTGCAGCTGCTTATTCCTTTTCTTTCCTCCCTTTTGTCTGTGTTTTTTGCAGCTTCCCAAGAGAATCAGGGATCTTTGGTTCCCGTTCTCATCAGTTCTTGCACTATTTCTCTTGGTGACATTTGGATATGTGCGTTTTTTAAGCAAGCTATCAAAGTTCACAGGATCACAGAATGGCCGCGGTTGGAAGGGACGTCAAGAATCACAAAGCCCCAAGCCCTGCCACATGCAGGGCCACCAACCTCCACATTTCACAGCAGCCCGGGCTGCCCAGGGCCCCATCCAACCTGGCCTTGAACACCTCCAGGGATGGACGGGGCATCACAGCCTCTCTGGGCAGCTGTTCCAGCACCTCACCACTCTCCTAGTACAGAACTTCCCTTGACATCCAACCTAAGTCTTCCCTCCTTCAACTTAAAACCATTTCCCTTGCCCTGCTGTTATCTACCCTTTCCAAGAGTTTACCTTATATCTAAATATCATTTATGGACAAATGATCTCAGTATTAAACGCTGCTTTTCTGTAGAGCTGGTGGCAGCTAATTAACGTCCAAGGCAACACCGTGTCAGCTTTTGATGCTTGCATCTGGGAGTCCCAGACTTGGTGATTACATAAGTGCCCAAATATGAATAACAAAGCAGATTTACTGCTTGCTCAAAGCAAACAGGCAGCTCTATGCTGTTCTCATCATAACATATCTAAATTGAGGGTCAGGTTTCCATAGTGATTAGGTTTTTTCTTAGATTCCTTTGACTTAGTGCTCACCTATTATCTCATGAATGAATTTCTCAGCTGTTTATTTCCCAGGTGGGAGTAGCTGGGAAGTAGCCTTATGTTGGCAACGTCATTCTGGCGGTCAGTGGTACCAGTGTGTGAATCCTGACCAGCAGGTTCTTCCACTGCTCTTTGAAAGTAATTTTGCCTCTTCTTTTATAGTTGGGAAGACCTCTCTGATCACCAGGTTTATGTATGACAGTTTCGACAATACTTACCAGGTATGTGGTAGACACTCCTCTGTGAACACATCTGTTTTCCACTACTAAAATGCATTCCTCTTGTGCACGTCTCCACGAGGTGTCAATTGAGTATCATACACGAGACTGTAGTGTGAGTTGAAACGTAGATCAGACTGGCTTTCAGTCCCAGTGTGCTATCAGGGTGTGCAGTGAGCAGGAGAGCCGTGAGGTTTAGATCCTGTTTGGGTGTTGGAGAACTTGGAGGAAAGCAAAGAGAAACGTTGGTTTATGGGATCAGTGAACAAAAAAGACAATGGTGAGGATGAGTGAAGGTCAGCATGGAGCATCAGGAAATGGGGAATAAGGTACACGTGTGCTTCTGATAGTTCTTGGTCTCTGCTCTCTTTATAGACGTCCTGTTAAAATAGTACTTGAGTCCAGACTACGTGGACGGACCCCCAAGAAGTCTACATGGTGTATTTTCTCTCTGAGTCTTTCCCTTCTTAATTTTTAAATGTATGTCTTGTTTTTTAGCTGAAAGGGTATAGATAGAAAAAGTCAGGGAAATTTTGGCAAGGAGAGAGCAGGGTAGGGATGGAGAGACTTCAGACTGAGAAGCTCAGCATGTGTAGGAGGCGCAGAGATCTCGGGAAGAGTCAGCTGAAACAAAATGGCTTAGTGGTATTTCAAAGGAGTACTGAATGTCTTTGAGGAAGATGAGACTGTGGTGGCCTCTTTTAATGCAGGCCAGGAAGAGTTATTGGTTTCAGTTGGAGTAATTTCAAGCTGGAAGGTAACAGAGAAGGTGGTTTTCTGGAGGACGAGTCATTTACTGAAACCAGATCCACTTGTGCTTTGTGTGCTTTTATTCCTAACCCTTGTTAGGTGCTCTGGAGGGTTTATCTTGTTGTGAGCTGTCTTGGCTGCAGAAAACAGGGCTCCTAGAGAAGAGCTACTGACTGCAGAAATTGGCAGCTGTGGTTTGATATCAGCTGGTTCATGTTCTAATGGATGCTTCCAGAACACGTGGTGCTGCCTGTGTTTGAGTCTGGAGATTGTACTAAAATCTGTTCAGTAATCAGTCACTTGTTTCCTGGGGTTGTGATGGGCTGGGATGCCTGCTTGATTTAAATGCCTGCAAACATTTAACACCTCTAACTTCATAAGTTACTTTGGGTGTTTCTGTAGTGGAATGTCTGTGCAGCAATGGAAATGTGAATGGAGGGAGGTAGATGGAAAGAACTGCTTGGGAAGTGCAGCTTCTGGTTGTCCTTGAAAAGGAAGAGCATTCTCTGTTGTTGGATAGCCCTGAATCAACGTTACTTTTTAGGTTTCAGCACAGTTGCTCACAATTTATTTGTTCTACCTTCTGGTTATTTCTAATAAGAGAAATGTTACCAGAACAAATTGCTGTAAAGCAGAGGGAGATGACAGGACAGATACGATCTGCGCTGAGATGCACGAATGTCAAGGAGGTAAAATTAGAATTTGGAGGATCTTGGGAGTTGAGAAGTGTTGGAAGAATAGTGTGAAATAGAGATGGTGGAGATACCTAGATTGCTTTGTTTTTATCAACTCTTTTGAGGGCAAACGACTTCAACAGCTAAATTACAAGTTAGCGAACGTTCTTTAGAGATTGTGTAGAAAGATCTGATCTGCAGATCCTGGGAGGCAGTTCCTAACGCTTTTCTTCTTTCCAGGCAACCATTGGAATTGATTTCCTGTCAAAAACAATGTATCTCGAGGATCGCACGGTAAGTGAGGCGTCCGGGTGACGGTGTGGCAGCAGCAGCTGCTGTGGTGCTGTTTGCTGGCCAGGCCTGCAGCGCCTGCTGGAATCCCGCAGCACCTTCAGAGGGACGGCCTTTGTTGAGTCACTGACCCACGGCCCTGCTGGTACCCACTGGTGTGTAAGGCCTCCAGCACTGAGCCTGGTCCTTCCGAGCAGAACTGGGCCGAGCCCATGTCCCAGCCGTGGGGGAGCGGCTGGCTGCTCTGCTTGAGAGGCGCGCTTTGCTCCCAGGGTTTGCAGTGCTGTCTGTAGGGGTTGTCAGTGTGACTGGATGTGGACAGACCCCAGGAAGCAATTCCAAGTTTTGAAGTCATTCAGATTAACAATAGTGGCACGGTTCCTCTTTGCAGAACGGTTCTATTTGTAGCACAATGCTGACTTTCTGTTAATAGAGCGTTTTTGAACTTAGCTTGCATGAGACTCCATTTTGCAGAAGGAGTTCCCTCGTATCTCTCTCCTGTCTTTCAGCATCTGCCCATTTGTTCCTGTTTTGCTAGCAGTTGCCTTTTTGCTCATTTTATTACTGGCCAAGAAGCTGCTGGCAGGAGGGAGGGGTCAGCTCTGCAGTGGAAGCCTTTTGCACTGTTTTGGGTCTGTTGCTTTTGAAGAAATCTCATCCCTGTGTGTGGCGAGATTCTCCTGAGTGCTTCTCTGCCATCTTACCAGCGACTGATTGTTAGAAGAGACCTTACTGAATCTTTGGGAGAGCTGCTTGGAGAATGTTCTTGTGTTGTTAGCAGATCTTGAGAATGCAGCCTGACACCTGTGAAGTCAAAGTGGAATGCCTGTGTCTTGTTTGCAGCAGTCTGTAGGTCTCAAGCGTAGTCCTGGTTCCCTATGGCTGTGTAGGTCACGGTGCCGTGCACCTCCTGGCCTGCTAGCCAGAAAAATGGCTGGTATACTGTTAGCTTTCTTAATTATTTATCCTGTTAAAATAATGAGAGGTGCGGAGTGAAAGTCAGGAGGGAGAAATACTAGCACACCAAGCTAGACAATGGAATGGTTTCTCAGATATGGCTAGTCCTATATTTTGCTATAGGCTTTGTCTGCTGTACTTGAAATGAAGAATGTGAAGCCTCCAACTGCAGCTTATGCTTTGACATCTATGTCTTTATGCCAAATAATGTCCTGTATGTAGTGGATTGTACCCACTGCTGTTCCTAGGCACTTCACATCAGAATTTCCAGTGGATTAATCAAAACTGTGTCTGGATGATGCACTCCTTAGGATTTGGAGTGGCCGCATCTAGCTAGCTGTAGGCTGCAGTCTGTATGACTTGTGTACCTGGAGTCCCCCTGTGGCAGAATGCACTGAGGTATGTATGCACAGTTCCCTCCTTAGCAGACAGGTTTGGAAGCTACTGTAGGGATATTTAGGACATGGGAGAGTGTGCTTGTGTACGAGTTGCTGCTGGTCGTGTGGAGGGGGAGAGGTTTTTCTGGTGTGTCAGGTTGCAGTTAGAGGTACCGCTGCCTCTTTTCACGCTTCTGTTCCATGTTAACTTTCCTTTTGTTGCATTTTTTTTAACCATGCAGGTTTTTTTTCTTTTTATTTCACTTGAGTTTTGGTTTTGTTTTCCATTTTCCTGCCCTTTCCTTTCCCTCCTCCCTGCACTTTTCCGTTTCCCAGATCAGGCTGCAGCTGTGGGATACAGCCGGCCAGGAGAGGTTCCGCAGCCTCATTCCCAGCTACATCCGTGACTCTGCTGTGGCTGTCATTGTCTTTGACATTACAAGTAGGTATTGAGCCTGAGTGTCTGCAGAGGCCTTGCTTGTAACGTGTGCCTTTTGTGCTTTGGAGGCAGTGCTGGTTTCTGAATGTAGTTCAGTGCAGCGTCTGATGCACGGACTCAGATGCGAATGATGCGAATCGTTCTCTACAAGGTCTCACATCGCTTACATACTTTCACAGGTTTTCTTTTTCTAGCTTTCCCATCCACTCCCACAACCTTCCCATCCACCTTTACGTGTCAGCAGAGCAGCATTCAGCAGAGCGCCCTTCAGCCGCTCACGCAGGCGCTTGTCCACTCAGAGCTGTGAGATGTTGGTTCTTCTAGAGCTGTCCTTGTTATCATGCTGTTTGTCTTGCTCCACAGCTTCTGCTCTGAACAGTTTTTCTTGTATTCCCACAGTTAACATAGAACATCAGCCCCAGAACTGCAGGTGTTTTGTGGGCTGAGGGGGAAAATAGGTGAGCATCAAGCCCCCAAACCAACATAAACCCCATCTCCTGACACCTAAACTGGGCAGTCATTTAAGTCTTGTCTGCTCAGAAATCAAACTGTGGAAATGATACAGAAAACTGCCCTGGCAGGTGGGTGAATAGGGGTTATGGCTGTGTGTGACTTCGTGGAATAAAAGGTGGCTGGTAGCCTTTAGAAAACTTCTTAGCTTTCTGTCTGTTGTTTTTGCTGTTGTTTTTGTGCTTTTTTCCTGTTTTGGTGTTTTTGTTTTGTTTTTTCAAATCTTCATATGTTTTCTCTGCTCTGGGTAACGAGAGAGGTAATAGAGGAGACAATTTCAGAGGCCAAACCATTGAGTTACTGCCAGACTAGGTAGAACACTCATTTAAATAGAAGCAACGTGGTGACTTGTGAGTATTCAAGACTCCCATTTCACTGAAGAGCAGAACTGACAGCTCATGTGAGTCACCAGAGAGCTTTTGAGAAGGAATTCCTCTCACCACAATTTCTGAAGAATGAATGAGTTTATATGGAAACTGTCTGTAACTCTTGGCATAAGCATTTTAGTGTATGAGAATAATTTCATGGTAACTCTGTTATCGCTTACCACTTGATCTGGCTTTTTCAGCTAAGTGAGCTACAGCATCAGCTACACAGGATTCATGCCCCCTGAATTAAGCTGAAGTAAAGAAAGCACCACAGATTCAAACAAACAAAACAGCACTCCTTTGGCTTGCCTTCCTTCCATCACAGACCGTACCTTATTGGGAGTCTTTATGGATCAAACTGCCCTCAGAACGAGAGGTTGATCGTAGCAAAAATAATTACGGTGTTTCAGTTCTGTAGCTTAAGTATTTAGGGAGGACTTCTGGTTTGGTGCAAAGTATTGTAAAGCTGATCTTTTGGGGTTTGAGGGGTGCTGAGATGTGCTGTGATGACGTGCTGGGAATGGGTTCGCATGAGCAGAGTTTCAGGCTGCAGAGGCTGGCATCTTTTCCTCCCAGCTGTTGTGACAGGTTTAGGAGGCTGTTTATCCAGGCAGGTGGAACAATCTTGCCACAGTCTAGCTTGTTATTAACAACTTCCAGACGTGTCAGAAATAGTTAAATGACAGCTGATCTCATCGTGCCTCAGTAGTGGTCTGATCTTTTCAGATAACATCATTTTTTTCCCTTTACTGCTCTTTGTTCTGTGCTTAGCAACTAGGAAGCTTTTAGGTTTGTCACGACAGTGAAGGAATACGCTTGTGTGCTCTTGAGGGCATGATAATGGTGACTGAGGGGATTACAGAAATAGTTTCCAGTCTGAATGGAAGCTGAGCTGTGCATTTGCACTGTCTTTAGTAGCAGCTGTATTTGGGAACCTCAGTCTTCTCTAAGTTCATGTTGATCACAGTTGTGTAAAACAGGGACAGTCCTGTGAGTACCTGCCAGGATGCTCTGAACAAGTACAGCAAGCACTGCTGGCTCCACTACTTGTTCCTCTTCAACAAGATCAGCAGGGCCAGCCAGTCACCTTCAGTCACTTCTGTGATTGTGAATCTGCAGTCTAGAGCATTTAAATCACCCCCTTGGTGAATTTTGTGGGTGAAAAAAGCCTGATGTAGCAGTAATGTTTTGGACGCTGTAAGGAGCTCATTGTGAAGTTCAAAGCCCAGAGCCTGAAGCAGTCGTTACTATCAGTCTGATCCGCCAGCAGTGGCGCTTGGAGTTCATCACCCTGAGTTTCCAGGGGTAGTGAGGAGCCCTGATCTTTGCTACTGTAACAACAGCTGCCTTTAGAAGAAGGAGCCCTAGCTGTACAGCCCAACTGTAAGCTCTGATCTTCCTGAAGTCCTTGGGCAACCATGTGGGTGCTCTGATACAGATATGTCTTGTTTAACCTGTTGTATCAAGACATTTTGCAGACGTGTGCATCTATTTACATTTTTCTTGTAAACAAACCAACCATCAGACCTTCAGAAACTGTTTTCTCCCTTGCAGCCTATCTCCTGCCTGTAGTTATGACTGCATGCACCACATATTCATACATACTAAGAGGGGAAAAGGATGGTAGCAAACCAGATGCTAGTGCTGTCATTCAATAACTTGGTTTGTGTTTGGAGATCACGGTGGTTCTGGAGATGAACTGTATCTTACAGCATTTGGTACTTGGTTCTGACTCTTGTGCTTGTTAAAAGGGGAGAGCCCAGGGCCCTTTTTGCACATGAAGCCTGTATTGTAGCATTTGCTTTTTTTTCTGCTGGAATTTAAGTTATCAGTTGCCCTGATGTTGCATGAAAATCTCCATTGCCGTCTTCTGGCTGCATCATGCTGGGAGATTGGATGCTGTTGCACTACTTGGTGTCAGACTTGAGGTAGTTAGGTGTCTGCCATGTGGTAAATGCCCCAAGGGTTTTAGCTGGGTCATGGTGGGCCGGGAGGTCTTGCATGAATAACCCTGGGTAGGTTAGGAAGGTGGCTCTGTTACGTACCTGTGCCTTTAGCAGCAGTGGCTGGAGGTGGCAGCCGTAACCTGGAGCTCTTTGGGATGTGGTGGCCGTGGGAGTAGGAGGTAATGAAAGCACATTGCGTGCAGTCGAAATCTGAAGAGCCAAATTGTGCGGTGTGCGGGTGTTTGCAGCTGCATTACAAGGTCAGTGCCAGCTTCTGAGACTGAGCTGCGTGTGGTCGGTTCTAGAAATGGCCTTTCTCTAAAGGACAGTTTCCTCCTTTCTTTTCTCTCCTGCGTTCTCCCTGCTCTCCCTGGCCTGGTACCAGCAGGTTCGGCTGCAGCTCTGGGACACGGCAGGCCAGGAGCGGTTCCGCAGCCTCATTCCCAGCTACATCCGCGACTCCACTATTGCTGTGGTAGTCTATGACATTACAAGTGAGTGATCTTCGGTGTCTCGTTGTTTGAAATCCTGCATGTGAGCAGAACTGCTCCCTCGAGTTCTGCCTAAAGATGATTAACGGTAGAAACGTCCCCCTGCCCCTGCGGGTTTTTGTGTTTGGGCAGAAAACGATTTGTGGGTCATTTGTGTGTGATGTGGGGAGACTTGGAGAGCATCTGGATGCAGGCGTACCCAGATTCGTGGGTTTTCTTTCTCGCTTCAAAGTAGTTTTATCCTTAGCATTCCCATTTGCTTCTTCCTTACAGACTTGAATTCCTTCCAGCAGACCTCCAAGTGGATTGATGATGTTCGGACAGAGAGGGGAAGCGACGTCATCATCATGTTGGTGGGGAACAAAACTGATCTGGCAGACAAGAGGTAATAGAGGAGCTGGTGGCCTTGCTGCCCTGGCCAGGAAGAGCAGGGAACTGGCTGCCTTGACTCTTAAAGCCCCGCGGATTTCACATCTTAGGGCGTGCTGTAAAATGTTTGCCTTTAAAATTCCTAATTCTGTGATGCTACTTTAACTAACAACCACCAGAATAGCTTCTCAGAGGACCACATTCTGCATTTCTATTTCAAATTCATCCCTTTATTGTTCAATTAAGAAAACATATTTAATGTTTTCAGAGATTTTCCTTTATGAATGTATTGGAAATAGCGTAGATAAGGAAAAATTGCTTATTTCAGGGGTCAACTTCACTGTTAGTTGACAAAAAGAAAATGGAGAATGCAGCTTCTGACAATCCCAGTACTTTAAACTAACACATGCGTGCATATGGGTACTCTGAGATGTGTTCTTTGTGTTTCAAAGGGTATATGAGACCTCAAAGTTATGAGGAATTTTTATTTGGTGTAAAAGAATATCAGAAAAAAAAAAAAACTGGGCAATGCCTGGATGTCACAGTAAAACAGAGTCTTATGAAATCAAAACCTGGCTGTTCATGAGACGCTTCCAATCACAAGATACCATCTTCAGAAGCTGTTTTCTCAGAAAAGAAATCCTGCACTATTACCTGGGTTGCCTGCTTGTTTACTTTTCTCCTCAGTATGATGTGCTTAACAGCAGTCTGACCGTTCCATTATTGGATGTTGCCATGTTTTAAATCATAAACTTTGCTTTGCTCACCCCTGAGATGTAAATCCTGCCATGGGAAATATTGTGGTGCTTTTTTTTTCCTTCCCCTTACATTTTGGTGTTGTACAAATGCTCATGTGAGACAAGAGCCAGCATCCCTGGCTGTACAAGGATGCTTTTTGCCCTTTGCCCCGGTGCAAGTCGTGCTATTAGTTTTTAGTTTGCTGTGCCTAGCAGGAAAAGCACAGTACTAAAACTCATGATAGTTGAGGTTTTCCTGAGTGCTGCGTGGGCTTCTGTACTGATGATACTTGTGGAGATGTTTCCTCTGCCCTTCACACCTTCCCATCAATTGTTTTACTTTTCCCAGCTCCGTTGGAGGCCAGTGCAAGTAATCCATGCCTTACGCCCCAGAAATGTTGGGGGAACTCAGTGCCCCAGAGCTTCAGAAATGGGATTGGTGTACAGAGCTGACTTAGGTTAAGAAATCCAGGTAGCAAGAAGTCAGAGTGGTCTGGCCTCTGATTTCAGCTCCTAAAAGCATCTGAACGAAATCTGATGGGTTGTAGTTCATTCAGCAGCTCTGTGTGCTGACCAGCTGCTATCACTTACGCCCTCCCAGGAGCTGGAAATACCTGCAGCTCTCTAACTGAATAATCTGGAGTTCAGATTTGAGGCTAATTTGTACCAATTTGCATTTCTTTTTGGTAGAACTGTAAAACCCAGTGGGAAAATTCCTGCCTTGCGTTATTTTCTGGCGGTACAGAAGAGTGCAGAACAGCTGTTTCATCTCCGCCATACAAATATAAAAACCAGAAACTTATTTGAACCATAGCTGTGGTTGGAGTTGATGTAGCACTGAAAATCAGAAGTTTGTTTAAGTGCCAGCAGTCCTGGCCTAGGCTTGAATTTGCAATTTCATGTAAATCCTGATATCAGTAAAAGAAGCCCCACTGTCTTGACCAGAACTGTAAAATAAAAGCAGCTCTGTGGCAAGCTGCAATGCTGGGCCACTTAATTCTGGAAAAAAACACAGTATCAGTTTGAACCTTATCACATTATTCTTTTGTTTTAAGTACTATACAGCATATTGGAACCCATTCCCCCTGAGTGATGATTCAGGTTGAGTTCTGGTGCCAAGAAGCTGAACTCAGGATAGCAGTGGTTTTATTTGCTGCAGCCTGTTAGTTTTTCTTTCCTGTTCATGTTGCTTCAGTTGGTGGCTGGTTTTTCTGCAGTTTTCTTTTTATCAGTTTTTGGACTATTTTTCTTTGTTTTGGTTTTTCTTTTCTGTGATTTGTTCTCATTGCTGTAGACAGGTTTCTATAGAGGAGGGTGAGAGAAAAGCCCGAGAACTGAATATGATGTATATTGAAACCAGTGCTAAAGCAGGATATAATGTGAAACAGGTATGTACAGGGCATTGGTCAGAGATGCACTTGCAGGTGCTTGCACACAAGCTGTAGCTGCTGCTGGAGCCTTTCTGATTTCTTTCTGCAATCTTGTGGAGTTCCCTTCAGTTGGCTTTTGGGAAATGGCTTTTTGCAGCAGGTGCAGCTCATGGGGATTCTTCCTTCCCTCGGGAATGCTGTGAATGAGACTCAAATGTATTGCATAAAACTTCATCCTGTGCTGATCACCCTTTAGTAATGGTCTGAAGTCCAGCTGCTCTCTGAATCACTTGCCTGACGTCTCCTCAGCTGGAGAACTCAGGGGTCTTAAATGCCCAGAGCTCCTGAGGTCTCCACTTCTGCACTCTGCACCCTGGTGATGGGCAGTGAATGGGCCTTTCACTGACCAGTGTCTCACTCACAGATATCTCCAATTCCTCTTGACTGTTTTTCCTTTCTGTCTTTCTGCTTCTGTTTGCACCTTTGTCCAGGCAAATCACTACAGAAGAAGGGGAACAGAGAGCCAAAGAGCTGAATGTGATGTTTATTGAGACCAGTGCAAAGACTGGATACAATGTGAAACAGGTAGATGGATCTTCTGTTCTCGAGGCAGGAAGTTTGTACTTTCCTTTTGCTCTGTGGGAGGATTGAGCTTCTGCTTGGGGTTTGTGTTCTTCAGATCTCCTTCAGATACTTGCTTGCATTTGCTGTCAGCCTCTGAAATGCTCCTTGCCCAGTGGTCACTGCTGCTGCTTTACCTAGTGAAAGCTTCCTTCGTGTCAAATCAGTGAATCCCTGTTAAAGCTAAGGAAACTTAACTTACCTTGAAAGATAAGAGGATCTAAAAATGAAATACGCTGAGGAATAGAAATGGCAGTGCTCAGTGCAGCCTGTCAGACTTCATTCTGTCCATTCCCTTTGCTGCTGCTAACCGTGAACGCAGTTTTGTAAAATCAGTTTTGACTCCAGTCGAGTCAGTAGCATGTGCTGATGCTTAAAGTGGGAGTTTCTGGTTCTGTTGACGAGCCACAAAAAAGAAATTGCAGAATGATTGAGGTTGGAAGGGATCTCTGGAGATCTTGTCCAGCCCTTGTGCTCAAATCATGGTCAGCTAAAGCAGGCTGCCCAGATCTGACTCCAGTTGGATTTTGAATGTGCCAAAGAGTAGAGACTCCATCTCTCCAGGCAACCTGCCCCAGTGCTCAGCTACCTTACAGCTGAGGTAAAGGATCTGCAGAGAGCATAAGCGTGAGTAGTGCTGGGAAACTGCCAGCTGGGATACCTGCTGAACTTTGCTGCACACCAGCTGGCTGGAAGAGCCTGGTGATAGGATTAGGGGGTGCATTTTGTTTCTGTGGCTGTTTTGGTGCTCAGTGCCTTGATTTGTTTTCCAAGTGACATGTTTTGAAGGTGTGGATGAGAACCTCTGCCAAGCTACTGTGAAGAAAAATCATTGTCAGCTGGTGATTCCTTTAGTCCTTTAAATGAGAAGCTTTTACACGGCATCCTTCACCTGGCTGTCCAGCAGTGTCTGTGTTGTTTGCTGCTTCATTAATGGCGGCAGGAGGAGCTCTGAGCACTGGTTTAAAACTATGCAAAACCATTTTCTGTCTTTATGAGCATATGCTTGTCCTTCCCAGCTCTTGTACATCCTTAATAGCTTAAAGCAGCTCACCCAGGCTGGCCATTCTGCCCAGAAGTGGCTGTTTCACAGCAGGACTGAACTGAAAGGGTTGGCTGTAGAGCCTTGGTTGTTCCACAGGCTTCTGGAGCACACCTCTGAACAAACTAAAGGCTTGTTGGAGGTCCCGAGCCAAGCACTGTAATGTAGCTGTGTGTGAAAGCAGTTGAGGCTGGAAATAGTAAATGATAGCCTCTGACATGCTTACCTGTATGCAGGGGGGATTTGTTTTTGTACATCCCTAGATGAACAATTTCTAATGAGAAAGAATTCCATGTTCAGCTCAAGGAGAAGCAGATAAAAGCAAGCCACCTGTTTGGTAGGCATTCAGTAGCTTCATTTCCTTAAGCAGGCTCGTTAAATTGTTTATGGAAAAAAGTCTTGTGGCATTTGATTGTTGCTTTGCTTGCTGAAATACCCACATAACAAGTCTGTAAGATGCTCAGGTCTGCCACGGAGCAGTATGGGGTGGGTTGTGTGGTGTTTTTAGTTTCTGACACGGATTTCTTTCCGAGGAGCTCTCAGTTCACCTATTGCTACCTTTCAGCTATTCCGTCGTGTGGCTGCTGCCTTACCCGGGATGGACAGCACACCAGAGAAGAGCAAAGAAGACAGTATCCTTGTTTTCTGGATATCATAGGATTTGGCAATTAACGCTTTGTGAGTGTGGGCTCGCTGGCTTGTTGGCACATTGGAGGGATGGGGCCAGGGGGGTCTTTCAGATACACAGCTGAAAACGGAGCAGTGTGGTGCTTACCTGCAGCCGTGAAGTGTGGCCCCTGCTTGTGGTCTCTGTAGATACACAGAACTGCCTGTAAGTGCGCTCTGCTCTGACCAAGAAGGGCTGCTGACAACTCTTTAAGATACTGATCGTGCTCTCTGGGTCTTTTTTCTTCTCCTTGAGACGGGTGATTTCCTTAACTTACCTCCTGCAGTGATTGACATCAAACTAGAGAAGCCTCCTGAGCAGCCAGTAACGGAGAGCGGTTGCTCCTGCTAACAGGCCCGTTCTGTAGCAGCACATTCCCCAGCTGGCCAGTCTCACTGAAGAACATCACTGCTCATTGGCTAGGCAACCCTACTTTGGGCTGAGAAAACAATCTACTAAGCGAGCGAACTCCCTGTTTACGGTGGGGAGCAGCCCTGGCCTCCCCTCTTACTGCATGGTATGAGCCTTGAGTGCAGAATGAGTGTCCTGTCTTTTATTTTACTTTTTTATGTTGTTGCACTTTGGCACCGTGGTGCCCTTTACACTCTCTCTCTCTCTCTCTTCCTCCCCTTTCCCACCTTGAGCCTGTCTGCTCAGATATATCATGTGAATGCAATGGAAAAGCCACCAAGTTAGGGAAAAGACAAAAAAAAAAAAATAAAGCTTGGGGGTGGGTTTTCCACTTTCCTTTACTGCCTTGCATATTAACTAGCTCCTGTCCACTCCAGTCTTGTCTGTTCTGCATCCCCACTTCCTCTGTTTAAAGGCTGCTCCTTTTACAACAGTCACTCAGACTTGGCCTTGCCTTTTTGGGCAGTACAGGTTATCTGTTTCTAGGCTTCCTGCGGGGCACACACACAATGTTTGCTCTTCGGTTTCTCCTTTTTGTGGATGATCTTGGCTAAGTTTTGCTCATGACTTCTGGGTTTTGCCCTGCACTCTGACCCTCATGTGATGCAAAACACTGGAAACTCCCAAACTCTTTGCTTCGGCCTTGTTGCTCCCATCTGAGTAGCAGAGACATCCCACAGATTGCTCCCTGCAGTGTGAGTATCTTCCTGTCTGGAGGATGTTGGTGCTTGGTGTGTTGGCAGTAAGATGTGGGGAAGGAAATGGGTACAGAGACTTTGCAGCATGAAGGTGGGTGGGGAGAAATCCTCAGGGTGATTTGTAGGGACCTCAGTCTTTTCTGTCAGCAGCGAAAGCAAACAGCTCTGTGGAGCCCATCACTGCAGGAGCAATACCTGGGAATCGTGTGTGCTGTTCAGGTTCCTTTCCTAGTCTCCATCCTTCTGTTTGCGGTCACATAGCCTAGGAGAGCAGGTGGGCTACAGCAAATTGAAGGCCACTGATTGCTGTTCTGGCTTCATGTCTAGGTTGCTGCTCAATGAAATCACACACAGCTGCTTCTGCTTTTGTTGTGGTCTCAGAGAGTGGGGGGTAATACCCTGCTGCTTTTGGAGTAGTGGTAGCAGAGATAAGTGCTAGCAGGGATTTATTACCATGGGTGAGTAGGGGAATGTACACTGCTAGAGTGCACTGTATTGTCACTTCTGGATGCCTGAGGTTGGGAAATAGCTCGCTTTTCCCTCAGCTCTCTGCCCCTGATTTCTAACCATGTTAGTAGAGCTCTTTGTAAACTTTCATTGTGATATTTTTTGTGTGTGTTTGTGTGTCCATCTGACCAATCCAGAAGTCAGGAGGTCTGTTGACAGAGAGGAGAAAAAGAACAGCCAGGTGGTTTTAAGCCATTCGCCAGTTCTTTCATCACCCAGCCTATGTATCGCCGCTGGGGGGGAGCAGCACAGCGTGCCACGGTGTTAAGGGTACAAACAGGGATGTTTGTGTTAGTGAGGCCCTCCTAGCAGGATGCCTTGTCGGTCACTGACACAGCGTGTGCACTTTGAAACCTGTGGGCTGGGGAAGGAGGGGAGGGGGTGACCTCGGGCTGGGTGCTGGTGGCCTTGTTGGAGAGGTGCCTGGTCGGAGTGCCGTGGCTGCTTCCTGATCATGTTGGCTTACTGGCATCTGGTGACCGAGCTGCAGGTGGCTGCCCTTGTGCTCAGAGAGCTTTGTCCCTTCCCTCCACATGAGCTG
Source organism: Tympanuchus pallidicinctus (assembly GCF_026119805.1). NCBI lineage: Eukaryota > Metazoa > Chordata > Aves > Galliformes > Phasianidae > Tympanuchus > Tympanuchus pallidicinctus. The sequence goes on along the minus strand of NW_026294648.1, from coordinate 17,853,181 downwards.
GCCTGCAGGAGGAAGCTGGGATGTCATTTCCCCATTTCATTCTGGAGTGTCCCTACCCCTTACCCGCAGTTCCAGCCGGCATGGCTGGGTCCTCTGCGCCCAGCCCCAGCAGGAGCTCAGCCCCTCCTCTGTACATACTCCTGTCACGTGGGAATTGCTGATATTTGTTGGTGTGTGTGTGTCTGCTGTAGAACAGGTTTTGCTGTCCCTTTCTCATGGGCAGGCGTGCACTGTGCCTGCCCTTGTATTGTTCTGAGTCACGGGCCTGGGGGGGAAAGGGGGGGACCATAAGTAATGGGGGGAGGGGTAACTAGTGAAATAAAATAGTTCACTTCCCACTGTCTTCTCTATGGATGTGTATAATATTGAGTGTGTGTCTGGCCCTGCTGTCTCCTAGCTGTTAGCCAAGTGTGACTATTACTATGAGTATGGACTGTCCGACCACAGCCGTGTATCACACTAAATAAAGTTATTTCACCAACACCTCCTCTGTCCTACTGGCAGCTTTGACGTGGCTGTAGGGGGCGGGAGCTGCTCTGCCCGGCCCCGGGGTGGTGACGGAGCGGGGCTGGGAGGCACTGTCCCGGTGCAGGGCCGCATGGAGCGGGCGCAGGTGCCCGACGCCGCTGCTTTCCGTGCCTTCAGGCAGCGCTGTCAGGATGGCAGCTGGCAGCGGGACCGCGGTGGGCTCGCCGTCAGTCTCCAACTGCCACCGCCTGGCTGTGCCGTGCACCAGCTCAAGGTGAGGGCCGGGGGCAGCACCGGGCTGGTGGTCGGCTTCGGAGCTTCTTCTGAGCTCCCGGTGCTCCCTGCAGTGCCGCATCGATGTCCCGGACGTGCCAGCAGAGACGATGTACGACGTGCTGCACGACAGCGAGTATCGCCGGCAGTGGGACAGCAACGTCATCGACACGCACGACATTGCCCAGGTGGCTGCCAACGCTGATGTGGGCTACTATGCCTGTGAGTGCAGGGGGCCGAGGGGTGGTGCTGGCCTTCTTTTGTAAAGCCTTGGTCTGTGTTCAGCGAGGTACAGCCCTACTCAGCCTGCCTGGCAGGAGGGACATAATTTGGGGTGCGGGATGCAGCTCAGCACTGCTGCTATGTGAGGTGGGCTGCTGAGGGATAGGAGTGGTATTGCGTGGAGATACTGAGGTAGCAAAGCAAGGTTGGGAGGATGCTTGGGCAAGGCAGGAGCCTCTTGAGGGGTGCTGAGCTCCGTGGTTCCTTTGTGGTGCTTGGGCAGGGGAAGCAACTTTTTCCCTTCCTCATCCAGGGCGATGTCCAAAGCCCTTAAAGAACAGGGACGTGGTGATGCTGCGAGCCTGGCAGGTGGAGGATGGGTATCACACCATTATCAACTTCTCCATCAAACACCCGGTGAGTGAGGAGCAGGCTGGGCTAGAAGGCTGTCCTGTTACAGGATCCCACTTATGTCTGGGGTAAACTGGAACTCCCAGAGCCCATCGCAATTAGCTTCCTAATTCCTGGACGAGATCCCAGCTGGAGGCAGCTGATCTAGCCTGGTCGTTGCTCTGTGTATTCAGTGCTTGAGAGAGGGAGAGGGCAGGGAGCATGGGAGCCAGCATCTGACTGCCTGGTGTGTCTGCACAGAAATACCCTCCGCGCAAGGACCTGGTGAGGGCGGTCTGTCTCCTAACAGGATACCTGGTGCATTCAACTGGGCCCAACAGCTGCAGCCTCACCTACCTGGCTCAGGTGGATCCAAAAGGTAACTGGTGCTGCTGGACTTGTGGTGTGGTGATGCAAATTCTGGTCACAGTGGAAATCTGGCTTATAAGCCAAGAGTGCGTTTACGTTACATGGCCCTACCCTGTTCCAGACCCTCTGGTTAAATCTAATGCCACAGCTTGCTATCAGGGCTGTTGGATACTTGGTAGAAATAAAGCCACTTTCTGGTGCAATAACTTCAGGTTTTCTCCCCCAAATTTATTAGGGTCGTTGCCAAAGTGGGTTGTGAATAAAGCCTCGCAGTACCTGGTGCCGCAGGTGAGTGGAGCGTTTCTATGGTGCCTATGCCAAGTGCCACCCCATGGCTGGAGCACAGGGCTGGAGGATGGGTGTCCCTGGGCAGCGGAGCTGCACTAGCAATGTGCATCGTGGCTCACCTCAGTGTGACATTGCATTCTGTCAGCCTTACCAGTCCCGACAGCTGACTGATTCATTTCCGAAGCCAGAGGGAGGTGAATAATGCCACTATTCCAGTTTCCACTTGTGGAATGTCCTCCCTCCCCTCTGCTGTTCATGCAACATCTGAAGAGGACCTCGAGGCTCAGGAGCTTTCGGAGGTCCTAAACCAAGCAGCAGAGCAGGACAGGCACAGAGGTTTTCTGTGCCTTGATGGTTTATAGGAAGTTTGATTTCACTTTTCCTAAAGCAGCTGATGTATTTGGGAGATCTGAGCAATTAGAAAATGGTCCTACAAGGAAGTTAAAAACTGGCCTTTCTTGAGCTCCTATGCAGCCAGAAAAGAAATGCAGTAGCTGTCAGCAGTGGGCAGATTGCCGAGAGTTGGTCTAAGCTGCCACTGTTGTTTCCCTCTGTGCTTCCCTGCTTTTGATCAGATGTTAAAGAAACTGCACAAGGCCTGCGTGCAGTACCCTGCCTGGAAGCAGCAGCACAACCTAAACGTGAAGCCCTGGCTGTACCCTGAGCAGAACAAGCTTCCCGTGCTGGCGCTGTCGGAGCTGGCACTGCAGCGTGCTGCGTCGCTGGAGAACATCGACGAGAGCAGCCTGGCTGAAGAGAAGGATGAGAGCAGTGAGCACGGTGGCTTGGAGAACTGATGTTGCTCAGGCTTGTCTAATGGTTTACAAGAAGGGGGGAAAGAGTTTTTTTTACTGAAAAAAGAAATCTTCATGTTTGTAGCCTTTTCTCATGACCCAGCTGCGTGGCTCCTGGCATGCAGGCCCCGCTTACTGCAGGGCACACGGGATGACAGTCCCCACTTGGTAATGTTATGCTCTGGGAGAATTCATACCACGTATTTCTCAGGTGAAACCTGCCCTTACAGAATACAGCTTGTTCTGAGCCTGTTGCTCCCAAGAGGTCAAGTTACCTGTGGTACCTCTGCCAGGCTGCTCTACCAGCTGGTGAGTTACTCATTGACAAACTGCTCTTTGCCTCTGTCCTGTGAGTGGCTGAAATATCTTGTGTTGCTGGAGCTGTTGTTTTCCCAAAGGGAATCAGTAACTACCTGGTGTTTCTCTCCAGCTCTGAACGATGAAACAGACTGGTGACAAGTACAAGTGACAAGTACTGCTTTGTCCATTAAAGATACTTAAGCCATGAATGGTCCTTGAGAAGAATCCACTCCTTCCTTTCTAGCCCACAGCCATTTGTGGGGGCTGCAGAAGCACCTGAGCAATTCTGAGTATTTGCAGAGGAAGCTGCCCTGGGCAGGGCTGATTTCTCTGGTGCTCCTGCGAGGCTCTGATATAGGATTAAGAGGTGGGAGTTGTATTTGCTGTCCTCTGCGCAGTGAGGTCAAAGCCCTCTTTGCTCCTGGGCAGCGTGGTTGTGCCAGAAGCCTGATGTGTGCAGTCGTTTGCTGTGCTTTGCACCAGGCAGAGCACAGGGGTGGCTTTGGAGCCAAGGATCGGCCCTTGAAACTTCACTCTGGCAAGCCTGAGCACAACCCCAGGGGAAGACAGAGCAAAATGAAACATCATCTTGTGGCAATTTGTAAAGCTGGTGTGAGACTGGAAGCATACGTGCTCTGCATTTCCATGGAAGACCTCTTACTTTACTTCTCATGGTATTACAGTGGGTGGGCCTGGATGCTTATTTCCCTGATAGAAAAACTGACTTCTGTAGCTGAAGGTCTTTTTCCTAGCATTTTTAATTCTACTTCAGCTAAGGCGAATCTAGCAGGCAGAGTTGAAGCTGCGTTAGGGCTGCTGCTCCTAGCTGTCTCAAGTGATGTAACACAGACAAATCCTGTTGCAGCCCTTCTTTCTGGCAGCACTGAAATGCCACTCCAAACTAATCACAGGCTGACTTCCATCACAGTCAGAGGAAAAACACCCTTATAATAAGGCTGCACCAGGTATGGGTTCCCTGCATTCTTCCTGCAGGCTGAAAAGGCAATTGGAGCCACGCATTTCCTCAAGGGAGCGCTGAGGGTGGCAACAAACCCTTCAGAGACCTCCTGAGTGAGAACGAGACAAAGTCTGGTTGCTGTACTAGTTTTATTATTTCAGTTATTACAGTAAGTGGAAAACACCGTGTAGAAAGCCAGAGCAAGGGCTGTCCTAAAACCAGTTACAGTTACACTGTCCTACGTTTGTGCCCAGCTTTGCTGATAAACTGTAGTGTTTTCATCTGTGCCCTCCCAGCACAAGGCACAGCAGGCTTTGTCCATTTTCTCAGTAGAACAGCTACCATATCACCATTTCAGCAGCAGGAGAGTGAATTGTCCCAGCAGGAGAGAACAAACCCAAGGCAGAGGAAAAGGGAGAAGTTTACCTCGAAGTGGCAGGGAGCTCTAAGGGGAGCACCTGCAAGGGATGGGGCTGTGCCAAGTGAAGGAAGCAAGTTCAGTAAGTGAAACTTTAACAGTGCAAGCGCTGCACGTGAGGGAACCTGACTATGTGCTACTGCAGTTTAGAAACATGCTCTGAGCATCTTGGTCCTGTATCTCAGGGGTGGATGAGCAGCAACAAGGTATGCACGTGCCTTAGCAGACTAGTGCAGCTAGAGTTGTGCATTGAGTTTGACTGGATTTTACTCCTGTTTGAGTGTCAAGCAAACCCAGTAGTGTAGAGCAGAGGTAGAATAGTGGAGAAGGAAAGGACTTCATGTCACCAGAGAAGTGAACAGGTTGATCTCTTAGAGAAGGCCACGCTCTGCTGAAGTGCACTTGGGCACTCCTGGAGTTACACCCTAGCAACAGGGGCTGGATCCTGAACCAGCAGTGCGTTCCTTTTAAGTTGTATCCTACTAGAAGAGAAGCACGGGTCTGGCAGGACAAGCTGCCCCCCGGTACCCACTTTCATGCCAGCACTGCCAACTTGTTTCATCATCCAGTTCCAGAACAGACTGAAGCCCCATCCATCCTCCAGCTAAATAGGCTGTGGTGTTCCTTCAAGCAGGAAGCAGAGCTGACACCTGTGCAGTTGTGCCTCCAGTGACAACTGAAACTTAATACGTCATCTCAGATGTTGAGGAAAGGTAGTGGAGAGTTTCTTGCAGGACAGCTCCTCCAGAGAGGACGCCACAGACAGCTGCCTACTAGTGAACAGTTCTTTCTTTCTGTCTCTGGTAATCTGGACAGGAAAAAGAAGGCAAGGCTGAAGGGGCACAAGAGCAGTTGCTGATGGTGAGAAGAAACTAGCCAAGCTGTTACAAGAAAACAAATTCTGCTTATACTTCATTAATAGAAGCTGTTTACTGCCTTCATAGATAGCAGCTGGTTTTAAAACAGCACATTTGCATTTCAGCTAGTTGTTTCAAGTTATTTCAGTGCTTGTTTTAAAGCCCTCTCTTCCCTCACTGCTTAATTTTCTATACTTATATTTAAGGGTCAGTTTCCAATTTTATGAAGAACCCTTGTTCGGCTTCATTTGACCTTTCCCCATTCCTCCTTTCTTCCCGTGAGTATTTCCGGGCATTATGGGTTCAGAAATCAATGGCTAAGAAGTTTTTCCCTCTTGGCAATATTCAAACATCCTTACAGAGATGGAATGAGAACACAGGCAATGTTTATCTACATCAGCATAGGTCCGCTAACAACAGAACTAGCTCCTGTGTTAACTGAAGGATAAGCAGGTTCTTGTACACTTCCATGAGAAACCATCTCAGCTTTTAGCACTGTTTTCTTAAGTCCTGCTCTACAAGATTCTGTGCATGAGCAGTTGAAGCTACTCCCTGCTGTTTTCATTTGATAACTTTTCTGATCCCCAAATCAAAGACCAGTGTTTTCTAAAATGAAGACTGCTTGTGTGACAACACCTACAATTTCAGACTCATCACTGCTAAGCCCAGGTGAATCAGCAGGGATGCAGAGCAGTCTGTTGCCCAAGGAGAAATGATTTGGAGCTAGCAGGCACTTACTGTAAGGGAAGTAACGCACACGCATGGTGATTTCACGGGCTGTCTTCAGGATCTCCACAGCCTGAAAGCAGAAAGTTGATCAATGCCCAAACTGTTTTGGAGGATAGGAAACAGCAGTGCAGTTACACAGTGCCCCCAGCTGAGCTACTGAAGGAGAAGGTGTATGCACCACTTCTCCTCCTCCTGTTTGGGAGAGCACATGCTGGGGAGCAGAAGTTCTCACCTTGCTGTGCTCGATGTCCTGGAAATCCACATCATTTACAGACAGCACCTGATCTCCTTCCTGCAGCCCAGCTCTGTGTGCATCTGAGTCAGGGATCACCTGCAAAGGGCAGAGCAGATGCAGCAGTGCTGACACTCTATGGTCAGTACTGCAGGTCCGAGAGCTTGCATAGCGTGTCCATGCAGCGTGTTCACACAGGGTGGGGGGTCATGTGGAGAACAGGGACTGCAGTGCTCCCTGCAGGCTAGGGAGGGGTAAGAAAATGGTGCAGCACTGCCTGCGTGCTACCTGGAAAGCGGCAGATTACAGCTCTGAGTCTGCAGACTCATCCAAAGGCAGATGACAGCCTCCACGCACACCCAGCTGGCTCAGCAACACCCAAGAGAACAGACAGAACAGAACACAGAGAGAGCACAAACACACCTTAGAGATGAAGATCCCCAGCTGTGAGGCCTTTCCTCCCCGGATGTTGAAGCCCAGCTGTGAGACAAACCAGATCAGCAGTGAAACGTCACTTCTATGGCAATCCCACCCCCAGTGCCCACAGGGTTGTCCTCTTGTGCCTGTCCTTTACCAGCTCCTCTCACAAGACATTGTCATTCCCTATGGCTGTCTCCCTCCTCCACACGCAGCACTCCCATCAGGGCAGCAGTCCCCCTCCCCTGCCAGGCTCAGCACCACAGAATCATAGAATGGCCAGGGTTGGAAGAAACCTCAAGGATCATGAATCTCTGACATCCCTGCCACAAGCAGGGCCACCAACCTCCACATTTCATAGCAGCCCAGGCTGCTCAGGGCCCCATCCAACCTGGCCTTGAACACCTCCAGGGATGGATGGGGCATCCACAGCCTCTCTAGGCAGCTGTTCCAGCATCTCACCAGTTTCTACTGACTATCCAGGCTTCCCCTCTACGTGCTCTCTGGCACTCAATCAAAGCTTATCGGTCCCTCACAGCTTTGCCAATTTAGGGAAAACAACGTGAATTCAACAGGAAAAAAGGCCACACCGAGGTCAAGAGTGACCCGGTCAGGGCCGCAGCGGAGTCCCACAGCCTCACCTGCGCCCCGGGCGGCTTCTTGAGTACGACGGTGCGGGGCAGGAACTGGGTGAGCTCGTTGTTATAGTCGGGGTGATAAACCCTCTGCAAAACAAAGCGGCGGGCCTGAGGCGCTGCCCCGAGCTGAGCCCTGCCGAGCCGGACCCCCCCCTCGGAGCCTTCCCTCACCTCGTGCGGCGGCACCCATGCGGGCGGGCTCTCGTAGGGTGGCAGGAAGACCACCGGGAAATCATCGTAGGGCAGCCGGCCCTCCATGCCGCGCCGCGCCCTTTCGGTCTCTCTCCGCCCCGCCTCTCACGCGACGCGGCGCGCGATGATGACGTCGAACCCCCGTGACTGGCGGAGCGGCGCGCGGTGATAATGTGAGCCCCGTGATTGGCGGAGCGGCGCGCGGCACCGGTTTGAAAGCGGGCGGTTGGGGCGCCGCCATTTGCGATCCGGCGGGGTGGCGCTGAGGGTTGCGGGCCGCTCTGCGCTGCCGCGGGGCCTGACCAGAGCTTCGCGGGCTCCTTCCGAGCTCTCAGCCCGCTCCGAGCCGGCCCGGAATGGTGCGGGAGGAGGAGAAGGGGATCCCGGTGCGCGTGGCGCTGCGCTGCCGCCCGCTGGTGCCGAAGGAGACGGGCGAGGGCTGCCAGACGTGCCTGAGCTTCGTGCCCGGGGAGCCGCAGGTGATCGTGGGGAGCGACAAGGCCTTCACTTACGACTACGTGTTCGACCCGTCGGTTGGGCAGGAGGAGGTCTTCAATACCGCCGTCGCTCCGCTCGTACGGGACATCTTCAAAGGTCGGTCTCCTCCCCTCAGCCGCAGTAACTGCAGTGTTGGGGTAGGAGGTTATTGCAAGGTGCTGAGGAGCTGCTCGGTCTGTCAAGGGAAGCGTGCTGTTAAAAGTTAAACTCATAAGGAAAGGATGAGTTGGTTACTAACTTTATTGCAGCGTATGCAGGCTGGTGTCTGTGGCAGGCTGATGCTGTGTGCTGTTACATCTTGTATTTTGCTTGCAGTAGTGCTATGTTTTGTGTTAGATTTATTTATTTGTTATTGTTAAACGTGTGATTGTTACTCTTCTCCCTTCTATTTGAATCAACCTTACATTTCTATGCTCAACAATGGCTGCTATTAAGGAAAGCAATAACATTCTCATTAGTGGGCATCAGTATCATAATGGAAGTAATGTGATAAGCAGGTGTCAATTGGGTGAAGGTTTCTGGTGGCTGAGCAGAGGTGGGAGAGCTCGAACTGCCAGCAGGCATAGTGAGAACTATTTGGAGCCAGTATCAAAATCCAAGGAGGGTTAAAAAGGTAAATAACCTGGTGGTAAGGTATAATACAGCGTACCATAGCTTTGTGGGAGCCCTGCTCCTAGTATTAGGAGTAGCTCAGCAGGAAAAGGCTACAGTGAAGATCTCTGCAACTCTACAAATAGTAGAAAACACCACAACAGATTCAATCCGAGAGGAGGTATCCTCTTTGTCTGAAGCAGTACTCCAAAACAGGATGGCATTAGATCTATTAACAGCTAAAGGACGGGTGTGTGCAATAATAAATCAGCTCTGTGCTTACATAAATAGGGATAGATGAGAACAGATGTAAGGAAAATCTGGGAGCAAACCGAAGTCCTGCATAGGACAAGTATCAATAACACGACTGGGAAACAGATCTGTGGGCTCACTCACTAGCTGATTACTGAATCTAGGATGGTTAAGGTGGCTTTTCTTGGCATGCATCGTACTGGTTCTGTTGGTGGGCCTTACCTGTGAACAGCTGAGGTGTTCTATGTGCATGCTGCAATACTAGAAGGGAGTATGAGGTATGGAAGAGACATGAGTTAAGGCAAAAAGTGGGAAGTGGGGCTTGTTTCACACACTAAGGAGGAGTAATGTAGCAGGTGGAAATCCTGTTAGATTAAAGAAAAGGGGGGAATTGAAAGGTGAGAAAGGCCCACAAGTGAAAGTGAAAAGGCAAGAAGGCTTCACAGTGACTGAGAACAAGGGAGGTGAAGGGGAATAGTTAGAGATAGTTTATAGAAGCAGGAATGTAGAGCCTGTTAGAAAATAAGAGATGGCAGACACTGGGTCTGGGATAGTGAGGGGGATGAAGGCCATTAAGATAAGGGTTTGAGAACAACCTGAGGACATTTGGCAGGGAGGTGATTAGATGGCCACAGGGCAAGAAGGAATGGCCTTGGGGGGCTGCCCCCCTGAAAGGTCAGGAGCATTCAGGAGGAAAACAACAAATCTTCATCTCATGACCCACTATGCATGTGCACGAGGGGAGGGTCTGCATGCTAACCAATGCTCATACTGGCTCTAGTGAAGCAACAGAGCAAATTTGTTTGTTAGCTTTTAAAGAACTGATTGTTTAAAATACTTTTCATTCAATCTACTTCTTAATGTTGTTAAAGTTGTTTGTTAAAGTTATTTCCTCTGAGAGTGGTGAGGGGCTGGAACAGCTGCCCAGAGAGGCTGTGATGCCCCGTCCATCCCTGGAGGTGTTCAAGACCAGGTCAGATGGGGCCCTGGGCAGCCTGGGCTGCTGTGAAATGTGGAGGTTGGTGGCCCTGCATGCAGCAGGGGGTTGGAGCTTCGTGATCCTTGAGGTCCCTTCCAGCCCGGGCCGTTCTGTGATTCTGTAAACATCATCTGTGCGTGGAAGTTGCTTTTCCTGGAGTGCTGCTGTTCTTGTTGAGGTTTGTTCTGGTTTCTGCTCCAACATCTGATCTGGGCGTCCTTTGTTCCCTCAGGGTACAATGCCACAGTCCTGGCCTATGGACAGACGGGGTCTGGAAAAACATACTCTATGGGAGGTACTTACACTGCCAGTCAGGAGCATGATCCCAGCATGGGGGTCATCCCTCGTGTAATCAAGCTGCTGTTTGAGGAGAAAGAGCAGAGGCAGGATTGGGAATTTGTCCTCAAAGTCTCCTATTTGGAGGTAAATGTGGTTTTGATTATCAAACTGTTATAAATGCACGAACTGCAGTTAAGGTGATTCTTTAACAAGGCAGGTCCGCATCAGACTGCATAAATCTTGTCTGAGTGCTGGATATCTTCCTCTAAAAGTAAGATGAGAGCACCATCACGGGAATTTAGCCCTGGTTTCAATGTAGTGGTGCATCATTCTTTGTGCAAATTGCTTCCTCCAAAAGCTGCTAATTCTCAACTGCTGTTCTGATGGTTTCAGATCTACAATGAGGATGTTCTAGACCTCCTGTGTTCCTCGAGAGAACGGTCTTCTCAAATCAGCATACGGGAGGATCCCAAGGGAGGCATAAAGGTCTGTTGGGCTGTCAGAAGCAGTTTGAGGCAGTGTCACTGCAGACAAATGTTTCAGTGAAACCACACTCAGTCTGAGCACTACTTTATATGAGTGCATAGGAAATCGCTGCAGCTTCTTCCAGCTGAGCTCTTGATGCTCCTTATGCTTACTTAAAATGTAACACCAGTAGGGCTACACTCGCATGTAGAAACGTGATGGGTGAGAGATAAAGGACTTAAACCCCAGTACAAACTTCCTCTGGGGAGTCCATATCAAACCTCTGTCTTGAATTGAGACTGTGATGCTTGTGGATGCCCAGGTACACTGAAGATAATGTTTGTGATGCAGAAAGTTAGAGGTGAAGAGGAAGAAGAAGATAAATGATGCTTTCTTTCTGGATGCAGATTGTGGGGTTAACAGAAAGAAGTGTCACCTGTGCACGAGACACTGTATCCTGTCTAGAGCAAGGGAACAATTCCCGAACTGTGGCCTCCACAGCAATGAACTCCCAGTCCTCACGGTCCCATGCAATCTTTACCATTTGCATTGATCAGAAGAAGAAAAATGACAGGTAAGTCATCCCACAGCTGCCAGGAGCCATACTTACTGAAATCACGTTCTCCTGGTAGCTCAGCTGAGCTATTCTTGAGGCAGTCCTTCTATTTAAACTGCCTCTGATAACAGGTACATTTCTAAGCCCTGTAGCTCAAGTGTAGTAACCACTGGACTGCTTCTTTCCCAACTTTACGTTTACTTCAGCAAGTAAGATGGTCTGTTTCTGCCATAGGAACAGCAGTTTTCACTCCAAGCTACACCTGGTTGATCTTGCTGGATCTGAGAGGCAAAAGAAGACGAAAGCTGAAGGAGACCGGCTGAAAGAAGGTCTGTAGGAACATGAAATAGCTTGGCTGCTAAAATTCAACTTCATAAATTGAGTACTTATCAGGAAAAGAAAACACTTCAGTATTTTTAATGCATGCACTTTTTGAGTAAACCTTCCTATGCTCTGTAAGCAAGGCAGGAACTGAGTGGCTTGTAGCTACTGAGGTGGCTCTACTCACCATCATTTGTTTGTGCACAGGTATCAACATTAACAGAGGTCTCCTCTGCCTGGGGAATGTAATTAGTGCTCTTGGTGAAGAAAATAAAAAGGGTGGCTTTGTCCCTTACAGAGACTCCAAGTTAACAAGATTACTGCAAGGTAAGAGACAGATAATGACAAAGCCTAAATCTACGGGTGCAATTTAAATAACAAAGTACCAAAAGAAACAATTCACTAAATGCTTTTGCTTTTTCCCAGAGCATTGATGGTGTCCTGTTTTCCTTCTCAGATTCTCTGGGTGGTAACAGCCACACTCTGATGATTGCCTGTGTGAGCCCAGCAGATTCCAATCTAGAAGAAACTTTAAATACTCTGCGCTATGCTGACAGGGCAAGGAAAATAAAAAACAAACCAATTGTCAACGTTGATCCCCAGGCAGCCGAGCTGCATCATCTAAAGCAGCAGGTATTGGTTGCTTTCTTCATGTGGCAAGAATAGATCTGTCCTTTTGCTAATCAGCTCAGTAAATAGCAGCACAGAGATAGGGCAGCTGCACAAAGTATGGAAAATACTCAGTATGTGTTCCTCCATCTCTTGAGATGGCTGTGTAAGTGCTGTAGGGAGGGTATGTGAAAGCTGCTCGTGATTCTGCAGCATCTGCTCCACTTGACAGCAAAACAATAACAGTGACTGACATCTTGCTTGCCTGCCCGTGAGCCTGGGATCTCTCATGTAATGGAGCAACAGCACTGGTTCAGCAAGGTGTGAGAGCTTCCCTTTGGGTCACTGGGGTCTGACGCCGTGCTCAGGACAGCCTGCAGGTGAGGTGGTGTGCTGCCACCTGAGCTCTCCTGGGAGGCAAGGGGAGAAAATTGCTTCCTGCAGGAGAGATGTGATCCCTCAGGAAGCAGTGAAAGCACAGCTGTGGAGCTTTCACTCTGAAAAGTGACTCATTTTCGCTCAGAGGTTCTTAGCTATGTTCCTTCAGCTGTCCAGCTACTTTAAGAGAGGCTTGAAAGCACTGTTTGTTTGTGTTTCTAGGTACAACAGCTACAGGTATTATTGCTGCAGGCCCATGGAGGGACTCTCCCAGTGTCTATCAAGTAAGCTTTGTAGATGAGTTCTCAGTGTAAATGATGGCCGAAATCAGTTATGGGAAATAAAGAGAAACTAGGCACTGTACTCCTGTATGCCTTTCTCAGGCCCATCCATTCTTCCTCCCCCTTTCAGCACTAAAAATCAGGAATCTCCATCTCCACTGTTTGTAAAAGCACAAAGCAAAAGGAGGAGTTTGGACTGTGTGGGTATTTTCTCCTGAATATATTTAAAATCCAAATGCAATTTACAGACTTAGAGTTGGTTAAGCAATGTTACTATTTTAAAAGGATGTTTTCTTGCAAGTGTCTGCTTTCAGTACCCTGAATTCCTCAGAGACTTTGAATTCAGATTAGTCTTCCTCCAATTTTTCTATTCATCTGCTATAATCTGTACTTGCTGTGAGTTATTTAAGAAACTTGGAGGCAGTTTCAGTGCTATTACAAAACCTCTGGTGAAGTCATGCTCACAAAATGGTTCCTTGGTATTTCAGTAGCATGGAGCCTTCAGAGAACCTGCAGTCTCTGATGGAGAAGAACCAGTCGCTAAAGGAGGAGAATGAGAAGCTGAGCAGAGGGCTGAGTGAAGCTGTTGGTCAGACAGCACAGATGTTGGAAAGGATCATTCTGGTGAGGCTCAGTTTCCTGGCAAGAGCCTTGATTTGTGTGATTTTTCCCTTAGCTGAAGATTGATCAATAATAACTGCTGCACTAATGACATGTTAGCAGTCTCTTTAGAGTTCCACACACATTTATCTCAGGTCTTCAGCTATTGGGTAGTCAGAACCAAAAGTCTTCTGGAATCTGTCAAGGCCTGAAGATCTGGAGACTGCAGGAGAAGAAGGAAACTGGACTCTTTCAGCTCCTGCTGCTTTAATGTTTTAAAGATGCTTTCGAACTCCCACTCTCTCCTGTTTTTCATTCTTTGTTAATTCATTGCTTTGTGTACACCTGCCAAAATAGATATTGGATCTAAACAAGGTAATCAAAGTAATTGTGGAAAACATTTCAGTGTCTTGATTTGCCACAGACTGGCAGTGTGTCTCTTGCTGCCAATCCATTGGCTTCTTACCTTTACATTGCACTTCCTGCAATTCACTGTAATTCTGTTTTCTCTTAGACAGAACAAGAGAATGAGAAGATGACTGCCAAACTAGAGCAACTTCAGCAGCATGCTGTGTAAGTCTGTCACCCCAGCCCACTTGTGCTGAGGGATGTCCTGCAGCATTAAATATCCTTGTTGGGATCGACAGAATGCCATCGATTTGTTGATCCAGAGCTCATTTGTTTATTCTATGGGAAAATTTACTGGGGTTTGTGACACAAACTTGCCGAGTAAAACTTGAGGACTTATTCCTGTGTCTGCTTTGCAGATGCAAGCTTGACCTCCAGAAGCTGGTGGAGTCTGTGGAAGATGAGGAACTGAAGGAAAGTGTGGAGGTGATCCATAATCTGCAGCAGGTGTTGGCTCAGCTGCAGGTGAGGCCAAATTCAAGGAGAGAAAGGTTTTGTTAGTGAAGCTGCTTGGCAAACACACAATTCCCACCTGGTCAACCTGCTGCAGCAGGAGCCTCCCTTAGGGAGCCCAGGTATTAAAGCTATTCAATGGCTCTAGATGCCCACTTCCAAATGAGCTCCATTCTGTGCTTTTAATGCAACAGAAGGGCCACTTGAGCACAAGTGTCTGCACGTCCTGGCAGAATGCAAGTCAAGGAGATGAGAGCCTCCATTAAAGAATCTAATGACTGGGAGAGCAGTGTGGATTTCCAATCCAAAAACTGAAAGCTGAATTAAAAATCTGGTAGCTTAATGGGCAGCCCCAGTTGCAGAAACCTGGAATGGCTTCATAGAAGCTGCCAGATCTTTGTCTAATTGGGAACTTCTGTATTACCTTACTAAATATTTTCCCTCCTGCCCCATGTTCCTTGCTCTTGTGTCTGGGGAACACAGGCAGAATGCCTTGACAGGAGGGGGAGGCTGCTCACTGTAAAAAGAAGCAAGTCAAAGACATCCTCTTCCCAGAGATAGCTTGCTGGGCAGAGAAGGGTAACTGACTTTGCTGTTATAGTCCAAAAAGCTGCTATTAACTTCATCTTAATTTCCCACCTTTATACTTTTTTTTTTCTTCTCTTTTTTCTTATATAGAGTGAGAGTGCTGCCTCAGTGGAAGCTGCTGCAGAGATGGCAAACTCTGAACAGGATGCTACAGGAGTAAGTGAGGGGAGTCCTTAGCCTGTAGCACAGTCTCACCAGTGGCACATCTTTGCTCTATTGCTCTTCTCCAATCTGTCTTTTGCTACTCCTCTGATTCAAGTAACTGTGGATGATGTGTCACCTTTGTGTGTACTGCTTTTCTTCATCCTTATTCACTCCATTCCAGTTCGGTAACCTGTTCTCATTAATGAATACCTGTTTTTCTTAATGTCAAAATGAATTTGTTCTGTGGAAACGAATTGTTGTCAAAGAGCTTTAGGTTGACCATTCCAACTCATTGCTGTGTCTTCTCCAGGAAGGAGAAACAGGCCAGGTTACCAAGAGGTCCTCAGATGAGTTCACCACACAGCATGCCCTCCGTCAAGCACAGATGTCTAAGGAATTGGCTGAACTGAATAAAGCCCTGGCTCTGAAAGAGGCACTTGCAAAAAAAATGACACAGAATGACAGTCAGTTGGAGCCCATTCAGTCCCAGTACCAGGTAAATTCCTTCACAAGTGGCTCCTTTAAGGGTGTAGAAGTTTTGTTTTTGTTATTAATGTGTCCATTGCACACTGAAGATCTACCTTCCATGAGCATGTTTCTGAGTCTCTTTAAGTTCTGGCCATTGCCCTCTTGGGCATGGGAGGATGTTGACTGTAGGTCAGCAGAGAATGGGGAGAAACCATATCTGATTATCTAGAAGCAGTCCAGCAGAAGATGATCTTTTCCCTGAAATAAAGATTAGCCACTGGATGTTTAATGTGAAGTAGGTTCTTTTTTTTCTTCAAGATTTACTTGACCATACGAAGCCCACATGCAATACTTATTGTTATTAAACATCATAGTGCAGCTAGCTGATCTGGCTTTCCCTGTCACAAGCTGTGGTGGGATCTCCCTTCTCTGAAACTGTTCCTTTTTTAACTGTTAGTTGATGCTGCAATGGCTTTGTGCACTGACTGCAGTTTCAGATGTGCTGGTTTTAGAAAATGTCCCACAGTCTGCTGGAAGAAACTTGGTTCCCCAGGGTGTCCTGTCTTAAAGCTTCCCCTCTAGGAGGGGGGATTTTCTAGGAGGGGGGATTTGGGTCGTTACTGGGAGGCTTACTGCTTCTGTCTCTGTAGACTAACATCAAGGATCTGGAATTAGAAGTTGGCAATTTGCAAAAAGAAAAGGAGGAGCTGATCCTTGCCCTGAGCATGGCGAAGAAGGATGTCAACCAAGCCAAGTATGTGTGACTGCACAAGCTGGCGTGCCTTACAGCACTGAAATCTGTGTTAATGCAGCTGAGAAAATTCATTGCTTTAGCCTCACTTTGCTGCATGGCAGAGCTCTTATTCTGATAGAAGCACAGGGTTAAGTGCACCTCATCCATGGTAGTGTGACGTGCTAATGAGTGACTGCAAACACTGCAGGCATCTTTGGCAGGCTGTGTTGTGAGGTTGGGGAGGAAAAAAAAAACCTGTTTGCCAGAATACTTCTGAGAATACTTGTTTGAGAGTCACAGTAATCAGGGGTCTGTGACTGAAGTGTGGCTCCTTCACAGGCTGAGTGAACGGCGTCGGAAAAGACTTCAGGAGTTGGAAGGGCAAATTAATGAGCTGAAGAAAAAGCTGCATGAACAAGCAAGGCTCCTAAAGCTGAAGGAGTCAACAGAACGCACGGTCTCCAAACTGAACCTGGAGATCAGGGTAAGTAACCCCAGCAGTTGTCAGGCTTGCCCCAGTTTAGATAAAGTGGCTTCCAGGCAGAAGATGCTGATGTTCTCAATCTAATAAAGCAGAAAGTGCCAGTCTTCTGGCAAAGTTCTTTTGGCTGCCTGATCTCTGTCCCTGGTGCAAAGCAATAGGGAGGCAACTGTGAGACGGAGGAATAGAAGAAGCCAGAAGTGTCTTCTACCTTTTCTGACAGTTTGCTGGCTTAGTCAAGTTTGATTTGTGTCACATCATGCATGCTTTTGTTTTTTCCTTTCCCCTTTATGGCTTGAAAATGAATTCCTGGGGTTTAGCGCTTTGAAAGCATCCTTAGAGAGCTGCATATTGTAATGCTTTCTGCCCACTCCTGGTAATCGTATCTGTCAACCCACAGCATGGGAATGTGGGCTGAAACTACCCAGAGTGGAAACATTGGAGGATTCTTCCAGCCCTCTGTATTTCCTAGGAAATGAAAAACCAACGGGTGCAGCTGATGCGCCAGATGAAAGAGGATGCTGAGAAATTTAGACAGTGGAAACAGCAGAAGAACAAGGAAGTGATCCAGCTGAAAGAACGGGTGAGCAAACAGCAAGCTTCCAAACTGTACCTCTTCAGAGCGAAACAAATCATTCATGCCTTTGCTGTGAGGCTTTACTGAATTTACAAGCATCTGGAAAAACACCTGGGGAATGCTTTGAAGGTTACAAAACAGTTTATATGGTTGCCACCTTTTACCAGCTGTAAAAGGACTCTCGTGCTTGTGTCTGGAGAACTTCAAGCTATCAACAGCTGTCATTCAGCTCCACAGCAAAAGACAAAAATATTTATATTTTTAAGTATTTAAAGTCATAAGATTTGGCTGCAAAATAGGAGTATTCAACCTTTCAAAGGAATATTCAGTCTGCAGTGAAGAGTGAGTCAGTTAAATCCATCTGGCTTGTACTATCCAACTCTAATGAAGAGCATGCTTACATACACCACATCACACCGTTTGATTTCTGGTCTCACAGGAGATCTTAATACAAAAAGTTTACCCCCCAGTGCTTAGGGATGCTACATTTTAAGCTTGTGACTTGCAGTCTCTTACAACCTCCAGGCTCCTAAACCCTTTTGGTGGGAGGTGTGGAGCCCTTCTGCTCTCAGCCTCACAGCTGTTAACAACAGTGCATGACTTTAAGCCTGCAAGGATCAATGGAATCCCTGTCATGAAGCACTTCTATTTGTTGTTCTCTATCAAAGTGTGCAGTTGGCCACTGCTGTTAAGGTGACACACAACCTCCTGCACCTTGGATGTGTTTCTTTGCAGGATCGTAAGAGGCAGTACGAGCTGCTGAAGCTTGAGCGAGACTTTCAGAAGCAGGCCAGCGTTCTGCGGCGCAAAACAGAAGAGGTGAGGAGCCATTGTCTGCTAGAAACTGCTGGCTGGTTCCAGATGCCTGCACAGGGTGTTTGGAGGTTGTGATGGGATGTGCAGAAACGTCCCAGCAGCATTTGGTGGTATGTAAGTAGGGAGAAAGAGGGGCAGCCTGTAGGGAAAATGCTGTGCTTCTGTCCTGTAGCCTGAGGGATTCTGATTTAAGTCCAGTCCTTAAAGGATAAATTATCCCCTGCTGAGCAGCAAGTTCCTGAGGAGAACTTGTTGCAGACACCCAAGCTAGAAAGTGTACAGTGAGCTCTGTTGGGTGCACTGGATTGCAGTTCAAAATTCCTTCACAAGGCCTGAATAGAAAAGTGAATCCTGGAACCATTTTTTTTGGTTCTTTTCTTCTACCTTCTTGCATGGAAGCAAGTTGTCTTTAAAGCAAGGCTTGTAGCAAATGAAAATATGTCAGGGACGTATAGTCTGTGCTGAGGTGTGAAGTTGTTTCAGTTTTATCATCCTACTTTCTCACTGTGTCACAGAGCCCGGCTTGCACTGTGAGTGCCTCATGTTTTCAGCCATTAGATGTTAAATAATAAACCAGTGTTTTGCTTCTGTGTAAATTCTTTTGCAGGCTGCAGCTGCTAACAAACGCCTGAAGGATGCTCTGCAGAAGCAGCGGGAGGCTGCAGATAAACGGAAGGAGAGTCAGAACAGAGGAATGGAAGGAGTTGCTGCACGTGTGAAGGTGGGTAGCAACAGGTTGTGCATGCCAAGGAATAACATCAAACCTACTTCTGCAAGTGATGAAGTGCTGCTGGGGTGGTTATGGACGTAGTTATTGCTTCCTGTTAATGGGAGGTAACTTGATCCAGAGCTGTGAAGGCATTTCAGACAAGGAACCAGTCCTGAAGCTGAGGCTGCCACCAACCACTGCACTGTTTTTCCTCCAGAGCTGGCTGGCAAATGAAATAGAGGTACTGGTTAGTACTGAAGAGGCTCGCAGGCACCTTGCAGACCTTCTGGAGGACAGAAAGATCTTGGCACAGGAGCTCCTTCAGCTTAAAGAGAAAAAAGAGTCTGGGGAAAACCCACCCTCAAAGCTCCGGGTAAGAGAAGCAAGTGCCACACTGCCTGTCCTGCCTGATGAGCAAGTGCCATAGCTTACTCCTACTTGGATGTTACTACAGGAAAGGGTTAATGTTCTTATTTAGTGCCACAGACTCTCGAGTTGGATGGGACCCTTAAGGTTGTCTAGTCCAACTCCCCTGCCATGCACAGGTGTATCTACAGCTAGATAAGGTTGCTCAGAGCCTGCTTAAACATCCTCTCACGTGGTGGAAGCATGTAGTGAACCTGCTACTTAATGCAGTGAGTCTGAAGGGCAGGAGCTGCTCACAGCCCTTCTCAAAGATTTTGCTGGTGCAGAAGAACAGTGGGATTTAAGCTTTGAAGAAATGCTTGGGGGCCTTTGCAATAATCTCTATTTTTGCTGAAATGCAAGAAGGACATAAATGAAAGCTCAGCTTTGCATGCATCACTAAAACTGCTGCTCTCTTCTGCCTTGCTGCAATTCTCCAGAGGCGAACCTACTCCATCACAGATCTGCAGGCATCAGAGATGGACCTTTCTTTGTCAAAGCAGATAGAAAGCCTGGAGACTGAGATGGAGCTCAGGTAAGCTAGTACTATAAAGCTGATTTCCACAGCCTAAGGCTGCTTTTTTCTGCTTTGTCCACAACTGTTCTGTGAAACAGAAGAGCAATTAAATATTTTCCTTGAAATTAGGAAACAAAAACAACCTATGTTTTTTCCTGGCTTAATTTTTTCTAAAATGCAGCTATTTGAGGCTGCTGCTCAGTCACTGAGATTTTGTCCCTTGCTGTTTGCAAGCCTTTTTGACTGTTGCAAACTTATTTTAAGCAGAGGTGTGGATGGGAGGGAAGGAGAGAATCCCTGCTGTAGTGCACAGCAGCTGTAGTCTGCATTTCCACGCAGTACAAGTATAAACTTCATCTAATTTGTCTAAAATTCTAATATGCTTTTTAACCTGTGTTCTCCCCTGTGTTGTGGCCTCAAATCTGTGCTCTTCCAAAGGAGTGCCCAAATAGCAGACCTGCAGCAGAAGCTCTTAGATGCAGACAATGGAGACGGTGTGAAACAACGCTGGGACAATATTGCAACCATCCTGGAGGCTAAATGTGCTTTGAAGTATCTCCTTGGGGAGGTAAACTGAATCTTCCTGTTGTGGAGCTTTTGTTCTTAGTGGTGAAGTCTACTTACCCAGGAATGAAAGGCAGTGAGTAACAGACAGTAATCTGAACAGAGTGAAGGGCAGTGTTAGCTGAGACCAGGCTGGAAGCAGTGCAGTGAGTGCTGGGGTGGGAGACCTTAAACAAGACTGGAAGTAGAAGACAGCAAGAATTGGGCTGACCCTAAATCAGGGGAGAAATCAACTGCATGGCAGAAACAAAACGCAGTTCCTGAAACCTGAAGGCTAAAGGAAGAGAATGGAGGCAGTTATATTGGAGAGCATTTGTTGTTGGGGTTCCTTCTCCCCTTAAATACTGAGCAGGAGAGGAGATTAGAACTGGCTGATATCTCCTGTTACCAGTTCCTCACTTCCATACTGGCCTTCAGATGCCAGCTCAGGATGTCTCATCTATTCCCCTTGTTGCTAAGGGGCTGTTCTGCTACTCAGAGTGGTTGGCTGTCAAGCAGAAATGCTTCACCTTCAGACTGCATTATTTCTGTCCCAAGTGCAGTGTGAAATGTGGAACCACCTCACGTTTGTCTTTCAGCTGGTTTCCTCCAAAGTCCAGGAAAGCAAACTGGAGAGCAGCCTCCAGCAGAGCAAGGCCAGCCGTTCAGACATGCAGAAGATGCTGATGGAAGAGCAAAACCATGCAATAGAAATGGAGGCTGAGTTCCAAAATCAGCTTCTGCGGCAGGAACAACAACACCAGGAAAAGGTAGAGCACAAATCAGGAGTCTTGAGAGCCCCTGTGTTTAGGAACTCTGGTTCCCAGATGTACTTATAGATAAAGGCAGTCAGGACACACTGAAGCTGAACTATTGCTACATGATCAAAATTTGTCAGGCTCTTGCAGGTAAGGTAACAAAAGCCCAAGAAATCTTCTGTCTCTTGTTATTGAATAAAACAACTTTTCAGTGCTCTGAGTGAGGATGCTGCACTGGAGCACGTGGTAACTCACAAAGCAGATCAGGGCAGAACAATGCTGGAAGTAGCAGAGCTGCTTTCTCAAATTGCTCAGGCCTTTAAAGGCTGAGATGCCAGGAATTCACACCTGTTTTGTCTCTGGTATTAATTTCCTTGTAGATTCTGTACCTGGTCAGCAAATTCCAGCAAAAAGAAGCAGCAGAGAAAAGACTGGAGGATTCCCTAAATGAGCAGGAGAAACAGATGCAGGAGAGACTCAAGTTTCAGGTAGTCCTTGTGCATGTTTGTTCTTTTCCCCAAGGGTCACCTGTTAATTGGAATCGTATCCTTAGGGTGAGGAATGTGCAGAGGGATCTGTTGAGGGTGTTTGCATTAATAGCTAAGATAATGCTGTTACTATTTGATGTAAAAAGAGACATAAGAGGAATGATGCAGGCTTACTGGAGCTTGAATAGCAACTGTTCTTCAAGATCAGCAGTGTCTGACCAGCTCATGCAAGCATCTGTGCTCAGAGCACCTTTTGTTAGGAGAGTCAAAATGCTGTCACAGATTCTTTGAGCACATCTCCACTGTGATACCTGAAGCAGAGCAGCTTTAACTTGATCACACGTGTGTGGTACAAGCTGTACCTTGGCTCCTTGCTTCCTGCAGAAGGGATACTTGGTGATGCACTGCAGGAAAACCAGTCCCAGGTGCACCCCATGTACCAGTAAGCCTTGGAAACAGGAAACTTTAGGTCCTCAGTGGTCACTTTAGAGAATTGACTTCTCCCTGCTGTGTTGGCCATGTTATGCATAAAATGAGATATCAGCACTCATCATTTCCCTGACCTGGAATGCAGAGCTGATGTCCTGTTGTAGAGTGGATGGGGAACCCCTCTGACACTGCAAGGAAGTTTGAAACAAAGCATTTCCCTATTTGTGTGTCACCCCTGTGTGAGCCTGCTGGCTTCATCTCGTCTTGCAAACAGGAGGAAGAGCTGAAGAAAATGAGGGAGATTTGTGAGAAGAACCAAGAACTTCTCCAGGAAATTGATATTCTTAAACAGGTAGAGATCTGTACGGACACAAGGGATGCGAGGGCATGTTGGCAGTTGGGTTAATATATTACAAAGCAATTTTTGCCTTCCTTCACAGAAACTGCTGCTTGTCCAAGTTGCCAGTGGGCAGAAGCTCCATCGCATTCAGCAAGTGTCACCCGAGTCCCCAGACTCTCCTTTCGATTACATTCCACCCAAAGTAAAGCTGCTGCATGACAATTTCCTTATCTTGCCCCAAACTGCTCAGTAATGTTCCTCAGTAATCCAGCTGTTTTCTCTGTAGCACTCTGAATCCTGGAGTGAGGCATCTGTTGTAGCAAATGTAATCATGGCCCTGCAAAAGGTCCGAATCTTAGTGCTGAGGAGATTCCATGATACAGAGCTGTTTTGCCAGGACTGTGGCACAAAGCAGTTAATTTCTCTGATTTGTCAACTGCGTTTTTCAGACTCTCTAGCAGTTGAAGCTGGTTGGATTTTTTAACGCTCACCGCTCTGATAGTTGGTCTCTAAGCCTGTGACTCTGTCAGCTGTCTGAGAGGAATGAGGATGGTGGCAGTGGGACTTAATTGCGAAACTTAGAGGGTGTAAAACCACTCCTGTGTGTTCTGAGGCTTCAACCCCTGTGATTTCTGTGTGCAGCCAAAGACCCGCCGGCAAACAGTGGCAAAACCGTGTGCATCAACCCCAGAAATGAACGTGGAAGAGCTGTTTTCTGACTCAGAGTCTGGAGAGGAGGAGGATGCAGAGTGGGTTCCAGTAAAAGCAGTCAAAGGAACAAAGAGGAGCGTAACAGGGGTAAGGCCACCTTCCTCACTAGATTATCTGTGAGGGACTTGCATCCCTGAGCATCCAGTAGGTGTACAGCAAAGCAGTGAGGGTGCAGTGTCTGCTCTGCTGGCATCTGAGCTGTGCAGTCTGCTATTGCTTCATGTGCCCAAGCTAGCAAGGAAACGTTCCTCAAATATGCCATAAAATAGCTAAATTGTCTTGCTTCCATTTACACAGAGGGCCCAGGTATGGTGGCAGTGGTTTGCCTCTGAGTGTCTTTGTGTCAGCTTCTTCAGCTGGCACTGGATTCCTTTGGGGTTGCTTGAAGTGAAGTTCTTGAGAACCAAAGATTGTTATTTCCCATACTGAAGGTGAAGAGGATGTAGTTGTTTTTCCCCAGGAGTCAGACCAGCAGTGAAATAACGAAAGGCTCGTGGTAGTTTGGGGTCACTGTCCTTCAAATGTTGACAGCTGTAGCAACCTAGGAACAGCCTATGGAACACTGAAGCCTTTTCTCCACAAAACTCTTCTTTTACTCAGTGCTTCTGCAAGGGCCGCTGTGGGAACAGGCAGTGTGGCTGCAGGAAGCAGAAGGTGGGCTGCACTGCGGGCTGCAGCTGTGACTCAACCAAGTGCAGGAACAGAGAACCTGGCCTTCAGGTGAGAACTGCCTGTGCCAACACCATTGGGTGTATGAAAGCAAGGCTGGGTGGACAGATGAGCAGTTTCTGTACCAGCCCACATGTGGGGCTCCTCAACCTTTCCGAGGCCTTTGTAAATGTTACTGAAATTCATGGTTTTATCCATGGTAGAGTTTGGAGTCTTCCACTGCAATATAGAAATTCTCACACCACATACAGGAATCTGGGCAGTGTCCAGAGCCACTTACATCCACCCAGTGCTGTCAGCCACAAATCTGAGAACAATCTGTCTTTTTTTTTCTGTATTCCCTCTCAGTAAATGAAACTTCTATCTTGCACTTCAGATTGTGCAGCAGCTTAACCCTCCTGAGTGCACATGTACCATTCAGTGCTTCATTCAAGGAAGGAGGAGAAGGGGTAATTAATGCTTTTAGCAATAATTGTGGCATCAGGATGGTTTGTGAACAACTGCTAGAAATATCTGCCTGGCTCCTGGATCTTAGGGATTTGAAGCAGAGACCTCCACAGTAACTCCTTAATTACTTCTGCATGAAAGCAGTTGGCTGATGGAGGCATCTGCGTTCTGTAATACGGATGACTTGGGGACTGGAGAGGAGATGGCTTGGGGAGCTGTAGTATTTCCTCAGCTGTTGGTGGGAAGGGAGGCTGGGTGGGGAAGGGAGGCTGACCAGAGCTCTGCCCTGCAGGATGCCACGGCGAGTGAGGAGCAAGCAAAGGAGTCGGAAGGTTCCTTCAAACTGGAAGACCTCCCTGATGTGACTGCAGGAGGGACCTTCTTTCAGCCCGTGTTCATCCCTCCAGCTACAAAGGTGCTGGCTGAGTTTTTTTGTGGTCATTTCTTCTAAACAGCTGAAAGAGCACCGCAGTGTGTGTGCAGTCAGAAATGTCTGCTAGGTTCAGTGATGAGCCTGGGTGGGGAAGAAGGGGGGAAGGGGTTGGACGAAGAAGTTGATGTGTGCTAAAATACTGAGCAGACTGCAGCTGTCAAGCCAGCTTGTGTTTCATTTGTAAGTCTGCTGAATTCAGTTTCTGTCTGAGCTGCCACTCGAGCTTTGCACGGACGGAGCCAGAGCCACTGTGCTGAGCTCCCCATCCAGACTCGTTGTCAGGTTGTCCTTTCAGCAGCAGGAGGCTGGGAATCCAGGAATGAGGACGAAGTCCTGTTTGTGTCCAAATGTAACTGTCCTTAAGCTGCTCTGCCTCAGCAGCTGTAGTTTTGCTTCAGGTAAACTGCATCATTTACTTGTGTGTATTCTCTGTACTTCTATTCTTCAGAGTTTTGACCTTGGAAAATAAATTAGGCAACTTCTGATGCAGATCAGGCAGCTTCATGTGCTGCTCTCAAACTCCAGTGCAAGCAGGTTGGCTTCCTCAGGGCTGTGACAAACTCCTAAATTGTCATCTTTGCTTTCCTGGTAGGTCCTGAAAGATATCACAGACCAAGATGTGCTCATGAAGAAGCCCAGCACTGCTGCTTCCCTGCTGGTGAGGGATGAGGAGTCCCAGGAGAACCAGCTTCCATTTGTAAAGAAGAAGAAGAGAATGCTGAGTAGCAATACCAGCTTCTTCTCAGGTTGTACCCCAATCAAAGAGGAGATGAACTGATGAGCCACAACCCTTCTTTTATAAAGGGAAAAATGAAAGTGTTGGGAACTCCTGCTGCCGCACAGGGCTGGGGGCTGAGCTGCCTGACAGCTGGCAGCAGCAAAGGAGTCAACACCAATTCCTCCTAGAACGAGATTGCGTCCAGTTGTGTGTAAATAATTGGGGGTGTGGGGCTGGAGCAGGAGTCTGCTACCAGGAGCAGGGTGAGAAACTTTCCTCTTCACCACTTCCAGAGCCAAGTGCAGGTGATTTGTCCAGGTTGCTCATGATGCTGAGCCGTGAGCAGGTTGGGCACAGATTAACCTGTGATCTTGAAAGAACTGTGCGTGTGCCCTGGAAATGGAGGTGCTGCCTTCCAGTCCAATCCCAGCTGCCACCTGAGGTCTAATGGTGCTTGATGGGGAGGAGGCACTGGCAGTAGTCTTAAAGTAGCTAGCAGATGAGGAAGTGCCAGTGTTCTGTACTGCTGGGGCACTGGCACGTCCTTGTTCAATTTAACTCAAAGTTTGCTAGCTGTATGTGAACTTTTTAGTGGTTTTTAACTTCTTGTTGTAGCTTTAATAAAGGAAAAATAGAAATCTGAAAATGTCCTCATTTCACCATGCTTCCTGTGTGGTTCTTTGTAGCATCTCTTGCTAAAATTGGTCTCAGGATGGTGCTGGCAGTTTCTGTGCTCAGAAGGTCAGCTCAAGGTCTGTAATGCTGCTTTCCTTTCCTACAGCACTGAGGGAATTGAGAGCATCTGAGAGCACCGGTCATGGGAGAGGGTTCCTGGTTGTGGTGACAACACAAGCTACAGTCTGATGAGCTGTGTTAGCACGGGGCCCTCCCTCAGCTGTAAGAGCAGGTCAGGTTTATTTTCTCTGCCCCTGTGGTTCTTAGCACAGGAGCTGTGCAAACATCCAAGGTGAGAGGACAGTTTTTTCTGTGCCTCTTGCTTTGCTCTCCATCACCTCACCAACCTTCCCAGCTGCTGGGGAAGGAGGTGGAGGGGGAGTCAGGCCTGGTTCATGGCTGCAAAACAAAGATGGCACAAAGAAAAATCTCTGTGCAGGTGAAACAGCTGGGGCTTCATGGCTGGGGCAGCAGGGAGCCTGTCCTCGTGCTGTGCTGTGTGCTGTGCCTCCCGGGGGGTGGGATGTATGCACACACATAATAGTGGGGTGGCAGAGACCCACAGGCAGAATGGGGGCAGGGAGACTGATGTGTACAGAAAGTATGGTGTGGTAAAGTTAATTAGTGCCATATCATATGCTTTGTGTTCTCTGAATGTTATGGCTTCCAAGAGAGCAAAGATTGGGCACCTGACTGTATGCAGGCATATAAACCAGGCAGTGTGTGGGAGACTGTGTGTTTTTACCCATTACACAACAGCTGCATTTTGTTACATGCACATATACAAGTAGATGTACACACACGTGCATATAGCACACAAAAATGAAGTGTATGTGTGTAGAATGAGTCTAACATGTACATAAAAATGAGCTTTGGGGGATGGATGCTTCAGCTATACACATAAAACTGTCCTAAGTATGTATTGCAGCACATGCAAGGCATTGTGAGCACAGCTTTGTGGCCAGGGCTGCTGTGCAGCTGCTGCATTATCTGTTATACTTCCTATTGTAGGCAGGAGAAATGGTGTCTGAGGTGGCAGAGCACACAGCTGTGCTCATGCACGCATAGGGAAGGTGAGAGAGCTTTTGCACACACAGAACCATGAGGTGTGTGATGTCTCACACAATGGGATGACACACAGCACAGTGTAACACAAGCTGTACTTGTAGCCATTGCAGTTAAGCATTTTGTGGTGCCACCTGTTCCTATTTCATATCTATATAAACAAGAAAGGTGTCTGAGCCTGGCTGCACGGCACCCCATGGCTGTTGGTCTGGTTGCCTGCAGGGGGGGGCAGGTAAAGCCACACGTGTGTACTTGCAAATAAACATTCTGCTAACATGTAGGTGCACATGAGCACATGTACCCTTATTTACACAGAAACTTACATTCTTCTTGCAGACAGTGACTGTATGTGAGGATGTGGCCATGCAAGCACGTGGAGCAGATCTGCATTGTGTTCTGGGTGCTGTGCAGCTCTACAGAGTACCTGAGACTGCAGAGCTGCAGCAGCTGGGCCTGGCACGGTGCAACACAGCTGTGTGTGTGAGGGAGCCCCGTGCCCACATTCACAGCATGAAAGCTGCTTTAGAACGTGCTCACGTGGCTGCACAAAGCCTCGGAGGGGTGGGGGTGCAGGCTTGTATTGCCGAGACCATTTTCTTCCTTTGGTCTTTAAACACAGAGAAACAAGTCGAACTTGTTCTTCTCTGTGTTTATTACAGCATTCCTGGGATCTTAAAATGCAGCAGAAGCATCTTGCAGTACATGAAGCCCCATCTCAGACACCTGAAGGGCAGAACCAGCTGCCCCTCATCAGCTTCACCTGCTTTGCCATGAGGACAGAAATGGTTTCCTCACTGCACAAGTAAAATACAAGCTTGAGGAAGTGCCCACAGCTGTATTTTGGAGATACACAGAACAAGGAAGCTGGGAGCTGTTACCTCTTCCCTCCCTGTTCCTGTCTGTATTTCTCCTGTTAGAGAGCACTACAGCAGCACATGAGAATAATGTACACAACCTGTGCAGTCTAGAGGCTTTAAATGCTTAAAATGCTCTAAATGGGAGGAGAAAAAAGTAGTCAAGATACTTCCTTCATCCAAGACTTCATTTTTTATTATTTGATATGAAATTAATTAGCTGTTGTATTCTATACCACCCCATTCTCTAAAAGCTGTGCGTTTTTGGCACAGAACAGCACTATGAGCATCCAGCTCACCAAGCTGCAGGGAGATGGACTCATTTCTGTGTGAAATAAGGCAACAGAAGGGATGTGACAGTCACCACTGCTGTACAGTCCAAAAGCCATCAAAGACCAGATGAAAATGCAACTTGCTTTGTAGTTTTTCCACAGTTCAACCACCTCTTTCTCACCCAACTGCATACAGAGCCCTGGAGTAGCATACAAAGAACAGCTGGGGGGAAAAGACCCTGTCAGACTCAATATGAATCACTGCAGAACAGGAGTGGTGGGGCAGCTTCCTCACAAATTGTCATAATCATCATCATCCTCGTGCTTCCTTTTCAAGGGGTTCGACTCACTCGCTGCGTTCTGTGACGACACCATATTTGTGGTGATAAGGATGTTCTTTGGGCCAATTAACGAAGGATTAATTAGCACGTTCTGAACTGTTGGAGTAGTTGGCGTGGCTGAAAGGGTGGAAGAAAGAAGTGAGTAACTGAACATGTGGGAAAATGAGTTTCCTACAGTGAAACCCAATTTCCACTCTGAAGTCAGGGGAGAGAGCAGAACTGTGAGCGATGCAGAAGGGAGAGTGAAGGGGAAGGGAAACCTGTGCAACAGTGCATGTCTGACTGACATCCCTGTGCTGCAGATGGCAACTAGAAGTAGCAGTTACCAGAAGGACTGAAGAGATGAATGCCTGTCTCACATGAGGAATCACATTTATCATAGCTAACACTGGAACTGAAATAACTTCCCACACTGTTACTGTACACGAATTTCTTTTCTGCTAAAAAGAACACAGGGAAGTTGTGCAGAACAGAGAAATCACTGCTTGGCAGTTTGCCTCTTACCTGTCTTGACTGCTGCCTGAGATGAGGGGATCTGCACAGTGAACCTCTGCCCCGTGAGCGACACCGGAGTGCCCACTTTTGTTGAAACAGACACCGTTTGTGCTGAAGGTGTTCCTAAATTCAGAAGCATTCACTCAGAACACACAGCAACACACTGTGATGCACACTTACCAAAGCTTACAGCAGTCGTTCTAAAATAAACTTAGTTGTGTCAGTTCAGGTGCCAAGTGCCTGCAGCACCCACCCTTACCAGCTCCCTGCGCACGCTTTTAAAACACTCCTCAAGACTTTTTCCTTCACCAAATCACCTGGAAAACCCCCACCGAGCTGCTGCTTACCTAAGGTGGGTGTGCTGGGCCTGCTGCTCACAGCTCCAACGCTCAGGCGGGGGACTGTGATCCTTCCTGCAGAGGAGGCCACCTGGTGACAGAGAGAGAGAGAGAGAACGCTCAGCTTTTCATATGAAGAGAGAAGCAGCTCCTCCCACCAGGCCACGCACAGCAACACTTTGTTGGGCTGCAATCTGCATTCCAGCACTGAAGTTCTCAGACTGCTTTGGCCAGGAGGGTTGGACTCGATGATCTCTGGAGATCCCTTCCAACCCCTACCATTCTGTGATTCTGTGAAGCCATCAGCTGGAGAGCTTGTGGACAAAGATGTGCACAGAGCTGATCTGTCAGCAGCATGTGGGTCAAGTTAGCTTCTACAGGGGAGAACAGCTACAACACTGATCAATGGTGGCCCTTCTACTCCTCATCGAGCACCAGGTCACATCCCTTGTTGATACCAGCAATCTAACCTTAAACCCAGTGTTTACAGTTCTTTCTTTAAAACCCAGGGAAAAAAAAACCACAAACAGAGGCATTCAATACTATTCAGTAAGCAAAGTGAATCTTCTCCCTCTAAAACAGATTAAAAACTAAAACATAAGTCCAAAACACCTTTTAGTACTACCAAACACCTTACTTTATTTTTGCCTTTTCCAAGCAGATTGATAAGGCCTGTAAATTTTGCTCTAAGACTAAGAAGACTCACAGAAGCTCTTTTTGTGCTATCTGTATTTGAAGTTAATCAGCAGTTAGCATACCTAGAACTCCTCAGAGACAACAAGCACTTACTTCCAGCGTGCACAGGTCGGTACTCTTAGTATTAGTGATATACTCATATCACAGCCTAAGTTGGAAGGGATCTTAAAGGTCAGGTGCCCAGAGCCCCTCGGCACCTCCAGGGATGGGCACCCCCAGCTCTGGGCAGCAGCACAGGTCACCCCTCACATACGATATAAATCTTCCCCCTTTCAGTTTAAAGCCATTCCCCTCTTGTCCTATCACCATCAGACTGTGTGAAAGTCACTCTCTCTGTTTATCAGCTCCCTTTAGGCAGCAGAAGGGCACAGCATCCCCAGGGCTCTCACTCCAATAGGCCAAACACACCCAGCTCTCAGCCTGTCTCCAGGGGAGGAGCCGCAGCCATCAAACCCCCTTCAGCTGCACTCCCTGCAAACACAGCGCGCTCTCCGTGCAGCCAGCCCCGCCCAGCCCCTCACCTTCTTCTGCAGAGACTTCAGGCGGTAGTTGGGCGCTGTCAGGCAGTATCTGTCAGGGGGCAGCCTGGGCCCGGAGTAAGGTTTGATCAGCGGCAGCGGCGTCTGGTTCTTCTGCCTGGCGATGTCCAAGAGGAACTGAACGCAGAGCGTTACGCGCCCGCCCGCCCCGCCGCCCCCGGCCGTAACTCACATCGCGGGGCGGTGGGGACGTGAAGGACTGATCGGTGCGGCACTGGATCGCCAACCTCACGTCGTCCGCGTCCACGCTGGACTTCTTGGCGTGGCTGGAGTAAATCTTCGCGTCCTCCAGGATCGTGGTCACGTACCCTGGGGAAAGAAGAGGCTGGGCTCAAATCCCCCCCCCCTCCCGGCCGGGCCCGGCCGCCCAGCAGCGCCGCCCCGCTCACTGTAGGCGAACTCCAGCATCTGGTTGATGACGCGCGGCTCGTACTCCGTGATGCCCATATCCTTCAGGATCTGCGCCATCACCTGCGGGGAGACGCGCACCGTCACCTCGGCCCGGCCCGGCCCGATTCGGCCCCGCGGTCCCGCTCCGTACCTGCGCGTCTTTGGGAGCGCTCTTGGGGGACGCCATCTTGGCGGGCTCCATCGCTTCCACCTCCCCGGGGCGCCTACTTCCGGTTACGTCATCAGGGGGCGGGAGCACCGCTGCGGCGGCCGGAAGTGCGGGAAGCGTTGCCATGGAGATGTGGCCACGTTGTTGGGGGGGGGGAAGGGAGCGGGGAGCGGGAAGCGCGGGCCGCATCGCAGCGACTGCTGCCTTCTTTCTGTTCAGCACCCAGTGTAGTGGTGCAGGACCGGTGCTTCTAACATAAATACATCAGTAGAGAAAAGCGACGGCTACGGCAGCAGCCCCTCGGGCCCGTGCTGAGCACACAATCCTAGAATCACAAGGCTGGAAAGGGCCTGCAAGATCACCCAGTCACACCGCCCTCCCGCCCCCACCAGCACTGACCCGCATCTCGCAGCCAGGGACGGCGACTGCACCCCCGCCCTGGGCAGCCATTGCAGTGCCTGACCACTCTGAAAGAAAAAGTTCTTCCTCCTGTCCAACCTAAACCTCCTCTGCTCCAACCTGTGGCCATTTCCTCGGGTCCTGTTTGTTGCCTGGGAGAAGAGGCCAAACCCCTCCTCACCACAACCTCCCTTCTGGAAGTTGTAGAGTGCAGTGAGGTCTCCTCTGAGCCTCCTCCAGGCTAAACAATCCCAGCTCCCTCAGCCGCTCCTCTTAAGCCTTGTGCTCCAGACAGCGACTGATCCCTGCAGCCTGAAGGAGCCCAAGGATTCCCACTGAGCCCCACATCCCAATAGAGACAAACAGCCGCTGTGACCCCGCTGTGATCCCACAGCTCCGCGCTTCCACGCACTGCAAAGCCTTCCTCAGGTTCTCATCCCCACAGAGAACATTTCATAGAACCACAGAACCGTTAAGGCTGGGAAAAGACCTCTGAGGTCACCCCATCCACTGAAGTGCCAACCTGCCCCCTTCGTGCCCACCACACCTGGAAGCAGCAAACGCAACCTACGCAGAGATGCAGGCACAGCTCTCAGCACTGTGCTGCACACAGCAGTGAAACAATCCCAGCTGTGGGGCTGCAGCAGGAGGGCTTCCCCATCCCGGGGTTGATGCCTGCACTGCAGAGCATTGCAGAGGGCAGAGGTGGCCCCGCGGGGCTCGAGGCACTGGGAGCAGCACGTGGTGGTGCTGGACGTGCAGACAGCCGAGTGCTGCTGCTGAGCTCTTTGGCTGGAAGTGCTGCAGCGCTTTGGTCCAAGTCATTTGACTTTCATGAGTCATAGAATATTACACAAAAACATCCTGCAAGGAGGGAACGGAGGATGAATTCCAGACACTGACCTTAGACAACAAACAAAACCCACTTTTTCCTCTCGTCTCAGCACAGAGGAGGGGGGGAGCTTTTCCTCTGTGAACAGGACACAGGCTGGGGATTAGGGCGAGACTCGGCCTCAGCAGGCCATCTGCCAACAGCGCCTTTTATAAGAGGCAAGGCACTTCATACTGGTTTACCTCAGAGAGCAGCCGGAGGCCCTTTTGGACCCAGAGGCTCCATCCCTCCGCTTGGCCTCAGAAGCTTCCTCCCCAGCTCCTGTCCTCTGGCCACGCTATGAATGTCGGTGTTCAGCTCTGTGAGCGCTCCGCCTGCTGCCCGAATAACAGAGCAGTTGCTTCTCATCTCTGCCCAGGCACTGAGGTTTCTTTCAGAGTTAGAAAGCAGGAAATCGGGTCACAGCGTGGCCAGGCCGAGCGCCGCCTCCTCCGATTGCCTCCCCTGAACCAGTGACATCCATCAGAGGTGACTCCCCAGGCTGGGAGCTACCAGCTTAGACACTGTGCAGCCACGGCCCACCCCAGCTCTGCTGTTCAAATCCTCACCAGCACAGCATCAGGTGCTGAGATTTCTGAAGGATTTTGAGGAGTGCTTAAGGCGCACCAAAAAGCGCAGCCTTCACACATAGGCAGCTTGTCTTGTCCTGAGGCACTGGGACGCCTCGATCTCTTGAAAAAGCAGCCAGTGCTTCAACCTCTTGGAAATGACAGCAGAAATCCTGCTAATGTTAAAAGCAAAGCTCTGTCAGCATAATGCAGCGACTGTGTTCGGTGCTGACCTTTCAAGCCCAAATCCCACACTATTTGGCTCTGCAGAATGGACCTTCTTTCAGACAGGAGCTGTCAAGAGCAAAGCTCCAAGGATGGACGAGGTTTCTTTCGTACCAGGCATCCTGGTCACTTCACCCAGGGTTAGGGAGGAATTCCTGAAGAGCGTGGCAGGATTCACCCTGCTGCAAGCTGAGCAGTGAGAGCAGCATCTCAGATGCTGAGCTGAGTGCCATTAACCCACCGCTCCCTGGAGGCTTCCCTTGTTGTCTCTGGCACTGACCCCATTTCCCTTCGCCTCCCCCACCCCAGTGCTTCCAGCTCTCAATCTCTGGTCTTTTCTGAAGTGGAAAATAAATCAGGGCTCAATGTCAGGCTGCCTCATCCTGAAGATTGATGTTCAAATAAAGGCTTTTCCATCCTAACTTTATACAGCCATTAGAGATTTATCACCCCGTGGCATCTGCTGGGGAAGAGCTCAAGTGGGAAAGGCCCCAGATAAACACAGAATGATGGAAAACTGTGAAACTGGTCCAAAAGGGCTTGTTAATTTTCTACTATCAAAGGATAAAACAGTTCTATCTGTGACTGCAGGCACTCTTTGCAGGGTAAGGAGGAAAGCAAAGTGATTTAGTCCAGCACCACTAGCAGCACACAGGGAGGAAAGGATGGATCACTGCACAACGGGCAGCGTGGGAGACAGCCACAAAAACTCAGGCAGCTTTAGCTGCTGTCCTCAGGAACTGCGCTCACAAATGTGGTCAGCCCTGCTCCCCTTATGGGACGGATGTGGGAACGGCCTTCTGGAAGAGCCATCTGCTTACAAAGCCACAGAGCTGCTGCTCTACCCTTCCCAAGGGCCGAGGTGCAGCCCGTCCTCAACTGCTCAGCTGCTCAGCACCAGCTCTGCTCCATGCCCTGCTCAGCCCTCGAGGGACTGCGAAGTTCTGAACTCATCTGCTGGACAGGACTTACTGCCACAGGGTCACCGGAGCGCCGCTGGCTGCGTCACCTCATGGAGCCCAGAGCCCAGGTTCTGCATCCAGCGCCTCCGCAGCCCGAAGGCGGTCACTGCGAGTCCTGAAGGCAGAACAAAAAGCCACGCGTTACTGTGCACCGTTGGTGAGACAAAGCAGCGACAGAAGGGGGAGGGCACAACTCCTTCCCCAGTGGCCCCCTGGGACACCCACCTTCAGCTTTTCTTCCAGGGAGAGCTGCATAAACTCCGTTCAGTGATACTGAGCACCATGCTGCGTCCCTTCAGCCTCAATCACAGGCTTCAGAAGCGACTGCTCCCAGATAAGGACAAAGCCCACAAGAAACACACAGCGACCCTGCGGTCAAATCTGAATACATTCGTATTATTTATTGGCTGTATTAAATATATTATCTATTTGATAGTTACAATTTAGTAATACAATGCATGGCGGCTTTAACATAGAGATACCTCAAAATTACAATACAGAGAAAGGAAGATAGCTGGCGCATTGATGCCACGAGGGCTTTCGTTCTGGAATGGATAAGAGCTGATGCCCATCTGCACGGAGGGAGGCTCCCCGGTGCATCTGCCAGCACTGAGCACTTCGTGGCAATGACAGAAGAACTTTTCCTTTTTCGGGAGTCGTCCCTTGTTAGTATTTACTTTGCCATCCTAATTTACCTTTTAAAACCATCAGAAATAGTATTGTGAATGAACCTCTACAAACTTCGTTCTAAGAGTTAAAAGAAATAACCCTTTGGCAACAGAGATTTGCTGAAGGCAGTCGTATTTGCTAAAAGTAAGCTATAAAGAGGAACAGAGACAGACTGTAAACTCTTCTGCAAACTAAAGACACTAAGATCTGTATAAAACTCTTTCCAAAAGCGGAGGGAGAGATTTCTATGATATAATAAATGATTAACTTAAAGTTCTGCTACAAGTAGAACAATACATTCAAACATACATTTTTCCAGGACTTTTAATCAAAATAAATAGAGTACAAAATGAAGAGTACATTTTGAAAAGATTAATTTCAGATTGCACCATAAATCTACTTTTACGAGTATTAAGCGATACTATGTCATAATTTAGGTTCTCCACATCTGAAATACAACACAATGCCTCGAACTACAACGCAACATTATTCACCAACTGCCATAGGAGAAAGACCCTCAAAGTGAGTAATTACTGGCAATCCTAAGCCTGCAGCACATCCAGCACTCCACTACAAGTGCCTCGTTCTGGTGGGTACAGCGTGCTACCCCTCACTCGACCTTTCTATGCCACACTGTTAGCAGACCCATGCTGAAACGCCTCCTGAACTCGCGAGCTCCAGCTCTCAAACCCTTTGGCACAGAGCTGTCAGATTCACCTGCAGGCATTCGCAAGCAGAAGCAACGAGAAGGGCAGATGTAGTGCACAGTGCCCACCCGAAATCCCCCTGACAAACGGGACACGTCTCAGAGAAGCTCACAGCAGGCTGAACATTCCCACCTAGGAAACAACGGAATGTGAAGCTGCTACCACCGGGATAGCAAGTCGGTTAAAACGTTGTACAAAGGTTAGCTAAAAAGAGTTCTTCCACGTACAATTTGATCATTCGGGTTACGTAAGAAGGGCATCCAAAAGCAGTCTGAAGTTTTATTTTTTAGGTTAATAATAGTACAAAAAACATTTGCTCAGTTTGAGCCAAATAGTGTAACATTTATCATAAATGCACTCTTTCTCCTTAAAGACAATACCTGTGCTCTTCTGGAAGCTGCGAGGATTTCATCCAAAGCACAGGAAATTACTTTTCTCTCAGGCACTGAGAGTGAAATGTGGATTGGGCCAACAGCTGCTCGCCACCGGCAGGAAGCGCTGCGTTCACAAGCGTGCAGAGCAGGGGGGCTTTCCTGCACCACACACCCCAAGGCAGCTGCCCTGCTCACTGTCTGAGCACCTCGATTCAAACCCTACAAACGCTGGCACCCGCGACTTTGAACGCTCGAAATGATTATTACTGAATCCAACGTATTAAAGTAACTGTAAAGTAGTAATATCACTAAGTCAATATTCTGCTTTCCTTCTACAGTATATTAAATGTGGTATGCACTAGTAATGTTCTGCAATGCAGTACTGCTCTAAGCTTAAGCATCTGTGCTGCTGTATGTCACGTCTACCAAACTGCGACGCCTGGTTACACACTGCTGACGGGCTGCCCTGCTCTAGCTGTACTTGGAAAGGACTTGTTCTACTAACGCCGCCCTTCTCTGACTGCCCAAGGGGCCTCGTGTGAATTCAGAGAGAGCAGAGCGTGCACACACACACCGGTGTGCACAGTAAGGCAGTTTGTGCTGTTTTCTAACAGCTAACCCTGATTACAGAGGACGAAGGATCACCCTTTCTACAAGAAATTCGGTATTTGGAAGGGATCTGCCGACCCAGCCTCGCTGTCAGCCAGCAGCAGGGCGGACACGCGCATATCCACACATCACCAGCTAGGATTTCAATTAGAACTAACCATAAATACCCGAAAGAGCTTCTGTACAAAGAGCTGAGCACTGAGTAGGATCCCGTCTACTTGATCACAAAGTACTGAATGACGACAGCAAACAAAATGGCGACCACTGCGAAGCCGCAGAGAAGAACGATGGCGATGAAGCGCTCCTCGTGCAACGTCTTCCTGCTGTCTGCCAGCTCCGTGGGCACGGCGGCACACTGCGGCTCCAGCTCCTGCTTCTGAGATGAGAACACTGCAGTGGGGCTGTAAGGTCCATACAGTTCTTGGGATCCAGCAGCGTCCTGCGACTGACGGCCAGCGCAGACTCGGATCCGGTACTCACAGTTTGTCTGCAGGCCTGTGAGACGGAAGGAAGTCTCTGGTCCCTTGTATACCTGGGCAGCACAAGAAGAAAGAGAACCAATCTAAACAGGACTCGTCTTACAAACTGCCTTTGCAGCCATTTGCTCTGACACCACCAGCAAAGTGTCAGCACAGATCTGAAATACTGTGTTTGCTTAACAGATCGTTTCCGCATAAGTGCTTCGACTTGAAAGGAAGAGCAGAAGCAGCAGGAATGTGCCTGCTGATGAAAACAACAAGCTGAAGAAAACACAGAGTTGTGCAACCTGTGTTAGGCTTGAGAACAGCACTCCAAAAAGCCTGCCCACCCTTCCTGCCGGGACACACATCTGTAATGATGCTCCTTCCATGCAGTGCGACTCACAGCAAACAACTGCTATGAAACATTCCAACATTCCTGCTGCTACTTGGAGACCTACTGCTCTCAATGAGCTGAGCAAAGCAGGATGTGCTTTGGAATAACTTAAGAATTTAGAATGTTATCAGATTCGTAAAAAAAACCCAAACAATTCAAGAGGAAAACATTGGCAATTCTTTTTATAGGTAAAAAGCTTCGAGTTCATTTTGTGAGACAGAAGGTACCTGATCAAACTCTCTCCCAGCAGCAAGCTGGAGGATGTAAACAATGGAATCTCCTTTCATCGGCTGTAAAGGTTCCCATGTGATTTCATAAGTGTTTTCTTCCAGCTGATTTGCTTTGGGTGCTAGAATAGAAGCAATTTGTTGGTAGATTAGAAAACGGTCTGTACATTCTTGCCTCTTCCACTGGAAGGAAGAAGCCAAAATCACCAGTGACAGTCATTCATATTCATAGCTTCCTTGCTTAAAATAATCCTTTAGTTTGCACGTGTTCCATTTTACTGGGAAAGTGGTTTTTTAGCATCCACCCTACCACATCCATGGCTCACTGAGGTCTCTAACGCTCACCTTTAAGAGAAGCAGGGGGAGACTTGGTCGTAGTGAAAGCGTAAACGTCAGAAAACTCTCCCTCTCCAGCATCGTTGTAGGCCTGGATCTTGAAATAGTAGGTGGTGGATTCACTGAGCCGCTGCACTTTGTACGTGTG
Source organism: Tympanuchus pallidicinctus (assembly GCF_026119805.1). Classification (NCBI taxonomy): domain Eukaryota; kingdom Metazoa; phylum Chordata; class Aves; order Galliformes; family Phasianidae; genus Tympanuchus; species Tympanuchus pallidicinctus. Next base: position 17,815,207 of record NW_026294648.1, on the reverse strand, counting down.
ACACGGACCACTGTAAACTGTAACAAACCTGGAAGAAAAAGCACGACACAAGTCAGAAGCACTCAGGGATCACTAATGGGAACGTGTGCCATCAGCACAAAAACACTGACAGTGCGCTCCTTGTGCCCCAGCATCACACACACGTGCTGTGCAGCATCCATGCTGCTTCCAGACTTCATTTCTATTCCCCAGGCGTTCATTAACCTGGCAGGGCACTGAGCTGCAGCACCCCACAGAAAATACACGGCCAGACTCTGGGTTTCAACAGAGAGAACCACACCTGTGTATGCTGGGTTTGTTTGTAGCTGCAAGTCAAGAACAGCTGTGTGCAAACTGGACTTCATTTCAGGATCTTCAAGAAATACAAAAACTGACAAGGTATCAGACAGTGATGTGTTGTTATCTGAGCAGTAAGAAGGATTCACTTTTTACAAGCACCTCCAGCACAGCAGCTGTTTGCAGCACTTCTACAGTTAAAAGATGGGATGCCAAAATTCAAATAAAGCAGGAACATTTGGGAGGTCCAACCAACTCACTGGTGCAAACATAGGTGAGAACAGTTAAAAGGCCTTAACAAACCTGACACAAAGTTTTAACGCAACAAGAATATCCTCAGTGTTCCACTTCTCTTACCTGCCAAACCTGTCCTCCATCTGTAAGTTGAACTGTGTAGGGTTGGTAATTAAAGCTCTGCTAGGACCTTCACCCCATTTAAGTTTAAGGCTCTGGTAGCTGAAGACCACACATTCAAGGTGAGGAGGGTCAGGAGGTAGTGGTTTCGTTTTGGCTTTAATGGAATGACTGAAAGGACCAACTCCAAAGCTGTTTATGGCCTGTATTCTCACCCTAGAAACACAAGAGCAGCCATATGGTTATTTTTGGGCCCTGACAAATGCTAGGTAATCAGAATTAACATCTGCAAAGAACACAACTACAAACAATAAAGGGATTAAAATGCAGTTAGAAGCTAAAAATAATCTAGTTCAAAACAAGCAAAAATTGTTGCAATTTCAGCCTAATAAAACTTCTGCATTTCTCAGCACTGTTCAGGTTTGCACTGTGAACAAGCACCCAGCTTCTCCAAGGTGATGTTCAGCCAAGAGAGGGGCTCTGCCCCTCTGCACACACACACTGTCTTTTGGTGAGGTGCCAATCATACCAAATAAGCAATCAGGAATTAAAAGAAGCCTAGAGCAAAGCCTTGGCTTTGAGACCGAGCAACAGTCTTAGTGCAGCAACCTTCCTGCTCAACGTCAAGGCTTAAAGTCTTGGTATGATGATTTGATTTGTTGCAGAGTGAACCAAGCAGATACTCTAAGCTGAGTGACACTGCTACAGAGTTTAAAAAAACTGCCCTCAAAGCTGGTGAATGAAAGCTGCTACAGATGCAGCTTCGAAAGCAAGCTGGTGATTATTACCTGTAGAGAGTATCAGGCAGCAGATTCTCAAGAACGTGGCTTGTATTCCTTCCCACAGTTACAAGCTGCTTTTCCCCATATTCTATATTATATCCAGTGATCTCTGCCCCATGACAACACGGCTCTTCCCATTGAATTGCAAGGCACGTTGATAAAGGAAGAGAAACTTCCATTTGGTCTTCCTCCAGCAGCTGCAGCATGGCCACGGCCGCAGGCACCGACGCAGGGGTCGTCACCACTCCAGCCTCTCCAAACAGCCCAACCCCAGCCACGTTCACAGCCTGGAAGGGACACCATGCATTGTTAACTGAATCCACACCTTTCCACTCAGTACATTTACTGTGCTTCCTTCTGCACGCCATCACAAACATGGAAGAGCAAGGGGAACTGCCCAAAGTGCAAACACGACAAAACACCTGGTGTCTAATGCAACATCTTATTTTTAGACACGTGTAGTTAGGAGGGGCTGGGGGGGAGGAGAGCTTTAATAATTGCACTGATCCAGAACTGAGGTTTTTCTTCCACCTGTATCTCCTTGCTCATTTGGTTGCTAACATAGAAAGGCTTTTTGTACCTGTACACGACAGTAATACGTGGTTGCAGGCGTGAGACCCTTCACTTCATAGCTCTGGCAAGGGCCTGTGTAAATGACATGCATCGATCCTTCCACCTGTCCCCACTCCAGTCTGTATTCACTGATTTCTGCACCATTGCACGCAGGACTCTGCAGGTTTCAAGCAACAAATAACATGTTCACCATACAAGTATGGTCTCTCACTACACTGAACAAAGACATCAAAACAAGCAATGGGGTTGAAAAGCTGAGTTTGAGAGAACTGTCTTCTCAGATACGACACTCTGGCACTTTGCTACTGCTAGTACAGTGCACCAAGTCTACAAAAATAACATATGCCTCTACACAGAGATGTCCAAAATACTGCACACATACACTTGTCACTTCTTCCATTTCCGTGCCACCTGTATGCCAGCATGATTCTAAGAGCCACACAATAATTTCTGCCTTACTGAACACCCATTAGCACCTACCTCCCAGGAAACTGCAACACAGGTTGCATTTTTACAGGTGATTGCAGGTTTGCAGCACTGATCAGGGGGGCCTGGAGCAGTAGAGATTTCTGCTTTGTCTGAGTGAGGACCAAACTGCAAAAAAAAGTACAGCTTCATGAGAATAGCAACAGAGTCGAGCACAAACTGACAGGCAAGTGTGTGAGCTGAAGAAAACAAATCATTTCTAACAGTAAGGAAGCAAATAGAAGATTTCCATGCTCATTTTCAGAGCAGTGTTTTCTATTCCTTTCAAGCGGTTTAGAAGCTGGCTCTGTGCCTGCAGGCACCTGTAACCCTCCCACTACCTCCCACTCCTGCAGTTGTGTCACTCCTCCTTTCCCCACGGTCAGAATCTCTCTTCCAGAAGCAGCTGGGTAGTGTTTCAGAAAGGCTTTTACACAACTGACATTTACCCTAACCTCATTCAAACCTTGCATTGTTTGAACACACCCTCTCTGCACAATGCTGTTCCCACTGCACCAATCTGTAAAGTCCACACATAAAACACGGTGCAGTTTCCTCAGGCACAAACACCAAGCGATTATCAACTGCCAGAAACGTAGAGTTTACTCTTTTTTTTCCCCTAATATATATATACACACATGAGAAATTCTGCTCTTCTCATGAAAATACGACAGAATACAAGCTACAGGTTACCATCAGGCTCTGAACCAGAGAGCACCACCACCATCACAGAATCACAGAATCACAGAATCACCCGGGTTGGAAGGGACCTCAAGGATCATGCAGTTCCAACCCCCCTGCCCAGCAGGGCCACCAAACATCCACATTCAGATCAGGTTGCCCAGGACCCCGTCCAACCTGGCCTTGAACACGGCCAAGGACGGGGCATCCACAACCTCCCTGGGCAGCCCGTTCCAGGCCCTAACCGCTCTCCTTGTGAAGAACTTCCCCCTAACATCCAACCTAAATCTTCCCTCCCTCAACTTGGATCCATTTCCCCTCGTCCTGCTGTTGTCAGCCCTTCTGAAGAGTTTACTCCCCTCCTGGCTGTAGGTTCCCTTCAGGTATTGATAGGCTGCAATGAGGTCACCCCGCAGCCTTCTCTTCTCCAGGCTGAACAAGCCCAACTCCCTCAGCCTGTCCTCATAGGGGAGGTGCTCCAGCCCCCTGCTCATCTCAGTCGCCCTCCTCTGGACCCTTTCCAAAATCTCTCTGTCTTTCTTGTACTGAGGGCTCCACACCTGGACACAGGACTCCAGATGGGGCCTCACAAGAGCCGAGTAGAGAGGGACGATCACCTCCCTGTCCCTGCTGACCACCCCTCTCCTGATGGAGCCCAGGATCCCATTTGCCATCCTTCCTGTAAGACCCAGCCCTGCTCACAGGGCACTTACCCCGACCCTGTTTGCTGCCCGCAGCCAGAAGCAGTACGCCCTGCCAGGGAGCAGGTTGCTCACAGTGCACTCGGGTGCAGCACCCTGGTACACCTGTCTGCGCTCCTCCTGCTCCGAGTTTGCCATCTCCAGAACGTATTCTGTTATGTCAGATCCTCCATCTACAGGTGGTGGGCCTGCAAAATAAGAAGGGATTTGTTTTTCTATTGATTTCACTAAGCACTCTTTCTCTTCTAACTAGTTTCTACCTCTCAAGCCTTCTCAAGCTACAAGTCAAGCTAGATGCATGCTAGAAGTCAGGGTGCAGGTGTTCACTGCAGCTGAGCAGAGCAACATCAGGTTTTTCTTCCCCCACAGGAACTGGTATATTAGTTTAAGATAGCCTTTATCAGGTTCTTTCATAAACGTCCTTCAAAAAACAGTCTATCTTCATTGCTGCTCACTTATCTCCTTTACTGAGATAAAAGTAATAAATAAAAATAAATAAAAGGAGGGTTGGTTCTTAACTTGCCAATAATAATAATGAATGCATCAGTAACAAGGCAGCCAGAGAGCTCTCCTCAATGGAAGACACTCATTTAAACCACTCCACATCACTGCAGACATGAAGGTCACAGCTGGTTTGCAAGCTTTTTTTTTTTTTTAATTAAAGTATCACCATGGGCAACATTACTGATATTCCTTTGATATTAAACCCTTATTTTATTTACATAGATATCTAAGTATTTTAGAAGTTCAGACATTTTTCAGGAGCTTACCCCACTGCAATGCGATCTCCTTGGGCTTCGCCTTGCCTGCCAGGCACGGAGCAGGACAGGGCCCAGGGGGAACAGCTGATGTCGTAACAGTCAGAACATCAGAAGCCTGGCAGTAACACACAGCATTTCAGAGTGGAAGCAAACATTGCAGTGAAACAGACCAACACGGCTTTCTGAAGCAAATTTGTTCTCCTTGCTCTCACCTGGCTCTCCCCACCTCTGCTGACACAATGAACTCTCATTCTGTACGAAGTACCAGGCTTGAGATGATCACACACATGCTCTCTCTGCGGACCGCTGTAGATGGTGTCCCATTTACTCCCTGCAGCAAAAAAAAAAAACCCCAAACATATCCTATATACTGCAAAGCTTTTGCAAAAACCAACCCTGACAATTCCTGTCCAGTTAATGAAGATAAAGCACAACACTCAGTTTGAGGGACGAATCAGACAAAGAACAAAAACACGTGTGAGAAAAGAACAGCAATCCCTCCAGCGACAGTGGCGAACCACAGGTTAGTACACAAGCTCAAACAGTACTTAATGACACCTGCTTACCAATGACTGCTTCTGAGATCTCCAAAAAGTACTTAACAATGTCTGATCCTCCATTATCTTTGGGCGGTTCTGAAAGAAAACATCACCTTAAAATGACTTCCTAAGATGTAAAGACAATGCTTTGCTTTGTCATCAACTGTCTTCAGATAACATTTTAATCTGTAGAATTAATTCAAGTAAAAAAAGCAACTCAAAAAGAAAACTGTGCACATACATATAGTCACAGCACATTTTACAGAAGGATGTTTTTTTCTGTTATTAATCACGAGGAAGAGGAGCACTGTGCATTTCTCCTGCCATGCCATTCCCTGCAGAGACAGGTGTTCAGCCTACAGGTTTGTCTCTGCGTTTTAACCTGCATCACCAGGTGGCTGCACACACAGTGCAGAGAACAACTCCAACACAGAGCTGACAAACCTACCCCATGCTACTTTCACGCTGTGGGAATGGATCTTCCCCTTTGCAGCTGGTTTACTTGGAGGCCCAGGTTTGTCAGGGTTGGTGCTGTGCTCCACTACCTCGCTTGGGCTGCTTTTTCCTTCGCTGTTGTAGGCAAAGAGCTGTTTCGAACAAACAGAACATGGAAGTGACTGGAAAGATGGGTTTAATGATGGGTTACTGATGATTTACAAAACTCTTCCGTGCAAAACTGACAACAATTGCAGCTAAATTTCTCTAATCTCCATTGAAAGGGTCTCAGCTATAAGAAAATGCTAAAATCCCAGAAATGCATACGGCCATAATTAAATTAGCAACAAAACATAGTACAAACCCTAAACTTATAGGATGTACTCCTTCTAAGATTTCTTAAAGTGCATGAGAGCTCGTCTCCGTTGTACTGTGGCTGGAAACCATAACCCTACAAAGAAGGAAAAACAAGAACAAAAAAGTCACTAAAAAGTCACTAATTTTCCATGATAAAATGAAGAAGTGATCAGACAGTGGAGGAAAGACAAGGATAACGTCCTTGCAAAACAAAATTTGGGAGGAACAAAGGAAGGATAGCGCGTCCCTACAAAACAAGATACAAGAAAAAGCTGAGAAGAGTAGTTTCAGTCAAGGATCTGGTTAAACAAACTCATCTTGAAAGTACATGGCAGGAGATGCTGGCTTAGCACCTTGTGTGCACCTTGTTTGTTGGGCAGAATGAAGAGTGCCAGCCAGTTCCAGATGGACAAAAGGACAAACTCTGAATCCCGAGTACAAAGTATGTGCCAACAAAGGAAACAAAGGGGCGAACCACAGGGGGATGGGGAAATGTGAACCTCAATACCTTGGCCAGTGGGGAAAGGGCTCAGTAGCGTTGGGGTACAGGAGTAACAGGGGGGCCGTGCACCCCAGAAATGTGAGAGATCCATAGGGCTGCACCCCAGTGGATTCTCCCTTTATTCAAATTACGAAAGATGAAGACTGTCCTGCCTCTTTTTGGGTAAAGATGGTTGAGCAAGCTTACTGGAGCAGACATTTTTCTAACAGACAGATTGTTTTTCGTTGTTGACGTTGTTGTAGCTGGAACTCCATCTTTGTTTCATAAACGCGTGCAGCGCTTGCCAATTTGGAAGTCAAATACTGCTTGAAATGTTCATTCGTGCCCAACCGCGCATCGAGCTTTCGCAGATGTGAAAGAAAGGCGCACTTACGGAACCTTCCTCCTCCACGTCCAACGTGTAAGTGAGGGACTCCTCTGAGGACACTCCGCTGGGGGGGCTCCACCGCAGGGCCAGCCAGGTCACTCCAGCTTCAACGAGCAGCGGGGCCGGCGGGGCTGGGGGCACCATCCCTGCTGTGCAGTACGTCACCGTCTCGCTAAACCCACTGCAGAAATGGGTTTTTGGGATGTTAACGACGATGAGCCGGTGAGGAAATGAATGATGGCACGAGCTGCTGCCCTTACCTCATTCCAATATCGTTCTTAGCAGCCAGTCTAAGAGAGTATCTTGTGGAAGGAGAGAGTTTGGTGAGCTTATACTGCTTCAGGTGCCCGTAGTAGCATTCTTTGAAGGGCCCGTTCTTCCCCTTTAAAAAAGCGAGAAGGACCTGAGCAACTTCTTGCACTGAGACTGTGCACTCCCTGCTAAGGTCATTTTCTCATCCTCTAACTTTTCCTAATTTAATAAAAACTGTAAATATAACAACTGCACTGATTTAATAAAAACTAGATTAAAAAAACAAAAACCAGTAAGTCCAAAGAATTAGAAAGCTGCAGTCACCCACTCCACGCTGAGCAATCCTGAGCACTCCAGGTGCCAGAATCACACCTGACTGAGATGAGATGATTTTTTGGTGCTGCAGTTGTGACAAAATGGTAATACATCACTGCAACGGAAAATAAACCACAAATGTGAAGTTTTTACTGCTTTGGGATGTACTTCTGTAAGAAGTTCAGACCGGAGCAGTATTTGTGACAGCTGCTGAAGGGAGAAGCCAAACACTTGATCAACAAAGGCCAGGAATTAATGCTGCTCTGACTGACAAGGACCACACGAGGACACTGAGCACGGCTCTCAGAGGACCTGAACACAGTCTGCTCCAATGCCTCACTGCTAACAATGGCATTCAAGATCTTTAACTGAGTTTAAGACTGCCCAGGCAGCTGCACTGAAAATAGTGGATGAACCAAAGCAGAAAAGTATTTTTAAAGTATAATCGGTCATTGCATTGTTGGGTATTTTTTCCACTAGAAAAGGGCTTACCTCATCCCATTCTAAAAGAAAATTAGTTATTTTGGAACCGTTGTCATTTGAAGACTGAAAATAAAGAAACAGTGAAAAAAGTTAAAACCAAGCGGTTGAACATTTGCATCTTTTGCATATTAAGACAGCAATTGAGCAATCAAGTATATTTATAAATTCCAACTGCCTTTTAAAATGAAAAGAGCTGGAAAAGTCTGCAGTAAGCACACAAAACAGCTCTCTTCTTCCACAAACACTTGGGATCCCCTGCAGCTCTGGGCACGTGCTCTGTGTAAAAGCCAGCAGCTCATCCCATCCCTCGCTCATGGTGGCTCTTTGAACTGCTGCATCAGTATTTTGAACTAATCGTGCTTTCGAGGAAATACAAATTAGGAACTTCCTAAGTGCAGATTACACAGATAATTTAACTGATATTATTCATCTATTAATCATTTTTTCCGGGTGTAAACATAGCTGTTAGAAAAACATGGAACGACAATAAAACACAGCGACTGGATCTTCAGATTGTACTGCATGTATTCAAAAGTCAGATTCAAAGGGTAACGTACAAACTGGAGACAGAAACTCACTACGAGCTGGTACAAGTAATGCAGAATTATGGAATTACAACCTTATCATCCAGAAACCCCACTTAACAACATAAGTGCTCTGTCTCCTTCCTTACAGTGCCATTTCAGAAGAGAACTTTCCCACCAAACAGCCCATATTTCAGAGAGTGCTGCTTCCAACCGCACGTGGCTTCAGCACGAGGGAAGAAGTAAGCAGGCAACAAAAGAAGCAGGAAGAAGCGACCGTGATTTCAGCCACCAGCCTTAACTGAGCAACTTAGAAGCTAACATCTAAAACAAACACTACATTACAGGCAAAGCTAACATAAGCATGCTGTGTATGAATCCATCAGACTGCTTTCTGCTTACCTTCCACTGCAAACTCAGGCTGTTTTTGGTTCTGTTAATTAGCTTCGGTGCAGCTGGACAATCTGGCTCGCAACTTTCCGTAGTGAAACTCACTAATTCTGAAACAGATTCCTTTATGGAACTGCTGGTTGCTGAAACTCTAAACAAAAGGACAACAAATTATGTTATCACACTGGCACCTCAGAATTTAAGGAAAGATTTATCAGCTTGAGAAATTGTAAGCTGTCTTAACAGCAGCAGGACCAGAGCCTTTTGATACTGCAGATCACTGATTCCAAAGCATTGCTCAGGAATGAAGAAACAAAACCTCATTTCATGATCTCAATCCAGGTTTCAGTAACTGACGTTCACAGCACAGACACCAGTATCCAAAAGAATTCTAAAATCCTAGAATGGCCTGGGTTGAAAAGGCCCACAGTGCTCATCCAGTTCCAATCCCCTGCTGTGTGCAGGGTCACCAACCAGCAGACCAGGCTGCCCAGAGCCACATCCAGCCTGGCCTTGAATGCCTCTGGCCAGAAGATAACCTGATGTTTATATGATGGAGAAACAAGAGGGGAGAGGAGACAGCAGAATGCTGGAGAAAGAGAGGCGACATTTTTAGGGAGTTAGGAAAGAAGTGGAAAGCAACCACCGTAACGTCCACAGCTGTGATGCTTCACACACAGTATTCCTCAAGTTTTCTGCAACCACACCCTATGATGAAGCCATGACGACTTTACAATTAGCACATAAACAACAGCATTAACAGCAACATACCTGGCATGGTAATCGGTTGCTGGTCTGAGATCAGGAAGGGTAATTGTTAATTCCTCCCCACTATAAAAAGGGAAAAGAAGAGAAGTTACAGCTCCTCCTTATACTGGCAGGGATAAAAGCTTATTGAAAAGCAAAACCAAGTAGTGCACATTTAACTTTCAAGTTTTCCATTGTCCATGTAAGTCATACTGAAATTACTTAAACTTTATTGCATGTGAAGTAGGTAGGTCTGCAAGTCAACAAACAGCTCCTGATAAAGAGATTGCTGCTCGGTTAATGGTTTTAAACATCAGTATTGTGCTTAAAGGAAGAAACTAAACTTACACATAGACAGATTTAAATTTTCCATTTTTACCACTGTTGGATATTGCTACTTCAAATGTAAATGCTGCTGGACTATGACTATGGCTCTCTCCATTCTGTGAACTAACTGGGAGATTCCAGGACAGAACGGCTGATCTTGCTTGTATATCAGAAACCTATTAAAAGCATAAATAATGCAAGTAAGTTTGCTTTCTGTAATAAAAGGTATGTTAGTCAATAACACGGTGTTGCTAGTTTGCCCTTGAAGTTCCTCACGGGAGGAATTCTTTACCTTTGTAGTGGAAATATCAAGTCATTGTTTGAATTTAACATTACTTTGTTTTCACTTCTGAAACCACGTTAAAGGATCTCCCTTGCTTATAGGCACACTACACCATCTCGGGGTATGAAGAGGAGGTGTATTTCACCTGCACTGTTTGCATCACTCATTCAGAGCAAATTTTCAGATCTGGAATCTTCAGCACTGGCACCAGGTCTGTGTCTAGGCACAGTCAGACCGCCTCACTTTCTAAAGGCATTGCAACTTCACCACTTAACATTCAACCAATAACCAGGGCGACAGCAAGAGGCTCTGATTTTAAGTGCTCAAGACTAAACATCCTCTGTCTATGCAAAATGTCTCTGACAAAATTCAATACAGCCTTCTGAGGACATTAAGTACAGATGTCAGAGGCATCAGTGAAAAAACAACTGTAGGAAAGAACAGCTGGACAGCTAGAGCAGAAAAAACACAACCCATGCTTAATGTTATCAATAGCACAAGGTTCTATGTTCTAGTTCACTGAATGTGCCTGGGACCACAAATCAGTGCAGTTTTAGCCTCAAGATATTCAAATTCACGTTAGCAGATTCCAGTATCTTGAGCAGGCTGTAAACACTCAAATATCTGCTCCAATTCCTCAGCATAAAAAGAAGAGCTGTTTCTGTAGCTTCCATTCCCAGTACCTGACACCCTCCTCGCTAAATGAAGGCCACTTCAAAGAGCTAACAGGTGATCACTGCGTTAGCAGGTCTCTGCTCTCCAGGCACTCAAGTCCTCTCACACACGACTGCAGCAGTGGGTACAGCCCTGCCTTACAGGCTGGGAAGTGGAGTCACTCAGACTGCTTCAGTAAAAGCAGGTTTCTATGTCACCACTGCCTTTTCCCAGACATAAACCCTGGCAAGTAAAATCCGTTTTCTCTACTACAGAAATTAACAATGATAGAAAAGGGGATCGATGAGAAAGCTGTGTTATTTAACACCAAGCACGTGCCCAGAAAATGATGGTATTTTAAAGGTAATACTTACTACTGGCTTGCCAATGCTCAAGTGAGTATCGTACTTCTTGCATTCCGTGTCAGATTCTGAAATTTCAAATACAAAACAGATTACAGAAAAACCCCCAGAGTAAAAACCAGTCTGTTACAGAAATGCCACCACAAGATGGAGTGCTTTTCATTAAGAGCTTAACAATAGCACTTATTGTGCAAAGTTAGCTTCTCCTGTTTGTTTTGGCTGCGTGACGGTTAGAAACACGAACTATCCAAAACTAACAGCGTTACAAAAACCCTTTTAGTCCATCCTGCACAAAGGGTATATTTTCCCAATCTGAGCAGAAGCGGGTTTTCTTTGATAACACGAAAACATTCCTCCAAAAACAAAAGGTGTTCAAAGATGACAGCAAGATCTTATCTTGCTATCATATGTGCCGGTCCCTGAATTTCCACTGTAAGCCACCTGCTCTGGGTATATCTGAAAGAAGCCTGATGATCAAAATTGCATACTGGCACTACCCATGGGTATCAAAAGGTTTACAGCTGCAGAATGAATCCTGACTTGAAAATTGTCCACATTAAACAACTCTGGATATTTTTCTC